>NC_138165.1:95631020-96896853 GCF_964165515.1 Mesoplodon bidens
AAAAAAAAGCCTCTTCACACCTGGCCCCAGAGTCTCTTCTAGAGAAGGAATTGTCTTTGTTTAGAAAAATCCTCTGATGGACCATTTGGATGTGAAAGGAGAGACCCCAGTGTAGGTGAGGTTAGCACCCAGCTGCCCTGCACGAAAATGGAGGACCAGGCCCTAGTCCCTGTACCTCCTTGTCCAGATGGAAAGAAGACGGACTTTGGAGTAAAACATATTTACTTCTGAATCTCAGCTCTGTGTGACTTTGGGCCAGTCACTTAACCTTTCTGAGCTTCCGATTCTTGATTTGTAATATGGGATCAATAATCAAATTGACCTCTCAGGCTTCTGTGAGAATAAAACAAATTAACGTGTATAAAGCACTTAGCACAGAGCCTGGCAACCTCTTCCAGCTTTGAGTTATGATTATCATTATTATTTATAGGATATAGGAGAATTGAATGAAATAATACCTGTAAAATGCCTGGAATACTGGCTAGCAAAATCCCTTTTACAGTCCAACAGGAGACCCACTGATGTGTAATCCTTGTTGGACCCAGGTCTGCGACCCAGTGCGCTCCACAATGTCAGAGGTGTTCAGATGCTCAGATATGCGTAGCAGCCAGGGCAGGTGACAGGGACCCCTGGAAGGACTGGGCAGTGTGGCCCTTGGATGTGAAGGGTGCCAAGTACAAACTGGCACTTGCCATCTACCTCTACAAGGATTAAATCATGAGCCTCTGCATCTGCTGACCTTCAACACCCCCTGAAAGGAGTTCAGGGTGGAGATCAGGAAGGAGGTACTCTGTGCTCTGGGAAAAGCTGGCAGAACAGGCCTTCAGATAGATATTTTCAGGAGAACATTTTATGAACCCAATTCTTGCATCTCCTCATATCTACAAAGGCACCAAATCATTAATGGTGACGTCTGCTCAAACGTCTGCTCAAACGTTTGTGACTAGCAGCAAACCTCTGCCAAAATGTGTGCTTGACTGCACGGAACACCCTTCACTAGAATCATATTTAACACTGACCTTCCCCCCTGCCTCTTCGGAGCAGTTTCTCAGAGTTATCTGAAATGCTTTCTCCCCGGCTATAGTCCTCATTTTGTCTCAAATAAAACTTAGCTCACAATTCTCATGTTGTGCATTTTTTTTCAGTTGACAAGGGTGAGTGTGATTCACAATGGATGTTAGCACAAGCAGTGTCCTTACATAGAGCTGACTGATTAGAGGGGCCCTGTCTCCTCAGAGTTTTGAATAGGAAGAAACGTATTAGTGGTGCAGTGTGGTGTACAATATTTAGAAATAATATGGTGATAGTGAAGGCTGTCCTCTTGATTTTCCAAGAAAGTAAGGAATTCCCAGGAAATGGGAATATTTTCCCTCACACAACAGAGGCTGGGAACATGAAGGGGCATTTTTGAATGATACTGAGTAGTTTAGATCTTTCATCCTCAGCAAAAGTTCTCTATCACCTATTAATTTAGAACAAACACTACTGGCTGGCCTATAAGCTGCATGTGAACCATATGTTAAATGGTTCACGTATTCTGTATGTGAGTAGCTGTTCAGAGCTTGGATTCTAGAGACACAATGTCCAGCCAGATTCCAATCTTGACTCTTCCATTTATTAACAGTGACCTTGGGCAAGTGACTTCCTCTATTATTTTTTTATTAGTTTCTGCTTTATAACAAAGTGAATCAGTCATACGTATATACTTCATCTATTTTTGCCTCAACTGCCTCATCTATAAATCAGCAATAATACTACTTACCTGTGGAAGCCATCAGGCCTCCAATGATCCCCACTTACTGGTATTCACACTCTTGTGTAGGCCTTCCTACGTTGTACCAGAGTTGTCTGTGTGACCGAATACAGCAGAAGTGATGGTATATTGCTTCAATATTAGTTTATAAAAGATACTGTGGCTTCAAAGATACTGTTCCTTGTATTTCTTCTCTGTCTCTACTCTCTCTCTCTCTCTCTCTCTGCCTCTCCTTCTCTTAGGCTTGCCTAGGGGAAGCCAGATGCCATGAAAAAAGGACACTCAGGCTGTCTGTTGAAAGGCTCACGAGGGGAGAAAGAGGCCTGCTAACAACCACATGAGTGAACTTGGAAGTGGATCCTCTAGCCCCAGGTGACTGCAGCTCTGGCCAAGAGTTTGATCCTCATAAGAGACCATGAGCCAGACCACCCAGCTAAGCTTCTCCCCAAATCCTGACCCACAGAATCTGTGGGATAATAAATGTTTGTTGTTTTAAACCAATAAATAACTAACACAGTACCTTATAGGGTTGTTAATATTTATCAAGCTCTAGAACAATACCATATATGTGTTTGCCAAATACATACATTTACACATAAAACCGAGTCAAGTCCTGGCTGTTTTAAACTCAAAAGCTTCTGCTTTCTTTAAGGCAATCTTGCCTGTTTTTGCAACAATCTGAAATAAGGAAGAGACCCTGATTTATATTTCCCACAGAAGAGAAGAGAGATTGAAATGGTAAGCGCCAAAGAAATTAAAAGTCATTTTGGTTTTTCAGTTCATTACTTCTGGAAAAAATTCGAGCTCAGATTCATTACTAGCGCTCCGTTTTAGTGCTGATGATAATCGCAAAGGCAGTATTTTAAATTGGAATGTATAAGACCACGTGTAATTAACCTGTACAGAGGGGCTGAGACTTCATATTAGACTCTTAAATCAATCCCAGCAGAATCACTAATGCTGAGCAATTGGTTTGAAAATACTGTATGGTCAGAGTAAAGAAGCAGGATGCTAATTACCATCCAGGAGACTTTACCACACTCCTCGGGTATAGTTAGAGTGGCAGACTTTTGCCTCTGGCCCTTAACTCATGCAAAACTGAGAATGCAAATTAGTTCAGACTGAATACTTAAAACAACCTGGAGTTTAAGGCAAGAGCGGGTTTTTCTGCCACTCTGTGAGTGTGATGTTCATAAGGGGACTATCAGACTGTCTGGGTGCCGTCACCATTGGAGGACCTGGTTGCACGCATGTTTCAGGCTCCTGGCAGAAAGTACCAGGAAGAGTCTGGTTGCAGCATCTCCTGATGCACTGGGCGTGAGCTGCTCCCTCTCCAACTTGCGTTTTGTGTACCATTCCTTGACACGTTCCTCTCTCAACTCATCTCTATTCTCATTTCTACCCTGCAGCATCCATTTTCTTTCTTCATTCTTCTTCTTTTTTACTGAATCATTCAAGCAAGCAGCAAACACCTACTGGCTTACCTAACACAAAGAACAATAATGACAACAACAGCTTATGTTTATTGAGTTCTGGGGCAGAGAATGCAAACTGGTTATCAGGATTCAGTCCTTGCTTCTCCTACAGTAATATGGCTGTAACCAGGCATGTGGCTTAAATTACATTTCCCAGACCTTCTTGCAGTGAAGTATAATCATGTCCCTCCATGGCACTGTGGGGGTAAGTGACACGTGCTGCTTCCAGGCTGAGCCCTTTAAAAGAATGAGTATGCATCTTCATCACGCTCTCCCTTTGCTGCTGGATGCAGATGATAACATGGCTCTAGAGCCACAAGATGGATCAGTCTGGGTTCCTGAATCACCATGTAGAGTTAGATCAATGCCAACCAGGTTCACATTCCTAAGTCTACCATGTGAACAAGAAATATTTTGTGTTTGAGGCATAAATTTCAAGGTCTACATTTGTATTCCTTTAGCTTACCCCTACTAATGTTTATATGCATTATCCCATTTAATCCTCATAACAACCCTATTAAGGGTACTATTATTATTCTATTTTACAAAAGAACAAACAAAGGCTCAGAAGATTAAATAACTTGTCTGAGAGCACCCAAATAGTAAATGACAAATCTGGGATTATTTTAACCTGGCACTGGGGAAGTGACAAAGAAGTTGTCTTGGAGCTCTAATAGTCTACAGTTATAGAGGGTTATCTTCTTTACAACCAAGAGTTAGAGTTCTTGGTCTCTAACCAAGGGATATTGATTGTTTATAGCTACCATCCATTCTAATTGGTTGGTACCTATGCCATGCTGTTGTTAAATATTTTGAATATTACTCTTGCTTAAGGCAACTGGTGCCTCTCTCCTCTGTGGTTGTTGAAGTTCTATGGGGCTCCAGAGTGAAGAGAACACTAACTGTGAAAAGCCATTCTAGTTCTTTCAATGTGTCATGACTGGGGCCAACGCTTCTGGATGTTCTTGCTGCAGTGAGGTAGATGTGAGTCTTGCTTTTTTTGAGGTATGGGGTGCGAGTGGAGGTAGGAGGGATAGTCAGTGTCAGCCTTATACTGCTTTGGTTTGATGTTTACTTAGGCCGAATTAGGTTAAAATCAAACCAGGAACCATCACTGGCACTTTCCTCAAATCTCAGGTTGGGTTTCTTCACATGTCTTCATGTGAAGTGACTAATAGGGATGTTCTCCCAGGGAAGACAAGTAAGGGAGTGGGGGGAAGCAGGACAGGGTGAGATTTCAGGTGCTGTTCTAGCCTCAGCCTACCCTAACCTGCAGTGAGACCTGGTGTAAAAATCACCCTGCAGAGTTTGCCCTGCCTCAGGGAAGAGTACAAATAGTGGAGTAGCTATACTCATACCAGGCAAACTAGACTTTAAAACAAAGACTGTAATAAAAGACAAAGACATGCATTACATAGTGATAGTATGTAAATTATCATTTACATATGTATAAATGTATATGCACACAACATAGGAGCATCAAGCTTTATAAAGCAAATATTAATGAATCTAAAGGGAGAAATTGAAAGCCATACTATAATAGTAGGGGACTTTAACACTCCCACTTTTACCAATTACCACCAAACAGAAAATTAATAAAGAAACAGTGGACTTAAACAACATGTTATACTAGATGAACTTAATAGATATATCCAGAACATTCTATCCAAAAGCAGCAGAACATACATTCTTCTCAAGTGCATGTGGAACATTCTCCAGGATTGATCATATTTCAGGTCACAAGGCAAGTCTCAATAAATTCAAGAAGACTGAAATCATATCAAACATTTTCCCTGACCACAATGGTATGAATCTAGAAATTAATCACAAGAAAAAAATCAGGAAAACCCACAAAAATGTGGAGATTAAACAACATGATACTTAATAACCAATGGGTTATTGAAGAAATCAAAGGAGAAATAAAAAAATACCTAAAGATAAATGAGAACAGAAACATGACATACCACAATCTACAGGATGCAGCAAAACCTGTTCTGTGAAGGAAGTTCACAGCAATATGGGGCTACTTCAAGAAACAAGAAAAATGCCAAATAAGAAATCTAACTTTATACCTAGAGGAACTAGAAAAAGAAGAACAAATAAAGTACAAAATTAGAAGAAGGAAGAAATAATAAAGATCAGAGTGGAAATAAGAAACAGAGACTAAAAAGGAGTAGAAAAGATCAGTGAAACTAAAAGCTGCTTCTATGAAAAGTTAAACAAAACTGACAAGCCATTAGCTAGACTAAATAAGAAAAAAAGAGAAGGCTCAAATAAATAAAATCAGAAATGAAAGAGGAGAAATTACAATTGATACCACAGAAATACAAAGGATCATAAGAGACTACTATGAACAATTATATTCCAACAAAATGGACAACCTAGATGAAATGGATAAATTCCTAGAAACATACAATCTTCCAAGACTGAATTATGAAGAGCTAGAAAATCTGTATAGACTAAGTACTAATAAGGAGATTGAAACAGTAATCAAAAAGCTCCCAACAAACAAAAGCCCAGGACCAGAGAGCTTCACTGGTTAATTCTATAAAACATTCAAAGAAGATTTAATATCTATCTTTCTGAAATTCTTCCAAAAAAATTGAAGAGGAGAGAAAACTCCCAAACACATTTTACAAAGCCAGCATTACCCTGACACCAAAATTAGACAAGGACACAACAAAGAAAGAAAATTTCAGGCCAATATCCTTGATGATCATGAACGTAAAAATCCTCAACAAAATATTAGCAAACTGAATCCAACAATACATTAAAAGGATCATACATCACAATCAAGTGAGATTTATTCCAGGGATGCAAGGATGGTTCAACACCTTCAAATCAATCACAGTGATACATCACATTAACAAAATGAAGAATAAAAATCACATGATCATCTTAATAGAGGCAGAAAAAAATTTGACAAAATTCAACATCCATTTATGATAAAAACTCTCAATAAAGTTTGCATAGAAGAAATGTACTTCAACATAGTAAAGGCCATATATGACAAACCCATAGCTAATATCATGCTCAATGGCAAAAAGCTGAAAGCCTTTCCTTTAAGATCAGGGACAAGGCAAAGGTGCTAACTCTCACTACTTTTATTCAACATACTATTGGAAGTCCCAGCCACGGTAATTAGGCAAAAAAAGGCACCCAAGTCAGAAAGGAAGGAATAAAACTGTCACTATTTGCAGATGACATGATACATAGAAAATCCTGAAGTCTTCACCAAAAACTGTTAGAGTGAATAAATTCTGTAAACTTGCAGAATACAAAATCAATATATGGAAATTGGTGGTGTTTTATATACACTAATAATGAATTATTAAAAAGAGAAATTAAGAAAATAATCCCATTTACAATTGCATCAAAAAGAATAAAACATGTAGGAATAAATTTAACCAAGGAAGTGAAAGACCTGTACACTGAAAACTATAAGACACTGATGAAAGAAATTGAAGAAGATACCAAAAAATGGGAAGATATTCTGTGCTCATAGATTGGAAGAATTAATATTGTTAAAATATCCATACTACACAAAGCAGTCTACAGATTCAATCCCTATCAAAATGCCAATGGCATATTTCACAGAACTAGAACAAAAAATTCTAAAATTTGTATGAAACCACAAAAGACCCTGAATAGCTAAAACAATCTTGAGAAAGAAAAACAAAGGTGGAGGTATCACATTCCTTGATTTCAAACTATACTACGAAGTTATAGTAATCAAAATATTATGGTACTGGCACAAAAACAAACACATAGATAATGGAAAAGAATTGAGAGCCCAGAAATATGGGCAATTAATCTATGACAAAGGAGCAAAGAACATACAATGGAGAAAGGATAATCTCTTCAATAAATGGTGTTGGGAAAACTAGATAGCCACATGCAAAAGAATAAATCTAGACCACTATCTTATACCATACACAAACATTAACTCAAAATAGATGAAAGATTTGAATGTAAGACCTAAAAACATAAAATTCCTGGAGGAAAACATAGGCAGTAACTTCACTGACATCAGTCTTAGTGATGATTTTGTGGATCTGCCTCCAAAGGCAAGGGAAATAAAAGCAAAAATAAACAAATGGAACTATTTCAAATGAAAAAGCTTCTGCACAGCAAAGGAAACTATCATCAAAATGAAAAGGCAGGGCTTCCCTGGTGGCGCAGTGGTTGAGAGTCCGCCTGCTGATGCAGGGGACACGGGTTCGTGCCCCGGTCCGGGGGGATCCCACATGCCACGGAGCGGCTGGGCCCGTGAGCCATGGCCACTGAGCCTGCGCATCCGGAGCCCGTGCTCCGCAACGGGAGAGGCCACAACAGTGAGAGGCCTGCGGACCGCAAAAAAAAAAAATAAAAAAAGAAAAAAGAAAAGGCAACCTACTGAATGGGAGAAGATATTTGCAAATCATATATCTGATAAGGGGTTAATATTGAAAATATGTAAATATTCATACAACTCAACAACAAAACACCAAACAACCTGATTAAAAAATAGGCAGAGGATCTGAATAGACATTTTTCCAAAGAAGACATATAGATGACCAAAAGGCACATGAAAAGATGTTTAACATCACTAGTTATCAGGGAAATGCAAATCAAAACCATAATGAGGTATCATCTCACACCTGTTAGAAGGGCTATTGAAAAGATAAGGAATAACAAATGGAGAGGATGTAGAGAAAAGGGAACTCATGTGCACTGTTAGTGGGAATGTAAACTGGTGCTGCCACAGTATGGAGATTCCTCAAAAAATTAAGAATAGAACTACCATATGACCTAGCTATTCCAATTCTGGGTATTTATCCAAAGAAAATGAAAACACTAATTTGAAAAGATATATGCACCCCTGTCTTCATTGCAGCATTATTTATGATAACCAAGATACAGAAACAGCCTAAGTGTTCATCAGTGGATGAATGGGTAAAGAAGATGTGGTACATATATACAATGAATACTACTCAGCCATAAAAAGAATGAAATCCTACCATTTTGTGACAACATGAATGGACCTTGAGCGTATTATATTAAGTGAAAAAGTCAGATGGAGAAAGACAAAAATCATATGATTTCACTTATACATGGAATCTTTAAAAAAAAAAAAAAACCAACACCAAAAAAATCCCCAAACCAAAGAATAAACAAAATAAAACAAAAACAAACTCATAGATAAAGAGGACAGTTTAGTGGTTACCAGAGGGAAGGGAGTTGTGGGGTGGGTGAAATGGGTGAAGGGGGTCGACTGCATGGTGATGGATGGTAACTAGACTTGTGGTGGTGATCACTCTTTAGTGTATACAGATGTTGAACAATAATGCTGTATACCTGAAACTTACATAATAAAAAAATAAATTTCAAGTAAAAAAAAATTTAAAATCTGAGCCTTGGTTGAAGATTTTATAGGGAGACAGAGAGAATCAGCCTTATTCTGCTTTGATTGGAAGTTACTTAGGTCTAATTAGTTCAGGAAAATAGTGCACTCCATATGTGGAATTTATGGTCAAAGTCTCAGTAATAATAAAATGTTACTTTACTTTGTCAAAAGGGTTTTGTGTTGAGGTCTGGGTGAAGAGAATACAAATTTTCCACAAAACTCCCTGGAGTTGCCTCACTGGTTTCCCTGTGTTTTTGCCTAGATGTTTTCCTGTTTATAATTTCTGTGACATTTCATACACATTTGAAGCTGGAATGGCTCAGATGTTAATGGGTTAAATTTGGAGGCCACTGTTACTCTCTTGTATTGTCAGTAAGACACGCAGCTTTATTAATAAGGTTTAAAATGCCTTTTAGTTGTTTGCAGTTGCTTAGATCAAGCTGAGGAATGTTGCATACAAGTGCCACATTAAGGAAAAAAAAGTAGGAGAAGAAAATAAAAAAAATCCTTAAATTCTTTAAAAGAGTCTGATGTTACTGTTTTTAAAACTTGGCCAAGACCCCACTGAGTTGTGCTCCATGGAGTTTGTACCATATTAGTTGATCATCCGGAAGGAAACCTTCCATGGAACTTGGAGATTTGGAGGAAGACAAATGAGAATCCCATCTGAAACTTTCAGTTAGCCCAAAGTTGCCAAGACATCTGGGGATCAAAGTTGAGTAATTTAGTTTTCTTCCTTTGTCTGTCCAAGATTGAAAACCAAAAGTGGGGTTTAGGGATTCAAAGAGATTATCACCCAAACAGAGTGCCGTATTCTTGCATTAGCCACAGGGAAAATCACGAGTGAGTATCACACGTTTGGTTTGTGGGCATGGTCATTTGCCTTCTGGGGCATGAAACCAGGAGGATTGATCCTGGCATGAGTGGTGTTAACATACCACACTGTCCTAGCTCCTTCTACCCAGTGGTCAACACCTTCTCCGGAGAAGAATCTTTATTGGTTAATGAATGAATGAATGAATGAATGAATGAATGAATGAATTTAACAATATTCATGAAGAGCCTGTTATGCCCCAGGCACTTTGCTGGGCATGGTCACAGTTCAGGGGAGCAAGATGGGCATGATCTCCTTTCTCAGGGAGCTTAGAGTTGAATAGGGTGATACTCACACCAGAGTCCTGACCCCAGCACAGAGGGGGGTCATGAAGGGCATGCACGGCGAGCCACGATCACATTCGCAGGAGGGGCTCAGAGTAGAGTGGACAAGGAAGGCCTCTCGGAGGGGTGGCATTTAACCTCTGGCCTGAAAGATAAAAAGTTACCATCGTTGAGAAAGGGAGGTCAAGGGGTGAGGGAAAGGGGCCAATGACCTCAGAGAGGAGTGGTTTGTACTTTACAAAGAATTTTTTTTTTTTTTTTTTTGCTGTACGCGGGCCTCTCACTGTTGTGGCCTCTCCCGTTGCGGAGCACAGGCTCCGGACGCGCAGGCTCAGTGGCCATGGCTCACGGGCCCAGCCGCTCCGCGGCGTGTGGGATGTTCCCGGACCGGGGCACGAACCCATGTCCCCTGCATCGGCAGGCGGACTCTCAGCCACTGCGCCACCAGGGAAGCCCACAGAGAATGTTTTGACGGTGATTTATCACATCCCCCTGGTGTACTGACTGAGCCTTAGCTCTCATGGGGGATTTCCAGACTCAGTGGACTGCAGGAAAGTATTTAATTGGGGGCTGAGGGTCCTTGGGGACCACACGTCCTCTTACCATTACACGTAGGTTGAACTTAAGGGGGTCTCTTGGGAATTCTTGGACACAACCCAGATCCCAGATCCTCTAACTCCCACTCTCCAAATGAAGGCTGTTTTCAGCTCTACTGGAGAAAGGATCCAAGGAGCTTTGGGGTTCAAAGGTCTGTGCAGGTCACTTTTGCCAGGCCAGAGTGGCAGGGGGCTGGGCCTGGGCTATTCAGCCGCCAAAGAGCTTGACGCAAGGGGGCGGAGGCCTCCAAGTGTGCGGAGGGCAGCTGCGGAAGCGTAGGTCGTGAACCCCACCGCCGGTTCTGGTCCCCCTGAATCCCTCCGCTCCTCGTCCCGGAGTCCTCAACATAACGACGGAGCACCTCAGCGAACCACTGAGGAAGGGGTGTGGTCCATGTGCGCGTGCGCGTGCACGTCCGCACGCATGCGCGGTCCTTAATCCAGCGAGTGTGGAGCAGTCTTTCTACGGACTCTCCAAGCTCCTTTAAAAGTCTTAAGAAAATTCCTTAAAGGCTCCATTTATCTGTTAGAAGGTCAGTTTCTTTCAGAGGTGTTTTATATCAAGGTTATTTACATAGATTTTGCTGGAGGGAAGGGTATTGCTTATCCAACAGAAAGTAAATCCACGTTTCTCGTGCCTTTTTCTTTTCTTCTCAGGAGCATTTGAGACAACTCAGCATCTATCTTTTTGGAATCTGACTCTGAGTCCCAGTGCCTCACGTCCCTGATTACAGTGGCTTCTAACTCATGGCTCATCCAAATCCCTTATGTCCCAGGGTAAGCACGATTTTACTTCTTGTCCTTTGGGGACTCACAGGACATCTTATTGTAAGTAATGTCAGATGAGATTTAGGGAAAATGTCGCCAACTATAAATCAATGCCTTGGACCTTTGGGAATATTCCTTCTTGCATTTTCTCTTGGAATTATGCAGTTTAGTTCCCATGGGTGTGGTTTAGCAAGCTCTCACACTAGAAATTTATTCAAAGTAATCCCCAACATGACTCCAAACTTTCTTGAACATCTCTGTCAGCAAAAAGAATAAAGTCTAGTTTTTCCCCCCACTAATAAATGCACATACCGTCCAGTTCTCCTTCCTACCCCAATTTAGGAGAGAGTAAAGTGTTACAGCCCTAGGTTGGGGTCATTGCTATTTGTCTCTGTAAGGTCCTGGGATCCATCGCTGAACTCCGTAGGACTTGATGGGCACCTACTGTGTGCTGTGCCCTATGCTAGGCGCTGGGGATATAACGCCATTCAGGATACAGCCTCTGCCTTGGGGAAACTGAGGTCTGCCTGAGGAGAGAGACAGGTAGAGAATTAACCACAGAATGAAATGACAAAGACAAAGGAAGATATCATATATATATATATATATATAGGAATATAGGTATATTTTTATATAATATATATTATGTATAGGTATATATTATATATAGGCATATATACGTAATAGGAATATACAGATGGAAGAGGAGATCGTTCTGCAGTGGGGTGGAGGAGGCAGTGGAGTGATTTGTCCCTTGGGAGACGTGGCAACGTCTGGAGACATTTTTGATTGTCAGAATTGGATGGGGAGGGGCTCCTGGCAACTAGTAGGTAGAGGTCAGGGATGTTGCTAAGCATCCTGCAATGCTCAGGACAGTGTACTCCAAGAAAGAATGATCTGGCCCCAAATGTCAAGAGGGCCAAGGTTGAGAAACACTGCTATAGGGTGATGTTTAAGTTGGTCCTTAAAGATGGCTGGAGTGTGCTAGGCAGCAACCAGGGAAGGTCTTTTCTGCTCAAAGGCTTCACTCCATCACTAGCTTTGGGGACCCTGGAGGGGGCAAGACAGAGAAGAGATGAGGTTCTGGGTTTGGGGGGGGTGGTCAGCTTAGAGTGGTGGTGTTCTTGGGTGGCTTCAGAGCCAGCCCCAGGTGGTTCCTCTACCCACCGTGGTGCAAGTCAGGGGTAGCTGGGCAGGAAAATGATATTTTCTCCTTTTGATGGCAACTCAAAAGGGAGAATTTAGGAGTTTGTCATTCTCTTGGCCCTGAATAGGGTAGGTGGCCAGAGTGCCAGGAAAGGTACCCTGGAGAGAACAAGAGCCGGGAAGATACCTCCCACAAGAAGTGACTTAACTTGGGCTTGTGATTTGCAACACAAACGTGACGTGCTGGACCATTGAATTCTTCGCTAGAGACTTTTCGGTGCCGGCCATTAAACCTGTTCTACCCCCAAATCTGGGATGAAAGGACAGTACTATTGACTCTGCAAAATGTCTTTGGATTGATGCCGGGAAAATGTTCTTTTTTTTTTTTTTTTTTTGCGGTACGCGGGCCCCTCACTGCTGCGGCCCCTCCCGCCGCGGAGCACAGGCCCCGGACGCGCACGCCCAGCGGCCACGGCCCACGGGCCCAGCCGCTCCGCGGCATGTGGGATCCTCCCGGACCGGGGCACGAACCTATGCCCCCCGCATCGGCAGGCGGACCCCTAACCACCGCGCCACCAGGGAAGCCCCGGACAATGTTCTTAAATGAAATGAAACAGCATTATCTGAATGGTCCTGCCAGTAACCAAAAGGTTGGCCCAAATAGGTAGTATAATTAAGGAAACTGAGACTCAGAGCAATTCAGTGCTGCTCTGTCCAGAGTGCTGCTGACTGTGAGAGTGGAGAGTTGACCAAGGCTGAGCTATTCGCTGAAGTTGTCCATAGTCCTTGATTGGCTCTGCCCTTTATCCCTCTGACTGCTGTTCTCACCTGTGCTGGCCTTTGCTTGTTCTGTTCTCTCATTTATCACCACTGTGAGAACACTCCAAGGTATATGGAGAATGAGATCTCCCACAATACCTCACCCTAAGACAGTCGTTTGGTTTTGTTTCCTGCTGTTATCCATATAGATTGATTGATGCAAAAATAATATAACTGGCCATTGAGTTCTTTTTCACAGATGATGTGTTTGTCCGTGTTCTCCCATAGACCCTGTGAATCATAATAAGCCCATGTTATTTCCATCAAGGTTATGTGCTATCATTTACCTATCAGTTTCCCTCTTTGAACATTTCAGAGGCTTCCAGAATTCCAGTATCACAAATAACATTGTAGTAAGTATCTTTGTGTAAATAGATCTTTTGCTCCCTTTCAAAGATTTCTTTAGGATACAGTCTCAGCAGTGGGATTAATGTGTCAAAGGCTATGAATATCTTCATGGATCTCGATATATATCGTCAAATTGCTTTCCAAGAGTGTAGCAATTTACATACCTAATATGAATAAATGAGTGTAGCAGCTTGGCAAAATATTGCCAGCATTGAATATTATTATTTTATTTTCAAGCTTATTTTGCTGACTTAATACATGTAAAAGGATCCCATTAAAGGTATGTAATCTGCCTAGCATGATGCTTGACACATGGTAGTTGTTTTTGCTAGTGTTTTCTCTTGCAGCTCATAATACCTTTCCTGATCCTTGGACTACAGCCTAGACCTTCTGTCTGTCCTACCTCCCAACTCCTACCCCCTGACCTTGATTCCCATCAGTCTCCAGTGAGTGCCTAGCCTTGGCTTGGCCCAGTGTCATGTAAATGTTAGCCATTCATGAGAATATTGAGCATCTGGGTTGAGCCCGCACATAACACAGTGGTTAAAAGACGGGTCATATTCATCTCTTGTCTCCTTAGTTTATCCGCTGTGTGATCTTCGATAAGGTACCGAGTTTTTCTAAGCCTGGGGTTGAGATAATGTATGTTAAGCAAGTAATATCATGCCTGGATACAGAGTAAGTAATGTTAGTGTTAATAATAAATATCTATTTTAATAAGTCATGTCAATCTTCGAGATAGGTGACATTACTATCCTCATTTTAAAGACGAGATGTTGAAGCTCTGAGGAGTTGAAGTACCTTGGCCAATATGGGGACCCTAATGCTGAGTGACCTCTAGCCCCTCCCCTCTGTGGCATGGGTGAGAGGGCCCCATGGGTGGTAGGAATATTCATGAAAACCCTTTCTACAGCATGACAGCCAGCACTAACTCACCTTTACACGGAAATGCCTTCAAACTACCTATATACAGCCCTCTAAACCCAGAGTAAATGCATTTCAAGTTGCCCCTTATCCAGATTCCAGACATGCCAGCAGCCACTCCAGTGCTACCCAATCTGAGGGCAAGTATGGTGGAGGAAGAATTAGAATGGAAAGAGAGATGAATGTTAACCAACTGTGGTTCCCATGTCTTCCGAAAAATTTACAAAAACATATGACCACGTGCACTGAGTGCCTGGGGCCTTGGAAAGAGTCGGGCAACATGAGGAACCTTGAAGTTGAAGTCTCATTAGCTTCATGGTACATTAGCCACTGGTCTGATCGCTTGACTGGCAGTTAACCAGGAATCTTATGGGCTAGTTACTTTTGATGGCTTGTCGCTTTTCTCTGAATCAAAACTTTTGTCATTAGCATAGTTTCAGTCTGAGGGTTACTGCCAGGGTGGAATTACTCTAATTAAGAGGAAAAGAAAAATATGTTGCTAGTCATTCATTGTTCTTGATTAGAGGGTGACCCAGTTTGAGGTTAAGCGGAGAGGGCTGCGGTAGTCATTTAGCACTCTGGGAGGTTTGTGGAGATTTTTGTGAGCTGGAGAAGTAGCAGCTGGATCCCAAGATTGCTGTCTGATCTGAATTCTTAGCTACTTCCAAATAGATGTGTAAGAGATCTTCGGGAATGGCGTGCTCATTTCTAGAATGAACGCAAGCAAGGAGAGGGTTGGAGGTCTATGAATTGAATGCGATTTACATTGCATTCAAGGGCCAATAGAGAAAGCCTTTCCTATCTTAAATGTGAAAATATTATATTTTCATGTTTTCTTGATTTGAGGAGCCAGGCCTTGACTTGTCAAATGCTGAGAGAGCAAGAAATTGCCACAGCAATTTCCTAGCACTCCACGTCCCCCCTCCTTCATGTGGACCCTTTTTAATTCACGTAGGAGAAATGGGGCAATCAAAAGATTTGGTAGAAGAGAAGGAATGGGTCTCTAATCTGGTCTTACTGCTTCCCTAAAATCCATCCACATTATACTCCATCAGAAATGCCCTAAGAGGCCACAGAATAATGAAGGGAGTGTAGTTTTAAACAAGCTCTTCATGTGATGATCCATTCAGTAAATGTTTACTGAGCGCCTACATTCTAATTCCTGGAGTTAAGGGCAGTGAAGGAAATGGACAAACATCCCTGGCTTTGGGAGCTTACAGCCGGGAGTAGAGTGGAGAAAATAAACAAAAGAAATAACGGAATCATTTGTTTTAGCTGGTGATAATTGCTATGGAGAGAGTGAAGTGGGAAAGGGAGATGGGGAATGTCGGGGTACGGATGGCCGTGGCGTTGGAGGGTTGCAGTTCTAAATGGGGTGATCATTTCAGGGAAAGCCTTGCCCAGGAGGTGACATTTGTGTAACGCCTTACAGGAGATGAGAAAGTGATCCCGCTGGTATCTGGGAAAGAGCGTGTGGAGGGGACAGCCGGTGCCAGGGCCCCACAACAGCCATGTGCTGGTGTGCTGCAGAGATGAGGTCAGGGGTCAGCCATGGGGCTGAGGGGGCAGGGCCTCGAGGGCCCATGGTGAGGACTTGGGCTTGGATGCCGAGTGAAGTGGGGAGCCCCTAGTGGCTGCTGAGCGGAGCTTTTTTTTTTTTTTTTTTTTTTTTGCGGTACGCGGGCCTCTCACTGTTGTGGCCTCTGCCGTTGCAGAGCACAGGCTCCGGATGCGCAGGCTCAGTGGCCATGGCTCACGGGCCCAGCCGCTCTGAGCGGAGCTTTTGTGAAGGAAGCCCACAGCCCTCTGCAGCCTCTGCTGATCTGAGCTGCACCCCGCACGGATCGTGGGGGTATGTGAAATGGTCCAAGGTATGGAGAGTTCTCCGCGTGGATGGGCCCGACGCAGAATGGACTAACAGAATGGAAGCCGTTATTACGACCGACAGTCAGACACTTTATACTGAGGTGTAAGTCATTGACATCAGGTACTCTCTTTAAAGCACATTTGAAGGGGACAGAGAGAGAGAGAGAGTTTGAGTCGTTGAAGAGAGGGAGGGAGAGGGAGGGAGAAGCAGCCTCAAAGAGGGGGGCAAAGGGAAATTGGGCTGCTCCCCACCCGCTCTGTTCTTACCACACATTTTCCAAGGGCAGATCCCAAGCGCCAGTTTGGATATTCGTGCTATTCAGAAGTCCTTATACTACATGCAGTATTGTATAGACCTTGATATCAAGTGTAGCCTTAATAAATCAGTGTTAAAAGAATGAATAACTGCCATCCAGTTTACAGCATCTTTACGGAGCTAGTCACGCCAGGCGCCCCCATCCCCTCCCCTGAGCCACTGAGTCACCGCTGACTGGAGGGCAGCTGGAAAAGGATTGATGGCTCCAAGATTGCGGCCGAGCACCAGGTGCTCGTGATACTGGTTATTACACCTTGGTTCTCTTTGAGTCTGAATACCTGTTGGTATCTGTCAGCTTCTAAGTTTCATTTTAAGGGCGAAGCTGCAGGAGTTACAAGATGTGGAGGCACCTCTGGGTTGCAGGGAAGGGCTGCCCAGGCCCCCAGGGACCGCACACCTTCCTCTTTCATCTGCGAAGGCTCCCTTGGCCCCGGAGACCATGCACATTTTGGAGAGATGCAACTTGATCATTTTTTTATGGTCCATGGCTGAGTTTAAGGAAGAGGTGGTGGCTTGTAAAATTTTTATTTATGGCATGATTTTCAGAATTCAGTGTTTGCAAATACTGGCAAGGTTGGATTTATGAAAGTGGAGGCTATTTTAATACATTCCCCACACAGTTTAATATGTTGCCCCGATGAAGGTCTTAGAATTTGGCTGCAGCGAACAGCATCCTGGGAGCTGCTTGTCCTCAGTGAGCACTTTCTAGAAACCGTTAGGCCTTGCAGTTGAAAGGCTGAATGGCATGCATTCAACCTGTAACTCACATAGAGATTTCAGTTTGGCTGAAGAAAGTTTTGTTTTCCTGGGTCTATTCTTACTTAGTAATTCGATTCGGGTTTAATTAACATCGCCTAGTGATTGTTTTTGCCTCCTTAGCGTTCTTTAACCTATTAGCTTTGAAATTTGAAGTAGTTATCTCAAGTGGATAAAGAATAATCTTTTTTCTTAAAGACAGTTTCTTACATGGGCAAGATGATAATTCACAGTTATTTGCAGTTGGTATCAACGGGTGGAACAGGGGCCAGGGGTTGGAGCAGAAACTGTAAGGGTGGGTGCTGCACCCGTTCCCCTGAGGCCCCTGCCTGCCGGTGCCAATGCAGGGTTGGGCTGACTCATTAAACCAAAGTCTTGATCCAGTGTGTGAACATAAAAACCTTCCTGGTGTATTTTTGAAACTTGAGCTGCCCTTTGCAAAAGAGGTCTTGCACTTATATTTTTAAGAGAAAGGCTGAGTATCTATGAGGCATAGATATGGTGGATCATCTTAGAGAGATTCTGTGTGACAAGAGAAAAAGACTGTCGTACATTCAAGCTTCTCAGAAATGTGTAGAGAAACCCAGTGATAGAAATAATCATTAGTTCCTGGGTCGGGAACTGGTGTTGTTTAAAATGGGGTGCATTCGAAAACAGGAACCTAGGAAAAAAATTCATTGGCCTGATGATGGATTTCCCCAATGTGAGCCCCAGTGTAGCAGAAGTGTTGGAAGAAAAGCAACTCCTAAGAGGAAACAGGCTGTCCCAGTTGTCCAGGGCCTCTTAGGAGACATTCTCAGAGGCCTTCCTTCAGGAAGCAGAGGTCAGTGATATACACTTGAGCTTGGGCCCAAGCAGCTGCGTCACAGATGATCTCCTTGCTCTGGCAGGTCTTAATGATCTAGTGAGGAGCTCAGATGTGGGTCAGAATCCCGGCTTCAGCACTGACTGATCATAGGACCTTGGACAAGTCATTCAGTCTCTCTAAATCTGTGGAATGGGGATAACGGCCACGCATCGCTCTCAAGTGGTTGTTGAGACCGTGTGTGTTCAGTGCCCCAGGTGGTGGCTCTTGGTTCCCTCCTAGCTTCAGCCACTCAGAGCACAGCGAGTCAGCCTCTCATTCACAAAGAGAAGAAGGGTCATTCTCAAGAGAGATAGGATAAGTCAGCCTGCCTTGGAGACGCTCATTCTTAACTTAGAGGTGTTTGTCCTGGAAAGGCCCCTCTGTCTTCCCTCTGGCAGAACTGGGCATCTTGTGATCACAAGGAGAGCCTTGGGCTTGGGCTCTGTGGAGCATCCTGGCACTCAGCTTCCTCCTCTGTGTCCAGCAGACAAGTCTTCATGTTTCCCTAGGGCCTGGGAGACGAACTGGGAAAGGTGAACCATTCTGAGACCAGAAGTGCGCGGGCGATTACTGAGACCCTGGGCAGCTCTGTAGGGTGTGGGTGGAACGTGGCTGAATCCAGGTGCTGCGTCTGCATGAGCCAGACAGAGAACACTCCCCCACCTCTCCCTGAGCGGTGCCTCTTGTCTCCTCAGTTCTGCTTGAGGGATTAGGAGCCGCCTTTAAAGGCATCATTACCTCTCCCTGGCGGAGGTGTGATCATCTGTCATATCCTACTGGTGCTTTAGCACCACCCCCGCTCCCCCACCTGCAAGGGGGTCGTGGGCTGCATCTTGCTTAGTAGCGAGTGACATGACACCACAGTGAGGAGTGGAAGTGTGAGCAGCAAAGAAGGGACCAAGAGTCAAATATTTAAAGGTTTAATTTTAAATTATTGTTAAAGGCAGGGAGTCGGTGATGAGCTGTATACTGTTGAGTTCTGGGTTGATTTTCCTCCTGTGCCCTTCGTTCTTCACTCCTGTTGGTAACAAGAGGCAAGCCACTTAGTGGGTCCTTTCCATTGTTTTCTGATTTCATCTCCCCATGCATTTAGCTTTTTATTTCCAAAAGCAAACAGTGAGTCTGAGGTGGGGTACAGATTGTGTTCAGAAGTTCTATGTGTGTCTCTCCTTTCCCACAAAATGGGTGAAAACGGGAGTCCCCAAACCAGGTTCTATTCGTGTAAAGTCTACCAAGAAGGGCAAAAAGAAGGCAGGACCAAGAGTAGTGTCTTCATTGCTCTTCCCTTTCCACCTTTGCTCTCAAAGGTCCCCCTTTCCAAGATGCGCTCAGGGCACAGCAAATCACAGCCGTCTCCATCCTGTTCCACACAAGCGTAAGGAAAAGGGCAAAGGACAGGGGAGCAGAACAAGAGCTGATGGTGAGTGATTGGCTCATGTCCCTCCGCCCACCAGATCCCGCTCCTCTGCATCCAGGAGGGCCTGCTTGAGGCCTGGGCAGTGGGGAGCACGGGGTCTATGGCACTTGAAGCCTTCATGTTCAGAAGCTTAGTTTTGTCTTTTGAAAGTGGGGAAATGGTTTCAAAAGAAGTCACACTTTTGTCAGGGTCAGACTGGAGAGCCTACAACCTTAACAGAACTTTAGACTTTCAGAGCCGAATGGATTTGTCCAATTTCACTTTTCCAAGGGGGAATGGAAGGCCCAGGGAGGTGCAGTGACTTCCTGTGTGTCCTACAGCACCCACCTTATGCTAAATCTGGAGATAACAGTGAGGATCCCAAGTGTCGGCTGTAGAGAAACAAAAGGGGGCAGACCCAGAACCAGAACTTTTTGTTCCTTTTGCAAGGAGGGGATTGCTGTTGTTTCACTTACGCATCATCTTGTACGTGGGAAAAAGTCTTTAAAAACCACATTTGAGGGCTTCCCTGGTGGCGCAGTGGTTGAGAGTCCGCCTGCCAATGCAGGGGACACGGGTTCGTGCCCCGGTCTGGGAAGATCCCACATGCCGCAGAGCGGCTAGGCCCGTGAGCCATGGCTGCTGAGCCTGCGCGTCCGGAGCCTGTGCTCCGCAAGGGGAGAGGCCACAACAGTGAGAGGCCCGCTTACCGCAAAAAATAAATAAATAAATAAATAAATAAATAAAAACCACATTTGATCATCCATAGCTGAATCTCCATTGCCTACTTAGTGGAGGAAATCAATGCAGTATGATAGAAAAAGTTCTGAGGCTGGGAGTGGGATGGGGACGGGTCAGAAGACCTACGTCAAGCCCCAGATATGTGATGAGGCAGTCATTCTCTCTTCTGGGTCACTAAATCCTCATTTGTACTATGAGCGGTTGGACTGGATACTTTGTAAATTAGATGGTAAGACTAAAGTTCTGGAACTTTATGATTGTACAAGCAGCATTAGTTAGGACATAGTTTCTGCTGTGTGTGATAGAAGGAAAAAAATAACAGTGGTGTAAACAGGGTAGACCTGTATATATTTCTTACATAAAAGGTCAAGCTGTTATGGTGGCTCTGCTCTCTGACATCATCAGGGGCCCAGGCACCTTCTATATTGTTGCTCTGCCAACCTTCTACTGTTCCCTCATCCTCATAGTCCAAGACACCTGGCCACCATGTCCATGTCCACATTCTAAGCAGCAGAATGAAGGATGGAGGAAGAGGAGAGGGAGAACCCCCTCCCTTTACAAGCATGGCTCAAGAGTTGCACTTTTGCTCAAACCCTGTTGGCCAGAATGTAGTCCCATGGCCGTACCTAGATGCAAGGGAGGCTAAGAAGTGTTACCTTTATTCTGGCTGGCCATCTTCCTAACTACAAGTTCTAGTTTTATAGAAGAAGAGATAGATATTGGGGATAACTATGTCATGCATCATGCTTGAGACAGTATAGAATACAGGATCCTCTATTGCCTCCATCAATGCTCCATGAGGCATGGGAGGACTCAGGTGGGAATGTCCCTGATATCCTTGACAAAAGTCCAACTTGGAGGAATAATTGTGGGTCTCAGAGACCTTGCTGCTGAAACTCTGTTATTCACATAAATGGGCAATGGTCGGAAACTCCTTTTGGGAGAATCTGCCCAGTTCCTGATGCTCACCTTTCTCTGAGCTTTACTTCTTGTTGTCCACCATGGCAGGTGATGGCAGCCATGTTTGTACTTGATGTCCTACCCATCAGTGGCCACAGACTGAAACAGGTATGGACATTTGACCTATGCTAGGCCCTCATATCCTTTCTCCTGGGTATTCAGAGCTGTGACTGAGAGAGTCATGTTAATTGGGGGCCACTTGCTTGAACTTGAGTGTTATAAACTCAGAAGTGGGGGCACCATCTTTTTCACGCATGTGGGGATTCAGAGGAAGCCGGTCCTTGGACAGAGAAGGATGAAGCAGGTGTTTGGAGAGAGCAGCTCCTGGGCGCTGTGGGGCCTGAGAGGGGGCTGCTGATTCCTGCTGGCTCCACAGATAGTAATTCAGTTTCACATAAGGCTAGAGGCATTCACTCCTATTAAATGTATTGAACGTACATCATGTATATATAGAGAGAGCTTTTTTTTTTTTTAAAAAAAGAAAGAACTCCTAACCTGACCAGTTTTCTTTTTCTCTCTTTTTCTATTAAAAACAAATCTTAAAATCTTATGTACCATCTTAACAGCGAATGGCTTGCAAATTTCAATTTTCTGCTTGTCACTAAGAGTGACAACTCAGAACAGACTATATAAATTGATTCACCTAGCCAAACTTATCCAAAGAAGGGGTGCTAAATAGGTCGGTCAGTGGAAACCAAAAACCACAGTGTCTTTTCCCAGATAAAACAGCAAGAAATGCACATAGGAAGGGATGAAATGCAATGCAGTTGTTCAGAAGGGAGACTGAAAACAACTCCTCTTCATTTTAAAATATCTCCCTCTAACTTCAGCGAACATGTGGATTTGAAAAAAGATCATACGTTGGTATTAGAGGACAGAACTCACTATACATTTATAACTTGACTTCAGAGGAAAAAAAATAGAGAGGCAGGTCATCAACTTGCTTAAATAAAATTTAAGAGTGGAGATTCTGATGAGGAATAGAGTCCATGCTGTGAAACTCCCATGTGAAATATGAAATCCACTAAAAAGAATATGCTGGAGTAGGACTTCAATTAACTGGAACCTAGTTAATCAGAACTTTCAATGATTATTGTACTTAAAGCTACTTAATTCAGGGATATAATAATGCAAATCCAGTCCTTGGGAGTGTCCTAGCTTTAGGCTTAAGAATTGTTTTTCCCTCTAGTACTTATCTCGAGCCATAGAATTGACCAAATACTTGGATTTTAGAGCAAGTAAAGACCTTAAAGGCGGTCAAGTGCATGGGTTTTCATCCTTGGCTGCATATTACAGCCACGTGGGGAACTTTTAAAGATCTGGATGTCCAGGCTATACCCCATACCAATTAAATTTGAATCTCTGGTGGGTGGGACCTGGGCATCCATAGTTAAAAAAAAAATTTCCAGTTGATTCCAGTGGGCAGTCAACTTGGAAACCAGAGATCTTCTTCTATAGCTGTCCCCAGAAGTGAAGTGACCGAGTCAGATTGCCAGCTGGTACAGAACCAGGACTGTAATCTAGCACTTTCCAAACCAGTACGACCTCTTCCCCATTGAGCCACACAGGCTCCCAGCTACACAGCGTCAGCATGCGGCACCCCGCTCTGACCCCTAAGCCAGTGCTCCTGCAACTTTGATGTGTCTCCCAGTCACAGGAGATCTTATTAAATCCAGGTGATGCTGATGCTGCTGGTCTGGGTACCACACTTGGAGAACCACTGCTCTAAGCTATTGTAGGGTTCTCCCTTTACCCACAAGCACACCTGCTCAGCACCCAGGGCAGAGATTTGGACTCTTATCATCTTCACTGAAGGACACAATTGCTGTATGTTGCAGTATCTTCATGTTTCTCCAAAAGCCTGTGCAGCTACTCTGTTCACATAGAACCTAAGATCCATCCACAGGTGAAGTGTCCTTTCACTCTGAAGGATTCCATAGCTGTTGTACTTTGCTGAATTGCAACATTTGGCTGCATCATTCCAGATCAGGGTTTTTTCCTTTTTTTTAGCTTATCCTTGAGAGAGTGAAAGATGTGTGCTTCATAATGGGCAACGCCAAGGAGGTTAAAGTTCATTGACAAGGACCATTCGTTAGGCAGGATGAGTGTCTGAGCTCCGCTCATCAGCCTACACATGTGGCCCGTGATGGAAAAACTGACAGGCAGTAGAATGAAACCTGGACACCTGCAGAAACCAGGCCTAATCCTATCCCATAAAACAAAGTGGAAGATTAGTGAAAATGGTTGAAACCTGAAAGCAGATGGCTGAGTTCCTTCACATTAGGCTGTAAAGGGGAACCTTTGTGACAGTGTATTTATGGGTTTGGGGAAACCTGACAAGGTGTTGCTGTAAATGCCAAGAAATACACAGAATGGTGATTTTGTTATTTGAACACATCTCATGATGACTGCAGCTTTGGGAGGATGGAGAAAGATAGCTGCTGTGTGTGTGTGTGTGTGTGTGTGTGTGTGTATGTTAGTTTAACTCACACTGCTATAAGCAAGACTGACTTGGTGGATGGGGGAAAGGGCTGCCGAGGGAAATTTCCTGCAAATGCTTTAGCAGGGGCAAGCTGACCATTTGGTCACTGAGGGACTCGATGTTGGGGTTTGGGAATGGGGGCTGGGGAGTTTGGGCTTCAGTGTTCTCCTTAAAGAGCTGCCCAAACCAAAAATGGGTCCAAAAGCCACCGACTAAAGCAAGTGTATCTTTGGCTATCCCTGTTCCAGGCCATTCCCCTGCTCTATGAGACCATGATCTGTTTGCATTATGCATTTTAGCATCAGTACCTAGAGCGACGCTGCCTTCTTTGTATAGGTATCAAGCAGTGATTAACATCTTTCACTGGTCAACCGATAATTCCTCATCTTTTAAGGTTCTATCCTTGCTCCTGGCCTGACCCACAGAATCCTTTTGATAGATAAAAAGAATTTCTTAATATGCAAAGGAGTAGCTAACTGGACCTTTGAAAGCTCTTCTCTCTGAAAAAAAAAAGTCCCATATGTATTATTTAGAAATCCATGTTTAAAATCCTAAGAGCCCTTTCTAATTGTAGTCCTGAAACAAGCCTGCAGAACTGTGTGGCTGGGGGGAGGGGCGGCCCTTTTGTCTCCGATCCGAAGAACACGTGCTCTCCGTTTCAAAGTGGGTGCATCAAGCAGGAAGATTTTCAATTGTAGTTTAAACTGAGTGGACCCCTCAGATTTTCCTGGAGCTTGTCGGAATTCTATTTCTGGGAAGCTGCATTGTGATAGAGAAGGACAGGGGAGCGGGGAGAGAGGAATCAGAATGAGAAACATGCAAAGGGAAAACAGATGTCTCGAAGTCACATGCCGGGCCCCTCATCCGCAGTGTTCGGGTAAACAGGGCCGAGTCTGGAGAAGCAGCTTTGGATGTGAATAGTCAGCGTGCAAGGGAAAGACGCAGTGGCCCTGGAGCCCCACTGTAGGGCTGCTCCACCTGCGAGGTTCCAGACTTCAGACAACAAACGGAGCTGCCCTGTGGCCTGGGGACGGTGGCAGGGCTAGCAGTGTGCCCTCCGGAAGGAAGGGAGTGAAGGACCCCTCACTTCCCACCCGATTCCCTGTGGAGTTCTTCCAGGCCCCAGGATTTGCTGGCACTGGCAGGTCCGCCCAAGGGACTTGGCTCCCTGCTGGGCACTGCCCCTCCCCCCAGGCTACCTTTCCAGCTTCCACTGTCGAAATTCACAGCTCCAGTGTCTGGTCCCTTCAGTAGCTGCTCCCTGCCAGACGACAGATGCCAGGGTCAATGAAGCCAGCAGTGACTCTCTATGCAGGTCCATGGTTCTCAACAAGTGGTCGTTGGGAACTTGCAGAAATGTAAATTCTCAGGCCCTGGCCCAGATCTACTCAGCAGGTGGGACCAACCCCTCGTGATTTTGCAAGCCCTTCAGGTAACCTGTGCTGAGGTTTGAGAGCCACCGGTGCAGACTTTTAGGAGCCATACTGGTTTGGAGCAGAGAAGGTCATTTGTGGACAGAGGCGAATTTCTCGGTGGGAATTTGGGGGCACGGTGGCAAGTCAGTGGAGGGGGTAAAACTTAGGGGAGCAGCTGGGCCTCTTTTCAGGCCTCTGGGTGACTCCCTGTTTTGCCCGTGTGGGAAACCCACTCTTGGCCATGTTTAGTGGAGTTGGCCTTGGGTAGGTGATGTCGCTGCTGATAACAGGGTTATTCTAGCCTTAAGAGGGTTTCCCAGGGAGCAGGTGGCACAGCCCACCCCATTGCCAGCACCCCCTTCCCATCACTCTTTATTTTCCCGCAGGGTTTGGATGCATCTTCTCTTGGGGCTGTCTTCTTTGGAGTGGTTCTCACTCTTCCTCCACACGTCCCAACACACACACACACACACACACACACACACACACACACCCGCAAGTCAAGGACACAGAGGGCATCCCTACATGCTTGGAGTGGTTCTCACTCTTCCTCGTCCCAACACACACACACACACACACACACACACACACACACACACACACACACACACACACACACACACACACACACACACACACACACACACACACACACACACACACACACACACACACACACACACACGTCAAGGACACAGAGGGCATCCCTACATGCTTTCTCTTTCTTCTCTCCTGGTAAATGAGCCCAAGAGAGGCAGGCAGCAGAGTTTCTTTGATGAAAACTGTGTAAAATGTTGCTCACGGAGTTGCTTTCCACATGTTTTGGCTGTAGAATTTCCAGTTGCAGATTAAATAGCGCATGTGTCTACTTAACTCCTTGCCTCAGTCCTGAGTCAACTGTACCGTATTGCTGACGCTCGCCTGCTGCCTGGATGCGGATGCTGATTTAAGAGGGCATATTTAGCTGAGTCTTTGGCTGGACCAGCTGGCCCACGGTGATCTCTCCTTCTTTGGGACTTGGGATTGGGGTTTGGCTTTTGGGTTGTAAGGGCCAAACTTCCCTTGGGTCACCCACACATTCTGGGCCTTCTTATAAGTGTAACTAGAGGAAGCTGACTACACCCTCTTCATCCCACATCCCTCTCCCTGGCAGGAGAACAACAATTTAATCCTGACCTTTCTAGAATGATCTATCCCAGTACAGCAGCCATTAAAAGATAAGAAGGCTCCTTTCCTCTTGAATTTGGCTCCCAGGATGGAGCTGAGGAGAAACCATACTGCATAGTGCTGGGGAAAGATTAAGTTACTAAGAACTTTAACTAGCCTTCTTTGTTATCATTCCCTGTTGCAGTTTGTCCCAACTCTTCAATAAAGCACTTTCTAAATACCTGCCCAGCCAAGGTCAAAGTTTTGGGGAGACTGAAAGGACAGAGTATAAAAGGGTAGGGGCTGCCCCACCCCAAATCCTTGGTGACTTCAGTGGGGCCGGGCCATCCTAACTGTTGAATGACCTACATTCAAGCTCAGTGGTGGCCCACTGACTCCCTGGGAGGAGCTGGAGAAAGACCACAGGTGGGGAGGAGAGCTTCTCGATGGGAAGTCAAGAGAAGCAGTCCAGGTGGCCTGTGTGTCACAGACATCTTGTACCTAAGGGAACAGTGGTCTGGGGATCCAGGCAGAGCCAAAGAGCCAGCCTCAAGAAGGGCAGAATTGGAGGTTGGACCTGGAGCCCCAAAGGTGGCTTTGGGGACCACAAGAGTTTGTGAACTTGACTCTATGTCCCATCATTTATTTCAGGGACTCTGTTCTCTGCTTCTCTGCTCCTTAGTTGCTTTCTCTATGGACCTTTTTCTCCCAACATTCACTCTGAATAGCTTTGTTTACCCCTTCAGATCCATCTTTCACCCTTCCATACCCTGCTCCGTGCCCTGGGGTGGCACAAAAACCATTAAAACATAGAAACAGAGTTTTTCTTTACTTGCCAGGCAAATGAACAACACAGCAGTGAATAAACCCACTCAGTTGTTCCCAGAGGAAGAAGAGTTAGTATTTTTTAAAAAAAGACTCAGTAAGAGGGATTCAGGACAGTAATGGCGATTAAGGATCAGAAACTAGCCCTCTCAGTAGGTCGGAGCCTGATCAGTTGAAACAAGTCCCCTTGTTCATTGGTGAGGAAGCAGCCTGCAGTAAGGGTCCAGTAAGGACCTGGCCTCCCCGAGTCCCTTGGAGTTCAGTCGGTGAACAACTTCAGCTGGTCAGAACCAGCTGTGACATCACGCAGATTCAGTGTTGATCCCTTTTGGGGCAAAGTGCCACCGCAGGGAGGACCCTTTCCCTCCCCACTTGAATGGGTGGCCCACGGGCTGTGGTTTGGTTTGGCCAGTGGAGGCGGGGCTGGAGAATGGGGGCAGGAGGAGGGTGGAGTTGAGGACTTACCCCCCAGCTCCTTTCCTGCTGGCGGCTGCAGGCTGGCTGCCACCTCTGCCCAAGGCAGCCTCTCCGTTCAGCTCCCCTCTCCTGGGTCTGATGACATCAGCCCTAAGGGTGGCAACAGTACCTTGTTACCAGCTCTCAGGTACCACATCATCCTTTGTTAATGTCCCTAAACCCTGCCCCCAGCTTTGAACATAATCTCTTTATCCAATCTTTCTCAGATTACTCAGTTTGAGCATAGAATCTTCTTCCTGCCAGGACCTTGACAGTTTGGTTGACAGATACAACCTACACTGCCTGATTTTTTTCCCTGCCTTCTTACTCATACTTTTTACATCCTCCCAACTTAACTTGCACGTGGTGCATCACGGTACTGTTCTCTACGTTACAACTTTCAGCTTTAGCTCCCACTGCAAAAGGCCTCGGTCAGTTAACATTTCTGAGCAAGTATCAGATGGGCTCAGAGCCTGTTCTTATATCTGGGTCACATCATCCATGCCTGGAAAACCTTTAAATCAGCTAATTTGTTCACATACTCTTAGTTGCATCTCCCATGTCTGAGGGTGGAAGGAACCCTGTGGTACAAAGAGTGCAGGGTGGGGGCCGGGTGGAGGTGCTCCCCCTAGGTGGGGAGCTGCCCTGGCAGAGGCTGTGATTGACATAGAACTTTTCATCCGTTTCTGTCTGCTCTCCCTTACTTGTAGGCTCCTTGGGGGCCAGGACTGTGTCTTGACAGCCTTTGTATTCACCCGAGTGTCTAGACCAGTTCTTTGCTCGGTGAGCCTGGGTGGGTGAGGGGATCCTATTAGAGACCCTCCCATCCTCCTGGGAGGATCAGCAGGCTGCCTAGTTCAGTTACAAGGGAGGAGAAATGGCTTTGCAAAGTGTCTGGTCACATTACCTCTTCAGTTTCTGTAATGCCTCAATCATCTTGCCCAGCGTTGGATCCAATTTCTTCCCGCTCCCAGGCGATTCTTTTTCTCCCCAGCTCTGCAGCAGTGAGCAGGTGAGCTGACAGGGCCAGCGTGGAATGGGGAGTTTACCTTCCTTGCTGTGTCCAGGTGCCCTCCTCCCAGACACGAAGTGCGTGGCGGATAGAATCCATGTTTGCTCTGTGCCGACGCTGAGCCCCTGCCAAAGACTTTCATCGTGAAGAGAAGGGGAAGTAGCTGACATCGATCAGCACCTACCTGGTCTCAAGCACGTTCCCAGCAGTTTATATGTTATCATCTTGTTTAATCTTCCGAGAAACCGCATGGGGTCAGTATTTCTCTCCCCATTTTATAGATGGGGAAACTGAGGCTCAGATCAGTTGCATTCCTTACTCAAAGATTCAGTTGCATTCCTTACTTGGACCCTCATTTCTGTGATTGTAAACCTTTGCCATTTCCACTCAGCCACATTTACAAACACCTGCGGTGTGAATGGCCACCTCTCCTTGCTGGCTGCCTTTCCACTCCCTACCTGCAGGCAGGTTACCAGCTGTCTCTCCTTCACCCAGAGGCTGGACAATTTGGAGGAACTTGAGGGAGGGACCTGTCTTAGGCATTTTTCCCCCGTGGCAGTGCTTAACATATAGTAGGCGCTATAGTAGGTGCTCATAAATCCACAATAAATTGAGCTGCAAACAGAGGGATGGGAGGTAGTCTTGATTAGGTAATTCTTTTCGATCGGGACCAGGGTGGAGGAGAAATGGCTATAAAATAATTTACCCAGGCTATCATCCTGGCATTGTTTCTCACTTTTCATCTCTTTGTTTGGCCCTTACATGAGTAGACGTTTGATGGCCCCTGTAAGTTAGAATCCAGTTAGAGCACTGCAGAACTCAGTGCTTTGATACCCTCTCTCAGCAGCCTGTAATGTTGAGAATTGCCTTCTTGATTGTCTATTATGGATAGGTAAGAAGAGGCTGGTGCTCAGGTAGGGTGGCGGAAGTGCTTCTGGAATTCCAATGGAGGTCTGCTTTGGATGCTTGGTACTTATTCATGAGAACTCTTTTACACAGAATCACACTTCCCTCACAAATGAAAATATTTATATGATGGTATTCATGCAATTTGAAAAAAAAATGGCACCCTGCAATGCCTCCCTTGCCTCTGTGCCCCGGCATCTTGCAGTATTTTCTTTCCTCCCCCAATATTAATGAAAAAAAAATCAAACTTTTGCAGGCTTCACTTAGTTCCTGACTTTCAGTCAGATAAATTTGTGACCTGAATATTTCCTTCTCCTCTTTCAGTATTCATGAGGGATCATTTGTGGCTGGGCTGGTGGATGTAAGCATTTGTCTAGTTCAGGAAAGACAGATTTATCCCTTGGGAGCTGTGTGTAACTTACAGTTTACATATTTCTTGCCCCTCCCCTGCTTTTTCCATCTTTTTTTCTGTTTGTAAATTTAGAGAGCATCACTTTTTTTTTCTTCTGGTTTGTTAGTACAAAGTTTAAGGAGTTTGGGCTTAAAATATTGATCCAGCTTCTCCCACAGAGACTTCAGTCTCTGAGTTTGACAGCTCAGATGGCTGATTGAAAGCAGTCTGGGCTGAATTTGCTTAATAGGATGTTACACTCCTCTCCTGGGTCAATTTTTATCCACTTTATCAAGTTACTTATTGATTACAGCTCTTGTCACATGCACATTAGTTTGCTGAGAAACTTAAAGATATGCTTTGTTTCTTGCTTAGAGTAGGCCAGGAATGTTGTGGACTCTAGTTCACCAGGGACCCCAGACGCCACAATTTTTAAAACTGATTCCATTCCCTCTTAGGCACTTGGCTCAGAATTATGAAAATGACATTGGTTGCCGAAAATGGGAAAACAAGACAGATAAGAAATCTCCGCCCCACCCCACTGTTTATTTTCTTCTCTGGGAAAATGTAGAGGCAATCTCATCTTGAATAAAGGGAATAAAAAGAAAGTGCTGGGATGGGAACTTGAGACGGGGCGGGGGGTGGGGTAGGAATAGAACATATGCAAGTCGAGCTAAGTGGTCGAGTCTAGGAGGGGATGGCTGGTGTTTTCATGCCTATGGAAAACATGATGTGGAAAAAGGAAGGAGAACACGCTTTATGCTTCTGTGCCTTGGGCCTGGCCAGCCTCCAAGATATTTGCTTCCTTTAATTCGCAACCAGATATAGAAATGTCCATCATGAAAGCAGAACTCTAATGAGCTTGATTCTGAAGATTTTGAATCCCTTGGCAGGTCATGGATTCCCCCCATTACTGGGATTATTGCTGCCAGGGGAACAAAGCACACCTAGGAACACACTCAAAATGGAAACATTTATTTTCCTATTGAATCTCAGCTTTGCATGTGCAAGTAGTTATTTCTAGGGCTAAGTTAAAGTAGAACTGTGAAATTGTCTTTAGTGACATCTTACTAATAACCTAACTCAAAGTAGTGGATGATGTCACTCAGAGCAGATATAATTTGATACTTATTTATTTTGAACTGAGATAACATTTTATCTCAGTTTATTTTATTATTTTATATGTTATTAATATTTTCTTCTATCAAAGTGCCAACAACATAGAAGGCAGGCTCTGTGTCTAGGTGGTACTTGCAATGGCCAGTAACTGTTATGGGCTGTGTAGTCTCTTAACACCTTTCCTTGTTTTGGGAAAACCCAAGTATAATTGCTAGGTACCACGATAGCCACTAATGATCCCTGTTGCTTGTCTTCATGCCCTTGTAGTCCCCTCCAACATTGTGTTTATTAGGGTTGGTCCATGTGATGGATAGGATACAGCAGAAGTGATGGTATGTGATTATGAGGCTGGGTCATAGGACACATTGCAGCTTCTGCTTCGCTATTCTTTGGATCCCATGCTCTGGGAGAAGCCAGCTGCCATGTTATGAGCATACTCAAGCAGCTTGAGGCCTCCTGCCAGTAACTAGCTGGCCATGAGAGTAAGCCACCTTGGAAGTGCATCCTTCAGCTTCTGTCAAGCCTTCTCGCTAACATCTTATCAACACCTCCACGAGAGACTCTGAGCCAGAACCGCCCAGCTGCTTCCAGATCCCCGAGTCTCAGAAACTGTAAGATAATACATGCTTATTGTTTTAAGCTGCTAACTTTTGGGATTATTTGTTACACAGCAATAGCTAACTAATACCCAAAGGGAGGAATGTCCTACTTTCCACAGTGGAAGCCAGAGGAGGGTGGACATTTCTTCTCTTAGTTTTCTGGCAGTTTGTGCTTAGCATGTGATCTCTGCTGAGCCAATCAGGTGCTCACGCCTGGGCTTGCAGCCTTGAGTCTGAAGAGAGTCATAATCAAGCAGAGCCCAGTTTAGAATGAATTCCTTCAGCAGCAGCAGTAGCAGCAGTCGGTATCTTTTGTTAACAACAGTGAGAATAAACTTCTGTACGTTGGGCCAGGCCAGTTTGGGGGGGCCACACTGAAGGGTGAGTTGGCCACCCTTGGGTGGCGTGTGGTGTCTGTAGCCTGATTTTTGTCATGGTGTGATTTTGGATGTTATTCTGCCTTCTTTTTTCTTTTGTGGTACACAGGCCTCTCACTGCTGTGGCCCCTCCCGCTGCGGAGCACAGGCTCCGGACAGCAGGCTCAGTGGCCATGGCCCATGGGCCCAGCCGCTCCGCGGCATGTGGGATCCTCCCAGACCAGGGCACGAACCTGTGTCCCCTGCATCGGCAGGTGGACTGTCAACCACTGCGCCACCAGGGAATCCCTATTCTGCCTTCTTGGCCTCCATTGGTTTCCCCTTGTTTTCAAAGATACCTTCTCTAGTCTTCGTAGTAATTCCTCCAATCTGATATTCTTCCAGTGAACTCTTTTTCTAGTTAAAAGTTAAACTAAATTAGTTTATATTTTATGCAACCAGGAGCCCTGACTAGGACAGCACTCAAGTACAGTTTTATAATGATGGTGATCTCTTCTTTTTAAATCTGCCCATTGCCCTGAGTGCAGGCTAGACACAAAGCAGGTGATGAGTAGATCTTCACGGTTTGGAGAGCTAATTAGTGAGCCTCTTTTCTCATAGGACCCTATGTCCTATTAGCAGCTCTGTAGAAATGGCAGTGTTAGGGGTGGTACCTGCCATCAAGGAGTTTATAATCTGGATTTGAGACAAGGCATCCCACCTCCCAAACCCCTGTAGCGATCTGACCCCCTGATGTTGTGGGAAGAGGTCTCTCTTTGGAAGGCGAGCCGCTCCACTTGTTAGCTGTGTGATTTAGGCAAAGTTATTTGACGTGTCGGAGCCTCGTTTATCTCACTGACAAAAATCACAACCCCTACTCCGCTGGATTGCTGTAAGATTAAATTAGATAACGTGTAGAAAGAATCTGGCATACGCAGGGATACAGGAAGGATATGTCACACACTCACTGCCCACCCTCTGGCTCAGGGCTGGTTGGGTGGCTTGGCTCCGACCAGGGAATGGTGGGACCTCGACCATTACTGGCCTTTACTTCTGTCCAGTCTCCTCATCTGAAACGTGAGCAGGTTGGATTAGAGCTGAGGCTTTCAAACCATTTTGTTTTCCTTTTGGAAATCTAAAAAAAAAATCGTATCTGGACTTCAACATAAAATAAATAGTATTCTGTTAGCATGAATTTACTCAGTTATAGAGAGCCGTGGAGCTATTCCAACGAATATAAACATTTGAAATCAGAGCTATGGGTAACATTTGCTATCCAGGCTTAAGTATCAAATTTAATTCTGCATATTTTTTTGGATGTACATCAATGAGAAAGTCCTGTTTCATATACATAAGTAGTTACAAATGGTGATTCTTTCTGATAGTGTATCTTGCAGTCTTGGAAGACTTTTAGTTAAACAGAGAGGCTTTGGTGTGAGACCTGCATGAACATGAGCTCCTCAAAATACAAGTTAATGTGCTTAAGTGGGGCTTTGCCACATTTGGCTGTGCCTTTGGAACCCTCAGGAAACCAATTTACAAACTCCCAGAGTAGGCAATGCTAAGGTTACTTGCAGCTCTTGCATTCAGTGGTTCTAAGCACTGACACAGGGATGATGTCTGCATAACATGGCAGTCATCTTTTTAACTTGCAAAAGTAGTATGTGAACATATGCATGATATAAACAACTCAAACAACATGGAAGCATATAGAATACAGAGAGTTCCCAGTCGGCCATCTTCCCTCATGGCCCTGTTCTCCCTCCTTTTCTCCCAAATAACTACTCTCAGCATTTGGGTCCTTCCTCTTGCTCTGCATTTACATATGCACGCAGGTAGCTCATTTCTTTTTTCACATAAATGAGATCATACTATACATATTGTTCTGTGACTCTCTCTCTCTCTGTCTTAACATATCTTAGGAGGCTTTCTATGAATATATAGCTCTACCTTATCCTTTAAAACTCTTATTTAATACTTTATAACTTAAATATCCATAATTCATGAACTGTTCCTCTATTTAACAAACTTTTAAAATATTCTATGTTTTTCATGATCACAGAGAGTGCTGTAATAATCACCTTTATGCATATACCTTTTGCTGGCCTTTCAGCAGGATAGGTCCTGAGAATTGGCATTGTTCTCATCAGAATGAATAAATTTTGATAAATACTCCCCAGTTGCCCTTTCAAAACCACTTCTGTGGTTACTGGTGAGATTGAGCATCTTTTCATGCTTATTGTCCACTTATGATTATATTTCAATGCACTGCCTTTAACTGTCTTTTCCCATTTTTCTATTGGGTTATAATAATATTTTCTCTGCTAACTGGTATCTTACATCTTTCAAGCAGTATTTGACATGAAACTACTCCAAGGACCAACTAAGCCAAATGAATGTTTTGGGAACTTGTTGCAACAGCAGTTGATCCATATAAATACATGTTTCTATCTATCTATTCATTTACTGAACAAACATTAAAGAAATGTTACTATGTGTCAGATATTAGAAATGTAAAAGTACCATGCTCCTTGTACTCAAGGTGCCCACAATTTACTTGGGAAGACAGATATGTAAACAACTACGGTTCTCAGTGATAAGTGCTCTAACACAGGTGTGTCTGTGGAGCTGTGGGAGCACCAGGCCGACCAGGTACGCGTTTTATGTACAGCGTGTGCTGTCCGGAGCGTCATACCCTATTAACTCTGAAATTGAGTGGTGGAGGTAGCCAGACACTGCCTACACCTTTATAAGTGATACATTTTAGAAAGCTGGAATTTCAAGAGATGTTTGAAAAGCTGGAAAGGGGCTTAGCAGGGTTAGGGAAAGAAAATGACATCAGAGAATACTTTGTGTGATGGGGAAATTACTTGAGTGAGTAGGAGGGATTGGGATGAGTGAAAGGAGAAGGTGAGGAATAAAGGAAAAGGAGAGAGATGATGCGTAGGGCTTGGTGTTAAGAGTATCTTTCTGTAGACGTGTGGAGTTTGGGGTCAGGGAATCATAATGTCAAGCAAGTCAGAAGAGACTTCATAACTCCCCCTTAAGATTTCCTAATGTGACTTCTCTAGGAGGTGGATGAGACCCTGACGGGAATTATATCAGCTCTTCTGGGAGTCAGTCATGAGCTTGGCTTAAAGAGTTGGGTTTCAGGGTCAGAGAGAAACAAGTGCATACACAAATGATTTTTTGAGGGGGGGGAAAGGCAACATTTGGTGTTGGACGGTGATAGAAAAAGCAATAAAGCTGGGAGTCAAGATAATGACTGTCTTAGCCTAGAGTAAAATTCTAGAGTTCTCTAGAATATTCCAGAAAGGAGGGTTACAGTGTTGACATTTTATCTGGGAGACCAAGCATAGGGCAGTGAGGCTGAGGAAAAAGATGAAGTGAGGCAAGAAAAGATGTGAAACCCTGGGGTGCAATGTGTGATTACACTGTTCATTGCTTCCCAGTGAGCCTCAATGAAACACAGCAGGCCACACAGCAGGGGTGTTTGCTTGGCATGTGGGACTTTTCAGGAAGGACAGGAAAGAGAAATCACACCGGAAGGGGAAATCACACCTCATAGGTATCCACAGAAGAGATAAAGGGTGGGGAGTTTAATGGCCAGCCTCCTTCTCTCTCCCATTTTTCCTTGGTCAAATTTCATTCCCTGGGGAGCTGCTTGCCCTGTGCTCCTTTCTGCTTAGAAGAGGCAGCTTCTGTTGCTTGCAGTGAAGGACCCTGACAGACCCCTGCTGTCATTACCTGCTTGGGTCCCCATATCCATGGCGTGCACCTCTCCACGCTTGACTCAGCCTGACTGAGGGTATCCTTAGGAAGCTTACTGAGCTCAGGTGATTCACCATCAAATTGTTCATTCTTCCAGCTACTCCCATTCTGACCCCAAGCTCTACTCCTAGTACCTCCTTTTTTATACCTTTTATAATCAAGTCTCCATCCTGTATGCCAGGTCCATAATCAGTTCTTTGTCTTCATCCCTGCATCTCTTCCCTTATGACCTGGGAGGAACTTACAAGGAAGTAGAGTTGAAATCAATGTAATTGCAATGCAACCCAAAACTTGACATCATGTGGTCTAGCCTTGTAGAGAATTGCACTCTGAGGAATACAGTCCAACAACCAAAAGCACTTAAATTAATTTAAAACTTTATTGGTGGGGCTTCCCTGGTGGTGCAGTGGTTAGGAGTCCGCCTGCCAATGCAGGGGGCACGGGTTCAGGCCCTGGTCTGGGAGGATCCCACATGCCGTGGGGCAACGAGGCCCGTGTGCCACAACTACTGAGCCTGCATGCCACAGCTACTGAAGCCCGTGTGCCTGGAGCCTGTGCTCTGCAACAGGAGAAGCCACCGCGATGAGAAGCCTGCGCACCACAATGAAGAGTGGCCCCTGCTCGCTGCAACTGGAGAAAGCCCGCATGCAGCAATGAAGACCCAATGCAACCAAAAATAAATAAATAACCCCCCCCCCAAAAAAAAACCTTTATTGGTAACTGGGAATAATGTCAAGGGAAGTAAATATATTTTTAATGTATAGCAAGATGTGTTAAACTTTTCCCACCTCTCACATTCTCTGTATCTTCCACTTCCTGCCCCACCAAACTCCTCTCTCCTTCATTCCTATTCTAAACCAAGAATTTCCCCCATGACCCTGTCTTTGTGAATTCCTTATTTTCTTCTTTTTCCCCTTTCCTTCTGCCTTTATTGTTTTTATGTGAACTTCTCATATGTATATCCCATTTTTGCATTTTCAGTTCTTTTTTCTCCCCATTGCCCCAGAAACTGAGCTGAGAAAGACAGAATTCTCCTTTAAAAGGGTGAAAGAGGGGAACACTTACACATTAATTATTTTTACTTTCATCATCTGAGAAAGAATTTGCTAATAATCAGAGCTGTTCAGAAATGGAATAGATTGCTTCGTTAGGTAATGATTCTCCTGTCATGGGGATAATTCAAACAAAGTCTGGATGATCAGTGCTCAGGATGTTGGGAAGGGGTTCTGGTTCTGGGTCATGTTGGGTCAGATGATTTATAAGGTCTAACCATGTCTAAAGTTCTGGGTTTAGATTTGTGTTGTCCAGACTCTACCATAGAATTGGGGTTGAATCCTGTTAGCTTTTTCCCTTTTTATAAATCTCTATTCCAAGGATTGGGAGCCTTGAACGCTGAGCTTGATCTAACTCTTGTCTTGGTTTAATTTCTTTGAGACAAGTTGTCTAAATTATCTTTTTAGCATCCCCATCTTTCCCGCTATAGTCGGTGAGCACATTTATGTGTACTGTCAAGCGTCTCAGATGGCCCACAAGTGTGTCAGCTACACCATTTGGCTATGCCAGGCCCTTGCTTAATGAATCTTCATTTTGCTCTGAGACGGCATTTTCTAGGGGAAGAGTGGGCGTGGCAGATGGGGGACTGGTGGGAGGCAGCCGCTGGGAACGTGGGTCTCCCAGGTGAGGGTGGCTGGCCCCCAGACCCAGCATGTTCTAGGGAAGCAGTGTGGCAGGAGGGGTAGGAAAGCCCAGAAAGCACGCACTTGGGGGTCAGGTGGGCATGGTCTGAAACAGCTGCTCACACACGAGGAATGTTAGCCAGGACTCCTTGGGTTTCAAGTGACAGAATTCATATTGGCTTCAAAAAGTAAAAGAGGTCGTGGTGGCCGTGGGGACTTGCCGGCTTCCAAAGCTGGAAGTGCGGCCACAGCTGCATCCAAGGGCTCAAGGGCCTTGTGCGGACTTGCCCCTTATTTAGTATCTTTCTCTGTTTCCCCACCCTTAACTCTTCCTTTATCTGTGTTAGTTCATTTTCTAGTAGGAAGAACTCCTCTTCCTGGATGTTTTGAACAGAATTTTCAGGGTTGAATCTCATTGCCCTGGATGGGTCATGTGTTTTCCCCTGAATCAGTCTTGGTGGCCTGGGGAAGAGAGTGCACTGATTGGCCAGGAGAGGGTTTTCCCAAAGGGAAAGTGAGACTTGGTTACCAAAGAAGAGGATGTGGATGCTGGACGGACAAAACAGCTCACATCCACTATGATACAGCCTTCGTTAGTTCTCTGCACCCAGTTTCTTCGCGTGTAAATTTCCCTGCTTCCTAGAGCTGTTGTGAAGATTGTGAATAATAAATGCATAGCACCTGTCACAGAGCGGGCCTCCACTAACTAGGAGCAATTCTTATTGTTAGGTCCAGAGAAGCAGATGGTGAGAGGGAGACTTCTACCCAATGGGAGAACGTGTGTGTGTGTGTGTGTGTGTGCACATGCATTCCCTTTTTGCTCAGGGAGGCACAGGCTAATAAGACTTGGTTCCTACCATCCCAGCCTTTCTCTCCTTTTCCTTCCCCCTTTGCTCTCTGACTCACTTTTTCTATCTTCCCTTCTCTCCTTTTCCTCTCACTGGCCTTGTGTAAACACATAGCATAAAAATGCAGTATTTTCTTATTGTTTGTGAAAAGAATCAAATTTATTTATGTATTTTTTACATTATGACTTAAATGGTTTGAGATATCTCACCCAGGTACATGCCCCAGGATTATATAAATAGCTGAGGAGACTGAATAGAGAAAATAAAGAGAAGCAAAGTCAAATTAGAAAACAACAGAGGCTGCCATATCTTACATGATTCCTCGAGGTGGGCTCTGTTTACTGAAAATAAAGTTTCACATTCCCTATTCTGAATTGAAAACCCAAGCAAATTGAAAATTTTCTCTTTTCTCCAAAACAAGCCAAGCAAATGAAGTCAGCCAAACCTGATTGTTATGTGTGGTCCTTGATCTCGTCCGTGGGGTAGAGGGTCTTGATAGTGAAAGCTTCCACCCGTTTACAGGGACCAGGAAGGGTATTAAAGACAAATCAGGGTTGGGAGCTGCCAGGCAGACAGGAGAAGGGAAACAGCAGATCTCTACTCTGAGGTCCATAGACCCTTGGAGAGGAAAGAGATCAGTACAGCGGAGATACGTTTTGGAACGGAAGTGTAAACAAAGATGAAATGGAAAAATCTGCCTTGTTAAAACCCAGCTTTCCGAAGAATTAGACACAAGGGTTTGCCTCTGTGCTGGGCTACGTGTAGCCACGAGGCTGGCTATTTTCTGGCTGATCCTTGGGGGCAATCTCTTGTTGCTGAGGAAAGTGGTTCCATGTCAGCGTAGTCAACAGGATGTGGCCATCTGGACAACTCCGTAGAAACCAACTTACTGCTTCTTTAATGCCACCCACAAACACGACTGCGTATCATTTTGTGTTCGAAGGGGTCCCAGCAATACTTGGGAAGATGGGAAGGGGAAGGAGCATTAGGGAGAGATGAGGAATTCTGCCTTGTTTCATGCAGTAAGTGGAGAAGGGCAGAGAATAATAGTTGAGAACGCTGTTACCCTTGAGATGTGGGGCTGGCTGTGGGGAGAGGCTACACATGGACAGGGAGGTTTGGGTATCGTAGAGCCATGAAATAGTGAGATTGCAAGGGACCTTAGCCTGGCTCTAGACAGGTGCCCGAACGCATGAGAGTACACGAGGCTGTGTGACATGTGCGTGGGATGTGACATTATCTGCTCTAATATCATCACAGGGGACTCAAAACTCACCTGACCCCTCACGTCCTGGTTGACTCGGGGGACCTTCCGTGGGCTTTGCCCTCCTCCTCTCTAAGTGGGAACCCTAATCCTTGCCTCCTGTCCTTCCTGGGCTGATCCCAGGGATCCTCTCATTTGGAAAGAATTTACTGACCTCTGACCACACGTCCTGCACTGGGTCATACACTTCGGGGAATAGGGAACAAGGTTAATTCTCAGCCTTTATCCTTAAAGAACTAACAGATGTGAGCGGCTTTATAGAGCTGTGAGGGGTGTTTGTGGATGAGTTATGCTCCAGCTCAGTCCTGGTCTGCCCCTTACTGACCTGGGCGGGGTACCCCCCTCTCTGGGCCTCACCTACAAAACGGGGAGGGGGGCACGGGCGGTGACAATAGTGGCTCCAGGGAGTCTCTTCCACTTTGGGCCTGTTACAGTCTCCTGAGTGCTCAGGTCTCTTGCTTCTGAGGCCCAGAGTAGAAACCTTAAGTGGATGCCTGGAGGTGCCGGGGTTTTACTAAATGGCAAAGCCAGATGTCTCCCCTGTCCTCAAACAAACAGTTCTGCAAAGTGCTGTGACCCTCCCATTTCAAGCTGCGTGAGAGCAGCGTTGATTGTTCCAGCCACAGGCTGTGTGCTTGGGAGGGCGTGGGGTCCATGGGTCTGTCCTGACAGGCGAGGGGTGGGAGCTGAGACTGCTGGTTTCCACTGCGGAAGGACAGGAGAGCCGGCTTGTGTTCCTCCCTGGGGTCACGGGGAGGGGTGTCGGTGGGTAGCTCTGCCCTCCGTACAGGCACAGCCTTTGCTGTTTTTCTCCTTAGGGGTCCGATCAAGGCAGCTTTAGACTCGCAGAGCCTCTCCGTGGCCAAATGTTTTCATTTTTCTCTTGGCTGAACTCCTGGTGCTGTCATTCTCGGTTGCCGTGGGCAGGCTTGTGTTTGAAGAGCGTTTTCTGCTTCACTCTGTGGGTCTTCCCCGAGAGCCATCTAAGTGCATAGCCAAGGCCATCCCCCAAACTGGAATCCACATTGCCACTGACCAACAAGCCAGAGGCGAATTCCTGCACCTAGCCTCCCGACAGCTTTTGCAGTCTGGCGAAAACATAAGCTCCCCATGCTTCCCCATTTTAAGACAGTGTAAAGAAAAACAGGTGCCCACTGGTCTCGTCTCATCCCCTATAAAACCGTTGGCGTCTCTGCTTTCTTTTTGTGGGAAAATAGCAGAGGGGGCTGGGGGCGTCTGATGAAGGGGAGGTTGAGCAGTGTGGGACAGCAGAGGGAACCGCCATCCATTATCTGTCACCCGGAGAGCTGAGCCCTTTGAAAGTCAAAGAGGCTGCCTAGAAGCAGAGCGAGCCTCCGGGCTCAGGCAGTGTTCAGGCGGGGGCAGGGCGGCCACTCTGGGGAAGAAAGTGCACTAAGGTGACTGATGAACTTGGCAGAGGTGGGAGTACAGGACCCCGAAGTTTTGCGGTGAAGCTGAAATTGCCTTGTAAAAGCTGAAGTACAGGAGGGAGGGCAGCATTAAGTGTCTCTACTCTTTTTTTAAACATTTTTTTGGTGGTAAAATGCACATAACATAACATTTGCCATTTTAGTGATTTTTTTTTTTTTTTTTGCTGTACGCAGGCTTCTCACTGCTGTGCCCTCTCCCGTCGCCGAGCACAGGCTCCGGATGCGCAGGCTCAGCGGCCATGGCGCATGGACCCAGCCGCTCCGCGGCATGTGGGATCCTCCCAGACCGGGGAACGAACCCGTGTCCCCTGCATCGGCAGGCGGACTCTCAACCACTGCGCCGCCAGGGAAGCCCCTATTTTAGTGATTTTTAAGTGAACAGCTCAGTGGCATTAAGTACATTCACACTGTTGTGCAACTGTTGCCGCCATCCATCTCCTGAGCTGTATCTTCCCAAACTGAAACCCCACACCCATTAAACAATTTTCCCTATTTTCCCCCTTTCCCCCAGCCCCTGGCAACCACCATTCTACTTTCTGTCTGTATGAACTGGACTACTCTAGCTACCTTACATAAGTGAAATCATACAATATGTGTCCTTTGGTGACTGGCTTATTTCACTCAGCATCATGTCTTCAAGGTTCATCCATGTTGTAGCATAGGTCAGAAGGTCATTACTTTTTAAGACTCATATCCCATTGTATGTATAGAGCACGTTTTGTTTATCCATTCTTCCTCCAAATTGATGGACTTGTGGGCGGTTTCAACCTTTTGGCTCTTGCGAATAATGCTGCTACGAACATGGGTGTACACATATCTGTTCGAGTTCTACTTTCAATTATTTTGAGTGTATACCTAGGACCAGAATTGCTGGTTCATGTGGTAATTCTGTGTTTGAATTTTTGAGGAACCCTGCCATACTATTTTCCATGGCGGCTGCACCATTTTACCTTCCTACCAGCAATGCATGAGGGTCCAGTGTCTCTACTTTTAATGAGTCACTTCTTTGTAGTCTCCCAGCACACAGAGGAAGCAAGAGATTTGCCACTGTGCTCACCCCAGCCTGGATCATCAAAAGAGAGAAGAAAGAAGGGTCCGTCTGCCTGGACTCATAAATGCCCAGAAGCTGGAAATGGAAATAGCCCTGGAAGTTGCCAGTTCTAATCAGTAGCTGGACTGAATTAAGCTTTTAACCGGAAGAATCCAGTCACCATTACCAAGGTAGAAGCGTGGAGATGTGGGTTTTCATTTTAAAAATCAGGGTTGAAGGAGGGTCTGCGGCGATTTAAGGCACGATTTGTGAATTTCACGAGTCTCTTTCAGAGTAGGTACCAGAGTTTGGGTTTCTCGTATCTCTTCCAGACCCCAAGGGCCAAATGCATCTTCAGGAGCCAACACTTACTGGGCCCTCACTATGTGCCGGGCGTTTTATAGGTACTTTATGTTCATTTGCTCATTAGTCCCCTTTAACATCTGGAAGGCTTATGTCCTGAGAATCACCAAATTAAAAATTACCACTGTAGCCCACCCCCTCCCCCATAAAGTGCAGCAGAGCGTGACCAAACCTTCGAATGAGCACGAAAGGCTTTAATGAGCGTTTCTGAGACTGTGACAGTAGGGAGACGATAAACTTCCATGAAGATTCGGAGGCTGAGCCTGGGCTCTGTCTGACCCTAGGCTCCGTGCCTTTTACTTTGCTGCTTAATGAATCTTCTCTGATTATCTTGCTATTGCAGTGATTCAAGGTTTTGTCAATTAGCGCCTTCCTAGCTTGGGTCCTCTGCCTAACTGAAGTAGTGAGTTGATTCTGATTCTCTCGAGTCAGGAGGAGGAGATGGAACTGCCTTTCCAGGTCCAGAAGGAAGAAGGGTTTCTCCCTGGTTTCTGAACAAGGACACCCATCCCTAGCACCTGTACAGCTTAGTGGATGTGGTTCAAGGTCTCCCTTCCTCTCCAGCCCTGACCTTCACCCTTTCTCTTTGACTGAGCTGCCCAAGGGCACTAAACACCCGGCTGCCTAAGCATCGTGCCCTCTCCCGTGCTCCTGGGCGTGGGGACATCCTGGCCTCCCAAGCATTCAACCTTGGCGTACCCTTTGACTGCTTCCTCTCTTGGTCTGCCCCTCTCAGAATGGTGGTGGGGGGTAGTTCTGTCTCTGGGATCTGACTTTCCTGAGCCATTGACACCGCCGAGCCTCCCTCAGCATCCAGGCTTCGATGGCGCCACATGCTGATTTCTGCTGTAGCCTCCTCCCTGGCGGGCCTTTCCACCTGCAGCCTTGCCCCTCCTGGTCCATTCTCTACCCAACAGCTAGGCTAATTTTCTCCAAACACTAGTTTGATTTTGTCACTCGTCCATTCAGAAATCAGCAGGAGCTCCCGTTTGCCTCCCACCTTTAATCTAAACTCTTCAGCGTGTGTTTTAAGACCTCTGCAAACTCACATTTAACTGCCCTCATCTCCTGCCACCCCCGGCTTCTCATCTTTGCTCTGGCCTGACACAGCCCGCATAAGTCGCTGGCTTTGCAGCATGGCTCTGCCCTCGCCCCTCAGATTCAGGTCTGCCCCTATTAAGACACAACAAAGATGTGGAACAGGCTTGTTTGACACTGTATCCCTACCTCCTAGGCAATGCCTGCCACATAGTAGGTGCTCAATAAATGTTTGTTGAATGGATGAATGTTAAAGACATCTCTTCTTGGATAACACCACTTGAGTTAATTAGCAACCATATAAAAGACTTGATGCTAAGTGTTTAGGACACAGAGTGAGGAAGCTCTTGCTCAAGGGGCTCACAGTCTACTCTAGACCTATAAACAAATACCACATTTCCTTGATTGTATGACAGACTGACTGTGAGATGCAATGTTAATTTAAAAACAGCTTTTCGGATTAAAAGAAATGCTACCACTTTAATGATACACAATGTATGCTGAACTTTAATCTCAGAAACTTTGAAATGTGAAAAAAACTATGCTTCTTAGAATGGAGAACATCAAGTGTTGCAATACGGGGCTTTAGGTGCTGTAGTGGAGTCATATACAAAATGCCACAGAAGGATGCTATTGACTTATCTGAGCTGGGTCTTGGTTAGTTTCCCAGGTAGACTGGGGAGGGAGGTAGATGTCAGTAGGTTTTGAACACGCATGTCTCGGCCCTTCCAAGCTGTGTGGCCTGAGACCTATGACTTCATCTCTTTTAGCCAAGTTCCCCCTTTTGTGAAACAGATAATAATAGAACCTACCTAGTCACCTGTTCCCACCATTTACTAAGCATTGACTATGTACCTAGCCCAGGCAAAATGCCTAAAATATATTATTTCATCTTCATTTGTTGTATTGTTAATCCAATCCTGGACACATAGTAAACACTCAACCAATGGATGTGTTTAGTGAATATCAGCTTTGGTTGTCGTTGATGTCACAGTATCTGCCTGCTCTGGGTTCGTTCCCCCTTTTCCTGGTAATAGCACTCAGAATTCCCTTTGAAGAAACACTTCTTCCACTGTCAGTCCATATTGGTGTGGCTGCTCCCTCGGCCCCTCCTTGTGGGACCCGGGGGTAGGCAAATGGCCCAGGCTTGGCCAGTGAGACCATTGCATGCCCCGGTGGCAGTGACTGGCTCAGAGATGGTGCCTGACCCCAGACTGCTGGAGCTATAAAGAGGACCCCTCTCATGGCGGGGGCTGCTGGATGGGTGGGATGTGAGCTTGAAGCAGTAGGTGGGCATTTTGCTGTGGTGTCCTGAGGACCTGTCTGGGAGTGGGGCTGGCAGGGAGGCGGCGATTGATCCTGTTTGAGTGTTTGGATCCAGCAGCACCTGTTTATCCCAAGGCTTTTCAGCACGCCTGAACATCTCAGTTACTGGAGCCAATACATTCCCTTTTAGAGTTTTTTTTTTTTTTGGCTTAAATCAGTTTTGGTTGGAATTATATTTTAAAATGAAAAGTCTTCTTTGACCCAAACAGGAATTGTGATTATAATGATGCTTAGTGTGTTCTAGGGGGGTGGAGAAGCTTGTGGAGCTGGCACACAGCGGGGTGTGTATGCGGGGAGTGGGGGCCATGTTAGGCACGTCGATATCTCACTGCACGAGCCCGAAAAGGTGTGTTAAGGGAACGGGATGCCTGACAGGTGCTGGAGGACTTCAGAGGAGGGAGGGGGCTTGCTGGGTGGGTGTGTGCGAGGAGGACTTGGGAAAGGTCAAGGCTTGAACCTGGTGGGGAGACTGTGGCCCGCAAGGAGGAAGGGATGGGGCCCTAGGCAGGGGGTGAGCATCCTCAGGGCAGCGGGCGACGCAAACTGTCCTCGGGACAAAGGGAATAGGTTAGCCTGGCTGCTTCCATTAGGGGGAGAGGACACAGGGCAGGCGCACCGGTTTGGGAGTGGACACCTGGGGCTTTGGGCTCCAGACCTGGAACGCGGGGTCAGTACCTTCCTCCTGGCAGCCCTGTTACCGAAGCAGTATGGGTTTGCTCTGTGGAGCAGGATTTCTAAGCAGCTGCGTGTTTGTTTTCTTTGGTCTTCCAGCTTGTCTTTCACTTTTCTGCATTAGAACGTGAGGTCCTTCCCAGCAGGAAGAGGTCCTGCTTCCTCCTTTTGTACCGTTTAGCAGAGTGGTTCCACATAGTCTGTCTGGATTTGAACCCTGGCCCAGCACTTAACCATCCATGACCCCTTGGGCAAATCAGTCATTCTCTTTGCGCCTCAGTTTTCTGGTCTGTAAAATGGGAATACTAGTAGTAACTACCTCAAGGGGTTGCTGGGAAGATGAAATGAGTCAGTGAATGCACAGTGCTGAGAATCGTGTCTGACACAGAATAAGGCTATATAAGGGTAAGCTACTTATTATTATTTTTATTGTTATTCGTTCCATTTCACAACACTCAGTGTAGATTGTTGCATAAAATGGGTGCTCAGAAGCATAGTTTTCCAAATGATGACTCCCTGCCCCACAAGTGTGGTTAAGTGTCTTCCCTAAGGCATAAACTGATTGGGGGAGAATAAGCATCTCCGTTGTAACAGGAGCACCTGCGCATCTCTAACCAGACTCTGGCTTGTGTGTGTGTGTGTGTGTGTGTGTGTGTGTGTGTATTCGGCTGTTTTTTCTTGGCCCCCCTGCCTGTGCCCTCCTTTGGGATTGTCATCACGGGCCTCATCTCTGGGGGCTCCTGACCCAGCAGAGGCCCTGATCGGCGTGGCAGTGAAATTCCCTGCTGCTGCAGTCTTGGCTTGACTCTTCTTTGTTACTCGGGCTTCTTTTATTTTGATTCCAGGAGCATCTGCTCACAGGATTTCCTACACTCCTGGGCTCTCAGAGCAATGGGGTCTCACTCACGTATGGTCCCTCCGTAACTACATTGAAAGACGGTTTACCTAACAGATGGGATCTTTTGAATATATATGTCTGGACACATCTGTTCTGGACTTGAAGGTTTAATAAAGCGTTTCATTTTCTGAAGTGCTCATGAAGCCTCTCTGCGGTGAGCTGACAACCCCGCTGGGTCAGCTCCTCAGTGGCGACTCTGGGGCAGGGGCTATGGCTTGGGACACCCCAGTTGGCAGGCAGCCATTCGCTCCACACCCCTCCTCCTTCCTCCTGCGGCACAGGCTAAGGGTTGGGGGCAGGTGCCGAGGGGCTAAATCCATGGACCAGTTGAATGTGTTTACAGAGAGTAGAGCAGCAACAATTACAGTAAGTCCCCGACACACGAACGTGTTCTGTTCCGAGAGCGCGTTTCTAAGTCCAGTTTGTTCGTGAGTCCAACAGGGTTAGCCTAGGTACCCAACTAACACAATCGGCTACACGGTACTGTACTGTCATAGGCTTATAATACTTTTCACACAAATAATACATAAAAAACAAACCCAAAAAGTAAGAAAACATTTTAAATCTTACAGTACAGTACCTTGAAAAGTACAGTAGTCCAGTACAGCAGCTGGCATCCAGGGGCTGGCATCGAGTGAACAGGCAAGAAGAGTTACTGACTGGAGGGGGGAGGGGGGTGGGAGATGGTAGAGCTGAAGGATCGTCAGCTATAGGAGGTGGAGGGCCAGCTGCCACTTCACTCACGCCTGACGTGGATGGCACAGGTTCTGGTTCCTTGCTGGATTCAATTCTATCTACCTTCTTGAAAAACAATCCAGTGATGTCCGGGTAGTAGCTCTTTTCTTCCCGTCGTAGATGACATGGTAGCCCTGGATTGCATTCTGAATGGCTGCTGCAACCTTCGTGTACCATTCTACGTTCGGGTCCTGTGCCTCAAAAACTCACAGTGCCTCCTCAAATAGAGAAAATCCCCTTGCCATTTCCTGCGTCGTGAATCTCTTCGGTTCTTCAGTTACTTCTTCTTCCTCTTTTCTCTCTTTGTCCTTTCTTTGGGCCTCCAGTTCTTCATTAGTAAGCTCCTTGTGTTGCACAGCAAGTAGTTGGTGGTTATAAGAATGAGCCATGTCTACCATCTTTTCGCCTTGCTCCACTCTCTCAATTATTTTCACTTTTGTTTCCATTGTTATCGCTTGGCGCTTCTTAGCAGTCCCAGTTATGTCACCGCTGCTTTTACACTTGCTTCCGGACATCCTGGGCTTGAAATAAGGATACTGTACTACTGTACGCTATACAGTACTGTACAGTAAAGTACACAAAAGCACAACCGCTTGTAGAGGATGCATGCACGTGACAATGTACACGTGAACTAACTTACGTGATTGGACATGTGAACGCACGTTCACATCTTTTTTTTTTTTTTTTTTTTTTTTGCGGTACACGGGCCTCTCACTGTTGTGGCCTCTCCTGTTGTGGAGCACAGGCTCCGGACGCACAGGCTCAGCGGCCATGGCTCACGGGCCCAGCCACTCTGCAGCATGTGGGATCTTCCCGGACCAGGGCACGAACCCGTGTCCCCTGCATCGGCAGGCGGACTCTCGACCACTGCGCCACCAGGGAAGCCCTACGTGCACATCTTTGAAAGTTCCCAACTTGAAGGTCCATATGTAGGGGACCTAGCTGTATTTGTAAAGGGGGAAAATTTTTTCTTGTACTCTGTGCTTCCCTGGGGAAGATGGATCCCCTGATTTGGGTGCAGGTTGGAGCAGTCTGGCCTTGTTTGGGTCTTTGCCCCCATAAACCACTGGGACTCTTGGGGGCGTCTAGATGGATGTGTAGGAGAAGGCTATAACAACAGTCCTCTCAAAGTTGGGAGGTGGTGGGCGGGTTTGTTTTGAGGATCTTTAACTTCTTAGTTGTTGCTGCTCATTCCCTCCTCTCCTGACCTTGGTGGCATTCTCTAAATCCACTCCCTTAGACTCTGTTCCGGTTCAAACAGCCTCCCAAGAAAGAATAACGATAACAAGAATAACAATAACGTGCAGTGCAAACATGGTTTGAGTGTGCCAAGCACTGTGCCTCAATTTTTTTTTTTTTTTTTTTTTTTTTTTGCGGTACACAGGCCTCTCACTGTTGTGGCCTCTCCCGTTGCGGAGCACAGGCTCCAGACGCGCAGGCTCAGTGGCCATGGCTCACGCGCCCAGCCACTCCGCGTCATGTGGGATCCTCCCGGACCGGGGCACGAACCCGTGTCCCCTGCATCGGCAGGCAGACTCTCAACCACTGTGCCACCAGGGAAGCCCTGTGCCTCAGTTTTTATCTTTATTATCATGTCTGATTATCCCCACAACACCAGAGTAAGAACTTTTATTATCGCCATTTTATAGATGAGGAAACTGAGGCACAGAGAATTTAATTGTCTTGCCGAAGGCCACATGGTTACTAAGTAGGGTAGCTCGGATTTTAACCCAGGCCATCTTACGCCAGAGCCCAAACTCTCAGTGGTTTATTGACTGCTGATTGGAATCTGTCAGCCAGCATTTTCCAACGCACGTTTTTGGGAAGCTGTGGTACAATGATCAAATAACTCCAAATGCAGTTTCCCCTCAGGCCAATTTAAAATACACATCAACTTCTTAAAGGCTCTGAGGAGTCCCGCAGTAAAGAAGCTTTGTGTAACTCAGTGTTTTCCAAATTTCTTTAACCAAAAAAAATTCCTTTTCCTTACCACCAACTAACAAAAGTCTCATAGATCTAATATGCTGCAAGCCAGTTTGGGAAACACTATCGAAAATGAGTGTTGGCTTAAAGTTTTACCTCTCCCAGGGTTACTTGCATTTTAACAAAGTTCAAAGTTCTAAGTCTCAGAAAGCAGAGGGTTGTGGGTGGGTAGAAACCATATTGGTGGAATTTTAGGTATCATTAGCTGGAGAGAATTTCTTAAGGGGGAAATTTCATAAAGCACTGGATTACTGTCTTACATGAATTTAAAAAATATTTTATTTTAAACTTGTTTCATACTCACAGAAATTTGTGAAAATAGGACAGAGGTCTCCTGTATACCTTTTGCTCTGAGACCCCACTACATCTTGCCAATGTTCCAGTAACATCCGTTGCAGCATTGGGTCCAATCCAGGATCACATGTAGCACTTGCTTGTCATGTCCCTTTAGGCTCTTTCAATCTGGAATAGTTCCTCCTTTTTCTTTGATTTTCAGGACTTTGGAAATTTGAAGTGTATGGGCTAGTTATTTTGTAGAATGTTTCCCAGTTTGTGTTTGTCCATTGTTTCCTCGCCATTAGACCCAGGTTATGTAGTTTTAGCCAGAATATCATAAATACTGTGTTCTTTTCATGGAAACCCATTGGGTGTGGTAGGTGCCTGATGTCTGTTTGTCCTGTTGCTTGTGCCTGTAACTTTGATCCTTGGTGTCTGCAGTTTTCTCCACTTAAAGTGATACTTTCTCCCTCTTTGTACTTAAATGTTTTGTGGGGAGGTGCTTTGATACAGTGTAAAATCCCATTCCTCAGTCTACCTTCCCCCACTAGATGTAGTCTCTTGCTGTTTTGTGCCTGAACTAGTTGTTACTATGGTGGTTTCTAATACCATGACTCCTCCCTTTAGTAGCTGCCTTTCTACCACAAGGAAGAGCTTTCCTTCTCCTCATTTATTCATACGTTTAAAACTTTATATCTGTGTGTGAATTTATAGGTTCTTATTTTATTCAATGTTTGTAATTTATCACTAATATAATTCATTTTGATGTTCTACTTTTTCCAGACTTGGCCGGTGGGAACCCATTCCAACTGACTTCTACATCCTTTTGACACATTTCTGTCATTCTTGGAGCACTTCCTTACTTTTTGGCAGCACAGGGTGTTCCAGACACATCACCTCCTTTCCCTGCCCTAACCCTGGAATCAGGCATCTCTCTAAGAAGCTCTGGTTCCCCTTAGTGGAGACTAGTATTTCAAAGCCAAGGTTTGAGCAGTAGGCGTGCTCATTGCTAGTGGAATGTCACTGCTCTGGCCTTATCAATGGACAGAGCAGGAAATTACACATTTTGTAATATATACAAATTTACATGTGTAGTGGTTGAAGACCATGAGTTCACATCGATGCTTCCAGTTCCAATACAACATCACAGAGTATGTTCTACTTTGCTCCCTTTCCATATTGGTACCTCCTTTTTGGTTGTGAGGAGGCTGGCTCCCTGTATCTCATTCCCCTCTAGGTGTTCAGTCTGTGGACCCCCTGACTTCTGCCCTCTTGTGTGCGGATTCTGACACCAGTGTGGGCCTGCTCCCTCCGGGTCCCCCATCTCATTCAGGCCTGTCTGATGGCATTTGGATGAAGGAAGGAAAAAAGGAAGGAGGAAGGGTGGGAAGGAAGGAAATAGAGAGGAAAGAAGGAAGGAAGCTGGTAAATATTTTTTTAAGAAGGGAGAGGAAGCGGGGGATAGGGAGAGCCATAGGTGTTTTGGAATTTGGTTTCTATTCTCAAAATGAATAAAATTTGGGTTTGTGGGAAACTCAGTATTAATTTATTTTAAGTATTCCGGTGGGCAGAACCAAAGTCAGTAAGTAGGAATTATATGGTGACACATTTCAGTTCACTATAAAAATATTTCTCCAGTCATTTGGGATTAACAGATACACACTACTATATATAATAGGTAAACAACAAGGACCTACTGTATAGCACAGGGAACTATTTTCAGTATCTTGTAATAACCTATAATGGGAAAGAATCTGAAAAAGAATATACACACACACACACATATATAAAACTGAATCACTTTGCTGTACACCTGAAACGTTGTAAATCACCTATACTTGGATAAAAAAAATTAAAAACAAATTTCTCCAGTTAGAGCTGCTCGACACAGAATGGTCTTGGTTGCAAAGGTGTGAGCTCCCCGTCAATTGAAGAGTTCATGTAGAGACTGTAGGACCGCTAGTCAGAGTGACAGTGAAAAGATTTCTTGCATCGGGAGAGAAATGTCTGCAGAGTTCAGTGCTGACTCGGTAATAGCCGCATAGCTGGAGACCAGAACTTGACCGCGCTTCCCAAGGACCAGTGACACCAAACTCCCCCATCAATAGCTGAGGAGGCAGGTGGGGCTCCAGAAGGAGACTCCTCTCTCCTTCGTGCTGGTGTTCACAGAGCCCTCTGAGGGTGCAGCATTGGAGCGGGGCAGCCCAGAGCTGCACCAACGTGAAAGAGCTGTAAGTGTGTTTGCGTGACGAATTTGCATCTCGAGATAAAACATAGCTCCAGATTGAGACAGCCTTTAGTTCTAGTGCCAACAATCTAATGTTGGCTTCAAAGGAGAAACTAAAAGTGTACTTCTTGGAACCGGTTCTGGCCCTCATAGTTCTTTTATTGTTCCCAAATGGACCACATACTGGGGAGCTTTTGTGATTGCCCTAACAACAGTAACCTGTCAAACACAGCAAGCAAAATCCTAAAAGGGTTTCTTCTCAGGCACAATTTTGAACATCAAATGTTTTTATGCTCTTGACTCTTCATTTTTACAGCCCCTACCCAGCCAATCTACCTACAACTCTATTATTAAGAAGCTGGAATTTTAACATCTTTTCAAATGTTGAAACAAACTTAAGGCTGAAACTTCTATATAATACCAGCAAGCATGCCTTCAATCACCTGAGAGCTGCAACGGTTCAACAAACATTAGTTGATTGCCTTTTTTGTGTGTGCCAGCAACTGAGCTACACAACAACTAACGTGGTATCCGTGGTCCCTTTTCACAGGTGAGAAGACTGAGGCAGAGTCGGTAAAAAAAACTTTTTCAGGAGCAATAACGACCTCCAGCGTCAGGCTGTATCTTCCCTTCCTGCTTCCCAGAGTAGGGTGGTTGCCTCGTTAATGGGGAGGAATAGAGTGGGGCTTGGCCACCTTTCCTTAAGTAAATGGCAGCATTCAAAGCTGTGTTTTGTTTTCCTGATGAAGGTGCTGTGAATCAGCACCATTTCGGGACCACCAGGAGGACCAGGGGTCAAATCCTGATGGGATTCTGCATCTGGGCATTTCTTTAACGTTTTCACAGAAACCTGTTGCTTTCTCACTGGTTCGCGTTAACGTGTGTGTAAATGTTTGTGTGTGTATAGGTATTTCTCTGCATGAGGTATTTATGCTTTGGATGTGACTTTTGTAGATAGGCACCCACCTGAGTTACTGTGAATCCTGAAGCACCAGCTCTTCTGCAAGGGAAGAGGAGTAATAGTGACTGTTTAGTGAGCAGATTGCTGCCTGCTAGGTTCATATGCATATGATCTCCTTGAACCTTCCCAACAGCAGAGTGAGGAAGATTAATTTACAGGGGAAGAAACTGAGGCTCAGAGAGGTCACGTATTCCATCCAAAGCCCCACAGCTAGAAAGTGGCAGAGTCAGGGACTTCCCTGGCGGTCCAGTGGTTAAGACTCCGTGCTGGGTGCGGGTTAGATCCCTGGTCGAACTAAGATCCGGCACGCTGTTAGGTGCGGCCAAAGGGGGAAAAAAAAAAAAAAGAAAAAGAAAGCGGCAGAGTCAGATTTTAAACTCAGGCTTGTCTGATTCCAAAGGGGCAACTTCCATCATGCTACGCTGTCCCTCACAGAACACTGCTCCCAAAGCCAGGTAGGCAAACCTTGGGTGGCAGCTATGATGGGTGGCAACGGGCCACAAGGGGGCCTGAAGAAATAGGTTACGTGAGAGTTAAAAAAATTCTACTAGGGGGCTTCCCTGGTGGTGCAGTGGTTGAGAGTCTGCCTGCTGATGCAGGGGACACGGGTTCGTGCCCCGCTCCGGAAAGATCCCACATGCCGCGGAGCGGCTGGGCCCGTGAGCCATGGCCACTGAGCCTGCGCGTCTGGAGCCTGTGCTCCACAACGGGAGAGGCCACAACGGTGAGAGGCCTGCGTACCGCAAAAAAATTCTACCAGGGAGGTTTTTCATGTATCTTTTCCAAAGGCCAGAGTTCAGATTTGTGATGTTGGAATATTCATGAGTTGCCACAGCGTGCAGTACTAGAGACAAAAGTTTCCTGTGACAGAAATTAACCTTAAGGCAAGGGCTTTTCTGAATTAAGGTTCAGATATGGCAGATGTGATCAAAGCAATCACACAACGCACTAGGGAGGTGATGGATTCTCAACTTAAAATGGTAATCAATGATTTGGAATGTGGCAGTGTCTCTTTTCTTGTATCCATCCATCCATTATCTGCTATTTGCATAATCCCTATTGGAGCCTATGGAGTTGTACCAAAACTAAAGCAAACCAAACCAAACCCTTCTCACTGGCTTTCAGTCATGTTGGGGAGAGATAGATTCATGCAAGAATAGACAAACCACAGGGCAATGAGGTGTCCAATTAAGTATCAAAATGGGTGGTCCAGATACTGGGTGTTTTCCAGTGACCTAGAAGGAGGCCTTTCAGGATGTGGTGTGGCCAGTCTGGCCACCTTGATTGCCTTCAGGGACCATTGTGCAACCGTGAGACTGCCAGGAATCCAGTTAGTTCCAGTCTTGAGACAGGCTGAGCTGCAAAATTGGATATATGGTCTACCTACTGCTGAGATACAGTTTGGGTCTCTAGCTCTCTGTTTGAAAATGAGATGCCACCTTTAATCTTAAATACCAGTGTGATGGTCCTGCAGGACTGAAAGAAGATGAAACAAGCCGGGATTCATTTGAGGAAGGACCATTCCTCTTCACTCCCTAGTTTCGCCGCTAAAATATAATGAGAATTTGTTTGTATGTCCAAAGCCAGAAAAAACAACTCCAAACCCAGCTCTCCAGCCTCAGACTCCCCTGGCTTTTATGACCTCCAGGGCTGCAAGGTTGACCATAGGGGACCCAGACGCTGAGGGAGCCTTCAATGTGAGGTGCAGACATATGTGACATAATTAGTCAGCCTTTATGAGGAAAGCAGAGAGAAGTCATTGGGACTGATGTTTAACAAAGGGCAGCTTCCTCTCACACCTCCCTATTAAAGAGCTGCTTTGCAACTGTGTTGCCCTTGTTTGATCCCCGAAGGCCCCCGATGTTTCTCTCATATCCTGTCAGGATATTTAATGATGCCTCACATGTGCACCAGGAGCACAGCCCAGCTCAGCATCCTTTGGGGAAAGGCGTTGTAACATGGCAAGTTTTTGATGTGGTCCCTTGCGTGGCAAGGTTAGTGAGGCAGCTGTGCACACGCTGGTGAGAGCCCTGATTCTTGGCGGTGGAAGCGGGTGAAAGGGGTGATGGAGAGGACAAAATCCTGCCGAGTTCTTTGGCAGAAACTTTGTTTATTACGGGGTCTGTAGTATCAGCTGGTGCAGTGCTCAGGAGAGGAAAGAAAGAATGTGGTCTTGGACCATCTTCTTTCAAAAGGCAGGGGGATGTTTTGGAGAGATGGCTCTTCTTCCAGCCTATGGTTTTCTGTGATCATACACACGAACAGCTGCTAAAAGGAAGATTAATAGGCCTGTAGGGACCATCCAGCCCATTCCAGATCTGTGAATCCTTCTACAAAATTCCTAGTAGGCAGCCTTCCACTGTCTGCCTGAAGGCCTCTGGAGATGAGGGACTCCCCACCACAGGGCTGCCCAGCACCCTGTGGCTGCTCTCACGGTTCCAAAGTTCCTCTCCGTTTAGTTGCCTCTTAACAGCTTCTAACTCTGGTGCCAGCTGGGCGCTTGGCAGCTACACAGAACAACTGGACTCCTGTTTGGGAGAGTTCTTCAATTCTCAGGGCTCCCCACCGCACATTCTCATTTCCAGGTTAAGCACCCCATTTCTGCTACTCTTCCTCCTGTATGCCCTGGTTTCCACACCCTCATAACTGATGGTCCTTCTTGGAACGTTCTGGCAGGACGGCATCACCACCCTCGTTCTCTGGATGCTGATTAAGTTTCCCTTGGCCTCTTTGGTGGCTCCAGGTCTCTGAAATGGAGCAGTAATCTAAATATACAAAGGCAATCATTTGGGTTTCCCCTGAGAGTCCCAAATGGGTCCAAGTTCATATTCCAAGTGTTGGCTTGTGTGAACATTTCCTTTCCCTCCCTGGGAAATCGGATGAAAAGCATGTCAGGGCTAACTGCTCAGGCCTCTCTCTTTTGTGATTTCACCCAGAGGACAATCGCAGTGCTCCACAAATGAATGCCAGTGGGATGGAAGTGTGAGCTTCTCCTCGCTGCCTCTTAGCGGTGACGCTTCTCAATCCGTCCTCTTCTCTCCATCTGCATTGCTACCCCCTGTCCACGCCCTGTCATTTCTCTCCAGGATTACAGCCAGAGCCTCCTAATGATCTCCTGACATTTATTCCTGCCCCTGTAAACACAAATTGCTAACAACGTTTCATTCAGCAGCTTCTGATCACACATGTTATAAAACCCAGACATGCTTTCTGGCCCCAGCTTCCTTCTCCAGGGTCATCGTGTACCTCTCTTCCCCTCGACCCTACACTCCATCCACATTGGCCCCCTTTTGGTTTCTTGGATGTACTGGCTTCTTTCTCCCACCTGGCTTTTTACATGTGGTTCCCTCTATCTAAAATGCTCCCTCTGCCTTGCTCTTTGGCTGGGCTTCTTCCCATCTTCAGACCTTAAGTATTATAGGCTTATATATTACCCCCATGGAGAGCCCCTCCCATAGCTCAGATTCCCTGTTACCATTGTCTGACCCGCACTATTTACTTTATAGAACTGATCACAATGCTGTAATGGTATATTTGTTTACTTGCTTATTATCTATCTCCCCTTGCCTTCCCCACCTCCCCCTGTCTCCTGTTGCCTCCTCCCACTTCCTGGTCCTCCATCAGGCCAGGGTTTTATCTTCTCTGGTCTCCAGTGTATCCTCAGCCCCAAGTTCAGCTCCTGGTGCATGATGAAGGCACAGTGTGTACTTGTTGAATGAATAAGTGGACGGATGGTTGAATGCAGGGGCATATTTGTCTCCAGCTGTCCATCACCCTGAATATAAGATTCATTCTTGAGTTATAAACTTCAAGTTTTAGGAGAAACTTTTAAAGACAGAACAATCTTACTGAAGGAAGCATCCCTTTTGCTTTCTATATTCTCCATGTCCCAACAAAATGGAGTTTTACTATAATCTCATCACAGTGTAAATGCAGGCCCCTGATTGTCCTGGTTGAATTATAGATCTTCCACTTAGATTTAGATTGCTTTTATTTTCGACAGCCTGAAAGTATTTTAAAAATAGCCCTTTCTTGACTGTCTTAGTGTCTTATCTAGATGAAAAAAGGGAAGAAATATTGAAATTTTGAGCACCATTCCTCACTCTAACCTCAAAACAAAGGATTCACATGTCTTCATTTTTTAATGTAAATTGAATTTCCCTGCAACTCCACCCCACATCGAAGAATGGAGAGAGCTGATTCTAAACAAACTGACGCTTTTAGGTATAATCTCTGAACTGGAAAATCTGTATTAGTTTCTTACGGCTATCATAACAAAGTAGCACAATCTAGGTGGCTTAAAACTACAGAAATATATTCTCTCACAGTACTGGAGACTAGAAGTCTGAAATCAAGGTGTCAGCAGTGTTGGTTCCTCTGGACACGCTAGGGAGAATCTGTTCCGTGCCTCCCTCCTGGCTTCCGGAGGCTGCTGGCCACCCTTGGTGTTCCTTGGCTTGTAGGTGTCTCACTCCAGTCTGTGCCTGTCTTCACTTGGCCTTCTTCTCTGTGTGTCTCTATGTCTATGTCTCAAATCTCCTCCTTTCTCGTAGAAGGACACCAGTCATTGGGTTTATTTATTTATTTTTGGCTGTGTTGGGTCTTCGTTGCTGTGCGCGGGCTTTCTCTAGTTGCAGTGAGCTGGGGCTACTCTTTGTTGCGGTGCGCGATCTTCTCATTGCTGTGGCTTTTCTTGTTGTGGAGCACGAACTCTAGACGTGCGGGCTTCAGTAGTTGTGGTACGTGGGCTCAGTAGTTGTGGCTCACAGGCTCTAGAGCACAGACTCATTAGTTGTAGCACACGGGCTTAGTTGCTCCGTGGCATGTGGAATCTTCCCGGACCAGGGCTCGAACCCGTGTCCCCTGCATTGACAGGTGGATTCTTAACCACTGCGCCACCTAGTCATTGGATTTAGAGCCTGTCCTAAATCCAGGATGATCTCTTCCTGAGACCCTTAATTATATCTGCAAAGACTTTATTTCCAGATAAGGTCACATTTGCAAGTACCAGGGATTAGGACTTCGACATATCTTTTCAAGGGACACAAGACTGGGTAGTGAGATCCAGAGAGGCAACGTGACTTGCCTAAGACGTACAGCTACTGACTGATGAAATCAGAACTACAACTCAGACCTTTTGGTCCTAGACAAATGCTCTTTTCACTCTGCTGTATGGTCTCTCAAATGAATACACTTTTGGGTTCTAAGGCATTCGTTACATATATCTTTGTTTTTCTGCTTTAGAGCCCTTTTTATGACTTGGCAATTGACTGTGCAAGCTTCTACTAGCCCAAACCAACTTGTCAAAATAAGAATCACACTGGTTTGTGCAGGTGATGTTTCTCTCAGTTTGGAAAAGAAGATAAAGGATCAGAATATATATTTTTTGGTGAGCTGATTATATCTGTCTGGCATAGTCTTATTTGTTGATGTTTGATGGCAGCCATTCAAGCTTTCATAAATTAAAATGATAATTTCCCCAGCTCTGCCAACTCTGTATTTGACTGCATGAGCCAGAAGCATTTGGTCGAACCCAGTGAGTAGCAGCCAAGGTCAGAATGGTAGCTTGACCGCAGGCCAGGGCAGTGGGCCTCCATCATGTTCAGCCCTGACACATACCTTAGACGATGATTGTACACCTGATAAATGCCAATGAATCCACCCAGGTTTTCACAGAATCCAAACGGTTTTGCAGGAGAATGAAGCAACTAGCACTACAACCATTTCCTTTTTCTCATTTTCTTCTTTTATTTTTTGGTGGGGGAGCCGTGTGAGGGGGAACTTGATATTCATGAAAGCATTTTACAATCCTGTGAGTAATAAAATCCATCTTTTAAAGATGTAAGATGTGATGTATTTTATAGGCTTTCTCCATCTATCCTTGCCTTCTTCCTTACAAAACATTTAGCAGTGATTAAATTAAAAAGAAAATGGAAGTCATAATAAAATTAAAACACGCAAGTACCATGGTACTTTGTAATTGCCACAAGTATTAATGGTATACCTCCCTAACTGGCACTCATTATTCCTATGGCTTAGATAAAACAGGATATGAGTGTCTGTGAATTCCTTGTATCTAGCTGCCATACCATCCCTTCCTCTGCACTCAAGAGAGCATTTGGAAGGCAAAAGACTGCGTAGATAACTATAATACAAGTAATCCATTCTTAAACTGTAAAACTAAAGCTCATCATTACATGGCCACATAATAGAGAACTTGAAATTCCTTCGACACTAAGGATTTATCAAGGTCAGCACAATAACTTGGTTCTCAGATCAGTGTTGCTCATGCTTGCAAGATGGCTGCTATAGCACCATGCAGGGGACATCCAAGTATGAGGAGAGGATATCCAGCAGGGGAAGCAAACTCTCTTTCTTGTGTCTTTTTTTCCTAATACAAGAAACTTTTCTTAGAAACCCCCCAGAAAATTTCCTCTCCTACTTGATTGGCAGATTTTGGGTCACATTTGTACCTTAAACCAATCCCCAGTAAGGAAATGTGACTACCACCATTAGTTTAGTTAATCACATAGTCAGTGTAGGGGTATAGAATCCCAAACAAAATTGGGATTCTGTTCCAAAGGAACAAGGCGGTATATTAAGACAATTTTTGTTTACAAGTGTCAGGACATCCAAATAAACATGGTCTAAACAGTAATGACAATTTCATGATCTTACATAACAGGAAGACCAGCGTTAAGTGGTTCCAGAGTTGGTGGGTTCAGCAGCTCAGGTATGCTGACCCTGCCATAATTCTCCTGGCTTTACCAATGTGATTGGTATCACCGTGACTGCCGCAGCTCAAAACACTGTCCACAGTCAAATGCAGGAAGAGGACGAAGTCCCTGGCTTGTGTCCCTTTTTTAGAACACTGAAAACTTTTCCAGTGGCCCATAGCAGTCTTGTCTTTATGTCTTATAAGCCAGGTTACATCCAATGCCTGGACCTGCATCTATCACTGGCATATGAACAGGATCAACATGACTGGCTTAAACTGATCATCATTTAATACTGATCCCTGATGGGAGGGGCGTGTCTTTGGCTGAAGACACAGGAAGGGAGCAGGGGTTGCTCCAAACATCTGGAGAATATGCAGACATCTTCTAGCAACGAGAGAAGAGGTTGGGAAGACCCTTGGGTAGCCCACCACATATGAGTGTCTTTATTTCTCTAGTTGGAAGAATTAACTATGTACCTAATATAAATGAGGAGTGTCCATGTTTGATTAGAAAGATTTAGGGGCCACAGACTTCTCAGTGACTTGTCGTGGATACCTCATGGGAGCAGCAACCAGCAATGCTGCCTTCAGGGCTTCTTCTTCTGGGGTCAGGAGCAGGGAAGAGTGGGAATCCTTTAGGCCTCCTGAGAGGTATTGAGATGGCCACTCATGAGAACTCCCCCTGCCCTCTGGGACCCTGCCATGTAGAGACTGGTGGTGGCACGGACCTCCTCCAGTCACCCAGCTCTGTGATTGCAGTCAGGAAGGAAGGAAGATTGAACTCTCACACCCCGACGCTGCCAGTACAGGGGTCTTTCCTCTCCCATTCCTTCCGAGTTGTCCAGAAATACCTCTGGGACCTATGGGTTCTTCCTCTTTCACTTTTCCATAAGACATCACTGACAAGTAGCCAAGGTGAGCAGGGGGGTTGTTGATAATCTCTTTTCATCAGGATATAAGACAGCTGTGCACTTTCTCTCTTCCTGTGGGTCAAATCTTGAAGGCATCCACCTTGACTCAAAAGTCTCAGGTCCATCACCTTCTAGTTTCTTACCTAACTTGCTGCCTGGCTTTGTCACTGGCTGGCCTGCGTGCAGAAGGCAGACAAAGCCTCGTCACCAAGGAGGGGTAAGGCCCTGAATAACTCTTCTGACAATTGTGAGGCGTGTTTCTCCATCTCTAAAATTGGGATAATTACGCCTGCCTTGAAAGAGCAACACATGCTACATTTGTGCTGTGCAAGAATCTCCCTCCTGATTCCTTCCTCTGCAGCTTTGCTCTCTCACGTTTCTTTTATAATCTGCCTGTTTGTTTGGTGGTTTACTTACTTGTGGCAGTGAAAGCTGGGCCCCTTTACCTGATGGCCGGGGGTTCAAAAACCACTCCTCTGGACTCATTCTTCATTAATATTCAACCCAGTGCCATGCAGATGGCTCTGGAGGCCTCTTCTTCCTGGGAGCTTTAATGTGGCAGTTCAGACCAAGCTCTATTAGCATAATAATGAAGCTTCCGCTGCAGTGTTATCATCCTCAAAGGAAATAGCTGGAGTGGTCACAGGACCCTTAACAAGTACTGCTTTAGGATAAAAAAGGACAGGGGAAGTGGGGAAGGATCTTGTTTGCTGTTCTCTGTCTTGTTCTGAAGAGGTGTCACTGCAACTACAGAACTTCCTTTGCTAGGGGCCCTTTAGAAATGTGCTGATAACGAGCATTTCCAGAAAAATTTAACATCAGTGTCTCTTCCGGCTGTAGAAGGAAAACAAACAATCTGCAACAATCTCAAGCTCTTTTAGATATTCAATAACTAGTGAAAATAGGTTGGGAGGGCATTATTATCTCCCTTTTACAGATAAATGTCCATCCATCCATCCATCCATCTTTTATCTTGCTCCAGAAACGATTTAAGGTGGTTTCCAGATGAAGTATCCAAAGTCTCAGTGCTAGCAAGAGGCATTGGGTGGATTTGAACTCAGATCTGATTCTCTGTATTCTCTTAAAAATCCAAACTGAAGACCGTCTGTCCTAACTCTTGCAGTTAAAAAACAGGTTCAGCTGGATCCTTGCTGCTGATCCACATTTATTCTCTCCCAGTTGTTTCCTCAGCTGACGGATCCTAACGTCTGTGGCCGATGTCTCCACAGAGCTATTTCAATGACCATTGGCCTAATTTGGGCCAGCGTAATAGCTTCGGTTTGCACATTTAAGCTATTGGCTATTTTGCTGGATTTTTAAAAAAATAGGGATCAACTGTCCCCTCATTACACAGACATGGAAAACGGCAGTAAAGCTGAAGCACACCCAGACTTTCTTCTGCCATGTAAAATCAGGCACTAAGTGGAAAGAATAGTCTGGATAATTCAAGAAAATCTCAATCCCCTCCCTCTCCTTCCTTAGCACATAGAGGGCAGGAGGAAGGAAAATCTGTACTGAAAACTGGGACTGACTGCAACTGGTCCAACAGACGAGGCCAGTGGCATATTCACATTAGGGGAGATGGCTCTTGGTTTAGAAAACTACCCTAATGGCATCTTTGGTGTGAAAAATGAAACCCCCCACCCAACCTCCCCCAAAGGATGATTTGGAAATAGGGTGAGACAAAGGGAGATCAGAAATATTCTGCATAATAAAGATGAGAGAACACAGGAAAGTGAAAGAGGGGGAATGATGCCAACTGGTGAGGGAGTGAGATGCTGAGGAAGACAGTTGTCCAATGCAGGAGACTCTGGGGTGGAAGTGGCTCAGGAGCTCTCTTTTTAAGTTGCTTGTGATTCTATGATATAATTCCCTCCGAAATCCCCAACCTTTAATTAAAAAGCCTGTTTGCAGTATGCAGCGGCTTTAGTGTGGGTGGTGCTTTGGAGATTTAACAGGAAAAGGGAGGCAGCTCACAGTAAGCTGGGCATAAGACAGAAGGAAGAGAGTGACCGCAGAAGGGGAGATGTGACAATTTGAGAGACCACCAGAAACAGGAAATATGAGGGAGGGGTGACCACATAAGGCCCTGGGAATCAACCCCAAATCTTTCAGTACATGGGATGGGGTTTAAGTCACGTTTCCTCCCAGATTTAAAGGAAATGGGACCCCAGAGGTTTACCTAGACAGAATGTATTTGTTTCCATTTTCTTGAAGGTGTTGTTAGAAATCTGAATGATCAGTTCAGCAATTAACGGTTGTTGCTTCAGACCTCCGCATCTTTTTGCAGAGTTTGCCACCCCAGATGAATGGCCAGAGATGTCACACCTAGTTCTTTACAGTTTATAAGCACTTTGCATTATTTCACTTAATCTTCATAACCACTTTGGGAGGGAAACTGAAAACCCATATTACCCTGGGAGCATTGATTTATTGCCATTAACTTATAGTTTATGCACTTGAAATGACTCAGCTAGTTGTATATGCAAGCACAATACTCAACCCAATGTCTATATGGGGAAGAGCATACATTGCAAGGCTCTTGGTTGACAGAGAGGGGGGTAAAGGGTTGAGTTTGCAGCTATAGAGAATTTCTTTTCCAGTTGTTTTTTAAGTTTTAAGTACAAGCTAAGAAGGATTAGCACATGCAACCCTATTGAAGCTATGGCCACATGTGGTCCAGTCTCAGAGTTTTAGTCAGAGAATTAGCCCAGGAACCAAAAGGCAATTTTATAGTATCTCTAGTTCTTATGATCTTTAAACATCATGAATTGGATACAATAAAGTCCACAGCAATACTTCTAAAACTTTGCCTTCCTTATTTGATTAATTGACTCTCCAGAGTGACTGTCCTCTAAAATCACTCCCTTGAGGTCTAGCCTTGGTGTCTTTGTTCCTCTTGTCCATTGCTCTTCCACCCCAACCCCTGCCTCCCCAGTTGTGCTTCACAAAAGCACCACAGGACAAACTTGGCAATGGCAGAGCCTGCCTCAAAGGGAGAGGAGGGTAAGAAACTGAGGGAAGTTAGAATATGCTTTTGTGGTAGTGGGAAGAGAAGGACTAAGAATACATTTATGTAAACATTTGAGGTTTGTAATAAATGTTGAAAGTGGCAATATGCATGATTATTATTTTGTTGATATTAATTAGGCAATAAATGGTAATGGTTTATGCAGATGATGGCACTTATTTATTTTTAAGGAAGAAACTGTTTTTATTGTTCTCTTCTGGATTTGTGCATTCTTCAGTGTTTTTAAATAAAAATAATGGCTATCCTGTCGACTATCTTTTTTTTTTTTAAATAGTAGAAGCAGTTGTATTTAAAAAAATATATTTATTTTATTTATCTTTGGTTGCCTTGGGTCTTCGTTGCTGCTCGTGGGCTTTATCTAGTTGTGGCGAACAGGGACTACTCTTCGTTGCGGTGCGTGGGCTTCTCATTGTGGTGGCTTCTCTTCTTGCAGAGCAGGGGCTCTAGGCACACGGTCTTCAGTAGTTGCAGCACACAGGCTTCAGTAGTTGTGGCACGCGGGCTCAGTAGTTGTGGCTCGTGGGCTCTAGAGCTCAGGCTCAGTAGTTGTGGCACGTGGGCTTAGTTGCTCCATGGCACGTGGGATCCTCCTGGAACAGGGCCCGAACCTGTGTCCCCCGCATTGGCAGGCGGGTTCCTAACCACTGTGCCACCAGGGAAGCCCTCGACTCTTTATCTGACACCGTGGATATAGTTTAATTCTCATCTGAGACAGACCTGTCAAAAGACCAATAGTTCAGTCTGATTCCTCAGAAATATTAGTTCCAGAGGAATATTGGTTGCAGTAATTTCTCTACTAATCCTTCATGACTCAAGGCTGTAGATTCTTGAGCAAATTTTTTTCCTTCTCAAATACCTTAAAATAATTAAAGCTGATTTGCCTTCAAGATCAGCCTAATGGTGACCCACAAAAGTGATGTGATTTGGGGGACAAAAAAAGGCCCTCTTGTCCCCTGCATCGCCACCCCCTATTTGCTAAAGTTCACTGTTTGCTAAAAAGATTTCACTATTCTGTTTTCTTAGCTCAAGGACAGGAAACACTTTGAAGTCATTCACACATCTCCAAGGAGAAGCTGAGTGGGGAGGTGTTTTAAGTGCTAAGAGGGTTTAGAGGGACATTCATGTCTGGCTTTCTAGGAACCTGAAATCCAGGCTTTTGATGGTTTTAGAAAATAGGCATGAAAGGACCTGACATTGGGTTGTATAGGACCTGACATTGGGTTGACACCTATAAATTGGGTTGTATAGGTGATCAGATCAAGCTGGTGGACAGGTAAGAGGAGAGAATTTGAGTGACGTTTTCTATAGTTTGTGAGAGAGACTTCTCCCAAGGCACCCCACATCTGTGGGTGTCTTGCAGGCCTTGGTGACTGCTCTTTTCCTTGAAGGAAGGGGAGCTTGTAGTCCCTTTCCAGGTAGGAGGTGTTCTACATTTACCGTGATATTGTGGCGCTTTGAGTCCCATCATTTCCCACTGCCTGAAGACAGAAGAGAACGACAGACAGTTGATAGCCACACCCAAAGCCCAGTCTGGCTATGATTTACTCACTTTTTATTTTATTTATTTATTTTTTTGGCTGCGTTGGGTCTTTGTTGCTGCACGCGGGCTTTCTCTAGTTGCGGCGAGCGGGGGGTTACTCTTCATTGCAGTGCGTGGGCTTCTCATTGTGGTGGCTTCTCCTTTTAATCTTTAGCTCTTCTTCCTTCTCTGCAGGTAAACCAAAGCTGGCTTTTCTTCCTCAACCTCTTCCTCTCCCAAGTTGTTATTCAAAGTCCAAGGGCTTCTGGACAGCTTCTCTCTGCCTCTGAGCTGCGTGGAGGGCAGGGATCATGGGAGCAAGTGCTCACTGTCATTCTTCCGGACAAGGTGGAGCAGGTTTTCTCCTCTGAAGCCTCAGAGCTGGAGCTGATAAGTGGCCACACCGACTGCCTTCTGCCAGAATGGCCGGGGATTCTCCCCGGAGTGAAACACTCGCACCTTGGTGGGCAGCGAGCAGAGGCGGCCAGGGAGGGGGAAACTGCTGGAGGTCAGAAGAGTCAATTAATTAACATCATACAGCCAAGGGGAGGAGGCGTTCTTGAACCTGATATGCAAACTTATGCAAAGTCATATGTAGATTATCCTGGATTCAGAATGAAGAGTTCTGGAGGTCTGGCATTTTTCATAAATAGGAATTCAGTCCTGCTGAATCACATGGAGGACAAGTAGTAGAAATATTTTGAGTTAGTTAAGTCCGTCATAATTTGCTTCTATGATAATAATGATAGTTTAGTTTGGTGAATGTAGGTAAATCTCACTCCATTTACCTGTTCAGCTGTATCACTCTGTTTTCCAAAAATTTGGATCTTGAGGGCTTCAACTGACCTGTCACCCGTACTGGACCAGTATATTCAGTGCACCTTGGCCACTATACATTGCCATCTCTGAGTTTTGCTTAAACCTTTACAAAGTATCAAATAGCCATGGGGGTGTGGGTTCCAGAGCTAGATTGGGGTTTGAATTCTGACCCTGAGCAACGTTACATAACCTTAATGAGCCTTAGTTTCCACTTCTGCAAAAGGGAGACCATAATATCAATCCTATCATGGGTTTTAGGACTATTAAATGAGATACTGTATTTGAATCACATAGTGTGTTGCACATAGTGAGCTTTGATTATTATCCAAATCTGATGCAAAATTTTAAGGTCTAGCTTGAGTCCTACCTGCTTCATGAAAGTTTTCATTTCCACCACAGCTAGAAGTAATCTCTGTGTACTTCTGAGGTATTTATTAGCTGTGCAATTCATATGGATATTCAAAATGCATCATTTCATGACTTGTCCTTTCTTGTTGTCTTATTAATTAATCTGTGTGGTTATTTAATTAACTCTTCACATCTTTATTTCTTATCTTCTCAACTTGACTTTAAGGTCCTTGAGGAGGGAAACTGTCTAATGTTTTATAGCCTCTCAAGATGTCCAGAATAGTGCTTCACGACAAATACTTATCATGTTCTCTCCACAGATTAAGAAGCAGGAACACAACACATCATTAGGCACTCCTAAGTGGTCACCTAGACCATGGAATGTGGTTCTTCCCACAAGGAGCTTATACCCTAGCAAGGTACCCCCCTTTGTGCTCGTACTCATGTTTTCTATCTTGCAAACTCTATTTTAATGGAGAACAATAAAGTCCAATGTTAGCCCCCAGATTTCAGCAGAAGTTAATAGCAGTAGGCACAAAAGTCTTGGAAAAACAGATGAAGAGCTGGAAAGTCTCCTTATTTAGATCCTATTTGTTGAGAAGAGTGACACTGGGAATAGGACTTAGCATGCTCTACACCTCTTCACCTGATCTTCACCTTGATCTTCACCTTGAGAGAACCACTGTTCACCTCTTCACCACTTTACCTTGACGTCACCCACTGAAGCCTCATTCTTAGCTCTGGGTCCCCAGATTTCAGGGTTTGAGCACTGTCATGGCAGAATTCCTACTTTTCCCTAGACTAGACCAGATGGCTTTAGGTGTAAAGACTAGGAAGTCACCTGTTCAGTAACCTTGCTGTGTTGCTTAGCGCTCTGGAGAAATGTTAAGGAGCAGATGAGAAGGTCAATGTAAAATTGGTCAGTGTTTTACTTTAAAAAATTTTTATTGTATTTAAAAAATACTCTTGTATTTTTTTTTCTGTAGTTTTATGTATTTATTTATTTATTGGCCATGTCGTGCGGCATGCGGGACCTTAGTTCCCCGACCAGGGATTGAACACATGCCCCCTGCAGTGGAAGCGCAGAGTCTTAACCACTAGTGTGTTTTTTTAAAAAAATTAATTTTTTGGCTGCGTTGGGTCTTTGTTGCTGCGCACGCGCTTCCTCTAGTTGCGGCAAGCAGGGGCTACTTTCTGCTGCGGTGTGTGGGCTTCTCATTGCGGTGGCTTCTCTTGTTTTGGAGCAGGGGCTCTAGGTGCGCGGGCTTCAGTAGTTGTGGCTCGCAGGCTCAGTAGTTGTGGTGCATGGCCTTAGTTGCTCCGCGGCATGTGGGGTCTTCCCGGACCAGAGCTCGAACCCGTGTCCCCTGCATTGGCAGGCGGATTCTTAACCACTGTGCCACCAGGGAAGTCCACCACTAGTGTTTTAAACACACAGACACACCTAAATTTTCCTTCTAACCGCACGATGATAAACAGGGTTATCTTGTGGTTAATGTGATACACTCTACATTTGGGGTCATGTTTATTGGACAAGGCTTCTTATTTTCCGTACGCGTTCCAGCATGAGAGCAGAAAATGTGAACAACTGTGAGTTTCATATCTCTCCCAGGGTCATTGAGAGGATGAACAAAATTTGTCAGAACTTTGTTTTTTATATCCTTGGTAAAAAATAAAATGCTGAATGCAAAAACAGGTTCGAGAAAATCGTGGGTTTTCCTTTTGAGTGGCATTGTTAATGCTAAACACTCCATGTGCATTTCTTATATTTGCACATAAATATGGGTTTGTCTGAGGATCTGGGTGAAGAATTCAGACCAGAGAACAAAGTCATGTTGATAAACCTGGTGTCTTATGTACCTTGTCCTTGGATGGGCTGCGTCCTTTCCTCTCCTCCTGCAGGGGTGGTTGGTACCAGCTCCCAGGCTGCTTCCCTAATGGGTTCATTTTCTTCCTTTGCTCTCTTTCTCCTTCTTTTGCTCTCTTTCCCCTTATTTTACTCTTTCTCAAGTCTTACCTCTTCTTTTTTTTTTTTTTCCATTTCATCTTTCTCCCTCCACCTCTCCCAACACTCCACCTGTTTTTATGCTTTTCCTTCCTTGACCATGACTTTTTTTTCCCGGTAAAACACCGTTACGTTATGCATTAAATAAGTGATACTTGCCAGGCTCCTTATTACTAAAAAGTACTCTCTGGTATAAGTAAGCAGATTTCAAATTGAATAGAGTTCTTGTGAAAGGAAAACAAAAGTGAAAACAATCATGACATTTAGAAACAAACTGCACACATATTTCTCCTCCAGTGGAATGTTTTTTTTAGAGATTAAAGCTGTGCAGTGGGCAGTGCCTGACTTTCGTAGAGGGGCAGGTGGGAGGAAACTGATTTAGTTTTTCTCCCTTTTCTGCTGGCTGAACTCAGGGAAGTGTTGGGGAAGAGGAGACCTGGGTCTGGGGCCGGGAGGAGACCCCAAAGATCCATGGGGTCTTTCTCCTGCTGTAAAAGGAATTGTTCTGTTTTTCTGATTAATCGCTGGGGAATGTGGGTCTGAAGCAATCCAGTCTGTCATTGTCAGAAATGGAACTCTCATAGGCATGCGTGATTATCTCAGCTATTTCCCAAAACTCTATAAGGAAAGTAGTACAGGATTTTCCGTTGTCCAAAAGGAGAGCATTCCTATGAAACCTTTTGTAAGCAGAAATGATGTAAAGCAAAGAAGTATTGATGTTTGCCTTAGCAACACCTTGCTAACGGATGCACACAATAAATCAAGATAGAGCACGGATGCTGACAGACTCAGTTCAAAGATCTAGCGGCTTGATGCTGAGATGCTGAGTGTAGTTCCCAGGGAGGGAGCTTGGTGGTGCCCGTCTCGCTGCTCAGGGTTTGCGTTGCCTCTGTACGGGCTCACTGCAAAACAAACGGTGAACTCAGTTTTCACTTTTTGTCTTTATTCGTAAAAATGAAAATCCTCTTTGGATTTCTTTCGGTTAGCGAAAACAGGTATTAACGTAGGTCTTTCATAAAAGCAAAGTGCTGTAAAGTGAACTTTCAAAAAGTGGGATTTCCTGTATTATTATTAATCTTTTTCCAGGAGAGGACATTGCTCAGAGAGGGTTTGGTAAAGTGCTGAGATCACTTGATTAGGAAATGGTGGGGCTGGGGACTGAACCTGGGTAATCTGACTTGAGAGCCCCTTCTTAACCTGCTTAAATTAAACACACTGCCTCTGTACACTGTAATGAACAATGTCTGTTTGTATTTATTTCACCTGCTTTATTTTACGTTTTATTTTCTTCTTTATCAATATCAGTATTGCTTGTCCTATCCATGGTATCTAAATTATGTATATCCTTCAGGGCTAAACTGATGCCAGACGAAATTTTTAGTTATCAGACTTTTCTTCCTTTTTTCTTTTGTTATTTTTCCCCTCTTTTTCTCTCTTTCTTCTTTCCTTACTTCTAATATTTAGTCGTTTCAATTCCGGAGGTATAAGTCAGATATCTCTAGTTTTGGTTGTTAGCTTGATCTAATTAGAAACAAACAAACAAACCATTGTTTCAAGCCTCCATCCCAGGTCTTGCTGGAAGTCTGGAGCTATGTCCAGGATTTTTTTTTTTTTTGCAAAGTCCCAAAGGGCTTATGCTCCTGTGGTTGCCTCTCACTCTGATTTCCTGTTCCTGCCAAAATTCTTGCTCACCTGCTTGTCTTGCTTCCTGAATCTCTTTTTTTCTGCTCTCTATCATCTTGAGCATAGCATGAAGCCCCTGTCCTGGGATCACATTGCAGACCTAGATGTTTTATTGAAGGTTACATACCCCCTTCCCAAAATGTCTTGGCCCTTTCCATCATGGGGGTTTCTTTCTAACCTTCCTTCTTAGGTCTCCAGACTCCCTCATTCAATGCCCACTCTCCTTAACCTTTTTCTCCTTTTCATGTTCCCCAGGTCTCTTCCTTCAGTTACCAGTAAGCAGCCACTGATAAAGCCCGCCCGCCCAATTCCTGTTACTTACCCAGCCAAAACGATTTATCTTCTCTTTGTCTAAACCTTTCCAGGGGTCCCATCTTCTGTAATCAAATATTTTAATATGCTTTTCTAACCAAAAGAAAAGTTTTCTCTCCAAGAGAAATCCTGTCTTCCTCCTCAGTTTACTGGCTCAAAATGCACTCTGCTTTTAAAAATGCCAGTTTTCTTCCTTCCTGTTACATCATCTGTATGAAATCCATATCCATGCTATATTTTTATTTTATTTTCTTTTGACCCTCTGGGAATTAGGTGACTTGATGGTATAAACTCCTTTTTATTCAATTGGTGTTTAACCCTGTCTGTGCATTATTGTGTTTTTCTTTTAAAAATCCAATGAACTCTTCTACCTTTAACAAGATAAGTATATAAAATCACTTTTCTCTTAATATTAGGTTGAAATCCATACCATTCACCTTAAAGATAACTCCAAGATGAAACTATGAACTGAAACAATCAAGTTTCATAGCCCTTTTTATTCATTTGCAGCCCTATATTATGTCTCCCAAGTGTGGAAGAGATTGCAGGGGGAAATAAAACAGTGTTATCTGATTATGAACCCACATGGGGTGCAGAACATAGGGTACAACCTCTCTTTACTTTCACCATCAATTGGATTTTTGGTTCATATGGATTATTTTGGGTGAACATCTGGACTGTCTTCTCTCTTTCGTCTCCCTGCCTTTCCTCCCTGTTTCCCTCAGGCCCACCTTCAAGTTCTCTCCCACCCCAGGGTCTTGGTGTCATCCTGGTTTGCCAGGCAAGGTTAAGGTCTTTGGGATGTTGTTTCTGGCTCCATCCTGGTGGCTGTGGCTCCTAGAGTCTACTGGATTGAGGAGGGGAAAGAACCAAGTCAGTGAAAGGGATGGAGAACCTCCTCCCTCCAGGCATGCCTACCTCCATGAACCTTGAGGGTTTCTAGATGGGTTGCAGTGGGCTCACGGAAGAGGTGGTAGGAAAGCCAAGATCTGGCTTTCTAAGGGCTTTGTCATGGGAGGAGCTCAGAGTCTGAGATGTACTGAGAACATTTATTTTGGAATCACATGGAGGAGTGATCCTGGGCATTTGTTAGGGTGTCTGCATTCAGCCAACTCTCCAATTTTTGTAACATCCTAACACATTTCCTCTCTCTGCTGGTAATGACTGTGTAGGGTCCTAATTTTGCTTGGTGTCCAGACTGGCTTCTCTCCCTGGGCAGTGTCTGTGTTTGCTGTAATTGGATGATGCCACACAGCCCACTACTGTTGCCAGATTTCATTATGACTTGGCGTTTTCTGCATTAATTTCCCCAGTTTGGGGTTGTTTCAAAGCAAGTGAGGCCAATTTCCTTTTCAACAGCATAAATCTGGAGGCCCCATTTGAGCTGTGAGCTAAGTGGGGACATTTGTGCAGCTCTGACTGACTGACAGTGCACTCTTTGTTTGATTAGATTTTTTGTTTTTAAAGGAGAGCTTGATCCTGAGAGGCAGCTGGCATTCACTGGAAGCCAGAGGACCCATCTTTGAAAAGCCAAAGAATACATCGAGGCAGCTGGTTTTATCCAGAAGTATTTCTTGCTGAGGAGTGAACGTACAGGCCTGCAGTTCTGCATTGGCACTGCTCCTTGGCAGTGCCCACTCTAGCTGACCCCCAGGAGACTGTACAGTCTAGTCCCTGGAGGAATTTGGAGTCAGAAGGATGTAGGGGGATATGAATAGATTTTCCAGATAAAGTACAAGAGAGGCCCAGTTAAATTTGAATTCCAAAAAAACAACAAATACTTCCTAGTATAAATATATCCCTTGCAATTTCTGGGAAATATTTCATTTATCTGAAATTTGAATTTAACTGGGCATCCTGTGTTTTTATTTGTTAAATCTGGCAACCCTAGATATCTGTGAAGAGGTAAGGGCAGTTGTGGTTACTGTAAAAAAAACCAAGAAGATGAAGGATTCAAATCCAAAGACGAGGGGGAAAGAGGATAAAATGGATCATTTGAAAAAGGAGCATGCCAATGGAAAAGTCGTTTAATTGGCACAAAAATAAAAACAAAAAACTTATCTCATGGGAACCAAATTTGCTGTTTTTGGCTCCCTAGCAGCAGGAAAACAGATTTTTTTAAAGATTCATATCCCGCATTAGACATTGGTGATCGTATGAATTAAAAGCAGATTAAGCATTTCTGATTTGGCAGTATGTAGGCCAATGGTTCTCAAATTCAAGCGCGCATCAGACTCACCTGGAGAGTCTTTCAGAAAACAAATTACTGGGCTGCATCCTGAGTTTCTGCCTGGGCGGGGCGGGGCCTGAAAATTTGCATTTCAAACAAGTTTCCTGTAGATGGTGATGCTCCTGGTCTGGGGACCACACTTTGGGAATCAAGAGGTAAACCTGAGCTATTTAATTCGGTGGCCACTGGTGCCTGAACTGTGCTCGTCTGAACTGAGATGTGTTTTATGTGTAAATACACACTAGGTTTTCAAGACATAGTATGAATAATGTACTATGTTTCATTAGTAATTTTAAAGTATTGATTACATGTCAAAATGATAGTATTTTGCATATATTGGGTTAAATAAAATTATTATCAAAGTTAATTTCACCACTTTCCCCCTTTTTAAAACTATGGCTACTAAAAAACATAAAATTTATGTTTATAAAACGTCTGGACTCATGTTTGTGGCTTGTATTATATTTCTATCAGATAGTGCTATTTTAAGCCATCGTTTGGGTCTGAATTTGGACATCCATGAATTAGTGAGAGGGAGATGGGTAAAAATGCCTTTGATTTTGGTGACCTGTTCTTGAGTGTAGTATCCCTTCTAAGATTTACTGAATCCCCTCACTTGGGTATGACTTTTTGCTCCAGTGTCCTGGTGCCTGATGCTGTTAGGATTTGGAGTGTGCCCTTGTGGTAGTGGGGCAGTCTGTGAAAGCAAGGACTTCTATTGGGGACGTATAAGAAATGACCAGGCTGTCACTGATGGTCAGGAGGCCTTCTGCTGCATCTGTAAAGGGGAGATGCTCACACTCAGAAAGGTCACTGCTTCTGTTCCTACAGTTGGCTCCTTGCCCTGTATTGGCTATTGGCTGGATTGGAAAGAGAGCCTATAATGGTGAAATCTATAAATACCCATGGGATGCACAGATCTCAAGAGACCCCTTTTCTTATCTGCTTTCTCTGCAGTCAAAACTCATCAAGAAACCTGGACCCAGGTCTGGGTTCTACAGCTAATAAGGACATGTAGAACTTGGACAAGGTTAGAAAGAAAGCCCCAGAGAAGGTTAAAGCATCAGAAAATTGAATTTCTGACAAAAGGCCAACCTAACTTGGACTATTTCCTCTGGAGAAGAAAAGCCTTCAAGTATGTGAAAGGTTACTCTACCGAAGGTTGCAGATAATTACTATGTCTCCACTAAGAGTAAAACTGGTGGAAAAACATTTAAACTGCTGCATGGGGGATTTGATTTTCAGGGAAAGAAGAATTTCCTGACATTGAACACAGTTTACTATTGGAAGAGTTTCTGTTAATGTCTGCCCAGACCTTCCCCTCAAATTTCTTTTCTGGACTGCAATGACATTCTTGGATGATCTTCATTCCCAAGAATGAAGATGGGGCATCGGAGAGATGGGGGAAGTCTTAGTGCCATTTTGGTCAGAAAAAGAGGCCAGAAGTCATATCTGATGCCAGACTTTGGTCTTTGCCCAATTCCTGATTCCCAACCTGTATAATCTTCCCTCTTGCCATTGATTTTAGTTGCTTAGGTTTTTAGTTGAAAACATTAAGTGAGTTTGAGCAGAAAAGGACTTTCTTAAAAGATCTTAAGAAAGGGTGAGCTGGAGCCAGCTCATACCGGTTCTTGAGAGCCGGTTGTTAAATTTTCAGGAACTTTGTGAGCTGGCCAATGTCACATTGGTAGCTTGGAATCAGACATGGTTGGAGTATTTACACCACGAAAATTGGCAGACAATACAGTTCAGAGCCCCTGCTCCATCTTTCCCCTGGGGAGCCAGTTGTTAAATACTTACCAGCACCTGGCTGGATGTTAGGTAGCATAGCAAATGCTTTCTGTGCTCATGTCTCACCTTCATGGACCACTTTTGATTCCAGCTGGGGCTATAGTGGTTGGTTCCACTGCACACAGATTGCATCCCACCTCAAGTGTCCTCTGCTTCTGTTCTCTTTTATGATTCAGGGCTTTTCCTGAAGCCACAACGTTTGCCCAGCTCTTACACAGGATAGCCTGGGGGAATCAATGCTTCCAGATGCAAACCTCAACAAATGGGGGCTAAAAACCAGAGGTTGGAAGCCTCGGATACTCACCCTTTGGAGAGATAGCTAATTCTGCATTGCATTCTGCATGATTCCTCAGCAGGTCCCCTGTAGGACTGAGCCCCAGTTACTCATACTTACTGACTTTTCCTCCTCTGTCTTTCTCTCTCCTCTCCTTCACTCCGTATTCCTGGGATCACCTCCCCATAAACTACTTGCACCCGTATTGTTGCATTAGGCTCTGCTTTTGAGGGAACTCAAACGAACACGTAGCTCAGAGAGTCCCTAGGAGGGTCAGAAAATCAGGCTGGGAGGCCACATAGCCAGAATCTAAGTCCTCCACAGAGCTGGTTCATTGCCAACAACACTGCTGCGTCTGCTGGACCACAGATACATCAGTGCTGATCCTGGGCACTGGGCATCATTGTTAGATGCTCTACCACCGCCCCTTGGAAACCAGACATAGTTGTCTCTACTCTTTACAGAGTGTTCAAGCCACTAACTTCTGATCAAAGCCTGGAGTGATTGTGTCTGTCTTGTGGGTGGACCCTAGAGCCCATGTTTTCATTTTAGCTCTAAGGAACGTTGGAAAGTAAAATTTTCAGTTATTTATTGCCGTGTAAGAAACTATCCCGAACGCTTAGTGGCTTAAAGCAACTGTTTCCTTTGCTCATGATTGTAAAGCTAGCAGATTGGGCTGGGCTGAGCTGGACGGTTTTTAAAACTTGTTCTCTCCTGCCGTCACTCATGTGACTGTACCGTCAGCTCGTCAGCTGAGCTGCTCAGCCTGGACAATCTGCTGTGGCCTTATGCATGTGACTGTTGGTTGGTCTTGTTGGCTGGGCATCTCTTTCTTCTGCCTGATCTTTCATCCTCAAGGAGACCAGCCTAGGGTTCCTCTCTGGGCAGCAGGAGTTCCAAGAGAGTGATCGTGAAAGTTGCAGTGCCTTTTGGGGCATAGGCTCCAAAGCACCAAAACACCACTTCTGCCCAGACTCAGGGGGTCAGGAAATAGATTCCAATTCCTGATGAGAAGAGCAGCCGAATCACATTGCAAAGGGCAGGGCAACCAGGGATGAGAGGATTATCGTGGTCTTTTGCTAACAATCTGACTCATGTGGGAGATGGTAATTCATAAGGTGGGGAATTCCTCAGATACGAAAGAGGTGTTCAGAGGTGCTGGATGGTTGAAAGAGTGACAGAATGTTCACTCTGATTGTCTTGTTCCTGAGTTGGGTGATTATATCTCCCATTCTTATTCCCAGGCACTTCTGGGGCTGTTGACCTCCTAGGAGAGCTCCTTCCTGGTTTCGTTCTCATGGGTGCCTGGCTAGGAGGGCACTGAGCCTGGCTTTGTGACCGGTGTAACCCTGAGGGGAGGCACCACGGATACTGGACAGGATTCAAGTCTGATGCTGGATTTAATTATCGAATCATTAAAGTGAGAGTTCTTAATAAGGCACTTTTTAAAGAAGAAATGCACTGATTTGTACAAACACGTACCATTTATCAACATTCATTAATTCAACAACGTTTTGAGCACTATGTATTTTTAGAAGGTGAGAAAGGCCTGAACCATAGTAACTCTTGCTTTAATTACTGATTTTCCTTGAAGGAGAGTGTAAGGATTAGATAGGAAGAGACAAGGGAATGGGGAAAGGGCTCCTTGAGGACTGACATTGTTGTGGTGGGTGTTAGAGCATTCTGGCACCTTTGCACTTGCTCTGACTTCACCTTAGCCTTTGAGAGGGGGAAAGCGAGCCTCAGAAAGTTTACCTAAGTTGATCAAGGTCATGCAGCTAACAAAGACTAAATGACAGAGTCAATCCAGATTCAAGTTTGACTCCAAAACCTATGATTTCTGCATCTATTATGCTTTCTAGCCAGATATAAAATTTTAGGATCTGCCAAAAACTTCTCTGAAGAGGTGGCATCAGGTACCAGTGTGCTTGCTGTCGGAGGGCTTGTGCTCTGGAGTCAGAACAGACCTGGCTTTTTGAATCCTGATTCTGCTACTTAGGAACTCTGTTCATAACTAAGTCACTTAACTTCTTTGGTCCTCAGTTTCCTCATCTGTAAAATGGGGCTAATAATAGTAACTCTCTAAAATGTTAGCATTTAGCATGGTGCCTGGAGCTAGTAAATTAAGCAACACCAACTCTTATTGTTACTGATGTTCAGCAGATGGTTTTTATTATAGAATATGTTTTATATTCTATCTATATTCAGTCAAACAAAGGTACTGTAGATTTACTTTGTGGGATAATTGTAAGTTCTGACTATGGTACAATTGATGGGATTACTGCTTAGGTAATCTGATTTGGTTATTAGGTGTTTAGATTATTCTTGAAATAAATTGTGAAAAAAACCTGAAAGCACTGTTTCAGCTGTTTAATGATACGTTTAGTATAGATGTGATAATGACTGAATTGGATTAATTACAGGGTCCTTCAATAGATTGTTTAGTAGTAGATTTGCAGATATCTTTTCAGATGAGTTCACGTGTTAGATGAATGGTTTGAACTTCAAGTTTACCTGCAGCAGCCTGAGGGCTGGAACAGGTCTTTTCTGAAGAAGAACTGGTAAAAACTAATATTTTGGGTCTTCCGGGGCAAGGAAGTTGATATCATTAAAACTGCAAAGAAAGGAGAAGGGAGGGTCTGTGCACCACTGATTTACATTTATTTCTGTGTTTGCAAAACTCACACAGGGCCCGTGTGAGACTGTTCTGCATAATCGTCATCGCCAACATCTATTTAATGCTTGCTGATATCTAGGCACCATGTTAAGTCCTTTGCATGTATTTTCTTATGTACTTCTTACATTAAATAGTACCTGTGCCAGTAGATACTATTAGTGTACCCATTTCTACACACAAGGAAACTGAGGCTCAGAGAGACTAAGTAATTTGCTCAAGGATACACAGCTGGAAAAGTGGGAGGTTGGATATAAAACCAGGCCGACTGTCTGCAAAGCCCCCACTCTTAGCCTAGCCCAGAACTTGTGAATGAAAGCCCTTTTGGCAATGAGATTCCTGTTGGCCCTGGAATAGGGAAAGGTATTCAGTGTGGATCCAGCGTAGTTTAGTGTCTATGCTTAAAAGTGGCCCCTTGCTTCTTCGCTCCTATGAGATAGACAGGAAGCCAGAATCTCTTGCTGGATAGGAACTAAGAGGCATGCAGCCTGATTGTATTGGCAGCCGTCCCACAAAGTGGAGGAGAGCTGGCCTTAGGCTGAAGCCAGTGCTATGAATAGTAGAGTGGAAATTTCTGGGTCTTTGATGACATCACGGGATTGACGCAGAAGCTTGCTCTGCTTCTGGACTTTGGCTCATGTAATTGACTTCCGTGTTTCTGTGGCAGAAACATCTAGTTGCCTCTTCAGTATCATTCTTTCCTTACTAACCAAAGCCTGGTTTTGTTCAGGGTGGCCGTTGCTAGTTAAAAACCTAACCTTCTCAGTCTCCCTTGTGTGGGGTCGCCGTGCAACCTGGTGCTACCCGATGAGATATAAACAGAGATCCCTGCTGGGAAGTGCTAGTGAAGCTCTGCTTTTCTGATAAAGGCATGTCTCTTCTTCCTTCCTGATGCCTATGGAATGCTGGTAGCTGGGGCTGGAACAGACATCCTGGTTGCATGAGGGAAAGACCAAGAGATTTGCAGGGGCTTGCTGGGAGGCCTTACCTTCTTGTTATATGAGAGAAAATAAAACCCTCATGTGTTTAAACCAGTGCTTCCCGGTCTTTGTTATTTGCATACTAATGCAGTTCCTAACTCAGAAATTGAAATCTTTCATTGACAAGGATCCCTTCTTGGTGTCTGGTTAACTTTTGCTGCGTAAGAAACTGATGACTTACAACAGCAGTCGTTTTATTATTTTTCATGTGTGTATCTGTGGGGCAGAAATTGGGACAGGGCACAGGGGAGCAGCTTATCTCTGCTCCAGGATGTTTGAGGCTCAGATGGGATGACTTGAATGGATGGGAGCTGGGACGTTCTTATTGACTCATGGCCCTGGTACATGAATGATGCGCCCACATGGCCTCTCGCTCCAGCACCATAACCTGGTCTTCTCACACGGGGGCTCAGGGTTCCAAGAGGGAGAAGCAGAAACTTTTAAAAGCTATGCCCAGAACCGATATGGTGTCACGTCTACCTTATTCAGTTGATCAGATCTGCCCAGACTGAGGGGAGTAGAGGTTTAGACTTCACTTCCTGATTGGAGGAGGGAAGAAATTGATGATGGTCATCTTTGAAGACAAGCTGTCACAGTTGGTAAATTGACAACGATTTGTGGATTTGTAGGCAGCTCCTCTTCTTTAGGTATAAAGGATAGTCTTTGAATTTACCTTGTATCTGGAAGGTGTTCAATACTTAAATGTGGGTTATATTCTGCTTTTTATGTTTTTCATCCTCTGGCACAATTGAAAAATTGCCATTTTGCCGTAATATCTTTGCAAAGTCAGTGGAGAAGACCATCACGTGGGCAGGTGGGAGAATGTCAGTGGTGTGTATTGATTGGGGGATGAGGATGGGGGTGAGTGAAAGCAGCTCTTTACTAAGAAGAAGAATGATCTTTCAGGATTGAGAGTGTTCGAGTGAGTTAATAAAGAACTTGCTAGTTGGTACCTGAGCTCAGAAAGCATGAGGACTTGATTGCCGTCCGAGAGATGTTGCATCCAGGGATGTTTACCGGTCACCTACTGCCAGCCAGGTACTGTGGGGCTGTGAGCATGCCAACTCCAAACCCTTTTGTCCATTACGTGTTTTGGTCATTTTGAGGCGTGAGGCTGACAGCCTCAAACCAAAATAGAGGAGATGGTTGCTGATGTTCATGTTGTGAGAAGATGATCTTGGGGCAGTCTGTGCCAGCTTCTGTCTTGGTACCAGGCCACAGAGAGGCTCAGAGAAGGTCAGAAGATGGCCTAGTGGAGGGCTTCTCACTTCTCATGCACGAAGAAGGGCAACTCAACGCTTACCTCTCCTGAGCTTGAAGGAAGGAAATAGATACTCAGGTTTAGGAAGATAGTCTAGGACCAGGGTTGCCCCAGGGGCCACATCATTGTGGGAGGTAGAGAGGAATGGATGGGGGAAATCTCTCCAAAAGTATTATCCCAGTTGATGGTCTTTCTACCATTAGAGATACATTCCTTTCACTCAGTTTTTCCATCTTCAAGAAACTTCTACTGAAATACAACTACCTTTGAAAGGGTTGACGTTTAAAATCTGTGCCTCTCCATCGCCATGTGCGGTGGTATCAACAAGGATGAAGAAGTCCAGGGGATACACATAATGCACAGAACCTGTCTCAGAAAAGATTGCCATTTACCGGGTAAGAAGTGCACGGTATCCTTTTCATATGAAAATTCACCCACAGGTCATGTGCGAGGGCACACAAAGTGTGTGTGACTGCTTAAGATCTGTCTTTGAAGAACTCAGTAGGCCAGGATCAGTCTCCTCTGTGAGGGGTAAACATTATTAGGCTTATGTCATCATGAGCGATTACATTTTTAATTAGTCCTCTGCTGAGATCAGGGCTTTGTGTGGAACCTTCCACAGACCATGGTGGTGGTGGGGACGTCATGAGTGATGACATTTTTAATTAGTCCTTTGATGAGATCAGGGCTTTGTGTGGAACCTTCCACAGACCATGGTGGTGGTGGGGACGTCAGGCTGGGAGTCGCCTGAGTGGGAGGAGGTGAGGCAATGATTCTGCCTTTTTTTTTTGTCACCTGTGGTCAGTTTCACTGGCTTTCTTTGGGCTGGTCCAGACTAGGAACACGTGTTAGTTTTCAAAAACCCCATTACCTGGTATTAACTATTTGAATACATACACGTGCCCTTTGCCTTTTGGTTGGCTCATTACATTCTCTCTGTCTTCAGAATTTCAGAATCCATCATCTGACCACAGGCTCCCCTTTGCGAGTCCCTTCCTGTATACTTGGACTATGTGACCACTGCCTGGGTGACTGACCTGGGCTCATTAATTCTCCTGTTTTGCCACCTCATTGTTGCCGACTCTGCTAATTGTAGGGGCTGTTCCAGCCTTGGTTCTGTTAGTTCCATTTTGCTCTCTTCAGCTGAACCCTCAGGAGGACTGATTTTGTCATGTTGCTCATTTCCATTTTTCATTGCTTTTCATTATTTCTGTGGCAGACTCAGTGGCAGGCTGAAAAGACGTGTATTCCCATTTTTAACACAATCTAGGAAAATCCAGAAGAAGAGAAGGAGCGAGCGTCATTTTTACTGTCATAGGTTCTTTGCTTTCCCTGTGGTACTTACTTGTTTTTTAAAAAAAACAAAGCCTTTGGAGAGTCTTAACAAATCTAGAAACAAAACATAACAAAACAAAATAAAAACACCACACCTGCCCAAAGATGCTCAAGCAGAGGGTGGGAAAACAAAGGGAAGCAGTCACTCCAATGGATCTCCACCCCTTCCTAGGTACTGTAACTGCTTGGCTACAGATAGGACTGTTGGGAAGGGGGGGACTTGGGAGTCTTGGATTAAAAACTAACAACAATAAACAAACTGAAACCACTTGACTGGTTGAGGAGTTGGAAGATAGATGATTCTAGAATAGAAGTTGGGGATACGATGAAATATGATGAAATAAGGCAAAGCCATCATGGGCCACGGCTCCCAGACTTTATGAGTTTTCAAGTTGGTCTTCCATTCTTGTGAAGTCATGTGCATGGGGCAGTGTGGGTTGCTGGCATCCAGAGAGAGTAACAGAGGCATTGGTGTGAAGGTGTGAAGGCCTGGCCCATGGCTGGTGTGGTGCAAGTGCTGGGTGTTTTGTGTATGGGGCCTTGCATGTCTTGGAGTGAATTGACGGGGAAAATGGCACTGGAGAGGGGGTTGGGGTCAGACATAGGAAGGCTCGGAGTGCCATACCAACTTTGAAGCAGTGCCCATGTTCTGGTGATGTTTGTGTCAGTCAGGGTCCCAGCATGCTCATGTGAGGATTAATTAAGGAGAGTTTAATAAAAGGATTATTTGTGAAGTGGGGAGCAGAGTGTAGAGAAATCATTAAGGTTTAGTGAAGTCCCCCTGGCCTAGTAAGAGAGGGCTTGGTTGTCACCTGTGGGCCTGACATTGCAAGGGGAAGGTATGGTCACCTTACCCAGAGGTGGCCCGGGCTGTGTCCTGACAGTGCCTGTCCAGAGTGAAGACCTTTGTGGTGATCTCACAGGAGGAGATGGCAATAAATACCTGCTTCTCTTCCTTGCTCTGATTTCTTACCATTGCTGCCTGTTTTGGCTAGGACTCTCCAGAGAAATGCAACCAACAGGATGTGTACACACACACACACTCTTAGTTGATTGATTGATTATTTTAAGGAAATGGCTCACATGATGGTAGGGACTTAGCAACTCTAAAATCTGACAAGGTAGGCCAGCAGGCTAGAGACCCGGGGAAGAGTTGCAGCTCAAGTCCAAAGGTAGTCTGCTGACAGAATTCCATCTTGCTGGTGGGAGGTGAGTCTTTGTCCTAGTCAGGCCTTCAACTGATTGGATGAGGCCCACCCATAATAGGTAGGGAAAGCTGCTTTACTCAAAGTCCACTGATTTAAATGTTAATCTCATCCAAAACAAAAACAAAACAAAAAAACAAACCACCTTAAAAAAATCTAGAATGCTATTTGACCAAATATCTAGGTACCATAGCCAGCCAAGTTGATGCATAAAATTAACCACCACACTGCCCAGTGGTCAGTGTCAATGAGAAACCAGAGGGCGTGGGAACCTCTTGATGCCAGGCAGGTGGCTCGGCCTCCCAGGCACAGAAGCTGAGGGAGGCTGGACGTGGAGGAGACAAACCATTTACCCCAATGTGATGTGGAAGAAAATCAGGTCAGCATTTTGCTTTTACACCCTCACTACTCTAAAGCTCGGATTGAGGTGGCTGGTCTTCCTGAACTGTGAGTGTTTCCAGAGTCCCTGTATAATCTAAGACCTCCTCCTGGCCCCCAGCAAATGGATACAGGCATCAAAAAGAAGTGAAATCTCTTAAAATGCTGCTGGTTTTCCTTTATGTTTTTATTTAATTGTTTTCTTAAAGTACAAGAGTAGGGATATAAGCCACGTGTGATATTGAAATGCAAGCACCTGGACAGTCTGGAGAAACAGAAAACCTTAATATCAAGATCTGTGTACCTAGTTCACTGTAAGACTCCCCCCGACCCTATGCGCCCCGCCCCCCCTTCACAGTGCACGCATGAGCACACACACACAGACACACAGACACACACATTGGCTGTTCTGTATTTCCAGAGGATGACACAGAGGACTTAGCCCCAGAGAGATTTAAGTTAGATCCTATAAGGAGCTTCATTACTGAGGCTGTGAAATAGCAGGAAGGGTTTCTCTATGGGGTTGTTTTGAATGTCAGACTTGACTGGAAAGTAAATACACCAGGATCAAATTTACATCAAAAGAACACATGTAAAACAGAGACTTGATGAGTTATTTAGCCATTCAAGTCAGAAATGGCTTTTAAGAACCTGATAATTGCTGCAGTTCTTCATTTTGTACGATGGAGTATGTCTGTTGAGTTCTGGGATGTTCTGCAGAAGTGACGAGAACCTGAAGATGGCTGTCATGGATAAGCAGAAGACAAGGTTATGTGCTGCAGATACCATAAGGTTGAAATTCAGGCAACCTAAGGAATGGCTTCTAGGCGTGGAAAAGCATGACCACAGGCACTGCCCGAGTAGGGGGACGCAGACCAGCCTCAGTCCTGGTTAGTGGGAAGGTAACTTTCTGCTTTATTTAGGCAAATCTCTTCCCTTTCCTGGGGTCTTCCTCCCTGAAATGGAGAACAGTCAGGTCTTAGTACTGGAGTGGCTGATGTGAGCACACGTTACCTCCATCAGAGTAACACCCCTCAGACCCCTTCTTTCCTGCATCTCACATATGGCTTAGGTTATGGGTCTGAGGGAAACAACTTTTATTCTTGCTACAGCTGATTGGATGGACAGATGTATTTACTGAAGCCGCAGGCCGCCATGTCTTCATCTGACACAATGGATGTTGAAGGACTCTGAGGTGCCTGGTGGAGAGTCTGCTTAATCAGAGTGCTTAGTTGCCTCCTGGAAATCTGGCCAAATCAAGTTGTCTCTCTTCAGAGGGAATGCTAAGAAACCTGCAGGTCACTCGAGTTTCGTACCACCCAAAGATGTTGAGTTGCAGAATGGCCATCATCAAAAGTCTACAGACAGTAAATTCTGGAGAGGGTGCAGAGATCAGGGAACCCTCCTACACTGTTGGTGGGAATGTAAATTGGTGCAGCCACTGTGGAAAACAGTATGGCGGTTCCTTAAGAAACTAAAAATAGAACTACCATATGATCCAGCAATCCCACTCCTGGGCATATATCCGGAGAAAACCATAATTCGAAAAGATACATATACCCCTGTGTTCACTGCAGCACTGTTTACAGTAGCCAAGACATGGAAGCATCCTAAATGTTCATCGACAGATAAATGGATAAAGATGTGGTATATATACAACGGAATCCTACTCAGCCATAAAAAAGAAGGAAATAATGCCATTTGCAGCAACATGGATGGACCTAGAGATTATCATACTAAATGAAGTAAGCCAGACAGAGAAAGACAAATATTATATGATATCACTTACATATGGAATCTAAAGAAAAAGATGATACGAATGAATTTACAAAACAGAAACAGACTCACAGACTTCGAACACAAACTTATGGTTAACAAAGGGGAAATGTTAGGGGAGGGATAAACTAGGAGTTTGGGATTAACATATACTCACCACTATGTATAAAATAGATAATCAACAAGGACCTACTGTATAGCACAGGGTACTCTACTCAATATTCTGTAATAACTTATATGGGAAAAGAAACAGAAAAGGAATGGATATATGTATATATATAACTGAATCACTTAGCTGTACACTTAAAACTAACACAACGTTGTAAGTCAACTATACTGCGATATAAAATAAAAATTAAATTAAAAAATAAAAGTATGGTAAACTGAAGAAAAAAAACAAAGATGTTGAGCTGGACCTGAGTCTCCAGGAGGCTGCTGTATGTCTCAGAACTGGGATACAAAGTCAACAAGGCATCTTCCTGTGACATCCCATTTTCCTATGTAGCCTTGGAATAAATCCCCATCACCCAAGGTGACTTGAGTGCCTCTGCCCTGTCTGCTTAACCATTTTGACTCATGGGTCGAAATGTTCAAAACCGTCAAAACAGCTAGTTGTAAAACCAGTACAATCCCACCTAACTCTCACAGTGTCGATTCCAATTCTACTCATATATATTGCCAGGGAGGCAGGGTAGTGCAGGGGGCTAAGAGAATGGGTTCTGGGGTCAGAGGCTTGGATTCAGTTTAAGCTCTGCCACTGTTAGGTAGGGTATCGCTCCAGTTGCCGTAACACGGACACAAAATAACAGAGCCTTTGACAAGCAAGATGGACGTTTATTTCACGTTCCCATAGCAGTGTGGGTATAATCAATGCAATTCTGATTTCTGTAGTTTTATGACCAAAGAAGAATGAGAAAAAGATATTGGGGTTAACTAGCGGTCTCTGCCACAGTAACTTCCTAACCTTCTGGCTTGTTGAAGGTTCTTATAAAACAGGAATAATAATAGTAACTCACTCCTAGGGTGGTTGTGAGGCTTAAATAAGATTGCATGTAGAACAGTGCCGGGCACATATTAAAATACCCATTAATGGTTAGCAATTCTTTTTCTTCCTAGTATTCTGCTTATTCATTCTTCTTCTTCTTATTCAAAGTCAGGGATGATGCACAGAACTAAAACAGAAGACAAGGAAAAAATTCAAGAGCTGCCAAAAAAATGCAGCAATATCTTTAATGCCTAGTGGGTACAAAAAAAGGCTTGTTGAAATCTTTCTGGTTTTGACCATTTTTAGACAACATCTAGGACAAAGAGGAACCTGCAGGGTATTCCCAGCACCCCGAGCTCACCGTTGCATCATGAGTGACATCAAGCAGTAGAGAAGCCCCCTCGATTACATCATATCCTGCAAGGAGAAGCCGCTATGGCAAAATCTCAGAGCTTGATGTGCGTTTTGCCCAGGAAACCAGAGTTGCATGATTTCTATGAACTGTTCCCAGTATGGACGTGAAGCATGTGTATGCACACGTGTGTGGTGCGCCTGTGCGTGAAGTTAGCCACATACTGGTTAAACCTTAGTATATGCTGAAGGGATGGGGTGGTGTTGAGAGCCATCGGGGGAAACAGAACAATGAACTTACCATGTTGCTTGCCTCCACGAGTGCTGGGATTTAGATGCTGAATCTGAGCCATTAGTTTGTGGCTTTACTTTTTTAATAGGAAAATGTTCCACACAGGTCGAGCAGTGTTCGCGTTACGGTTGCTTAACACTTTCACATGCTTCTGAGATACCAAACGTGGAACGTTCCTCAAGTAACACAGAATACAAACAGTTATTTCAGACATTCCAGAAATGAAGTGCTACCAGCCTCATTGTGTTCCTCTACTCTGGCGAGTCATGAAAGACATATTCTTAATGCGAAACAGAAGAGGATTGTGAATATTAAAAAAGCAGCCCAGCCAGCTAGAGTTAAACTGTCGGGATGAGATATTAACTGAAACCACATGTGAAGTGCAGCTGTTTCTGTTGAAGCTTTCATCAGGCTCAAGTGGAAAGATTGGTGGGTTTTAATATGTGGTTTCCAGCCAAGCCAATAGGAATCTGGGGAAAATGTGTGTGAAATCAGGGCTCTGCCAGGGGGGTCCTGAGCTCTGGGCTGGCTTTTCTTTCTGTTAATTTAAACAGGGGTAACCCAATGCTGAGGGCCAGCCTGCTCCATCCAAAGGTTTAGCTGAAAGGATGACTGCCGCCTGTGGAGTTTTGGGACTCTTCACACTCCATTTCAAGGGAAAGGAAGTAGGTCCCCTGGTGTCTTCAGTAGGGATGAAGGAGGAGTCTTCTTGTATCTGTCCTCTGCTACTTCCTCTCAGAAACATCTAGAATTCATTCCGCTTCTACTAACTTATAACACTGAGAGATGCCAGCTCTGTGCACACTTCCTGATAACGCCCATTGGGTTCAACCTCTGAGGATTTAAACTTGCTAAGGAAAGTGGTGATAGGTACGTGTTGTATATCAGATATGTATGATATCTGTTATACGAACATGAAGACATTAGAAATTAACAAGAATATCAAAGGTGTGAGACGAGTGCAAAAATAAGGATGGATTGCATAGTATTTCTTTACAAGGACTGCATTAGTTAACTGATTTAAAGGTTGGTTGGGCTGCTGCCTGATTCTGTCCAGCCTGCTCTTGGGGTCTTAGGTTATTGCAGAGATCTTAGATGATTACTTCTGGACTGACTACTGGGTGACGTCAGCCTTCCACCACGTGCCTCCAGCATCTGAATATTGCTTTCAGCCTACGAGATGTATATCAGAAATAATCTCTGTGGGCCCACAAATGTAGGAGATGAGGGAGGAAAACGAAAATATTCAAATTGTACTCAGAGATCTTAGTTGAAAGGCCACCATTTATATGCACTGATTCACATGTTCAGCAAATATTTATTAGGCAGCTGCAAGATTCAAGGGAATTGCAAGGTGCTCTGGCTCTGAGGGATATGAAGATGTATAAAGAGGAAAGAAATTGGCATTTATTGAGCACATACAATGTGCCAGGCATCATGTAGGCCCTTTAATTACATTTTCTCATTTAATTCCCAAAACTGAAAGGGAGAAATTATATAAGACATGATCTTTGCTCTCAAGTACCTTCAAGTTTGAGGTTAACTAGGAGATAAAAACTATATCCAAATACTCATGAAATAAGGTAATTATAATCATCTGCCAAAAGAGAGGTTTTAGTGGGAGCCAGGAGCCTGTGTGATTACTTGAAATGAAAGAAAGTTTATTGGAGGAGACGAAATTTGAATCGAACATTGAGGGATGGGGAGATTTGGATTCATACGTAGGTAGGCCAGGGGAGGATCCAGGTGAGGGTGAGGACAAGTAGGGGAGAGAAGAGGGAAACAGTGTCTGTGAGTCACACACTACTTAGGGGTTAGGTAAAAGTCACTTACAAGCAAATTTCCTCTTACTATTGCTTCTTGGATCCAGCACAAGTGGTGGGAGGTGGCTTGCCTTCAGGCCCAGATTGCATGAAACATGCTGATCTTTAAACACTAGATGCACGTTCAGTGTGGTGAGATGCCTGAAACATCAGAGGCCTGTTCAAGTTAAGACCTGCTGAGGGGAGTTGCAGGTTCTCCTCTCCAAGCTCATGTCCAAGTACACACAGTGGGATGGCTGGCAATGTGGCCAGCGCTGTGGAAGTTGTGGTCATCTCTCTGTCTAGCTATGCTGGGACTGGGCCGTTGAATTTCAAAGGTTAACTCCACATAGGATTTGACCCTGAAGATTGAGAGGGAGCACAACACAGCGTCAAATCCAATTTAATTATACCATAGGTGAGTGTGTGTGTGTGCTTGTGGTGATGGAAGGTAAGGGTAGGGTTGGGCCAGGCTGACAGGGACAGAGAGAGCCGGGGGCAGGAGTTTGGGCTGCGTTTGGTGAGAGTAGGTGGAAGGGAAGGATTTGGGTAACAGTTGGAGCTGTGGAATTGCAGCTGGAAAGCAGGGCTGTATTCTCTGAAAAATAGTCATCCGAATTCTCTTTTGCCACGTAGCTAGAACTTGTTGAGTCTGAGTAGAAAGCAAGTGTCTTTCCTAATGCAGCCCCTGTTCCTGATGGAATGTTGAGAGTCACCGTGCTTGAGGTTACCTCTATCTAGCCGCTAGGCACGAGGCACTGGGAGGACTACAAAAGCACCGGAGAGGCAGTTCCTGTCCTCAGGCCGTTCACGGGCCTGTGACATACTCACGAGAAGGTGACCAGTAGTACAGGGTGAGCCAGGTATGCACAAGCCCAGGGAATGGCCCGAGATGTTACACTGGTTTCCTAGGATTCAAAGTACCACAAACTGGGTGGCTTAAAACAACAAATGTATTCTTTCACAGTTCTGGAGACTAGAAGTCCAAAGTCAAGGTGTCTGCGGGGCCATGCTCCTGCTGAAGGCTCTAGAGGTGAGGGGTCCTTCCTCGCCTTTTCCAGCTCTGGTAGTCGCTGGCTGTCCTTGGTGTTCCTCGGCTTGTGACAAGCACAACTCCAATCTTTGCCTCTGTCCTCACACGGCCTTCTTTCCCGTATCTCCTCTGTGTCTTCAAATCTCTCTGCATATAAGGACACCGGTCATCGAATTTAAGGCCCATCCTAATCTAGCATGACCTCATCTGAAGTTGATTATATCTGCAGAGACCTTATTCCCAAATAAGGTCACAATCACGGGTACCGGGGATTAGGACTCTGGCATATCTTTCTAGGAGACGTGATTCATCCCACAGCAGATATCAGCGTGTGGGTTGGCTGGAGGAAGGAGAGAAAGACTGTGGGTTGGGACAGTCAGGGATGACCTCTTGGCAGTGGTGGGACTTGCGCTTTTTCTCAAGGATGTACGGTATCTGGATGGAGAAGTGGAGGGCTGGGCTCCAAGGTGGGTGGAGGAGAAATAGGGAAGAGCGATGTGGCTGGAGTCACAGAGGTTGGCATGTGTGAAGTGTATCAGAGGATGATGAGGAGACCAGCCTGGAAGGAATAGAGGAGTCCCCTGGGGGGTGATGGGGATTGAGACTGGAGAGAGAATCTGGGGCCAGGTTGTGGAACTGCCCAAGGATTACAGAAGCACTGATGGCCGGGCTTGGACCATATTTCCCGTATTCAGGAATCCTTTGCTTAGCATCCCCAGATAGGTTCAGAAGACAGAGATAGGCCTATAGGAGCGATCTTACACCCAAATCTGCCTCTGGAGTGTATCCCATTTGAGAAAAGCTTATGGTCCACCCAGTGAAGTGGGTGCTGTGGATTTAGCCTGAAGAAGATCTTCTAGCTCTGGCAGGGCCACCGTGAACTTATCCAATGTCATCAGCAAGGTGGAGCAGTGAGCCAGAGGCCTGGGTTCTTATCCTTCTCTTTGGGCTGCAGTTTTTCCGTCTGTAAAGCAATGACTTTGGCTGTGACACACTGCAGTTCCTTGGCTCTATATAATACAGTGGTATGACTTGTATTTGAATAGACTTAAACTAAGTTCATCTGTAAATATTGCTTCATTTGATATAGCATCCCTGTAAGATGGGTACAACAAAGGTGTTTTTACCCCTTTTGGAGAGATGAGGACATAGACTCAGAGAAAGTTCATTGACTTGTGGAGACACTACTCAGCTGGTTCATGTCAGAACCGGAACTTGATCACAGGTCTTCAGATCACTAGTCTAGTGTTTTCCATTCCACATAAATGCCTCCCATATCATCAGAATCTCTGTTCATTTGTTCATTCATTCATTCAACAAGCACATATGCATTGAGGGTCCATTATCTGCCAGGTACTCTGTTGGGCATGGAGACATGTGGATATTTAGGTAGAGTCCCTGCCCTCAAGAAGTTCGCAGTCTGCTGGTCCAGCTTGTGGTTGAGAGTAGAACCTAGGTTGTGTGTCCTCCTTCCACCAAACCAAACTCACCATGAGATCAAGGGTCTACTGGGCAATGCTCTTGGGCCACTTTTTTTCAGTTTGTAAACATGGAGCTGCTACTGAAGTCAAGCTTGACTTCTTGTGTAGTTTAGCCAGTGTCTACTTTCAGCCACACTTGATGTTAAATAGAGAGAGGGTCATCAGAAGGGAAGCTCTGACATTAAGTCAGCTGTACGACGGAAATAGTAGCTAGTATTAAACAAAACAAAACAAAACCAAAAACACACACAAAAAAACCCTCTCAGGCCACATCCCTTATATTTATTTGCCTTGCATTTCTCAGTGGACAAAGCCCCTTAATATGTGATTGGCACTTTGCCTGGTGTCACAATCTGAGGCAGCAACTACTTGAGGATCAGGCAAGCCTTAGACCCTTCCACCTCTAGGTGAGTGACCTACACAATTGCTCAGCACAGCTAAACCTGTTTTCTCATTTGCAAAAGAAGGAGGGGTGATAGTGACACCAGCTTTATAGGGTTTCTGGTGACAAGCTGCGTCTGAGGTGCCTGGGGCTCAGGAGACCCTTAGGAAATGCGCGCGCCTTCTCCCCACATCTCAGTCAACAGCTTCCTGAGCTGACGGAAGTAGCCCAGGCTTTTCTTGGCTGGCAGGCTTTTCTTTGCGTGTGTTTTAGACTTTATGCTGGCCTTTGAGAGAAGAAGACATGGTTTTCTGGCTCCCATCTCTTCTAAGATTTTCACATAGTCTTCCATATAGAAACCAGGAAGGTGGACGACTTAGTGATGGGTAACTTGGGAGACCTCTGATGGATTCTTCTGTTTCTAGTTGCTTTTAATTTGGTCAAATTCATGTCTGAATGTATACAATGATGTGCCCAAGGTCACAGCCGTGGATCTTGTGACTCCAAATCTAGAGTTCTTCCCATTAAGCCAGCTTTCCAAGATACAGGCCCCAGAGGTGGGGGTATCTCGGTGAGTGTGAGAAAGGAGATTGTTGGGTACCTAGACTCAGGTGCTGCCCCTTCTCAATGTCAGCCTGGGGCTGTGGAATGAAACACATGGCTTTGTTTTATAGCAACTATTTCCACTTAATTTGTTCTGTTCAGCTTGTCTGAATTTCAGGCTGGTAATGAATAAGGATGATTTGCTCACATGCTGGTCCCATCTACCAGTGATAAAAGTGTTCCAGAAATATGTGGAAACCCAGGGAGCACTGAGATAGATTCCTTAAAATATGATTCTCCACCAAATTACCTTGTTAGGGTTGGAGTGTCATGAGCATAGATATAAAATTTAAGGGAATTTCCTGGTGGTCCAGTGGTTAGGACTCCGTGCTTCCATTATAGGGTTGACGGGTTCGATCCTTGGTCGGGGAACTAAGATCCCGCAAGCCTCATGGCGTGGCAAACAAAAACAAAAACCCCCCTCCCCAAACAAACAAACAAACAAACAAAAACAAAAGCAAGTTGATTTAAAAAAAAATTTAATCCTGTTAAAAAAAATCCAACTGAGTAAATTTTAAGATCTTATTGGCTGTATTCAGCAGTCCATGAATTGGACAGCATCCCATCCAGCAGATAGAAAGGGGCCCCGAAGAGCTATACAAATTGATAGACTTTTCTAGGCAGAAGGGGGCGGGGCAAGGAAGTTATTAGCAAAGAGTGGAGTGTTTGTGTCAAGATCACCTTCCTTTAGGGGACGGCAAGGGTCTAATCAGGCAGATTCCTCCGCTAGTGCTGACCAGGGAATTCCAGATTGGCTGGAAGATTCTACTCCTGGGAGAGGTTGAAACTGTAATTAAGTTAGGTATTACGTCTTGGTTTGGTGACTCGGGCTTAGCGCAAGTGACCCCCTTTTGGGCCTGTTGTCTCTGTTTTAACAGGACGATGAACAGCTAAAGTCTAAACTGTAGGCAATAGAAGCAGGAATTACATGTTCTACCTGATCCTAGCATGGCATCCAACGATTGCTCACCATCTCATACATCTCTTCAGAAGGAAAAACAACTAGAATTTGCCACTGGGACGCAGGCATTCTTTCCTGCATGGGAGCCAATGGAGCTGTTGGAAACACTCTATAAATCTCGTCTCCTGTACCGTGACCTTCAGCTCTTCAGGGACCGCACTCACTTTCTGTTCCTCCTGCAAACCACTGTAGATGAGACTTGCAGCAGGACCCCAGGGCTCTGCATCCAGCATCTTTGCCAGGTGAAAAAAGGGACAGGAGCTGCGGGGGGCTGAGCTGATGTTAGGAGTTGGGCTTGGGTTTTCCCGGCTTGAAGTCAAGCTCACATTCCAGCCGCCAGAGAACAGCAGTGCTCCAAGTGAGGTTGCCTGGCTCTGAAGGGGGAAACAATTATATGCCTTTCTTCTCGCCCTTGTTATGCTCAGTACTTCATAGGGAAGCCGGCAGCATCCCTTTTGTCTGCCCTGTTAGGAAGCTGTGTCCATTACCCAATAAGATCGGGTGCAGAAAAAAGCTGAATTTGGAAGAGAGAGTCTCATATTTTATTGGCTATAAGGTAGATACCTTTTGATTTCATTTTTCAGTTTCGTGCAAGGTGTGTCTTGAAAAATTCTTATGTTAATTTGAAACAGGACTAAAACAGTGCCAGGCCCTTGAGTGGCAAGGCCCAGTCCGTCTGATTACGGCGGGTGCCTGGACTATAAGTTCCCACCAGATACTGGTTCCTAGGGCGGCAGGAAGCGGAGCGATGCTGGGAGTTGTCTGGGTTCATGGGCCTGGCCTCCCTTTCTCCCCCACAGGGCAGTGTCAGAAGATGTGGAGGGAGACATTGCAAAGAGATTTGTAGCAGAAACCGCAGTCATCTTGTCGTCGGATGAGGAGCAGCGTCGAAGGCACCCAGAGGGGCCTCTGTTTACGTTTCTGAGCTGCACCATATGCTTCTGGGCACAGCTCACTCTGCACCTAGTTCATGGTCTCTTCTCTGCCCTCCCCGTGGGGCTTCCTCTTGCCTCAGAACTTGGATGTTCTTGGGGTCACCCAGCGCTCATTTTTGGTGCTGAACTGTCTTCAGCTATTTCCTGTGAGTTTTAGGGTTTCCTTGGTGAGACTGTGGATTCCCTGAGGGCCCCTTGGAAGGTTCTTGCTCATCTCTCTGACTTGAGGCAGAACCAGGCAAGAGAAGTAGGCCCACATCGTGGGTCCCCTGCCTCTCTACTCCATGGCTGCTTCTCCTGGCCCTTGGCTAATGACCGTGCATTCTCAAGGCCGAGAGGCCCCCACTGAAGAGTGGGCCAAGGCACAGAGGGGGAAGCGCATCGTGCCCTCTGGCAGGAGAGTGGAAGGGCTGGGACACAAAGCCTCGGACTTCACAAGGGCCTGGCTGGGCTCCCTGGAGAGAGTGTCAGCCGTGGCTGCCCAGGTGTCTCAATGGGTGTCTGACATGGCTGCCAGCTCCACTCTTGTCTTCCTGCCATGAGGCACCACTGTCAGGGGAGACGCAGGCTGTAGCCTAGTCGTGGCAAACCTGCTGTCTGATACTGAGCTTGATGCAACGGCTTATCTGCCCAGGTCAAGTCAAAGCTCCTACCCTCCAAGCCTCTCATGGTTGATACAAGGACCAGGAGACAGGAAGACGTTTGGAACGGAGGCTGTGTTGCACATACAGGAGATAGATAGCACGGTGATTAGCGCCCCACCTGCACCGGGTCAGGCCACGGAGTCAGGAATCCTGGTTCTAGCATCTCTTGACCGTATAACTCCAGCAAGTGAGTGCAATCTCTGAGCCTCAGTTTTCTGATCTGTCAAACAAGCTTAATTATGGTGCCTTCCTCAGGGGGTCGTGGTGGGAATGAAGTGAGGTGTGTCCAGCAGTGCTTGATGCATCGTAAGCACACAGATGTTAGATCTCTCTTCGGGAAGGCGCTTGGCTCCTGGGCTGGGTCTTTAGCGCCTCTTCCTAGCATTCCTGTGGAGCACACGTCACGCTTCATCAAGCCCACCTGCCTACTTGACTGTTCCCTTTGGTAAGCTCTGACTCCCTCTGGGGAAGAAACCGTGTCTTATTCATCCTGGTGTCCCTCCGAGTCCCACAAATGGTGCCTGGCATAGAGAAGACACTTGGTGTGGAGGCGGGTTAGTGGGGAGGATGGACGTCTGTGGTGAGAGTGGTGCCGACACAGCTGGGCAGAACGGAAGCCATATCTGTATCCTAGTTACTGAGAACATGGGCTCTGGGGACAGACTCCCTGCCTCTGTCCCTCTCTTGGACACTTGCTATCTCTGTGACCTTGAGCCAGTTACTTAGTTGCCTTTCCCCTCAATCTCCTTATCCGTAAAAATGAGGAAGATAATGGAACCTAGCGCGTGGGGCTGTTCTAAGGATTAAATGAGATGATACATATAAAGCTCGTAGTGGTAGCCTGGCTTGTTGTAAGTTCTCAATAAATGTCAGTTGTCCTTATCGCTACTGTGACAGGCATAATGAAGTTTAACTCATCTAATTCTCAAGACAGCCCCCGTGGTAGATCTTGCTACCCCATTTCACAGATGCAGAAACTGAGGGGGAGTGGAGTACATGCACATGAGCCAAGACCCAGTGCCAGATCTACTGGTTCTGAGACTGGGGTCTCCCACTGGCCTGAACTAGGAGGGGCCGAGTGTGCAGCTTCCAGCGTCTGCTCCCCGTGGGGACTCAGAGTAAGGCTGGCAGGTGACGCCCCCCAAAATCAGCTACAGGTCCACGCACCTGCTGGCTTGTCCAGGCTGTCTTTGTTCCAGCTCACTGGCGAGCAGCCAGTGTGAGGCAGGACAGAAGCCAGCACGAGTGAGGACAGACAGAGGGGTCTTGGCTCACTTCTTCTCAGTGGCCAGCTCCCAGGCCTCGTCCTGGCCCCTGAGGGGCCTCCGTTAGGTTTCCAGAAGCCTTCACTGAGGAGCACACTATTCCATGATGATGTGCTTTGGGGCATCTGCCGATCATTCGAGGGAAGGTTTTCCAAGCCTTTTCCTAGGTGGAGCAAGCAGGCTCACTTCTCTGCAAGTGGCAGAGTTAACAGCAACAGCAACAAGAGCAAACAAAACCAAAATCAAAACTAAACTCAGGCCCCATGCTGACTGCTTCTCAGCTCCAGGTTCATTTACTGCCACTGTCCTGGTTCTTTGAGAGCCAGTGGCTCTTTCAGTATTCTAGAAGCTTCTAACATCATAGGGTGCAGTTTTAGCAGACACGGTCTGTCTAGCTTGTACTCCAGCTGGATTTCCCTCCTCCCTTATTCCTGTTAGCTGTCCGGATTTCCAATTTAATGATTTTGGGGCTGGGAACAGTGAATTTGCATGAAAACAATATCAAAAGGTCTATCTCTGAGGTGACCAGATAGTTGCTTTCTCTCAGCAGTTGATAAAAGAGCATCAATTTTAATTGGCTGTTTTCCTCTCTCTGATATGTTTGGTGCGGGTGTGGTGGAAGGTATGGGTTTTGGAGTCAGTGAGATTTGGGTTCAAATCCCTCTTCCATCACGTGTAGGCTATTGAATCTGGGTCGGAAACTGCCTGTGTCATTGTAAGATGGGGGTGTCAGTGCCATCCTCACGTGGTTGTAGGAAAGATCAGAGATGCCCTTGAGAGACGCACAGTAAACATGAGTTCACCTGTCTTTAATGTGTTAGCAAGGTGAATCCAGATTTCCTTCTCAGCTCTCCTAAACTTACCAATGTGTCATTACTATTTTTCAGAATGTAGCCTTCACTTTCTGGGGGCTGTCTAATAATTGGAGCTTCTGTAGGAGAAAGATGGGACTTTTCATAACAAAGGAGGGCTTGTCAACAGCCCTTACTGAAGCTTGCTGGGTGCTCATTGTACAAGGAGAATAAATTGCTCATTTATTATTTATTTTTTTTCTAGTAATTCAGACAGAATAGTAATAAAATACCATCTAGTGCTTATTAGGTGCTAGAAACCATCTATTCACTGCTTTGGTCCTCATGAGGACTCTGTGAAGGAAATACTATTATTACCTCCATTTTAGAGACAAAGAAATTAAGGCTTGGAGAAGTTAAGAAACTTGCCCAAGGTAACCCAGCTCATAATTGGTGAAGCCAGGATTTGAATCCTGGTGGATTTACTTCTTTTATTAGGAGTTTTTCCTTTGAGCTCTTCCTTTGGTTTAACTCTTCGAATATTAAGTTCCAGTTTTACCTGTGGAAAGAAAAGTGTTAACAACAGAGGATTGGGGACCCACTGATTAGAAAAAAATTAAAACCAAAGAAACAGAAACCCACTGCTTCCTATGTCCCCTAAGAAAAGCAGCGTAACGTGGATGTTCGTGGAATGGCTGTCTCGGCTGTGGCCGGAGAGAAAGTGAGAACAAAGTGGGAGGGATCAAAGACTGCTCTCTGGGGCCACCCACTGAGTTTCATCCTAAGCATTACAAGGAATTCAGGGGCTCTTCTGAGTCTTAGGACTTTGGCTCTGTGGTCTCTGCCTTGGGCCACTGGCAATAAATTTGAGTTCTCTCTTTTTGTCATCCATCATGGAGACCATCTCACACCTGGTTAAATTCCTTCAGCTGCTGATCCAGAAAAATGGAACCAAAGTTGGCTCCCTGTTCAATGGCTGGATAATAAACACCCGAAGGGTTCCTTCCCAAGTCATGGCCGCAGGACTGTGTGACCATAAATGGGGAATTTGTACAGGAAGCCTCCCTAGAAGCTGTAAATGGATAAACAAATATAAAGGCTTATTATTCCAAGTGTAGTAGGTGTTGGAGGTTGGAGTGTCAGGGATTTTAAAATGAAGGGGAAGTGTTTGTGTTCTGCATTAGAAAGAAATATTAGGTACCTGGATAGAAATCATTTGTAAGTAAGCAATGTTTAGAGCCATGGCTCCAAATTGTGCACCAATGACGCCAACTCTGCATGGGTGTGATGCTTGGGAAAGACATCAAGGCCTGAATTATTGGAGGAATTTAGGAAAGCAGAGGGTAGAAAAGCATGTGAACATTGTGTTAAAATAAAAATACAGTGAGGAAGCATGGGGTGAGATCAAGGAGAAGAGAGTTCATGGCAGAGATCCCTTCTGTAATTTATCCCAGACCCTTTCATTCCTGACCGTGACCGTGGGGAGGAGATTATCACCTTCCCCAGCCAGCACAATTGGTGGGTACTGAGGTTGTTAACTTGAGAAAATCACCAGACATAGTATTGGACAACTTCAAAAGTCCACTGTCGGCCTTCCCTGGTGGCGCAGCGGTTGAGAGTCTGCCTGCTGATGCAGGGGACACGGGTTTGTGCACCGGTCCGGGAAGATCCCACATGCTGCAGAGCGGCTGGGCCCGTGAGCCATGGCCGCTGAGCCAGCGCGTCCGGAGCCTGTGCTCCGCAACGGGAGAGGCCACAACAGTGAGAGGCCCGCGTACCACAAAAACAAACAAAAAAAAGTCCACTGTCTTTTTCAGTGAGCTTGTTGTGAAAGGGCTTAAACAGAATACTAATAACAGCTAAAGGTCTAGCTGCAGGTGGCTGTCTAATTCCAATCAAAATAATTTCCCCCATCTTGGTGGATAAAGGAGGGCAGAATTAAAAAGGGAACCGAGAGTGATTTTTGGCCCAGGTACCGAGTCTGCTGAGAAGGGAGACGACTGGTCTTGGCACTGTGCACTTAGGTTCTTTCTCAGAAACAAATTTCCCTCTCCCCTCGATGGCCTGGAAGGTCTGGACACAAATGCCTTGTGTCAGTTGTCCACAGCTGCACACACCACGTGGCACTTGCTTTAGCTCATAGTACGGTGAGGGAGGGGAGGTGGTTGGGCTTTGAAAAATCAGAATTGTTAGAAACCAATATGTTGCCTCCTTTGCTCGAAGTTTCCATGCTGACTTGAAAATATTCCATTTGAGGGTTACAGACTTGATGTCATCAGAGCTTCTTTGTGGTAGTTTGTGTTTAATCAATGTTTCATCAGTGTTTCTAAGACTGTGTTTCTTTTTTTTTAACTTTTCATTTTATATTGAAGTGTAGTTGATTTACAATGTTGTGTTAGTTTCAGGTGTACAGCAAAGTGATTCAGTTATACATATACATGTATCTGGTTTTCACATTCTTTTTGCATTTAGTTTGTTACATAGTATTGAGCAGAGTTCCCTGTGCTATACAGTAGGTCCTTGTTGGTTATCCATTTAAAATATAGCAGCGTGTACATATCAATTCCAAACTCCCTAACTATCCCTCCCTCCCACCCTTCCCCCTGGTAACCATAAGTTTGTTCTCTAAGTCTGTGAGTCTGTTTCTGTTTTGTAAATAAGTTCATTTGTGTCATTTTTTTAGATTCTGCATATAAGCAGTATCATATGATATTTCTGTTTATCTGTAAGACCGTGTTTCTTGATAAGGCATGTTCCTTGAATAAAACTTACAGAAAGAGAAAAGCAAATATTGTATATTAATGCATGTATGTGTTATCTAGAAAAATGGTACAGATGAACCTAGTTCTAGGGCAAGAATAGAGATGTAGACATAGAGAACGGACATATGGACACAGCGGGGGGGAAGGGGAGGGTAGGATGAATTGGGAGATTAGGTTTGATATAAATACACTACCATGTGTAAAATAAATAGCTAGTGGGAACCTGCGGTATAGCACAGGGAGCTCAACTCGGTGCTCTGTGATGACCTAGAGGGGTGGGATGGGGGGAGGTGGGAGGGAGGTCCAAGAGGGAGGGGATATAGGTATACATATAGCTGATTCACTTCATTGTATAGCAGAAACTAACACAACATTGTAAAGCAATTATACTCCAGTAAAAAAAAAAATACAACTTACCATCATCAAGTAAGATTACCAAGTGCTAGGACAAAATTTAACAAGTATCTTTACTGCGGGACTTTCCAGAGCCTTTAATATGCAAATTTGTCTTGAATCCCCTAAAAAGAGATGGGTTTTTACTCCCTAAATTATCTGACCCTTTGTTGCACAGATGCATCCTGGGAAATACTACTTTTTCTTAATGGGCAGGAGTGGCCCCCACTAGAAGCAGGTTGAGCTGGCATTTCCCCTGTGGTCCGCAGCATTCCTGCTAGGATGCCAGGCTGTCCCTGGAGAGGAGGCCTGAGTCAGGTGTCATATGCAGCATGCAGCATTGTGTGTGTATGTGTGTGTGTGTGTGCGTGTCTGGGCTGGTGGTTGGAATGGGCACAGTAGAAAGAGGAACGTGAAAGAATTGAGGAGAACCTGTCCTCTCCCCACGGGAACACCCAGGCTTACGGATTTCCTCAAGAACTCTTTCTTCCTAGGCCTCAACTGCCAAGGCCTAGTCCTAAGTGGAATTGTTGTAAAAGCTGCTCCCAGTGGCTGGGTATTTATAGCTTGTCATTGACGTAAGCAGATTTCTGCGGCTGAAAATAGTGACATCCAGGCATTTGGGCCAATTTGTGAATTTTCCTCAGGGACATGTGTTTAGGGGAGTAATTGTATGGCAAGAAGAATGTCTCTGGAAATGGTTGTTTCCCTGAGAAGTTATGTCCTCTTATTTACCCTTAAAAAGGACACAGGACCTTTCAGGGTGGCTTCAGCCCAGGCACCTCTGATACAGTGGGTGAATATTCTTCCCTGGCTTTGTGGATTCCCAGGGGGTTGGTCATTTTGCCAGGCCTCTTGCATTGCTGTCTAAAAGGGTCTGAACCCTGGAGGTTTCGGGGTCTGTGAAGGCTTCCACATTCTCCATCAAAATCACTTTTGTCTCCCTGGACTGGGAGAAGAAACCACACCAAAAGACCCCTGTATTCCTCAGACTGCCTGGGCAAACCCTAACAAGGCTGGGAACAGCAGAGCCGCAGAAGTCATACGGATACACGGGGTGAAAAACAACTGGAAATAGAGCTTAAGGAGGTTTTTCCTAAGCCCTACCCATGCCAAGTAGGTTTTCTTTTAGTGATTTAGTAATTAAAGAAGAAAAAGCTCCCCAGCCCCCAAGAGCTGAAGCCAGCAGCTATATCAGGTCAAAGGACCTTGGGAAGAGAACAGGCTTGTTTATTAATCTTACAGTGTCTCTTTCCTGATAAAACCCCAGCAGCCGGCCTCGTGCATGTTACCATTACATTCAAACCAGGTCTGTTGGTTATTTATTTATTTAAGATGTTTGGCCCGTTTGGAAATTAAACACTTTCTTGGATTTCATCTCCTTGGGCCAATGGCAGACCTGCTGGGGGTGATCCTAAGAGGATACACTGATAAAAGCCTTAATAGGGCAGCACAGCGGGGAAAAAGCCAAAATGAATTAGCTTGCTGTGACATGGCTAACATCATTGCGTTTATATACGTTTCATGAAGTGGGGGCTTGACAGCTTTATGAGGAAGCAGTGGGGTTTGCAGTGGGGGAAGGCCCTGTACCCAAAGCTGATCTCAGCCTGTGCCATGCACGCTCTTTGATGGAATAATACTTGCGCAGTGACAATGTCATTTTAAATGACTGGTTTGATAATCCTTTAAGCTTTTAAATGGTCTGCAAAGTCTGGAAACTCTTACCCAGTGTTTAAAATGGACGGGAACGTTAATGAACGCACACGTTAAAGGATGGTTCCTAGCTTTGTTTGCTGAGTCAGACGTTGCTCACTGGGGTTTCTTCCTTTTGTCTCTCTGCCCTTTCTGCAGCACTGCAGTGGGCTTCCTTGAGCGAATATTTTGGGGGGTGGAGCTCAGCCTGTGGTGGGACATGGAGGTACCAGGGTTGTTGCGAGCCTGAAGTTCCTTCACGCGGAGGAGAGAAGGCACCCGTTCTGGGAGGGAGTTTGCAGAAAGGGCTCCCTCGGGGCAGAGCAATTAGCAAAGGGCTCGCTTCTCTTCAGCTGGTGCTCCCTAAGCCAGGGTCTTAGCTCGGTGAGCAGAGAAGAGGAGGGACCTCAGGCAGCTCTCTCAGGGTGTATCCTGCACAGCCATACGCAGCATCCCAGGTGAGGTCTACCTACTTGTGCTCAACCCTCCTTTGGACTAGGGTAAAAACCTCCCTCTGCCCAGAGAAGTGCCCTGTGCTATATGAGATGCTGGGAGGGGCTTTCCCTGGGGGGACAAAGCCCCATTCACTCCTTCCTCTCTTCAGTGACTCTGGAATAGGATAGGAAGGCCAACATAGAGATTATTTTCTCATGGAAACATGATGCAAGGTTTGCCAAACTACAGCCCCAGGGGGTCCAAATCTGGCCCACTGCCTGTTTTTATAAAGTTTTATTAGAACACAGTCACACCCATTTGTTTCTTGTCTATGATGGCTTTCCTGCTACAGTGGCATAGTTGAATAGTCATGGAGACTGTATGGTCCACAAAGCTTAAAACATTTGCTATCTGGCCTTTTATAGAAAAAGTCTGTGGACCCCTCCCCCAGAACACTAAGCACAATGAGGTAGAATCCCTGGCTTAAATCCTGACTCTGCCAATTCCTGTGTGTCCTTGGGAGAGTTACCTAGTGTCTCTGTTCCTCAGTTTCTCATAAGTAGAATGGGGATAATACTTCTGTCCTGCCCACTTCATGCAGCTGTTTGAGGACTAAGTGACTGAACATAAGGGAAAGTGCAGTGCGTATGTGAGTTATTGTCCATTTGAGGTCTGCCACTGTTTAGCCATGGGACCTTGAGGAAAGCCCCTCAACCTCTTCTGAACTGTTTCCTCATCTGTCAAACAAGAGGGGTGTTCTAGATCAGTACTTTTTTTTTTTAAATTAAATTTAATTTAAGTAATTTATTTATTTATTTATTTTTGGTCGTGTTGGGTCTTCGTTTCTGTGCGAGGGCTTTCTCTAGTTGCGGCGAGCGGGGGCCACTCTTCATCGCGGTGCGCAGGCCTCTCACTGTCGCGGCTTCTCTTGTTGCGGAGCACAAGCTCCAGACGCGCAGGCTCAGTAGTTGTGGCTCATGGGCCTAGTTGCTCCGCGGCATGTGGGATCTTCCCAGACCAGGGCTCGAACCCGTGTCCCCTGCTTTGGCAGGCAGATTCTCAACCACTGCATCACCAGGGAAGCCCAAGGTCAGTACTTCTTAAAGTTTAATGTGCATACGCTCACCTGGGGAGTTTGGTAAAATGCAGATTCTGATTCAGTAGGTCCTGGGAAGGGGCTGAGATTCTGAATTTCTAACTAGGTCCCAGGTGAAGCTGCTGCACTGGGACCCACACATTGAGTAGAAGGGGCCAGATGGTTTTGCTGACATTCCGTGGTCGTGTGATCAGTGAGCTGTTTCGCAAACGCCATTGTTAGCATACAGGGACAGTCACTTTCCTGGGTACCCCTCTCCACTGTAGGTCTTGGCAGAGGGGTCCTGTGCTTGTTTCTGTTTATAGCCTAACTCTGCATCTGTTTCAGGGCACTGGTGAGATGAGATGGGTATTTTTCCTTTTCTTGAGGGCTCTGGCCAAACCCTTCTTCTGGCAGCCAGGTGGTTCGACAGAGCAGCTGGTGGCAGGCCGGACATCCCTGGCTGGCCTCAAGTTGGCCTGAGCGCAGCTGAACCCAGGAATGATGGAGCGGTGGGAGGGTGCCCGACCTCCGTGCTTTCTGCCCCAGGACAACAAGACTAGTCAGTTACACCTTGGTGTGTGGGTGTTGCACAAGTGTAATCCTTTTGCATCAAAATGAAATGCCTCCTGTGCTCCGACTGGCTGCCAGTGCTGCCGAGGAATTCTCTTGGGTTTTTGTTCTCAACCACGTTTTCCACCGGCATGGAGAGGCTGTTAGTCCCAATTGCCACCTGAAGCCACTTACTGGCCTTTTTAGAAAGGGGAGTGTCCTGCAGCTGGAGCCAGAGCCAGGGTTCCCCCTATAGGATGGGGCAGGTGGGAGAGGACGGAGCTGGCAGTATGCATCTGGAGGGGAGATGGTGGAGGCGGGAGGGAGAAGCACATCAGGGGGACTGTTCGTCAACAGTTGCCCATCAGGTCAGGGTCCTACATTAGTCCTAGATACACTGGGGGCAGTATAGGCTTATGATGTAAAAGCACATATTTTCAGATTCAGATAAACCTGGGTTCAAATCCCACCTTCACCTCTTTTTCCAGTGGTGCCTGGGCAAGATTCTTAACTTCTCTGAACTTCAGACTTGGGAAAATGAAATGGTACATGTTTCCCTGTTCCAAATCCTCTGGGGCTCCTGTTCATATCTTGTCAGCTCCGAACATCTTCTGGATCTTGGATCCTACTTAGCTCAGTCTCTGGTGCTAATAGAAAGTCAGAAATTCAGTGGACAAAAATTGTCTGAAGACTCTACACACAATATGTTTTCACAAAGGAAAATAAGGAGACTAAAACATTTGTTTGATCAATTCACAACATTTTAGTGCTTCTACTCATAAGATGTGGAAACTCGCCGAGTTCCTTAACTTCCTGTGTCTCAGTTTCCTTGAGAATTGGGCTTGTTTGGTGGGATTTTTGGGAAGATTAGATAATATAGCCAAAGTGTTCATGCATCCCTAGCACACAGTAAACACTCGCTAGCTCTTAGCCCTTCATGCAATTATTATTTCAAGGTCCCCAGGAATACTTGGAACATATACAGGAGTAGTGTGTACAGAAGTTGAATTATAATATTGTACACATGAAGGTTATATAATGTTATAAACCAATGTTACCTTAATTGAAAAAAGAAAATGCTGCAGAGCAGTGGTTGTGGAATCCTTACACGATTATAGCCTATAAGGTGCTTTAAAAACTAGCTGGGGGATCAGGACGAATGCCCTGGAGAGTGCTGCTCCCCAAAATTTTGGGAGAGAAAGACTCAAGGCAGACCTGATCCATGCTGTTCAGCTCTTCTTTTGAGCCCTTATGTTCTTGCCCAGCACACTTTCCACAGTGGCAGTACTACTAGGCTTTGTTGCTTGTGTCTTGAAGTCATCTTTGATGCCGTCTTCTTTGAGTACCCAACATCTCATCAGGACCCTAATTCTTCCTCTGCCATGGTCCTCAGGTCTGGCTATCCCTCCTTGTTTCTATCGACCCCAGCTTGCCTTCCCCTTCCCCACCCCCAGTCTGGCCTGCTGCAAAGCTGGAGGCTGGCAGCTTTTGACCCTGGCCACACCAGACTCACCTGGAGCAGCTTTACAAAGAAAATACAACCCTAACGTCCTAAGCCCCAAGATTCTGATTCAGTCAGTCAGGGATGAAACCTCAGACATCGGTGTTTTAAAATCTCCCTGGGTGATTCCAATTTGCAGTCTGGGTTAAGAATCTCTGTTAAAGGCTTTCCTGCATTCAGCTGCAAACTCAGGAGCCCAGCAGCTTTCATAACTTCACCTTTCTCACCTGCAGAGAGGAGACGACGCAGTTGGATCAGATGCTTTAACTCCAGCTCAAACGCCTCTCCCTCCATAAAGAAACAAACAAAATTTCCTTCTATGATCCTATATTGCCTTTCATTGTATTTACTCGAGCCCTTATCTTATATCCTTCATTAGATAATAAAATTCTTGGGAAAGGTTCAACAGCTTGTTTAACTTTGTACCTCCCATAATATTTAGTGCAGGGCTTCTCACGTAGTAAATATTCAATATATAATCACTGGATTGATTTATAGTTGTTTCTTGTGCCCCACAGGGTCTAGAACAGTTCTGAGAGCATAGTGAACACTTAATAAACATTTCTTGATGGATTGATTAGTGTATATACTCAAAACCTACGGAGGAAAGGGAAGATACAGAAACAATTCCTAGCCCTATACTGACTAAATGACCATAGGTAAGTCATTTCACTCTGAGTGCCTTTGCTTCTGGTGGGGGTACATGCAGGATCCTGTGGATGGACACACACACACACACACGCACACACACATACACACACGCGCGCACACACACACACACACACACACACACACACCAGTTCTTGGAAAGCGGAAACTGATTATCTACTTAGATGAAAACTGAAGTATTAGATGAGAACAGTGTTAAGCTTAGTTTCGTCATGCTCGGCGTAAGATAAGTTCATATAAAAGTACTTTGAAAACTACCACCCACATGCAAGTTAGTACAAAGGAGTTGGGAGTGAGGATGGCTGGGTCCTTGTCTTGGAGCTGCCACTCATCGTTTAGACAACATTGGTGACATCTCTGAACTTCCCTGAACCTTGATTTCCTCTTCTGGAAAAATCAAGCTTTGGATAAAATCAGCAATTCCTATTTCCTGAAGTACATTTCAAAGAACTTTGGTTTCTTGAATATGAAAGATGTTAATACGTGTTCAGAACCAAGCCAGCAACAAAAACAAAAACCTTGAGGAATAAATGAACATTGTCTGGGAAATTCTGGTCAAGCCAAATGAGAAAACTCAGGACTTCTTAGAACCTTTATTTTTTGTCTCCTGTGACTCACCAATAGGATAGGAACAGGTTTCCCCAAACCTTTTGGCTCTGAGAGCCATTTTCCCTACAGAATACTCGCTAATGATCTGAGGAGTTTGCAAACTGACCCTCAGTGGCGGTGGCTGGGTGTGTCCTGGTGTCGTGCCAGGACAACTGTTCTGCAGGTTGCCTTTAGGCACCGACTGACACGAAGAAAGTCTCCTTGCCTATGGTGCTTTTACTTTGGTTTCCCTGGCATCCAATGATAGTCTTTCCTACTGTTCATTAACTCACCTCTTTCAGGAAGTCTTCCCACCTTGCTTCATCCCCTAGTGATGTCCCTGGCTTTGAATCTATTAAGACAACAGTGTAAGAAGAGGAAGGACTTTGCTGTCAGACAGGAGAGTTTGAATCCTAGCTCTACCAGTTGTGTGGGTACCGGGACAGTTAACTTAGCTTCTCGGAGTCTCATTGTACTTATCTGAAAAATGTGGATAATACTCTTTGGACATTGTGGTTTGCCCTGCGCAGCATCCATTTGTCCTTCTAGTGAAACATCAAATGAAATTTTCCTCAGGAGTTCATGCCAGCCACACCCCCAACCCAGGGGTATAAGTAGGTATCCAGACCCAAGGTGATCAGTCCATCAATATTCCCCTGGCCACCACAATATGCATGTGACCCAATCAAGATCAATGGGTCACAAGTATAACTTTACTGGTATTTCTAGAAAAGAGGCTCTTGCTCTTTCCCATTGAATTTGAAGCATAGGGAAGATAAAGCCTGAGTGTGCTGCAGCTATCTTACAACTGTGAAGGGAGAGCCTTTCTGAGAACAGAATCAACAAAGTGGTATATAGACTTAATGGTTGGAATTTCAGCAGCCATCTTGGACCATGAGGTGACCTGGGGAAGGAAAACTATAGAAGATGCCTGGGCTCCTGCCCCCATGGATCATCACTCCAGTTTTGGACTATTTCTTATCTTTTTGAAAGTGAGAAATAAGTTTCTATTATATTTAAGCCACTGTGTTTGTTTGTTTGTTTGTTATTCACTACTGAACTTGATCCCAACACATTGTTTGAGTCAGAGTCAGATTTTCCTCTTTTCTTTGCATGTTCTTTTTTTTTTTAGAGTATTATCTGACATGTTCTCTCACCTCGATGGTAGAGTTATAAAATGGACTAAATTGTGCCCTATGCCCCACAATTCATATGTTGAAGCCCTAACCCCCCAGTATGTGACTACACTTGGAGATAAAGTCTTTAAAGAGGTAATTAAGTTAAAATGAGGTCTTTAGGGGGCCTAATCCAGTAGGACTGGTGTCCTTATAAGAAGAGGAAATTTGACCACAGATATGAGCATGCACAGAGGAAGGACCACGTGAAAACAGAGGGAGGTGATGGCCACCTACAAGCCAAGGAGGGAGGCCTCAGAATAAAACCAACTCAGCTGACACCTTGATCTTGGACTTCTAGGCTCCAGAACTGTGAGGAAATAAATTTCTGTTGTTTAAGCCACTTAGTCCGTGGTACTTTATTATGGCAGCCCTAGCAAATAAATACTGATTAAGTGAAGTAATAATGTATATAGGGCATCTAACACAGTATTGTACCCAGGAGGCCTTCAACAAATGTTCCATCCTTTTCCCTACGTACTAACTCACACTGTCAGAAAACCCTCTAGGAGGCAATGTTCTCCATTTTCCTAACTGGATCTTGAAGACTCCACAGCACCTGACTCAGGACTATTATGCACACTGGAACACTCAATAAATGCTTATTGATTAATTAGGACTCCCCAGGCCCCACTAGGCAGGCAGAGATGGATTAAGTTGTTTAATAAAGTCTGTCCTAATGCACCAAAATCTTCTGGCAGACTTTTCCTTTAAAGGGAGAAAAGAAGAAGGCAGATTTTACAGCTGGTTGAAATATACCGGAAGAAGCTGTCAGGAGAAATAGTGGTGAGATGAAATTGACAGAGTGATGGCCAGGCAGCTCTTTACTATTAATTTCAAGCTACCAGTTACATCTGTTTTAACCTGGAGGATGCTTTGGTAATGAAGTGAGTGTGTGGATCTCAATAATGCAAAGTTAATGTTGTTAGTATTTGTGGCCATCCTTACTTCACTTTTGTCCAACAGGGAGCTTTTATTTTTTAATCCTTCTTCAGAGCTGTAACAGGATGGAAATATTCTTGCTCGCTGTTATTTTTGAGAACTGTAAGTGATTGTTGGTTGGCCCTTATGCCCCTTAAATCCATAGCAACAAACCTATTCCTTTTAAAACCTAATTTCAAAACGGTGGCTAGACCTAGAAATCTATCCTTTTAAGCTCATATGTGGCATGGCAGAGGTTCTATCTTCACTCCTGTAATTTCCTCTGGGGAACGACTAGACGTTCACTAACAAAGTACTGGTTAAATTTCACCCACTGGGAAAAAAAATGACAAAAATGTGTCACATTGCCTGGGTGCAGGGCTGCAGATTATTTTTTCCTCAGTAGCTGGTAAAGATATGAAGAAGTTACTTGATCCTTTGCCTTTCCCAGAGTAAAGGGGTGGATAATGTATTTATCTGGATAATTAGGCGAATGTGAAAAACAAAGGCAAAACCAAACAGAAAACATTTTGTCTGAGCTCTCTGAGGCTTTTCTTGACATAAGATGAAGGGGGAAAGGTGAGATGGAATTATTCAGATAATTGCCTCAATTCTCTAGTTTATTTGTGCAGGGGAATGGTCTCAACCCCAGAGGTCCAGCCTTTCTTTGGGGTTGGCTCTTTTCGTGCTATCATCAGAATAAGCTTTTTGAGAATATTGCCTATAAAACCATGTAGTTGTCTTCCAAGGTACACCATGGAGAGTCCATTTGATGAATAAGTCCTTGTAAATACACTATAGGAATAATCTTGCATCTTAGGGGCTACTGGCTGACTTGATACTTGTTAGTTTTTTTTTTTTTTAATATCCTTGCATCTGATTCTGCCAGAAGAAATATTCTTTTGAAAAATATGTTGATTATTAAACATTCCATTAAATATTTTACGGCTGAATGCTTTTTTTTAAACCAATTAGCATCAGATGGCATCAGATGTCCTATATCAAGAGAAATTTTCGGAAACATTTACCATCATTTCTATATTTCAATCTTGAGTAAGGTGAGGAGCATCTCACAGTTAAACGTTAGTTTTCAGATGCTTATCTTACTTTTTTTGTCTATACTTTTCGATGAGAGTCTACCTACAGATATGTGTGTGTGTGTGTGTGTGTGTGCACATGTGTGTGTAGAAATAGAGAGGATGAGTCCAGATTTGACTCTTAGAGATAACTGTGCTCAGCAAACCCTGATGGTCAAAGAGAGGTAAAGATTCCTGTCCCCTTTGCCTCGCATATCTAGGGTGTCCTTGGGGCTGATGTGCAGAGCTGCTGCCGTTGCCAGCTCTCGGGCTCAGGGGCTGCCCAAGTGCCTTCTTCAGTAGGCATTCCTCCCTTGCCCCAGCATCACCTAGTGGCTGAAAGTCAGATTGGCAGTGGGGAGTGGGGAAGGCATTAGCAGGGAGGCAGCAACCACGGGGTGGGTGATGGGGGGGTCTCTTCCAAGGGAGATGATGGATTCCACTGTACTGAGTAGATAAGCATGTGTCATATAAGTGGGCCAAAGATGACCTCTGGATATTGGCCCCTAGGTTGTTTATTTCTTTACTGCAGGGCGAGACCAATTAGCTCAAAAGCCTACCTGTGCCAAACTCAAATTTCTGTATACCCAATTATTTAAAAAATAGCCCAAACAAGCATAATTTTAGTCACTTAGGGCCTGCCTGCTTTGTGTACCATGAGAAACGTCCCACCACATCTGCTGGCCATTGATGGAGCCTTAGGGTTATAGGCCCCCACGCTGTGAGGGCCTTCTGGAGTTCTCTGACTTAGAGACTCCCTGACATCCTGCTACACCTAGACGTCACTGAGACATACAAGCCCCCTCTCCGGTCCACTCTCTCCCAGAAATTCCCTTATCCCCTTCCCCTTCCGAGCAGCAGCCTCCTGTGGACAGTATCACGCTGTGAGGGATGTCGCTTCTCATGCAGCCTTTTCCAAGTTCCTCCCAATGGAGCTTGCATGTTACTGCCTTTCAGGATGATATCTTTTTCCTTGATCGGCCTCATTCCTCAAACCCTCTACAGTGTGTTACAATCAGGGCCCTGTAGCTCTCGGCTGTCAGTCATACGTCTTATCTCTGAACCGAAAGGCTGCCCACAGAGAGCATATGTTTGACTGCACTGTTTAATTTTTTCACCTCTTCTCTAATTGGAAGAATGCCCAGTTTTGCAAAGTTTGTCCATTCTGAAACACGCACAGAAATAAATTATCTCACCTACTAAGAGGCAGCCATTGACTGGGAATGTTTGTATTGCTTAAGTAGAACGGAAAGTACGTAGATGTTTATTTTATTATTGTTCTGTAAACTGAAGTTATTTTTCAGCCTTTTTTAATGATGTATGTAATAATGAAAAAAGAAAGAGTCAAGTATTTTTTTTTTTTTTTTGGTAACTGAAGAGACAAGGTAAAGTGTCGGGCTTGTGGTGGAGAAAAAACGAGAAGTAGAAATAAAATTCGCATCTGATTGTTTCATGTCTTTTGCCTATTTTCTCTCTATAACTAGATTACAGACTTTCTGAGAGCATGAATGAATGTCTTATTCCTTTACCATTTGCGTCCTAGTACCATGCTGGATCATTATTTGTTCTTAATGAATATTGCTGATGAATGAAAAGGTAGAGAAGAGGAAGATGACTGGGAGAGAAGAGATAGAGGAAGTAAGAGGTCAAGGGCTTAGGCAGGAAGAGAGAAAACTATAAAAGGAAGCTTAGCCATGTGACCTCAGGCCAGTCTTTGAGCTTCAAATTCCTAACCTGCAGAACGGGAATAAGATGGCAGCTATGACTAGATATGGAAAGTCCTAGTGGACTTTTGGAAGTGGAAATGGAAGGACTTTTATTGGAGCAGAGGTACATTTATGTATTTTATCTTCTCCTCTGCCAAAAAACCACGAAGGGAGCCCTCAGGAAAGCAGAGGTGGTACATGGGCACCTGAAATCACTTAGAAAGTCTCAGAGAGTTAGGAGGAAGGTCTCGGGAGCCCAGTTTAGGAGATAGAAGAGCAGCCTCTTTGCTTGGGGGAGATGTGGTCTAGTTAGGTTCTTTGTATTTTTACGGTTCAGAAGGCTAAGCCCAGACCTCCGGGCATGGATCCTAGGGGAGGAAAGGGGCCCTGGGACTCTGCTCTTTGGACCCAAGTGTTAGCAGTATGTGGCCATGTTAATGAAGCAAAGCACCGAGAGCTAAACCTTGTATGCCAACACGGATGCTCCCTCAGAGGAGCTGAGCCCTGAGGAACTGGGTGACGCTCCTGGGAAGAGCTGTGTTCACCGGCATGGTGTCGCCATCTTGGAGGAATGTTCTCAGCCCGTTTGTATTATCAAAGGGTGAGAGGAGTCTCAAAAGAGAGACTCCCTGCTAATAAGGCATGTGGGGAATTGAGGGATTGATTAGAAAAACAACAGATAATTGCACTTGATATTTGTAGAGCAGTTCCTATCATTTATATTATGATTAAACTTGTTGCATGCCTCCCATGGATGATGAACCAAATACATTCATCCAGGGCAAGACAAGAACAACTATAAAAAAGATTTAGGAGGTTGCCAAGGTTATTGATTGGAAACATCTCTCGTTCTGAATTATGTGGCATTGCTTGGGTTTTTTTCCCTGATGAAGTCATATTACAGACTATCACTTTCATACTGATTTCTACAGCATGTGGGCAAAACCAGAGGGTTTAAAAAGTCTTTATAGTTGCAAATCAGGGATGGAACCTCATGCAACTGGTTTCAGAAAGTCAGAAAAAAAAAGAGAACACAACTGTTTTAGATTTCAGTGCTCCTAGGATTAATAGCTCACCTTTGGCTGCACATGGGAAGAACTAGAAGTTTCTGGAAGGTTGTGGGGACTCTTCCAAGGTAATTATGTCACCTTGGCCTGAATGGGGTGTGGGGGGCAGGGTTACATCTACCTCTGGAGACCTTCCTCTTCAGCAGTATTTAATCAGATAAAAACTTTATCCCAGGTGTCAACATATATTATATAATTTCCTAAGTCCCTTTTCTTTAAAAAAAAAAAGAAAAAAATCCCTTCTAATATTGGTACAAGAAACCTGGACAAACTATTTTTCAATTTTTTTAAACAAAGTCTCCCCCCTGACCTTTTTTCAATTAGAAAATTGAAAAAAGTGGTGAAGAGTAGAAAGAATAAAAAAGTCTCCCATAATTCTACCATTCTGAGACAATCAAGCTACATTTTGGCATATATACATACATACATACATAATACATACATATGTGTATATTCATGTATAACATATATATTTGTTAAATTGTTTACATAATTGAGGTCATACGGAACTGAACATGTGAATACTTTTTTGCTTTTTGGCTTAGTATTTGACATAAGCATATTACCAATAAGCATATTACCAATATTACCATATTACCAAAAACTCTTTATAAACATTTAAAATAAGTGAACAACATTTTCTTTTGAATGCACTGTAATTTACTTATCCAGTCTCCCATTCTGAAGCATTTCAGTTGTTTCCATCTTCTTTGTTATTATAAATAGTACTGAATTCAGCATCTCTGTGCCTGATTCTTTTTTTCTTGTTTTTAGGCTGGATGGCTTGACTGATAGGAATATTTTTCAAGCTCTTCATACACATTGCCAAAATACTTATCAAAAAGATTATACCACTTACAATCCACCCAGCAGTCAGTTTCCTTTTCACTCTACCTCATCAGCACTGGGTAATCCTATTTTTAAGAAAATGACTAATTTTAGAGCTAAAAAGCTGCAGCTTATTACTTGAATCGTTGCCTATTTTTCCTTGTTGGCTTGCCATTCTATTTTTGCTTGTAACTTTTCCAAGTACTTTTTCTATTTATCTCTTGATCTATTCACCAGTACCCTGCATATCTATATCTATATCTGTATATCTGTCTCATAATTTTTGCATGGTATTTACCGCACATATCTTTTGTCCTATTTATTTTTAAATTCATAAATTGTAAATTTATTGATTGTTTCCTTTTATTTTTTTCATTCCTTTTAGACATTTAGAGATTAGATACTGTTCACTTATATGTTCTTATAGTTTTGCTTTAATCATTTAACTTCTTATATTTAACTTTTTAATTTATCTAGAATTTACTTTGAAATATTTCTTGTTTTTTAATATTTATTTATTGGGTTGCACTGGGTCTTAGTTGCAGCACGTGGGATCTTCGTTGCAGCATGCGGAATCTTTAGTTGCGGCATGTGGGATCTTTGTTTTTAGTTGTGGCATGCGGGATCTTGTTCCCTGACCAGGGATCGAACCCCGGCCCACTGCATTGGGAGCGCAGAGTCTTAGCCACTGGACCACCAGGGAAGTCCCATGAAATATTTCTGAGGTAATGTTTTTAAATGAACTTTCTCCCCTAAATGGGGAGATTTTCACAGCTTTATTGACCTAATGGATCTTCATTTCTCTACTGATTTGTGATGACTCTTTAATAGGTACTGAAAATTTACATATATTAGTGTTTGGCTCAAGGCTAAATAAGTGTGTTGTTTTATTAATTGTTTTAAAACATGGTAGAAAGCATAAAGTGGATAGCTAGTGGGAAGCAGCCACGTAGCACAGGGAGATCAGCTAGGTGGTTTGTGACCGCCTAGAGGGGTGGGATAGGGAGGGCGGGAGGGAGGGAGACGCAGGAGGGAAGAGATATGGGAACATGTGTATATGTATAACTGATTCACTTTGTTATAAAGCAGAAACTAACACACCATTGTAAAGCAATTATACTCCAATAAAGATGTTAAAAAAAACATGGTAGAGCTAGTATCCTCTCATGACTTTCATTTTTAAAAAATGTTCTTGATTATTCTTAGATGTTCATCCTTAAAGATGAACTTTAGAATTATTTTGCCAAGGTAAAAAAAAGTTTTATTGGAATTTGTTTGATATTATTGTGGAAATAAAAAGATCAACCAAATGAGAACAAACAAAAGCTATTTATTCAGAGTCTTTTATAGCATGTGAATCAGCCATCATCACTTACATTTTGGCAGACACTCAAAGACAGGGAGAGGCGTATGAAAGCTTCATAGTGGAAAAAGAGAAGGGCTTCAGGTGTGCCCTGATTAGAGGCTGTTGGCATGGAGAAGCTGGAGGTGGATGAGCTAGAAGTGGGGCATCCTGTGTGATTGGTTAGGGGTACATATTTAGCTTTCTGTGGTTGGTCCTAAGTTGTAAGTGGGGACAACAATTAGGGAAGCTGTCAGTTATCAATCAAGTCCTGGCCATTTTGGGCTGATTGTTACAGAAGTTATCATTTAACTTCTTGGGTTATTACTGGAGGTAATAGTCTGATTTCCTACAAGTCTGACTTATAGCAGGCTGGCTTGCTGGGCTGTTTTTGTAGATAGGGGTAGGGGTATGGGTTTCCTAGGCAGGTTTGCTGTGGGTTGAGTCAGAGTTTGCTTTTACACAGGGTCTGGCCATTGTCTATTTTGTATATTCAGTCTCTCATTACATTAAAACTATAAATTAACTCAAGAATTGGTAGCTTAATACTTATTCAGTATTCTCATCCAAGAAATGCCTCAAGTTTTTCATATATTCAAGAGAATTTTGAATTTACTTCTTATGGATCACTCATTTTGCTTTTAAAAGTTATTTCTAGATATTGTGTAGTTTTTGTGGCTTTTGTGCATGGTCTATTTCACTGTTCTGTATTTTTTTTTTTTTTTTTTTTTTTTTTGCGGTACACGGGCCTCTCACTGTTGTGGCCTCTCCCGTTGCGGAGCACAGGCTCTGGACGAGCAGGCTCAGCAGCCATGGCTCACGGGCCCAGCCGCTCCGCGGCTTGTGGGATCTTCCCGGACCGGGGGACGAACCCGTGTCCCCTGCATTGGCAGGCGGACTCTCAATCACTGCGCCACCAGGGAAGCCCCATTGTTCTGTATTTTTAATCACTGACAGATGGTGCAAAGCAAAGCTAATTACTTCTTAAAATATTTTTCTGAAATTCAGATAATTTACCAAACTCTTGAGTTTTCGAAGCACATAAGTTTCTCCTCCTTTTAAAAATACTAATACTTCTTATTTTTATTTCACATTTTATTGCATCACGAAGAGTTTCTAGACAGTGTTAATTATAGTGGTTATGGTGGGAATTCTTATTTCAGTCTCAATTTTAAATGCAGATGGCTTTAGGAACTATATTTTACTGTTTTGTATTTTGATGGTGAATGTTTGAGGATATTCTTCATTATATTCAGGATAAAGGAAACTCTCAATAAAATATCTTTTTATTTTTAGTTTAAACTATTTTTTTGGATTTAATGTTAAATTTTATTGAAAGTCTTTTCTGATAACATATGTTTGAAAACTTAACTGCATTGATATGAGCTACTATATTACTAGATTATTTTCTTTCTATTACTAGATTTTTAATACTCATTTTACTAAACTAAAACTTGGCTTTGGAAAATTATTATTTTAACATTCAGTAGTACCTTAGTGAGAATTGTTAACGTCTGCACAGAAGGGCTATTGCCTATTGCGTTGACCATCCTCAGGTTTGTTGATTGGTGAGGAGGACTCATAAGACTCTGCATGTGTATAGTCACACTCATGCTATGATTTATTGCAGTGAAAGAATACAGAGTAAAATCAGCAAAGGGAAAAGCATATGGGGCGAAGTCCGGGAAAAACCAGGCACAAGCTTTCAAGAGTCATCTCCCAATGGAGTCACATGGGATGCACTTAATTACTCCAGCAGTGAGTGTCACAATGCATGTGAAATGATGTCCAACAAGGAAACTCATTAGATTCAGTGTCTAGGCTTTTCGCTGGAGGCTGATCATGAAGGCAGCCTCTGCTAAGCACGTACCAAAATTCCGGACTGCCAGAGGGAAAGCTGGTGTTCAACATCAAACGTATTATTTGCATAAACAGTTTAGGCACGGTCAGCCACTTTTATCAATCAGCGGGGTGGGAACCTCCAGAATTCCAAATTTCCGTAGGTCAGTGAAGGACCAGTTTTGTAAGGAGACCTTTCTAAAAGCAGCCTTGGGCCTGCTGTGTTAATGTTTCTCTGCACACCTATATTTGTGTGTATATGTATGTGTGTGCATGTACTGTTTTGTCAGTTTGGTATCACAGTTAGGACAACTTTATGAAATAAGTTGGGCAATTCCTTTTTTTCTTGTTTTGTATAATGGAACAGCTTATATGGTATGGAGTTTTCTGCTCTTTGAAGATTTATAAGAGCTTACTATAAAATTACATGGCTCCAGAATTTTTATGGGGGATAATTAAAAATTAACTTACTTCTTCTTGAGTCAATGTTATCCCTTACCCATTCCTGCCCCAGCCAGAGCTGTACATTTCATTGAGATTTGCTAATCTATTTACATATCTGGTAAATTTTTCACTTATAATTTTAAAATCTTTTACGTATCTATCCCTCTATCATCTTGCATTACGAAATGTATTTAGTTTTGATTTTACTTTCTATTTTTATTGATTAGCTTATCCAGAGATTTGTTTGTTTTATTGAATTTTCAAAGAACCAGTTCTTGGTATCATCTATCAATTTTGCTTTTCTATTTTTAAATTCATTTGTATATTTATCTTCATTATTGTCTTTCCTTGCTTGAGTTACATTTTGTCATACTTTTCCTTAGTTTCTTGAGTTGCAAAAACTTTATTATCTTACTTTCTTTTGAAATAGTACCAAGTATTTGAGGCTGCATATTATCAAAAAGTACAGCTTTAGCCATATCCTGTAAATGTATATGTATATGTATATAATTATCTGCTGTTGTACTTTTTATTTCTACCTTGACCTTATCATTATTGAGGAAAGACAGTTTTCTTCTTAATTCCCAAGGGTTTAGAAATGTTTCTTTCTGGTTGTATTTATTTAAACATTTGTTATTAACTTCTATTTTTATTGTACTGTATTAAGAGAATGTGGCCTAAATAGTTTTTAGAATGTATTAAGGATTTTTCAGTAAAAAGCTTAAAAAGAAGGCATGTTCTCTGTAAGGAATATATATAAATATTCCAATATATGCCAATTTAACCTTGTAAATTAAAAAAAATTCTTTTGGTTTTTGATTACTTGATCTGTCATAGATTGATAATGCTGTGATAAAGTCTTACACTGTAAGTATGCGTCAAAGGCAGCATGATGTATTAAGAATTTGGAGTCAGAAAGACCTGTTTTCAAATCTCAGATCCATAACTCACTGGCAATGTAACTGTCTTAGATTGACTTTTCCAGAAACAGAGCCTGAGACAAGGATTTGAATATAAGTAGATTATTTGGGAGGTGTCAGAAATACTGGTAAGGGAGTAAAGAAATGAAACAGAGAAGGAAAGACAGAAATAATTTAGTAAAAATAGGTTCCTGTAGCACTTGCTATCTATCATCTATCTATCTGTCTACGTACTTACTTCCTCTCTTTTAAACTGAGGTATTATGCATAATGAAAACCACAGATCTTAAATATACAGTTTGATAAATTTTTATAAATGTATACATCCATGTAACTTGCATCGCAATTAAAGCATAAAACATTTCCATTACCCCAGAAAGTCCCTTCCCAATCAAACCCATCCTTGTCCATAGGCAATCATTGTCCTGACTACTATCCCCATTGATTAGCCTCACCCATTCTACAACTTTATATAAATGAAATCATATATACATGGAAAAGTATAAAGGATGTACTCTTTTGTGTCCAGCTTCTTTCACTCAGCATAATGTCAGTGAGATTCATCCATTATTTTACATATATCAGTAGTTCCTTTTGATTGCAGAGTAGTGTTCTTTTTTATGAATATACTACAATTTGCTTATCCATTATTCCATGGATAGCCATTTGAGTTGGTTCCTGGAGAATATGAATAAAGCTGCTGTAAACATTCTTGGACATGTGTCTTTATTTGCCTTAGAAATAGCTAGGGATGGCATTACTGGGACATAGGACAGATGTATGTTTCACCTTATAAGAAACTACCAAATGGCTTTTCAGAATGGCTGTGCTATGTTCCACTCCTACCAGCAACGGGTGAAAGTTCCAGTTGCTCCACATCCTTGCCAACATTCGGTGATATTAGTGTTTCTAATTCCAGCTGTTTGAGTGGATGTGAATTGATATCTCACTGTGGTTTTTCATTTGCATTTCTCTGAGGATTAATGAAACTGAGCACTTCATATGCTAATTGGCCATCTTTATATCTTTCTTTATAGAATGTTTATTCGAGACTCGGGTTATATACCTTTTTATTTTTAAGTTATAGGAGTTCTATTTTTTTTTAAAAAAATCTTTATTGGAGTATAATTGCTTTACATTGTTGTGTTAGTTTCTGCTGTAAAATAAAGTGAATCAGCTATACATATACATATATCCCCATATCCCCTCCCTCTTGCGTCTCCCTCCCACCCTCCCTATCCCAACCCTCTAGGTGGACACAGAGCACCGAGCCGGTCTCCCTGTGCTATGCAGCTGCTTCCCACTAGCTATCTATTTTACATTTGGTAGTGTATATATGTCCATGCTACTCTCTCACTTCATCCCAGCTTACCCTTCTCCCTCCCTGTGTCCTCAAGTCCATTCTCTATGTCTGCGTCTTTATTCCTGTCCTGCCCCTAGGTTCTTCAGAACCATTTTTTAATTTTAGATTCCATATATATGTGTTAGCATACGGTGTTTGTATTTCTCTTTCTGACTTACTTCACTCTGTATGACAGACTCGAGGTCCATCCATCTCACTACAAATAACTCAGTTTCGTTTCTTTTTATGGCTGAGTAATATTCCATTGTATATATGTGCCACATCTTCTTTATCCATTCACCTGTCAATGGACACTTAGGTTGCTTCCATGTCCTGGCTATTGCAAATAGTGCTGCAGTGAGCATTGTGGTACGTCTCTTTTTGAATTATGGTTTTCTCAGGGTATATGCCCAGTAGTGGGATTTCTGGATTTTATGGTAATTCTATTTTTATTTTTTAGGGAACCTCCATACTGTTCTCCATAGTGGCTGTATCAGTTTACATTCCCACCTGTATGAGTTCTTTACATACTCTTCATACTAAGTAGCTTTGGGATTACCAGAAATATTTGTTAAAATGTATATTCCTGAGCCAAACCTCAGACCTCCTATAAAGATTCTTGGTCAGGGTGGGCCCTGGGAGTTGGTATTTTATGCCAGCACTCCTGATGATTTTGACGCACAGTCAGGTTTAGAAACTACTGTAGTAGAAGGAGCACTGGATTGGGCATTGAATGACCCAGTGATGACCCCAGTCCATTCCCTAACTCAGCTCCTCCCTCTGGGTCTGTGTCCCCATCTTTCTAATGAGGGAGTCTACTAGTTGGCAGTGAAGCCCTGTCTGGGTTCAAGAACTGAGAGCAGAAAGTGCAGCTCCAGCCTGGGAGCAATCTCCGAAGGACCTGATGGAACAGCAGTTGGCTGGGAGTTGTCGAGTAGCAGCTGGTTGGGTCTATGAGCTTCTTGCAGCTGTTTGTGATATGTCAAATGCATTTTTGTTTTTATGTGTTCATGTACTCGGAGATATTTTACAGTGTGTTTGACATTTTACAGTATATTAAAGTGTGTACACGCCTAATTAAAACAGATGTTCATTTGATAAAATAATTACTGGATACACTGAAGAAAAATGGCTAATTATATATACAGCATAAACACCTAAACATATGCTATAAACATGTACTTGAAAAATACTGGAGAGTAGGTATAATTGGCTGGATTCTCTTTCTGTGCCCAGACTTAGCGTCATCCCTTAGGCTTTCCTGGTTTTGGGATCCCACTGACATCAGAATTTTCTGCCTCATTTTTTATCCTCCTCCCCCTATCTTACCCTTCTTTCCTTTTCTGGAATGAGGTGAGGAGAAATTCTCTCTCCACTGAGCAGAGGTGGAGTGAATTCAACAAAACCATAAAGAATGATAATTGTATTACTATGTGCTAGGCACTGTGTTAGACACAGTGGATTATCTCCTTTAATTGTCACCCTGGTTCCCTGAGGCAGCTGCTTATTCTCTATGTATTAATTTATGTTTTTGCTTTTTGTGCCACGTTATTCCAACCTGAGCACCTCAGTATAAACCGGAACCCCGGTGTCACGGATTCTGAATTACTGTAAATGTACAAGTTCTGCTACCAGTTCAACATTTAATAGATTAAATCATCTCTGACTCATGGTAGATTTCATATCATGAAAACACCTAAAACAATTAGTACAGTATACTGAACTGATCAAAATTAAAATGAACTTTGGAAAACAAGGCTGCGAGATTATTACTGACATATCCAATACTTTTCCTTTTACAGATGGGGAAACTGAAGCTCACGGAGGTTAACAACTTGCCCAAGATCTCTAAGCTTGGAAAAGATTTAAGCTGAGGTCTGACTGTAGAGCCCATTCTCTTTAACCACTGCCCTAGACTGCTTCGGTAAGAAGGTCTTTCTGGCCAGCCACTTCCGTGCTCCCAGATGGGGAATATTGCTGGCATGGGGAACTCAGCTCAGACATCTCTGCTGCCACATTATACATTTCAGAGCCTCCCAGACCACACTCCTTCAACAGAAAGTCTATATGCCCTCTTTCTCTAGGTGCGTGGGGTGGGCTTGATAAGTGAGTGGAAGGTCTGCTCTGGATCTCCCATGGACCCCGGCGGGTTGCTGGTGCATGGGGGACCGGCTATGGGATGCTGTTAGCTGGGTCACTCTGTTGGTGTTAGGCTTTCAAAGGCAGAGTTGGTTGCTCATGCCTGCTGTAGGTGGTAGGGTAAAAAGCGTTTTGGAGGAAATGTAAATACACTCAGAAAATATTGAGAAGTCCTTTAAATACCAAACAAGGGGTTTGTTTTCTCAAGGTTATGTCATGTGGACTTGGCTTTTCTGTAGACAATCCAGCTTGCTTGGAGCTTGGAGGACTGAAACACTTAGTCTATCAGAACCTACTCATGGGAAGGCAGCTGCAATCTGTTTTTTGACATTTTGGGGAAATGGGTTATTCTGGTTCTCTATAACCACATAAGATCTGCAGGGATCCTAAAAGTAATTTATATAGTGATGATTCAGGATGTGCCTAGGGTCATGACAGGAGTATCAGATGTCAGTGTTTGTAGAATGTAGAATGTACGGCCAAAGGCATGGGCTCCTCCATCCACTTGCTATGTGACCTCCAGCCAGTGGCTTAGACGTGCTGCAGTTTCTTCATCTCTATCCTGGGAATAATGAGTACGCACCTCATAGGACTGTTGTGAGGTTTAAATAAATAATCAGTGAAAGGCAGTCAGCACTGTGCCTGGCAACAGTAAGCATACAACAAATATTACATTATTATTATTATTAGTAGTAGTATTGGTTTGGTAACTTATAGCTATTTATTTTGGAAGATAAAGGAAGGAAGTTGCACTAAATCAATTTTAGGCCACCAGATTCATCTTGGGTAAGCCACACCTACTCTTTCTTGGCCATAGTGTTTTCATCTGTAAAATAAAATGGTTGGATTAGAGGACCTTTTAGGTCCCTCTGGCTCTTAGAGTCTGAGACTTGGTGTTGCACATTCCCTGGCTTCCCTCTGCCTTCTCACTTTATTTCTAAGCTTGTGAGAACCGTGAGTGCTTAGAAGGAGCCCAGGTGGAGGGAAGGACTCGTGTATGGTCAACAGTGAGTGCTGGGGGGAACTGCCGTGGAGCAGTCTTATTGGAAGTGTCATGTTCTGAGCTGTTTTCCTTTCTGTCCTTTAAATTATTTCTACCTGATATTTGCACTTGGCAGTCAGGGAGAGTGGAGGTGGGAGATCCCAGAAATCTATATCCCTGGGCTCCGTGACAAGCAAAGTCTAGCTAAGCAGGAGAAGGCCTGAGCTTTGTGAGCCTCCAGGGTTTGGAGGGCTTTGCTGTACAGTCAGTGGGCCCATCAACAAGTGCTTATTGGCAGCACCTTGATGTAAGAGCTGTCCCAAAGTGGCCTGGACACAGCCCTGCTCTATTGGTTGGGGGAGGTGGTGAGGGGGAGGGCAGCTGTTGGTGCATCTGGGCTGAAGAATTCCAAGGCTCTGGCCCACCCTTGGAGTGCCCCAGGCTGTGGCCCTCAGTGCATGGAGATGGGGTGGAGGGGAGTTCTTCCCACCTCCCCCCATTGTATACCCACAGGTGGACTTACTGTTAAGGGGAATAACCATGCTGTGGACCTATTTAAAAAATGATATTGGGAAAACATTACTAATGACATGGTTTAAATAATTACCATGTGTAGTAGATTTCTTTTTTAAAAAGGCAAAATCAGTACTTCTCCTTGTTAAGATGGTCCTATGAGATGCAGGGGTGCTGTTGGCAGATATCCTCATTCCCTCTGCTGCTCACCATGTTGTGAATTTGCCTATGAGCAGACCAAGGCTTTGAGTCACAATGGGATCCACCTGCAGAAATGGATTGGCCTATGTTTCTCTCCATCCTCTGACTGCAGAGATTAAGGGAGTAAAGGTTGGCATAGGGCTGGGGTCTTGGAATATATTGGGGGTAGCAGTGAGGGCAGCTAATTGGGATAAAAGATCTTGGGGCTGGATATAGAGACGGATTATGGCAAAGGACTTCCATAAGATAGAGAGAGCAACCGTAATTGTGTTTATAAATCTTTCTGAATTTTGCAACTGATTAGATGACTTAGATTTCCATGAAAGGACTAATTGATTGATGTCAAGCAAAATGCTTTGGGGGGGCTTCCCTGGTGGCGCAGTGGTTGAGAGTCCACCTGCCGATGCAGGGGACACAGGTTCGTGCCCCGGTCCGGGAAGATCCCACATGCTGCGGAGCGGCTGGGCCCATGAGCCATGGCCGCTGAACCTGCGTGTCCGGAGCCTGTGCTCCGCAGTGGGAGAGGCCACAACAGTGAGGGCCCGCGAATCGCCAAAAAAAAAGCTTTGGGGAATGAATCCTAGTTGGAGTAATTAACACCTAAGTGTGTGAAATACCATGATGTTCTCATTTGATACCCAATCTGTTTCTTGGCCAAATCTCAGGCATTTAAATTTATATTTGGATTTAATGTGGCGCATCTTACACTGGAAAATATGCTTGTCAAAGAAATAAGTCAAATATTAAATATCTATGGAAATGGAATATTCTCCTTATCCTAAAGATGGAAACTAAAATCTAGCTTTTTGCAGATGTAATTGCCATCACCCATGGTTTACAAAAGAGGATGGATCCATCCAGTGTCCCTGAAAGAAAGACTCTTTCATTTCATCCATGGTCATACGTATATACGCGCAGAGTCAAAATGTAGGCTGGCCAACTAAATTCCTAATGTCCAACTTGATGATACGTGTACAGATTAAGGTTACAGAAGAATGATGCAAATTAATGGATCTCAGCTATAAATAGATTTTTGCCTCATGTCTTTTTTTTCTTTTGCTCTTCTTTTCTGATGAAAAAAAGTAGATTATTGTAAAAGTTACTTTCAAAGAGACTTGCGGCTTTTGAAAAGAAGATCCAATTTATTGAGCTTGATTCTCCAACTTAAAGGCTGGAGAGCAGATGTCTGAGTATACAGTTGGAACAAGGATGGAAAATTGGGAGGAGACACTCTTAGGGTTTATGCCAGTTTCTAGTAGAGGATTTGGAAGTGTTATAGAGATAAGTTTTCTAAGACTTTTTTTACTTCAGAACTGTTAGTGATAGAGAGGATAATTGTGTAGACTGATTTTATTCATTTCCTAAGTAAAGGGGTGACATTTTTTGATGTCCTGAATATGAGTACTTTACTGTACTTTAAGTAGATGGAAAGCTACATCTCATCTGAAAAAAAAAAAAAACCTTGACAAATGATTAGGAGTTGAACACATTTTCTACCAAAACAACGTTCTTGCTCATAAAAAAAATATATCCCTGGTGGGTGTTTTGAATCCTACCTAAAAATAATAAGATGAAGAGAAAATTGAATGCTGTAAGAGACTAACGACATGTGTGGTGTAGCCTAACATTTGGTTATTTTTGAGAAGCAAATTGAATGTTCTGAAGCCTTCAGATCTCAGATGGCCATCTGACAGCTAGTGATATACCATGTGGGGGTGGCTGATGGAGAAGGAGCTGCTGTATCGTTTCCAGATCTTTCCATTTGTGAGATGAATGTTTTTCTTTCTTTTTTTCCCCCCCTCTCCTCCTAAGGAAGGAAAGGCAGATAATTAATCTGGCCGTTAACTCTTCAACTTTAGTTTTGAAAGATTTTTCTATCAAGGGTGGATTTTTTTGAGGTGTGTATCTTTTCTAGGTGTGGACTTAACCTTGAGACAGTCATTCCAGAATCTGCCTAGCTCTGGATTTACAAGTGGTTATGTCCAGGGAGAAAACGTTTGATCCTTCTGATTCTATTATTAGGAGTATACCACACGAAACCTAGGTAATCAGAATTGATCTGTTAAGCACATGAAGAGGTGTTCAATGACATGAGTTACTAGAGAAATACAAATGAAAACTGCAAAGTGAGATCCCGCTCTGCACCCACCAGAGCATCTAAAATTAAAAAGATTGACCCTACCGTGTATTGATGAGGATGTAGAACATCTGGAATTCTCATATGCTGCTGGTGGGAATGCAAAATATTACAGCCTCTTCGGAAAAAAGTTTGGCAACTTATTATAAAGTCAAATATACACTTATACCATATGACCTAGCAACTCCACTCCTAAGAATTTACCCGAGAGAACAGAAAACATATGTCCATGCAAAGACTTGTGCTTGTGTATCCGTAGCTATTTTATTCGTACTGTTCAAAACTGAAAATAATCCAAATACCCATCAATTGTGGTACATCCACACAATGGAATACTACTAAAACATAAATGAACGGTTGATAAACACATCGACTGAAAAAAAAGGCACAACCTAAAAGTTGAGAGTTACATTTTATTTGGAGGATAAAACTGAGGACTTATGCCTGGGACACAGACAGCATCTCAGATAATTCTGAGAAACTGTTTCAAAGATGATGCAAGGCGGGGTTGGGGGGGGCAGGATATATAGGACTTCTTGCAACAAAAGACCAGGTATTAGGAACATCAAAAGATTACTGTTAAAAAACGAAAACCAGATATCTCAAGTTAAGGAATTTAGCGCTTTTCTATGCATGGGAAGATGAGAGAGTCTGGGCTCACTGAAATAACTCCTTTGATGTGCACCTCAGCTATCTGGGGCTAGTATCCTGTGTTTTCTCATCCTGAGTTCCCTCAGGGCTTACCATCCAGGCTGCCGTAAAGTGATGGCTTGATGGCTGCAACATCCTTTGTTTGCTGATACGGCAGGCAATATTTTAGTTCTCATACACAACAACATGAATAAATCTCACATACATTATGATGAGGGAAAGATGCCCGACACAAAATCATACCTACTGTATGATTCAGCTTATATGAAATTCTAGAAAAAGTAAAATAATAGTGATAGACAGTGGTTTCCTGGGACCAGGGAGTAGGGAGATAAAGTTGACAGCAAAGGAACAGGAAAAAACTTTTTGGATAATGGCAGTTTTCTGTATCTTGATTGTAACAATGATTGTAAGTATTTGTTAAAATCATCTAATTGTACTCTTAAAATTGGTGAATTTTGTTTTATGTAAATTATAGCTCCGTAAAGCTGAGTTAATAAAAAATGGCTCAATGTGACACTTTTGTTAGGTGCTGTGGAATGAAGATTGGGTCCTTGTTAGAAAAGGAGAAACTTGTTATCTTATTGAGGGAAAAAGGCTTTCCCTCATGTTCCATTGGAGAATGAGACCATATCTTAAAACATACTTTACACATTCATAAATTCATTTCTCCAAAACATGTATGAAGACACTACTCAGGCTTACTTCTAACCAAAAAATAAAGTGATGGCTAAAAATATAATCGGTGCTCAAAAATATTGAATTGAATTGAAAATGTGGATGTTTCTTGAGAATAATAGGCAAGTTTCTATAAAGTATGTAGATCCTTCTTGAATTCAGTGGCAATGTTGGGTTAAAACCAGTGGGTTTTGGCTGTCTGTGTAATGAGAAAACACTGGCACTGACTGACCTCTTGATTCAAGTTCAAGTCTGGAGCCAGAGAAATGGAATTCTCCCCTGATTGCATTTCTCTCTGGGCTTCGAAGATGGTGGGCCCTCCCTGTAGGAGAGCCATTCTGATTAGCAAGAGGATGAGTGGAGGTATTTGCACTCTGTGGATATTCTTAGAACTTTATGGTTGGTTTTCAATGTGGCTGTATAATCCCCATGCAAATGCCATCTGCCACGTTTGGCACTTATGATAAAATATTTGAGACATTTTATTCATTTTGCTTGAAAAACAGATTTTGAGAAATCAGATCACTCCCTTCCTGAGAACACAGCTCTGGAGAGCCTGTGTATGATTTCTTCCATGCATGACTCTGATTTCTATTTTTGTCCATGGCTTGGGCTATAAACTTGGTTTAAAAGTTAAGTTTTTGTTTGCCATTTTGAAACCATAAATTTAAAAATCAACTTTAAGCTTTGCCTGCTTTTTGTTTTCTCTTTGGTATGCATTTTTTACTGTTCTTTTCCAAGGCAGTTTGCACTTTTAGAATGATGCAGGGAAGACTAACTTCCAGATATGGGTAATCAAAATCTCCAAAAAACAAGACCCAAACCTATTATTATCTGGATAAAGAAGAGCCTGGTTTTCTCTAACACAGTCAGTCCCTGATTCATAAGCACTCAATTTAAAAACAACCAATAGGGCTTCCCTGGTGGCGCAGTGGTTGAGAGTCCGCCTGCCGATGCAGGGGACACGGGTTCGTGCCCCGGTCCAGGAGGATCCCACATGCCGTGGAGTGGCTGGGCCTGTGAGCTGTGGCCGCTGAGCCTGCGTGTCCAGAGCCTGTGCTCCGCAACGGGAGAGGCCACAACAGTGAGAGGCCCACGTACCGAAAAGAAAAAAAACAACCAATATATGTAAATTATTGATCCAAGCATTCAAACAGTTGCTGCCTATCCCTACCCCTATTCTACATTCTTCTTTCCATTCCTGGATTCTTCAGGAGAAAATCAATAAACAATAACAACAGAATTTGAATATTCTGGAGAAGCCATGGGTTCACAAGTAGAGGAAGAAATAAACAAGTTTAACCTGTTGAGGAACGGGATCCAGGAGAGCTACTAGGCCAGGCTGACTTTTCTGTGTGGTGGGTTCTTTAAATAAAAACATTGTTTTTTTGTGCATTTTCCAGAAAATTTTACTTCCCTTTCCCCCCCTACTTATTGTAACTTTACCAATCAGGACAATTATGAATTCTAATGACTAATCAGGGTTCTACTTAAAACTTTTAAGTAACTTTGGGAGAATTGGGAGGTTGTTAGCCAATCAGATATTAGTGTTAAAAGCTCAGTTCACCTTTTACCTAATTCCTACCCTTTGCCAACGGGAGGTTTTTTATTTTTAACTTCAACATATTGTCATGAACATTTCCAAATATACAGAAAAATTGGAAGAATTGTGAATAACCATGTATCTATGTATGAGTTTCCTATTGCTGCTTTAACAAATGACAAACTTAGTGGCTTAGAAGAACACAAATGTATCATATTATTAGTTCTGGTGATCAGAGGTCTGAAGTGAGTCTTATAAGACTAAAATCAAGGTGCCAGCAGGGTTGTATTTCTTCTGGAAGTTCTAGGGGAGGATCTATTCCTTGCTTTTTCCAACTTCTAGAGGATGCACTTATTAGTTGGTTTGTGGCCACATTGCCCTGACCTCTACCTCTGTGGTCACATCACCTTTTCTGCCTCTGGCCTTCCTGCCTCCCTTTTGAAGGACTCTGTGATTACATTGGGCCCACTTGGATAGTCCAGGCTAATCTTTTCATGTCAAGATTCTTAATGACACCTGCAAAGTTCCTTTGGCCACATACATAACGTACTCTCAAGTTCCATGAGAATAGGATGTGGACTTTTTTTTGGAGGGGGGGCATTATTCACCCTGCTGCAAACTACCACCTGTATTCTAAAATTAGCATTTTGCTTTATCATGCATCTGTCCATCTGTTCAGTTTTTTAAACCATCCATCAGTTCATCTCTCTCTCTCTCTCTCTCTCTTTTTTGCATGCATTTTGAAATAAGTTGAAGACACCAGTACACTTCCTGCTATATACCTCAACATGCATCACTCTAGTCACTAACTAGAACCCAATATTTGTTTATGCTACAATATATTATTTGTTTATGGTAAATTTTTATATAGTGAAATGCACAAATCCTAAGCATGCCATCAATGAGTTGACAAATGCATACACCTGTGTAGTACAAACTCCTATTAAGATACATAACATTACCATCTCTCAAGGAAGTTCATTTATTCCCTTCCTCAGTCAAACCTTGTCCAGTCTCAGTTTTTCCTTTTATTTTCACTAGAGATAAATTTAGTCTCTTCTAGCATTTCACTCAGATAATGTTTCTGAGGTTCATCCACATTGCATGTATCAGAAGTTCTTTCCAAGTATTGTATGTATCCATTGTCTGAATAGACCACAGGTTGCTCAGCCATTGCTCTGTTAATGTACACCTGGGCTATTTCCAATTTTGGCTGTTATGAATAAAACTGCTGTGAACATTTTTGTCGGATTCTCTCTGTGAAATTATGCTCTTATTTTTTTGAATGGGTATGAATACCACCTTCTACTTTTTTGTGTGTGTGTGTGGCTCTTCTAGGGTTTATAATATATATCCTCAACTTTTCACAGCCTATTTATATGGCATTAAAATAGTACTATTTCGCAAAAAAAAAATATAAGAATCTTGCAGATTTTTGGTCCATTTACCCATACCCTCCATTCTTTATGCTATAGTTGTCATATGTATTACATCTGCATGTTATAAACCCCACAGTAAATAGGATGCCATAATTTTTGCTTTAGTTTTATGTATTTTAAATAAATTAAGAAGGAAATATAATTTTTACCCATATATTTATCAGTTATGGCATTACTAATTCCTTCCTGAAGATTTACGTTTCATTTTGGTGTCATCCTTTCAGTCTGAATAATTTCCTTTAACATTCTTGTAGTGCAGACCTGATGACAATGGATTCTCTAAGTTTTCATGTATCTGAAAAGTGTCTTTATTTTCTCTTAATTTTTGCAGGATATTTTTGTTATATAGATTCTGAGTAAACGTATCGTTCTCTTTCTGAACTTTAAAGAAGTTGTTTCATTGTCTTGTCATCTTTTGTCATCCACTTTTGTTTCTGATTGGAAGTGACAGTGATTCATATTATTGTTCCCCTGTATGTTATGTGTTGTTTTTCCCTGGCTACACTCAAGATTTTTTTCTTTATCTTTGGTTTCAGCAGTTTGACTGTAATGTGCCTAGCTGTGTTTTTCTTGAGTTCATTGAGCTTCTTGAATCTGCAAATTTATATCTTTCCCTAAATTTGTGAAATTTTGGTCATTATGGTTTCAAATATTTTTTTCCTACCCCATTTCTCCTTTCCTTCTGGAACTCTAATGACATGTATGTTAGACCTTTTGATATTGGCCATTTTTTCCAATCACTTTTTTCCCCCTGATTTTCATATTGGATTATTTCTATTGATTTACCTTCAAGTTCACTGGCTCTTTACCCTACTGTCTGTAGTCTTTTGTTAAACCCATCTAGTCAATTTTTAAATTTCAGATGTTATGTTTTTCAGTACTAGAATAGTAGTTTCTATTTCTCTACTGAAGTTACCTATTTGTTCCTTCATTATAAACCATTTTCCTTTCTATCTATGAGCATAGTTATAGAAACTGCTTTAGCATCCTTGTCTACTAATTCTAGCATCCAGGTCATCTTAGGGTCAGTCTCTCTTGATTGCCATTTCTTTTGAGTATAGGTTACATTTTCCTATCTCATGACCTGACTAGTAATTTCAGATTGTGTTCTGAACACATTTTATAGGTAATATGTTGTAGAGGCTCTGAATTCTGTTATGTTCCTCTGAAGAGTATTCATTTTTTTGTGTTAGTAGCATCAGCTGGACTCAGACTCCAAACTCTCTCTCCCCTGAAGTTGGCAGGAGCGGAAACATCTGTAGTTCTTTTAGCCTTAGCGGGGCTCCCACGAGCCTGCCCTCTGTACATGCAATTCAGTGGTGAGCAGAGATTTGGGCAGAGTGTGAAAAATTTGGGGGCTCCTTCTTTGGCTCCCTCCTTCCCAGGATTTCCCCTGCCTCTATCCAGCTGCTGTGGTCCCCCAAACTCTGTCTACTTATTTATCATGCGAGTAGACTGCTGATTTTCTCTCCCAGTTTTAGCTGCCTGGTCCCCCTCTGACTGGGTCCTGAGACAGAAAGCTATCAGCGCTCAGGGCTCTTCTAAGTGAGACTACCCCTACCATCCTTCCTTTTCTTACAGCTCTGGTTGCTCTCCAGAGCCTTATGGTTAATTTTTATATTTTGTCAAGTGTTTATAGTTGTCAACTATGGGAGGGTTAGTCTGATAGGATATTTTCCCCTGGTCCCAGTGGAGCTCTGATTTAAGCAGGTACGGGTGAGTTTTTAGCCCTTGGTGGGGAGGGGTTAGGCCTGAGTGTTAACTTGGGCAAGTATTGGGAGTGTATTCGTTCAGAAAATGACACAGAGGAATGTCAAACATAAATGTTTACTTTTTCAGAATTTTGCTTCAGGCCAACATCTCTCTCTCCCCCTCTCCCTCGTCTTCCTCCCTCTGCCTTCTTCCCTTCCTCCTTTCCCTGTTGTTATATCACATGCCGCCTCCCTCATCCCAGGACCCAGACTTGAGCAGAGCTAGTACCTGTGCTTCTCTTCAAGGGCATTTAGGATTAAATAAATGCTTGTAGGCTGTCTAGGGAACGTAACCACCACCTGTGAAGTTGTGAGTTTTGAACATTTAGGAGTCTGCCTCTGAGTGAAGACTGCCCATACTTTAAAATGCATCTTCTCCTGAGTTTTAGCCTCATGGCTGGAGTTGATTCTGTATTCCATCCCCTCGTTTTACCAGTTGCTCCTGAGAGGTTACCTCTGTTAGGCCCTGAGGCCACAACAGCTGTAGCTGGCTGCTAACTTGTAGAATAAATAACTTTTTACTTATTTATTTATTTTTGGCTGCGTCGAGTCTTTGTTGCTGTGCGCGGGCTTTCTCTAGTTGCGGCGAGGGGGGGCTACTCTTCGCTGTGTTGCGTGGGCTTCTCATTGCTGTAGCTTGTCTTGTTGCGGAGCACGGACTCTAGGCACGCGGGCTTCAGTAGCTGTGGCTCGTGGGCTCTAGAGTGCAGGCTCAGTAGTTGTGGCGCATGGGATTAGTTGCTCTGCGTCATGTGGGATCTTCCCGGACCAGGGCTGGAACTCGTGTCGCCTGCATTGGCAGGCGGATTCTTAACCGCTGTGCCACCAGGGAAGCTCTTAGTTATCTTTCTGAAGGAACATTCTGCTCTAAAGTTCTGTGCCTCTATCTATTTTTCCATCTATGGTACAACCAACTAGAGCATTTACAGCTCAGTTAGGTTCTTCTTGTGTTACTAACCGTGGAGCTCAGAACAATCAGTTGAGCTCGGGATGGTCCATGCTGTTATTTTAGCCAACCAGATCACTTCAGCCTCTCAGCAGACGGCCAGCCTATCTGCCACAAGGATGGAAAATTGATTATAGAAAGACCATTTAGGTAGGATGGAGAGATGTGGTCTTAAATTCTGTTAGATTCAGACTTTCCTTTCAGAGGAAGGAATGACTCAAAGTTTACAAATGGAAAATTGGGAGAAGAAAAACCTAAAACTTCTTTATCATTATTACTATTATGTCAGAGGGCAGACCCTGGAAGCTTATGACTTCTATTCAGAACACTTATTTTCTTAAATCTTCTCGGACATACACACTCTTTGGGACATGCATTGGAAACAGATTCAGTGTACTGTAAGAAAACCAGCTCTGCAGTTGCCATGCCTAACTCACAAAACAGCTACATTAAGAGCTTAGTGCTCACAGTGCTAAAGGTTATTTGTTTTACAAAATGTTCTCTGAAGTGTTCCCTAAAAATACCAAGTTCCCTGAGTGCCTTTAAAATGAGAATCACACTACAAAAATCCTATTTAACAGAGTATTTTGGGAACATACAAGGTTTGATTGTAAAAGATTACAGCTGATTTTACGGAAAACTCCAGAACTAACAAATAATTCAGAGGAGTGGCATTCCCTTCAAAGTTATTACCATGTAGGTCTTTACACTTAACGCATCTGGAATGGAGATGCCAGTGTCTTCCTCACGGTGTTGCTGGGAGGATTAAATGAGATAACTAAGAAAAGTACGTGGGTGCAGTATGTGCTCAAAAAATAGTTTTTGTCTTCAATTCCAAAGAGGCTACAATAACTCAAATATTTATTGCTAAACTTAAGCATGAATGCTGTTCTCTAAACCTCAGTGATGGTTTATCTTTGGTCTGTGGGGTGAATTTGGAGTTAATTGTGGAGTAAGATGGCTGATGGAGTGTGTGTGTGTATGTTTGGGTGCGTGTATGTACTGTGATTTGTTTACTTATATTTATTAGCCCCTTAAATTACTAATCTCACAGAATTCGTATATATGTATATGTGTATGTGTGTCTATATGTATATATGTATACACATACGTATAATATAGATAACATGATAATAATGTATGTACTATTTATATACTGGCACGGTGGAGGGACAAAGATAAACAAGTGCTGTATTTCTGTAGCTGGGGATGTAAACTCAAATGCCTACACCAGTGATTCTTTTTTTTTTTTTTTTTTTTTACGGTACGTGGGCCTCTCACCGTCGTGGCCTCTCCCGTTGCAGAGCACAGGCTCTGGATGCGCAGGCTCAGCGGCCATGGCTCACGGGCCCAGCCGCTCCATGGCATGTGGGATCTTCCCGGACCCGGGCACGAACCTGCGTCCCCTGCATCGGCAGGCGGACTCTCAACCACTGCGCCACCAGGGAAGCCCAGCAGTGATTTTTAATCTTTGCTAGATACTTAGTCACCCAGTGAACTTTAAAATATCATGATAGTCAGCCACAGCCCATACCAATTCATTCGGAACCTATAGGAAGGACATTAGCAGTTTTTAAGGCCCCTCCCTCCCCAGGTGATACCGATGTGCAGCCGAGCCTGAGAACTGCGCCTCTGGGCTGGTGGATCTCAGTTCTGGGTGTACATTAGAGTCAGCTGGGAGCTGTCAGAGATTCTGACTCAGTTATCTGGGGTGGAGCCTGGGTACGGGATAGTTTTGAGAGCTCTGCCGTTGGTTTCAAAGTGCAGCTCAGTTTGGAAATCAGCAGCCTCGGACCCCAGCTGGTAAGGTAGGTGGGTCGAGTGTGGGAGGAGGTGCCCACACAAAGCTGGAGAGTGTCTGCCCTGTCGGAAGGGGGCAGCTGCTCTGTGGATCCCTGTGGGAATGTAAGCCCAGTGGTACCAGATTTTCTGTTTTCCAGAAGACACTGGAAGGCTGGATATTTATGTGCACACTTCTAATTTTTTTACTGTGGTAACATGTACATAACAAAATTTATCCTTTTAACCACTCTTCAGCGTGTGGTTTGGTGGCATTAAGTGCATTCCCATCACTGTGCAACCAGCACCGCCGTCCAGCCACAGAACTTTTTTCATCTTCCCAAATGGAAACTCTGTACCCATTAAGCAATAACTCCCCATTTCCCTCTCTCCCCAGCCCCTGGTAACCACCATTCTACTTTCTGTCTCTGTGAATTTTTTTTTTCTTTTTTTTTGCGGTACGCGGGCCTCTCACTGTTGTGGCCTCTCCCGTTGCGGAGCACAGGCTCCGGACACGCAGGCTCAGCGGCCATGGCTCACGGGCCCAGCCGCTCCGCGGCAGGTGGGATCTTCCCGGACCGGGGCATGAACCCGCGTCCCCTGCATCGGCAGGTGGACTCTCAACCACTGCGCCACCAGGGAAGCCCTCTGTGAATTTGACTACTGTAGGGATCTCATGTAAGTGGAATCATATGATATTGGTCCTCTTCTGACTGGCTTATTTCACTTAGTATAATGTCTTCAAGTTTTATCCATGTTGTAGCATGCGTCAGAATTTCCTTCCTTTTTACGGCTGAAGAGTATACCATTGAATGTATATAGCACATTTTGTCTGTTCGTCTGTTGAGGAACACTTGGGTTGCTTCTGCCTTTTGGCTACTGTGAGCAATGGTCCTATGAAGATGGGTGTACAAATACCTGTGGGGCCTGTTGGGAATCCTCTAGGGGAAATGCACTACTGCTTTCCTTTATTCTCACACTGTAACCACACACACAGTACTTCACTTTTGACGTCAGTCATGTGGGTCCCCCCCCTGCACACCAAGCAATTCTTTGTGACACCAGCCAGGTTCCTATGATTCAATTCACTCTGACACTAACTGGAGTTAGTGCAGGCCCCACAGGTTAAATGCTCAGCCCCGTAAGACTGTCCCCCGCACCTCAGACACAGTCACAAGCCCCACATTGTCACCTGTACTTTTGATTAACCAGGTATAAATTAGAGGTTTGTAGGAACCCCTCCTTGGGTTTGATTATTTGCTTCAACAGCTCACAGAACTTAGGGAAACACTCACTTAGATTGACTTTTTTTTAAATGATTATTTTATTTATTTTTGGCTGCGTTGGGTCTCTGGTGCTGCGCGTGGGCTTTCTCTAGTTGTGGTGAGTGGGGGCTGCTCTTTGTTGCGGTGCACGGGCTTCTCATTGTGGTGACTTCTCTTGTTGCGGAGCATGGGCTCTAGGTGCACGGGCTCAGTAGTTGTGGCACACGGGCTCAGTAGTTGTGGCTCACAGGCTCTAGAGCGCAGGCTCAGTAGTTGTGGTGCATGGGCTTAGTTGCTCCGCGGCATGTGGCATCTTCCTGGGCCAGGGCTTGAACCCGTGTCCCCTGCATTGGCCAGAGGATTCTTAACCACTGCACCACCCATGAAGTCCCTGACTGGTTTTTTATATGAAAAAGGATACAGATGAACAGGCAGATGAAGAGGCACATAGGGCGAGGTCCAGAAGGGTCCCCAGCACAGGAGTTTCTGTCCCCGTCGAGTTGGGGGCACCACCCTCCTGGTATGCGCATCTGTTCACCAACCCAGCAGCTCTCAAACCCCCATACTTTTGGGATTTTGGGGGGCTTTCTCATGTAGTCATGAATAATCATTATTTCAGTTCTTCCCAGAGGATAGGGGGTGAAGTGGAAAGTTTCAAGTTTCTAATCATGACTTGGTCTTTCTGGTGACCAGCCCCTGCCCTGAAGCTATGGCGAAGTCCACTAAGCGTCACCTCGTTAGTAAGAAGACACTCCTGTCACCCAGGAAATTCCAAGGGGTTTATGAGCTCTGTGTCAGGAACTGGGACCAAAGACCAGACATTAGAAAAATGTGCCTAGTGCTCTTATCACCTAGGAAATTACAAGAGTTTTAGGAGCTCTGAGCCAGGAGCCAGGGACAGACACCAATATATATATTTTCTGTTTCACAGGTATATGCCCAGAAGTGGAATTGCTGGGCCATATGGTAATTCTATGTTTAGGAACTGCCATCCTGAACCTCCTAATTTTAAAATGTTTGCAACCAATTCCTATTTAAAACAACAACAAACACAGAACTCCTGCTGGATTGGCAACTTGTGGGCTCCAGCCTCTGGTGTAATGCAGCCCCTTTTCTTGCTTGGTTCATAAGCCCACAAGTCACTTCTCTCCGGGCCTCGGTGTCCTCATCTCCGAAATGAGGACATTGGGCTGAATCATCCCTGGTTCTGTTTTGCTCGAACAGTCTGTGATGTTGGGAGTCAGTATGATTCCAGTTTGATTGTGGTTCTTTTTCTTGCTCGTAGATCTTGAACACTGCAGGACCTGTGTTCTGCACCAGTGTTCCTGGTGCTCAAATCACAGCAGCCCATGTGATCCGGCGGTCTAGATAAGATAGGGGGAATCAGAGCAGGCACTTGTTTGGATCCAATCTGACACAAGTAGAGTCTAAATTAGCCAAGATAAAACCTGTGTGCGCTAGCCACAAAGCAGTCGGTTTGCCCTTTTAAGGAAAGAATAATCTATTTTCCAGTCCCAGGAAATTCCAACCACATTTGAACAGAAAAGGTCACATTTCCAAGCTGTAGGTAAAAGACTCCTGTGGTAGTAACATGAGTCTTTGTGTGTTGGTGACAGTCTCTTAGCAGAAGCTCCTTGTTGGCTTTTTAGAGGAAGATGGTAGGTCCAGTGTTTTGAAAGTTTGTTTACTTTTTTTTTTTTTTTTGCGGTATGTGGGCCTCTCACTGTTGTGGCCTCTCCCGTTGTGGAGCACAGGCTCCGGACACACAGGCTTAGCGGCCATGGCTCACGGGCCCAGCCGCTCCGTGGCATGTGGGATCCTCCTGGACTGGGGCATGAACCCGTGTTCCCTGCATTGGCAGGCGGACTCTCAGCCACTGCGCCACCAGGGAAGCCCATTGTTTACTTATTTTTATGAGCCTCTTAAATGACTAATCTCACGGGACTAAGGCACAGAGCAGACAGCTGTTCCCAGAATCCTTTGCGTCCTGCCAACTCATGGACAGCGTTTGCCTCTCCCTTTTTGTTTGTGTCCCTAAAGGACTTCAGCTTGTGCCTTAATACTATTTAAACAGGTATACAGCATCTCTAGACTCCCGTTTTTCTCTCCTTTCCTACTTTTCACTCGAATCTGATTTTTTTCATAAAATTCTCACTGAGAGAAAACAGATTTTCAGAAAAATGCATCAACAACTTATTAGTCATAGCAGAATCTTATGCTTTCAAGATTCATGCTGGCAAATGTACTGGTTTCTGTTGATCGGGGGGAGACGATTCTGGGGGGCTGGAAGTGTGGCATGTGTGGCCAGGTTGGTCTAGGTCCACCGTCCAGCTCTGCTATTTCCTTGCTCTCTGACTGTGGACAAATGGGGCCTTTGGTTTGGCATTTACAAAATGGGGACTATTTATCTTCTAGGGTGGTAACGAAGACTAATTTAACAATGTATGCATAGTATTAGGCCAGGGGACATGGCACAGGACAAGTCCTCAATCAGTGGAAATCATTATTAATCATCTTTAACTCCTTTCGGGGCATTGAGATGGAAACGCAGGGCACTGGAAACTGTGAGAGTTGAATTGATTCTGTTACTAATTAGCTGTGCGATCTTGGGCAAGTGATAAACTCCCTGGGTGTCAAATTCTACATCATTTATTTAATAAACACATATTCGTTGCCTACCAGTTGGCAGGTTCCATCGTAGGAGGTGAGAATAGAAAGTTGAGTGGGACATGCCCAGCTCTTAGGAGCTCACCAGCTAGTTGAAGAGGACAGATACCCCAAGATTGCGGTGTATGAATTAGAAGGGCTCCATGAGGGACTTCCCTGGTGGCGCAGTGGATAAGACTCCACGCTCCCAATGCAGGGGGCCTGGGTTCAATCCTCGGTCAGGGAACTAGTCCCACGTGCATGCTACAACTAAGAGTTTGCATGCTGCAACTAAGAAGCCCGCATGCTGCAACTAAGGAGCCCACGTGCTGCAACTAAGGAGCTGGCGAGCTGCAACTAAGGAACCCGCCTGCTGCAACTAAGACCCAGCGCAACCAAAAAAAAAAAAAGACTTTAAAAAAGAAAAAAGAAGGGCTCCATGAACATTTAGGTGGGAGCATCCAGGGACCAGCAGCGGGAAGTTGCGTTGACATTTGCCTCGAGTTACAACAGTTTTAGGCAGAGGCAGTTATGGGGCTGTGACATGCTTTCGGGGGTTTGGTTACATTTTTCTAATTGGCATCACCTTCTGTGTGAGGGCGGTGCTCTCCTAACCCCTCTATTGAGGCAGAGGTCCCCGCTCCCTGGGCATCAAGGTAGAAAGTATGGTTTTGTACAAACTGTTATATATAAACTTCTCATTGGCTGGCACCGATAGGAACACCAGAGTCAGCCTCCAAGGTTCTGTTATTTGCTTTGTAGCAATTTTGCCACCAAGAGTGACTGGCAGGGTGTCTGTGTTTCATTTCTACTCCTAGTTGAAAGAAAATCATTCTTTGTTAATGGTTGTATTTAAATTGTGAAACATCACATTTGAGGAAGAGTTTCAAGGCAGAAATGGCCTTGAGGTCTTGTTCTCTTGTTTTTTAATTTGGAATGAAGGAAATTCTCTCACCCGAATTCCCTGATAGCCTGCAGGCATTGGCATTCTAAACGGCCTGCACACAAGAAAACAGATCATATTTAAAAAGGGTCGTCTTTCATTCACTCCATTTACCTCTGTACCATTCAAGGGAATGTGAAAAAAAAAAAAGGGACTCTTCTATTTTTTACAAATGCCTTAACAAAAAACATCGAAACATCAGTCTTTGCCATTTCCCATTGCCTGGGGAATTGGCACGTGTCTTCAGTGCTAAAAGAATGTTCTCTTCGTGTTGCTTTGCATTGCAAATGAGCTTCATTCTTGGAAGACCAAGCAGAGCAGGGTGGCACCTTCACCATTTGGTTTCCTGCTACCCAAAGGGATATGGCAATTCATAGAGTCCAGAATGGCGGCTTGATAGGATGCTTGGGCTAGAAAGTGATGGCGCTGGTCTGTCCTGCCCCCCTGAAGACCACGTTGCTCCACACTTACAGGAAACAAGGATCCAGGACTAGTGTAGGGACAGGGACCACCCCCTCTAGGTGTAAGCAGGGAAATGAAAAGGTTGGCAAGTTTCCACCAGAGAGAGAGAGAGACAAAACAATTTGAAATCATCTATAGCAATTGAAATACCCAAGAAATATATTTGTTTCTTGCATCATTTTAAAGTTATTTAGTTCCCAAATGCCACCCCGCTGAGCCTTTTCTGACTTCCGGCTGCCGCTCTCCCAATCTCTTGGAAGAACTTTCATGTTCCAAGTCCTGGAACACTGGCTCTTCCTTTGAGGTTCTGACCTCCACCTTGAGAGGAGTAGCCAGGCCCTAGGGTCCTTGTGGGGAGCTGGGCTGGGGTACAGGATGCCCTGCCCTTGGGTTAGTGAATCCGATGGGCGGCCTGTAGCCTCTCACTGTCTTTGTACACATCTCCAGGTCTTGCTTTCCCATTCCCCCCTTTACACTGTTTTCCCCCTTTAGAGTCCTACCAACTGTCATGTCTACATATTAACTTCAGAAAAATGTTGAAAAGGCATCACTCTTGGAGGCAGCGCTCCAACTCCCCTGCTTCCTCCCAGCCCTGCTTCTGCTTCCTCTGACTTATGTTACAGTGATTAGTTGCTCCTCCAATTCCCCACCCTCTGGCTCAGCTGCCTCTCAGCGTGCCCCCAACCCCTTCCCTCCCCACGATGTGTTCTGTGGTCCTGTCTGTCTACCCCATTAGATTGTTAGCATCTTGAGCAAAGTGGCTGTGCCTTTTATTTTTTATTTATTTATTTTTTTGCGGTACTTGGGCCTCTCACTGTTGTGGCCTCTCCCGTTGCGGAGCACAGGCTCTGGACGCACAGGCCCAGCGGCCATGGCTCACGGGCCCAGCCGCTCCGGCTATGCCTTTTAGCTACGTGGTCTTGGTACCTGCAGACACAATGAAGTGTACCTAGTAGGCATTCAGTAAGCGCTTGTTGCAGGGGGTTGCACATATGGTTCACATTTTCCAGGAATGTCTGTTTATTCTGATTATCTGCCAGCCAAGTGTACTCTTGGGTGGAGAAAGGGAAATGGACTAAAAGATATGGTTCAAGGAGTAGTCAATAGCCTGCTCATAATTACTAGTGGGAATGGAATAAGCATAAACTTCCTTGCATAACTAATCAATATCTTAATATATCTCCATTAGTGAGGGTGTATTTTATGTTATTGATATTAAATATCTACCTATTGTGTCAAAAAGGTTTCAGGGTAATTGTTATTGATGGTTAAAATCTTGTCGGCTGCTGAACGTAGACTTCTTTTTAAATGGATGATGATTGGCCGAGATTTATTTTTCCTGTATTGCTATAAGCCAGATTCTCCATTAAGCTATAAAATATTATGGTACGCTTGAAGCAATGTAATGTGATCCAAACACACAGTTATAACTCATTTCATTATTAGTCACATGTGCCCAGACATTAGCGTAACAGTTAACTAGTCCGGGGATAAGTGTGGGGCTTAGGAATATTTTTTAACAACCCAATTGCATCAGTGCCAGTTATAGTTTAATTATCTAGTGGTTATAATCACACGCTTAATGATAATTGGGCAGTGGAATGACTCGCTGACATGGATTTTTGAGGCAGAATCTCTGTTTTAGTTCTAAATTTAAAAATCCAATCTAGAGAACAGTGTGATATCGGCCATCCTTTGGTAGATTTCAGTTGTCAGATGAGGCTCCAGGCTCTGTGGTTGGTAGCACCTGAGTTGTAGCCATCTAGAGATGGGTTTCTCAGCAGTCCAAATATTCTGTGCTCTTCTCGTATTTCCCTGAACTACCTCAGAGGTATGAAACCACAGGACCCAGGCTGCCACATGTAGTTCAGAAATCCTTTCGCTTTAGGCACTTACCACTCCTTCCATGGAATGCTGCTGCGGTAAATTGCATGAATGGCCCCAATTCTTCACCCTCCCAGTGGCCACATCCTTTACCACCTGACTTGGCAGTTCCTGCCACTACAGAGGAGTGATATTTCCCTGCCTTTGACTTTGGGTGTGGCCATGTGACTTGCTTTGGTCATTGAGATGTTAGAAGGTCAGATGACTGACCTTCACTTCCCTGACCTTGCCCATCTCGAGTTCCAGCTGTGCTAAACTCTCTGAGTTCCCAGAATGCATCACGCACCCTTGCATTAAATAGTCCTTCGTTCTAAAATATTCTCTCTTGCATACACACCCCACCATAGCCCTAGGGGTCCTTCTCTTTCTGGGCAAGACTGACTCATTCTTCAGTCAACAGTCAAGCATCATCTTCTCCAGGGAGTTCCCTGCACTCCCACCTCCCATGTTCCCCACCGTCCTTCAGGACAGCCCTCTCTTGCTGCACTTGTTGCCTTGTCTTCTAATTGTTGGCTTCTTTTCCCTATGAGTCCCTGGAGGACAGGGACATCTTCCTCTCTTTGTATTCCCAGCGCCCAGCACACTTCTTGTCTCATAAGAGGCAGACGAGCGTTTCATCCTTTTTCCCTTTGGTCGTCACCTGTTTCATTCCAAAATAGGGATTGAGTCATACTAAAGAAATTGAAAATGCAGGATAAAGATTTAGTAGATGAAGAAATTGGGAGGGAAAGGAAATAAGGGAAAGAACAGAAGACAAAACGAAGATTTAGGTTGGAGTCCTCAGAGGCCAGGAGGTCCTGTATAGTTGTTATATTTCACCCTCTAAGCTAAGTTGTTATATTGAACTCTAAGCGTCCAGGTAGTCAAAGCAAATAGGAAGATAGGAATAGTTCTTAATGTTCACAGTTTTAGGTATTTCACAAAAGAAAATGTGTGAATGGCTGATAACCACGCTGAAAGATGCTGAACATCATTAGTCATCAGGGAAATGCAAATCCAAACCACAGTAAGATATAACATCCTACCCACTAGATGAATTTATTTTTTTAATTGAAGCATAGTTGATTTACAGTATTGTGTTAGTTTCTGGTGTATGGTGAAGTGATATATACATATATGTGTGTGTGTGTGTTTATATATATATATATAATTTTCATATTTTCCGTTATAGTTTATTACAAGATATTGTATATAGTTCCCTGTGCTCTACAGTAGGACCTTGTTGTTTATTTTTTATGTAATAGTTTGTATCTGCTCATCCCAAACTCCTAATTTATCCCTCCCCACCCCACCCCCTGCCACTAGATTGATTTAAAATAAAAAGACTGACAATATCAAGTGCTAGTGAGGATGTAAGGAAACTGGAACTCTAATATATTGCTGTCAAAAATTCTGGCAGTTTCTTACGAAGTTAAGTGTTCACTACCGTATGACCTAGCTATCCCACTAAGTATTTGGCTGAGAGACTTGTACCTGACTTGTACATAAAAGACTTGTACGTGAATGATAGCAGCAACCTTTTTCATAATGGCTAAGAATTGGAAACAACTTAATGGTTTGTCAGTGGGTGAATGGATAAACAAATTGTGGTATATTCATACAGTGAAATACTATTCAGTAATAAACATGAACAAATTGCTGATGTCTGCCACAACCTGGGTATGTTTCAGGGACATTATATTGAGAGATAGAAGCCAGATAAAAAGGATATACGTCTCTCTCTCTCTGTCCTTTGGGACATGTGTATGTGTATCATATTTAATATATAATCATATGTAATCATATATATATAAAGGATATCACATATATAAAATATGATTTCATTTATATGAAGTTCTAGAACAGGTAAATTTAATCTATGATAATAGAAATCAGTTCAGTGGTTCCCTGGAATGGGTTTAGAGTGTGGAGAATTTACTTTTGCAATGGGACATGAGAGAATTTCTGGTGTGATGGTAATGTGCTAAGCCAGGGATCAGCAAACTTTTTCTGCTAACAGTCAGCTAGTAAATATTTTAGGCTTTTCCCATCATATGGTCTGGGTTACAACTACTCAGCTTGGCCATTGTAGCACAAAAGTAGCCATAGATAATACGTAAATGAATGAGCATGACTGTTTTCCAGTAAACTTTTATTTGTGGACATTGAAATCTGAATTTCATATGTATTTCGCATGTCAAGAAATATTATTTAAAAAAATTTTTTTTCAACCATGTGAAAATATAAAAACCATTGTTAGCTTGCTAGCTATGCAAAAACAGGCAGCAGGCCAGATTTGGCCCACTGGTCATAGTTTTCCAAATCTGGTTCTAAATCGCAGTTGGTGTGGTGGTTCCATGGTTATATCCATATGTGAAACTCATCACACTACCATTTAAATCTTTGCCTTTATTTTATACTTAATTTTCACTATAATATAAATTATATTTAAGAAAAGCTTCACAGTTTCCATAAGATAAAAAGGTGTATCTCTCCGTCAGTTGAAACTCAGCTTTTCAGGATAGAAATTTCTCCTCTGGGTTCTAAATAAGGTGACAGGTAGGTGGTTACTATGTGGCCTCTGGTGGTCTGGCTCTTGCCTGCAGACGGGTTTTGCTTGGCTTACAGAGTGTTAAAAACACGTACTTGACTTTTGACTAGCCCTTGCCAGGCAACACTCTCCAGTTCTACAGACCCCACCATTCCCTGAGGTCTTCACTGGGCCCCTTTGCCTTCCTTTACTTTCAACTTCTTATTACTCTTATATTTAAATTGTTTCCCCTATTAGCAGTATACATTTGGATCTCTTACTCATTTTTATTCCTTTGTATTGTTACGTATGTTTCAGCATCTTTAAATCATTTGTAGAATAAAATGTGAGGATAGGGATCTTGTCTGTTTTGCTCACCACTGTTTCCCCAGAGCCTGGAATAGTGTCTGCATAGCAGGACCTGAGTGAATGAGTAAGTCCATAGATAAATAAATGTCCTTCAGGCAACTCTCCTGATGCTCATCCTTTCAAGGAAGATTTGATAAGAATTGAGAAGCAATGAGTCTGAGATTCTATTTTCTGGCAGGAAATTAGCATGATAAAATAATTAGTCATGGACTTCCCTGGTGGCGCAGTGGTTAAGAATCCGCCTGCCAATGCAGGGGACCGGGTTCAAGCCCTGGTCCAGGAAGATCCCACATGCCGCAGAGCAACCAAGCCCGTGTGCCACAACTACTGAGCCTGTGCTCTAAAGCCCACGACCCGCAACTCCTGAGCCCTCATGCCACAACTGCTGAAGCCCGCACGCCTGGAGCCAGTGCTCCGCAGCAAGATAAGCCACCGCAGTGAGAAGCCTGTGCGCCGCAACGAAGAGTAGCCCCTGCTCACCGCAACTAGAGAAAAGCCCGCGCGAAGCAACAAAAGCCCAACGCAGCCAAAAAAAAAAAAAAAAAAAATTAGCTATACTCTTCCTGGGTGTGGATGATGGAAAGCGTAGACAGTAGTACGTGCGGTTCCCATATGACTACTTAAGTTTAAATTAACTCAAAACAAAATTTAAAAATTGAGTTCCTCAGTTTCATCAGCCACATTTCAAGTGCACAGTACCACATGTGGCTAGTGGCTCCTCTGTGAGATGGCACAGACAGAGAAGATTTATATCATCACAGAAACTTCTACTGGACAGTGGTTGTCCAGAATCTAGACATGTGTCTATGTGTCCATGACCTAGACACCTGCCATTTTTCTGAAAAACTACAGAGAACAACAACAACAAAATACACAAATAATTTTTATAACTTCAATACCGATATTAGTATATGATAAGGATTGGAAAACTATGGCCCCAAATCCAGCCTGTTTTTGTAAATAAAGTTTTATTGGAACACAACCATGCTCATTTGTTTACATATTATCTGGCTGCTTTTGAAATGCAGTATCAGAATTGAGTTGTGACAGAGACAATATAACCCACAAAGCCTAGCATATTTGCTAGTTGGTCCTTTACAGAAAAAAATTGCTGGCTTCTGATACATAGCATGAGATTGATTTATATTTATGGTGTTTATATTTGTTTTAAGTGTCTTTTGGCATAAACTCTACCTGTATAGTGAAAAGCAAGTGGAAGAAAATAAAATTCTTATTTTCAACCCAGAGATATTCACTGTTAACCTGATGGTGTATAATCTTCTGTTCTTTTTTTTTCCCCTACGCTTATATTTTTTAATGCTATAAAATATGTAGTGTGTAAAATATTATGCTTTTCAAAATTGGGGTTACAGGGCACAAACTTTTTGAAATTTCTCCTCTACTTCCAATACTTTGCATTTTTTTCTCAAGACGAAATATTCTATGATGTGATTTTTTTGTTTTTGTTTTTTTTTTGTGGTACGTGGGCCTCTCACTGTTGTGGCCTCTCCCATTGCGGAGCACAGGCTCTGGACGCACAGGCTCAGCGGCCATGGCTCACGGGCCCAGCTGCTCCATGGCATGTGGGATCTTCCCAGACCGGGGCACGAACCCATGTGCCCTGCAACGGCAGGCGGACTCTCAACCACTGCACCACCAGGGAAGCCCTATGATGTGATTTTTTAAATGGCTGTATTTTATTCTCTTATATGGTTCTATAATAATAATTTATATAATCAGTATCCTGTGGATAGGTATTTGGATTGCTGACAGTAATTTCTGAATGCTAAGTTTTCATTGTTTTATCTTTTCCAGGTATGTATCCTCTTTCACATTCTATAAGTAATTTTAAGTTCCTAAAAGACATTCTTTAAAACGTATTTCTTTAATTGTAAAAATCCAGCCAAACCAGTATCTTTGAATCACTCCTAAATAAGATTCGAAATTCAGCACAGTTTTACTTTCTCCTCCCTTTCTTCTCCAAATTTGCTTATGTTATCTGAGTTTTAAATCCCAATAATTGTAATCCAGTGTTTTTACATTATATAGTTTTGCATTCAAGGATAAAATTTGACATTCGTACTTGGCTTATAAGGAGATTTACAGTTACTTAGATTTATCTCTATGGTTAACTTATTTCAGTGTGCATCATCAGTTCTTTTATATCTTGGCTTCTTCATTCTTAAAATCTTAATTTTGTTTAATCACTCGGTTGATTTAATTACATGAAGTAACTTTCTTTAGAGGAAAGATAGGTGAGTAATAAATATATATATAGATTCTTTATGTATGAGAATAATTTTGTGTTGTATTTACACAAAAACGGCAAATGGGCTTTTCCCTTTAGAACTTTATAGATACAATTTAATTATTTTTCAGTTAGAGTTACAGAAGGGAAGTCTGAGGTGACTCAATTATTTTTGCTTTTATAGGCAACCTATTGTTTCCTATTTGAGTGTTTGAAGGATGTTTTCTTCATTCATATACTTTTTAAAAATTTCAAAAATTAATGTAAGTGAAAGATCCCTTTTCATTGATTGTTTTTCTAGTTCATGATGAATCCTTTCAAATGGAGGATAGCATATCTATATTTCTTCAGCCTAACATAGTTTCCTTTATCTTTTATTATTGCTTTTGTGTTACTTATTCTAGTATTTTCTTCAGAAACACTACCTCTATTTTTTACTTTTCATTCTTTATTTTTCCTGTTCCATTTTTTCTTTTATATTAACTCCCATTGTTTCCCCTTCTGTTCCAGTGCATTCTGACAAAGCATTTCAAGTTAATCCTGCTATTCATTGACTTGACTTTAAATTTTATTATTTCTGCTCTTTATCACTATCATTGTGAGCATATTAGTGTTTTTGTTTTCCTGCAGTTTTTCCTTATCTTACCATCTTTCTCTTCATATCATTCTGCTGTCTTCTTTGCATGTTGTCTTTCTAACAGAGGCATTATCTTGTATCCTTTTGAGTTTCATCTTTTCTTTTCTTCTCTGTCCCTAGAAAAAATATTTTCAGAAGTACACTCCATGTTTTAGTCTTCAAGATGTTTTCCCCTTTTTCTTGTTTGGCTGCATTTGCCCATAGACCTTATGATATGTATTGTCCTTCCTCTTTGAATGAGGCAAGATCTATATAGACTCCGAGTTTGCCATATGACGGTCTTATCATTTTACCTGCCCTTGGCCCTTTTCTCTGTCCACTTGGTAGATGGTTAATGCTCCTCATTTCTTCCATTTCTTCAGAGAGGGGCATACTGAAGGGTACAACTCTAGCACAAATACCCTTATCTAGTAGGCATCTCAGCTCCGGAGATTCTGAGTTCATTGCGCAGCTCATTGGTACTTTTAAACAATGGAACGCACAGAGAAAACTACAATTCCCAGAATGCCCCATGAGGGTTCCTCTTATCTCTGTCTTCTCCTCCCACAAAGCACTAGTTCCCTGTGGAAACTACACTTCCCAGGATGCAATGCTCCACAGGTACCTCTTCTGTAGTATTTTTTGGGAAGGGGAGACTATAGAAAGTCAATTTTTGAAGAGGATATAGAAAGTCAGTGTTTCTGAAGGGAATATAGAAAGTTGTGGGAAGGCTGCACTGTGGCTCCATGAAGGAGCAGCATCTATACAGTTTTCTCATTGATATGTACCCTTGATTTCCAGATTTGGGGTCAGGGGAGAAGTAAAAAGTATAGTCCTATACCTTTTTTGTCAATCCCTCCCTTCTAATTCTCTGAAGTCTCTTGTTTCACAGAGGTGGATCTTGCAGATGGCGCACAGTGAAATTTGGGTATCTAGTCTCATTTAATATATAGTGGAGCTCCTTTCTGGATTCTGGAATTAGATTGACCTTCATGTTGGTTTTTGCTTTTGGGAATTTTGATGTTTCCCAGTGCCATTATAGTCTTTTAGTTGGAAGTTAGGAGAGGCTGCGCTGGGTGGGTGATTACTAGCTCAATAGTATTTTCAGCTGAATGCTTGACTTATTTCTTCTAAATTAGGATTTCTCAGGCGGCTACTTGTTTATCAGTTGATTGCTCCCCCTTCCAACACCAGCAATGCTATTGCTGAGATGCTCCATGATTTTAGCTTTCCTTTTAATGGGGTACTGCCGATGCTTGCCACTCAAGGGGCCATCCCTTTCTCTTCTCTCTGCACAGTTCAAACCACATTTGAAAAGAGCATTCAAAAACAGGGTTATATAGTGATTTTGTCAAATCTACAGTTCTTGGTGAGAAAGCATGAAAGAAACCTCTGATAGCAAGTAAAAAAGTGAATCCTTTTCCTTGTATGCTTTGGCTTGACAAAGGGATTACAAAGCTATTGTTGGACCACAGGCAGCTCAAAACTAAGAATTTCCTGTTTGTCCTGCTGAAGTTTTGAAGGGCTTTCTGAATCAAAAAGGTCAGTTTTGCATCGAGGCCTTGCTGTAATTACACAGTGTGGTGACATCTTGACTCAAGAGACCTGGGTGGGTATAACCAGTTTTGACCAAAGTGGGAGATCAGTGAAGGAGAAAAAAAAAATGATGTGAAGGCTGAATTTAAGCTACAGCCTCTACTTCATCACTGTGGAGCACTTACTAGGAAATAATTTCTTATTGAGAATTAATGTTGACATACAAATGCCAAGAGAGGGGTGCCAGTGAGCCTTGGTGGTTATGGAAACATATATCATTAATGAGAAGTGTAAAGTTATTCATAGATATGTACACACAGCACTGCTTACTAAAAAGCTTGAATGGTGCCATGATACTTTACTTCAAAGTTGGCAAGGTAGGTCTAATCAGTGGATTGCTCTCTGTTTTTCTTGACCCACGGGTTTTTATTTTGTGGTTATGACAGAAACAGTGAGGGATTAAATTTGAGTTTCACTCCAGCTCACGTCATCTCTCTGAGCCTTTTCTCCTCATCTGTAGAGAAAGGAGACCTCGATGGCTCCTTCCAGCTGACATTGTCTGATTCTCTGTAAAATGCACTTTGGACACACAAGGTGGCTTTTTCACGAGGTGGAAAGGCTTGCTGTTGTGTGGTCCACCATGTTAAATAGCCCATGAGCAGCGGGGATCTAGAATTATTTACTGTGCTTGTTCTCTGGGGCATGCTAATGAGCTCTGGCACACTGGAGCTGTTGAATCTTTCAGGCCAGTCCTGTTCCCCCTGTACTATGTTCTGAGATAGCACATTACAGAAATGAAGATGTATTTTCATGGACTTTATGCTATAAAATATTTATGCCCTGGCTTTGGTTATAGAAAGTATTTTTCAGTGTAGGTCATCTTCTCAGAAAAATGTTCCACTATGAGAACAGCTTCTAGAGCCCCTGTGGATCCTTAGGGCAGGTGCATCAGATGGCCCTATAGAACCAGACACTGTCAGGGCAAATGCCTGAATATAAATGGATCATGCATGACTTAACCCTAAAAGAAAATTTGGCGTGAATAGAATTTCCAAGATGTATAATTAACTCTTTTATATTAATGAGAAATATAACCTCCAACGATGTTAGCTGTCTCAGGCTATAGTCTACCAAGGTTTAACTCTTTCCTTCCTCCACATGGAGGACTGTTCCACTGTTCGAATCTGTCAGGGTGCACAGGGGAGGGAATGATCAGACCTGCTGCTCCCTCTGTCTTCTTGTTCCTCTCCCTTCTCTGTGTGCTCTTCTGGGACAGTTGATGTCATATCTATTATTGGGTCTCTACACTCACATTCCGGCCATGCTGCAGGAGGTCTGCAAAAATATATAACCTGATTTCTGCCCACAGACGACTGATCATTCAGTTGGAGAGTTAAGACATGTCTTAAAGAAAGAAACAAAACAGCATACAATGAGATGCGTTGTGTGCAATATGATTGGATACTAATTTATATGATGTTGATAATGAGTATGATTGTGATGACAAAGAGTAAGAATTAAGGCCAGGCTGGAGAAGTTAAGGAAAGATTTTTGGGCAGGTGGGATTTTAGCTGGCGTGTGAACGATGGCAAGGTTTGGGGCAAGTAGGAAAAGGGAAGAACTTATGTGACTAACTGGGCGAGATTTACCAGCTGCTAGAGGTAGAAGAAAGGTCCTTGACAGCCATGCCAGCCAGGATAGACTAGGTAATGCTGCAGTAACAAACATGCCCAATTCTTAGTGGCAAATCACACATGTGTGTTCAACTTCAAGGGGGAAGTACATTTCTCCTGTGCATCTGGAAGGAGGAGAATAGGCAGTGTCAGTGAGCAGCTCTGAGAACACCAACTGCATGCTGAGGACGAGAGAGGCCATGGAGAGCAGTGAATAGCACAAGGACATTGCAGACATGTGCCTAGATTCGAAAGTTCTATCACTGACCAGCTGGGTGACCTTTGGCAAGAGACTGTGTCTACAGAATGAGATGAATTATTCTGATCTAGCCAGGTTGTTGTGAGGACTACATGCGCGGGTTAAATATTGATTTATCTAGTTATTACCTCCCCCTCTTGACAGCTTTCTATTTTCTGTTCTAATTCCACATGATGTCTACTGTACCTCTTGCTCTTGAGTCCCAAGAAATAAACGCATAACCTTGCAATAAATTTCCATTCTTTGCTTAAGCTAACCCAAGTAGATTTCAGCCAAGGCCTCTGCTGGTCCACGGGGCGCCTTTGCAAAGTAGAAAAAGATATCTCCTCTTCAGTGGGGCTGCATGGGTTCATGGGCATTCAGTCACGTTATGTGAATTAAAAAAAGATCTCCAGTCCTTTTGATAGCCCTATGCCATGATGTATGATTTGGTAGCAGAACATGGGCCAGATTTCAGCCCCACTTCTCTTTGGTGGATGCCTTTGTACAGTGAACAACTTGTACAACCATATGTGGTAGCCTTGGCTTTAGTTCCTTTTAACAGATTCCTGAGAAAGACAGTAGTCCATTTATGGTCCAGCTTCCCTTCACAAGAGAAGAGAGAACTTTTTTTTGTGTGTTTTTAACATCTTTATTGGAGTATAATTACTTTACAATGGTGTGTTAGTTTCTGCTTTATAACAAAGTGAATCAGTCATACATACACATATGTTCCCATATCTCTTCCCTCTTGCATCTCCCTCCCTCCCACCCTCTCTATCCCACCCCTGTAGGTGGTCACAAAGCACTGAGCTGATCTCCCTGTACCATGCGGCTGGAGAAGAGAGAACTTTTAACCAGCGTGTCATCCATTCTTGGGAAGGTACAATGCACATAGATTCCCAGTATATGAATTCCCAAGAAAATGACTGAGAAGCATTAGGCTCTGACGATCTTAGAATATCCTTACTTATCTGCTATGTTTGGAATCAATAGTATAGTTATTTATAAGCAATTCCCACTGATCTTAATGAGTTTAATGAATAAAGAATGAGCATAATAAGTGAGCTTAACTTCACCAAGAAATAATTTCTTATACAAAAGAAGTTTGATATTAAACTACCACCAAATATAATATAATTAAATCACATTAATTCTCTTAGGGATAATGCAATTGCCTGTGCAGTGCATGGATAAGAAGCTGAAAGCAAATTTCTGGTATGCCTTTGAGTAGAATTTGTGTAACTTTAAAAATAATGTGGAAAAAAAATAACGTGGGAAAACAAGGCCAATATTGAGAGGATTTTCTAAGGTATAGGAGTTATTTTCATTTGCATTACTTCCTGGAGCAGTGTCTAATTTACTGGTCACGATTCATAGGATAAGGTTAGAGAGGTGAAGTTGGGAAAATATTGGCCTCAGCTTTCTCCTTGGTCTGTGGAGGGAGGAGAGGAAGGGGAGTGACACTTTTTGTGTGGACACAGGTCTGCATGCCAAGTGGTGGCATCTTCTCTTTGGATGCACTGACCCTGTGAAAGCCTGGGAGTGTGGTAGGCTGAATAAGAGACCTCCAAGATGTCTACATCCTAATGCCAAGGATCTGTGGTTATGTTGCTTTACATGGCAAGAGGGACTTTGCAGATGTGATTAAGTCATGGCTTTTGAGATGGAGAGATTATCTTGGATTATGCAGCGGGGCCCAATGTAGTCATAAAGGTCTTAAGAGGCAGGAGGGTCAGAGTCAAAGAAGGAGATGTGACAACGGGAGAGAAGTTGGAGTGATGTGGCCACAGATGCCGCAGCCTCTGGAAGTCAGAAGAAACGAGGAGAGGATTCTCCCCTGGACCCTTCAGAGGGAACCATACCTACTGACACGTTGATTTTAGCCCACTGAGAGTCATGTTCCACTTCGGACCCCCGGAACTATAAGAGGATACATTTGTGTTGTGTTAAACCATGGCGTTTCTGGTGATTTGTTACAGCAGCATAGGGGACTGTTACAGGGAGCAAGGATGGGGCTTTTTGAGGATTGAGCTGTAGGGAGGGGGAGTGTGCAGACACAGTGTTCTTGGATCAGGTCAGTAGCCCAGGAGTCAGAAAAAACTATGGCCTGTGGGTGAAGTCCAGCCTGCCCCTTGTTTTTGTACAGCCCTGAGCTAAGAATTGTTTATAAATTTTTTAACTGTTGAAAAAAATTAAAGAAAAATCATATTTTTGTGACATGAAAATGACATTAAATTCAAAATTCAGTGTCTTTAAATGAAGTCTTACTGGAACACAGCTGTGCTCATTCACGTATGTAGTATTGTCTGTGGCTGCTTCCACTCTTCAGGGGCAGAGTTGAGTAATTGTGACAGAGACCGGATGGCCCGTAAAGCTTAAAATATTTATTATCTGGCTTTTTTCAGAAAAGGTTTGCTGATCTCTGTACTAGAGTCGGGACATCAGCTTCGAGCTTGGGGTCTTACTGTTTTTCCGTGTCTTTCATGAGACTGAGTTCCTCCTCGCCCCTCACTGCCCACTGATTTGCTTGGGCAAACCCTACCCTTTACTTAATGCTTCTCTGGCTCAAAGTCTACCTCCTCTATGGGGCCTACTTGCCACGTGGAGAGCTTACCGTGTTCCATACACTGCGATACATGTTGGACACGTAAAGGGGACTAAGATATGATTTGTTCCCTCAAAGACTATACACCCACACACCACAATCAACAAGAAACTCTATTGTATATCAAGTGCATCCAACCACTGTTAACACTCCTAATAGTCATTTGAGGTGGATATTACTGGATCAGTTTTCCAGATGACAAAGTGAGGCTCAGAGATGCTAAATAACTACCCATAGTTAGTTAAGCAATTCTATTTAATGCCTAAAGCCAATTTCTTTCTACAATATCAATGGTGTTCCCAGAATCTCCTGGTCCTGTCCCCATTCCGCCCACCTGCTCCCATCAGCTGAAAGCTATTGTGACCTCTTCTCTCCATAGCTCAAAATCTATACCTGTTTATGGAATTCACAGTTTCCAGACATCTAGTAGAGTTTGGGAAGACCCCTCAGAGTTTTGTTATCAAAAAGTCCCAAGAGCCAACAAATTAGGAGGTTGAGAGCAAATATTAGATTAAAACTTAAAACTGTAGGCATGGTGGCCCCCAGCGTTAATGGGCGAGGCACTGGGCAATGGGGCAGATACATTTTTGCTCATGTGCCTTGAGTCCTGCATGGCAGAGATGTGCCTACTATTTTGACTTTCTTCTTAGATCTCCTTTGGTGTTAGACCCTTGAGTGACCATCTGTGTATCTAGTGTAGAGAGAGCAGGGAACTATGTATTGGTTGTTTTGGTTCCTCTCTAGGTCTAGGTGGTAACATCAAATACTGGCCACCTTCTTATGCCCAAGTATGGAGCCAGAAAGGACAAAGGACTAAGGGTTAGTTCAGGTACCATGAAAGAAAATCAGTTTTTTGACTTATTTTTGAACCAAGTGCTTCACCTACCCTTTCTCATAGGGTTGTGGTGATCAATTAATGAAAGTGTGCATGTGAACTATTTTTATGTCAGAAAATGTTTTACCATTAAGAGTATACCAAACAGCAGGGCGTATTCTTATTTTCAACAAAATTTATTTTGTACTTTGTGTTCTTAGCTTTGTTCCATGGATTCCTAGAGGACTATTAAGAGGCCTTGGCAGGTACTACAAATTCTCTTTCTTATTATTGTCTTTGTTTTCCTTGTGTGGCAGAAAAATTATATTTTATGTCGCTTTGACCCAACTTCATTGCTGTCCACTGTGGTTCATACATTTATGAAATGTAATCTAGTAAAGGGAAAAAGCAGACATTTTTCTTCCTGGGAAGTCCCTTAGGTTTGTCACACTGCTCTGAGCAACAGTGGTAGAATTTCCAAATTCCTATTAGTGAGGGCCAACTTATTCTTGGTGTAAGGAGGGAGACTATAGAGGGAGGAAACCTTGGTTTATATATGAAAATATATAAGAAAAGAGACAAAACATAGAATACTAATTCTGGAGGTCTTTCATTACAACCCTGCTAATTTGTGCTTGAGTGGAGTCTTAGGAGGATCGTGTGTAGGGAGATTGCTTTCGTAACCCAGATTCGAATCTCATCAAATAAGGTCATCCACCCAAAGCAGTGATGTTAGGCTTGGCCCAGGAACTGAGGCATATAAAAATAGTTATGGGGAAGTTTTAAAGAAGAAAACAGATGTAGTTTTGAAATTGGGATGGGATCTATTTTGCCAGTGACTGTTTATATGGGTGTAGTCAAATCAGACATGCTTGAAAGATTTGCTTTTTATAATTCACCACAACTTTTTACAAATGGCAGGGTTGCACCAGTATGGGCATGGCTTGCTTTAAGAAAATCCAATATTTGTAACTGCACAAATTTATAAACAGATGAATTAGGGGATGGGTATTTCCTTGTAAAAGGATTCACTTATGGGGTTCTCTTCCAGGATATTTAAAATATGACTTGATTTACAAATATGGTTTGCCCATGTGTTTTCAGAAATGCATCTGAGAAAAGTATGAACACACACACACGCTCTCTACTGGGTGTAGAGTCTTCATTAAAGCAGGTAGATGGGACATTATGTCTCAAGATGACTATACCTGCTACAGGCTTGTTCTTACTGCAAATAGCTCACTTGACGGTCAAGAACTAGTTATCTTTGGGAAAGACAATCTGCCATGGGCTCTGAATGTCCCTGTACTTTTGTGGGATATGCAAATCTCTGACTGTTCTTCACCTGGACCATTTCTCAGGGTGGTGTTTACTGTGAGTACACTTGAGGGACATGGTGATGTCTCTCTTTGGGATAAAGAACAACTTTGCTTATTGCTTACCAGCAAGCAGCATGGTCCCTAAGCTCAGTGTTCCTCATCTATGTTGCAAATCCACTGTGTGTGTGGCATCCATCTGGGCCCCCAGCTTTACTCCAAAGGGACTTGAGGGCAAGGGGGACTGACACACATGCTGATGCTTATGCTCGTTGCTGGGTCATGAATAATAAAGGCTTTTGTCTCTAACCCAGAAGTCCCATGTCTTCTGCCAGCACCCACGAAACAGTAACCAGCTAACTTATTAGCTTGTATATAAGGTAAAATAAAACCCCAGACTTGACAGTTATTTCAATTTGATTTGATCTATTTTGATCAATTTGATCAAATTGAGCAAATTTCTATTTGATCTATACCTGTGGATTTTAGATTATCTGGGCACTTTGTTGACTTGATATAAAAGGCATCTCTTATTTTATCTTCCCATCCTTTATTTACTTAGGACTGCATGCGAAAATAATAGTTATTTTATTGTCATAGGTCTCAGCCATAGCAGCTGGTGTTTGGCTTAGATTTTTATTGTTGTTTTCTTTTATGTTTAGAAAGGGAAATTTTTTGGTGCTATTGAATTGACATCATATTCTCCAAGTGAAACTCTCAATTATACATGGAAGGGAGAAACTCATGATTATTAAGGAAACTGCACATTGGACTGAGGTTGTATGTGGGATTTATGAACTGATTGCATATGTAGGAAGTGTATTTTAAAGGTATCTTTAAAATGCTCCATATGTGGTTACCTGTGCTCTGTGTGCTCTACTAGGATGTACATATCTACCTGGACCACATGACAGATGGTGCTTTGTGCTCTGAGAATTAGAATTCAGCCTCCAGGGATAGGTTTCTCTTTTATTCCCTGAGTTGGGGTCAAGTGCCTCATTGCTTAGATGGATTTCTACCAGAATATTTGGTAGAAGTAAAAGACACTACTTTGGGGTTAGAATATATGTATGGGTGAATTTGTAGATCTGATTTGTTGCACATATTTGTGAACGGACACAGCAGTGAGCTGAATTGGTTTTAAGCGAACTCTAGAAATGATCCAAACGAATGTCATCCCCTTCAAATTAGCACCTTGGGAATCTATATGTTATTCTCAAATTATTGCCAATATTATGACTCAAACTTTCCTGTAACTCTTTTTATGGGGGTGTGTTCAGAGTCTGAGGTCCAGTAGTGATCAACCTTTGTGCTTTTCTTTCCCATCCTCTTACATTTAGCTTTATGACTGAACCATCCTGGCATGTCAATACTGACAGGACTCTGTGTGGGATGTTGACAACTGCACACCTGATTAGAATTGGTCCCAACCAGCTGATCTTTATTATTTAATTCATAGCTGCAAGCTCTGTGAAAAGCCAGGTCTTTTAATACAGGTGAGGCTATTTTAATGACTGATGACGTGTTGGTCTCAGAATTCTGCTGTGTTTCTGGAGACATGTCCTTTTTTTTTTTCCTCCATGTTCATGATTATAGAGCAGGTGCAGGGACCTTGGACATCATTTGGTCCAGTGTTTCCCAAATTTTGGTCATTATGTGTCATGATTTTGCAATATATATGAGCAACTATGTTATTATTTACTTATTTTCTTAAAAATAACTCACTCGGAAAAATTATAAATTTATTTAAAAAGGAAACTCTGTATTACTGCTAGAAACTATGATCCATTTGACATGAATACAAGATAGCCATAAAATAAATATGCTAAAAGTAAAATAATGTTATTAAATTCTAACTATATACTGATTCTTTGAACCTGAGCTCTAGTTTTTGTTTGCTAACAAGGAAATTAGCAAGTGCTGCATAGATGTTAAAGTCATATTAAGCCTGTGATGGATTACTGCATCTGAATTCCTTTATGCCTCCCTGTATCTACACCCTTGGGTAGTCCCCTCCCACAATGACTCTGGTTTTGGCCATGTGGTTTGCTTTGGCCATTGGACAATAGCAAATGTCATGCTAACAGTGACTTGAAAAGTGCTTACACACTGGCTTTTTCCCTCTGTTGCCGTTCTTGGAACTTTTGACCAGCATGTGAACAAGCCCAGGCTAGACTGCTGGATGATGAGAGTCACATGTCCCAGTCACCCCATCGCCCAGCCAACAGCTGACCAGTGACCAACATGTGACAGGCTAACGCTACTCAGTCTGCTGGCACTAAATGCAAAGTGAGCTCAGTCAAGATCAGCCGAGCCTGGCTCAGGTCAGCAGAACCAGTAGACCCATAGATGTGAGATCACTAAGAAATGATTGTTATGCCACCAAAACATGTCAGGGTGGTTTTTGATTCAGCGAAAGTTGACTTGGACCCCAGACTGTGGTGCAGCAGAGCAAGTCGCTCAGGCAGGATCTTTCCCACAGTTCATAAAATATGTAGAAGTTGTCTTTATGGGTAGTTAACATTCACCGAAGTATTCTCTGTAAGTTCATCTTATTGGGGGCGTGATGCATGTCTCTATCTTCTGTCAGTGAAAACATCTTCTAGGAATGCAGAGAGATACGCCCAGAGTTGCGATTCCCTCCCTTCCTCCTCCTCATTGTACTATGATCCTAATGCTGGTTTTCCTATGCAGGGGTGAGTGACATTGGCGCTCAGTGAATTACAGCCTTCTGCCCTTTCAGCAGTCAGAGCAGCACTTCCTTTTCTTGGTTGTGTTAGTCATTATCCATTTACAGTCATTTGCATTTTGAAGTCCTTATCCTGCTGCATCAGAGTATTAATGGGGGGTGCAGGGCAGCTCCACCAAGGCAATTTGTGTGGCTTCCGAAAACCTCCTCCAGATAATCCCCCCAAATCTGTCACTGTGGGGACCCCAATTTGTCTGATTACCTTTTTCCAACAGATGATAGAGTCACATCCTTAGACTTCTATTTTTGTTGCTTTCCTTTGGTTAATTCTATTAGTGGCTTACTCCGGACATGAAAGTCGTTTGCTATTAAAAACAAATGTCATCTCAAAAGGAAAATCCCAAGGCTGCCTTTCCTTCTGATCTCTGCAGCAGCAGCAGCAGTCTGGATGTTCAAATCAAAAGTGCTGCTTTGCATTAATTGTCTTCTGCCAACCCGAAACTCTTTGGGAAATAATGCCTCAGACTGAAGAAGGAAAAGAGGTCATGATTAGCTTTGGGGATCAGATGAATTTGAAGCTGTCCCTTGGACTGTATCTGGATGGCACAACCAAACATGATGCCAACCCTGAAAATCTGGTTGGTGAGTTTGTCAGTGACTCCCAGCTGCCTTGGAATAACATTTCACTCTTTGTTCCTCAAGTGCTGATTTGTTGAAGCCACCAACATGCTCATCTGCAGAACCACATTTCCCAGTTTCCCTGCAGCTAGGTGGCCATGTGGCACAGTTCTGGCCAATGATATGTGAGTAGCAATCTCCTGGGGATTTCTAGAAAAATTTTTGCTTTCTTAATATAGGCATTGTTTTTACCTTCCTCTAGCCCCATTTTTCCCCCCTCCTGCCTGGAATGCCTATGAAATGTCTGGAGCTGGAGCAGCCATCTTGTGACCATAAGGGAAAGACCAAGAGAATTGCAGAAACTTTTCTCTGATGCACTTTACCACCAAACCAATGCCAGGAACCTTCTACCTCTGAACTTCTTTCATGAGGAAAAACAATCCCCCATTTATCCACATCACTGTTAAGTGGGCTTTTTATGTGCAGCCAACTTGATCTCTGGGTGATACAGTGTGCTGCTGTGTCTTGGGCTAAAGAGTTATCTGGAGCTGGATGGAGCTATGAGCCAGGGCAGGGGAGGGAAGCCCGGCACGGCAGAGAGCCCTGTCATTCCCGTGCTTGTGTCAGACTGGGCCTCTTCTCACATTCTCCCATGACTTCTCATATTCTCCCATGATTTATTGGTGTTCTGGATAACTTGTCAGAGGGATTCCCTGGGTTTCTGTGCCCTTTTGGGGAATTGCATTTAATGAACATCTGCTTTATTCATTTCCTAGTTTTCCGTTTCTTGAGAGAAAAAGGAGGCTCTGAATAAGGTAATGATATCCTAGGCCTATTAGGAGAGAACTATGTAAGTTGGAGAGGGGAAAGGATATATTTTTTGTGAATTGAATATGTCATTTTGTACACAAGGAGTCATTCCGAGTGAGGACAGATACACTCCAAAACCTAGAAATGTGGCTGGATGGAAGGATCTCTTTTCCTGACATACTTTTTAAAAAATTTGTTTCAGAATGTTCAAGTTATTACTTCCCACTGCACTCTGAAGCTTGAGAGTCTACTGTGGTCTCTTGAAATAGTCCTGTCTAGATATGGGTGTCAGAGCATCATTGGGGGGGTACTTGTACTACAGCATGGTGGGGAGCTCCTGGCTTTGGGGAGGCCCTTTGTGGAATCCTCTCATGTCCTTGGGTCCAGATTTAGAGAAAGACAGCTGGTGTGGGCGGGACCCCAGGGGATGCAGAGGGACCAGCCTCCTCATGAGGAGAGCAGAGGACCCCTCTCTGGATTCGTTCTAGCATCTCTCAGGCTAGACCCAGAGATTTCTTGTTTACTCCCAATTGCTTTGGCTATTCTGTTCACACAGCTTGACACAAAATGCACCTCCTTTGACAGTGAATAGGAAGCAGGATAGTATAACAGTCGAGAAGCTAGATTTTTAATTTCTCTGGAAGATCTGGGTTCTGCCCTATTTCTGCCATTTATATGCTGGCTCACCTCAGGTACATTACTTAGCCTTGGTTTCCAAGAGGAACCTTGGTTTCCCCATCTATACAATTAATTACTCATAGTATCTGCTGTTGCTGCATAATAAACACAATCTCAGGGGCAGTCAACAATAAGCATTTAATTCTTCCTCACATATGGCTGGTCAGCTGGGGCAGGGCTTCAGATTGCTAAGGAGTGATCCTCGGACCCAGGTTGTGGGACTGCTCCATGTGAGTTTTTCTGGGGCCCAGGCTGGGGGACAGGGGCTACCAGAAGCGTGTTCTTCCCACGGTGGAGTTGTGAAGCTTCCAGAGTGATGAGCGGGAGCCTGTGATCCTCCTTAGGCTTACAACGCAGGCACTGTCCCTTCTGCCATCATTCCATTGGCCAAAGTCAGTTACATGGCCGAGCCTCACGTCTCTGGAGTGGGAAATATTTCTACATTTCCTTCTACAGAAGGAAAGCATCATTTCCTTCTTTCCAGCATGCAGCGTTTTCCCCTTTGACCTCGAATGGGCCTGTGGAAGCTTCTGAAAACTTCAGGGGGTTGTGATATGTGGTTACTTTTGTACATCGTGTTCCATGTAAAGCATGTTCCTGCCCATTCTCACTTGACCCTCTCAGTTATCCTGTGGAGTAAACTGAGAAGCCATTGCCACTGTCATTTTATGGAGAACGGTACAGGTTGGGTTGAACCCGAAGTCCCTTTGGCCTTTAAACTAGTGATTGGATAACAAAGTGTCATTTCCATGACAAGGGCATTAGTCAAGGTGTATAGGAATCAACCGTAAAGATTTGGAACTTCAGCATTTATTTCTTTATTCACCCACTCACTCATTTAACAAGTGGACATTTATGGAGCCCCATCGTGTGCTCTATAAGCTTTGTGGTGAGTGCCTTAGATACATCCTGTAAGGAATGGAGGGTAGCTCCAGGCCCATTTGGGGTTCAGAGACTGGCAGGGAATGGGGGGTGAGAGCCAGAGTCAGGAAGCCCGAGCTTGCTTGTCAGTCCCATGTCACTCATCACTGTGTGTCCCTCATGCACCATATGCAATCTCCTCCCACCTCTCCTTAGAGTGCAGACTAGGTCCAACTAAACCACTCCTTTCAGGAGGTGTTGGCGCAGTTCAGGGTCCCCAGAGGGGTCCCAGACATCTCCTGTTCCCCAGGACCACACAGTGACCTGCTAGGAGATGCCCATAGTCTGTCACCCTAATAAGCACCAGAGATGATGGGTAGCAAGGTCCGAGGCCCAGAGTTGGGGGTCAGGAGTCTGGGTTGCTGCACTGACCCTGGGGCCAGCTGGCAGCTTGGGAGGCTATCTGGCCACACCCCTTCCCACTTCATTTCCATTTTACTGTCTCTGAGATGGGATTTGTGATACACTGGATGAAGAGGTTCTTGATTAATTAGTTACTTATTCTCAAACCTTAGCTAAAGCTCACAACAGTTTTAGCCTCAGGGGTTGCTAGGGACTATTTATCCCATTTTACAGATGAAGAAATAGGCTCAGGGTAAGTGGGTAAGTGGCTTGTCCACTGTTCTGCTAGAATCCCCGCTGACCCCACAGATCCTTTCTGGTCTTCAGATTCTGTGGTGGGTTTCAGTTCACAGACACTCACTATGTGTTTTTCCTTGCAGTGCCCTGAGCTTGCCAGTGCTCCCTTGTCAATAGTTTCGGGAAGAGGCCTGACGTGGAGGGGCAGACAAGGAATGGGAGTCTTCCCTTCTTTCTCTTAGAGAATCCTGATCATTTATCATGACTTCTTTGGCTCTTTACCATTCCCACAACCCTGGATTTTGTAGGGGAAGGAAGGTCCAATTTAGGACGTGAGCTCATTGGAACCAGTCATGACCTGGGTTGAGCTGGACTCAACAGGCATGGCCACTCTGCGCTGGGTGGCCACCCTTACATCTTCACCAGTCCCGACCCTTTGGCCTTTGGTCATCTGGCCTTGGCCTGCTATGGACCTGAGATCTCTTGCTTGCTTTGTCAGTCTCCTACCCTCTTGTTGAAGGTCTTGACTTCAGAACTTCAGGCCTTTTTGCAAATAATGAAGGTATCTGGGCTCTCCGGAATGTGCCCTCTATGCCAGCACTTTACTAAATGCTTTACAGCTGCTGTTTGCTCTAAGTGAATTTAATCACTCCTCCTGTGATAGAGTTTCGTTCTCTTCATTTTACAGGCAAGGAAACTGTGAAGCTCAGAGAGGTTATTTGTCTTTCTCAGGATTACACAGCTGGTAAACAAAGCTTACTGTTTCCATCACGTAATTCTAGTCTTGTCCGTAATAGCTGCTGATATGGGTCAGGGATTTCTGATATGCTATTTGCAACCCTCGTAACAACTTGCCTTCTTATCCCCTTTGTTTGCCAGGTGATAGAATTGAGGCACAGAGAGGTTAAGTAACTTGCTCTAGTTCTAGCGAGTAAGTTACAGTTATAAGGTTCAAGCCTGAGGCTCCCTGACTCCCACACTCCTTTTTATTTTCTTTCTTGCCGAGAAAGTTCTCTTGGACTTCCCCATGATCTTGCTGAGCTCTTCTCAAACACCCGTGTGTGGTAGAAACTAATTAAAATTACATCAAGAAAGAGGTGTTGGGGAAAACCGGTCTCATTTAAAGGGGGTGCACGTGTGTGTGGTGTGTGGAGGGAAATAGACGGTGGGAAGAGAAAGCTCATCCCCAGTTGTGGTGATTGGTGGACTGATTGGAAGACCCTCACACCTTCTTCTTAAGCATCTCCTGTTGGCACCGCCTCCTTTTCTAGCCTTTGACTTCCTGAGTCTCTGGTCAGCAGCCATCACTCTGAAGACTGGTTCTCCTCTGGCTGAGCCCCTCTGACCTATGCCCCTAACCCCAAACCATTTGGGGTCTGCCTTAGCAAGGTAAGCCTGGCATACACAATAAAAGGATAACAACAGTACACATGGCTTCTAGCACCAGGAAGTGATTCAGAGTCTTGCCTGGACCCCAGCCCAAGCCCAGACTATGCAGCAAAAGGAGATCACTGGGAAAAAGGGTATTAGCTCATGACAACCTTTAGCAGCACTGCTGTTGTTTTTCTCCTGCCTTGGGAAAGACTGCCTAATTTTTTCTGACTACTCCGTATCTCTCCCGCATAAACCCAGACGCTCAGGGTCAAAACCTGTCAGGGCAAAACACACCCAGCTCACCCTGTGCTGTGAGAACCACTAGACTCTGTGCTTCTGCTAATCTGATTCCATTTCCAGTCCAAACCATCTTCATTTCTCACCTCCTAATTGATTTCCCTGCTTCCACTTCTACAATTTATTCTTTACTCTGCAGCTGCCCAGATCCTTCTAAATTGTGAGTCTGGTCATGTCACTCCTCCGCTCCAAGTTCCCTAATGGCTTCTCGTGTTCCTCCGAGAAAAGCCAAGTCCTCGATCACAGTGGCCTCTGTGATTGAGGGCGGGCGCCAGCACGCTTTTTCTGTAAATGGCCAGATAGTAAATATTTTTGGCTTTTGTGGGTCACCGTCTCTGTAGCAACTACTCAACTCTGCTGTAGCAGGAAAGCAACACGGACAATATGTAAATGAATGGGCAGGGTTCTGTTCCAACAAAACTTTATTTAAAACGGGCAGTGGGTTGGATATGGCCTGTGGGCTCCAGTGCACTTAGCTCCGCTCCAGCTGATTGGGCTTCTGGTACGTCTTGGTCCTCATTACTTTCTGTTCTTGCCCTCTGATTCAGCTCCAGGGAGCTCTACAAATGCTCCAAGCCTCTGCTCGGGCCCTTGCAGCGGCTGTTCTACTGAGAACATTCTTCCCCAATATGTACGAGTGGCTCCTTTTTTCACTTTCTTCAGGTTTCTGCTTAAATGTCATTCCCAGGGAACCCTCCCTGACCACTCGATCTGAAATAGCAATGCTTCTCATTTTCTGAGCCACCCCCCCGCCCCATTCTCTTTACTCTGCTTGATTTTCTTTGCTAGACCTTGCCGCCAGCTGGCATATTTATTTATTTATTGAATGATTTAATGATTTCTTCAGCAATTATTGCCGAGTGCCTCCTTAATGCCAGGCAGGTGCCAGAATTCCGTCAAGAACAAAACAGACAAAGGCCTTCACTATCACTGGACTTGAAGTCTAGCTGGGAAAGACAGACAATAGGAGTAGTGAAAATAAATATAAATGTGGCAGGTGGAGATAAGCGCTACGGAGGAAATTAGACTGGGCCAGGGGACAGGTAGTGGGGCTTGCCTCTGGTCTTCTCTGTCAGAATTTGCGGCCTGGCATCATTGCTAGGCTTTCCCAAGTTACAGCTGCAGTGACATTAACTCCCTTTGCTCTGCTTAGAGCCTGTTGCCAAGCTGTAGTGTCTGCTGGAGCCAATAGGGGGCGCCACAGACTGTGCAGCACTGGCTGTGCAAAGAGGTATGATGGGGACGGGGCAGCCAAGCTTCTGCACAGGAGGGAAAGGGAGGTGAAGATGCAGCAGAGGGATGGGGAAGTTGGAAGCTGTGGGATGTAACAGGATCTGAACACAACCTCTTGCACCGCGAGTGTTTTTCATGGAGCACTGCCTACACTCTGAGGCATTACGGAACAATGCATTTCTAAGTCGGGATGCTTAATAAATCAGCCAGGCGTGTATTATTATGCCGCAACGGAGCCCTTGTTGTGTCTTAGCGCTGAATTATACAGCACAGAAGCTGGGTCGGGCTTTCTATCATCTTGGACGTGTGGCAGCAATGGCCTGGCTCTAATTGCTCTCCGTGGGGGTGGGTTCATTTGTGTCTTGGCAGAGTGACTCACTCTGACTGATTGAAGGGGACTTGCGTGGAATCACGGGCTCAGAGAACTCTAGACCTTGAAAGAGACCTTAGAGGTGATCCTAGTCCGGTCTGCTCGTGATACAGATGGGAAAATTGAGACTCACAGAGAAGTTACTTGCCCAAGGTCATAAGATAAATAGCAATTGAGGCTTCAAGTCAGGCTACTGATTCTGAGTCAAATACACACTTTACCACCCCAGACAGAGTGTCAGGACAGCCACTGCTTCCTTTCCCATCTTTGTCTATGTGTGCAGCAAATGCCATGTACTGACATCCTCCTGCTATCTGATTCTGAAGCTAAACACCGAGAAGAAGCGGTGCCTCATTTACTTGAATAAAAATGGACAACCAGTTTAAAAACCACAGACTTCCATATTTTATGGATCCCTAGGGACTCAGTGAACTCATGCTCCCAGATTAAAGGAAGGAGGAAAACCGTACCCTTCTTGCTGAACTCTGCTGCCTGCTGGTTCCCCAGTGCCCCAGCAGTCTCCGAGATGGAGATAGTTACATATGACAGCTGGAGAGCATTATCACTTGAAGGTTTTCATTCTGGCTTTTATATTTGATTTACATCGATCTGCATACAGTATGCTCTGGGCATTGTTTTCTGTTTCATTCCATTTTCACAGCCACCCTTCTCCAAGCTCAGTTGCTATTTTGGCTTCCTCAGCTCTGCTGGGTGAGATGAGTGCTTGGCTAGAGTTTGATCTGGAGAAACATCTGAAAGTTCCACCTCACGGGAGGGGCTCTGGGGCAGAGAGTGTCTGCTGAGTCAGCGATGTGTTATTTGGCCATCAGTTCCCTTAAGGTTCCACTGTAAAAATCTATTTATTGCAGTCCTCATTTGTCTCTCATACCTAGGACCATCTGTATGTGTAAATGCCCAGAGGGTAACCTGTGTGATCAGAGTGGCTCTCTGTGTCAGGGGCAAAGTGGCACCTTCCAGATGCCATGGAGAGATGACCACCTTCTGGGCACTTAGATCAGTCCTAGATGGGAAATAGTGTTGTACAGTAAAGTACACAAAAGCACAACCACTTGTAGAGGATGCATGCATGTGTCAATGTACACCAGACACGTGAACTAACTTACGTGATTGGACATGGGAACTCATGTTTGCATCTTTGAAAGTTTGCAACTTGAAGGTTCATACGTAGGGGACTCACTGTAGTCATAGGTGAGACGTGCAACTTAAAACCACAATGAGGTATTACTACCCATCCACTAGGATGGCTAAAATTAAAAGGACTGATAATACCAAGAGTTGACAAGGATGTGGGTCAAGTAGACTCTCATGCAGAGCTACTAGGAGTGGAAACTGGTACAATCACATCAAAACATCACTTGACAAACCTTCTAATCAGAGATAAACATATGCCTGTCCTGTGACCAAGCCATTCCATTCCCAGATCTTTCACCAAGAGAAATGAGTGCACATGTCTACCAAACACACGTACAGAAATGCTCTAGCAGCTTCATTCATAACAGCAAAATATTGCAAACTACCCAGATGGATAAAAGTAAGTCGGATATGCTCATACTGTGCAATAGTGCATGGCAGCCAGAAAGAATAAACGACTTATACACAACAACACAGATGAGTCTCACCCATATAATGTGCAGCCAAAGAAAACAGACACAGGCGTCTATGCTGCAGGATTCCATTTACATGAAGTTCAAGAACAGCAAAGCTAGCCGATGGTGATAGAAGTCAGAATTATGGTTACTTTTGGGGAAGGGAGGTAGACGAGGAAGGGGCCTGGGGAAGCCTTCTGGGGTGTTGGGAATGTTACCTATGTGAAAATTAATTCACTCCCTTAACTTCTGTGCACTCTACTGTGTGTCTATTATACCTCCATGAAACTGAAGGAGGGGAAAAAAGGTCGCAGGAGAGAAGGCCTCCAGGGCCATTCGAGTAATGTCACAGGCCTCATACTTCCAGGACTTGGCCTCTATTTCTAGAATATTGATTCCAGTTTGGCTTTGTGGATTATACTCTTCAGCATTTCCTGATACCAGCTTTGCCGTCTGCCTAAAGGCTTGATGTTTAAACATGCCCCAAGCCTGCCACCAGCCTCTGTGTTTGTACAGTATACACACACTTTCAGGTTTGCCCAACTTCAAGTTGACCAGATGGTATCAGAGTTTGCCTGCAGCAAAATAGCTCTTCTGCGGCCTGCTTTCCCCACGCCCCAGCCCCCTAATCTCACACTTCGTAGTCAGGGTGAGATGGCAACTCCCCACACTAGGTCCTCCATAAGCTACCCAGTGCTGCTGCAGTTTCTAAGGGGCATCTGAAGAGGGAACTCTCCGGGTCATGTGTACTCTCTTAGGAGCTGAGTAATAAACTGTGGGTAGTCCCAGTGAGCTGGACTGAGTAGACCTATCCGGACTCCTTTGGGCTAAGCTAGTGGCCAGCTAAAGGCCTAGAGTAAAAACAGATTCTCCTCTCCTTGGGCACTCTCCTCTGGGACAGGGATGGCAAATCCTTCATGTATGGGCCAATCCATCCTCCCCTGGCTCCTTCCTACCCTGTGGCAGACATTAATAATCAGTTACAGCACTTTTCTAATAAGCCTGGATGGAAAAGCACTCCTAGGAAACACAAGAGACAAAGTGCGTACTCAAGTATCTGGAGAAGAGCTGCCTTCTTGAGTCCTAGCCAGGGCAGCATCTCCTCCCAAACAAAAGGCCACCCTAGGCCTCTCTTCCCACACCAGCTGCAGATAAGAGAGATGCACGTTCTAGTTTCTTATAAGTAGAAGCTGAAAGAAGGATTTGCCTGTAAGAGACTTACTAAGGAAATGCTCCCGGGTTACAGAGGGGAGGAAGGCAAGTAAGGGTGCAATCTCAGGCAAATCTCAGGTCCCCAGAGGTGGCTTCACTGTGATTGGTAGGGGCATTCTGGAGTGTAAGTTACTCTGGGAATTGTCCAAGGGAGCTGGGCTTGCACATCTTCTCACCTGCTGTCCGTCAAGGGCCTCCGGGAGAGAGAGGTTCCCAGGTACTCCTGGCCATCTGTGTGCAGGCAGTGCTCTAGTGGCCCAAGGGCAGTCCTCTGAAGATGAAGCTTGGGGTGGGTGTGGGATGCACCCAAACTGGGGTACGCAGGGACAGCAAAACACACACACTCTCTACTACTGAAGACAAGTCAGAAAGACAGAACCAATGGGAAAGGCTTCGTGCCGAGCGGCATGGTCTCTAATCCTTCCCTACTCTGGGGAGGAGTGAGGCGGGAGGAAGGTGATTGAGTTCCTCGTGGTCGGTCCCATCCTGACCCCCACCGTAGTTGTCCCCAATGGATGAACAAGGTTGGAAGGGGCAGGGACACTGCCTCTGGATCCCCCCATTACAAAGACACAAAGGGATCTCCTTGGGAGAGGCTTCTGGCTCCTAGCCCTCGTGCAAAATCCATGTGAATCATGATCACTCCTGTTTTCACAGCAACGTACAGTTTCAGTGCTTTCGTGCTCAGGACTGTATTTTCATACTCTGCGAGGTGGCAGGGGCTTTTATTTCCATCAGTCACATAATATAAAGGATTGGTGCTCTTTCCAGTGTACTTCTATGTGCTGCTTCTCCAATTAGCTTGTAGTTTTGTCTAGAGCTGACCCTGACTGTACATATCCACAGCTGAACTGGGGCGCAGGGCTGGTGTCATTTCCCCACCTTTAAATAGTCCTTTCTCTACTCTAAGTAATAGATGATGTTTTTTTCTTTTGTGCAAAAAAGATGGGGACTCTGGACATCTGGCCCTAGTGTCGGCTCAGCCCACCTGATGGCTGTTAAAATTCTTTAACCCCTCTGGGCCTCAGTTTCCTCATTTGTAGTGTAAAGAGGTCGGCCTAGATTACAACTCCAGTCCTGTTCTGAAATTGTGTGCACACGTGGCTCCTGGTTATGGGAATTGTGTTTCTTTGTTCATTAGGAACAAAGAGAGAGACTCAGATTGTAAAGGTTGCTACTATTTTTTGGTTTCGATACCTTAATTTTTAGGTAACATTTTTCTTTAAGAGGAGGGAGCTCACGGGTGTAAGGGAACCTGTTTTTTTTTTTTTTTTCTTTTTTCTTTTAGACATTAAAGCCCCTGTCTTCAGGGAAGAAGAGGCTGTTGGATGTGTTCTGAATGTTTCAAATCAAAGCCTGCCAAGGGATAGAGAGCTATAGGTTTCAATAAGCACCTTCTTTCAGTAATTTTAAGAATTTCACTTATGAGGATAATGAAAACTTCAGAAACCCTAGGAGACATACCAGAAAAAAATATAGTTCATCAGTGGAATTTTCCTAAATATTCTCTCTCCCTACTCCGTTTGTCCATCAGGAGGGTCTCCTCTGCAGATTCTGATGTTTTCTACACCTTAATTGTATCTGTGGAAGCTTGAGACCTTGAGAGCTTGAGTCCCCTCCCCGGCTTGCAGCTCCCCCCTCCCCCCTGCCCTCCCCACAGCATCCAGGACCACTGTTGACCACCCTGGCTCCTGGGACCCGAGTTGTCCTCTGCTCGTGGCAAATGTTTCCACCAGAAGCCCAGGCCTTGCATAGCAAATGTTTGTTGCTTTGCCTCCTGCTTCTCTCAGTGTTGCTTTAATAAAAACAAAGGTGTGAATGCAGTCTTTCTGTGACCAGGTTTGCGGATTTCTTTTAGCTGTAGAATCTGCACCCACCCTGGGGTTTGTGGGCCTCAGTTAGGCGATAAGTGCCCTGAGGGCGATCTGTACACGCAGGCCCTGCCATATAGAGTGTGCCCTGCTCCTAGTTGGGAGAGAAATGGGTATAGAGCTGACTTCTTCCCTTTGATAGGTTTTCTTGAGATTTTGCCAAAATTCATTCCTAGCTATTTAAAGATTAAGAAAAGAAGTACATTTCTGAGAACTTAATTTGATGTAATTTTAGGCAAAAAAAAAATGCATACATTTAGAAAAGGCAATGTGAAATCCTTAAAGACCCAGTTGAAAGGACGAGTTGATGTTTAATTAAAAGCAGTGGGCATGGATGGATTCTGTACATTTTTTAAGGATCAAGTTACCTGGAAAGAAAGAAAAATTGTGGGATGGGTATAATGTAAACAAAAAGCAGAGTTCAAATTAGGACTTTAAGACATTAAAATCAAAAGAAACTCTTCAAAAAGAGTGTCCGTCTTGGGTATTAACCTCCAACATTGAAATGAAAACAATTTTGAAAAGCTTTAAAACAAAAGGCAACCCACATTTGGGCATCCTTCAGATCTCTTGGCCTCCAGCTTTCTGTGGGAAGCTATGGTTTCCCATCATCTGCTTGCTGGGTCTAACATGTATTCTCTGCCATGTGCACCTAGAATTTCTTACCAAAGCCATGCTGATTTGAAAGAAGATATTTTATGGCTCTTGTACAGTGTTTGTGAAGCCAGTGTAATGGCTGGAAAACACAGAGCAGAAGCCAGGAAACTTAGTGTCTTGGTCCTGTTTCTGTTTCTCACTCACTGAGTGAATTGGAGGAAATTACTTTCTTCCTCTGAGACTCAGTTCTCTTGCTATAAAACGAGACCCTTTTCAGTGCCGTCCAACAGGACTTTCTGTGATAAGGGAAATGTTCTATAGAACATCCAGTAGAGTAGCTGCAAGACACATGTGCTATGGAGCCCTAGAAATGGTGCTAGTGTGTCTGAGGAATACACATTTTAATTTTATTTAACTTCAGCTAACTTAAATTGCCACACGTAGCTGGAGGCTAACATATTGGATGGAGCAGTTTTAGATGGTCGCTGAAATCCCCTCCGGTTGTAAAATTCTGCAATTCCATCCTTGGTGTTCATTGCTAATCAATCAAACAATCCTCAAACCATAATTTGGGACCTTGCCTGATCCAGGTGCAATTTTAATTTCTAGGGAAACAAAGATGATAAGGCAGAGTCCTCGTTCCTTAAGAGCTCACAGTCTCGTGGGAAAGAATCATAAACTTCTAGAAACCCTAGGCTGTTAAGGCTTGGGACTCCTGGGAAAACAAAGAGTAAGTAGGGCCAGGCTTCGTCGATATTCATTACATATAGGTCTTTCACGTTGGCTGAGCAGGGATGCACTGTTAGGCAGTTGGTGCCATCTAGGTCTGGCTTACTTTTCCTCCCTAGCTTTAGATGCTAAAAGTAAACCTGGATATTCGCCAGCTGCTGAGTCAAAACTTGGTTATTTTTAGTGTCCGGAGCCTTGAAACCTAGTTAGGGTAAATGACCTAAAAGGATGGACTGAGAGATTCATTCTTTCATTCAGCGAATAAGTACTGTGCACATTTTGAGTGTCTGGTGATGGGCTAGACATGGGGAAATGGCCACACAGGAGACAAACGTGCCTTCCTCTCGCAGAGCAGTCCTGGCTTTCCAGGGGAGGCGGTAGACCTCGCACCAGCAAAGAGAGACGATGCTTTTAGATGGTGTTAAGAAGAGGCTGGCAACTAATAACAATAATAATTAAAAAAAATTACTTAGGACAACCCAACTAAACCTGCTGGCCTCTAGCTTATGGTCTCTCGGTAGATGTTGGTGTAGGGAGTTTGGTCTTAGAGTAAAAAAAAAAAAGGAGTTCCAGGCCTGGTGTGCTGCTCACTTTGGTGGAAATTTGGGGAAGCAGAAGCTTGTTCTGGGGATGGAATAATACACTGTGTATGAGAGGGCTTCATAACCAGTTAAGCACTCCACAATGGTAAGGATCCATTATTATTGCTTAGGTTCTAAAATCTCCCTGTAGATAGTCATGACTAGTTGAGGATCTCTGGCTCAGCACACAGGAAGGGGAGACCCGGGAGAGGGACGGAGAACATCTTGAGGAACATCTAAGGGATGCTGCAGGTCAGGGGTCTTCAAACAGTGATCTCCAGAGCCCTTGGCTTCTATGGAAGGGCTTCTGCTGCTGTACAGCGTACAGGCTGAGAGGCCAGCCCAGTGGGTCTGACCCTACTCTAGCTAGAACTACCCAATCTTAACTATCCTGTATGCAGGATGTATGTGTAAAGTCTTAGTTAAAGTATCTTTTGGCAAGAAAATCTGTTTGAAACTGGTTGGGTGTCTGCTGAGAGTGGAAGGGGTCACCAAAGACTCTGAAGCATGGGAGGAGCTCAGGCCAACTTCCGTCCATGGGGAACAAAATGGGTGTGACCAGTAGGAACCTGGGAGAATCCTTGGGACAGGACGAGAAAGGCGCAGATGACTTCTCCAGACATTGAACCTTATTTACAGAGCAACTGTGAGTTGCACTGTTCGTCCACGTTGTGCAGTTCATGTTGTGTCCAAAACAAGTAACTAGAAACACGAAGTAAGCGGTTAGTATATATTGAACGTGTGCTCCAGGCTCTGTGCCTCGCTGCCTCATCCATTTCTTCCGTTTGCCTCTGCAGGTTCGCTCTCCACTCTTCTCTGCCCTGCTCCATGCCCCACGTGGAATGTATTAAGGGGCTCCTCTGCCCTCTGGGTTCTTTTGGTTTCAGCCAGTGGGAGGAATGGAGGGGGGACAGTGAGGTCAGTGCATTTATTCCCGTGGCTCTTTCGCTGTGGGTTGCTACCAGCTGGCTGCACCCCTGCCTTGAAGGTCATAACTCATATCAGGTGCTCTCTTCACAGAGATCTCACTTTCTTTGGGTATAGATACCCAAGTTTGTCCTGGTGCCCTTTCAGACCTAGGCGTGATAATGGCACCCACTGTTGTTGGCCTGGGGACACTGCACCCCTCTTGTGGTTTTGCTACATTTTTCACACTCTTGTGTAAATTGGTCTTTTATTAAACCTTCCTTGGATTATCCCAATTTGAGGGCACTGTTTCCTCCTGGGGCTCTGATGGATGCATAGCACAACAGCCCTGTGAAGTATGTACAGTTATTACCCCATCTTGCAGATGAGGAAACGGAGAAACAGAAAGGTTAGGCTATGCGTCCAAGCTCACACAGCTCATCAGTGAGCCCAGAGGATTAAAAACCCAGGCAGTGTGCCCTTGAGCAATGCATTATAGCACCTCTTCAAGCAGGGGAGGTGGGTGGGTAGATGGGGGGAAGGCCTAGAGCTTGACTTCTATCACAGGGAGCTTCCTGCTTGCTGCCCCGAATTCCTTTGAGATCCGGCCTTCCTCATTAGCCCCTCTTGACTGTCAGCCCAGCCAGGGCCATTAAGTGCTCGCAGGCGGGCAGCCTGTAAGAGGTGGCAGTGAGGTGAGGTCCGGGGAAGAGTAGACGACAGTTTGTTTCTGTGATTGCAAAAAACACCACCACCCAAACCAAGACAGCCCCAAATGAGTTAAACAAGAAGAAAATAGCCTTCCGGATGTGGCAGGGGCTGACAGCTTCCCCTCCGTGATTTCATTTGGTGGTGAAGGTTTTGTCAATACAACATGCTGCCCGGAACCACACACAGTGTCTGATTCTGTCTGAGAACATTTTTTTTTTTTCTTTCTGACTTGCACAGGCTCTGGCTGGGAGTGACAGAAACCAGCCTCTAACTTCTCTGACCTACTTCCCAGCTGCTTCTCCAGCCAGCAGCCTACACAGCATCCATTTTAACCAGCTTTTCCAGGTCGGGACCGTTCAATGCAGAGGCTGGCTTTTGCTTGACACAAAGCCAGGTACCATCAATTTTCCTGTTTGCTAAATTTTCAGTGTTCCCTTTCTTTAGCAGAAAAAGTATGGATTGGGCTCATGTTTAGGACAGATAACAAATGCAGTTGCTTTGAGCCAAAATTGGCCACTTGCTCTATACTTCATGTGCTTTAAAAGGCAGTTTTTCTACCATTATGGAGAACCTGGGCCAGACCAAATGCAAACAGTGAGGATTTAGGCCATCCCAATAGACAGTCATCCTCCTCTTTTTCTTGTGACGCAGACAAATGTATGCTCCACATAAACACAATGTCTTATTTTTCACTTTTTTGAAAGGATCATATGAAACCAGCTCTTCACAGATAAAAAGCAAGTGCTTTGTGTATCTATTACTGTACCTTTCATCTCCCAAGGCTTTGTGAGAAACTTCCAGCTGGAGCTACATTCTTTTCTGGTTTGATAAAGATAAATTGTATTCAGTGGGAGAGAAAGGGGAAACCTTTTCTTGATTCTTCTCTAAATAAAAAGTCAGGGGAAATGTGCCTTTTTTTCCCAGTCCTCAAAGAAGTTATTCCCCTTCAAAATGACCCCAAATTTTCTGTGCTGCTCAGCATACTAAAACAGTTTGATCTTTAAGAGAAGCTTGTTATATATTGGGTCCTGGGAACTCATTAGAGAATAAAGAGGACAGATTGCTTTCTTGACTAATATCTGTTAATGGTCAACACTCAGGTTCAGGCCGTATGGTGTAGTGGTTTATGGCATAGGCTCTGGAGTTGAAATCTTGGCTTTTCCCCTTGCTGATTTGGTAATTTGCCTGTGCCTCAGTTTCCTCATCTGGGGTGTTAGATATAATATTAGGTCTCTCATAAGATGTTGTGAGAGGTAAATGGAGTAAACCATGGAAGGTTTTCTAAATAGTGCTTGGCACATACATTTTAATAAATGTTCACAATCATTATCTACCACAGGAAAGATAGAAAGGCGGGAAGAAACCCAGTCCAGTGTGTGTATGTGTGTATGTGTGCGTGTGTGTGCACGTGCATGTGCATAAGCAAGTGTGGGATTTAGTTGCTGGGAGAAGGGAGCTCAAAGAAACAGGGAGCAAAGCAAGAGGTGGGTAGTGGGGATTCTAGAAAGGGCTAAGTGGGATCTGGGTGTCCTCAAAACTGATTCTTTTTCTTTGTTAGTTTTCAACACAAGAAGGAAGACGAGACGCAGCCAACTGCCTATCAGGTTGCTGTCCTTGCCTGAGCAGGGCTATCAGGAGCTCTGAGCTTTGCTTTTATTGGAGCTACAAGTGTTGGGGCTTGCAGTCTCCTGAGGTGGTGGGAAAGGGGCACAGGGGGGTTGACTCGGTACCTGGTATGCTGCAATGACCTTGTGACCTCCAAGAAGTCTTCTTTCACCAGGCCTGAGGCCACTCACAGATCAGAAAACTGCTGGAATGGACACAGCAGGTGCCTGTGACCTCATGGTTTTGGGGTCCAGAATATTTTGACCTTGCCATTTTCTTCCCAGGACATTGTGAATATGACTTTTAATAGAATTGTACCAATATTAATGGTTTTTTGCTGGAAATGTATTTTTCTAAGGAACCCCATTAATTCAGTTTAATTTCTTGATTAATATTCTAGCCAGAACAGTAAATACTTTTGGATATTTTCTATTTTTAATGAAATTATTTTCATTTGGATCCAATTCAAAGAGAAACAGAGAAAAGAGAGAAAGAAAAGCGGGATCGAGAAAGGGAGACAGAGAGGAAGGCAAAGAGAGAGGGAAGAGAGAAACAGAGAGGAATGTCTACACAAGCACATTTACACAAAGATGCAAAGAAAAAATACAGAGACAGAGATGGAGAGTTAGAGAAACTGGGGGCTTTACAGAGGCAGCCACACAAAGAGAGCGGGAGACAGTGAAACACAGAAAGAGAAAAACACCACACACAGCTAAGGAGAGAGAGAGCAACACAGAACAAATGTTCAGGTATGCACACGCATTTACACACACACACATGCACAGTCACAAAGCAAGAGAATCAGAGGGAAGGTACACACACATACACAACACAAACACACACCACAACCAAGAAGATGACAGCTGTGCTGGTGGGTTGATTGCCCAGGTTTTGGATATGGCAGGATCAGAATATGGTTAGGATCAGACAGTGGGATTGAACTTATCTTCAGGATCGAAATGGCAGGATTCAGAGCGGGTATGCAAAGTTCTTCACAGAATACTTGATAAATAGAAGTTATTAATTTTTTAATAAATTTATTTATTTATTTATTTTGGCTGCGTTGGGTCTTGTGTTGCTGCGCACAGGCTTTCTCTAGTTGTGGTGAGCGGGGGCTGCTCTTCGTTGCGGTGCACGGGCTTCTCATTGCGGTGGCTTCTCTTGTTGCGGAGCACGGGCCCTAGGCACACGGGCTTCAGTAGTTGTGGCACACGGGCTCTAGAGCACAGTCTCAGTAGTTGTGGTGCACGGGCTTAGTTGCTCTGTGGCGTGTGGGATCTTCCCGGACCAGGGCTCGAACCCGTGTCCGCTGCATTGGCAGGCGGATTCTTAACCACTGCACCACCAAGGAAGCCCAGAAGTTATCAATTTTAATAGAATCTTAGCCTGATACTTGCAGCAGAAACCCCTTTTCTGGTTGGAAGACCACTTTCAGGTGACCTCACAGATTTTTTTCTTCCAGGGGTGGGAGCATCCTGGTCCAGATCCTCCTCCTCATCCACTGACACATTCCCCACTCCCCTCTGTTGTGCTCCTGACATGCATAGCAGGCAGACAGAATATAGCTATTACTTGCTCCTCTTTAGAAAGGTGGCAAAACTTGCAAGGACTGGCGGGATGGGGGCTGGTGGGCAGTGAAATTTGGTAGGAGAACCAAAAAATAAAATGAAATAAAATGTCTGTGACTGGGGGCACCAAATACTGTGAGACTGATTCTAAGCAGTGTTGTTTTATGGCTGCTTCAAGATCTCAAAATCCTTATGGTTTCTTAAATCCCAAGGAAATGGGCCTGAAGACACAGAGAATGTAAACTAGATCTTTGAAATTCCCTCCGGTTATTCTCTGGAAACGTATTTCTGCAGAAGTGCCTTCTGATTGACAAAAGCTCACTTTTATATTCACAATCTCACCCTGTGAAGGTCTAGTCTAAAATCACCCTCAGTAACTTCTAAAAAGCCCCAGTCCTCTCGATGTATGCATTTAATTTATTGTTTTTCTCTTTCAGAGCTTTCTTTTGTATATAACCAAATCCCAATTCTGAGTGCCTGTCTCACACCCCTAAGCCGTGATGTTGGAAGATATTTTTAAAATCTAGAGCTTGAAATTCCCTTCATTTACTTTCAAGTCCCTGGTCGTTTGGAAATTTATATAAGATTTCCCATCCTTCCCAATCTCCTACTTTATGTTCCCTTTGGAAGCAGTTAATTAATTTCATCTCTCAAAGATGCTTTGTTTCCTTAAGTAGTTCAGTCTGGCTAGCCTTCCACTGGGTATCACTTTTCGCCAGCACTTTGCACAGATTCATTCCGAAATGGCTTATTGTGGGCCAGTTGTCTGGGTTTGATGGGACAGTTGCCTATGAGGTCAGGGTCTGTATGCATCACTCAGTCATTCAACAGTCATTCCTGAGTCCCTGATATGGGCCATGCACTGAGGATAAAAAAGCCTGACCTTTGTGAATCCCTGTCCCCAGCCCATAAAGGCCCCAGTGACTGACCTGGGTGGGGTCCTCACAGGCACTTTGGGGGATTTTATACTGAAAGTAGAAGACATGAGAGCTGGTGAGTGAGGCCACACCAGTGCCTTTGACAGGGAGTTGAGAGACCAGGAGAATACATACCTCTTTCAAGCCAACAGGACTATAAATGGAGGGTAGAACCAAGAGTCAGTAACCAGGCAAACAGCAGATTAGAAGGGGATTACGGTGAGTTGGTTCCAGGATGACCGCCATGAGCTCTGTTTGGGGTGTTGACAGCTCAGATTGATGGTGCTGAAGGTACACAGCACGTGGGTGTTGCTGGCTCTGGATTAAAGGTACAGGCTCTGGAGGGGTTCTGTCCACCATCCACCATCCCTCAGGCCTTCCATGCAGTGTGGTTTGGAAGAGGGCAGCCCCCTTTTCCCTCAGTGAGAGAAGAGAGGGATATTCTGGGATGTTCACACTAAAGGCCTGATTACTTTAACTTCTCCTCTGGGTCATCTCCTTCGCATGGTTCTAGGTACTGGAGCTGGAAAAGGTGATAATCTTGTGTTTCTTTAAATGCCTTCTCGAGCTTCCTGTCTTGAGCTGGAGGCCAGGATGAGGAAGTGTGGGGAAAGCACAGGTGGAGACAGGTCAGGTTAGCAGGGGGCAATGGTAGATAAGGTGAGTGCGCAGAGATGGTGTGGCCTGGGGCAAAGGTCAACATGGTCACTTGCATGACTTAAGATGAGTCTAAGAAGTGCCTGTGAGTTTGGGGGAGGGGCAGATGGTAAAGACAGAGACAGAGGATGAGTGGACAAATGGAAGCAGCCAGAGGTCCGGTGTAGGAGTTGATCGTTTTGATGAGTCTTCCTATTACTGTCAGAATTACGCTGTGGCCTTAGAAGGGTGGCAGCTCCATTATAAATCTAAAATTATGGTTTTTCAAGGAGTTTTCAGGACTGAGAGTGGTGGAGCTTACCCCTAGGGGGTGTTATACTGGGGAGAATTGTGCTGGATTCCACACTGTGCATGGATCTCAGAGAACTCTCTGCTTCTGCTCACTCTTCCTGCCCCTTGCCAATTCCAAGCCCTGGGGTAAAACTCAACATGGCCACTTGTTTGACTTAGGGTAAGTCTAGGCTTCCCCCATGGTATTTGAATCAAGATGTTTAGGTAGAGCTAGGTTTTTTGGTAGAAGAGACCCACTTACACTCAATTTATTTAGGACATTCCCAGAATGTCTCAAGCCATGCCAGACATGATTGGGCATAAGCAACCTCTGCCTTTCACACTAAATTACCTTAATTAATTCCACTGGTGGCTGGACTGAGGCACCAATTTCCGAGCACAGAAGTTCTTGGAGCAGGATGTTTTATAGTCTACAATACCCTTGTATTGATTGAGAAATCTGCTTAGCAGTTTGAATGTGAAGCATTAAAAATAATTTCATCTCATCTGAAGGTCCAGAAATAGGAAAGTTGACATTCTGACACAGGCCAACATGGGGCACAAATTACATGGTCATAGATGACAGATGAGGAATGAGGTGCCTTGCCAGTAGAATGGGACAGAAATGACAGTGCTGGGCCTAAGCTTTAAAAAGGCAAGTTCATTTCCCCTTGTGCTTTGGGGAGTCCTGAGTTGCCATGTAATAGGAGAGGCACAGCAGCTGGGATTTAGACTTTTGTGGATTCCAGCTGAGTCCAGCTTTCTGGTCAACCCTGCCAAGGTGCCAGACAGATGATTGAGCCATCTTGAATGTTCCACCCAGTTGATACCCCAGATGCCTGCAGATGCAGCCATTATCACATGGAGCAGAAGAATCACCCATCTGAGCCCAATCAATGGACAGAATCTTTGGAGATAATAAAATAATTGCTGTTCTAAGAGATTTGGGGTGGTATGCTGTGCAGCCATAGGTAACCAAAACAGGAGACATACCCTTTATAGTTTTATTTATTAGAGAAGTTAGATATTATGACTCATAGACCAAATCTGGCCCACTATCTATTTTTTTTTTTTTTTTTTTTTTTTTTGCGGTACACGGGCCTCTCACTGCTGTGGCCTCTCCCGTTGTGGAGCACAGGCTCCGGACGTGCAGGCTCAGCGGCCATGGCTCACGGGCCCAGCCGCTCCGTGCCATGTGGGATCTTCCCGGACCGGGGCACGAACCCATGTCCCCCGCATCGGCAGGCGGACTCTCAACCACGGCGCCACCAGGGAAGCCCCCACTATCTATTTTTATAAGCATATTTGTATTGGAACATAGCTCTGTCTATTTGTCTAAGTATTGCCTATGAAAGCTTTCGTAGAATTGAGTAGTTGCAGCAGAGAACTTATAGCCTGAAAAGCGAAAGGAGATTTACTTTCAGATCCTTTATAGACCGTGTTTGGTTTGCTTGCCCATGATCTATTACACTAATCTAGGATCAAGGGGAAAGATACGCAGAAATGATCTCTTTTACAACAGTGTGCAAAACCCAGTTGTGCAGCAACCAGTGGTATATGGGAAATTCCTTGTCTTTCATGGTCAGAGATTTTAAATGCACTTGTGTGGTTTGGCTCAACTTCTTGAGTCCGTGCTGTCTGCCATGAGAAAAACATGCTCCACATAGCTGTAGCTGATTTTGCCTGGGTCTCAGAATGAGTGACACATAGAACAGAACTAAACCCGACCTGCTGGTCCAAATCCAGCTGAGTCCAGCAGAGCCCAGCAAACCCTGCAGACCTGTGAAACATAAATAAATGTTTCTTTTTCCCCCCCTTTTCTCTGTAATTGACAATAACAGTCCTGCTGTTGTTAGTCACTGAAAGTTTTGGAATTGTTTGTTACATAGCATCTTTGCAACTATGCCTATCTAATACAAAGCTCAAGAAGCACAGAAAGAAAGGGGATTTTCTTCATTGAGCTGCTACCAGTCCATACAGCACCACTGTGAAAATTAGAAAAAGGTGGTTCTCTGTCAAGATACTTTATTTCCCATCTGCCAGAAAGTTGCCATGTTATGACTCTGCTGTAACAAGACACTTGATTGCTAACATCAGATGTATTATACTGGATAAATGAAGCTATGAGAGCCATGATGTGAAGGTCACCCAATCAGGTGTGTCACCTGTGTGCAGTGTACACATACAAAACCAAAAGTTATGACTCTATATTGAGAGAACTCAATGAGTTGGGTCCTCCTGCATTAACCCATGCTGTGTTAGAGGCAGATGCAAGGGTATTGTTGAAGACATTAGCTTGCCGCATAATATTATGTTTCAGTGGCAGAAGTTGTAAATTATTTTGCATGTGTCTTTGCATCCTTTCATGGACGAATTCTATTCTCTCTCCTTGTGGATGGTAGCAAAGCTAGATCAGGGCAAAGGTAGTGTACTAAGAGAGAGAAAGAAGAAAACCCATTAAAAATGTTAAAATATTACCACGATTACACATGCTGGTTCCATCTGGGCAAATGCAAGAAAAAAGCCTCTCCTTTGTCCCCTTTTCCTCCTTTATGCCTCTGTAGGGTGGAGAGGGATAAGTTGACCCTAGTTTACTGGCAAGTCAGGACTGAACTGGGTGTGATTGGATTAGTTTTTCTGTGTGACTTATCTAAATTAGTTCAGGTTGAGGTGTGTAACTTTGCAAACTGCTTCTGTTATCTAACTTAAGTTCATGTATCCAAAGCCCTGGCAGCCACACCATATACGGTAATGGAGAAAACCTAAGTTGTATAGGAAAAAAAAAAAGATGTGCTTTGAATTTGGGCCCCTCAATTTATTAGTGACCTGAGTTTCAGTTTTCTCATTTATAAAATGGTGAAACCAATTCCTGCTTCAAAGGGTTGTTAGGAGGATTAAATGAGATATTGCATAAGAATAATCTAGAAGAGTGTGGTACAGAGTCAGTATTTGCTGTTGGTATCCATTCCATTTCTCTTCAGGCCAAAAGGGAATAAAAGCAAAGTGGAAAGCATGTGTCTTTGATGTCTTCATATCTCTCTTCTTCTCATGTTTGGTGTCCTTTTATCTATCATTTCTCTATCTCTGACTTTCCTGCTCCCATTTTGTGAGCATCCAGGTTTACACTTTTGTTTATGTAAAGTTGCAGAAGCAAGTACATGATTGTAGCATGTGTGCTCTTGCTTATTTAGATCCAGGCAAGCCTCAGGCATGTCTGCATCTGTTACCGAACTCAGGTTTGGCTGCTCACTGCTTGAAAGCCAGTACTCGAGAGACAAGTGCTGATACGTTGCTTTATTCAGGAAGCTGGCAACCTGGGGAGAAGGCGGACTCGTGTCCAAAAACCAACTGTGAAGTTCTGCTTGACCATGAAAGTTTTTAAAGGGAGAATCATTTGGGGAGGGGATCAGAGTCTTTATTATCTTCCACTGTGTGCAGACTTTCTTCTGATTGGTTGAAGTAACAGGGTGGTGTTCCAGGTATCTTGTGTTCAGCCTGAAGTTACCATCCTTCACCTGGGTGGGGACTTTAGTTCCTGCAGAAAAACTCAAAGGTATTGTCTATATTCCTTGAGGAGGAGCCAGGATCCTGCTTTAATCACTGCACTATTGGTTCTTGACTTCTCCTCCTTTGTTTCTGCATTCCCTCTTTTCCTTGGTAAGCAACTGTTTGAATCTGCCCTTTGGGACTCAGGGAATGTCAGGGAGGTTGAATGAAGCCTATTTCCTACAAACAAGAAATGGGAGACACAGAAAGGATTTGTACCTGGAGGGCCCCATAGAGTCCTGCTCCATTCCACATCTCGTACTAGATTGTAAACTCTCTGAAGACAGGGGTTTGTGAATCTTATTCACATGGTATGCACAGGGCCCTGCCAGCACCAAGCACACTGTGAGCTAAGCAGTGATGCTTATTGAATTAAAATTGTACTGTATAATAAGTGAAAGTGGTCTATGTCACATTGTGAAAATTCTTTCATCTGTTCGTTTAATATTTATCACTTGTTCGCTGTCTGCGTGTCTGAATTTTATGGCTGTGGGTATAAATGATGATATTGTTGGAGATTTAACTTTGAAAGGAAATGCTTCCTAGTGCTTCTTTTTGAACTTCTGGGTCAGTGTAAGACATCCTTGGAAAAAACATAAATAGAAGTATAAATCGTACACCAATACTGGAACAAGACCACAACTAAGCTCTAAAAACTTCTTACTTTAAAATTTTGTGTTACTTAAAAGTAACTTTCAGAAATCTTATTGATTGAATTTCCAATAAGTAAATGTTATATAAATTTGAATTTATAAAAAGCAGTACTAACAGCATTAGGCTTTTTATCTGTTTTGTATGTATGTTGGGGATCCTGATAAGATTTGATTTGAGAAAACAGCACAACTGCTGAGAAAGCTGCTCTGGAGTGGAGGTTGGCAAACTTTTTTGGCAAAGGGCCAGATATTGCATGTTTTCCGCTTTGCAGACTCCATGCAAAGTCTCTGTTGCAATTACTCAGCTAGGCTGTTGCAGCTTGAAAGCAGCCACAGACGATAAATAAAGGAATGGGTGCGGCTGTGCTCCAGTGATACTTTATTTACATAAGCAGGCAGTGGGCGAGGTGTGGCCCTGTAGTTTTCCAACCCCTGCTCTCGGGGAGAGAGGATGATGGGCTTTATAAGTCATAGACTTGGGGTGGGGGTCACTTATTCTCTCTCATCATCAGCACATCTGTAAAAGAGGGCAAATGAAACCTACCACACTGAGTGCTGAAAAGGTTAAATAAGATAGGATATAAAAACACCCAGCATAGCCATCATTTTCTTTCTTGATTTTCTTTCCGCCCTCTTTTCTTGCCCCGATCAGAACAATTGCATTTCTTTGGTGCAACTACTTGAGCTAGTCATTGCTAAGATTTGATACTCGCAAAAAAGACAGCTAAGGCTTAACACTCCCAAGGGTATTTGTGTTAGAAACAAGAACTTACCAGCTGAACTGGCACTCTAGAGAGAAGATTCTGGAGCCAGGGCCCTCTCTCCATTCTCCCTTCCTATCCTTATTTTGGATGTGAGTTATTTCTTCACCTTTGATCACTACCTGCCCACCTCCGCCACAACTGATCCGTCCTCCAAAGAGTAAAACATAGACTCAGATTTGCTTTGTGCCTGGCCTAGTCTAACAGTAGTCACCCACTCTTGTCTACAGAGCAGGGAGTTTTGCACACAGGGCCTCAGCGGGCATAATTTTGGGGTTCAATTGAAAAAGAGCTTGGATTGGCATAACCAGGCAGTTTTGGAGGTAGACAGACCTGGGATTGAATTGACTTCTGTCCTAATAAGTGACGTGATCTTGGGCAAAAGAATTAACTTCTCTGATCTTTCATTCCTTTATAGTAATTAAAGTGATAATAATACCTACCTCACAGGGTTGTTGAAGTGAACTATATGAAATGTGTAGAAAAAAAAATTCTTGGACTGGCAGGTGGAGAAAGCTAGGATTATTTCTGATACATAAATACTGTTGAAATCAATATCATCACTATGATTTTTATCATGACATATATGGTAACTGAGATATTAATCTCTATCATCACCACCATTTACTGTTGTCTTCAGTCTCTCCCTTTTATATTACCAGCATTGCTAGAAACAAGGTATACATCATTGAAAACAATGCATTGCCATTTTTTTAAATTTATTTTTTTATAGAGCAGGTTCTTATCAGCCATCCATTTTATACACATCAGTGTATACATGTCAATCCCAATCTCCCAATTCATCACCCCCCCCCCCCCCCCGCTGCTTTCCCCCCTTGGTGTCCATACGTCTGTTCTCTACATCTGTGTCTCAATTTCTGCCCTGCAAACCGGTTCATCACCATTTTTCTAGGTTCCACACATATGCGTTAATATATGATATTTGTTTTTCTCTTTCTGACTTACTTCACTCTGTATGATAGTCTCAAGATCCATCCATGTCTCTAGATCCATCCACGTCTCTACAAATGACCCAATCATGTTCCTTTTTATGGCTGAGTAATACTCCATTGTATATATGTACCACATCTTCTTTATCCATTCGTCTGTCGATGGGCATTGAGGTTGCTTCCATGACCTGGCTATTGTAAATAGTGCTACAGTGAACATTGGGGTGCATGTGTCTTTTTGAATTATGGTTTTCTCTGGGTATATGCCCAGTAGTGGGATTGCTGGGTCATATGGTAATTCTATTTTTGGTGTTTTAAGGAACTTCCATACTGTTCTCCATAGTGGCTGTACCAATTTACATTCCTACCAACAGTGCAAGAGGGTTCCCTTTTCTCCACACCCTCTCCAGCATTTGTTGTTTGTAGATTTTCTGATGATCCCCATTCTAACTGGTGTGAGGTGATACCTCATTGTAGTTTTGATTTGCATTTCTCTAATAATTAGTGATGTTGAGCAGCTTTTCATGTGCTTTTTGGCCATCTGTATGTCTTCTTTGGAGAAAAGTCTGTTTAGGTCTTCTGCCCATTTTTGGATTGGGTTGTTTGTTTTTTTAATATTGAGCTGCATAAGCTGTTTATACATTTTGGAGATTAATCCTTTGTCTGTTGATTAATTTGCAAATATTTTCTCCCATTCTGAGGGTTGTCTTTTCGTCTTGTTTGTAGTTTCCTTGGCTGTGCAAAAGCGTTTAAGTTTCCTTAGGTCCCATTGGTTTCTTTTTGTTTTTATTTCCATTTCTCTAGGAGCTGGGTCAAAAAGGATCTTGCTGTGATTTATGTCAAAGAGTGTTCTTCCTATGTTTTCCTCTAAGAGTTTTATGGTGCCTGATCTTACATTTAGGTCTCTAATCCATTTTGAGTTTATTTTTGTGTATGGTTGTGTTAGGGAGTGTTCTAATTTTATTCTTTTACATGTAGCTGTCCAGTTTTCCCAGGACCACTTATTGAAGAGACTGTCTTTTTTTTTCTTTTTTTTGCGATACGCAGGCCTCTCACTGTTGTGGCCTCTTCCGTTGTGGAGCACAGGCTCCGGACATGCAGGCTCAGTGGCCATGGCTCACGGGCCCAGCCGCTCTGCGGCATGTGGGATCTTCCCGGACAAACCCGTGTCCCCTGCATTGGCAGGTGGACTCTCAACCACTGTGCCACCAGGGAAGCCCAAAGAGACTGTCTTTTCTCCATTGTATATCCTTGCCTCCTTTGTCATAGATTAGTTGACCATAGGTGTGTGGGTTTATCTCTGGGCTTTCTATCCTGTTCCACTGATTTATATTTCTGCTTTTGTGCCAGTACCATATTGTCTTGATTACTATACCTTTGTAGTATGATCTGAAGTCAGGGAGTCTGATTCCTCCAGCTCCCTTTTTTTCCCTCAAGACTGCTTTGGCTATTCAGGGTCTTTAGTGTCTCCATACAGATTTTAAGATTTTTTGTTCTAATTCTGTAAAAAATGGCATTGGTAATTTGATAGGTATTGCATTCAATCTGTAGATTGCTTTGGGTAGTATAGTCATTTTTACAGTATTGATTCTACCAGTGCAAGAACATGGTATACCTCTCCATCTGTTGGTATCGTCCTTAATTTCTTTCATCAGTGTCTTATAGTTTTCTGCATATGGTCTTTTGTCTCCCTAGGTAGGTTTACTCCTAGGTATTTTATTCTTTTTGTTGCAGTGGTAAATGGGAGTGTTTCTTTAATTTCTCTTTCAGATTTTTCACCCTTAGTATATAGGAATGCAAGAGATTTCTGTGCATTAATTTTGTATCCTGCAACTTTACCAAATTCATTGATTAGCTCTAGTAGTTTTCTGGTGGCATCTTTAGGATTCTGTATGTATAGTATCATGTCATCTGCAAGCAGTGACAGTTTTACTTCTTCTTTTCCAATTTGTATTCCTTTTATTTCTTTTTCTTCTGATTGCCATGGCTAGGACTTCCAAAACTATGGTGAATAATAGTGGAAAGAGTGGACATTCTTGTCTTGTTCCTGATCTTAGAGGAAATGCTTCTTGGAATGGTTGCAGATTCCACATTGCAACTAACCTTTAAGAAGTTACCACTTGTTGAGTTTTAATATAGTATCAAAGAATCATATTCACGATTATATGAAAAGGCTATGAAAACGTGTCCATTTTCCAACTTCTTACACAATTGTGTGAGGCCGGTTTTCTTCATTTGCTTTAACCAAAACAACATATCACAATTGATTAAATACATAAACAGATATGAGAATCCAGCTGATTCTATTAAGCCAGACATTCAAGAGATTTTCAAAAATATAAAAACAATGCCATTCTTCTCGTAATCTTTTTTGTTTTTGAAAAGTAATTTTTCATAAAAATGTTACTGGTGTTAATAGGAAATATCTTTATATTTTAACACTTTCTCAGTTTTAATTTTTAATATAGTAAATATTTATAGATCTAACATACAAAACAGAAACTCTTTGAGTGCTTAATGATTTTTAAGAGTATAGAAGGGTCCCAAGACCAAATATTCGAGAGTCCCTACTCTACTACAAGAAGTGCAAGAGCTTAAGGATGGTGGTAAGTGGCAGCAAAAGCTTGGCTTTGCTGTTGGGGAGGGTGGAGCCTGCGGCAGCCTGTAGAATGCCTGCTCTGTCTAGTGGGGCAGCTTATTTTTCAGTGCCTGCTGATTGTTGCTATGAGGGGAAGGCAGGTCCACAATTGCCAGATGTTCTGCTTTTTAAAGAAAAGCCAGAATTCTACACCTCAGTGTGAGATCTCTCACTTTTAATATTGGCAGTACATTCAAAAGAATTTTAACACCCTGTGTGGGCGGCAGGAAATCTACCTGGATACAGGACGCTGCCTCTGGGACAGCCTCTGGTCCAGGCTTGTATGTCGACAAAGCTCTGTACCGGGTTGCGGCGGGGGGGTGGGGGGGGTGGGGGGGTAATATATGACTGTGATGATAATGTAGTCAAGATTGAATAATAGTAAGGATTTAAAGAATTAGGAAGGATTTTAGAATTCTGTGTGTATGATAAAAAATTCTTTTAAAAATCACAAAAAGCACAAATTCCTAGAAACTTACCAGATGATTGTGTTCTACATGGCAGACATTGTGTTCAATCCATTGGGGAGCCTGGGAGAAGAAATGAGGGCTTTTCCTTTCTTCCTTTTAATTCCTTTTCTGAAAATGAGCGCTTTTTGTCTCTACCCCTCACTGTAAAGAAAACCAACTGCAGACAACATAATAAATAGCTCTTTGTTTTATTATAGTGTGGTTACGTGCTTCTGTTCTCAACTGTTTGCCTCCTTATAAATTGTCAAAAAAAATGTAGCAATGCTGGATTCCTTAAAGGTCATCACCTTGTAACTCCATTTGTAACAAAAATGAAAAACAACTCAAGAGTAGCACAATCAAAAAATTTGTCAGGATTGGCTGAATGAAAATGCTTTTAATTTAACATAGCAGACTAATTTCAAGAGCAAACCAATTCATGTAAAATGTGCTTTTATGTTTCTAAATCAGATAATTCTAGATTTGTAATGAGTATGAAATAACACGAATTGCATATATTTAAATTTACTTCAACAATTTTGACTTTCTGTTTACTTAAAACAAACATATAAACAAACAAATAAACCCTTCACAACTCAACCATCAATTATTATTTTACTCATGGCAGCCTTTTATTTTAAAGCACTGAAATAATGCATCTTTTTCATTTGTGAGAACAAAATCAATTTTTGAGGTTCGTGGTATAATGAAAAGAAGTAGAATGGGGTCAGATATTCATGGATTTGAATTTTCCCTCTATCATTCATACTAGCTATGCAATAAGATTTTGAGCAAATTTTGAAGCTCTGTTAAACCTATTTTTCCCTTTTGCAACATGAGAATGATGAGTCTGGCTATGAGAACTCAGTGAGGAGCTAGCAATCAACACAGCTTGGCAGGTGGGCATAACAACTGCAACAATACAATAAGAGCTAACTTTTACAGAGAGTTTATCACCATGTGCTAGGTATTGATCTAAACGTTCCATATGAATTAACTCATTTAATACAGTGGCTTCATGAGAGAGGTGTTATAATTACTCCCAGAGGTTAAGTAATTTACCCAAGATGACACAGCTAGAAAATTGAGGGGCCAGGATTTGAACCGTGGCAGTAGCAGCTTACTAAGTTCTCCCTTCTTTCTTTTCTTGTGCTTCTCTGCTTTAAACAGTCCCACGGTAAGACTACTGGGTCTGTGATGCTTATGAGTAACAAAAATAGAACAGAGACCTGGGGGCGGTGGGGGTGGAGCGTGTCTGTGATCAGGCAGCACCATGTGGTCCTGGCAAGAGCACCAAGGGTTGGTTGGTACCGAGAGCTCCATTCGCTAAATCAGACTCAAACGCCATTATGATTATTGCTCTGCGTTTAATAAACCTTTTAGAAATCAATTTTCAGGGACTCGCTATAAGAAAGAGAATACAAAATTTGCTCAAAGCTGAAGAGTTATTTAAAATGAGAGACTAAATCAGCTGATAAATATCACAAACACTACAGACTTCAGAAAAATATCATGTATGTCTTCATATGTCAATGATTTTATAAGATCATTTTCCATAATAAGAATGTAAAGATAAGTCAGTTTGTTGGCAGTTAAAAAATATGTAAATAGTTTAGAAGAGTTCCTTTGAACTTCGTGATTTGTTCTTGGTAATGTCATTTACATTCAGGTTGACTGTCAGATTTGAGAAAACCTCTAGTGAGTTTCATTGGTAATTGAGCTGTTACAGATGAGGTACTCAGTTTGTGGTACTGCTCTGGGTTTTCCCCAATAGATCCAGAGATTCTGATAAATGTATTTCACATGTTTCCCATCAAAAAGAAAAAAAATCAATGGTGCATTTATAATTGTAAAATGCTGCGTTATTGAGTATACTTCCTCAATAAAAAAGAACTTCTGTTCTTATTAGGCATTAATGAGAACCAAATCTTCTGCTTACAGTTTTAAACCTCCGATGATTGGAAGAATTTTCCACAGGCTGGCTTCTGGTTCCACACATTTCAAATTATATTTCTCATCCAGTACCCACATACTTGCACGCTGGGTACCATAGAACCTGTGTGTATCTCCATATGACCTCTGGCCCTGGTCCTGGTGCCAGATGAGTTGGCACAGTGGGCTGTAGGAGTGTTCCTAAGAGCTGTTCCTGTCCCAGGACAGCTAGCAATGACTTCACTATGCACAGAAGTGACTGTGAGCCACCGAAATATCTCCCACTGAACTCAAACTAAATGCACCCGAGCTCAACCTGCCCTCAGCCAGATCTCTTAAATGCCTATGACCTCTCTAAGACACCTCCAAAACATCATGGGGAAAGCTTGATGGAGAATAAGTTAGAACAAAAAGGCATGGTGATCTTAACACACTGCAGTTAAAATATCTTACTTTGGCACATTTTCCAAAAATGGTTGACCATATGAAACATTGCTTGGACTTCCCAACTCAGCTTTGTGGTAAACCCACCAGGTAACTGGAGAAAGATCAGGTCACTGCATGGCAGAGAACAGTTTGAGAAAGACATTATCTTGAAATGACCTTGATTAATGCTAGATAGTCACCTAACTCAACCGGTAAAATTTAAAAAGGAGGCAAAATATTGAATAAAATTTAGTAATTAATCCTGAGTTTTTGGCCTCATAATTACAAGTGTTGGATGTCACTTTAAGCCAGCCTTTTAAAGACTATCTGAAAAAACAATAGACAGGTTGTCCAGGCTTGCGATAGGTAATGTACATGGGGAGGTTCCTGAGTCCCTATTCACTTAAAGAGTGGGTCAAATCCTTTGATGATTAATATCGGTTTTGGAAGCCTTTGAGAAACTACTAACCATTTTAAAAAGAAGGCAACGCATCTTTGGAATGGTTATTTCTCATTTTGAAATGCCATACTTATAAGAAATTGTTGATTGGTTCATGAGTTGGTCATTAGGTTCATGTAGTATTTTTCGGGTTTTTCTGTGGTAAAATATACATAACATAAAATTTTTATGGGTACAAAAAAAAAGCAATAGACATTACATTATAGGAATTGCCATGAATGAAAAATACTAAAACACAAACCCAAACTTGTTCTACTGTTGTGAGTCTGGGTACTTGTGTATTGGGATGAAATTTTCATCCCAATTTCATGTCCAACTGTAAAATTAGACAGTTAATTCCTCACACAACTTAGATGTAAACGAAGATGCTGTGCTCTGGAGAACTGTACAACATTAAGAAGCTGCTGTCCAGTTTATCTGTGAACATTTAATACGATGGTTTCGGGAAGTGTGAGAATGGAAAAAGCAATGTGTTCATGTATTATTTTATATAAGTCTCTTAAGTATATTTTCATAACTAAATTAATAAATTAAATATTATAACTAGAGTGGATGATTTCAACCATCTGCCCATATAACAAATAGCCATAAATAGTCTCAGTGGGTTAAACAATGAGCATGTACTTATCACCCCAGCATGTGCAGGCTGCCTGGGATTGAGCTGAGCTAATCCCAGCTCTCTAGGCTGAGTTCCAGGCTGCAGGCTGTGTTCAAGTTGGTGCCTGGGGCTCATTCTTTTGAGACCAGCAGGCTGCCCAAGGCATGTTCTCCCCTGGCAATGACAGAAGCACAGGAGGACAAGCCCAACCTTGCAAGCACATCTCAAGCCTCTGCTTGCATTGTATCCACTAACATGCCATTGGCCAAAGCAAGTCACATGATTGAGCCCAAAGTCAAGGGACAGAAAAGTACTTTCCATTCACCTAGAGTTGCCAGGCAGTCTCTTGGCCAAGCCCTGCATCAATAGGCAGCAACGTGTTCCCTTCTCATTGAAGTGAAGGGGAGGAAATGAATAGATGCTGAATAAGTTTCCCATGGCTGCTGTCATAAATGACTACAAACTTGGTGGCTTAGAACAACAGAAATTTATACTCTCACAGTTACGGAGGCCAGAAGTTCAAAATCAGTATCACTGATGGGTGCTGATAGGACTGTGCTCTCTCCAGAGGCTCTAAAGGAGAATCCGTTCCTTGACTCTTCCAGCTTCTGGTGGCTGCTGGCATTCCGTGGCTTGTGGCCACAGCATTGCAATCTTCAAGGCCAGCATCTTCAAATCTCTCTCTGCTCCTTCATCACATTGCCTTCTTTGCATATATGTCAAATGCCCATCTGCCTCTCTCTTATATGAACACTTGGGAGGGCATTTAAGGACCACCTAGATAATCCAAATAATCATCCCCATGTCAAGATCCTTAACTTAATCATATCTGCAAAATCTTCACTATGTAATGTAATATTTATAGTTTTAAGGGATTAGGACCTGGCATCTTCAGTAGCCATTGTCTGCCTACTACAACCGCAATTCCTACAAATGTATATACTCATGTTGACTAAGAATTTTTTAAAAATCTTTTCTTTTGGAAAAATAGTGGATTGCTGTATATTTGGAGTGACTTCATATTTGGTAATTTAATTGGATATTTGGGACTAGAAGGATTGGGAATTAGGGCTAATACTTGCATAGGTGTTCAAGTCTGAAATTCACATCCTTTAACAGCTCACCTGCTGTCTTAGGCAACTCAGGCTGCTATAGAAAAATACCATAGACTGGGTAGCTTAAACGACAGAAATTAATTTCTCACAGTTCTGGGGGCTGGAAAGACCAAGATCAGATGCCAGCTGATTTGGTTCCTGGTGAGTGCCCTCTTGCTGGTTTGCAGACGGCCACCTTTTTTTTGTGTCCTTACATGGTGGGAGGGGAGAGAGAGAGAGGGAGCACTGGTCTCTTCGTCTTCTCATAAGGGCACTAATCCCATGATGGGGGCTCCTCCCTAAACCTAATTACCTCCCAAAGGCCCCACTTCCTAAAACCATCACATTGGGGATTAGAACTTCAACGTGAAATTTTGGGGGACACATATTCAGTCCATACAACCTGCACAGCTCAATACCCCTCCTTCCCACCCCCAGCTACCTTTAAGTCCCTGCCCCCTTGAACTTTGACATTTCCTTTCTGAAAAGACAGAGAAAAAGGGACAATGAGAGATTAATTTCAAGATAGCTACTTGGGGCAACCAGATAGACAAAGAGACAATAAAAAATATATTTTATTGCTATCAGGCTAGAATCCTGCTTGGCTAGCTCAGCCTCTGGGGAGGAGGCCAAGTGACACATTGGGAATGATAAATACACTATGGCTTTCTAAGAGGAGCCCCTAGTGCTACAGAATCCAGCTACCACTCTTCTGGCCTCAATGCTGTCTGAATGAAGAAGGCATGGGAATGTCCCCAAAGGTGAGAGGCTCTTGTGACTGATTTAATAATAATTTTTGGAGGAGAGGAGCTGTGTAACTTGGAGTTTTCAAGCACATGGCAGCTGAAGGAGGTGCCGCCTAAGAGGATGACCTGTGTTTTTTATTAAATATAAAGGAATCTTAAGGATGGAAGGAATAGGGTAAGTGTAATCTATTTGTTTAATCTTATAAATGAAGAAACTGAAGCCCCAATTGATTAAGCTTTGCCAAGTTCATATAATTAGCTCCAGAGCAGGGACTAGAACCAAGTCTTCTGAGACACCAGGCTCAGGGTTTTCCCACTGCAGCAACATAATAGACACTCTTTGGTTGGGCTTCCAGGCTTACAAGAATTCCTCTTTCTCTGGGGCCAGCTTGGGATATATGAGTATTGTCCCTATGGGTCATGGTTGTGTAGCATGGCCCTGTCTCTGACCAGGAGAGTGGGTGGGAGAGTCTCCCATGAATGTGGAATCTGAAACAGTGACACATGGAGAATGGCAGTTGATGGTGCTGGGTCACCTGGTGGCCACGCTCCAGAAAGAAGACAGCTGTAGGAGTATCGTGGAGTCTTGACTGTGCTACTTATTAGCGTTGGGACTTTGGACAAGTTATTTAACTTCTCTTTCCCTAGCTTCCTTATCTTTAAAATGAAGATAGTGGTACCTACCTCATGACATTGTTTTGAGGACTAAATGAGAAAATACCTTTAAGATACATAGAACAGTTCCAGACACACAGTAAGTATTCAGCATATATCAGTTACTTATCTCTTGCTGAGGGCTAGGAGATGCCCTGGGCTCCTTTGCTTTCTGAGTCTGGTTCTTCAGTTCTCCTTTTGATTCTAGGTGATAACCTGGGGTCCTTTCAATAAATGTCTTTCTCCCCTCCTTTATTTAAGCAAATCAATCAGCTTCTGTTTCTTGAAACAAAAATAACTTAAACAATATTGATGTTCATGCATTACAGCTCCTACATTATTAGGAAAATTACATATAGTGTGATGACTCTCAGCTAGGGTGTGTGTGTGTGTGTGTATACCCTGACAGTACAAAATGAGAGCACATATTCTGTTTGACAAAAAAATTAAAAATCAATATTTGAGGGAAGTGTACTAAAAAGTAATGTGTATTGATGGTACTTTATATCTGTGCATGGAAGTGGAGCCAGTTAGATCTATATAAAGAGGGGATAGACAAATTGATCCAGATCATGATGTGTAGTGAAATGGATCATCATTAATAGATTCAAGAGCTGGTTAGCAATGCTTAAATTACCAAAATATTGACTTAAGCAACTTTATCTGCCGATACTAGTTGAGAAAATTGTTGCATTCCACCATAGTTATTGGACTACATAGATCTTAATACACATAATATGCAACCGTAAATAAAATTCAGCTGTTACATTTAGGAGAGAAAGATAATTTGATAGCCTATATTCCATAACATTAAAGGGAGTGATTCCTAATATTATGCACCAAATACACTTTTGTTTAACAACTTGCTGTCTTTGTACTTTACATAAATTAGATATATAGCAGCAGGTTCAATTAACTGTACAGAATAAAAATAGTAATTTCTAAAAGCAACTTCAGGACATTGCTGTGTATAATTCCACAAGATGCCTTCATGCCATTCAATGAATGTAATAAAGATGCTGGTAAAAATAGCATTTGCGTTGAATGAGGAGTAGAAAATAGAATCAGTGGGGATATTAATAAATACTAATCTACAAATGAATCTTCAAGTCTATTAAGAGTTTTAATGCTGCATTTGAAGCTCATAACTCCAGGCAATTCCCTGTCTAACTTAGCTTTGGCAAATGTTTATTTTGAGAAATGCTCAGTCATCTGCTTTACAAGCTGATTCTCTTTACACCTGAAACTTTCCATAAGAAAGTCGGCATAAAAATTGACTCCATTTTTAGGAAGTGTTGAGCCCATCTGCTTTAGGGTTGGGAACATATGCACAAAGAATATTGACTATTTGAACTGGAAGGAACCTGAGAGGCAATGGTACCTAGTCGTTCATTTATAGATTGTATTATAAATTGAGGCCCAGGGGCTTCCCTGGTGGCACAGTGGTTAAGAATCTGCCTGCCAATGCAGGGGACACAGGTTTGAGCCCTGGTCCGGGAGGATCCCACATACCGTGGAGCAACTAAGCCCGTGTGCCACAACTACTGAGCCTGCGCTCTAGAGCCTGCGAGCCACAACTACTGAGCCTATGTGCCACAACTACTGAAGCCCACGTGCCTAGAGCCCATGCTCTGCAACAAGAGAAGCCACCACAATGAGAAGCCCGCACGCCACAATGAAGAGTAGCCCCCGCTCACTGCATCTAGAGAAAGCCTGCACACAGCAACGAAGACGCAACACAGCCAAAAATAAAAATAAATAAATTAAAAATAAATAAATAAATTGAGTCCCATAGTGGTAGAGTACTTGTGTAAGATCACACAGGAATTTGGCAGAGCTGGGGTCATGTCTAGTCCCCATCTAAGACTCCTTCTGCCACATCCATGTTAATTCTCATTTTACACATGAAGAGGTTGTACCCTGAAGAGGTTAAGTGACTTACCAAGAAGGTCAAATGGCTAGTTAATGGATGATGGTGACCGGCAGGCCTCTTGATGCTTTTCTGCTGGTTTTTTTTTTTTTTTTGCGGTACGCGGGCCTCTCACTGTTGTGGCCTCTCCCGCTGCGGAGCACAGGCTCCAGACATGCAGGCTCAGTGGCCACGGCTCACGGGCCCAGCTGCTCTGCGGCATGTGGGATCTTCCCGGACCGGGGCACGAACCCGTGTCCCCTGCATCGGCAGGCGGACTCTCAACCACGGCGCCACCAGGGAAGCCCTTTTCTGCTGGTTTTGATCAAAGTCTCTAAGGATATGATCCAGTGGGCCCTGAAAAATGTTCTGTGATTGAGAGATTATTTCTGTTATGTCCATCCAGGTATTTGAAATTTTATCTTAGTGAGCAAGAAACTCCTTTTGCTCATAATTAGACATTAGGCTGAAAATAAAAATATCCTTGGGAAAAGGATTGGCTCAGATTTGTGCCAGAGTACCCTGGATTTGCCCAGGTCTCACCAGCCAGTGGGTACAAATAAAATCCCAGTAACATTAGGGTCTCTGTGTTTTTGGCTCATGGTTCCCCCTAGCATAGACAGAAGCAGGCTGGGACTCTTAGTTTAGGCTCTAAAATACCTGGCCACATAGGGGTGTAAATGATGAATAGGAATAGGAAGCAAAGGCACTAGAATCAAACTCTGCCTGTCATACCATGTTCCCTTTAGACAGTCCAGCTTACACCCAAGGGAGTTTCAACAACCTGGCAATTGCTTGATTTAATCCTGTTGCTCATTAGTATCAATGACTAATTTTTCTTTGTCTATCGAACTTGTCATTTCTCTCCTCCAGTTCATTCATTCAACAAATTTTTACTGGCCTCTTACCTACTGTGTTCCAGAAACTGGAGAAATTATAATGAATAGACAGATGTGGTTCCTGGCCTCATGGAGCTTGTGTTCTGGAGGGAGACACAGGCAATAAATACACACACAAACAAACATACCAAAGGTTTACAGATTATAAGTGCTAGGTAGGCAATGCAGGGTGCTATATAAAGAATAATGGTGGCTGTGAGAGCAAGCGTATTTTATGTGGGGTGCTCAGGAAGGTGTCTGGGGAGAATGACTTTTTAACTGAGACCTGACAGATGGGGAGGGGCCGGGGTTGAATTCTCAGCCTTGGTTGGTCTCCTGATCCAAGGCTGAGGACCTAACAGGGAAGGAGAGGGACCTGTCATTGAAGTTGGGATATCTGGGTGGATGCATTTTAGAACTTTGAACCCGCATATTCTTCCAAACCTGCTTGATCTGCGGAAGTGGCCCACCCACACTGTTAGAAAATAACGAGTTGGGCTTCCCTGGTGGCGCAGTGGTTGAGAGTCCGCCTGCTGATGCAGGGGACGCGGGTTTGTGTCCCGGTCCGGGAGGATCCCACATGCCGCAGAGCAGCTGGGCCCGTGAGCCATGGCCGCTGAGCCTGCGCGTCCGGAGCCTGTGCTCTGCAACGGGAGAGGCCACAACAGTGAGAGGCCCGCGTACCGCAAAAAAAAAAAAAAAAAAAAAAAAAAAAGAAAATAACAAGTTACATAACAGCTCGTTGGTCCCCTTCTCTTACTAGGAGATCATGCAGAGGACTCAAATCAGGCAGGTGACTTACAAGACAGTGCTTGCTCTCTCTCAGATCTATGCCTCCCTCTCCTTTTTACCATTCTATCGATAACTAGGGTCAAGTTACATTATTCGTAGGCTGGGAAGAACTAGACCTGCTAAGGAAAGGGAGAAACTAGTACCCCAAAGGAGCTGCAGGATCTAGTCAGCATGGGGGTCCATGAGAGCTGGGAGAGGGTACACGGGACTGGATCCTGAGGGATGTGGGGAACATGAGTTTTCCAATATGGAATTCTGTGATACATAGTTCAACATATTAGTGGGAATTGTAGGGAATGGGACTCATATGCAGCTCAACTCTCAGGAGCCTGGCCAGCGTGAAGGCCTACCTCTACTAAGTGAAGGACATGTGATAGATGATGGAAAAAGGAATCAGAAGGGGCAGAGAAGTGGGTGTGTTATAATGGATATACTATATAAGACTCGCCTGCTCAGTTCCATAGGAAACCCCAGAGGAGCTACAGCATTTATAAGAATCCCGGTGGGGACTTCTGGGATTCTTATAAATGCTGTAGCCAGGAATGTTGGTAGGAAATGCCTCTGTGAGCCAGGAATGTTGGTAGGAAATGCTTTTATAGAACAGGGCTTCCTGATACCAGAGGGGATGTTAGGATACTGAAAGGATAGAGGCCAGGTGGCTGAATCAAGGTGGGTAAAATGATAACAATGAGTAGTTGAAGCCCTAAAAGCAGCTGGGGTTGCAGGGGCAGCCTGTAGAGAAATGAGAGGTTTGTTAACAGAACATGGAACACGATATTCCTAGATGCAAGTTGGAAGGGAAACCAACAAGGGTATTGCTTACTTACACAAATCAAAAGAAATCACAAATGAATAATTAAGAGGCTTAGGGTCATCATCGCAATAATCATTTGTGATCTCTTGTCTGGTTGCTAGGCATTATTTTTCAGACCCAGTATCCACTGACCAACATAGCAAGTATATTCAGTAGTAATTCCCCCAGTTCTTCCCCCAAAGGACCTATTTCCTCAACTGTGCTTTGGGGAAAGGGAAATACCAAGTCCTTTTGAGGATTGGTTAGACACAAACTCTGTATTGATAGCAGGGACCCAGAGGACCACCATAGTCCCACTTTTCAAGTGAAGGTGTGCGGGGGCCAGGTAATAAGGAAAGCCTGGCACAGGCCTAGATCACAGTGGGCCCTCCGGATCCAGACCCACGTGATAATCATTTCCCTAGTCCCCAAGTGTGTAATTGGAACAAGCTTACCTGGGACTTCTCAGAACTCTCCTCACCTGAAGGGTAAGAGCTATCATTGTGGGGAAAGCCAAGTAGAAGTCTCTGACACTGCCCCTCCCCCTCCCACCCAAGAGAATGAATCAAAACCAGTACTGTCTGCCAGACATCAAAGACTTAAAGAAGTCAGGGATGGCAGTCCCTATCATGTCCCCATTTCATTCTCCAGTATAACCTCTAAAAACCAGATGGATCATGGCAGATGACAGTGCATGACTACAGACTTTACCAACTACCTACCCCAATGGTAGCTGTGAGCCAGAGGTGAGACTCTCTTTGCTGGAGCAAATGAACACAGCCTCGGGCTGTGCTATATGGTCATTAATCTTGCAAATAAGTTCTTTGCCATCTTTATTAGAAAGGACTGTCAGAAACAATTTGCATTCAATGTAACAGACAAAAGTAACCATTTTATACTTTGTTCCACAGCCATACTAACTCTGTCCCTGCCCTGTATCATATTCTAGTCCAAAGGGACAAGAGCCATCTGGACATTCCTTAGAACATTACAATAGTCTGCTATATTGATGATGCTGTGTTAACCCGATTAGACTACAAGAAATGGCAGGTATGTTGGAGGTTTTGGTAAGGCACACGCACTCCAGATGGCAGGAAATAAAATGAAGATTGAGGGGCCTGTCACATTAATGAAGTTTTTTAGAGTCCAGCGGCCTGGACCATGTTGGGAGATCTGTAAGTAAAGGAAAACTCATTGCATCTTTCATCTCCCATTACCAAGAAAGAAGCACAATGCTTCAGATTCTGGAGACAACATATTTTGTATTTTGGAGTGCTGTTCCTACCCATTAACAGGGGGTCATGGAAGGCTGTTTGCTTTGAGACAGGCCCAAAGAAGGAAAGGCCCAGGCTGTGATGGAAGCAGCTCTGCTGTTTGGGTCACATGGCTTGACACCCCCTGTGGCACTAAAGGCATTGGTGGTAGAAAAAAAGCACTGTGTGATATTTATGGGAAGCACTGATAGGAAAATCTCAACATGGACTCCTAGGATTCCAGAGCTAGGCCGTTCCATCTACAGCAGAGAATTATACGTCGTTCAAAAAAAAGTATCTGGGGCTTCCCTGGTGGCACAGTGGTTGAGAGTCTGCCTGTCGAAGCAGGGGACATGGGTTCGTGCCCTAGTCTGGGAGGCTCCCACATGCCGCGGAGCGGCTGGGCCCGTGAGCCACAACTACTGAGCCTGCGTGTCTGGAGCCTGTGCTCCACAACGGGAGGGGCTGCAACAGTGAGAGGCCCGCGCACCACAATGAAGAGTGGCCCCCACTCGCCGCAACTGGAGAAAGCCCTAGCACAGTAACGAAGACCCAACACAGCCAAAAATAAATACATTAAAAAAAAAAAGTATCTGGCACATTTTTGGACCCTGGTAAAGACTGAGCAACTGACCGTGGGACATCAAGGGGCCATGCAGCCAGACCTGCCCATCATGAGCAGTCTGGGTCAGATCCTCTGAGTCAATGGCATGGTGGACCCACCAGCGCTCCATTGTAAAATGGCAGTGGAACACTCAAGATCAGGCTCCCACAGGACCAGAGGGTACAAGTAAGCTGTAGGAACAGATACTGCAGACTCCATAACACCCACCATTGTTGTACCAGCCTTGCTCCTACACTCATGTCTATGTCCAATCAGCAGTCCTTTATAACCAACCAGCTGACAGAGAAGGAAAATGCCTGAGTTAGGCTCATGGATTGGTCAGCTTGGTATGTGGATACAAGCCAAAGACAGAGAGTAGCTGCCCTCTAGATTCACTTGGGTATCTCTGAAAGACACCAGGGAAGGGAAAGTACTCCAGTGGGCAGAGTTCCAGGTGGTGCACTGGGTCATCCAGTTTGTGTGGAAAGTGAAGTGGTCCTATGCAGGAATATATATAGACTCATGACCTTGATGCTTGGTTAGAGGCTTGGAAGGAGAAAGACTGGAAGGTCAGAGATAAGAAGGTCTAGATGGATCTATGGAAATGGGCATGAATTTTGTATTGTGTGTAAATGATCACAAGAGTTTATCTATCACAAAAGAGGCACAAAACAACAAAGGTGTAAAATGACTCAGCCAGGTGACCTCAGCCCATCTGGCATGGACCATCTCAGTGCTGGCACAATGAGTAAAAGAAAAGGATAGCCATGGTGTCAGGATCAGGGCAATTCATCAAGGCGGATCTAACTACATCCACTGCCTAACGTCCAACTGGCCAGCAACAGAGAGCAATGCTGAGCCTTTTATATGGCACCATCTACTGAGGAGAACAACCAGCCACTTGGTAGCAAGTTGACTACATTGGACACCTTCTACCTCGAAACACGCAGCAATTCATCTTGACGAGTTGACACATACTCTAGTTCTGAGTTTGCCTTATTGCTTCCAGGCCCTCAGCAAGCACTCATAACCTGCAGAGCATTTAATCTAGTGACATGAGACCCTATATAGCATTGCTTTAGACCAAGGGACCCACTTTACAGCAAAAGGACATGTGGCAATGGGCACATGGCCATGGGATCCATTGGTCTTATCATTTACTGCACTACCCAGAAGCCACAAGAATGATAGAATGGTTGAATGATCTTTTAAAGAATTTGCTTAAATGCCAGCTTGAAGATGATATACTGCAAAGATGGGACGTCATCCTCCATTTAAGGTATGTGCCTTAAATCGAAGACCATTCTGTGGCATTCTTTAATAGGTGGAATACAGGAGTCTGGAAATCAAGGAGGTAAGAAGTAGGAGTGACTCCTTACCATCATTCCCAATGACTCACTTGGGGAATTGCTACTTCCCTTTCCCATAACTCTGAGTTCTGTGAATCTAAAGATCCTGGTCCCAGAGGAAAAATGCTTCCCCAAGGGGACGCAGTAAGTGTCCCATTGAACTGTGGCTACCCCCTGGCTCACTTTGGGTTTCTTGTCTCAAGAGACCAGTAGTCAAGGAAAGGAGTTACATACTGTTATGAGTAATTCACCCTCATTATTAGGAAGATGTAGGGCTAATGCTACACAAAGAGAGCAGGAAGATGTTTGACTTCTAGGTGATGCACTGGGACACCTTTCCCAGTTTTAACAGAAAATAGGAAAGTACAACAGCTCCTGCCTGAAACTGACATGGGAACCAGGAGCTCGGAGCCCTCAGAGATGAAAGTCTGGGTCATCCCACCCGATATGCCATTTAGACTAGCAGAGGTTCTAGCCAAGAGTGAAGGGAATCTAGAATAAGTGTTGGTAGAAGAGGCAAATAATGATGATCAGTTTCAGCCTTGAGATCAACTATAGAGGCAAGATTATTCTTTGCACAAGTTTTTGTCTTATAAGTTTATCTCGGAAACAAGGTCAACCAGAATCATGGAAAAACCACTCCTTTGATGGGGTGGACTTAGTATAAAAAACAAGTGCATAAGGGGTGGGCTATCATGGGCTATAACGCCCCATCCATATTCCTCTTGAGAACTGATGCATCTGTCCCTAGCTCCTGGGAACATTGGCTGCTCATGGCTCACAGGTTTGTCACTTAATGGGAATTGTGCTCAGCCACAAAACACCACCTCACCCAAGGTATGTAACTGGCTGATAAGGGATTAAGTCCTGGCCTCTTCTCTCAATTTGGGAAGACTCCTACAGGCCCTCCCAGCTTTAGAGCTCCCCATCAGATTGCCTGAAGTCTCTGTTGCAACCACATTGTTGGCTAGTTTCTCCCTCTGCCCTGTCCTGCTGTCTTCTCTTCCTTCTATCCTGAGAGCACTCCCCAGTATACTGTTAGCAGGCAGCTTTCCAGTCTCAGAGTCCGTTTCCAAAGATCTCAATTTAAGACACCATCCAAGTGGAAACATAAACTCAAACCAGTTCTTTGATGCTTGAGCTGTTTGCATCTGGAGCACAGGCCTCTGTTGGGGGTTTAAATTCGTGAGCAATCATAATTATATGCCTAAGGGAAAATGTGTTGGTTTGGGGAACAGGGGAGGTCAGAGCTGGGGAATGTACAGAGAACTTGAACTGAGCCTTGTTGTAAAGGGGAGTATGTGCAGTTTGTAACGTGGTGCCATGGTGTAAGGAACTCAGAGTAAAAGAGAGGGAGAGGGAGGAAGTGGGGTTCCCTGTCAAAGACATCCTGTCCTGCCTTTATTTTTGGCTTTATCTTTAACAAAGGGTTTTACCCTATATATTCAGGTAGCTGAATAGTTGTTGCAGAAGTACATCTGGGGCAAGGATCCCTTCCTGAGTATCATAAATCACATTCTCCTTTCCTTCTGAGCTATAAAGTATGGCTACTCTGCTTTCTACCAGCTCTGATGAGAGGGTAACCTTTCTTACCTCATTCACCAGACTCTCCTGACTGTGGTCAAGTTGGATAAACAAAGGCCTCTGGGGGTGGGCAGTATTGGGGAGTATTCAGGGCAACCTTAGTAAACTCACTTGTGAGCTCTTGGTGGGGGAAGGAGGCTTGTGTGTGCGGAGGAGCCTTGGTGTTGGTGCCGCTTCTAGAGAGGCTATGCGTGGTCAGATGCCATGGTCCAGGGCTGGAACTGCAGCCAGGTCCTCTCGTGAGCTTCACTCCAGGCCTCCTGGGTGGTACTCTGCCCCTAAGACCATGAGGACCACTCCAGGTTGTACAAAAATGGGTTCTCTGCTCAGGTCTGTGGATGGATTCCCAGGCAGAAAAATGTGGTCTGCAGCAGGGTCTGCCAGCTGCAGCTTGTGGGCTGGGGGAGTGGGGTGGAGAGAGGCCTGCTGGGTAGGCAGGGATTGTCATTTTTAGACCATGACTAATAAGAAATCTGGATTTTCTCAGTTGTAAAAACTCTTCCCACTCTTCCCTTTCTCTCTCTGCAAGGTAACTGCAAAATAATAAAATAACTCTGGAGTTATTTTATGTTCTCTTTTGATGGCCTAAGTGAATTAGAAGCTGGAAAACATTGTACGTGGGAAACACTATATGTATATTGTGTATTCTATCTTCAGCTAAATGTTATATGAGAACAAATGGTTTAAGGGAGTTCGAGCACATAAAAGAGGTTGGCAATCATTTTAAGCCCAACATTTGGCCCAAATTAGCAATTTTCAAATATTCATGTTTATATTTAAATACAAAGATTTCTTATTTCAAACCAATTGCTGCTGATCAGTAGCATAACTTCAAATTTGTTACAGCCTACAGGAGTGGGGGGAGGGGAGGGCTGGAGCAAAATGGAAACTTTGAACTTGAAGTTAGAAGACCTTTGGTCTCAGTTTTTCCATTTACTAGCTGTATGACCTTGGGCAACTTACTTAACTTCTCTGTTTACTCGTCAATAAAATTAGAGTCATAATTTTTACCTTATAGGGATATGGGGAGGATCAAGAGAGATTATGAACATGAAAGTGTTTAGAGAACCATAAGTTCTACACAGATGCTAATTTTTATTAGTGGGAATGTGTATAGCGGTGGTGCATGAGCTTAGTAGGATTCAGGTGGCTTTGGGGAAAGCATCAGATATGAGTCACAAACAGGAATATGTATAATTCTGGAAAACATGGCTGTCATTGAATCCAATTCCTAGTACCATTGAGTATTTTTCCATGAGTCCTATATCTCAACAAAAACACATCTTTTCCCCCCACATTCTATGATTGTTACGTAGTTATTCGCCTCTAATCTGCTGGCATTGAACAAGAAAGATTTCTGTTCCATCGTCTACTTCCCTTCCTTTGAAAATCATTACTGTACCTTCTAGGTTTATCTCTTAGGACTTTTTCAGCCTCTGGGACTCAAGCCAGGCCAATTTTTTTGCTAAAAAAACCCCAACAAGATTCACCCCTAATTCTACAACACACCGGTTTCACAGAATACTCCACTGAAGCCATCAAATGTTGAGTATACAGGAATACCTTGTGTTATTGTACTTTGCGTTTTTTACACATTGAAGGTTTGATGCTTGATGCTCTGCATCGAGCAAGTCTAATCAGTGCCACTTTTTCAAAAGATTTGCTTACTTTGTGTCTCTGTCTCACATTTTTGTAATCTGCACAATATTTCAAACTTTTTCATCATTATTACATTTGTTATGGTGATCAGTGATCTTTGATGTTACTGTTGTAATTGTTTTAGGGTGCCGTGAACTGTGCCCATGTAAGACAGCGAGCTTGATCAATAAATTGTGTGTGCTCTGACTGCTTCACCGACAGGCCATTCCCCCACCTTTCTTTTTTTTAATTTATTTTAATTTATTTTATTTATTTTTATTAGTTTCTGCTTTATAACAAAGTGAATCAGTCATACATATACATCTGTTCCCACACCCCTTCCCTCATGCATCTCCCTCCCTCCCACCCTCCCCATCCCATCCCTCCAGGCGGTCACAAAGCACAGAGCTGATCTGCCTGTGCTCTGCGGCTGCTTCCCACTATCTATCTACCTTACGTTTGGTAGTGTATATATGTCCATGCCTCTCTTTCGCTTTGTCACAGCTTACCCTTCCCCCTCCCCATATCCTCAAGTCCATTCTCAAGTAGGTCTGTGTCTTTATTTCCATTTTACCCCTAGGTTCTTCATGACATTTTAAAAAAAATTCCATATATATGTGTTAGCATACAGTATTTGTCTTTCTCTTTCTGACTTACTTCACTCTGTATGACAGACTCTAGGTCTATCCACCTCATTACAAATAGCTCAGTTTCGTTTCTTTTTATGGCTGAGTAATATTCCATTGTATATATGTGCCACATCTTCTTTATCCATTCATCCGATGATGGACACTTAGGTTGTTTCCATCTCCGGGCTATTGTGAATAGAGCTGCAATGGACATTTTGGTACATGTCTCTTTTTGAATTATGGTTTTCTCAGGGTATATGCCCAGTAGTGGGATTGCTGGGTCATATGGTAGTTCTATTTGTAGTTTTTTAAGGAACCTCCATACTGTTCTCCATAGTGGCTGTACCAATTCACATTCCCACCAGCAGTGCAAGAGTGTTCCCTTTTCTCCACACCCTCTCCAGCATTTATTGTTTCTAGATTTCTTGATGATGGCCATTCTGACCGGTGTGAGATGATATCTCATTGTAGTTTTGATTTGCATTTCTCTAATGATTAATGATGTTGAGCATCCTTTCATGTGTTTGTTGGCAGTCTGTATATCTTCTTTGGAGAAATGCCTATTTAAGTCTTCTGCCCATTTTTGGATTGGGTTGTTTGTTTTTTTGCTATTGAGCTGCATGAGCTGTTTATAAATTTTGGAGATTAATCCTTTGTCAGTTGCTTCATTTGCAAATATTTTCTCCCATTCTGAGGGTTGTCTTTTGGTCTTGTTTATGGTTTCCTTTGCTGTGCAAAAGCTTTGAAGTTTCATTAGGTCCCATTTGTTTATCTTTGTTTTTATTTCCATTTCTCTAGGAGGTGGGTCCAAAAGGATCTTGCTGTGATTTATGTCATAGAGTGTTCTGCCTATGTTTTCCTCTAAGAGTTTGATAGTTTCTGGCCTTACATTTAGGTCTTTAATCCATTTTGAGCTTTTTCTTGTGTATGGTGTTAGGGAATGATCTAATCTCATACTTTTACATGTCCCTGTCCAGTTTTCTCAGCACCACTTATTGAAGAGGCTGTCCTTTTTCCACTGTACATTCCTGCCTCCTTTATCAAAGATAAGTTGACCATATGTGCGTGGGTTTATCTCTGGACTTTCTATCCTGTTCCATTGATCTATCTTTCTGTTTTTGTGCCAGTACCACACTGTCTTGATTACTGTAGCTTTGTAGTATAGTCTGAAGTCAGGGAGCCTGATTCCTCCAGCTCCTTTTTTTGTTCTCAAGATGGCTTTGGCTATTCGGGGTCTTTTGTTTTTCCAAACAAATTTTGAAATTTTTTGTTCTAGTTCTGTGAAAAATGCCAGTGGTAGTTTGATAGGGATTGCATTGAATCTGTAGATTGCTTTGGGTAGTAGAGTCATTTTCACAATATTGATTCTTCCAATCCAGGAGCATGGTATATCTCTCCATCTATTTGTATCATCTTTAATTTCTTTCATCAGTGTCTTATAATTTTCTGCATACTGGTCTTTTGTCTCCTTAGGTAGGTTTATTCCTAGATATTTTATTCTTTGTGTTGCAATGGTAAATGGGAGTGTTTTCTTGATTTCATTTTCAGATTTTTCATCATTAGTGTACAGGAATGCCAGAGATTTCTGTGCATTAATTTTGTATCCTGCTACTTTACCAAATTCATTGATTAGCTCTAGTAGTTTTCTGGTAGCATCTTTAGGATTCTCTATGTATAGTATCATGTCATCTGCAAACAGTGACAGCTTTACTTCTTCTTTTCCAATTTGGATTCCTTTTATTTCCTTTTCTTCTCTGATTGCTGTGGCTAAAACTTCCAAAACTAAGTTGAATAAGAGTGGTGAGAGTGGGCAGCCTTGTCTTATTCCTGATCTTAGTGGAAATGGTTTCAGTTTTTCACCATTGAGGACAATGTTGGCTGTGGGTTTGTCATATATGGCCTTTATTATGTTGAGGAAAGTTCCCTCTATGCCTACTTTCTGCAGGGTTTTTATCATAAATGGGTGTTGAATTTTGTCGAAAGCTTCCTCTGCATCTATTGAGATGATCATATGGTTTTTCTCCTTCAATTTGTTAATATGGTGTATCACATTGATTGATTTGCACATATTGAAGAATCCTTGCATTCCTGGAATAAACCCCACTTGATCATGGTGTATGATCCTTTTAATGTGCTGTTGGATTCTGTTTGCTAGTATTTTGTTGAGGATTTTTGCATCTATGTTCATCAGTGTTATTGGCCTGTAGTTTTCTTTCTTTGTGACATCCTTGCCTGGTTTTGGTATCAAGGTGATGGTGGCCTCGTAGAATGAGTTTGGGAGTGTTCCTTCCTCTGGTATTGTTTGGAAGAGTTTGAGAAGGATGGGTGTTAGCTCTTCTCTAAATGTTTGATGGAATTTGCCTGTGAAGCCATCTGGTCCTGGGCTTTTGTTTGATGGAAGAATTTAATCACAGTTTCAATTTCAGTGCTTGTGATTGGTCTGTTCATATTTTCTATTTCTTCCTGAGTCAGTCTTGACAGGTTGTGCATTTCTAAGAATTTGTCCATTTCTTCCAGGTTGTCCATTTTATTGGCATAGAGTTTCTTGTAGTAATCTCTCATGATCTTTTGTATTTCTGCAGTGTCAGTTGTTACTTCTCCTTTTTCATTTCTAATTCTATTGATTTGAGTCTTCTCCCTTTTTTTCTTGATGAGTCTGGCTAATGGTTTGTCAATTTTGTTTATCTTCTCAAAGAACCAGCTTTTAGTTTTATTGATCTTTGCTATCGTTTCCTTCATTTCTTTTTCATTTATTTCTGATCTGATCTTTATGATTTCTTTCCTTCTGCTAATTTTGGGGTTTTTTTCTTCTTCTTTCTCTAACTGCTTTAGGTGCAGGGTCAGGTTGTTTACTCGAGACGTTTCCTGTTTCTTAAGGTGGGATTGTATTGCTATAAACTTCCCCCTTAGAACTGCTTTTGCTGCGTCCCATAGGTTTTGGGTCGTGGTGTCTCCATTGTCATTTGTTTCTAGGTATTTTTTAATTTCCTCTTTGATTTCTTCAGTGATCACTTCGTTATTGAGTAGTGTATTGTTTAGCCTCCATGTGTTTGTATTTTTTACAGATCTTTTCCTGTAATTGATGTCTAGTCTCATAGCATTGTGGTCGGAGAAGATACTTGATACAATTTCAATTTTCTTAAAATTACCGAGGCTTGATTTGTGACCCAGGATATGATCTATCCTGGAGAATGTTCCATGAGCACTTGAGAAAAATGTGTATTCTTGTTTTTGGATGGAATGTCCTATAAATATCAACTAAGTCCATCTCGTTTAATGTATCATTTAAAGCTTGTGTTTCCTTATTTATTTTCATTTTGGATGATCTGTCCATTGGTGAAAGTGGGGTGTTAAAGTCCCCTACTATGAGTGTGTTACTGTCGATTTCCCCTTTCATGGCTGTTAGTATTTGCCTTATGTATTGAGGTGCTCCTATGTTGGGTGCATAAATATTTACAATTGTTATATCTTCTTCTTGGATTGATCCCTTGATCATTATGTACTGTCCTTCTTTGTCTCTTCTAATAGTCTTTATTTTAAAGTCTATTTTGTCTGATATAAGAATTGCTACTCCAGCTTTCTTTTGATTTCCATTTGCATGGAATATCTTTTTCCATCCCCTTACTTTCAATCTGTATGTGCCTCTAGGTCTGAAGTGCGTCTCTTGTAGACAGCATATATATGGGTCTTGTTTTTGTATCCATTCAGCCAGTCTGTGTCTTTTGGTGGGAGCATTTAATCCATTTACATTTAAGGTAATTATTGATATGTATGTTCCTATTCCCATTTCCTTAATTGCTTTGTGTTCCTTATGGTAGGTATATTCCTTCTGTTGTGTTTGTTGCCTAGAGAAGTTCCTTTAGCATTTGTTGTAAAGCTGGTTTGGTGGTGCTGAACTCTCTCAGCTTTTGCTTGTCTGTAAACGTTTTAATTTCTCCATCAAATCTGAATGAGATCTTTGCTGGGTAGAGTAATCTTGGTTGCAGGTTTCTCTCCTTCATCACTTTAATTATGTCCTGCCACTCCCTTCTGGCTTGTAGGGTTTCTGCTGAGAGATCAGCTGTTAACCTGATGGGGATTCCCTTGTGTGTTATTTGTTGTTTTTCCCTTGCTGCTTTTAATATGATTTCTTTGTGTTTAATTTTTGACAGTTTGATTAATATGTGTCTTGGCGTATTTCTCCTTGGATTTATTCTGTATGGGACTCTCTGTGCCTCCTGGACTTGATTAACTATTTCCTTTCCCATATTGGGGAAGTTTTCAACTATAATCTCTTCAAATATTTTCTCAGTCCCTTTGTTTTTCTCTTCTTCTTCTGAAACCCCTATAATTCAAATGTTGGTGCGTTTAATGTTGTCCCAGAGGTCTCTGAGACTGTCCTCTGTTCTTTTCATTCTTTTTTCTTTATTTTGCTCTGCATCAGTTATTTCCACTATTTTATCTTCCACCTCACTTATCCGTTCTTCTGCCTCAGTTATTCTGCTATTGATCCCATCTAGAGTATTTTTCATTTCATTTATTGTGTTTTTAATCGATGCTTGATTCATCTTTAGTTCTTCTAGGTCCTTGTTAACTGTTTCTTGCATGTTGTCTATTCTATTTCCAAGATTATGGATCTTGGAAATAGAATCTTGGATCAGCTTTACTATCATTATTCTGAATTCTTTTTCAGGTAGACTGCCTATTATCTCTTCATTTGTTAGGTCTGGTAGGATTTTATCTTGCTCCTTCACCTGCTGTGTGTTTCCCTGTCTTCTCATTTTGCTTATCTTACTGTGTTTGGGGTCTCCTTTTTGCAGGCTGCAGATTCGTAGTTCCCGTTGTTTTTGGTGTCTGTCCCCAGTGGCTAAGGTTGTTTCAGTAGGTTGTGTAGGCTTCCTGGTGGGGAGGACTAGTGCCTGTGTTCTGGTGGTTGAGGCTCGATCTTGTCTTTCTGGTGGACCGGTCCACGTCTGGTGGTGTGTTTTGGGGTGCCTGTGGCCTTATTATGTTTTTTAGGCAGCCTCTCTGCTAATGGGTGGGGTTGTGTTCCTGCCTTGCTAGTTGCTTGGCATAGGGTGAGAAGCACTGTAGCTTGCTGGTCGTTGAGTGAAGCTGGGTGCTGGTGTTGAGATGGAGATCTCTGGGAGATTTTCACCGCTTGATATTATGTGGAGCTGGGAGGTCTCTTGTGGACCTGTGTCCTGAAGTTGGCTCTCCCACTTCAGAGGCACAGCACTGACTCCTGGCTGCAGCACCACGAGCCTTTCATCTATCCGGCTCAGAATAAAAGGGAGAAAAAGTAGAAAGAAAGAATTAGTAGAAGAAAGAAAGAGAGAGAGAATGAAAGGAAGAAGGAAAGAAAGGAAGGAAGGAAGAAGGAAAGAAAGAAAGGAGGGAGGGAGGGAGGAAGGAAAGAAAAAGAAAGAGTGAATGGAAGAAGGGCGGGAGGGAGGAAGGAAAGAAAGAAAGAAAGAAAGAAAGACAGGAGGAGGGAGGAAGGAAAGAAAAAGAAAGAGTGAAAGGAAGCAGGGAGGGAGGGAGGGAGGAAGGAAAGAAAGAGAGAAAGAAGGAAAGGAGGGGTGGAGGGAGGGAGGGAGGGAAGGTAGGAAAAAAAGAGCAGGTAAAGTAAAATAGAATAAATTATAAAATATAGTAGCGTTATTAAAATTAAAAGTTAATTATTGAATAAAAAACGGACAGATAGAACCCTGGGACATATGGTGGAAGCAAAGCTATACAGAGGAAATCTCACCCAGAAGCATACACATACACATTCATAAAAAGAGAGCAGGGGGAAAAATCGAAAATCTTGCTCTCAAAGTCCACCTCCTCAATTTGGGATAATTTGTTGTAAAAAGAGGAAAAGGGGGAAAAGTCTGAAATCTTGTCCTCAAAGTCCACCTCCTCAATTTGGGATGATTCGCTGTCCATTCATGCACTCCACAGACGCAGGGCACATCAAGTGGACCGTGGAGCTTTAATCCGCTGCCTCCGAGGCTGCACAGAGAGATTTCCCTGTCTCTTCTCTGCTCTCACAGCTCCCGGGTCTCAGCCTTGAACCTGGCCCCGCCTCTGCGCGTGGGTCGCCGGAGGGCGACTGTTCTTCGCTCAGACACGACGGGTTTAAAGGAGCCGCTGATTCGGGGGCTGTGATTCACTCAGGCAGAGGGGAGGGAGGGGCGCGCAGTGTGGGGCGGGCCTGCGGCAGCAGAGGCCAGCATGACGTTGCACCAGACCGAGGCGCTTCGTGCGCTTTCCCGGGGAAGCCGTCCCTGGGTCGCGGGACCCTGGCAGTGGCGGGGTGCACAGGCTCCCCAGAAGGCGGGGTGGACAGTGACCTGCGCTTGCACACAGGCCTTGTGGCGGCGGCAGCAGCAGCCCCAGCGTCCCACGCCTGTCTCCGGGGTCCGCGCCTTTAGCCGCGGCTCGCGCCCGTCTCTGGTGCTTCTCTAAGCAGCCCTCTTAATGCCCTCTCCTCGCGCACCAGGAAACAAAAGGGAAGAAAAAGTCTCTTGCCTCTTCTGCAGCTCCAGACTTTTCCCCGGACTCCCTCCGGGCTAGCCGTGGTGCACTAACCCCTTCAGGCTCTCTTGCTGCCGCCAGCCCCAGTCCTCTCCCTGCGCTCCGACTGAAACCCGATAACAGGTCCCAGCCCCGCCCGCCCCGGTGGCCGAGCAGACAAGCCTCTCGGGCTGGTGTGTGCCTGAGGGCACCGGTCTTCTGTGCCGGAATCTCTCCACTTTGCCCTCCACACCCCTGTTGCTGCGCTCTCCTCCGCTACTCCGAAGCTTTCCCCCTCCGCCACCTGCAGTCTCCGCCCGCGAAGGGGCTTCTAGTGTGTGGAAACCTTTCCTCCTTCACGGCTCCCTCCCACTGGTGCAGGTCCCGTCCCTATCCTTTTGTCTCTGTTTATTCTTTTTTCTTTTGCCCTACCCAGGTATGTGGGGAGTTTCTTGCCTTTTGGGGGGTCTGAGGTCTTCTGTCAGCGTTCAGTTCGTGTTCTGTAGGAGTTGTTCCACGTGTAGATGAATTTCTGATGTATCTTTTCTCATATTAGATTTTTACTTCTTAACACAATTACAGTCCGGCAATGACTTAATTAATGCTGCTTTTCGTCAGACGCCTTTAAAGAGCTGTCAATTTGGTCCTGCAGAGGCTTGGAATGACTCTTCACACCAGCCAGTAAGAATCTGTTTATGTGAAGATCTCTTTCCTTTTTTTTTCCTTTGTGCTTCATCTGGTTTTACCGGCTCACAGCGTACTCCCCTCCGGCCCTTCAGACCAGAGTTCCTGGTACAAAATCTCCCCCACCTTTCTTTGTCTTTTAGGCCTCTATTTCTCAAGACACAACAGTATTGAAATTAGGCCAATTAATAGCCCTATGATGGTCTCTGAGTGTCCAAGTGAAAGGAAGAGTCACACATCTCTCACTTTGAATCAAGAGCTAGAAATGATGAAGCTTAGTGAGGGAGGCATGTTGAAAACCAAGTCAGGCTGAAAGCTAAGCCTCTTGTGTGAAGCAGTTAGCCAAGTTGTGAATGCAAAGGACGAATTCGTGAAGGAAATTAATAGTCCTATCCCAGTGAACAAATAAATGATAAGAAAGCAAAACAGCCTTATTGCTGATATGGAGAATGTGTTAGTGGTCTGGATAGAAGATCAAACCAGCCACAACATTCCCTTAAGCCAAAACCTAATCCAGAGCAAGGCCTAACTCGCTTCAATTCTGTAAAGGCTAAAAGAGGTGAAGAAGCTGCTGAAGAAGAATCTGAAGCTGGCAGAGGTTGGTTCATGAGGTTTAAGGGAAGAAGCCATCTCCATAACAAAAAAGTGCAGGGTGAAACAGCAAGTGTTGATGTAGAAGCTGCGGCAAGTTATCCCAAAGATCTAGCTACGATAATTAATGAAGGGGACTACACTAAAAAACAGAGTTTCAACGTAGATGAAATAACTTTATGTTGGAAGAAGATGCCATGTAGGTCTTTCATAGCTGGAGAGGAGAAGTCAGTGCCTGGTTTCAAAGCTTCCAAGCACAGGCTGACTCTCTTGTTAAGGGCTAATGTAGCTGGTGACTTTAAGTTGAATGCAGTGCTCATTTACCATTCAAAAAATTCTAGGGCCCTTAAGAATTATGCTAAATCTACTCTGCCTGTGCTCCTTCAGTGGAACAATAAAGCCTGAATGACAGCGCATCTGTTTACAACATGGTTTACTGAATATTTTAAGCCCCCTGTTGAGAGCTACTGCTAAGAGAAAAAGATTCCTTTCAAAATATTACTGTTCATTGACAATGCACCTGGTCACCCAAGAGCTTTGATGGAGATGTACAATGAGATTCATGTTGTTTGCATGCCTGCTAACACAACATCCATTCTGTAGCCCATGGATCAAGGAGTAATTTTGACTTTCAAGTCTTAACATCTAAGAAATACATTTTGCAATGCTACCTATAGTGTGATTCGTCTAATGTATCTGGGCAAAGCCAATTGAAAACCTTCTGGAAAGGATTCACCATTCTAGATGCCATTAAGGATGTTTGTGATTCATGGGAAAAGGTAAAAATATCAACATTATCAGGAGTTTGGAAGAAGTTGATTCCTACCCTCATGGATGACTTTGAGAGATTCAAGACTTCAGTGGAGGAAGTAAATGCAGATATTGTGGAAATAGCAAGAGAAGTAGAAAGCGTGATAGAGACTTATGACATAACTTTCTTGTTTCCTTTTCACTTAAACTATACAGAAGAAAAGTAGAGCTCTGAGAAAACATGGCTGAAAGTTGTGAGAAGTTATTTCAAAATTAAATTGTAAAGGAGGAAAATCACAATTTCCTAAGCTGAAACAACCACAGCTGGCAGTTGGGAAAAGCAATATAGGTTTTTGATTCTAAGTTGGCTTAAAGTCCAAATCAATCGCAAGGAGGCTTTGGCTTGCAATGATCGTATGTCTGGGTGGTTTGGGAAAGAATGCTAAACAAATTCCAAGAATAAGGCTACATTTTAAAAAAACTATGATTGATAAAATAAATGTTACTTACTCTTTTTCTATTGTACTTAAATGTGGCTTATATAAAAGCTTGATCCATAAAAATCGCTGACCTTATTGGTTTCTATTGTTTAGGTGGAGAATAATGTTATACTTTAAAAAAACAATTTGGTAGAAGGATCCCAATTGCAATAGCATCTGAGAGGTAAAGACCCTTCCGTCTGGTACTGGTACAGCAATTCTACAACTGGGAAGCGAGGCAGGCATCATAGGGGTGGGGTGACACCGCAGGCTTCTCAGTTTCTTTTGGTGTTCCTGTCTCTTGATTTGGGTCTCTGATGCTTTTGATGCACAGGTGACCTGCTTCTACTTAAGAAGGGTCACCTCCCCACCAATACTCCCTGCCCTGGCTCGATCTCTGTGTGCTTATGGCTAATCTGCTTTGCTGAAGATGATGTCCAAGAAACTGTAAACCATTTCTTCTTACCTCCAATCACAGTTACTCCATAAATTGTCCATTTATTAACTTACTGGGAAAGGCACTGGGATCCCTCTACCCAATACATGTCATTCTAGGCAAGGTTGTTTTCCCACTTAACCTCATTTCGTTTCTGTCTCTAAGACAGATCTCTTTCCAGGACCTGTTTTGAGCTACTCTTTTTTTTTTGTGGTACGTGGGCCTCTCACTCTTGTGGCCTCTCCCGTTGCGGAGCACAGGTTCCGGACACGCAGGCTCAGCGGCCATGGCTCACAGGCCTAGCCGCTCTGTGGCATGTGGGATCTTCCCGGACTGGGGCACGAACCCGTGTCCTCTGCATCGGCAGGCGGACTCTCAACCACTGCGCCACCAGGGAAGCCCCTTGAGCTACTCTTATCACACCTTGCCATGAGGCCCTGCTCATGAAACTTCTCAAGAAAACAAATGGGACAGTCAGATTCAGCCATGGGCTGGCAGAGTAGGTGGCCATTCCTATGGTATATTTTGAGGGTCCCCAAAGGACTTTGTGCCCCCAGAACCATCAGGTGGTTCTCAGATTTTAATATTGCAGATAAACTCTAGCAGTCCCTAAGCAGGGTCCCAGTGAAATTTTTCAAATGCATGCTTGTATTCTAAGGCACAGAGTCCTATTCCTAACCAGTTATTGACTAAATAAAGTGTCCTGGCAGTGCTACAAGCTATGGGTTGGAGAGTGCTAGGGAAATGGTCATAGTTCAGGGCATGGTTGTGGGGATCCATGGCCAGCCTTGGGCCAGCCAGTTGAAGATGCCACATACAAGGGAGTGGAGTAGCCACATGAGTTTTAGTAAGGTGGCACTAAAGAGGAATGTGGCCGAATTTAAGTTTTGCTGGTAATGGCCTGCAGGGCTGTGTCTGTCCTGGGTATTTAGACACAGGCTCTATAGGTCTTTAGAGATGCATACTGATGGAGGCTGAACATTTTTTGTCTGTGTCCTAATGATGATATAGGGATTTGTACCTTAGTTCACTTTCTTCTTCTCAGTGATTGCTCTGTTGGGCAGATTTCACATCAGTTTAATACGAGGTTTTCTTATGGAGGTTGTTTGTACCACAACCCAGCTTTTCCATAAGTTCTAAATATCAGTACTCTCTTAGGTGGGTCTTTTACTTTTGATAATAATAGTAATGTATCATTTATTGATTTTCTTCTGTTTTGTGTGGAGTGTACTTTCTATGTCCGTGTATACCTACATCTTTTTAACCAGCACAAAAACCCTACAAGATATTATTATTCCCATTTTATGAGTGAGGAAATTGAGGCTTAGAGACTTGAGTAAGGTCACGCAGTGAATGGTGGAGGTGGAAGTGAACCCAGATCTCTGATTCTCTAAAGCCCCCATCTACCCCATGCACCATGCCATCCCTCCTAAACCATGAGCAAAAAGAGCCTTTGATTCTTTGCAACCCCCCTCCAAGGTGACTTAAAGGATAGTGGATGATGATTATGTAAATTGGTCCTTCACATTTTAAAGATTCCCACATAACCTCATAAATGGCTCATAAATTTGATTTATTTTCATGGAAGACTCTTCTGATTCTATCACTTTAAGACACTAACATTTCTGTTTGAGAAATATTATTTCCCTCAGCCTTATGGCTGAGGGGCAGGCAAATCAACATATCCTAAATTCTGTTTTAAAGTAGTGATTAGATCCGACTCTGTATAGAACAAAAGGAAGTGAATTTAGAGTTGGGATTGATGGGTACCATATGGCCTGAAAAGAAAAAAAAAAAAAAAAAATGTAACTTTCAGCAGGAGGAAGTTAAGCTTGAGTGTCATCTAAAGTTGTACAAACTAAAATTTCAGTCTTGACCACTGCTCTCCTGCAGTTTTCTCTCTTCCTCCTACCCTGTAATTAATTAGGGTTTGGGCTAAGACAATGAGGGGGGAGGTATCAACAGAGTAGAACAAATGAAGGGTTGGGTGGAGGCCTTGTTGAGGTTTGAGTGAAAATTTGGCTCGAAGTTTCTTTACATTGTTTGTGTTTTGTTTCAGACTTCATGGTAGTGGAATTAAAAAATCTGTCTGTGTGTGGTGTTAATGTATTTAACAGCATGATTGATTTAACAGAGACTCAGTGAGGCCGACCAGAGGACCACTCAATAGCAGAATGTCACACTTGAGGAGCACGTTCCATTTTCTAGTAGCCAGTGTGTGTGGGTAAACCAACGACTTCCGCGGCCTTGCTCCTGCCCCCGTGCCCCTCCCCATTTGCTGATGAGCTGTGTCTGATGCCTGGCAACGGCGCCATCGTGAGAGGGGGTGGCCGGAGAACCGGCAGCGCTGTTACACCTATTACTCTAAATTGAAATATTGGAAATATAAATAAAAGATTGTCATGGCTTTCTTGGTTGGAGAAGAAGAAACTTTTCAACAGCAATGTTATTCAATTCAGTTCCTGCTTTCTTTGCCAGCAGCTCGTGGAGGAGAATGGGACGTGAAAGGGGGTGGGGTGATAGTGGTGCCTCCAGTGTGGGCTCGTTAGTCAGCAGCTGGAATCATCTGGGGTCAATCTGTGGCCTTCCCCCCCTCCATGTCTCCACTGCAACAGGAATACTTGAGGCCCCCAAACGCATATTGAACCCTCAGATATATCCAGAGGAATGACTTGAAGAACCAGTTTCCAATGCACAGAAAAAGCCTTTTCACTCCCTTGGTGCAAAGATGATGTTTCCTTGGTTCAGGAGGACCCGTGGGTATAGCTCCCCACCTTGGAAGTGAGACCATCAGACTCACTCAGCTAACTCTCCTGAAACCTAAAATATATTTCTTTATGCGTTGGCTGGGAGGAACAATCTCCAGTCCTGTAGTGCCCTCACCCTCCACTTGGCTTTGCTCTGCACCCATCTGGAGTGTCCTGGGTGGTGTGGCCGGAAGCTGGGCTGGGATTGTTTGGCATTGGGTTGGATGTTGTAGGAAGAGCTGGTAGCGCCCAGTGGTCCGAGCCGGTCTCTGTATTACCAGCTGGCAGGGAGACTGAAGTCGTCATCCGCGCTATTGGCAGAGCTGGACCCACCGGTAAATCTTGGGATGCGAAAGCTAGAAAGGACTTTGGAGTCATTTGAGTTCATTCTTTTCATTTTATAGTCAGGGAAGCAGACCAGGGAGGATGAGTGACCAGTCTAAGACCGCAGAGCGCTTGGTGCAGAACTGGGGACCGGCCTCTGCTCTCCTGGTCTCGGTCCCTTGGCCTGGATCACCGCACCGCTTCTCCTGGAGGCCTGACTGGGACGGGTCCTTGGGATTTGCTGAATCCTGGTTGTGCCATAGCAGGGACCGGCTGAGAGCGGGGAGTCCTCAGGAAGCAGCTGCCTTGGAGGGACTCCCCATCCCCTGCCCCACCACTTTGAACCGCGGACATGCTTGTTGAGCACCTTCTAGGAGGTAAAAGAGAATGAAGCCAATTATGCATCTGGAATACTGGAACCTTCTTTCCCATGGTGTATGAGTTGCTTGTTAAATTAATGTTTGCCTGTCTGGAGTGCCAGAGGAATAGACATTATAGGCCAATTAGAGAGAAAAATCAAACCAACCAGAGTTGTCCTTTTAAAAATTAAGAGTCCTTTTTATGTGCTGTGGAGGTGTCGGCATTATCATAAAGACTAATTAGGACATTTTACAACATCCTGGTAACGGAGGAAACAATCTTGTTGGTAACGTTAAAGATTTTTAAGCATCTTTAGCACTTGGGGTCAGATATTTAAGACGCTTTCTGTGCTCACCTGCTGTTGCTGCCGGAAGTATTTTATTGTCTCATAAGAAGAAAGGAACATTTTGAAGACATAAATGCCTAGTTGTAATGGACGGTCCTGCACTTTGCAAAGCCCTAAAACAGGGTCTCCAGGAAGAGCTGGCTGTGACTTGAGATGAGATTTGTCACACTGTGTTCCATAGGTCTGCACTGAAGTCAGTTTCCATCTTGGCCTCCTGGAGAAAAGAAAGCTCCTCGAAGGCAGGCATTATGAGGAGGGTGTGTTCTGGCGTTGGCAGCAGAAACAGGGAAAGCAGACAGTGCATCTTCCTATTAAAAATGCTATTTTTCACTTATGGGCAGATGCTTCTTCTATATTCTAGCAAACACGTTCAAAAGCACCGAAGGAAGTAAGGGTGGAGAGGACATGGGGGTCCACGGAGAGTTTTGGGGGAGAGCATGTGTATGATTTGCCCATTCCTCCTAGAAATCACTATGAATTGGAACACACTTATGGAATTTGAAGACAAAAGGTGCGTGGCAGATGCAGGTTGGATGCTTCAACTGCGTGCCACTGTTATTTAAAGAACTGCATATTGTCTTGAAATTCAAATGTCCTTTAACAAACAGGGAAATTGTATCAAGGTCAGACAAAGCAGAAGGGTAAATTTAAATGTCACAGAAGTATCTAATGCTCTTAAGGTCTCTGTGCAGAGATTTCCAGAAAGCTAAAGGAAATCTTAAAGAATTCCTAATCGAAGGCTGTGTGTTTAAAGTGTCATTTATCTGTGAGTCTGTTGGAAAGCCTTTCACATTTTCAGCAATTTTAATTGAGACTAAAACCACACAATTAGGCTTCACTTAGTTATCAGTGAGAACACTAGCTATTTACTTTATAGTCTTAATGATATAACAAGTGTAAAGAAAACACAGGGCAGAGTTAAGTCTCGGCTTTGTGCTCTGGGATTTTGCCACGTGAACTATTCACATTAATCGGGGTTTTTATAGTAAAATTTCAGAATATGGTTCTGAAACTACCATTTCCTGCTGACCAGTCTGCCACACTGCAGCTTTCAAACAACAGTTTCTCTTTTTAAAAGGTTATTTCTCACTGTAAATATAATGCAGTCTTATTAAACAGAATCTGAAAAAAATCACCAACATACACCACACACACAAACATTGTTCCTGTCTTTGTGGATTTCTTTTAACCTTTTCCCTGTTATTAATCAGTTTATTTATGATTTGTGTCATTGTAATTACAGTATTTATGCAATTTTATATCCTGCCTTTTTCACCGAATATAGTGTAACCTTTATCCATGTTATTTTATGGTATTTGTAAACATAATGTTTAATGGCCTCATAATCCTTTATTAAGTGAATATATTACAGTTTGCTGAATCAGGCCTCTTTAAGACCCATTTGTTGTTTCCAGTTTTTTTGGGAGAGGTTATGCAGCTAGCCAGAGGAGAAACCCTTCTCTAAATTCTGGCTTGAAACCCTTCTCTAAATTTGTATTTTTCTGCCATTCCAGACTGAAGATATGCAGTGTATGAGTGTGTTTTATACACTCCAGCCACCATGAGTCTTGCTTCATATTTGAAAAGCCTCGACTAATTTGATAGATCACAAATGGGATTTTAGATTAACTTGCATTTCTTTTGATTACTACTCAGACTCTTTTCTCTTTTCATATTTTGTCAACTAGTTGTACTTCCTTAATTATGCAAATTTATTTCTCAGTTTATGTCTTTATTTCAGTTATTTTACCTTATTATATACAGAAGCTTAAAATATGTATGTAGTTTAATCTATGCAGTTTCTCTTTTTGGCTTTTTCTAAGCTTTTAAGCTTAGAAATTTCTTTTCACTCTAGGAGTTTGACAGATATTCAGTTTGATTGCCTTTTAGTTTCTTTCTGTGGCTTAATCCTTTTATATTTTACTCTTTAGTGCATCTGGCATGTGTTTTGGTGTGTGGTGTGAGAAATGGATATGAATTGTTCTTGTTTACACATTGTGAATCTATTTTGTTGATTGAATTCCTCTTCTTTTCCGATGTGTGATGTCTTCTTTATTATATATCAAAATTTTTAAATTGCATGTTTTCATAAGAAATATACCAAAAGCCATTGGGATTACTTTTATTTATGTATTTTTTTTTTGTATTGTGGCAGGTTACTTTGACTAGACAATTATGTGACTTGCTTTGGAGTAAAAGAAATTGGGTAATTGTGGACAACAGCCTGAAGTATGTAGGGAGCCCCAGGAACAACTAGAGAGAGCAAAATCTGGAGCACCCTCTCTAAGTTAGGGGTGCTTATCGGAATCATCTATGGAACTTAAAAAAATTATAATCTTGGATTCTGCCACCAAAAATTTTCATTCTGTAGGTTTTAGGAGATGTCTGAGCATCCCTGTTTTTAAAAAGCTGCACAGATGATTCTGATGTGTATCTCAATTGAGAACTATGGTCTAGAACAGGGGTCAGTAAGCTATGGACCACATACCAAATCCAGCCTGCCATATGTTTTTATACGGCCCATGAGCCAACCATTTACATTTTTAAATGGTTGAAAAAATTTTTTTAAAGAATATTTCATGGCATATGAAATTAATATGAAATTCAAACTCCAGTGTCCAAAAATGAAGTTTTATTGGAATCCACCCATGCTCATGGGTTTATGTATTATCTGTCACTGTTTTCCCACTACAGTGGCAAAGATGAGCAATTATAACAGACTGTAGGGCCCACAAAGCCAAAAATATTTACCATCTGGCATGTTACAGGAAAAGTTTGTGACCCCTGGCCTAGAGTAGTGAAAATGAGACTCAAAATTCCTTGGTTCTAGGGTATTACTGAAGTGCTGTCCCAGAATGATTAGTTGTCCATTTCAGAAGCAAAATTACTATAGTTATATCAAGGTTCTAAAGACAACAAACAGAGCTAAAAGAGATTATAAACTGTAGATCTTCCATTTATGGCAATAAGGTGAATTCTATATCCTGAAATCCTGCTACAATATAGCCCAAATTGCTGTGTGGAATAGAGATAAACTACTCTTTAAATGCATGGCTGAACTGGAAAGAAAGTAAGGGTAAATTTCAGATGCATCACACAAAGAAGAAAAACAAACTATATATATGTATAACTGAGTCACTTTGCTGTACAGAAGAAATTAACAACATTGTAAATCAACTATACTTCAATAAAATTTTTTTAAAAATTTAAAAAGAAGGAGAAGGAGAAGAAAACAAACCCAGGTAGCTGAGAGTGCTCTGAAGCTGGCAGCTGCCTTAAGGGAATCTTCTGATCTCTGGCGACTACTGGGGGGGAATAGGACACAAAGCCTTGGGCCAAGGCAAAGTAGAGAGTTGACTTGTACTGTCCCCCACACCCCTTACCTCCCATGACACTGGGACTCTTGAGGACAACATCGTTACTGAGAGGGTGACCTAGAAAAACAAGGCACGCAAAGGAAGGCAACAAAGAAACTTGCTGTCTCAGTCTTTGGTTCAGGGTGAGGAAAAAAATTCTCCCCTGCAGATTCATAACACAAATCTAGCTCCCATGCAGATTTGGGGCCTGGATTCACACAATGTGCAAGGTATGAAGATTCCAAGAATTTATTTTCAAGTTGGTAGTGCCCCAGGTACCTGGCAGCAGCAAATCTCTATCTTCTCTGGAAGGAGAAATGCTCACCACATGCCTCCTATAACTACCACGTATAAAGTTCCAAAAGACGTGAACTTACACAACAATAGATATACAAATGCCAAAACACATGAGGGACTAAGGCACCATGAGTGAGAGTCAGAACAAACAACAAATAGCAGAAGGGGTCCCCGAAAGACTTCGGATAAAGGAACTACTGGATACAGAATGTAAAGTAGCCATGTTTGATCAGTTTAAAGAATTAAAAGAGTAAATCAGAAGTCTGAGTAAGGAGCAAGAGATCATTCAAAATGATCAGAAGACTGGGATAAGAATGAGGTAGAACTTCTAGAAATTAAAAAAACCCATAATACTTAAAATAGTATACAATGTCAATTTAATCCACTGTTCCACCTTTCAGGAGAACAATCGACTACCCGACTACCCGACATGGGTGGTGTAGGTAGAGATAAGATAGAGTTGGGGGCTTCCCTGGTGGCGCAGTGGTTGAGAGTCTGCCTGCCGATGCAGGGGACACGGGTTCATGCCCCGGTCTGGGAAGATCCCACATGCCGCGGAGCGGCTGGACCCGTGAGCCATGGCCGCTGAGCCTGTGTGTCCGGAGCCTGTGCTCCGCAACGGGAGAGGCCACAACAGTGAGAGGCCCGCGTACCGCAAAAAAAAAAAAAAAAAAAAAAAGGAAAAAAAAAAAGATAGAGTTGGAATGAACTATAGAGAGCTCTGAAAGACAGGCTGAAGAGTTTGGAACTTATTCTGTGTGCCATGAAGAACCACTGACATTTTTTGAGCAGGAGTGGTGGCAGTGGTCATGGGGGGATTCAGGGTCCCATCATATTGAACCCCAAGCCTACCATATTTCAGAGCACACAAATATGACCCTTCTTAAGAGACTCAGGGACCTTAAATATTGCAGCTAAATTTCAGGGTGAAAATAAGTGACCGTGCGGGGCAAGTGCAGGTCTAGCCTATCACCAAAGGGACAAAATAGAAATTAATGGATGTAAGCATGGCCAGGAAGAGGCAGGAAAAGGAAGAGCAGAAACCCAAGGGAAAGACACAATGGGCTAAGAGAGTGGAGAAGTTTTGTAGGCAAAGGTGGATTGTGGCAAGGTGAATAGGAAGGTCAGTTAATAATGGTTGAAGGTGAAGGTGGGAGGGAAAATAGTAGAGTGAATACGTAGGTAAGTGGTTGCTGACTGAACTTAAGGACACGTAGTATCAGCACCAGGGAGTTACCAGTAAAGCAGTGTTTTGTGGCTCTGGGAACTTAAGTGGCTGGGAGGGGAGAGAGTTTCTCATTCGTTCTCTTCATTCTGAAGATCAAAGCCTTGATTTTATGATCATTTCTAAACTTTGTTCGTATCATTTCTCTAACATTTCTTATTTTTCAAAGTCCCTCATGAACCTCTTTTTGTACATTCATTGCTCTAATTGATGTTGTTACAGTTATGATGCTGCAGCTCCCCTGCCCCTAAGTTTCTGCCCCGCCTTCTGAAGCCTAATTTTTTAAAAATTTGCCCAGGCAGCTCCAGAGAGGTTCTCTGATTCTTCTTACATCCTGTGTTTTCTGCCTGATCTTTGTAGGTTAATTTCATTGTGAGATGGCATGCAATTAATGAGACTTATTATGTTAATGAGCACAGAAGTTATTTAATAATTATGTTAGCGATGAAAACAGTTATGGGTTAATTCTTACATTTACTATTAAAATAACAAGCTGAGGGTTGAATTTGTGTCTATAGTTCAATTAAAAAGACATTTAAACTTAGAATTGTGAGCAAGTGACTAGTATGTAGAAGACAAAAAATGTGTTTATACATGTAAAAGTTAACAGCTATCAACCTCACCAGTAAATGTGGTACAAGAAAGATTTTGACACAAAGAGACTTTGTACAGGGTAATCTTAGGTATTTTTTAAGAAAAGCAAAACTGTGAAAAAAACCACTCCAGTTTGGAAGGACACCAATGGATAAGATATTGGGACCTTATGATAGACTCTAACATCAAGGTCAAGAAAATATCAAATATCAACATAGAACAAAAGCCATAACCAGATCAGGTGACTTGCCTTCTTGGTCACTGAATAGCCATTGACTTTTGACAGTTTGTTTTACCCTCTTAGTATCTCAGTTTCCTAATCTATCAAAAGAGGCTTTAAGGTCTATGGAAATGAATATTTGTAGAGGCATTGACACCCACACACCAAAGCAACCAAGGCTGTTCTCTAGAGTTGGTCTAAGTATCAGTGAAATGTGTGTGTGTATATGTGTATGCATGCTTGCCTATAGACACATGCAGACGTGAGACTAGGCAAAATCTATAATTAGTCTGTTTGAAGTGAGAAATCTTTGTGTGTAAATGATTTGTCTTAAAATCTCCTTCTTAAGACATTTGCATTGTGCCTTGCAAAAACTATTTGTTGTTAATGGCAAAGCAGGCTATGAGGGCATGTCTGAGTTCTGGGAAAGAGTGTCATGATCAATAAACCATGTCTGCCATGGCCAGCCCTTTACAATCACTTCTGATTTCTTGCATTTTCTTTATTATTATTATTTTAAAATTTGGTCTAAAAACTTTTTTGGACACATATCCATTTTACATCAGTTTTCTTCTCTTTGTTTTGCTTGGACTCATAGACTTTTGACCTGGGAGGGACCCTAGAGCTCATCTAATCCAACTGCATCATTTTACAGATGACAAAACTGAGGACCAGAGAGGGGAATGTATTTGTCCAAACTTACAGGGGCAATTTTTAGCGGGTTTGCAACTAGAATTCCAGTCTTTGACTCCTTGTAAAATGGTTTCTCTGCTCTAAGCTTTCCAGGACTCATCATAAGGTATGTCATAATAGTATATCGTTTTATCCTGGTAAAGCATTTTACAATTTTTAAAACACTTTCATATATATCATCTCACTGGACTCTTATAACATCCAATAAGATACACTCAGGCAATTTTGTCTATATGTTAGCTAGATGAGAATCCTGAAATTCCCTTGTTCAAGGTCACATGATGAGTAAAAGTTAGCAGTGCTATTAGAAGCCAGCCTTTCCAGTTCTGGCTTACTGCTCTTGCATTGCTCCATGCTATAGGAAAAATGGGATGAGATGATTGGGATTTATTTCAAAAACTCAAAAGCTGCTTTAAATTTACCCTGTAAATATTTTTTCAAAATATCAATTAATCACATCTAAGTATTTCCCTTTGGCATATTTTGCACTGACCCTGCACAATCTCTGCAGTAGCAGGAAGAAGCAGACTAACACTTGGGTTGTAAACAACCCCACTCTATAAGAACCGTTTCGTGCACTGTTCGTGGATCAGAAATCTCGGCCTTGTGATACTGAACAATGCCACTAATGAAGCCTTAAGACCTGTAGAGGCAGTAAAAGGCCTGTAGAGGTATTAAAATAAAGGTAAGAATTAGGAAGAATAAAAATGGAGCAAGTGACCCAGGACACAGAGGTAAAAGCAGAGGACCCCAAGGTAGGGATGGTTGTGCCACCAGCCAGTGCCTTAAGGGCTCATGGAGTGGGGCTGGGAGGTAACTGGTGTCAGAGGCTCAGAGTTGACATTTAGAATTACTCCTTTTCCCGGGTCTTTATTGACCGATTTCCTGCTCTGTTCGATATGGCCTAGGGTAGTAGCCAAAATGAATGAACCTTCATTTAGGTTTTTCCAGGTCCTGGTGGACATGGCCAGAATTAATAAAAACAGCTAACAGGTACTAAGATGAGCTTATAATGACAAAGCTAACATTTATTGAGCTAATAGTTATTAAAATTAGCTTTTATATAATGATAAGTAACAGGTATTTCACATTTATTAAGTGCCAGACCTGTTCTAAATACTCTGGGGGTATTAACACATTGAATTCTCACAATTCTATGAGTAGTTCCCTTTGACAGTTGAGAAAATTGATGTGCAAAGAGGTGACATATCTTGCTCAAGGTCACACAGCTAGTAAGTGGTACAGTTAGGATTCAAAGCAGAGTCCTTGGGATTAATTACCAGGCTACACAAGTAAATGTCAAGTAAATAGGGATACCAGAAAGGATTGATTACTTGGGCCCTCTAATGCCATCATTGCTTGGTAGGCATGCAGTTGGTTGAGGTGCAAACGGTGTGCCCAAGTGCAAAGTCAGCCACCAAGGGTGACTGTACAGACTGGCCATTCCACACCCAATATGTCAGTTTCCTGTACAACTGTGAAAACCACTTAGCTGAGAGGTGTGCAAATCACAGCCTCACCAGTGAGTGGTTCTCTGAGAGAATTAGAATATGCCAATCTCAACAGAAGTGTGCAGAAAAGTGTGGGTGTGGCATTTTCAAGCCCTCCTTCACTGCTAGCTTCCAGCTATATACATTCTCATGCCCTTTCAAAGGGAGAGGGAGAATTAGTCATGATAAGTGTTAGAATCAGGTCAGGGTTATTGGCAGCTTGCTGTGAGGGAGGAAAAAGGGATTAGGAACAAGAGTAATTCTCTGTCTTCATTGATTTCAGAGGCTGTTTACCTGCAAGTGTTTTCTACAACTTTCCTTCTCCTTTTGACAAATTCACAGTGCAGGGAAGAGATTTGCTCAGTGGTGGCTCTGAGAGAGTCCTGCAGAGCTTAGAGCTGCAAGGTCAGGAAATGGAACACATGCTTTTTGCCAAGGCGATTTTTTTTCTCATCAGATTAGTGGTCATGCAGGGAAAATGGTGATTGATAGGTCCAGAGGCAAGTATAGTGGGGAAGAAATAGCCACAAGCCTGTGTTATAGCTTAGGATGAGAGCAGCTTAAAACTGTCTATTTAGTTAAAACAGGGGCCTACCTTGGAGTGTTGGCTTCTGAGTGCCTGGCTTGAGAAAGGTCAGGTAGAATCTATGCCACTGCTTCTGTTGCACCTTTTGGAAGCCATCAGAGGAATCGTGAATTCAGTTAAAGCAGAGCCATAGGATTCAAAATAAGTACAAATGATCTGCTTTCAGGGTGAGGACATGCAAGATTTCCTTTGTTCTCCCAAGATAATTTGCTATTTTATAGAATACAGATTTGTGATGAGGCTGAGTATTGTTTGAACCTGTCTAGCTGCCCGGCTCTTTTAGGAGACAGCTGAGGAGGAAATACTCTTTTATTCATCCCTGTGAAACATTTCCCAATTAAAAACCAACCAAGCAAACAACCCAATAAACCTACATTTAAAGAATCTGAACCTCTCTATGAGCAAAATCCCAATATGTGGGAGCATGAGTTTAGAAATACAACTGTCCCTCAGTATCTTCGGGGGGTTGGTTCCAGGATCTCCCCCTGCACCTGGTGGATACGAATATCTGCAGATGCTAAGTCTCTTATATATATAAAGTAGCTTAGCATTTGCATATAAACGATGCACATCCTCCCATGTACTTTAAAATCTCTAGATTACTTATAATACTGAAGACAATGTAAATGCTATGTAAATAGCTGTAAATATAATGTAAATATTATGTAAATATTTGCCAGCAAATTCAAGTTTTGTTTTTTGGAACTTTCTGGAATATTTTTCCCGACTATATCTGATCCCAGGTTGGTTGAATCTGAGGGTGTGGAACCCACGGACAGAGGGCTGGCTGTACTTGTTTTTCAAATCCAAAGAGAGCAGAAGGTGTGAATATTATCTGGCAAATCCAGGGCATTGTTATTAGCTGTAAAAATGAAAAACATTTAATAAGTTAACTTTCCCCTTTGAGTACAGCTAGGCATAAAGGGGCAGAGCGGCTGCCCCCAGGGTGCTGTTTATGAGTAACTTCAGCAGAGGAGGGGCTCCTTGCTGCTAAAGCCTAATGGGGTGCTGGGGAGAGGGTTTGCTCTGCTGCTTTCAAGTCAGCGCGACATAAGGACATAACACAGCTGGATGGCAGCTCACGGGTGTGGCTGGGTCTCCACTCAGTCATAGCCCCTGGCTCTTTGAAGTGTCTCCTTTGGGAAGTGCTTATAAGAGCTGTTACAACCACTGTGGTGCGGAGGAGCATGTGACAATCTAAGTATCTATGTGGTAGCTCAGTGCTTAAAAAGAAATGGAAACATAACTGACCCTGGACAAGGACCAGTAATCCTCGCTGACTGTTGGGACTCCAGAGTGAGATGTGTTTCTGTTTGAATAAAGTTCTCTGCCCCAGCCTAAAGGTGGATATCTCTCTCCACTAGAGGAACAGGAGGAGTCTGCAGGGTATGCTGCTTGTGATCGGACCAATGCAAGGGGAGTTTCTCCAGGTGGTTTGTGGAACAGAATGTCTTGAAGTTATTGCTATTTGGAGAGTGTCTCCATGGAGACATTGGCTTTCTGTAACATTGGATGCTGGAGTCTTGTTCAGGGACAGCTGGGCACCAGAATGGCTTTGTCTGCTCTGACAAGGATAAGGCATAAAGCCTTGGCTGACACTGCATTTGGTTTAAGATCTGGGGGGACTTGAGTCTCCTATGCATTCTCCAAATGGAAACTCACAGATTGGTAGTGTCACGGTGATGTAAGCCTGAGCATAAATGGGTAGGAATTTGTGTTCTCTTCCAACTCTGGTGGAGGGAGAAGCTGGGGCAGAGTCTCTGCACCTGCTCCTGGGCCAGGAAGCCTTCTTGCTGCCGCCTCTGCATCCTTGGTTACATAGTATGGAAAACTATAGCTGTTCATGGATGTGGCCTCTTCTCACCATTTGTAATGCTGCAAATAATTTCTCCATTTTACTCTGTTTAAAGTGTGTGTGTGTGTGTGTGTGTGTGTGTGTGTGTGGTGGGCGGGGGAGGAGGCTTAAATTAAACCAAATATAGAAATTAAGAGTACTAAATTTTCCAAAATTTGAGTTTGACCGAAGTGTTACATAATGACTAAACTGTAAATGAACCACATTAAAAAAATCTGACGAATTAATTTGAATCAGAACAAAAGTAGTACTGTTTTTAACTTTTTATTTTTTTTACATCATTTCAGACTTATAGCAAAATTGCAAGACTAGTACAAAGTCTTTGCAGATACCTTTCATCTAGCTTCCCCCAACATTAACATTTTACCATTTTTGTTTTATCTCTGTCTCTCTCACTTTTTGACTATTTAAGAAAAAAGTTGCAAACATGATGCCTCTTTGCCTATAAATTCTTCAGAGTGTGTTTTCTAAAAATAAGGAAATTCCCTTACATAACCAGAGTATAGTTATCAAAATCAGAAAGTTAATATTAACACAATACCATTATTTGATCTATAAACCTCACTCAGATTTTGCCAGTTGTCCTAATAATGTCCTTTAGAGCAGAATAAACTCCCAAATCATGAGTTGCATTCAGTTGTCATGTCTTCTTAGCTCCCTTAATTTTGGAATTGATTCCTAGTCTTTCTTCAAAGTAATATATATTTAAAAGTATCTAGAGTAGATTAAAGGAGGGAATCAAAATACTGTGGAGCTTGCGAATTTTCCTTTAGTCTTTGTAATGGAATTACACAGTTATAGATTTTTTAGTTGGATACATGATCACCCACTTAAAGACTACATTTCCCAGATGATGTCTAGTTGTGACCCTGTAACTAAAATCTTGGGCAAAAGGAAGTGAGTAGTAGTAATGTGTACAACTTTTAGATCAAGCCCTTTATTAAAGGGAAAAATGTGTCTATTTATTTATTTTTGCAAGGTGGGATAAAGGTGTGATGGTGATAGCAGGACTGTTCTCTTGGACCATGAGGCTCATCAACAAGCTGATAATTGTGAAGCAGCCATACCAGCTGTCTAGATGATTACCCTCACCCTGCCATTCCTCCAAAAATTTAAAGACTTAAAAAAAACCCCACCATTCTATTTTGTATGAGTCATTATTATTTTGGGTCTCTTTCTTTTTTATTTTTTTATTAGTTTCTGCTTTATAACAAAGTGAATCAGTTATACATATACATCTGTTCCCATATCCCTTCCCTCTTGTGTCTCCCTCCCACCCTCCCTATCCCACCCCTCCAAGCGGTCACAAAGCACCGAGCTGATCTCCCTGTGCTCTGCGGCTGCTTCCCACTATCTATCTACCTTACGTTTGGTAGTGTATATATGTCCATGCCTCTCTCTCGCTTTGTCACAGCTTACCCTTCCCCCTCCCCATATCCTCAAGTCCATTCTCAAGTAGGTCTGTGTCTTTATTCCTGTTTTACCCCTAGGTTCTTCATGACATTTTTGTTTTTAGATTCCATATATATATGTTAGCATATGGTATTTGTCTTTCTCTTTCTTACTTACTTCACTCTGTATGACAGACTCTAGGTCTATCCACCTCATTACAAATAGCTCAATTTCATTTCTTTTTATGGCTGAGTAATATTCCACTGTATATATGTGCCACATCTTCTTTATCCATTCATCCGATGATGGACACTTAGGTTGTTTCCATCTCTGGGCTATTGTGAATAGAGCTGCAATGAACATTTTGGTACATGTCTCTTTTTGAATTATGGTTTTCTCAGGGTATATGCCCAGTAGTGGGATTGCTGGGTCATATGGTAGTTCTATTTTTAGGTTTTTAAGGAACCTCCATAGTGGCTGTATCAATTTACATTCCCACCAACAGTGCAAGAGGGTTCCCTTTTGTCCACACCCTCTCCAGAATTGACTGTAGATTTTTTGATGATGGCCATTCTGACCGGTGTGAGGTGATACCTCATTGTAGTTTTGATTTGCATTTCTCTAATGATTAGTGATGTTGAGCATCCTTTCATGTGTTTGTTGGCAGTCTGTATATCTTCTTTGGAGAAATGTCTATTTAAGTTTTCTGCCCATTTTTGGATTGGGTTGTTTGTTTTTTTGATATTGAGCTGCATGAGCTGCTTGTATATTTTGGAGATTAATCCTTTGTCAGTTCCTTCATTTGCAAGTATTTTCTCCCATTCTGAGGGTTGTCTTTTGGTCTTGTTTATGGTTTCCTTTGCTGTGCAAAGCTTTGAAGTTTCACTGGGTCCCATTTGTTTATTTTTGTTTTTATTTCCATTTCTCTAGGAGGTGGGTCAAAAAGCATCTTGCTCTGATTTATGTCATAGAGTGTTCTGCCTTTGTTTTCCTCTAAGAGTTTTATACGGTCTGGACTTACATTTAGGTCTTTAATCCATTCTGAGTTTATTTTTGTGTATGGTATTAAGGAGTGTTCTAATTTCATTCTTTTACATGTAGCTGTCCAGTTTTCCCAGAACCACTTATTGAAGAGGCTGTCTTTTCTCCATTGTATATTCTTGCCTCCTTTATCAAAGATAAAGTGACTATATGTACATGGATTTATCTCTGGACTTTCTATCCTGTTCCATTGATCTATATTTCTCTTTTTGTGCCAGTACCATACTGTCTTGATTACTGTAGCTTTGTAGTATAGTCTGATGTCAGGGAGCCTGATTCCTCCAGCTCTGTTTTTCTTTATAAAGATTGCTTTGTCTATTCGGGGTCTTTTGTGTTTCCATACAAATTGTGAAATTTTTTATTATAGTTCTGTGAAAAATGCCATTGGTAATTTGATAGAGATTGCATTGAATCTGTAGATTGCTTTGGGTAGTAGAGTCATTTTCACAATGTTGATTCTTCCAATCCAAGAACATGGTATAACCCTCCATTTGTTTTTATCATCTTTAATTTCTTTCATCAGTGTCTTATAGTTTTCTGCATACAGGTCTTTTGTCTCCTTAGGTAGATTTATTCCTGTGTATTTTATTCTTTTTGTTGCAAAAATGATAAATGGGAGTGTTTCCTTAATTTCACTTTCAGATTTTTCATCATTAGTGTGTAGGAATGCAAGGGATTTCTGTGCATTAATTTTGTATCCTGCTACTTTTTCTGGTCCCTTTTGAGTCTTTTTCTTTCTTTCTCTACAGACTTCTATAAAATGGAAAGGAATTACACACACACACACACACACAAACGTGTGTATATATGCATCAATATAATTCATAGCCTCATTTATGTCAAGGAACTCTATTAAAAATATGAGCCAAAATAAAATGAGCTGTTCATTCATGAAACGTTTATGGAACACCTACTATGTGTCTGACCCTGTATTAGGTGATGTGACATCAAAGATAAAAAAGATACGGTTTTGGGCTTCCCTGGTGGCGCAGTGGTTGAGAGTCCGCCTGCCGATGCAGGGGATACGGGTTCGTGCCCCGGTCCAGGAAGATCCCACATGCCGTGGAGCAGCTAGGCCCGTGAGCCATGGCTGCTGAGCCTGCGCGTCCGGAGCCTGTGCTCCGCAATGGGAGAGGCCACATTAGTGAGAGGCCCAGGAAAAAAAAAAAAAAAGATACGGTTTTTACTTCCACAGCATCCTTCATGCAATACTTCTTAAAAAATGTAGGGGCTTCCCTGGTGGCGCAGTGGTTGAGAGTCCGCCTGCCGATGCAGGGGACACGGGTTCATGCCCCAGTCTGGGAAGATCCCACATGCTGTGGAGCGGCTGGACCCATGAGCCATGGCTGCTGAGCCTGCGCGTCCGGAGCCTGTGCTCCACAACGGGAGAGGCCACAACAGTGAGAGGCCCGCGTACCGCAAAAAAAAAAAAAAAAAAAAAAAAAAAAAAAAAAAAATGTAGAAAGTAGTCTAATGAGAGACTCAAAATATTATTGATGTGTCAGTTTTCCTTTAATTCCTATTTTTTAAAGATATGAATCACTGAGCTATATAGCAACTGCTTAGTCTTTGTTAGAGTTTCCCTTTAATACAAAAAAGTTAAGGGAAAAACTTTTAAAGCATGGGACTGAGCTACCATGTGGCTCAGACCCCAAAGTGGGCAACATTCTGGAAATGGTAAACCCACTATAATAGGAAGCAGTTTTCCTGGGACATTTTTGCCCCTGGGGAGGACAAATTTGGCAGAATTTCCCCACTCTCTGTTTTTCTAAATTCTTTTCTTTATATTGAATACATTTAGAACTCACAACAATGCTAGGAAGTATTATTTCTGTCCTCATTTTATAAATGAGAAAACTGGTGCATAGCATGGATTAGTAACTTGTCCCAAGGTTAGGTAGTTAGAGTGTGTCAGCCAGGATCCAAACACAGACAGCCGTGCTCTAGGATCTGCACTTTTAACCACTTCTCTATACATTTTATGATCTTAAGTGAGGGGGGAAGGGAGTCCATAACAAGAAATACATCCCCCATTTTGGAATTTTATTTCCATTGAACTGTTGAGAAACCAACATAACCAGTCAGTGGTTTAGGCACCAGGGACCCAGAATTCTCAAGAACTTACTATGGAGCAGGGGAGATGGGCATATCTGCAGATAGGTATGCTGAAAGACAGAAAGCAACTAGTGCTGTAAGAGGCTGAGAGAATACTTGGTCAGCACAAAGGAGGAAGCAAAAGAGGAAGCAACCTGTCCTGATTTCAGTGCTTGGAAAATCTCACCTGGAGATAATTGTTGGTTCTGTGTTAAATAGAACTTTTTTGCCTCTTATTTGGAATGGGCAATTCTTTGTTCTTTCCTTGTTGGATAGATTTTCTTTTTTGCCTCATTTTTGGGGCTAATGTCTATCAACAATCAGCATATTCATAGACATGTGCGCAGGTTGATGTTTCTGTCCTCAACCTAAAGGCCACCACCTTAATCAACTGTCTTCATTCAACTCACAGTCTCAGGGTACTCATCTCATTGTTGGGTAACTGTGAATTGGTTTATTTGGCTTAACCACTGAGCTTGAGCTCTTTTGGGGTAGAGGGAGAGCCTTGGAGAGCCTTTAGGCCAGTGGCCTTAAACCTAGCCTGGAGCCAGGCACTCACATACTGAAAAGCAAATGTATATGAAATGAATGAAATGCAAACAATTGATCCTGGGAAAGAGGGAAAAAACTCCACTACCTATTTATCACATTGCCCCATCCAATACACTTTTGACCCTCTTACTGAGGACAGAAGCTATTCATTAAATAAATTAACCAGTAAGTTGAGAACACGAGTGTCAGTATAGACACAGGCTGTTAATTTGTTGGTCACTGATGCATCCAGTGCTCAGAGGACCTCAGCCACTGCACGTCCGTTAAACAGCAGGTGACCGAAACATGGCTGAAAGGGACAAGGCCAACACAGAGCTCACACAATTTGATAGAATTATCCGAAATGAGATCCTCTTTCCCTTTGAAGAATGGATGCTCCTTGGCATCAAACTTTGAAACTATCTAAGTGATTAGGCCTATGCATTCCCTTTTAACTGTTTTATTTCCATTTTAAAATAGATTGTACCATGTCTTACTTGTAATTTGGCCTAATGTTGCCTTGAAATAAGAGGGTGATAAAGAAAGGGAGAAGAAATCTTTGATCATTCGTCATACTGTGGAAAATCTGACAGTGGCTTCAATTAACAGATGGGACCCCAGAGAATTTCTCAGGCTGATCATCCCCCCAGCACTCTGTCTAATTGAGTAGAGGAAAACAGCCTTAGCAGGGACCTGGATAGCTGCCTAATGAAGCCATTGCCATTTCAGTGAGGCTAACATCTCTGTCATACTCTGGGCTTTAAAAAGTTTTTGCATGCTGATTTGGCAGGCTGCTGAAGCATAGCGGTCAAAGGATGATGGCGTTAGTGAGATGCGGTGGAAAAAGCCCTAGAATGGAACCTGGGAGACCCAACCAGCCTTGAGATGTTAGAGGGGCTCCTTCCCCTGTCTGGCCTCAGGTTCCACGTTTGTAGCATGCATCGGTTGGAGTGGATGATCTCCGGGGTCTTTCTCTATTCTGACATTTAGTAAGTCCTTCTTGCCTTTTCTCCAAAAGGAGCTTAAAAGGATAGTTTTGGAAAATCCTTGCTTGGGGCACACACAACTCTTATCCTAGGAATGGAATTTTTATAAGTGTGTTTGGCAAATATGAAGGCAGGGTGAGACCAGTGGGGAGGATGGAATATGAGGATGTCTTTGCAAATACAGTTGGAAAACTCCTCATCTTCCTTCCCCTTCCCATGCCTATCCATCCCCCACACAACTGCTGAAGGGATCTACCTAAAACACTAAGTCATTAATGCAGTTTTTTTTTCTTCTGAATCATACATGCAACAAGGGCAGGCACTATATTTGTCCTATACAGGGATGTATCCCTAGCTCTATCCTAGCACAATGACTTGCCCAGGATAGATACTCCATTAATGTTTGTTGAATGAATAGAATGCATACATGTTTAAAACTTTTCAATGGTTAACCATAGGTTTTAGTTTCCAGGTTAAAACTTAATACTTTAATTCATGAATTCCTTCCTATCTATCCCTCTCTTATACAGCCCTCCTGGATATATTCTTCCCTCCAAGTATACTATAATCTCTGCAGTTCTCCCAGGATATCACAACGTTTGACATTTCTGTGCCTTTATATGTTACGTTTGCCATAGATGCTTTTCTGCTAGTGTTCTGAAAATTAACTAGTTCATCAAAACTCACGTCAAATCCCAATTACTCTGGAAAGCTTTTTCTGATCTCCCTCCTCCATTATGATTTATGATGTCTCTTCCTAGGTTCCCATGGCATCCAATGCATGCCTGTATCTGACCATTTATTATGCTATTCTGTAGTTATTACCATCCTTGGCACACTGTCTAGAATATGGTAAATGCTCATTTAATGTTTTTTAAATGAATAATTCAGTGAGTTAAGCTCTCAGCCCCCATTTCAGGCTCATATCACATCCGTATTTTCTCCTTTTCTGTTATTCGTGAGGTCTCAGAGCGTCAGCCTGCTTCCTTGTCTTGGGGTTCTTCCACCCCTCAAAACTTGGCTAAGGCATAGAAGTCCATTTTCTCAACTTTTTATTGTCTCAGTAAAAAGTCCACAGACTCTTTTTGTTTCATGTGTCGATCATTTCATGGAAATACATGATAAGATAACAAGCTGATTCTAGAAGCCTATGAAGTTCTTACAGTAGCTTTCTCCTACTGCTCCCTCCATTCATCTCTGTGATGATAACTAGAATCTCAGCTAGACTTTTGCCCTCTGATTTATGCCCAGAGTTGGAATTCCCCAGTCCTTTTAGCTCCTTTGACCTCATCTTCAGATATCTTACGGACCCCATTCTTTATGATTGAACCCTCTTGGGTCTGAGGATATGGTTAAGGCAGCTGAAAATAGCGAACATTTATTATCTCATGCACTTTCTGAGGGTTATGAAACCAGAAGTGGCTTGGTTATGTGGTTTTGGTTCGGGGTATCTCATGGCTGTCAAACCTTGGCTGGGCTGTAGTCTCAGGGGCTCGAAGCCTTGACCGAAGGAGGGTCCTCTTCGAGCTCATTCACATGGCTGTTGGAAAGCCTCAGTTCTTTGCAGACTCCTATGCTGAGGTCCTCATTTCCTCACTGGCTGTTGGCTGGAGGCCTCCCTCAGTCCCCTGCCATGTGGGCCTCTCCATAGGGCAGCTTATAACATGGCACCTAGCTTCCTCAGACGTGACAAATCATCACTTCTGCCGTATGCTATTGGCCATGCAGACCCAGTCCTGGTAGAATGTGGGAGGGGACTACATAAGGGTATGAATACCAGGAGGTGGGGGAGTCATTGGGAGCCATCTTGGAGGCTGGCTGCCACAGGCAGAATTGGGGCTTTTTGTCTGTAATGGAAAATAGCAGTTTTGAGAACTTCCAAGCTGGCTGGGGCTCAGTCCAGATGGCCTCTGGTGTATTTGGGAATGATTGTCTCTCTGCATTTCTTTATTGATGTTTTGGAATTTTAATCCAAACACTTTTTACAGTTTTAGATACCTCATTTCAGCTGATGTAGCTTTTGGCTATTTTGAAGAAAGATGAGCATCCCATAGAATTAGGAGTGTAGAATGCGATCTTGGCCTTAAGCCATCATATTTCCCAGGCTCCAAGTGGCGAATTAGAATAAAAGTTTCTAATTACTGCTTTATAAGCACGGCATTATTTTCAGCACATTGAAGGTGGGTGTCAGGAGGGCAGAGAAGTGCCTAAGGCATGCTGAAATGATTCATTTTTTAAAAAAATAAATAAAATCACCTACTTTGTGGTTATTTCTACTGCTCATAAATTATACTTATGTATTATTCACATAAGTGAGTTTCTAATTAGTTAGAAGTCATCAAGGAAAGATGGTCAATGCTGTTGTTCTCAGAGCTTAGTAGATAAATGGACATGACAGAAACATTTCCAAGGGAATATATTTTGGGGTCAAAGGGTCAGATTACGTTGTCATGAAGTGAGCATACAAACATGCAAGGTCTCCTGGTCCACTCAGTCCTGCACTTTCCACAGCTCAGCTACTGGTCAGTGGTTGGGGGTGGGGTAGGGGGGAGATGGTGATGGTTAAGGCTGGCGCTGCACAGGGAAGTTTCCAACCCCTCCTTTCTCCCCTTTCTGCAAGCAGAGTAGCTCTGTAATTTTTTTTTTTTTTACATTGGATTCCACATAACTACAATTTCATTTTGAGAAAAGATTTAGCAGCTTCAAAAAGAAAGGAAGCTGCACACCTTCAGCCTGGGAGACAGTAATTGAAACATCCCGGGAGGTCATCTCTGAGCAGGAGTGACTTTTTTGGTGACGAAGAGAGTGAGCAGAGAGAGCAAATGGGTGGTTCCTCTTCAAAATTCTCCTTTGGGGAAACTGAATCTTTTTCTTATGTTGTTGCTTCTATTCAAACTGCTGGCACAGCAAAGGAAACCATAAACAAAACTAAAAGACAACCTACAGAATGGGGGAAGATATTTGCAAACGATGTGACTGACTAGGGCTTAATTTCCAAAGTATACAAACAGCTCATACAACTCAACAACAAAAAAACAAACAACCCAATTGAAAAATGAGCAAAAGACCTAAACAGACATTTCTCCAAAGAAGACATACGGATGGCCAATAGGCACATGAAAAGATGCTCTACATCACTAATTATTAGAGAAATGCAAATCAAAACTACAATGAGGTACCACCTCCCACCAATTAGAATGGCCACCATTAAAAAGTTTACAAATAACAAATGCTGGAGAGGGTGTGGAGAAGAAGGGAACCCTCCTACACTGCTGGTGGGAATGTAAGTTGGTGAAGCCACTATGAAAAACAGTGTGGAGGTTCCTCAAAAAACTAAAAATAGAATTACTATATGATCCAGCAATCCCACTCCTGGACATATATCCAGACAGAACTGGATATATGTCCAGTTCAAAAAGATACATGCACCCCTATGTTCATAGCAGCACTATTCACAATAGCCAAGACATGGAAACAACCTGTAAGTCCATTGACAGATGAATAGATAAAGATGTGGTACATATATACAATGGAACACTACTCAGCCATAAAAAAGAATGAAATAGTGCCATTTGCAGCAACTTGGATGCAACTAGAGATTATCATACTAAGTGAAGTAAGTCAGAAAGAGAAAGACAAATACCATATGATATTGCTTCTATGTGGAATCTAAAATATGACACAAATGAACCTGTGTACAAAACAGAAACAGACCCATAGACTTAGAGAACAGACTTACGGTTGCCAAGGGGGAAAGGAGGTGGGGGAGGGATGGACTGGGAGTCTGAGGTTAGTAGATGCAAACTATTACATATAGAATGGATGGACAACAAGGTCCTACTGTAGAGCACAGGGAACTATGTTCAATGTCTTGGGATAAACCATAATGGAAATGTAAAAAAGAATGTGTACATACATATGTGTATATATATGTGTGTGTGTATATGTGTGTATATATATATATATATATATAACTGAGTCACTTTGCTATATGACAGAAATTAACACAACATTGTAAATCAGCTATACTTCAGTTAAAAAATATTCTGTTAACAGTTAAATTTGCTATCAAAAGGCTCAGGATATTCTTCCAAATAACACCTCAATCTTCTGAGGGAGCCTTTGGCATCCTGAAGTCACTCAGGGCTTAGTCAGTGCAGGGTTTCTCGATGGAGGCACTGTTGACGTTTTTGGCTGGATAATTCTTTGCTGGGTGGGGGCTGCCCTGTGCATTGTAGGGTGTTTAGCAGCATTGCTGGCCTCTACCCACAGGATCCCAATAGCACCCTCCTTCCCCCAGTTATACAATCAAATATGTCTCCAGACATTGGCTAATGTCCCCAGGGAAGGGGGGCAAAATCACCCCCAGTTGAGAACCACTGACCTGGTGAGTACTATGAATGATCAAGGTGACCCTGCCAGTTTTGGCCCCCAATTGAGGTTGCGTGTGAAGCACTGTCATTGCTTTTCATGTGGTTGGTTCAGAAACGGACTCTGAAGGCATTCTCCCAAGAGAAGCGCCAAGATATTTGGAATCAAGTTCTGGTATCGCTGGAAGAAGTCTTTCATCTCCTAGCATAATTTCTTGGAAGGTAGCAGACTCATTCAGTTGTACCACTTCTGGTATGTTTGTTATAAACCTGGTCTGGTTCATTACAGGTTTGTCTTGTTCTCAATCCAGGTGTATCTCTCACCCACGAAGAAACCGAAATGGAAAAAAAAGTGTAGTGCTATCTGCCTAGTAGTTCTTTTAGTAAAAGTTGAGAGGAAAAGTGGGGAGGAACTCGGTTTCGAAGTCAGGCATTGGAGATCCTATCACAGGTTTGTGATGCAGCAGATTCCTCCCTCAAGCTTCCTCCTGGACGTTCCAAGGATGTCTCTTCTTAGATATCAATGCACTCTCTTACTGTCAGTTAATCATCAAATATATTTTATTTGATTACCTGACAGTTAAAAAAATTTGCATTTCCCCCTGCCTGTCTCTAGGCACGGTAAGAGCAACAAAAACAATAACAAAACAAAAGCTTTCTTTGAAAAGAATTTGTCCCTAATCTATTGCAGCTGTAACAGCCAACGCCACCAATGAAAAAGCCTGGCCTTTGACTCTGCCCACAGGAAGCAGCCACGTGTTGACCTATGATCAGTCACCTTGGGGGCACTGAGGGTCGAGGGGCATCTGTTTGAAATTTCCTGTCACAACAGTGCCATTTGCAGAAACGGCCAGGGAGCAAACAAGGATGGCGTGGGCTTTCTTCATCAGATACCTCCTCTGATCGTTTTTGCAGAGGGCTTGTAGGAAAGGAGGTAATTGGTGGCGTCCAGATAGCATGTGCTTCTGGGGCTGGGCTGTCCTTGGAGGGGAGGCCTGTGTTTTCTCGGTGGGGACCAAAGGCAAGAGCAGAAACTCCAACAGAAAAATGCAGGTTAAGACACCTACTGGAGCCCCCAGTTGCACTGGGTGACAAATAAATAGAAAAGTAGAATTTGTATTGGTTAGATGCTGCCAGTGGAAAGGGCTGTATAGATGTCTAGAAGAATAAACTGAAATTTATTTTCAGGCTACCTTTGTTATGGGTTAATGTCTTCAAAAAATAGGGTTGGTAATGATGGAAACTGGTATGCCTGATAGGAAACAGAACGAGACAACCTATGGAAGTAACCAGAGTTTGGTACCTAATAAATGGTGGATAAAATGATAAAAATAATGATCATCATTATCATTAATTGCACGGGGACTATTACAGACCCCTATACAGATGCAAAGTAAAGGAGAGAACCAAGGTAAAGATGGAGATAATTTAGACTTTCAAGCTAATTGTGGCCTCAGTTACCTATTACCAAAGGCAAGCTTTTGATTATCTGGGTAATTCTCTGCCCTTGTATCAGTTTCTTTTGGCTGCTGTAACAGGGCACCACAAACTGAGTGGCTTAGAACAACAGAAATTTATTTTCTCAATTCTGGAGGCCAGAAGTCAAAAATCAAGGTGTCAGCAAGGGCCATGCTCCCTCCCATTTGCCCCCTGTTGGAGCAAATCCTGTTGGAATAGCCTGTGTCCTCTAGGGCAGAAGAGAGGACTGGTGGAGGTAGGGAAGCCTGGGGCTAGGGTGATGATACTGGGCGAGATGTCCTAACAACAGCATTGCCTTGTAGTTGTTGAGACTTAAAAAAAATTCTTCCCTGTGGAAGAGAAGGGGTGAATTGAGAGGCTCTGAGTGGGGATGATGGGGCTTGGTCACAGATCATGTATAGGGGTTGAAGGCCAGAGAAGGGCTGGTGATGACTGATTTCTGGCTTGAGAGACCTGTGGTGTGACTGACAGACGTGAGGAGGTTGGGAAGGTAACCCATGCTGGGAAGGCAGCTGTTGAGTTGCTTTTAAAGAGTAGGTTCTGGCCTCATTCAAGTGTAGAAAGCTCTTCCCTCATCTATAGAGTCACCATGACTTACTACCATCAAGGCCAATTTTACATGTGGCTTTACTATTACATTGTGTGTGTGTGTGTGTGTGTGTAGGTGGGTGATGTGTCAGAGTTTCACATCTCTAGGATGTCAGTAGTTAGAAAAGCTCCTTGTAGGCTGTTTTTGATGCGTCTGCAGAGCAATTTGTACCAACCATTTAGAGTGATGTGTGGAGCTTCCAATGATTTACTATTTTCAAAGCTAGGAAAATATACAACTTCTTATGCTTAGTCAATAATTAGTGAATAATCAACTCCACCAAAGAACTTCTGTAATTTTTCAAGTACCAAATGTTTTACTTCTCAAATATCTGTTTTTCTCAGTCACTGACTGCTGTTCAACCATTTAACTGGTTAATATGAGCACCCAAGATAAATAAATGAAGACCTTTTAACCCGTAGACTTCGAGTGACAGCTTGGACTAAACCATCAGTCTTTCACCCAAAAGAAAACACAAAAACGACCCTTAACAAAGTTAGACACAGACATGTTTTAAAGGTCAGGTAATTTATTTTTTTGAGGGAGAGGAAGGGTGAAGAATTAAATTTTATTAATTATATGTATATTTTCAGTCCCTTTTAGTTTCGCAATACTGAAGAATTGCGTAGAATGACTCAAATGATTGTAAATTATAGAAGAGGTCTGGACATTGTGAGTTTTCTAAATTCAGGTTGTTTCTCTCTATGTCCTGGGTCTTTAAGTTCTGTCACAAAAATGCTTTTCTCTACAATGATTTTGTACAATTTCATTATTTCTGATCAGATGTAAACACCTAAAAAAATATATAGCTTTTTCCTTCTCTTAGCATAATTTGGAAACCCTGTCATGTGAATTCATGGTTTTCACAGTCCAGGAAAATGAAATATTGGAATAGCCTCGTGGAGGTTCAGTTTTATAGGCTATAAACTCTCTCTCCTGCACACATGTGTACACACGCACGAGCACATCCATGATATCTGAGAGAGAAAATTCCAGCAGGAAGGTGGAAGAGTAGAAGTGGAATAAAAATGACAGGAGAGCTGAAGAAAGCTCCCAGAGGCAGGTTGCCTCATCAGTGAGATGCTTTCTTGTCATTTCCTCAGTTCAGTATTGAATTGCTCCACTCTTCTCATGAGATTGATTTAATAGATACTTTGGTTGGAAATATTTCTCCTCCCAGTCGTGCTGTTTTGCTTTCTCTCTGCCTCATCATTCCTCCTTTCCCAAAGTGAGTCATGAGAAATGTAGGGTATGAGTCCACACTTGGTTGTGCGGAAGGGTCAGTCATGAAGGGATGTGAAGGGCTCTTCGTCCTGAGAGGAGATGCATTTCTGGGTGGGAAAGAGGACGGATGGGTTAAAATAAGGAGGTGTGCCTGGTTTGCGTTTGCCCCCTGACGTCACCTGAAAAGAGAATATCACATGGAAGAGCCCAATGAGGGGGCGGGCCTGCCGGGCGATTGCTCAGAGTGTTTAAGACATCACCAGAAAAATTGGAAATTGCGGCCCAGTTAACTCAGGCCATTATAAGGAACCAGAGAAGCAGACTGTGCCCCCAAATGGAACTTGGAGAATAAAACACCTCCTTCCAATGCTTTCTCTACCCCACTAAATAGATACTATACTCAATATCAGTCTGAAGTGACTCCAGACTGTTGGGCTGCCTGGTATGCTTACATGTCTGGGTACCACTCTGGCCACGGCCACTCCGTGTGTTCACCTGCTTCTCTGACCACTGCCCGTCACAGGCCATAGCAGCCCAAGTGTTTCCAGAGCAGGAGATGTGGCAGGGAAGCACTTCTTGCTTATGCCCCAAATGAACCCTTAGCCCTGGCCCCCATCTCCCAGAAATGTCAATCCAGTCTATGTAAAATTATTTTCCCATTAAATAGCAATGACTAATACCATTATTTTCTTCAAGTCTGTTTCACTGTTTCTGCCTGGAATAACTGACTATCATTTTCTGCCTTCCATAGTCATGTTCTGTGTTCATGATCCTGGCCTCGCCCCCAGCTTCCCTCTCACCCATCTCTCTTAACTCCATCCTTCCGTCCTCCCACCCGGCCCTCCCATCTCTCCATCCTCCAGACATCCTCACTGCACTGCATCACCAGCTTCCACCTATGCCCCAGACGTGCAGAGGATGAGCTTGGCTGTGGAGTGGAGCTTGGCTGGCAGGCTTTAATCAGGGTTGCATTTTAAAAGGACTATATCCAGACTTTGATAAGAACCTGCTAGAGAAAAAGTGTGAGTTGTAAATTTTTATCTCTTTGGCTGTTGAACTCTATGGAATTTTATATAAACTATGAACAAATATTTTCATTATAAAAGAAACTTAGAAGTAGTCTCAAATTGGTCACAGTAAGAAAAACGAGATGCATTATGTGTGATTATAGAACCCTTACTAATTCCAGGTAAGTTTGACCTGCTTTGGAAAACTTGAAAGGGCCTGCCATCCACTGAGATCTGTCCCAGATCTCTGCCTCTCTCAGCTTCAAGTTAGGTTTCAAAGCCAGCGTCACATCCTAGATCAGAGTGATTTAAAGAAGCAAATGGTCAGAACCCTCCCCAAAATATTACGTGATAATAATAAGCTTAAGGGTTAGCCCCAGTCTGTACATTTAAATATTCCTGGAAAACTCTTGCAGGTGTGTAGCAGACCCATGAATGGAAAGGAATTAACCATTATTGAGCTATTATGACTCAGGAGTTTTATATGTATTACAAATATCATATATTAACGCATATATGTGGAATTCAGAAAAATGGTACAGATGAACCTATTTGCAAAGCAGAAATAGAGACACAGACATAGAGAACAAACATATGGACACCAAGGGGGATTGGGGGCTGGGATGGACTGGGAGATTGGGATTAACATATGTACACTACTATGTATGAAGTAGATGGCTGGTGAGGGCCTACTGTATAGCACAGGGAAAGAAAAAAAGAAGGTACAATCTGTTTGCAGGACATATATTAAGTTAACCTTAAAAATGCATTCCAATGCACATTAGGTGCAAATATTGTTTGATTCCACTTATACAAGGTACCTAGAATAGTCAAATTCATAGAGTCAGAAAGTACATTGGTGGATGCCGGGGGCCAGGGTGGGTGAGGTGGGGAGGGGCAGGGGGAGTTAGGGTTTAATGGGGACAGAGTTTCCGTTTAGGAAGGTGAGAAATTCGGGAGATGGGTGATGGTGAGTTGCACAACAATGTGAATGTATTTATTGCCACTGAACTGGACAGTTAAATAGGATTAAATAGCATGTTTTATATTATGTGACTTTACCACAATAAAGAAATGTTAAAAAAAAGAGGTTAAAAAAAAGCCTATGTACATGGACAAGTATTAGTATCAGTGTTAAACTACTATAGCAAATAAACCCCCAAATGTAAGTGACTTAACACAATAGATTATCTTTCCTTTACAAGAACGGTCCAATTTGGTTCCAGGAAATGGTATCAAAGATGGGGGTGAGTGAAGGGGGTGGGACTTCTGCTCCATGCAGAGACTAGGGAACCCAGGCTGATGGAAGCTCTGCCTTCTACAACGTGGGACTTCTAAGTTTTCCTTTAATGTCAACCTTCAGGGGGAGGGAATGAACAGAGTATGAAGAGTGTGTGTGGGGGTGGTTTATGATTCTGGCTTAGAAGTTACACATTATCATTCCTGTACCCATTTCATTGACTAAGACTGAGTCTCAGGGACATCCTTGACTTCAAGGTTGGCTGGCAAATGTAGCCTAGTTGAGCACCCAGGAAGAATGCTCCAGGGAGCATTTGATGGCTAGCTGGTGATCTTTGTCACATGCACTAAATGGTAGAAATGGTTATCCCATTTTACAGGTGAGGAAGCTTTAACTTATCCCAGATAATTCAGCTAGTAAGTGACTGAGAAAGGATTTGGGGGTTCGGGGTATTCTGGCACCTCCAAAAATTCCTGATTAAAGTACTGAAGTAATTATAGTTGCCATCTATTGAGCCTTTCCCTTCACAATGATACTAAAATAGAGATTTTATTACCCCATAATAAGTGACAGGCCAGATAGTTGAGGCTCAGAGCTGTTCTGTAACATGTTCAACTAGAGCAAGGTAGAACTGAGATGCAGACTCCTTTCTTTCAGACTCCATATTGTATCTCTGGCCATACCCTTATAATAAATACTTCCTACCCTGACCCCTTAGAGAATCGGCCCTGGATTCATAATGGCAACCTGATGGAGGCTGGGGAGGGCTGGGTCAACTAAGTTAGCTATAAACTTTCCTTGAGTACATTTTGCCCTCTACTAAGCACAACTGTGTTCTACTCCTGCTGTTTTCAAAATCAATTTTTCCATTTATTCACGCATATTTGCTTGGGAATTGAAATGGCAAACCAGGCCTTTACATTGAATACTATTTACAGTACTACCTCCCCCCACATATTCACAGATATTTTTCTGCAGAAAAAGGAGGGATGGGGATTACCATCATAAACAAATGTTTACTGAGTACCTTATTACAGAGGAACTCATGATGCTGGGAAATGGGGAAATATACTATGGGGTCCCTGTCCTCCCTGGGCTTACAGATGAGTTGGGGAGATGGAAAATGGCTACATAAAAAGATAAATGACAACAGACAGTGGAGTTTGCTGGGAGCCACAGGACCAGTGCCAATAATCAGTGCTACAGGGTGGCTGGGAGATGGTTTCTGAGCAGTGGCTAAGGTGCTGGCCTCAGTCCTGGGTGAGTTCATATGTTATCACATTAATTCTACAGGAATTCAATGGTAGGAGTAATCACTGGGGACTAGGATGGTCAGAAAGTCTTGAGAGAGGAGGTGAGACTTGAGCTGGGTTGAATGGTATGGTGATATTTCTCAACAGTAATAAAAGCTGGCTGAGCTGACACCTAGAGCATACTTTCTCACTGGCGGGCTGCTCTAGATAGTAATAGCTTCAGTGCCCTTCACAGTGGAATTTTTCTGAGCCTGTGAAGATGTATGAGGTGTGCCCGGCAGGTAAGCATTCTTCCATTTACCTTCCACCCATTGCTTTAATAAATATGCTGTTCTTCTCTTGATTAGCTCTTCAGAGCCTCCAAAAGTTCTAGAACGTCGCTGTAGCAGCTGAAATGGAAATTATGCAGAGAAGGGAAAAATGTCGCCCCCTACCCTCAGTTTTATTGAGAAATAATTAACATACATCACTGTTTAAGTTAAAGGTGGACAGCATGATGGTTTGATTTACATATATTTTGAAATGATGACCGCAGTAGGTTCAGCTAACATCCATCTCCTCATATAGATACAATAAAAAAAAGAAAGAAAAAATAAAAATATTTTTCCTTGTGATTAGAACTTTTAGGATTCACTCTCTTAACAACTTTCTTATATATCATACAGCAGGGTTAGCTGTAGTCATCGTGTTGTACATTACATCCCTACTACTTATTTATCTTGTAGCTGGAAGTTTGTACCTTTTTATCACCTTGCTCCAATTCCCCTTCCCCCTCCCTCTGCCTCTGCTAACCACAAGTCTGATCTCTTTTTCTATGAGTTTGGTTTTTTTGTTTGTTTGTTTTAGAGTCCACATATAAGTGAGATCATACAGTATTTGGCTTTCTCTGTCTGACTTACCTCACATAGCATACTGCCTTCAAAGTCCATCCATACTATTGCAAATGGTGAGATTTCCTTGTTTTTTTATGGCTGAATAGTATTCCTTTATATGTTTATATATACATGACAATTTCTTTATCCATTCAACCATCTGTGGATACTTAGGTTGCTTCCATGTCTTGGCTATTGTAAACAATACTGCTATGAACATGGAGGTGCTGATATACTTAAAGTTATAAGATATATGTAAAGTTATATATATAAAGTTAGTCCTTTCCTTTGGATATATTCCCAGAAGTAGAATTGCTGGGTTGTATGGTAGTTCTATTTTTAATTTTTTGAGGATCATCTGTAAATTTTTCCTTTTTACAAGAGCTCCCTCTTCTCCACATCCACACCAGCATTTGTTACCTCTTGTCTTTTTGATGATGCCATTCTAACAGGCATGAGATGATATTTCATTCAGATGGGTTTATGGCAGGAGGCACCCAGATTTACACTATTCCTCTAGGAGTTAAGAAACATAGTCAACATTTATTGAGAGCTTACTGTAAGTTTAAACCCTCCATATGGATTATTATACTTAATTCTTACAATAATGCAGGTCCATTTTACAGATGAGGAAACTGAGGCTTAGAGAGGTTAAACAAGTTGCTCAAGACTACAGAGCTAGTAAGAGGTATATAGAGAGATTGGAACCCTTGATCTTCTCTTTTTAAACTTTTAAAAAAGTAACAGCTTTATTGAGCGATAATTCACATACCTTATAATTTACCCATTTAAAGTGTACAATTCAGTGGTTTTTACTTTATTCAGATGTGCAACCATCACTACAATTGATTTTAGAACATTTTCATTTCTTGACAAATAAACCCTATACCATTTAGCAGTCACTCCCCATTTCTTCCTCACCCCTTTCTCCCCCAAGCCCTCGACAACTACTAATCTACTTTCTGTCTCTGTAGATTTGCCTATTTCATATGAATGGGATCATGTGCCATGTAGTCTTTTGTGAGTGGCTTCTTTCACTTAGCATAATGTTTTCAAGGGTCATCCATGTTGCAGTATGTGTCAGTGCTTCATTCCTTTTCATGGCTGAATAATGTTCTGTTGTATGGATATACCATATTTTATTTATTGATTCATCAATTGATAGACATTTGGGTTGTTTCCACTTTTCAGCTATTGTGAATACTGCTGCTATGAATGTTTACGTACAAGTTTCTGTGTTGGCATATGATACACCTAGGAGGGGAATTGTGGTAACTCTATGGTTGACCTTTTGAAGAACTGCTAGACTATTTTCCAAAGTGATGCACCATTTTACATTTCTACCAGCATGAAGTCCTCAGTGTTAACTACTAACAAGATAATTTATACCTTGGTCACTTATTTGCACAAAACATATCCATACAGCTTAGTAAAGCTCTAACAAACCAATTAGAAACCAGAGAATTTTCTTAATGAGAAATCTTAAAGCCGAACTCCAGGTTTGGAAGCTTTGGTGCTTTTTGATTTGAAGACATCAATTAAGCCAACTGCTGAAGATGATGAGAACTGCCATATTTGTATTTCCCTTTATTCCCTGAGGCATTATGGGGATTTTCTGCTTGTTTCTAAGACTGAGTGGTTACTAGCAATACATGTGCAGGTGCTGCAATAGCCCAGGATTGTCTATTATTTTGAAAAGCCACTGACATTTACTGAAAGACAGCACACAAAAGAAGACATGCTTAATATCTACACATATGTCGTGCTGGTCTCTTGAAAAGTTGGGTACTCTGGGCATCAAGTTCACTGCCACTTGACTGTGAGTGACATAAACCCCAAGGCTATTTTTAAAAAAAAATGAAGTAGGAAAAAAGAGAGAAATACAGAAAGCAATTCTCTTTTTTTCCTTCTGCTTGCAACAGATTTTGAAAGGGGCCCAAAAGGTGATTTTCATCAAGGTATATACTTGAATGAGTCTTGAGGCTTGCTCTCTGGGAATGGAAGAGCCTTTGTCGAGTGCTTATTCTGAGTGAACCGGGTGGATATGAGAAGAACAAAAGCCATAGTCTCTGCCCTCTGGGAATTTCTATCCTGTGTTATTACAGAATAACTCAAGGCTAAATGTGACCATAAGTGCTATGGGGTAGAAAGGAAGGAGAGGTGGCCTGTGCTGGAGTGGAGGCTGAGAGAGCTTATGCAGGAAGTGGAAACAGCCTAAAAGGAAGCCAAGCCAGGACTTAGTTAAACTGGAAAGAAAGGCATGGCTATTCCAGGTGGGGGCAGTGGCATCAACATGACACAAATGAATTTAGGGGTCAGTGGACAGATGGGCCCGGCTGGAGGACAAGGTGTACATGAAAGCTGGTGGGGAGAAAAGGTTAGACAGCAGCGGAGCATCATGGGAGGAACCTTGGACATGGATTCTGCTTCCCCTTCTGCCACTAACTAGCTTTTGTCACTGGTTCTATGATTTAGCAACTTGGGGCTTCTGTTTCATAATCTCTAGACTATGGAAGTTGGACTAGTTCTGGTTCTGAAACTTGGTTTCACATTACAAGGTCCTGTGTATCTATTTAAAATACAGATTCCAGGATCCCACCCCCTGGAGATCGTGTTTCCATAGGTATGAGGTGTAGCCCAGGAGGAGTGGTTCTCTTAGTTGTGTGTTGGAATCGTCTGTGTTTTTAAAACTACTGATCCCTTGGTCCACCTACAGCGTTTCTGATTCAGTGGGTCTTGGGTGCAGCCGGGCTTTGGGAGTTTTCAGAGTTCCCCAGGCAATTCTAATGGGCAGTTAGGCTGAGAACCACGATCTCTGGTCGATTCTGAAGTACTTGAGGGCTGGCTAGAGACTCCATTGGAATGGAAGGACTCTAAATCCTTCCTAACTCTCAGTGACTGTGATTCTGTGAAAAATATGTTGGGATCAGGTCGTAGAGGGCCTTAAATGCTGGATGAAGGGATTTGTGCTTTGTTTTATAGGTGGCAGGAGACATGTTAGATGTTCTAGCAGAGGAATAATTTAAGACCTCTGACCTGTGTACATTTCATTGCTTTGGAGCATGATATCCACCATTGGGAAAAGAAAGGAAAAGAGCAAACTGTCTCTTCATTCATGCTTTTAGCTGGAAAGGGGTGACCATTGCCAAGTCCATTGTGACAGGGTCTAGTGTCTTTGCATAGCACAAACAGAAACAACCAAAAAGGAGAAGTGGCAAGAGTGAGAACATGGCCTGGGGCAGCAGAGCAGTGGAGCATGGCCTCAATAAAAGTGTAGGCATCCTTAGCCAAAGAACGAGCCCCGCCGGTGGGCCAGAGGCAGTGGCAGGTAGGGTGGATTTTCAATTATCTTTTACATTACCACCCCTCCCTACTTCCTCAGTTGAATTAGGTTGCCTCTCAGTTGAACAGTAGTATAGCTGTAACAGTCCTCTGACCCTTGCCAATCTCTCCTTTTGACAAAGAGAGAGCAGCCTCCAGGCTTAGAGTCCCAGGCAGGTGATGTTTCTAGCTAGACTTTATTTTTTTTTATTTTTTAAATTTTTTTCCGGTACGCGGGCTTCTCACTGTTGTGGCCTCTCCCGCTGCGGAGCACAGGCTCCGGACGCGCAGGCTCAGCGGCCATGGCTCGTGGGACTAGCCGCTCCGCGGCATGTGGGATCTTCCTGGATGGGGGCACGAACCCGTGTCCCTTGCATCGGCAGGCGGCGGACTCTCAACCACTGCGCCACCAGGGAAGCCCTCTAGCTAGACTTTAGAAGAGCATCCCTCCTTATCTAAATCCACCCTGTCCCTCAGTTTCAGTGAGTTCAGACAAGGAGGGTTGGGATCTTCCATTTACAGTACCAACTCGAAGTTTTCTTCTTGAGTAAATTTGAGTAAAAACAGGAGCTGATTAAAAGAAAAATGTTAATAATAGCATGGATGGCAAGGTGAGGCAGAAAGGAGTTCTTTCCAGGTCTGAAACTCTATGCTTCCATGACAGTATTTCTAAGTACATCCCCTTGCCCAGGAAACTGATCATGCCTGGCGATTCACCAGTGGTCATGGCACCATTCTGTTTCCTATTGGGTTCTGAGAGCTTGTGGGCAGCTCCCGGCATGAGACATCATTCCTGTGGGACCACCAGCTCCAGATTTCCTTGGAAATTGCAGGGCAAGAACATGTTAAGCAATGTGGATTAAGCAATGTACAAACTAAAACATCAAAATCTTTCAAGAGGAGAATAATCAAATCAGAACAAAAAACTAATGAAAACAAATCAAGTAACCTTATAGTTAACAACTGAATTTCCCTCCACTTTCAATTTTTGGGGGGATGGGTGCGTTTCTTTTCTTTTCCTAAAAATGTCTTGTCAGGGAACAGACGATGAATTCTTTTTCTTTTTCTTCTTTAAAATTAATTCATTAATTAATTAATTTTTGGTTGTGTTGGGTCTTCGTTGCTGCGTGCGGGCTTTCTCTAGTTGTGGTGAGCAGGGGCTACTCTTTGTTGTGGTGTGTGGGCTTCTCATTGCAGTGGCTTCTCTTGTTGCGGAGCATGGAGCTTTAGGCACGTGGGCTTCAGTAGTTGTGGCTCACGGGCTCTAGAGCGCAGGCTCAGTAGTTGTGGTGCATGGGCTTAGTTGCTCCACGGCATGTGGGGTCTTCCGGGACCAGGGATCGAACCCGTGTCCCCTGCATTGGTAGGTGGATTCCTGACCACTGCACCACCAGGGAAGTCCCATGAATCCTTTTTCAAATGTGCTTTTTGCCACTACATCTATGCTTCATTGGACCGACATGGAAGAATATCCCTTCAATTCCCCCTCAACCTCCCAAAATTTAGTGCCAACAGATATTGTTTCATAGATCATTTGAGAGCAGTTTTGTGGTTTGTAAATATTAGTATATGTAAGAATCACCTGGGGAGCTTACCGAACCTGCACGTTTTTGGGCCCCAGCCTCAGCCATCTGACTGAGCAGATGTGGGTTAGGGCCCCAGAGCAAGAATCTTTAACAAGCTTCCCAGATGATTTTGACACTGATGGTCTGCAGAACACCCAGCCAGAAGTCTGGTGTTAAGGAAGGGTAACAGTGTATGCAGCAATCTTCTTAGCATTGTGGTGTGAACATACACTTCTCTCACCCCTCCTCCTTTTTACACAGCCTTTAAGTGAATATCAAGGACAACCGTGATGTGATCAATATCTCAACAACAGGGGAAGGATAATGTAATGGTATAAGGGCGTAAGTTCAGGCAATTCAAAATCTGCCTTCAAATCCTTACTTGCTAGCTTTGTGATCTTGGGCAGGTTGCTAACCCTCCAGTCTCAATTTCCTCCTTATTAAAATGGGGATCACAGCAAGGTTAATTGAGTTAACCCATAGAAAGCCCCTGCCACGAGGTAAGCATTCAGTGAAGGTTAGCTGTTATTAGTATGGTAGGAGTTGGGAGAAAACAAAAGGAAAGGAGCCAGAAGGGCAGGATATGGGAGGTCTGAAAGCGGAGCTTGGATCCCCAGGATTGACCAGGACCAGGGAGAAAGGTGGAGCTCCTTCTAGTGAGGGCTGTGCCTGTGTAGCATCTCATCCTGTCCCAGGCCAGCCTCTGTGTCTCCCTGGTGCCCTATGTGGCAGCAACAACCAAGTGTAACGTGAAGACGGAGTCCAGAGCATGGAACCTGGAGCTGGAGGGAGCTCGAGCTGTCTCCAAGATGGCACACAGTGGCTCTCTGCTTGGCATTCACACCACAGAGAGGACTCCATGGCAAGTTTCTGGGCATGAGAGGGTACTTAGTGGCATCATGGCGCTCACAGCCAAGTGCCCCATCAAGCCCAAGTCTCCCATGACTGTGTCCCGGGCTGTTCTCAATGCACCATCTCCTGGGCAGCCTCCAGTACTCTAGGGGTGTTGGCCAGTGCCTCCTAGAAATGGCTTTATAGGAATGACTCAGCAAATAAGAGGTTATTTGCCCCCAGAAAGCTAGCGGAGCACTTGCTCAGGGTGCCGACACACACCCTCTGGTTTATTTTTCAGGTGCCTACCAAAAGTTTGTGCACAAATAGTGCAGGCATGAGGATGTGAAACAAATTCCCCTTATCCTTTTCTGGTATGCCAAAGTACGGTACCTTTGGCAGAGAACGCAAACTTTTCTCCCCAGGGTGTGTCTGTAGTCTCAGAGCCTGGATTGAGCCTGTCTGAGGGCTTACAATGTTTTGTTTGAGTGGTAACTCTGCTGACAAGGAAACATGGATACATTTAAAGGATAAAATGGGGGGAATTTCATACACAGAGGATAGAAGATTCAAGATAGCCAGTCCAGCTGCTGACGCCTCTTGGTTTTGGTGACAGCAAGGAGGGAAAAAGCTGGCTCTCTAAACCTGCCTACCCTCCCTTTCTCTGCATCTTTTTTTCCTTTTTTCTTTTCTCCAACCACTCAGTTCCAGGAAAGGATAAGGAGGAAGAGGACAAACACAAGAGCAGAGCAAGGAGTTGCCATTGTGGTAGAAACCTCTGATTTTTATCACGTTTGGAATTTCTAAATCACCTTCCAGTCTTGGAATCCAACTTTAGGAATATCTCCTAAATAGTAAGGAATCAATTATTCTGACTTTCAAAGTGGGATGTTAATTTACATACCAAGAATGATGAGTTTTGCTGAAGGTACAATATATTTTTTAAAAATTTATTCAAGGTACAAGTTGTTAATACATGCAGATAAACCAGAAGGTACCGCCTTCAGAAGTCCTGAGCCGCGGCCCCCTCCCTTTGCCGCTTTCCTGTCTGGCCACCAGGATCCACTCTTTCCCTGCCTTGCAGCAGCTCCAGAGGTTTTTCCTCCCGCTGTCAGCCCAATATGAATCCAATCAGGGGCCTCCCTCTGTGTCTCCAAACAAACCCCAACTCCTGATGCGGGGGAAAGATGCAGAGGCCTGACCCCAGCCAATGATAACAATGTTATAACATGTTCTAGATTTGCCTCTTAGGCACTCAGCTTGCTTTTCCCACCTGCCTTTAATTTTTGCCCTTACCACAAGCCGATAGAGATATGCATCAAAGACTTATCAGATGCGTGTGCTCAACAGAACTGAAATGCTCCATCCGTCTAATCTAGCAAATTCGAAATAGCTACCTTCAACGAAGTTCAAAGAATGTAGCAAGGTATGAAAAAAATAAAGGAAAATACAAGAAAATTGAAAGTTAACAGAACATTTTCAAGCGGTAATTTAAGTTTGCACAAAGGCTCAGGGTTGGTCTGTATTCTGATGTCACTGAAATATCCCCGATTTAAACATGAGTACTTTAATAAGTAGTTAGGGAAAGAAAAATTTTCTTTGCCAGGCAAGTGGCAAGAGAAACTTTTCTGTTAGATTCCTTTGATTACAATAGTCCTTTGTTAACAGATTGTAACTTTGCCCAAGGACTGGTGATAAGCTCCTAAAATCCAGAAGACCTGTCTTTCCTGTGAAGGGACGGGTTCACCTTGAAGATGGATTGAAAAGAAAATAAACGTCTAGCGTTTAAACTTTATACTTATTTGTCTTCACGAGTCTCTTTGCCTGAGAAGTCTGACAAAGTCAACATTAGTGTGGAAATAATGTAAAGCCAAAGCACACGGACTGGAAAAGATTATTCACACTTGTTGCTTGGAAACCCTTCTCAAATTAGAAAGTATCGTCATCTTTAGGTATGTCTCTGCTGCTCAAAGCAGAAGTTAGGCAGTTATTGGATCTGTTTTATAAGTAGGCTATCAAGAGAAAAAAATATCCACTTTGGAAGGTCTAGATTATCTCTGTTGATTTTTACAATGATCAGTCAGTAAACAATAACCAGATCAGTAATTAGATGGAGGAGGGTAGCCACGAGTCTGTGGGTCTCACCTAAGAGCCACTTCATCAGAGAGTGGACCAATTATTTTGTAATATTATTATTAGTATTTTATAATACTATTTATTTTGTAATACTGTTTCCAGCTGCAGAAACTCGAGGGTTCAAAAATGAGAAGGAACTTGAAAGATGGGTTCTGTTGTCTCCCATTTTGTAGTCAAAGAAATAGAGGCTCTAGGTCACACGCCTGCTTGGTCAGGATTAGAATCCAGAGCTACTCATTCCTAGGACAATGGATTTTCTGTCCCCTCCTACTGCCCTGTTATTTGATTAGCAGAGTCTTTCACTGGAGGAGCAAAGGAATGAGTTGCAGCGTAACCTGATTTTGTGCATTTTATTCTCACTCCTCTGGGTACCTTTCTATGTATGTCTCCTTCCAGTCCATTATTTATGGTGGTCAGAGGGAAAAGAGCATAGGGGAAAGAAGACAGGCAGACAGAGCAGGATTAAGAAAGGCTGGGCATATTACCAAGCCCTGTGATTAAGGGTCATGAAAAACGATAACAACCCAATTGTCACTGGACTAATAATGGCCCAGATCCTTCAGGAAAGAAGGTTTGGGTCACCCTACCAGATAAAGAACCAGGACCAGCTGAGGTGTTTGCTGAAAGCCAAGGGAATACAAAAAGTGGAAGAAGGTCATGATAATACCAGCTATGACCATAGGACCAGTTACAGAATGAAGATTGTAATTATCATGAGTATTTCCTCACTTTATGAACAGGTTTATGTTTCTCTCTATAGATCTAACAATAACTTTGTTTTCTTTCTTTTATTTCCTCACCATGTAACATAAGATGTATTGACTTTGTATCATAGTACTTAAGTATTGTTAATTTGACCTCATAGCATTTCAGTTATGAAGAATCAAGAAGAAGAGTAAACATCACTCAAGGACTTTACCTCCTCTTCTGGAGAAGGGGTTAGTGAACTTTTGGTTGAACATAGGATAGTTCTATCATGTTAGGCAGATTTATGACCTTGCCATGGTCTTTGGAGTCTGAGTATGATTTAAAGAGATGCATATAGATGCCAAGTTGACAAGTGGTGGACTTGTGATGTTTAATTTTGTGTGTCAACTTGACCGGATCATGGGGTGCCCAGATATTTGGTTAAACATTATTTCTGGGGTGTGTCTGCAAGGGTAATTTGGATGGAATTAGTATTTGAATTGGTAGACTGAGTAAAGCAGATTGCCCTTCCCAGTGTGGGTGGGAATCCAATCTACTGAGGGCCTGAATAGAGCTAAAAGGTGGAGAAAGGGAGGATTTGCTCCCAGCCTAATGGCTGAGCTAAGACACTGATCTCCAGCCCTTGGGCTGGGACTTACACCATCAGCACTTCTCTTCTCAGGCCTTCAGACCTGGAGTAGAACTCATACCACTTGTTACCCTGGTTCTCAGGCCTTTGGCTTTCTTGGGTCTCTAGCTTTCATGTGGCAGATTGTGGGACTTCTCAACCTCTGTAATTGTGTGAACCAATTCCTCATAATAAATTACATATATACATATAAAAAAAAAAAAAAGAAAGGCTGGGCAAAAAAGCTAGGGAAGGACCCCAGGGCAATGGCCAAGTCAGATGGGATGGGTTCCACTCCACCCAAAACAGGGGAGGAGGGTCTCAGCTTCCCTTCCTCTTTTTCCACACCAGCATTGCTTGCTGAGCGTTTCTTCCACACTTCATCTCCATTTCCCCCTACAGTGGATGAGTGTTTTCATTCCTGTTATGCCTGAGTAAGTTCCAAAAATACACAGAGAAAATCTGGTTATATGGTATTTAGAGTTGGCCCCAGAACAGAAACTGGTACTTTGAGAAGGAGCTTGTGTGTAGTGTCTGTTTGTTTGCCAGGATCCAGCCTCATTGTGTAGGCTCGGAGTTTGAAATAAGCACTTGCGTATCGTTCCAGAAAATCTCAAGCTTTTGAGTTTTTCTCATTGCCTAGGCCTGTTTTAACGATACTGCAATTAAGAGTCCAGGACGTTTCAAACAGGAGTTGAGTCCTGGCTGGATGCGTATTTAACCATGGGCAAATTTCTTAATCTCTATGTAGGCCCTGGTCTTCTCACCTGCTATGGGAATAATAATAATATGTACCTCTGGGTTAATGAGCAGTAAATAAGATAATGTTAATGCGGAACTGCCACAGCGTGTGGAGTGGAGTCAAAGCCCAGTAAGTGGTGATTGGCATCATCGTCATTGTCATCAGTTGTAACCATGTGCCAGGGCTTGACATGTATCTGTGTTTAATAAAATGTTAACCTGGATCAGAGGCTTTCATAGTATAATCTAGAATATTCTCTCTATTTTGTTGAGGGTATAGCTCTAAGTATCAGGTGAAGTTTAATTTCCCTTAGACGCATATTTTTAAAGGATTTGGGCAGAAACAGGGTCTGGGGGCATGCTGGAACCGTCCCTGCTGGGAATGACCAGGCTTCAGGTTTAATCCATCATCTGAAAGGCAGGGTAGTAGGTGTGGGAAGGGGGGTGGGTCAGCCACTGGGTTCACACAGAGGTTCTGAGATCTGTTCTGGGCAAAGACAGAACCTGGAGGTCTGTGGAACCTGGTGGCAATTGGAAAGGAGGTCCTCATCCCCTGTGACAGGGAGCACTCCAAGTGCAAAACTGCCTCTGTATGGTGAATCGTTAAAATCTTGCCTCCTGACACCCATGCTTAGCATAATTATAAAGTTCATGAGTCTTTTTTACTGCTCATAACTCTCAACTCTAGTATGATGTATGCAGAGAATGTAACTTCCCAAGTGTTGTCATCACGGATTTCTGGGAATGTTTACTTCACCATGCCTGTGATAAAACCTGGATTATACCCTGTTTGGGGTTCAAATCCTGGTGCTACAGCTAACTAACTGTGGACCTTGGCAGGGTACTTAATCTCCTTGGGTTCTGAGGAGAATGCTTTAGTGGGAGTTGATTTATCAGGATACTTGACCATCTGCGGGCTGGCTGAAGAGGTGGGTGGGAGGGCATAATCAGATGCTCTTGATAGGGATTGATGGTGTTGGGTTGACATTGGGTAGGCAGGGGATCCAAAGGCAGGAGAAGGGCACAGCCGGGAGAACTGCTCAGGATCTCCAGTTTTGCAAGAAAGCCAGAGCCAGGCAGGTCTTCTAGTAGCTCTTCAAAAGAGTGACAGGTGGGACCCAAATGCAGGCTGGACTACATATTTGGGTCTGTGAATCATTAGGACATGGAACAAATTCCTTAACTTCTCTGATCCTCAGTTTTCTTGTGCATAAAATGAGGCCGATGACCACTTCCCTGCTTGCCTTGCAGCATGTGTGAGACTCAAGGTCCCTGAGTGAAAGTGCTTTGTAAAGCTGACAGGCAACTGAAACATATCCACGATTTTTTCTGACTGAGTAATGATATCTCACTTCCTTCTATCCCCACCCCCACCCCCACCCCCACCCCTACCCCTTTTTTTTTTTTTTTTTTTTTGAGGTACGCGGGCCTCTCACTGTTGCGGCCTCTCCCGTTGCGGAGCACAGGCTCCGGACGCACAGGCTCAGCGGCCATGGCTCACGGGCCCAGCCGCTCCGCGGCATGTGGGATCTTCCCGGACCAGGGCACGAACCCGTGTCCCCTGCATCGGCAGGCGGACTCTCAGCCACTGCACCACCAGGGAAGCCCCTACCCCCCTTTTTAATACCCCTCCTTTTATTTTTTTACCTCCGCTTGCTTGAGCAGGGGGCATTGTGCTCCTCGGCGCAGTGTAAGAAAATGAGTTGAAATGGTCTGATCTTTAGAGGACTCATCAGCATGCAAGGAAAAAAACGGTTCCTATCTTAATTATATCAGACAAAGGTAAATAAATGATTGAGTTTTGACATTTGCGGTCTGAATAGGGTTTTACTCTTTCCTAATAACCTTAATACAAAAAGACTTGGAAAAAATTACCTGATTTCATAAGTTATAGGACAGATTTGGGGGTTAGGGAGTGGGGTGATGATGGAGAGTTGGAATTGAAAAATCATCTAGAGAAATCCAAGTCTGGAAAATGCCTAGAGAACCTATTCAGTTCTGCAAAGGAAATTTCCATATCAGAAATGCTCATTTGACCACATGCATTATAGCTCTGCCTGCCCCTGGTTTTAACTTTTATTAGGTTATTCCATCTGGCTCCTGATCGCCCTCAGAAAGTATTATATGTGAGGAACCTCTGCAGTGTGAGGTTTTAGTTCACGGAGAATTTTGATACTTCCACTTATCTTTATTGGGCAGCTTGTAAAGAGATTGAAGCTCTTTACCCCAACACTGTCTCTAAGTCCATATGGAGAGAAGATGATGGGTAAGTGATTAAGTTGTTACAATGGAGAAGATGCAGGATCCATTAATGGTCAGCGGGGTGACATCGGGTCGGGTGGTACACTGAGCTATTTGGCTGCTTGTCTGGGCTACTTAATGAGTGTGGGGTGTGTGTGTATGTGTGTGTGCACATGTGCGTGCACATCCGTGTACCATATCCACCTTGGGTAAAATTGTGATGGAGGCCAAGATAGTTCTTGTCATTCCTCCCTCTTCTTTTCTTTGGCCCAATGCCTTATTATTGTCTCCTTCTCTGCTTTAACCTTTCTCTGCAAAGTCTGCGGTAGGGGCTCTGCTCTCCTACCTCCCAGGGGTAATTGATCATTAACAGCTTAGAGTGGTAGTAAAGGGGCGTGGGAGGCATTTGCTTTTTCAAGTTTGTGCTTCAAAGAAACTCTTGGGCTGAAAAAGGGTGGAAATGTTGACCAGGATATCAGGGGCAGGGGTCTAGTGCTTAGAAAAATCACTTCACCCAAGGACCTGATGATATTTTACGTGGAGGAGATTTGAGAAGGAACAGTGTGAGAGCTGTTCTGGAAAGCAGTAGCAGCACCGGGGGGAGACTTTGGTCCTGGTTCATTGCAGCACGCAGGACTGGGGGTGGTGGCTGCATCTCTAAGGAGGGCGATTTCATCTCAGCTCTTGGGGTGGGGTCCCTTGATGGGAGAGAGTGAGCTCCCGGCCTCTGGAGGGCTGGAGGGCATTCTTGCAGTGACCGGGAGGCAGGGAGGTGACACGCTAAGGCCCCTCCAACTCTAAGTACTACGATTCTGCTGTCACCTTCGACTGGTTCTGAGGGGAGGTCAGCCCCATGGTCAATGCCAACCTGTAGTTTCACTGGGAAATGCAGTTTTCATTCTGAAAGCAATATCAGGCTTTTAAGGGAGTGTGGCCTGTGTCCCCTTTTCTAGCGAAATGTTAGTCTTTGCTTCTTCCTCAGTGTTTAGTTCTATATTTTTCAAGGGTGCTCGGGTAGCTCAAGTTTGCTAATTTAGACTTTCACAATTTCCTGGAGGCTGAATACATTCCTGCCTTGCGGTTCTCAAGTACAAGGTCGCTCAGATGACACGAGATACAGCAGAAAATGGCATCATTCTCGTTTTCAATAAATATCTCTGATTAGTATTCATTTGAGAGATTAACAGCCCTGATAGTAAACACCAGGGTTTTATCCCCTCATCTAAATGGGCATTCACTCAAGGTATGTCCCTTCTGTTTTGTCATGATTCGTAAATCACCCGCCTGTAAAAATCAAAGGCTGAGAATATTTGGTTACCTGGGACCATGATGGACTTTCTATCAATGACATTTGCTTTCCTGCCCTGGGTTCTTCTTAAGTACTGGAGCCTTTCTCCCTCCACCTTTGACCTGGACTTCCTGTCCCAGCATAAACATCTCCTCTCTTTTATTCTGACAGATGCCTATAGAAGCGCAGTGAAACGTTACGCGACTTGGGTTTGTTTGTGTTTATTTGCTTCCTCCACAAAGTGGTCTGGCTGGATGTAATCAATGTGGTCCCTCTGCTTTGTTCAGTGGGCTTCAGTAATGATGTGCAGATGCCAAATGTGATGTGTTTGGGCACGAGGTAGTTTAACGCTAGTCTTATTTGCACCTCATGACTTGATGTCACTGGAGGCTTTGTCTTCAAGAAGCCAGCTCAGATAGAGAAGCGGCCACTGTAAATGTGAACACATACTATAAAAAGTGCCCACTTTGCTACAGGTTCCAAGGAGGAGCATTTAAGAACGGAGCTAAACCATTGTGGCCTTTCTTTCCTTTATTTTTTGTTTCTTTTCTTAAATGACAGTTATGAGTCTGTCCCTCAATCACACCATTGGACGTCGGGAGTTTAGAAGGCTGGGTCATTTAAGAAGTCCATTTCAAAGGATCTTGAGGTTGGCCTGTAAATACCTTGTTAAAATTCTTGTGATGGAGTCTGATAAGTGGGAGGTCAATATGTTCCTCCCTTGGTGATTTGCTGACATTAACTGCCATGCCTATAAACAAGAGTCTTCAGATGTTCCACACTGGAAATGAATCCTGATGGAATTATTCGTATTAATCAATTTTTTAAAATTGTGGCAAAATATACATAACAAAAAATTTACATTTTAACCATTTTTAAGTATGCAGTTCTGTGGCCTTAAGTACATTCTCATTGTTCTGCAGCCATTACCGCCATCCATCTCTAGAACTTCTTCATCCTCCCAGGCAGAAACTCTGTCCCCATTAAACATTAACTCCCCATCCCCTCCTCCCTGCAGCCCTTGGTAAGCACTGTCTACTTTCTATCCCTATGAATTTGACTCTTCTAGGGACCTCATAGAAGGAGACCGTGAACTTGACCATGACTCTTCTAGGAGACCATGAACACTTGCCTCTCACCCCCCTGTAATCACCACTTATCTCCCTAGAGATGTCCTCTGCCAGTAGTGTGATGCTTTCTTCTGTTTCCTTTCTCTGTATTTACATGCTTACACACTTCCACATACACCTTTCTTTAAAAATATCATTGGGTACACAGTATTCTAACTGTTCTGCAACTTGCTCTTTTCATGTAACAACACGTCTTGGAAATCATTAGGGTTTAATTCTTTCTTTTACTGGCTTCATAGTATTCCAGAGTATGGATCTATGGTAACTTAATTTACATTGCTTCCTAACTGATGAACATTTGTTTCCAGTTTTTCACTATCATCCATGATAAATAGCTATACACAACGTTTAACATCCTCCTTTTGTGCATACGAGCAAGTATTTTTAAAGCATGATTTCCTGAAGTGGAGTTGCTCAGTCCAAAGGCACGTGTGCTTACAACGTTTATAGGTGCTGCCAAATTGTTTTTCAAAAAGGCATCCCTAAGTTACAGACTCCCTAACTGAACAATGGCATTGCATGTCCTGGCATCCCCCTCCAGCATTTTTTTTTTTTTTTTTTTTCTTTTTGCGGTATGCGGGCCTCTCACTCTTGTGGCCTCTCCCGTTGCGGAGCACAGACTCCGGATGCGCAGGCCCAGCGGCCATGGCTCACGGGCCCAGCCGCTCCGCGGCATATGGGATCCTCCCAGACCGGGGCACGAACCCGTATCCCCTGCATCGGCAGGCGGACTCTCAACCACTGCGCCACCAGGGAGGCCCCCTCCAGCATTTTATAGTATTAGTTTTTTAAACTTCTGCCAATCTGACCAAAAAAAAAATCTTTAAATTTGCTATTTGCATTGATCTACTATGATAAGAGAATTTGCTATTTGCATTGATGTACTATGATAAGAGAAGAACCTAAAGAAGGAATAAGGAAGAGGAGAGGGTCAGAGTAGAAAAAGGGAAGGGAAGATGAGAGCATTTGTCCCGGAGGTGCTGGTGCTCTTTTTAGGAATGCGCAGGGGCTGGATTAAGGCCATCAAGAACAGATGTTCCTGGAGACGTTTGGCAGGCTGTCTTCTACTGCATCCACAAGCCACATGGCCTCTTGCTGTGGCCGGAAGGGGGTGGTGACCCAAGACTGTTGGCCCCCCGTGAGTTGGCCACAGTTGCCTCTGTCCATGGCAGAGGCCAACACTTGCGTGGTCTCAGAAGCAGCAAAGCTGTAGCTGTCCCGAGACTTATCTCGATTCCTCCTCACCCACGGGGCTCCCTCTGCCTGGAGCACTCTCTCCCCAACTCCTCTGTCCAACCCACTCATCTTTAAGTCAATTTGAATATTACTTCCTCAGAAAGATCTTCCTGAGATCCTTCCAGTCCAGTACTTTCCCTTCAAAGCACTTGTAACAATTGTAGTTAAATGTTTCTGTGGTGATCGTCACTGACTGGATGATTGTTGATAAAGCCTATCTCTCCATCTAAAGTATAAGCTCAATGAGGGTCAGAAGTGGGTACCTTATAGTCACCATTGTATCCTGTCACAGAGTAGGCACTCAATAAAGATGTGTGGATGAATCAAGGAAAGCCAGGCACCTGCAGTGTAGAGCATTGTTACTTTTAATTCACAAATGAGAACACTGAGGTCTGCAGAGGTTCAAACACTTACACACATAGAACCATCCTTGTGTGCCTGGCAGGTTTTCAGCCCTCTGATTAGTGCTCAGAATAGGATCTGGTGCTTGCTTGAATCATTTCACCTCAAAGGCACCCTAGGAGATAGTTTTTATCTTTATCCCCATTTTACAGATGGGAACATCAAGACGTGGAGCTCTTCCTGGGAGTGAAATGAGGCTGATTTACTGCATTGTAGCGAGGGCTGGCCCTTGACAACTTTGTAAAAGAAGGGGGAGAAGGCCAGTTACTCTTCTGCTCCCTTCTCTGGGAAGGTGTTCCACACTCTGCACTTGCTTGTCTTGGTTTACTTCCTTTAAGGATGGGAGGTGATTGCCTCACTGCTCTTGAGTCAACCAAATAAGCCGAGGTATTAATGCTCTACTTAATACCTACTAGGGTCCTATGCATTTAAAAAGAGGATTCCTGGGGGAAACAGCTTGACTATAAGGAATGGCTCTCGTCTGGTGGAGATTGCAGGCTGGGGAAAGATCTGCAATGTTTCCTCACCCTTCCTGACAGCACATCAAAGAGGGCTCAGTCCTAGCTCTCCTGGGTGAAAACGTCTGGCCTTGCGTGTGGCTGTATTTGTGTCACTCCCTGTCTAAGCTAAAAATGCTCTTACAGGGGAAATTCGATTGCTTCATGGAGATGGATGAAAGGCCTTAGGACTTTTCTTTTCTTTCTCCTGAGCTCCAGAAGACATTTAGGAATCATATTCCCAGTCTCAAAATAGAGACCCAAACCTACTTTAATTCATTTAATTTACTTATTTATACCTCAGATTTTCCACAAAGGCAGTCAGCCAAAACTATTCTTGACAGCTTTGAGGCAGCATGGGAGAATGCAAAGGGCATGGACTCTGAGATCAGACTGGCTGGAGTTTGAGCCCCAGCTTTGATGCTTATTAATTGTGTTTTTAAGTTTCCTGATCTGAAATGTTCCCTTCTGGGAAATGGGAGTGATGATGTCTATTCTGTGTGATGATTGGGAGAGTTTGTCAAGCACCTAACAGAGAGCAGATCTTGGGCAAACATCATTTGATAGCTATAATTTTCAGATTTAAAGGAATTTACAAAGTCAAGTTTTCGGGCCAGTAAAATCTCCTAAATCCTGCTCTAATTAAATTTATTAGGTTTTTCAGGACTTTTAGAAGCATTGGTATGTATATGATATTCATGCTTTCTTTCTACGTCCTCTTAATTCAGTTTATATTAAGACATTATGAAAAAACGTGTGATTCGTCTAATAGTCGTACTAGTCCTAGGGAATGGTTTTTAAAATTAGTATGTATCTTTCAATTATTTATATATCTTAAAATCCTTACCTGAAATTTCTCTCTTTAGCTACCCATAAAACCATAAAGAATTTATTGAGTCATTTCCCTGGGACCCTAAGCAGGATACATCTCTGAAAGCATGACATTCTCCTTTTAAACTTTTAATGATGTAGAATGATTTTTATTTCTAACATTACGATTTTCAAATATTGTGTGTGCAATGAATGTAAACAGTGATGCTACATAAGTATCACATAGTTGGAAAAACTGTCAGTGGCTGTTCATCCTCGGGCCAAAGTAGGTTGAAGATTGAATATGATGGGAACAGGGAATATGGTTCAATTAGAGAACTCTGCCTGCAAAGGGATTGGCTTGACACCTGCCTATCTTTTTTTTTTTTTTTTTTTTTTTTTGCGGTATGCGGGCTTCTCACTGTCGTGGCTTCTCCCGTTGAGGAGCACAGACTCCGGATGTGCAGGCTCAGCAGCCATGGCTCACGGGCCTAGCCGCTCCGCGGCATGTGGGATCTTCCCGGACTGGGGCACGAACCTGTGTCCCCTGCATCGGCAGGCGGACTCTCAACCGCTGCGCCACCAGGGAAGCCCGACACCTGCGTATCTTATTATTCTCTGTGTTCTCAGGATCTAGCACACAGTAGTTGCTGAATAAGTGTTTATCGTGCGAACACATGAATAGGTAGGAATCATTTTCATATCTGCAAGTCACATTGACCTGTGTGGTTACCATAAATCTTAGGGCCTTTGCTAAACTTTTGATTCATTCTGCAAAATTATTGACTGTCTACTTTATGCCAAGCACTGAGAAGAACCAGACACAATTCTTCCCTGCTCTCTTGGAGCTTACATCCTTAGGACAAGACATCACCTAGCTAAAAATGAAATCACAACTGCTGAGAGACTGGTGCAGTCTAATAATGGAGAAAACCAGAGTGGCTGGAGGGTAGAGGTAAGTTAGTGGCGTGTGAAGCTTCTGGAGAGGTGAGCAGAGAACAGGCCAAGCAAGGCCATTGTTCCCCCCAAATTTATATTGGAAGCCCTAACCCCCAATGTGACAGTGTTTGGAAATAGTGCCTTTAAGGAGATAACTAAGATTAAATGAGGTCATAAAGGTGGGGCCCTGGTCCAATACAACTGGTGTCCTTATAAGAAGAGAGAGAGACACCAGGGATGCACTTTCACAGAGGAAAGGCCATGTGAGGACACATGGAGAGATCAGTTGTCTGCAAGCCAAGGTGAAAATGACCTTGTTGTCACCTTGATCTTAGACATCCAGCCTCCAGAACTGTGAGAAAATAAATTTCTTTTGTTTATGCCACCCAGTCTGTAGTATTTTCTTATGGCATCCCAAGCAGACTCATATAACCATAAAGCCATATTAGGGAATCTGGTTGTTACTCCAAAAGTAATGAAAAGCAGTGGAAGGTTTTAAAACAGGGGTCAGCTTTGTGTTTTGGAAAGATTATTCTGAGTGCAATGAGAAAACAGAATGGGGGGAAATACAAGTAGATGTGGATTCCTTTGGGAAAAAAATTCCAGCAGTCATGGTTTAGAGTATAATTCTCTTTCCATGATGCTGTTCAGAGTTGGTCTCAAACAGCATTCCATCCAGGGAGAATACTGGAAAGAATGATCATAAAGCCCCACAGTTAGGTCACCAATAATGGCTGTTACAGTTGATGGAAACCTCTTCTTTGACTGTCTGAAACCAGCTGAGCAGAAAGTGTCCTGCAGGAAGGAAGACAGGGGACGTGGGTGGGAACCTGATTCATGTGCCGTGCTCTTCTTCAGTCTTGTTCCTTTCTCTCTGCGGCTAAGGTTATTTTTGGTTGAATACACAGGCTGATGAAAAAAGGGGAGGAAAGTCAATGAACTTCAAACTGGAATGCTGCAAGTTACCTTTCCTGTCCAGCCCTCCTACTCTCTTCCAGATTATCTCAGTGTTTGTTTCAACCCTGAGCCAACTGAGAGCAACTCTGATGAAAATAAAAAACAGAAAATTTGGGAAACTATGGTAATCACCAGTCAAGATAAATAGAAATTTGATGAGAACGTTTAAGTGGTAGTTTTCAACAGCAACCATTTCTTTTTCTAGCTCACAATTCTGCATGTTTGCAATTTGGGCTGGGCTCAGCTGGATGGTTCTGTTGATCTAGGCATGGGGATTGACCAGCTTGGTCTGGGGCTCAAGTCATGTGCCTGCCATCGGCAGCTGGTCAGCTTAGGGGCTGGCTGACCATCAGCTGGTTGTCTTGTTCTACTTCATGGAGTGTCTCATCTTTTAGCAGGGTGGCCCGGACAAGAGGGTGAGCCCCCGTGAGCGTGCACTTTTCAAACTTCTGCTTATAGCGCACTGGCTAGTATCGCATTGGCCAAAGCAAAACCCAAGGCCAGCCAGGTCCAAGGGGTAGAGAAACAGACTCTGCCTCTTGATGGGACACACTCTATAGGGATGTGGCAAGAGGGAGGGAAAGAATTTGTGGCCAGTTTTATAATCAACCTCCCTTCCAATTTCAGTCATTCGCTGTACAGTGCTTACAACTTAGCAATGTTCACCTACCATTCTTGTTAATTTTCTTTAACTCAACTTAAACAAAATACTTATTTTAGCCTCCTCCTAAGCAATCTTATCTTTGAAATCACAGACTTAATGTGTTGGTTCTTGTTATGGGTTGAATTGTGTCTCTCCAAAATTCACATGTTGAAGTCCTAACCCCTCAGAATGTGGCCTTGTTTAGAAATAGGGTCACTGTAGATGTAATTAGTTAAGATGAGGTGATACTGGTGTGGGGTGGGTCACTAATCCAGTATGGCTTTGTCCTTCTAAGAAGATGGCCATGTGAAGATGGGGACACTAGGAAGCACCATGGGATGTCAAGGACAGCTGCAACCCAAGGAATGCGGAAGATCGCCAGCAAACGCCAGACACTAGGAAGAAGCAAAGGCTTCCCCTAGGGTTTCAGGGGGTTCATGGCCTTGCTGATGCAATTTCGAATTTCTAGAATCCAGAACTGTGAGACAATATGTTTTTGTTACTTTAAGCCAGCCAGTTTGTGGTATTTTGCTATGGCAGCCCAAGGAAACTAATACAGTTATTAAAAAAAAAAAAGATAATAGCTTAAACCATATGAAATTGCCACCTTTGTATTTTTCAGATACAAAATGGTTGAATAACAGTAATTTCACATTAAATAAATATCTGGCTATTGAGAAAAGTTTGTGGGCTACCTAAAATTATTTGTATGTAATCTTTGGTACATTGCTACACTTTTGAAGACATCAATGTAAAATGGTCTATTAAAAAATAAGGCATTTAAACTTCGGTGGGAAGGTCAGGCTCATTTAGTGTTTCTCCCCTGCAATATTGTCTTTCCTGCTTCTACATCCTTGCAGAGGCATTAGAATGAAAAGCTGCATAATTAATTTGCAAATTCTCTAAAAAGTTTTTTAGTACTGAACTTGACTTTTTAACCCATAAATTAGTCTCTGACCTTGGGATAGTAAAACATCAAGGAGAGGATTTTCTGGACCAGATAAAATGTGCCTTTTGGCTTCTAAATAAGATATGTGGATTGAATCAAGTTTCCTTCATCGAGACAGTCCAAATTAACTTGTAACTCTTTCAGTAGAATTAAATTTCAGTTACTTTTGCATGGAAATAATAATAATAAAAAAGTAATGAAATCTAAAATTTCTGAATCTTGCAAATACTAGCTAATTAAGAGACTATCTGTCATGATTATTTTGAGCAACTGATTATTTCCATCAATCAACCAAGGAACCCTGATAAGGCAGTCATTTTTTAATCGATGTTGAGCCACTGAAAAGTTACCATAGATACCAAAGTCTACAGCCATCACAACAGAAAGCCAGGTTAGAATTGGAAGTGACAGGTGTATTCATCACATAGTTAACCAGCCTTTGAAGGGAAAGAGAGAGTTTGTCAGAGTCCTTAGGCTAGGTATAAAAGATTGCAGAGAACACTCAAACAATTCCCAAAGAGCACTTCAAAAGCAAGGGAAAGGATCCGTTTTTCATTAGAAATGCAGGAAGATGTTTGCTTGAAATTCAAGCTCTAAGTAACAAGTTCCTTGAAGTTTTCCTTGGCTGTCATTTAGCAGGGGTCACCAGTAAGTTATCTTAAGAGCAGAGTTTCCGGGTTTTTTTTTTTTTTTTCCTTTTTTTCTTCATCAGAAGTAATAAGGAATGGTTGAGCACATGGGGCAATGATTACAGTAAAAAGCAGTCCTGATTGCACTGTTTATACATGTGGAAATGTGAATGTATATGCCTTTATATATACGTGTAGATATATTTACCTGTGGTCAAAGCTGTCAGAATAAAAGTGTAGAACCAAGAAATACATTTTGAGAGCCATTGGACATAAGCCAGTGTCTATTACTAGTAAGAATATTGAAGGCTCAGAACTTTAGACAGTAGGTGAAAAAAAAAACAAAACCAGAAGGTTTGCGGTGAAATAAATGAGTACATTTCAAAGGTATAGCACACACCTTCCAGTTTTTGGGGGCAGCTGAGGCAAACCCAGTTTCACGTCCCGATGCCGATGAGCTGGTCCTCCTCATTCATGCACATCAGCCTTTGGACTGGGTGAAGACATAGTGCCCACCGCAGGCCCTGGAACGAGCACTGGGAAGGGAGTCAGGAGAGCGCAGTCCTACGCGGCTCTGTCACTTACTCGGTGTGAACACGGGGCTCTCCAGGACTGTAGGGCCTAGGAGGAAGCAGGGTCTGCCTCAGTTGCTAAAATTCATCAGGTGCTAACATCCTTTGACTGTTGGGGGTTATTTGTGTCTACAGCCAGCTGTGGCTTCTGGGGACTTGTCCACCCTGCCTCATCATCAGCTCTCTGCCCCCTCAGGTGTATCACGTGGAGCCCTGTGGCACCCTTTCGATTTCATGCTCTGTTTTGGAATCATATAAGCACACCGGTTGAAAGAGTTTGATAAGGAAAGGAAAGGGGGTGTGAGGAAGTTCCTGAGGCTCAGAGGCAAGGGTGGGAACTCGAGTTTGTGTGTCACCACCCAGGGAGGACTCTGCTTATCTTGAAGGAGAGCAGCTTCCCTGGGCACCAGAATCTTGACTTCAGTGCCCAGCTGGTCCAAGCACTCTGTATCTCTCTCCTTTACAGTACTCTAAGGGGGAGCTTTATCACAACAACCAAAAGGTCAGTGGAGAAGATCTGAATCCATATCAGAGAATACACAATTTACTAGACAGTAGTAATATGATCTATTGCATCTATATATATATCTGTTAGTGAAAAATAATAACCCAATGTGGGTCTGATATTAGGTACCTCTAGTTTCCCCTCCTTTTTTCCCCCTATATCTTAGTTCATGGCTGTGATTATAATTGGTCCATGGTGGCTTCTTTCTTGTTTGCTTGCGTGTATGAATGTAGTTCCTTTTATTCCAGCATCTAAATCCCTTGCCTTCCTCAACATAGTCAATGATTTTAATGCTGTGCAAAAGGCATTAATGCCTTCTATGCCTATATTTCTAATCTATATAAATGGAATTTTGTTATAGATCTCATTCTGTTTCTTGTACTTTTTTTCAAGAAACATTATACTTTCTAGATCCATTCTTATTACTCTGTGTCCTCATCTCTTTAATTTGGTATTCATTCAGCAAAATATTCACTGAGAGCAAATTATGTGCCGGGAACTATTGTTAGCTGGAAGGTATAGTGACAAAGTCTGCAAACATGACCTTTGCTCTCTTGGAACCTACATTTTACTGGGAAGCAATAGACTATTAACAAGTAAGCACATAAATAAACAAGATAACTTGGGGAAGCGATCAGCACTGTAAAAAGAATAAAATGGGGAGAAGTGGTGGTGCCTGGAGGTCAACTGTACATAGAGGGCTGGTCAAAGTCGTTCTAAGTGGTGAGATTTGAGTTGTGGCCTTGGGGGAGATCATTCCAGGCAGCGGGGACAGCAAGGTAATGCTTGCAAAAGACTTACCTGTTCCGAAGCAGAACTGTGTAACCCATCGAGTGACTGGTGAATCGTTTAGGCAGGACTGAGTAAGGACACTTGGATGCACTTTCAGCATCTTCAGTCCTTTGTCTCCCTTCCTGTGCCTCATTCTCCTGCCTGATCCAGGGCAGGGTGATGAGTGGACAGAGTAATCTGCCATGGGACGGAGTCACTGAGTTCCCACCTGCTCTTCTTGACAACGGTGAACTCCTCCTTCCTCCTTCCTTCCCTCCCTCCCGGCAAATATTTATTGCATACATACCTACTATGTGGTGAGCACTGGGGGGTACGCTGGTAAGTGGGACCTTTACGCTCACAGAGCTTATACTCTGAGCATTTTTCCTTTTGTGTTGCATCTGAGGATGTCCTGCTTCCTCCCTGATCTCTCCAAAAAGTTTAATGCTAATCGGAGAAATGGCTGACTCCCTTCTTCTGTTTCCCGTTAGGGAAACTCTTCCCTACCACTACCTTCTCCTCTTCTGGTCACTTCTCATGTTTCGCAATCTGTCAAAGGTGATTAGGAAGGATTTCATTTCGTTTTTTTTACTAGAGCAGTCAGAAATAAATCAATTAATAAAATTATATTTGCTAAAAAACAAAGTTGAAAATCCAGCTGTGTTTCGTGACATTAAGATGTGCTAATCATGATGCCAATAAACAAAAGTGTTTGTTGGAAGAAATATGTGTTTTGTTGGCATAGAGGACAGTAATCTGATGTATGCAAACAGTACCTTCTCTGAGAATGGGCTGGGTCCAAACGTTCATTTGTAAAGGAGTTGTTTAGAAGGCCGTGTATTTTCCCATGTACACAGGGTTACCATAGAGCTAGGTCTCTAATCCTAACTGCCAAACACTGGTTAACCCGTAATGTACTTGATAAGTTGTCCAAGTCATCTAGGTGTACTATAAAATCTAATCAGCCCTTAACAATGTCAAAGGCATTCACCCCTCTCTGTTCTGACAGCCATTGTTCTGGTTCACTCTCTTGTCTCTCATGTGAATCATCCCGATAACTTCTTCTCTGGTCAGCTTTCTCTGTCCCCCTGTTTGTCATCCATATTGCAAGGATAAGATTTCTAAAATGCAAATCCACTTGTAGCCCTCCCCTGTGACCCAGCAGTGGTTCCACTGCTTGCAGAATAGAGACCAGACTCCTAATCGGAAGCCCAAGGCTCACATGGCCTCCCTCTCCCTTACCTTTGAGCTCACCTCTCAATGGTTCCCTCCTGGAGCTCCCCAAATGCACCTTGCTGCCTCAGGTCTTCATCTCTTTGCTCATTGGCTCCTCTGCTTGGATATCCTCCCTCTCCTTGTCTACTTGGAAAATTCCTCCTTCTTTTTCAGGATTTGGAGCAGGAGTTCTCTCTTCCCTGATCATTCTCTTCCCAGCCTTGGGAATCATCTACCCCTCTTCTATAACATAATATCACATGGTTTTGTAATCATTGGTTTACATGTTTCTCCCATTGGATGCTGAAAAGGTGGTCGACAGGTATTTATGTAAATGAGTGTTTAGAGCCATGAGGCTGGGACAGGAAGTAAGGGCTATAGGAACAGGGCTCTTCACACCCATCACAGGGATGAAGACCTGAGGTGGGCTCTGAGACGAGGGACATGGTGATGACTTAGGATGGGCTGGGCTCTGAGTGGTCAGTCATATGTGTGTGTAGGTTAGCTCTTGTCAGCTGAACCATAGGGTTCATGTAGGGCAGTTAAGAGAAATAAGCCTGGAAAGTCAGGTTAAGATCTTGAATGCCAAATGAAGGCATTTTTATTGCTTTCTCTGCAATAGGAAATGTCAAGTTTATTTGAACTTGGAAATGACATAATCCAAAAGGTGCTTTGAAACACTCATTAGCCTGTTGTGGCTGGGCTGATTTGGGAGAGAGTGTAGCTGGAGAGACCAGTTTGAGGATGACTGGGATAAATGGGGTGTGAGCAGATAGGAATCAGCAGAAATGTCAGTAAGAATGGAAGACGAGATCCGAAAAAGTTTGTCCTGGTTATCAGACTATATTTAATATTGACTCTGTAAGACGTTTGACATACCTTGGAATATTTTACTAGTGACCCATCTCCTTGGCCTGCTTTAGAGCTCTTCTGGGGTGAGTCTGTGACTGCTGGCTCTCCAAAGCCAAGAAGAGTCACATGTGAGGAGGATGGAGCTGAAGTTTGTACCAGAACATACCATTATCCACCTGAGGATGGTGGGCTTGACTTACAGGCTTCATTTGCTCACATGTGTATGGTGCGTCACATGTGAGACTCTGATGTCATCTCCCACCCTTGATTGGGTGGTTCTTGGGGCTCACCTCTCAACCTGATGACCCCAGAATCTTGATGATATATTGACATCAGATCTACACCCAAAGGTGGAATAGGGGCAACCTGATACTGGGGACCCTGAGAGGTCTCCATTACCTGCTAAATATTGGGTTGGCCAAAAAGGTCGTTCAGGTTTTTCCATAAAATGTTATGGAAAAGCCCAAACAAACTTTTTGGCCAACCCAATCCATTCAAGACCTGATTGCTGATGGATATATTGACCTCAATAATCAACAAAAAAGGCAAAAGTGTTTGGGAGAAGTAACATGTTGGCTTACATTTCCACTGAGATGTGCAAAACAGTATTGGGCCCCTCTCCTGCCCCCGGCTCCCATCCTCTCTTCCCACCTTTTATTTCTGTGGTACCAGCTTCATGCAGGTGTGCCCCATAGGATCTTGCCCAGGTATACTGTGTATTCCTCACTTGCTTCTTTGAAAATGTGGGATGCCAAAGGAGCTCAGCCGGCACGCTGGAACATGTTGCCTGGAAGTGCAGCAAGTTATTGTCTGCTGTGGTCTGAATGCTTGTGTTCCTTCCAAATTCATATGTTGAAATCCTAACCCTCCAGGTGATGGTATTAGGAGGTGGGGCCTTTGGGAGGTGATGAGGTCATGAGGTGGAGCCCTCATGAATGGGATTAGTGCCCTTATAAAGGAGGCCCTAGAGAAATCCCTTACCTCTTTGGCCATAGGAGGACACAACAAAAAGTTGTCTATGAACCAGGAAGTTGGCCCTCACCAGACATTGAGTTTGCTGGAGCCTTGATCTTGGACTTACCAGCCTCCAGAACTGCGAGAAATAAATTTCTGTTATTTATAAGCTACCCTGTCAACATTCTGCTATGGCAGCCTGAACAGACTAAGGCAGGGTCCAATGGGGAGGTCCTTGCCAGTGGGGGACAGGAGCTGGTGGGTTAACCCTGTCCTCTTCTGTCCCTTGGGTAGGCAACTCCTTAGAGTTCTACACAGAGTGACCCCCAGTTTCCACAGTAGTACCCAGCTCAAGAATATGCCCTTGTATTGTCTCTTCTTCCTCTTCCTTCCTTCCTTCCTTCCTGGTTTCCCTCTTCAATCCCTTTCTCCTATTCTCTGGGGATCACTTCTAAAAATCAACTACTGGTATGAGATCTTGTATCTCAGGTTCTTGTTTGTGAGGGGTGGGGAACCAGGTTGACACCCGGACTAAGGGGGTTATCCTTTCTATGAGTGGGTTTACTAGAGGTGAAAGGTGGAAAGGCAACATCAGGACTGAGTATGTCTCACCTACATGCCATGTCCTAGGCTCAGCCATGTCCTAGGCTCAGCCATGTCTGTGAATGTGTCTTCATGATGTATACAGAGGAATTGAGCAAGAAACTGTGCTTTCCATGTCTTTGTGCACAAAACCTTTCAATCAAGCTGAAATATCACTCCCCCTACAGCCCTTACTGGACAGTAATCATGTCAGTGTGCTTGACTTACGACCAGAGTCGGTGATGAGGGTGGGACATGGAGAGGCTGTTGGGCTTTGGCCTTTAGCTCAGGTGGGCTATTTAAAATCTAATTGATGGTTTTGATGTTTGTTGTCACTGTGCAATTGTCATATTACACTATAGTAGATTTTCCCTCAATAAATGCATCTGAATATTAAAAAATTGGGTTTTCTGGTACATATTTTATTTTTGTAATTTTCCTTCTCTTCTCCCATTCCTCCTCTTCCTTTTGTTTTTCCTCATCTTCTTCCTCCTCCTTCCCCTGGCTAGGAGCTTAGTGCCTTGGGTATCTCTGACCCTCGGACAGAGTTAGTGCCTGACCTCATATCATGGAGTTGTGATACCTGGTTCATCCCCTACCACCTTCTACCACCTTCACTTTATACTCTGTCATTCCCCCTGGCTTCTTTGTCCTGAGTGTCCTCAACCCCCTACCACTTCCAATCTCTAGTGGTAGCAATAAGACAGATATAAAAATCCGCATGCTCTCTACTACCATTGAAAATATGTTTACCTTTCACCTTCCCATTCTGGGTTCCTGACTTCCAGCTGAGTATATCTTCCTTAAGAGGAAATTTCTCAAATAGTTCAAAGCAGAAAGTAAAAAAGGATATGAATCCACCTGTGCAAGAGTTAAGAACAATCTTTGTGAACAATTCTCAGGAGAAGTCCAACTCCTTTCTATACCAGACTGCATCTTTAACACTTTTCCCCGGGTCCCCACCTGGAGGATCAGCACCCAGGACTGGTTACCTTCATTAGCTCAGAGGAGGACTCTAATTCTGGCCTCCTATCTTCTTCTCCAAACCCCAGATCCATCCTGACAACTTGTACCTGAAATCCTCTTCCCAGTCCAGCTCTTTTGGATGGTGAATCACTCAATGAATGTGACACTCTTACTGGCAGAGATACACCCTCTCAGAGAACACTTCTGTACTGGTGGCTGCTGTCTTCCCTGGGCCTGGCTGCCAAGTGGATGAAGAAGCTCGTGGAGATGGGGAGTGGGAAGAAGAATTGAACTATCAGCTTTGCAGATCTTACCACTGTCTCCAGGGATGCTCTTGAGGTGCCTATTAAAGCCAGAGGCTTTCCCCAGGTACCACTGAACTTGCTCTGACCTAAGTGGACATTGGACCCTGGCTCAGATGGAGCAGATGTTCAGTCTACTCTAGGAGAAAGAATCACACAGATGGGGTGAGCTGGACCTCAAGTGATTAGGAAGAGGACCTAGGTCCAATGGCTGGACTATTTTTAGTTAACAGTGCAGAGGTTAACCTCGTCGTGGAAGAAGACAGGGCTAGTAATCTCTAGTGATGGAGACAAGACAGGTATATAAATCATTTATGGTCAAGCAGGTGAAGATTTCACAAGTAAGAGGTCCCAGGCCTCCACCGAACCAAAGCCTCCTCATCTACTGCCCAAGGGCCATGCCTCCAGCATCAGGATTTTTTCCCATGCCATCTTCTAACTCGCAGGCCATTACTTTTGAACACAAGAATTCTAGAATCCATCCTGCTCATTGGCTCAGGTTGAAGACCTTCAATACTGACACTGGGAGTGGCAAGGACAGGTGGAGATATTGATTCCCTTTGTCCTTCTTTTATTTAATTTTTTTTTTCTTTTTGTATCTAAGTCCTATGTTTTGTTGTTTTTTTTAAATTTATTTTTTTTGGCTGTGTTGGGTGTTTGTTGCTGCGCGCGAGCTTTCTCTAGTTGTGGAGAGCGGGGGCTGCTCTTCGTTGCAGTGTGCGGGCTTCTCATTGCAGTGGCTTCTCTCGTTGTGGAGCACGGGCTGTAGGCACATGGGCTTCCGTAGTTGTGGCACATGGGCTCAGTAGTTGTGGTTCACAGGTGCTAGAGCACAGGCTCAGTAGTTGTGGCGCACAGGCTTAGTTGCTCCGTGGCATGTGGGATCTTCCCAGACCAGGGCTTGAACCCGTGTCCCCTGCATTGGCAGGCAGATTCTCAACCACTGTGCCACCAGGGAAGCCCCTGTCCTTCTTTTATTAACTCCTTAAGGAATATCCAATGTGTTTTTGGATTGTTACTGTTTTCTTTCTTTCTAATTATGCCCCTGGTTGGGACATAGATTGGCTAGACCCTTTCTCAGGTGTCTTTGACTTAGTTTCCAGAGGCTGAGTGGGCCCACTGGGATTAAGTCTTCTGACTCTACAACCTAAGGACTTCCCATTTTACCTATTTATAGCATTGTGCAGTGTTCATTGAGCATGATGTTCTCTGGAGGTGAAGCTCTTTCCTTTGGCTCACCCAAAAACGGGGAAGGCAGTCAACAGAGCCCAACCCAGAGAGTCTCTGCTGGTCCCTAGACACACCTGGGTCTTGAATCCTGAAAGTTCCCCATAGCAATAGGTCTGACTTGGCCAGAGTTGAGTAGTCTGGGAGAAGATCAAGGGTAGAGAAGAAGATGAATTGTGTGAAAAGTGCTCACATTATTATGAACCAAACAGACAGACCGGTTCAAGTGTGGGCCCCGCCCGGACCATAAGCGTCAGCATCACCTGGGAATATATTAGAAATGGAGCTTGGGGCCTCACCCCATACCTACTTAGTTAGAAACTCTGGGGGTGAGATCCAGCAGTCGTGTTGTCCCAAGTCCTCCAGGTGGTTCTGATACATGGTCAAGTTTAAGAACCACTGCATTAGGGGGACTAGAGCAGTGATTCTCAAAGTTAGCTGCTCTGTTGAAATATCTTGAGAGGGGCTGGTTTTTAGGACTCCCAGTGCCCAGGTGATACTCCATAACAGTTAGACCAAAATCTCCAAGGGTGGGATCCAGGTATCAGTATTTTTTTAAAGCTCCCAGTGTGATTCCACTGTGCAGCCCAAGTTGAGCATCACTGGGCTAAGCCCCAGGCAAAAGGAGATTAATGAACTAAAGTGTCTGTCCCTGACCACATTCTTTCCCCTTCCTCATCTTCCTCCATCTCTCCAAACTCAGGGATTGCTGAAAAGAACTTTAAAAATGCCCCCACTGTTGAATCATGTATTTTCTGTATATCTGTTTTGTCACAGTCTAAATATGCGTACGTTAATAACTTGTTATAACTTCTTTTCTGGAAGTGTATGTTTCTGGCTACTAGGCATAGGCTGGCTGGGGCATTTCTCAGCTAACGCTAGTCTGGCTCTTGGAAGCTGATCAGGTACTGGAGAGGCTTTTGGATTTAAGTGCCTCCATCCTGTAAACTAAGGAGTTCCCCACATCCTTTGCCAGGGCGCTCGGAAGTTCTCTGAAAATATCTTTGCACTTAATCCGAGATGGTCCTGGGAGTTACTTTATAAAGTTGGGTTCTGCCCAGGAGAGTATAACTATATGATGTGGCCCTCATTTGAACCCTTCTCAATCGTGTAACTGGGTATATAGACAAAGAAACGGGGAGAAGTTAAAACTGTTTTTGTTTCTAAATTTGAAAATCACTAGGTCATGAGCACATGTTCTAGAAGGGTCTCCCCCTGAGGAAGCTATCAAAATCAGCCTGTCGGCGCATGCAGGGGCCTTGAGAGCATCCTTTCAAATGCCTTCATTTCAGAGATCTGGCAACCAAGGCCCAAGGCGAGTTAATACTGGCCCCAAATCACATGGCAAATTAGCGGCAGAGTTAATACCAGAAACCAGATCACTTCACTCCTACTTGGTTGTCCCCATCTTGCTATATCATGCTGCCTCTTATATTTAAATTTTCTTTTTCGGCCAACATGGGCTTCCTTCCACTCCCCCCTCACCTCAAGGATTTTTATTAAGGAAATATCTGTTTTATTTTTAAGTGGCTGATGGGACTCATCAATTAGATCATTGAGATGGTTTTGAGGATGCATTAAGTCATTTTTATATGTGCTGGAAAATGAGTCTGTGAAAGTATAATGCAGGGTAATGAGATGTCAAAAGTCATGGAAATAAGAGGATCTGAGTATAATTGCAAAGACTCTGAAATAGGCTTTGGAATTTTCCAGGGTTTTTGGAGCCATTTCATTGTTTATGTTTTATTGATTATATAGTAGTTGACATGAAAAACACAAATAGTCACATTTTTCCATTTGGGCCCATGACTCAGAACACCAAAGATCTTTTTCGAGCATTTTAACCATTTACCACACCTTTAATAGGGAAAAAAAATGTTCAGAAATTCCTTTATTTACTTTTTCACATGTTTTATATTTTCTGGATTTCTTAGTGGCAGCTGTAAAAAGGGCTTTTCATGTGATCATTTCATTCAGTAATTTGTCTAAACCGAGGCCTTTTCCCTCTTTTCTAATGCCTGCCCAGCTGTCACTGTTGCCTGCTAAAGTGATTTTTCTCTATTATGTTGTCACTTTACACTCCCACAGGGTCCAATCCTGCAGGACTTACATGCATGGAACTCACGTTAAAGTCACTGGAAGTTTTAACGTGTAAGAATGTGGCTTTGGGGCCCAGAGAAAGAGCCTATTTTGAAACCTCAGGCTCTGGAGTATGGATCCACATTGCAGTTAAAATTCGAGGATTCTGCCTTATCTCTGATATCACTGGATTGTTGATACACAACTGACTGATATGGTCAATTGTTGGAGGAATTTGGGGGCAGAAATTCATCTATCCAGATTAGGCTTTCAAGAGTTTTATATTCCAAAGCATCTTGTCTCCACGTCGACTCTACCATTCAAAGTTGGTACAAAAGCTGGGAAATATGGGGGGGTTGGTGGTTCACAAGGACGATGAGAATGTCTTACATCAGATTTAGTGTCTTCTTTGGTGCTTTCCTAGAGGAGAGGTCTTGCCTAGGCAGAAAATAAAATCAACAAATATGCGGAGAAACTGAACTGTACTTAGAGAAGGAAAATACCCTGGGCGAGGTGGGAGAAAGCTGGTCAGAATGTTAAGCGTCCAACTCAAATCAAGAGAATTAGAAATGAAAGAGGAGAAGTAACAACTGACACTGCAGAAATACAGAGAATCATGAGAGATTACTACAAGCAACTATATGCCAATAAAATGGACAACCTGGAAGAAATGGACAAATTCTTAGAAAAGCACAACCTTCCAAGACTGAAATTGAAACTGTGATTAAAAATCTTCCAACAAACAAAAGCCCAGGACCAGATGGCTCCACAGGCAAATTCTATCAAACATTTAGAGAGGAGCTAACACCCATCCTTCTCAAACTCTTTCAAAATATAGCAGAGGGAGGAACACTCCCAAACTCATTCTACAAGGCCACCATCACCCTGATACCAAAACCAGACAAAGATGTCACAACGAAAGAAAACTACAGGCCAATATCACTGATGAACATAGATGCAAAAATCCTCAACAAAATACTAGCAAACAGAATCCAACAGCACATTAAAAGGATCATACACCATGATCAAGTGGGGTTTATCCCAGGAATGCAAGGATTCTTCAATATATGCAAATCAATCAATGTGATACACCATATTAACCAACTGAAGGAGAAAAACCATATGATCATCTCAATAGGTGCAGAAAAAGTTTTCGACAAAATTCAACACCCATTTATGATAAAAACCCTCCAGAAAGTAGGCATAGAGGGAACTTACCTCAACATAATAAAGGCCATATATGACAAACCCACAGCAAACATTGTCCTCAATGGTGAAAAACTGAAAGCATTTCCACTAAGATCAGGAACAAGACAAGGTTGCCCACTCTCACCACTCTTATTCAACATTGTTTTGGAAGTTTTAGCCACAGAAGTCAGAGAAGAAAAAGAAATAAAAGGAATCCAAATCAGAAAAGAAGAAGTAAAGCTGTCACTGTTTGCAGGTGACATGTTACTATTCATAGAGAATCCTAAAGATGCTACCAGAAAACTACTAGAGCTAATCAATGAATTTGGTAAAGTAACAGGATACAAAATTAATGCACAGAAATCTCTTGCATTCCTATACACTAATGATGAGAAATCTGAAAGTGAAATTAAGGAAACGCTCCCATTTACCACTGCAACAAAAAGAATAAAATACCTAGGAATAAACCTACCTAAGGAGACAAAAGACCTGTATGCAGAAAATTATAAGACACTGATGAAAGAAATTAAAGATGATACAAACAGATGGAGAGGTATACCATGTTCTTGCATTGGTAGAATCAGTACTGTGAAAATGACTATACTACCCAAAGCAATCTACAGATTCAGTGCAATACCTGTCAAATTACCAACGCCATTTTTTACAGAACTAGAACAAAAAATCTTAAAATCTGTATGGAGACACTAAAGACCCCGAATAGCCAAAGCAGTCTTGAGGGAAAAAAGTAGAGCTGGAGGAATCAGACTCCTTGACTTCAGATTATACTACAAAGGTATAGTAATCAAGACAATATGGTACTGGCACAAAAACAGAAATATAAATCAATGGAACAGGATAGAAAGCCCAGAGATAAACCCACGCACCTATGGTCAACTAATCTATGACAAAGGAGGCAAGGATATACAATGCAGAAAAGACAGTCTCTTCGGGTTTCCCTGGTGGCGCAGTGGTTGCGCCACCAGGGAAGGGAACCCTCTCCCACTGTTGGTGGGACTGTAAATTGATACCGTCACTATGGAGAACGGTATGGAGCTTCCTTAAAAAACTAAAAATAGAACTACCATACGACCCAGCAATCCCACTACTGGGCATGTACCCTGAGAAAACCATAATTCAAAAAGACACATGTACCACAATGTTCATTGCATCTCTATTTACAATAGCCAGGACATGGAAGCAACCTAACTGTCCATCGACAGGTGAATAGATAAAGAAGATGTGGCACATATATACAATGGAATATTACTCAGACATAAAAAGAAACGAAACTGAGTTATTTGTAGTGAGGTGGATGGACCTAGAGACTGTCATACAGAGTGAAGTCAGTCAGAAAGAGAAAAACAAATACCGTATGCTAACACATATATGTGGAATCTAAAAAAAAAAAAAAAAAAAAAAAAAAGGTCATGAAGACCCTAGGGACAGAATGGGAATAAAGACGCAGACCTACTAGAGAATGGACTTGAGGACATGGGGAGGGGGAAGGGTAAGCTGGGACAAAGTGAGAGAGTGGCATGGACATATATACACTACCAAATGTAAAATAGATAGCTAGTGGGAAGAAGCTGCATAGCACAGGGAGATCAGCTTGGTGCTTGTGACCACCTAGAGGGGTGGGATAGGGAGGGTGGGAGGGAGGGAGACGCAAGAGGGAAGAGATATGGGGGTATATGTATATGTATAGCTGATTCACTTTGTTATAAAGCAGAAACTAACAACCATTGTGAAGCAATTATACTCCAATAAAGATGTAAAAAAAAAAAAGAATGTTAAGGGTCCAGTAGTTAAGTGTTGTTCTGTTTTGTTTTTTCTTCTGAATTGGATGGTTTGGTTCTGCTCTCTCACATATGAGATGGCTTTAGGGTATGGGTGTAATTTATCTCCTGTGATCAGGTTCAGGTGATTCTTGGGCCTGAGATGTTCTATTTTATCTTTTCGTCTGAGTCTTACTTTTTTAGGAATCAAAGGTGCTACCTCCTAACAGATGCACACTGCTATACATAAAAAAGAGAAACAGGGACCTACTTGTAGAGCACGGGGAACTATATTCAATAGCTTATAATAATCTATAATGGAAGAATCTGAAACGGAATCACTTTGCTGTACAACTGAAACATTAAGTCAACTATACTTCAATTAAAAACAGCAGTAGTACCTCCTCCGGGAAGCCCTCCAGGAATCCTCCAGGCCTCCCTATCTTGGCTTTCTTCCACTTCTCAGAGCATGTATGATGGGAAGGGATGGCTTCACCTGACCCACTTCTGGTTGTAGATCTGGTGGCTCAGCGATGCTTGTGAGTGTCCACTGATGTGTTATCGTTGGGATGGTGGTGGGGGGGACGTTGGGCTGAAAGGGGAGGGAGGAGTTTTCTCATCGATAGAGAATTCTCTGAGAGGTGAGAGGACTGACTATCTCTCTACCTAGCCTGAAGTTTGGGTGGGAAAACTGGGTTCCTGAAGACTTTGTGAGACCCTGGGCACACACAGGGTCAATTTAGGACCCGGGTGACAGAGACACAACACTGGGGAACATGACTCCTTTCTCCCAACCCCTCTCAGGTCTCCATGGGGCTTTGGTACTGAGCATCCCCAAGTGGGCACCAGCTAGGCCCCTGGGAGGGTGGCTGGGCCCAGCAGGACTTCACTGAGGGTCCTGGACCACAGCGGGAGGCCTGAACCCTGCCTAGGGGCTGGAGAACAAGAGACTCCACAGACTTATCTAGGAGTATGGAGGACACCCATGGGCTCCCTGAAGTAACCAAGGGAAGTTTTGAGGGGAGGCTGCAGTGCTGTGAGAACAGATGTGGGCTCAGAGCTCTACTCATTAGACCTTAATACGAACAGGGACGACATTTGCACCACACTCCCTTTAGAGAGAGGGCCAGAGGAACATGGCTTTCCTAGAATGAAGGGCGGGAAGACCTGGGGAGGGAGAGGGGCCCAAAAGGAAGACCCCCCCGGCCCATGCACACACACCTACTCTCACCCCCCAATCAGATTGTTTCACAAGGTCCCTCCTGGGATGGACCCTATCCCTACACACTCCTGCATGCTTCTAATGGATGCTAATTAAGCACTTTCCCACAGGGAAAATTTCTGTTATTTTAAATATTTATCCATGTTTCCAGAGCTAGTGACCATGAACTTCCTGCTCCCGGGGAATCTATACCATTGTGAGGTTTGTTTGCATGCAGTTTTGTTTAGACATTTTGTTGTGGGCTGTCCAAAGACAGCACGGAACTAGGCTACCCGTGCAGTTAGGTACCATGCCTCATTTAGACGAGCCACAGGATAAGTTTTTGAGTGTGTCTTGCGTTGGTACCTGAAATATGGAGAATCATGGAGAAAATAGCATTGGTCATGAAGTCAGAAAACCAAGTTTAATGGCCCTGCCATTTCTAGCTATATGTCTTGGGGCAAGTCACTTAGACTGAATCTCAGTTTCATCCATCTGCCTCCCAGAGTTTATGTGAAGGTCAAGTATTTTATATACATATACAGTATTATATATATAGTATATAATATTTAGTATATATACTATATAGTATACATGTATATTATATAGTATATCACATACTATGTATATATACTTATATATTATATACATGAATATAATATTTATGTATGTATGTTAAAATCTTATATATATCAATTTTGGAAAAGCGCTGAACTGCACGTGTACTTGGGATTCTTATTTTTGAAATAATGTGGTTCTCATACCTCCTGTTATGTTTAGTTCTGCTGGAGCAGGTTTTCAGTGACGTTTGAATTTTAAACAAGAAGCACTGTGATATAATAGCTCAGTTGTTTTAAATAGACTGTCCCTTCTCCTCTTGGGGAAAATGAAAGCAACACCAGAAAATCATCTAGTATGCCTCTCTTGTTTCCAACTGCAATTTACTATGGAGGCAAGGCACAAAGAGAAAGGTAAGGCGATCAGCTGTGAAGGCAACGGTGACCTTCATTCATTTTTACTCTCTTTTTTTGTGTGACTGAGGGACAATAATAATAAATTCTCTTCCCTTGCCTATTTCAAGACAGATTTTAGGGGTGTTTTATGACTTCAGCTTGTCTCAAGCCAATCCGCTCCACTAGTGGTGATGAAATAGCCCTTGATGCCCATTAGCATAAGTGAATGTTACTTTGTTAAGTCTGATGGGGTCCTAATCCATGCTGATTCTCCCGTTGGCATGGCCTTTGGGAGGGTGCAGCCAGGGGCTCTCCCAGATGTGAAAGGGAGAGAGCCCTGCCTGCCTGCCTGCCCTCCACCACCACCCCAGAACCTTCAGCTGCATACTAGTTCATGCCTGACTGAGAACCACTCAAGTGTTTCTTGAGCCATGCTCCCTGCTGCATCTAATAAACCCTGTCCCTCCCCCAGCCCAGCTCTAGGAAAACAGACACGACTGGGAGTTAGGAGAACAGAAGAGGCTGGCGATCATGTCCCCTGGCAGCTCTGCCGAGAGAGCAGGTCCTGCAGCCAGGGGTCCGTCACCATCGACAAAGCTCAGTGGTTCCATCTGCTTCTCCTCTCCCTACAGAGGGGGTCCTTGTGCCGTGTAGTTTGGCCCTTTCCCTGCAGGGTGTGGGCTATTGAATGAATATGTTTGCCAGTGTCTGAGGATGTTGGGTGGGGACAGGAGGAAGGGGACATAAAGACTCGAGATGCCAAGCCACGGAGAGAGAAGAACTACCATGGGTCCGCACTTAGCTCTCCAGGGGACCACGTGGGGTGGAAAAGCAGCGTCCAGGAGTTAGAAGACCTGAGGTGCAACTCAACTGGAGTGCTCCCTAGACATTACTTAGCCTTTCTTTTCTCGGATTCTTGATCTATAGAAAGGAAAACGATGCTTGTCCTCCATCCCTTCCAGGATTCTTGGAAGCTTTCAGTGGCAGCTTGCCTTTGTATGGAATTGCTGCATAATTTTAAAAAGGCATTTAGTGGTAACAAGTGAGCTGTAGTGTCTTTCAAAGCATGGGCCACCAATCCCCTGAGTCAGAATTCCCCACAAGGCTCCTCTAATGGACCCTGAGCTTGGGCATGTGACTCAAGGTAAGACAACAAGACTCCCTGTCCTGGAGTTTCCACTGGTCCATGAGCCATTAGAGGGCAGATTGCAGTGAGACCCTGGGTGTCCCCATGGATCTGCCCCAAAGAGACTGTCTTTGAGCTCCCGTTCTCCCCGCAGCCTGGGGCTCTGCTTCCTTCAGTTTTGTAAGTCTCTCCGTATTCTTCTAATAAATGCCCTGTTTGGCTTAAGTTAGTCCCCAATTCCAACCGATAGAACTTCCAAGCGTTCTCAGCTAGAAAGACTCTCTACTCTGAGGACCTTGTGACTTGGCCTGAGTGGGGGAAATTTTCCCTGTGACTCTGGATTTGGTCTCACTTTGGGCTTAAGAAGAATGATGGCTCCCAGTGTGAGCAAATGAGAGGAGACACAGCGGCAGTCTCTGGGGGGAGTCCTTAGCATCAGGGTGTAACATTTCTGGGATGTCATTTAGAAGAGTCACATGACGATGCAGCTGCCATCTTTCAGCTTCTTGACCAACAGGACAAAGAAGTGGTTGAGATTTCGGGTTCTGGAACCCGTTTACTTGGCTTTACATGCTGACTCTGTTGCTTGCTAGCTGTGTGAGCTCTGAGGCCACTGTGTCTCAGTTTCTCTATCCGTAAAATGGGACAATTATAGTACTACCACATAGGCTGTTACAAAGATTAAGTGAGTTAAGACACATAACATGCTCAGAAAGGTGCTTGACACAAGGTAAATGTTAGCTATTATTATGATTTTCCTGAGACTGTTTACTCTTCAGTTATTACCAGGGGAGCAAACCCACAGGAGAAAACCTAAAGCTGGGTTTACAGAAAAATAAAAGCCTTTTTAAAAAACCAAAGAATGAAAAGAAGGAACTGCTACTTGCTGGTGCCTAGAGAGATGAAAGGATTTCTTCATAATATTGACTCCAATCTGGACTCTTCCATCCAATGGAGGAGAAGTTTCTAGCCAAGCTTTCCTTCAGCTGTTAGGGAGGCAGCTACGATGGAGCTAATATGGCTGGATGCAGAGATCGCAACATGGGACTTTGCAGAACAGGCTTTGAGCACACGGGACTCCTTTTTTGGGAGAGAAATGGGCTAACTAATGCTATGGGCTTCAGGACACCTTGGAGGGCGTGGGGATTGATGACAAATGGCGTGCGTGCACCACAACATCTATGTAAAACATGTCTGCTTGCCCAACAATGACAAACTACTCACCTTGGCAAAACAGGCATGATATTCATTTGGAAGCTTGCTTCTAAGAAAGATAAATCCCGCTGTCTTTGCACAAAGAGATAAGAATGACTGGATGACAGTTTTTCATTGATAAAAGATTCTGTCTGTATTTTAAAAGAATTTACTTTCTTCCCCTCTACTGATACCCCCATGAGTTAAGGCAGAGATACGCTATCTTTCATGTTTTTGTTAGAATGTGTTATTACTGCGGGTGGCAGTGACTCAATTGCTTCATTTAGTGATCAGACGCAAGTGGAATGTTGCCTGCGCAGGAGCTGCAGGACCCAAACGAAGTACAACCCCCAGAATTAAGAAGCAAGCTTGGAAGCATTCCTGGTTAGAAGGGAAATTTATAAGAGTTAACCTAACATGGGAGAGGTTAACTGTGTGTGAAAATCTTCCCTAAGAGAAGTTTTAAAAATGTGCTGCTGACTAAGGTATTTCTGAGAACCTCATTGGGGAGACACTGTTGCACAATAATTAATATAAGATAAGCAGTAATCTAATTAATTGCCACATGAGGTGATGTTGCAACAACACGGTTGAAAGAAAAGAAGGGAAGGAGAGAGTATCCATTTGTCAATGTCCTGGATGGGGCAACGATGAAAGTCTTGTTTCTCTTGGTTGGTCTAAATCTGTGTGAGTAGGCATGGTGCTTACAGATAATCCTAAGAAAGGAAACTTCTGATCTTACTTTGGTTTCCCAGGTAGACTTTTCTATTGGGAAGAGAATATACTGACCAGTTGCCATGAATATTCCAGTCTGCTTATCACTTTTACTTAAAAATAGGCAATCCTCATAACAACCTAAAGACATAGGAGCTTCTATAAACCCCATTTTATTTTATTTTATTTATTTATTTTTTGCAGTATGTGGGCCTCTCACTGCTGTGGCCTCTCCTGCCACGGAGCACAGGCTCCGGAAGCGCAGGCTCAGCGGCCATGGCTCACGGGCCCAGGCGCTCCGCGGCATGTGAGATCTTCCCGGACCGGGGCACGAACCCGTGTCCCCTGCATCGGCAGGCGGACTCTCAACCACTGCGCCATCAGGGAAGCCCCCCATTTTATTTTTTAATTTATTTTTCTTGGAGTATAGTTGATTTACAATGTTCTGTTAGTTTCAGGTGTACAGCGAAGTGACTCAGTTATACATATATATGTATATATTCTTTTTCAAATTCCTTTCCCTTGTAGGTTATTACAAAATATTGAGTATAGTTCCCTGTTCTTACAGTAGGTCCTTGTTGGTTATCTATTCTATATATAATAGTGTGTATATATTAATCCCCAACTCCTAATTTATTCCTCCCTCTGCCCCACCTTCCCCTTTGGTAATGTAAGTTTGTTTTCTATGTCTATGAGTCTATTTCTGTTTTGTATATAAGTTCATTTGTATCTTTTTTTTTAAGATTCCACGTATAAACCCCATTTTAAAGATTAGGAAACTAAGGCACCCAACTAAGGCTTATCTTTATAGCCTGCTAGAGTAAAAGATTTCATTGTCTCTATTTGACAGATGAAAACACTGCAACTCAGCACACAGTGGATAAGAACTGGGCTCTGGAGTGAAAGTCTGGAATCCAAAGCTCTGTCTCTGATAGCCTAGGTGACCTTAGGAAGGTACGTGGCAGATTGCATTGTCTGATAATAGCCATAACAATATTTCTGGTCCCGTGTGCTCTTCTAGGATCTTGTCATTGCCTATGAAGGGGTGGAATCTATTTTCCCCCTCTTGAGCCTGGGTAAGACTTTAGGACTGCCTCTGTGACTCCAATGTGGTGGGAGTGATACTGCATGGCTTCTGATGGTGGGCTATAAAGAGGACCCAGCTTGCACCTGCCCCCCTCCCCTGAGGACCCTTCCCCTGAGAACCCGGCCACCATGCTGAAAGGAAGTCTTCAGAGAGAGACTTCACAGAGAGGCCCCTGTGGAGGGGAACCAAGGCTCCCAGTTGAGTGCCAGCATCAGACCATTCCAGCCCCCAGCCTCCGAGTCTTCCAGAGGAGGCACCAGACCTTGTGGGGCAGAGACAAACAATGTTTGCTGTGTTCTGTCTGAATCTCTGAGCAACAGAATCCTCAGGCTAAAAAATGGCTTCTTTACATCGCACGGTTGCAGTAATTTTCTACAAAGCCACAATAACTGGAGCAGCGCTTTAACCCTCCAAATGTTAATTTCCTTATCTGCAAAATGCGAGTAATAGCAGTACCTATTTCATGGATGATTGTGAGGACTTATCGGGTGGGAATTGCTCAGCGTACTTTCTGGAACAAAATAATAGCTAATGCTTACATGACACTGTGGGCTAGACACTGTTCTAGGAACTTTACCTATATCAACATTAAATCCTTATAACAACCTCATGATGCAGGTACTACTTTAAAAGAAAATTTATTTTACGGAGGTAGAATAGACATAGCATAAAACTGATCATCTTAAAGTGAACAATTTAATGGCATTTAGTGTATTCACAATGCTGTGCAACCTCTATCTAGTTCCAAAACATTTTCATCACCCCAAAAGGAAACGTGGGCACGACCTTTAAATCCATTTTACAGATGAGGAAACTCAGGCAAAGAGAGGTCCTATAACTTACCTGCGGTCAGACGGATAGTAATGGCAGATCTGGGTTTAGGACACACTTGACGTCCAGGGTCCATGGTCTTTGCTGCCACTCCACACTGCCTAGAACTCACGAATGTGAACCGCTCCGATGAAGTGATGAAGTGTCCTGCCCAAAGCGACACAACTATCAGGTGGCTTAGCCCCGACTGCTGTGCTTGTCAAGCTTGTGTTTTTTTCTGCTGAGATAAAACGTACATTGAGCTTGTCCGTCAAGTTCCACAAATAGTCTCCATATGGACACATGGAGTCAACATTCAGAGCCTGATCACCCTATAAACTCATCGTGCTGAGGGTCAGACCCCAGCCTTCCTACACGACCCCCCCGCCCCCACAAGATGTAGACGTCCTTGAAACAGGCCGATCTGCTAAACATCTTAATTGCAGCATTGATCTATCTGAAGTGGAAAGTGTGCTACCGCCCTGCAGGAAAATGCCTGTTTGGCAGAGAAAAGAATCTCCTGTCCCAAACTCATAATTCTTTTACTCTGTGGCCTACCAAAATATTTGGGTAATCGCTTGGGCTAGGGCCATCCAACTGAGGCGTCCCGAGTCTCTGTGGTTTTTCTGTAGCTGCACTCACCCTGCGTGCATAGAGAGAGATTTATGATTCCTGGCCCTGGAAGCTGAGAAGTGTGCTGTCCTAATAAGCAGAGAGTTATATCCTCTACAGGCTCGGTGTCGATCTGATGCCTTTCCTTTCTTTCACCGTGTCTGCACTCTAGAACAGCCCAGAATTCTATACGCAGCTGCCACAGGAGTAGGGGCTCGGGTGTTAGGAGCTGTGAAACGCTGTGGGTGCAGCAGACGGACCCAGTGAGGAGACAGAAAGCATACCAGTTATAGAACAGAGATGAGAATCAATTCTGACTGGTATGGGCAGGGTGGGTGGAGGCTGTTTACACAGACCTGGGAACCCACTAAAGCCCTCCAAGAAATGAAGGGGGCATTGCAACTGGGGACTGACGTTAAGTGTCAGCTAATGGAAGACAATGGACTTTCCCAGCGTTGGGGCCTGATGGGATAGCGGAGTGGAAGCTGCGCCTCTTTGTAACCTTGGGCCTTGAGCCTGGACTGTCCTTACCCCACGTGACAGGGAGAAGGGTGTCTGGGGCCCTAAGGGCAGGCACTCTGTGTGCTAAGAATAACCATGATGCATGTTCTGCAGGGAGACGCCAGTATTCATCAATCACCAGCAAAGCATGTGCTCTGAGTGGGTTTGCTTTTTCCAGCAGTTGTGGATTACACTGTGCCAGTCAACACTCGCTCGACTCAGAGGAAGGCACAGAGATTTGGGATTCATTCAGCTCCTGGTTTGAGTCCTGGCCGTGTCGCTTATTAGTTATGTTACTAGGTCACAGTCTTCCTGAGTCTGGTCTCGATTTCCTCATGCGTATCCTGGGGTTCAAGATACTGAGCATGACTTTTTTGGAAACTGACGCATTGAATGCCTGTGAAGCGCATGGCCTGTAGTAGGTACTCAACATGTGTCAGCGTAGCATGCACGTGCCGGGAAGCAGAGACTCCTTGACCATGAGCTGAGCAAATTAATTAGGTCACACACTGAACGTTACTCTTGGCCTTTACAGCACTTTGCTGTAACCATCTGAGTGAGGCATATGCCTACCGGGGATGCCACGATGCTGGGTTGAGACGAACTTTTGGTTCAGAGATGTGAATCAACATCAGTGTTTCATTTTGGTGGCAGTTTGGAACTTTGTAGTCACTTTGTAGATCCAGTTCGCACTCGCCGTTTTGAGACAGGGCTGGCATCACCAGGCTTTATTCCTGCAGGTAACCCTTGCAGTCACCCAGTGGAGCAGCAATTTAGTAATGGAAAAGTGTTTCATTTTAACTATGAAATTTAACACAAAGAATACAGCTGCTCAGTCCGGCAGCGACAGTGTATGTTAATTTGATTTATATATGTGCGATGTACCATGCCTAATGGTGAATGCTGGAAGACTCCAGCGAGGCTGGTACCAGCATTGTAAATGAGGGACTCCCACGATGGGCTGCCTTCACGTGTGTCCGCAAATAAAGCTGTGGGAGCCGGTCTGTGCGAGAGAAGCAGGAGGGAGTCTTCTCCTGCAGGGCATGGGGGAGGGCCCAGCTTTCCCAAACAAAGTGTGTGGCTTTTCTGGAGGCATCCATCAAGCTTCTCCCCATGTGTGTGATCCATTGGCAGGTGCAGGATGTTGCGCTCAAGGAAACCAAGAGCCTGTGGAGTGGGGACTGGTTTCAGGCTCCCATACAGGGCTCTTGGGGTGCTCTGCTGGGTAAGCACACTTCTGTTTCCTGTGAGGGCGAGGGAGAGAGCTTCCCCGGTTCCCGGCTCACCGGAATCCCGAGAGCAAACGCTTTCCAAGACTGACACACAGTGAAATGCACATGGAGATAAAAGCATATGAGCTTGCCTTTGTGTGTGTGTGTATGGTGTGTGATAGGTGGTGTGTCGGTATGGGTTGTGTGTGTGTGTGCTGTATGTGCTGTGTGCATATTATGTATGTGTTCTGTGTGTTCATGGTGTGTGTTCATGGTGTGCGTGTGGTGTATATGGTATGTGTGTGTGGGGTGTGTGTATGGTGTATGTATGTGTGTTGTATGCATAGTATGTGTTATGTGTGTATGGTGTGTGCACTGCGTGTGTGATGTATATGGTATGCATGTGTGTTGAGTGTGTGTGTGTGGGGGTCTGGTTCTCACACTCACTTTGGACACTGTGTAGTCACCCAGGTTCATCCCAGGCATCTCAGGTCACAGCCAGACCACTTTCCTCACTCACCTTTCTGTGTCATGATGAAACCAGTCTATCAACCAATAGGAAATGTAGAAAGTAGAGGGGGAGTCACCCATAATCCCACAACCCCCTAACGCTGCTATTTTGAGATCTTCTCTTCTAGCGTTTATCCACCTGAATAAAGGGCCCATGGGGGATCAGCAGTGATGTTGCATATTATGATCACTTTCCATGTTGCTAGTTAGTCTTTGCAACAATCATGCTTAATGGATGTATGGTATTCCGTCCTGTGCTGGACCGCTACTTTGATACACATGGCTTTCAAGCTTTTGGTATAACAAATAGCCCCATCCTGCATGTTCTCCATTCCATCGGGCCTGGTCCCCATCACCGCCTTTAACTGTGACCTTAGCTGTGGCTGGAGCATCTCATCTCTCAGCGCCGACTGGCTCTGCAGGGACAAGAGGACATTCAGCACACCCAGCACATCCTCATCAGGCCTCTGCTGGGGCCCGGGGTGGACAGCAACAGGATGGGTCCCCAGCCACCTTCGTGGCCTCCTGAAAAGTGCGCAACCGTGCCCACCCCGCCCCACAGCCCACTGGCGCTCCTGCTGGGTCCTTCCAGGCAAGCATGCTGTGTTGCTGTGTTTACCTTTTGTTTCCTTCTTTTCCCATCATCACAGATTCCTAGAGGCTTGTTTCCTTTTTATCCGGAGATGGGCAGGACTTCCCAGAGTTGTGAGAGCCAGCTGAAATGATGTGTTTTTCAGGCCGAGCAGCGAGGGTAGACTTCTAAAGGGTTGTCGCACAATCTGTGTTTGGGGCCTGGGCCCCCTGTGGACCCCTGGTTCTCAGGAGTGTGTGCAGGCTTTTGTACCACTGGAACCTTGCTGCCCCAGCCTTTTGCCGGGTCTACATGTGTGTGCTGCATTTTCCCTGAGACTTCTGACTGCATCCTTTGTACTTCCCAGGAAGCCTCTCTTCCACATTACTTTTCTAGAGCTAGTCTCTCTGACAATCCTGCAACCTGCCCTGACCCCGAGCTTGCACCTCATCACCGACATCCCCTGTGTTCCTTCTCTGCATCCTTATTCCAAGGTCGTTGGTCTCCAAAATCATCTGATTGCGGGGCTATTAAATGACTTTACAGGGTAGGCGCCTGTACCCTGCAGCAAGAGGAAAACTTTAGGATGAGGGAGATTGTGAAACTGACACCTTGCCACCACTTCCAGTGTCTTGCCAGGCTCTCAATAGCACAGTCACGAGGGGTTGCCTGGACTCGGAAGGCTGACCATCCTCTCCCTCTGGTCCTCCTCCCCATTCCTCTTTGGGCTAATATAACTCTGTCTCCTTTTCATTGGCTCAGGAAGTACATGACTCTTGGATTTACGCTCTCAGCATCTTCTTTCTCGACCTTCTCTCCTCTCTAACTGGTCTTTTCCAACACCCAGTGCCTGTTCCTCTAGGCAAAGCCGCCCTCAGGAATGAGTATAGCAGAAGTAGTCCATACCCTACTTAAAGGGTTAAGGGGTGTTGTTAAGGGGTGTTGTTACCCTTCTTTGTGCAGGCAGCGGTTGTCTGGTCACATAGAGCTGAGTTCAAATCCTTACTCTGCAGTGCACTTGTTGTCTGGCTTCACTTTTCTGAGCCTTACTTTTCTCATCTGTAACATGGGAATAATACATACCTCCAATGACATAAGGCATGTAAATATTTAGCAAAGTTCTTTACATCTAACTACTATTTATTGATATGGATTATTTTATTTGTACCTTAGCACTATTGGGGGAAAGAAAATATTTAAAGGGATTTTAAGCTTTAGCAGCAGAATCTGAAGAGTGTGTGTGTGTGTGTGTGTGTGTGTGTGTGTATGTACGTGTTTGTACATGGATGCATGCATGGGTAGTAATTTAGAGGAGGCTGGGGAATCTCTGAAATCATACCAAGGAAAGAATCTCCTTCTCTTAGTATTAATCTCATCCTACCCATTTCACGTGGCTGCCAGTTCCGATTGGCTGTCTTCTTTTCGTCTTTAGCCAGCTAGTTGTATATTTCTTCTAGGCATGATGCTCTCCATGACCTTACCTCTTGCTTTCCCCATGTCCATGTCCCTGCTTCAGAATGCCCCCCGCCCTCCAGGCAGAGCATGTTAGGCTGTGCATCTCCAGGGAACCCAGAGTACAGAGTCCTGCTTAGCAAACGAGTACAAAGCTGCTGTCAGGGCAAGAACACTTTAGAGAAAGAAGCCTTTTGGAAGACAGTTCGGTCATAACTATAGAAATTACAAATATATTCACCTGATTCTTCCAGCTCTGGGAATATGCCCTAAAGAAGATTTGCATACTTTGCATAAAGAAGGATACCTAAAAATGCCACTGCAACACTTTTGTCAGGGTAGAAAACTAGATATAACTTAGATGTTCGCCAATATGGAAGTGCTTAAATAAATCTCACGTGTGATGGAATTCTATGTACCATGAAAAAGAAGGAGGTTGGTTTATATGTGTTGCCACAGACATCTTACTGAGCCGATCATGTTTAGGGGAAAAGGAGGAAAAAAGCAGAGATGTGCGTGGGTATGTATCTTTGTATAGAGAAAGGACGGAAGCATAGCACACTGTTGACAGCTGTGTCAGCCAGTTAATCAGGGAAGCAGAAAGAGGCAGAAGCTTGGAATAAGGAATTTATTATAGGAATGAGTCCTGACACAGCTGTGGGAGAAGCTGAGTGAGAAAGGGTCTGTAAAGGGGAGGTGAAGGATCTGCAAGCCAGCACATCCAGCTGCTGGAGCGGGCTTGGAAAAGGGGCTCGTGGCAGGTTGTGGAGTGTGCGTGCCGCCATCTCTGAGTTTGCAATGAAGCATCTGGAGGTTACCTGGAGTCACGGCTGCTCAGCAGGCTGGTGGTTGGAAGGTGAGCTGGAGATGGAGAAGGGAAGAACAGTGACAAACTGGACCCGGCCAGCGCCTCTGCCTGGTCTCTCATCACCTTTGACCAACATGACCTTCAGAGCATGATGGCTGCTGCTTCACTTTTGCCTCCCAAATCTCATGCAGCTTTGCTTTTGGCGGACCCTAACCCAGAACCATACAGGGAAGAAGGATTCTGGGATTTAGGGTGCCTAGAATAACCAAGCAGACAATAGAATAATCCAGCACACTCGTGTTTCCCTGTGAGGAAGGGAGCAGAAGCTAGGAGATCAGAGGTTATGTGTCTCTTAGGCTCTGTACATAACATACTGTCCTGAATCTTTCACAACAAAAATGTGCACAGAGTGCTTGTGTATGAAAAGAAAGCAAAACAAACGACAAAAAAATGGAAAGGAAACCAGAGGCTCTTAATTTTGTTGGAAACCCTAACGGGCTGTCCTTTCATATAGTTCCTTTCTGCTGCCCTCATGGTTAATTTCCCTCTGCCATGAGATTGCCAATGATTTCACTTGTTAAAAAGAGAAATCAAGAAGGTGCATGTCTATGCAAAATGTTTGTGTGTGCAAGTGTGTGAGTGTGCCTAGGTGTGCAGATGTATCTGAGCAATGTGTGCGTGTGTGTGTATGTGTGTGTTGGGTGTGTGTGAACCCCCATCTGACTTACTCCTGGCCCCTTTCCCTTTAATGATGGGGACAGGAGAGGCCAGGAGGACTTGGGAAGAGAACAGTGGAGACAAAAGCTCCCCGGGAGAGGAAGCTCTTGCAGCACACAGGGGGCTTTTGTTCCATTAATTTTTATTGGGAGAGGCACATCCCCCGCTGCTTTAGACCGCCTCTCCGGTGGGCACAAAGCCAACTGTGTGTGCTCCTGCAGCCGCCTCTTGTGCAAATAACTTGGGAAAGAAAGAGGCAAGGTTGATATGTCTGCATCCAGTATGCAAGTGAGAGCCCAAGACCCTTGGCTTCCTCCTGGGGGTCTAGGAGAGTGGGGAGTAATGAGGGGCCCAGAGTCTGAGCTTCTGGAACCCCATTAATGAGAAGCACCAGGCCCTTCAGATCCTGGCTGGGGGTGGGTAGGAGTGCGTGGACTGGCATCATGAAGGTAAGCTTGGTGTGACGGCCTCTCGTTCTTCTTGAGCCTGACCCTTTGGCATTCGTGTTTTAGTAGGCTGAGCATCACCAAAGAATGGGGGAAGACTGAGGGGAACGTTCTCTTTTCTTACTGGGTCACCGGGGGCATCCCGTGTGCAGGAGGATTCACCATTTTCTGGTGGTGGTGGGGAAGGGGGCATTGGCACAAGACTCTGATGCCGGGCCAATCTCTGTGTGAAAGAAGACCTCAGTCACAGACTGCAGCCCTCCTCATTCCGTCCGAATTAGTCTTAAGGCCAAGGATTTGGTCAAGCTCTCTCACAGCCCCCTTGTCCCTTCTTCTTGCAGCACTGTCCCCTGGCAGGTGACCAGCTCCCGGCGGCAAGGACCGAGTTTCTGGCTGTGGCTCCCCAGTGCCTAGCACGATGCCTGGCATGGAAGAGAGCTCCCTCCATGTTTTCCAAGTGCCCCAGTCCACCCTCCAACCCTCGGACCTCATTTCCTATTTCCTACTCCTTTTCCATTGCTCACCCTGCTGCAGCTACCATGTTCTCCTGCTTGTGGGTGTTTGAACCCATGGTCCAGCCCGAGAGCCTTTGCATTGGCCGTTTCCAATGCTCTTCCCCCGCAGCTGTACGGCTGACCCCTCACCTCTGCCCACATTTCACTTCTCAACCAGGCTGCCCCCTTGAAAAAGCAAATTGACCCCCACCCTGCACTCACGTCGACACCATGTCCTTTACTTGCCTTTTCTTCCACAGCATTTATTAGCTTCTAGCATTCTGTGCAACTTATTTTTTATTAGGTTTTCCGTTTGTTTATAGTTTATACCACCACCACCACCCCTGACACCATTTTAAAAATAGGCCTTTTGAGGGCAGGGATCCTGGTCTATTTTGTTCACCGATGCATCCCAAAGGTACATAGAAGGTTCAAATAAGCATTTATTGCCATTTGTTGGAACTGATGGATAGTCTTTTGCAAAGAAATCCCTTGGAGATATGTCACATTTTTGGTGAAATTAAGCAGAGAGAACTTCTGGTCAAGTTAGCATTGAAATGAAAGTAGGCTGGTCTTTGAGCATTTCCTGAGACTCCTGCGGTGGACGTATTAACACAGAGATGGGGCGCCGTGGGAACAACAGTCCTCATAGGTCACAGTAAGCCTTTGGTGCCTGACCATTGTACAGTGCTCTACAGATGTCACAGGGCTTGTATTTGAGCCTCACAATGATGCATTGAGAAAGGCAAGGCAAAGAGTATTACTCTCATTTTGCACTTGAGTAAACAGCCTCAGAAAGCTTAAGTGATGTGTTCCAGGTCACACAGCTAGTGAACAACGTAGGTGGAGCTCCAAGCTGGGTATTCTGATCGCTAGCCTCTTCTTTTTTTTTCTCTTTTACAAGGACTGACTTCCACATACAGCCTGTTCTTGGGAGCCACTTGGGAGGGTCCAGCCAGAGTGGCTGGAGCAAGGAGCAGAGACTGGGAGCATAAGATTGACCTTGGACCATGGGTTCACCCAAGGCCAGGCTATCAGCTGGAGTGGTCAATATCTAGATGCAGGATTTCAGAATCCAGCACTGTGGAGTTGTCTGTAGAGGTTCTGTTAGTTTTAAAATTGCTTCAACAGCATAATTCATGCTGGGAGTGTTGACTGAAGCATCATTGTGGAGGGTGGGCAAATGTTCCCTTCAGCCGGCCTGGTTTTTCTGGGACCTTTTGTGGGCAGACCATTCTTTGAGTGATTTTAAGTGGGGGATGTATGGAAGCATTTTTGATTGTCACACCTATGCAGGGGGTGTCACTGGCATCTTGTGGGTGGAGGTCAGGGATGCTGTTAAACATCCCACAATGCACAAGGCAGCCCCACAACAGAGAATTATCCAGCCGTCAATATCAGCGGTGCCAAGGTTGAGAAATTTTGCTTTAGAGTGAGGTGGGAATGACTGTCCCTCGTCCCCATGTTGCCCTTGTTTTCCTGAGTCTCTAATCCTTTTCCCCCAGAAGGAGTGAGGTGCAGTCTGGAAATCTCTCTTCAAAATGACTCCTCCTTGACTACGTGAAATAAGTCAGAGAGACAAATACCATATGATATCACTTATATGTGGAATTTTAAAAATGACACAAATGAACTTATTTACAAAACAGAAACAAACTCATCGACCAAGGAAACAAACTTATGGTTCCCAAAGGGGAAAGGCGGTGGGGGAGAGATAAATCAGGAGTTTGGGATGAGCAGATACAAACTACTATATATAAAATAGATAAGCAACAAGGTCCTACTGTAGAGCACAGGGAATTATATTCAATATCCTGTAATAAACCATAATGGAAAAGAATATATATATGTAAAATGAATCCCTTTGCTGTACAGCAGAAATTAACACAACATTGAAAATCAACTACAATTAAAAAAAAAAAAAGAAAATCAACTACAATTAAAAAAGAGATTCCTCCTTGGGAATTAATTGGCAGAGGGAACAATGAGTTACAACCTCCCACGGCCTCCAGCTCGCCATCTGCTGCGGCATCCATCATGTTCTGCCTACGCCATGCTGGAAGGCAAGGAGCTACCATGTTGGACCGTTGCTGTGGGTCTGTAGTCTTCACACGCACTCCCAGAACCAGGATGAGCCAGTGAACAACTGGGTGGGAGGGTAAGTGCTCTGTGTTGTCAGTTGTCTAGAAGCTCAGGGCATTGCATAACCCAGATGAACTCGCAGGCTTAATCTGGGGCTCTGACACTTTTCTGGTATTGCTAGAATGCCTGGGGATATTTGTTCTAACTCATCCAATTGGTATTGAAATACTTTCCAACTGAAGGATAACGCTGTCAACTACTACTCTGGAAATTAGCATAAGCCAGCCAATGTTTACTTCCCTTACCAATAAAGTCAAGTTACAATCTCTCTCCTTTACACAATGCTTTCCATTTCTTGGAGAACAATATTGGGTAACGGATTGTTACATACATGCACATATTCACATATATAATTTTTTTTAAAGTTTATTCCCCAGTATTTTATTCTTATTGATGCTATTTTTTTTACATTAGCCTTCTTTTTTTTTATTTAACAAATTTAATCAGTTATACATATATATATGTTCCCATATCCCCTCCCTTTTGCGTCTCCCTAGAATATTATGGCTGAAAAAGAAAAAAAAACTTTAAAAATTACTTATTCTAACACTGTTACTTAACAGATGACAAAACAGAGACCCTTCTAATGTAAATTATTTTCTGAGACTCCTGAATTAACTAGTAGCAGACCAGGACTGGAACCATAGTCTAGCAAATTCCTAGCTGTGCACTATCTCTGCTAGTTGTTGAAGATTAAATAGACTACTAGAGTTACTAGGAAAGACGTACCCCTTGTTTGGATGAAGCTCATTTGGCAGACTCAGTTTACAGATCTGAGCCAGCCGAGCATCATTCATATCATAGAGACATGAGGCTTGGCCACTCCTCTTGCTTGAGGATGCCATGTCTTTGACTTAAGGACTCCAGACTCTCTGCTTTCCTCTTAGATTTAGGGAACCTGCTCTTTAGTTTCCTTTGCAGGCTCTTCTCCCTTTGGCAGTCCTTAAGTCCTGGAGTTCCTTGGGTTAGTTTGGATGTCCTCCCCTTTGCAGTTTACATGTTCTCTGTAGATGATGTCAGCCCTTCCTTGCCATCAGTTGCTGCCCAGTCCATGTCTCTTTGATGATGTGTGATCATTCTATCTCCAGCCCAAGGTGTGTGTGTGGGGGGTGAGCCCAAGCTCTGTTGGGAAAGTCAAGAATGTTAGGAAAGGCAGGCATGGGGCTTTCTGGGTTGGATGTCTCATTGGGTGAGGGTCTGATCTCCCTCACCAGACCCTGAGCTCCACCAGACTCTTAATTTCCCCAGAGTCTAGCACAGTGCCAACCACTTTATACATACTTAATAAATGAATGAGTGAATGCAGAAGAATTCAGAGTTGCTGAATGATGGGAAGAGCTTCCAGTACTAGTAGCCTAGAAATGTGCTTACCTTTTCTAATTATTTACTGCCCAGTGAAGGAGCTCTCAGTCTTGGTTATATATCAGAAAAATCTAGAGGAATTTTTTTTTGCAGCTGAAGATACTATCTTAGTCTGTTTGGGCTGCTATAACAAAAATACCATAGACTGAGTGGCTTATAAAGAACAGAAACTTATTTCTCACAGTACTGAAGGCTGGAAAATCCAAGATCAAGGTGCTGGCATACTCAATGTCTGGTGAGGGCCCACCTCCCTATTCACAGATGGCCATGTTTTCACTGTATTCTCACATGGTGGAAGGGATGAGGAGGTTCTCTGGGGTCTCTTTTATAAGGGCACTAATACCATTCATGAAGGCTCCATCTTCATGACCTAATAACCTCCCAAAGGCCCCATCTCCAGATACCATCACATTGGGGGTTAGGTTTCAACATAAGAATTTTCAAGGAACACAAACATTCAGTCTATAGCAGATGCCAAGGCCTCACTTCAGACCTCCTGAATCAGAATCTTGGGATGTGGAGTCTGGACATTTGTGGTTGTAGGAAGGTCTGCTGATGATTTTGTTGTCTGTCTGGGTCAAGAACCAACAACTCACAAATTATATACTGGGTGATTTGTTTTTCTGTGAGAACACATCTTTCGTATTCAGTAGGAAAAATAGGAGGCTCTTTGTGGTCATTATTCCTGCAACACATCTGTGGTAGGATCTGCTTTATGACCAAGTGTAATCATCCTTTACCCAAGTGATATAAACGCTTGCTACCCTTGTAAGTATGTGTCTGAGTGTTGCATTTTTGCTGATCCACTCATGTATGGGAGTCTTGGATATACAACTTATTCATTATTAAAAGTAAAAGATTAATTTATTTCACATATGTTAAATATCTCTGCCCTCACAGAAATTACATTCCTTGAGGGAGACAGTCAATAAACAGGATAATAAAATAAAGTATATAAAATATGGTTAGATGGTGATAAGGGCTGTATTAGCTATCTATTGCTGTGTAACAAATTACCCCAACACCTAGAGGCTTAAAACAACAAAACATTTTCTCAAAGTTTTTGTGGGTCAGGAACTTGGAAGCAGCTTTGCTGGGTGTTTCTGGCCAAAGGTTTTTCATGAGATTGCAGTCAAGATGTTGGCCAGTGCTGTAGTAAGTTGAAGGCTTGACTGAGGATGAAGGATCCACTTCCATGATGGTTCAGTCCTAAGGCTGTTGGCAGGAGGTCTTAGTTCCTCTCCATGTGGGCCTCTCCATAGAGGTGCTTGAGTGTCCTGTCAACATGGCAGCTGACTTCCAAACCCAGGGCAAGTGAACTGAGAGTGCGAGAGAGGGTATGTAGGGAGAAAGCCACAAACCTGGTCTTACTTAGAAACAGCATCCTGTCACTTCCTCCACATTCTGTTTGTCAAAAGTGTCACTAAGAAATGCCCAGACTCAAGGATTAGCCTCCACCTTTTGAAGGGACGAATATCAAAGAATTTGTGGATATATCTTAAAATCTCCACAAAGTCTAAGGGAAAAAAATAAAGTAGAGAAGGAAGATATGGAGTGCTGGTGGAGGGAGTTGTCATTTTAGGTGGGATGACTAGGGAAGGGCTCACTGAGAAGGGGAGACTTGAGTCAATGTCTGGAGGAGGCCGAGGGGTTGGAGCAGAGTGTGCAGGAGAGGGAATCGCAGGAGCCAAAGCCAGGGAGGTAATGGGGTGTAGTGGGGCAGATGGGGGAGGGCTTTTAGACAAAGTTAAGGCCTTGGCTTTCACTTTGAGTGAAATGAGGAGTTAATGGAAGCTTTTGAGGATGATGATTTTTCTGTTCTATGGACGATATGGTGTAGCTGCTCTTGCAGTGATCTGGATGAGAGAGGATGCTGGCTTGGCCTGGAAGGGGCTTGTGTGTGAGGAGGACTAGCAGAAGATGTGATGAGGTGTGGCTGCATTCTGGATATATTCTGCAGGTAGTGCTTCAAGATTTCCTGATAGATTGACTGTGGGGTGTGAGTGAAATAAAAAACAAAATTAAGGCTCTCTGCAAGAGTTTTGGCTGATGTAACTGAAAGAATGGAGTTGGCTGATGTGAAGACGTTAAGGAATTAACATGTGTCTTGACAAGCTTGATGCACAAAACTGATTCAAACTTCTTTAATGAAGATGGACATTTTTCCTTTAGCATTTTAAAACCAGCACAAAGACTCAAAAGCAAACAACGGTTATTGGATCCTCTGGTATCTGTTTTTCAAATTAATATCCAAAGAGTTTAGAAAAGAATATAGACTTGGTTTTTATTAACCTTCATTATTGGTAATCCAAAAGAATAGAGAAGATGGTTATTAACAGTGTCTACAAATGCTCAAAGTTCCTGACGTTGGTAAGTGTAACTTCAGTGATGGACTGAAAGAAAAAGTCATCAGGGTAGATGAGAGAAAGAAGCTAACACAAGAGACTGCTCCATATGCAACACAACCAGAAAACTCTTACTCATTCAGTTAAACATTCTCACTTTAACTATTTGAAAATTCATTTATTCATTTACCCATCCTATGAACGAATATTTGTGGATTGTCTAGGATGCATTAGGTGCTGTTCAAGGTTCTGACCTAAGGCAGAAGTATTAGGTTGAACCATTGGAAGTTGTCAATATTTGACCATTTTTGGTCTACCAAAATAACAATTTCATATTGTTCCAGATAATGTTTCCTGAAAAAAAATTTGATATACAGGCTGATTGCTGGAGTCAACATGTCACTCTGCCATGTATGTGTATGTTAACATTCAATATTGTAATGTCCATTTCTTTTGCACACTCCTTACACCACCTAATAATGTTTCCCTTTGTTAATAACTTAGTTGTCCTCGTTTCTGTCTTTTTACACCTGTCACACCTGCCTGTTGTAATTTAAACTTCACTCCCTCTTTTCCTGTCCTCTGTGTAAATGGGGCACAGCTGTTTCCTGTCACCTGTGTGTCCAGTGTCCTTTCATGTACTTGAACCTATCTGTAAGGCCGTATTATGAGCTATTACCAGGCCTGAGGATGTACTTTATAACTAAGCACATCACATCTCAACCATTTTTGGCATCTGTTTAGAGTGTTAAAGACCGGTCTCAGCCAGTTATAGCCTGAATCTGAGCCCCAGCTGTGTGGGTCTTGCATGGTGACACTGTCTTGCATGTGACATTTGTGACAGGCTTAAGCTGCCGGTAATAGTGTCCCAGCCTTGAGGGTGGGTTAAGCCATGGCTAGTTTATAGTGATGATCATCCATTGATAATATTCATTTCTTATTTCAGAGCTGAATGTCTGTGAACCAAACCAGAACTGTCACTAGGTACACAGGCAGTTTTAGTTAAGTTTACAATAAGAAGTGGTTGTGTTCTTCAGTTCCCTTGGGTTCAGCTGCATTTTTTATTCCAATACAACATATGCTCAGCTATGCACATTGCAGAAGTCCATCTTATCACTCTATTGGGAAGGTCCTCTTTTCCTATTATGTGGCTTCCCTGGTGCTTTCTAAAACTTCATTTTGCATCATCTCTTACTAGAAAACAACATTTTCCCTGCGTTAAGTAATACAATCACATTGGAATAGCTGCAGGATGTGTCCAGACTGGGACAGGATGATTGTACTATGTGAAATGGGGAGGCCATTATTTTTGCCTGTCTTCCTTAATTATTATTACACACAGCACGACTTGAGTCCTATCCATACCCAGTTTATTGGAGAGTAACACCATGAGGTGGAAAGAATGTCTGTAGATATTGAGAAAAGGAATTTTTTTTGTGGCCATAAGCTGTTGGATGAATGGAGAGAGCATCACCCAGCACCTGCATTCTCAGAGACTCATCTGATTTCCCTGAAACTCATTATACTGTTTTTCTCCCCCCACCTTTTTTTTTTTTATCACATTTGGCTACAAGCACAGTGGCTGTCATTACTATGCCTATTGTTTGATTGCATCCGTTGCCTTTAAAAATCCAGGTCTGAGAGCCCAGCTTTGACTTCAGATGGAATTGGTGCAGAGGGATGGAGAGTGGAGACAAGCAGAGCCTTGCCAGGCACGGAATAATGACTCCATTCCAATCACATTTCCCTTTAATGAGGGTCCTGATGCGGCTCTCTTCCCTCCGCGAGTGCCATGCTGCATCCGGTGTAATGCCTGCACTTGATGGATAATTTATGCTAACAAAACACAAACAAGAAGTCATTAAGCCACACAACGAGGGTCCTTGACTTTGCAAAACCAAACAGTTATTCTGATCCTGATGAGTTTAATTTTACTTTTGGTTGAGTACCGATGAATACATTATATTTAAAATAAATATTATATTATCAGTATTCATGATCAAACTGAATGTCATCTGGTGTTTCATATTCTTTTTTTAAAGAGTGATATACAGAGCTTGATTTTCATCAAGTCACAAAGGGTTCCTTTAATCCTATATTAAGTCTGTTTTTAGTGGACTCCAACAGAGCTAGAGGTAAAAAGGAGGGGAATCTATTATTTGGGTATTTGTAAACTCTTTTACTTTTCATTTAAATAGTTCTCGTTTTGTATTTGCAGCTCTGGAATGTATGTAATTGTGAATTTGAGAATTTGACAGAAAGAAATGGTAAACTACTGGACAACATAAAGGAAATTGGTATTGAATATGATTTATCTACCTAGTGATTAAAATCCACTTATAAGGAAATTAAAATTAAAAAAATAAGGCTTTAGCAAGCCTCATGCCTTTGTTGTAACTCAAGGGCCACGTAGGTGTACAATATTTGGATGTCAGTTTACATAATGTATTGTGTTCTCAGTGCTTTCCAGATGCCCAGCAGTTTATTTTAGTAATTTTAATTTTATTAGAGCCGTGTCCTGTGACTTGGTTGCTGCATGGTGTTTCTGGGAGCGCTCACACTAAGATCATTAAAGCTTAAATGGTCCTGGCAGGTAATCTCACCATCTTTTCATTGTGTAGATTGTGTAAAGGAAAAGAAGTACTGTGATACCAGGCACAAGTAACAATGCTGCACCAGATCCCTCCCCTACAGAGGGGAAGAAAGGGAGGCTGTAAATCTTGGAGTGGAATCCTGCAGGCTTTATTAACTGTGGGGGAACGTGGGAGAATGTTCACCTCCACAGTTAACCCCAAAGGGGATGGAGCACCCAGCACCTGTGATGGGCAGGGCTCCCAGACCCACCGCTGGGGCTGCTCTCTATGACAGCCACTTGCTCTGCCATTTCAGAGTAACCTGGGAAACAAGAGGATCTTTCAGCTTGGGGGTCCCCAGCTTCAGGGAAGGGGTTCTCCAGGGGAGTTCAGTGTGAGGCCAAAATGAGAGAGAATTGCAGTGGAGAAGGGAAACAAGCTTTTCCCCAGGGAAAGGGAAAAGAGAAAAGAGTACTAGAAATACATAATCCAGAGATGGAACAGATCCCAAGGAATCCAAGTTCTAGGCAGTGGAAAGGCCTTCTTGTGGATGGTCAGACAGAGCAAAACACCCTTGGCAGCTATTATAGATGACATGTGTCATTAAAAGCTATCACTAGGGCTTCCCTGGTGGTGCAGTGGTTGAGAGTCTGCCTGCCGATGCAGGGGACGTGGGTTCGTGCCCCGGTCTGGGAAGATCCCACATGCCGCAGAGTGACTGGGCCCGTGAGCCATGGCCGCTGAGTCTGCACGTCCAGAGCCTGTGCTCCGCAACGGGAGAGGCCACAATGAGAGGCCCGCATACCGCAAAAAAAAAAAAAAAAAAAAAAAAAGCTATCACTAGCCTACCTGGGAAGGAGGACTGATTGACACATCTTGAATTTCTTGTTGATGTCAAGGATTTCCTTGTCCAGGAACTCTTAATTCTCAAATATCTTGGAGACTCTACCCAAAATGCAATGTTCAAGTTCTATCTCTATCTCTGCTTCTATGGGTCTAGTGTAAGGTCTTGAGTTTAGATCTTTAACAATAGTCTCAGAGTGGTTCTGATGTAGATAGCCAGTACTATGGTTTGGGAGTCATTGTCTTAGACTCTGAGGTCAGGGATCCTGAAGCTACAGAACTATCTCCAGTCTATAACTTTGAAGTCCTCTTCACTTAACTTACAGGCCTCTGACGAGAGCTAACTTTCCTGGGCCTCCCTCCTTGGTTATTTGTTTTTCCTCTCAAGGTCTTAAACCTTCACGTAAGAGTTGGAGTGATCTGGATAGGAGATTGCTTTTATCTTGGCTTCAGTGCAAACTTCCATCAAGACTTCTATATACTAATCTCTGCCCCTTGTCTATGAGTCTAAAGTCAAAAGACTCAGTTATGAAGAAAAGATCTTTTCCCATTCCGTTTGGGAGAGGAGAGATATTTTTGTATATTAATAGGAGTAAGTTAATGGATTAAGTAGAAAAAATTAGGCATATCCTTGGGATATGGATGTAGCCTTTTAGTTTTACCTTATGTCCTGAAATCATATCTATGTGTATCTCTTACGTATCTACATATTATTTTGTCTGTGCTTGTCATTGTTTACAGTTCTGCAACTAGGTGTCTCAGGCTGTCTTGCTGACTGGATTCTGAGTAGGTTTGGTCAATGGAGACACTTGCAGAGGAGTAGAGGTGGGGGGATGGGAAGCCAGGGTATTTCTCCCTCTCTGTGCCTTCATGCTTTATCACGGGTTGCATTTCTTCCATGGTTGTAGCTCCCCACAGTTTCCTCCATAGTTCTTTACAGCTCTTGCCAGGTAGCCTCAGAAATGGTTCTGGGGACATTACCTCCTCCCTGTGTTCTTTCAGTTCGAGGATGATAGCAACTTTCTGTTGTTACTAATCCCTGGGTTGCTTCATCTGTTTTGCTTCTTAGCTCTTTAGTTAATCTGTGTAACTAATTCCCTGATTAAACTTACTCTGTTTAAAATACCTAGAGAAGAGAGAGTCCTACTTCCTGGCTGGATCCTGAATGATTCATTGACCAAAGATAGACACCCCCTTGCATAGAGCTTGCTAGAATTTAAGGAAGATGGTGTGGTGTAGTCTAATGGATCTAGACTCAGAACACTGCGGTTCAAGTTTTGACCGTAGGCAAATAATTTCATCTATTTGAATCTTTGTTTCTTTCGCTGTGAAATCCCAATGGGTGGACTCCAAACGTCTCTTTTGTCCTTACAATGACTCTCCCACAGAGGGAATAGGATTTAGACTTTAATAGGCTTATTGAGAGCCATAGAAATATCATGTATGATCTGCCTCATGTTATAACTTATTATAATTACTCATTATAAATGCTCACTATATATAAATACTGATTATAAGTATAAGCACTCTTTTATGCTGAGCCCAGGCATAGCTTTGCCGATGCTTTTCAACATAATGATCCTGGCAAAGGATAAGATTTGGCAAGCAAGTTGAAACCCATTTTCCACCCATGATTCCAAGTCTTTAATTTTTTTTTAGAGTCAGAGACTGAGGTGAAGAGAGGCTAAATGCATGTCAGATGCAAGGGAAAATGCATTTTTACTTGAAAATTATCTTGACATGTTAGCATAGCTTATATATATATATATATATATATATATATATACACACACACATACACATGTATTTATGTATAGACACAAATGTATTTTAAATATACAGTGTATATGTGTATTTAACATCATAGAATTTGTTTGAATGGGGAAGGCAGCTGGGAGACCACCTAATCCAACACATATTTTATGGATGAGGAATATGAAACTCACTCTCTGGAAGCAGAGACATGTATATAAGTTCTTTGGGGAAACTGAAGGAAAACAGTTAAAATGGGAGGTATTTGTTTTTCATTTTCAGCAGTCAGTAGATCCTTTTTTGGTTGGCGAGCAGCCCCTCCACTGTTAGATGTGCTACAATTTTTGTACCTTTATTTTGATGATTAACATACATATCAACTTTGTATTTTTCACTTTCAGAATTTAGGGAATGGAAAAGTTCATCTACCAATTATCACAGAAAATAGAGGGAATGAGAAACTCACAAATGGTTTTCAATTTCTCATAAATTTGCCATATCTCAAGTCTGGTAGATAAATGATTTACCAGATCATTTATCTACAGCTCTATGAATTGAGCAGCTTTCTTCATTTCTTTATACCTAGTTTTCCCATCTGTGAAATGGAGACAAAAATGACACTTCAAGATCATTTATCTACAGTCATTTATGTTTGTGTTCACAAACATAACACAAGTCAGCTTGTGTTAAGTTCCATCGAAGTCCTATCCTTGTTGTCCAACAGAGGGTTTTAAAAACAAAAGGTGGCAGACAAAAATATAAAACTTCTAGGATTTATTTTAGCAGCTCATTTTTGGCAGAGATGAGATTGCAGAATATACGAGCCTCTGTTTTATTTTCTATAATCTGTCTACTTGCTGATTTTTTTATCGTAAATGGTATAACAGTGATTGCCAGAGATTCCCCATTCATTGTAAAAATGAAAGTGCTTGAAATAAGGAGGAGAGCAGTTGATTTGTTTGGTTACATTTCGTAGGGACCGGACATTCCTGGTGTATGTGCTCCAGATGTTGGTGGGCAATAAGGTAGAGCTCTCCAGAATCCCGAGGTCAAGATTTTTCCTTGCAGTTTTGTCCAGTTCATTATTTGTGTGCCGTAGGTTCTCTCGAATTCACCCTTCTCCTATGTCAATTAAAACCTTTTACATTTTATTGTTATTGTGATTGTCTTTATCTCGAAGCATTTTCAGTTGAATGTTTATGGTTCACAGTGAACAGCTCCTGAGCCATACCCACCGGAGGGAGGTCGAAGAAACAGGACATCAATCTTACCAGCTGGGTTTACAGCTTCATTGTCTGGTCTGATTTTATGAGAAGAAAGCACATGGGGGTGGAAGAGAGAAATTGCTGTGGGGTAAACGTGTCCTTTGAAATGCCACTCTTGGCTTCCTGGCGAGGTAGAAAGAAAAAAAGCTATGGTGGATTTGTTAAAATACAGTGATGAAAAAGAAGCCAGGGCAGACTTTCTGGCAGGGAGCTGAATTTTCCCGTCTCACATAGAGGTCAACTTTCACAGAGGATGCATCTAACACAGGAGTGGCAAGGAGCATCACTGAGTATCTGCTCAGCCAAATAGAGAGTTTGGTAATTAGTGGTGCCACCTCAAAGAGGGTTAGCCAGACTGCAGGGGAAGCCGGAGAAGCTCAGAGGCTTCTGTAGGGTCTCATGGGCCAAGCGGCTTGATTCATTATTAGCTCTGCATCCTGAATATTAGGCCAAATTCAAGCGCCCAGCTGGCCCTCTGTTTATTGAGAATGGTCTCAACCACCAGCCAGCTCTACTCACCTGCTTAAGGAGGAAGGGTCTGTACACTGTGGTTAAGGAAGGTGCACTCTGGATTCAGGGTGCCTGTGTTCGAATGTTCCCTCTGTCATCGAACAGCTCTATGAATTGAGCAGCTTTCTTCATTTCTTTAAACCCAGTTTTCCCATCTGTGAAATGGAGACAAAAATGGCACTTGAAGAAGATCATTTATCTACAGAGATTTGCACAGTATTTGACCCATATTGAATACTCAGTAAATGTTGGCTTTTATTATTTTAAGAGAGATTTTGACTTGCATTAATGGCATTATCTATGCACCAAAGACGTGACCAGGCAACTCAGACCATCCCTCAACTTCCAGGCCTGAGGGAGGTTATACCATGAAGACAGAGGGGAAATCTCTGGTGGGATGCCAGAGATTTGCTTTTCCTTGATGTCCTGACTCTCTTCTGAAACAGGAAGTGTGCATCCCCTATTCACAATGGTGAAAGGGGGTCTAGGGTCTTCTGCTTGAGAGACACCTTTGGCTCTGGAAGGCTGAGCAAGCCGGGTATAAGGAAACACATAGAAATGCTTAGGGCTGGTTTTGACTGCATCTGAGGGGTGAAGGCGATGAATGGGACCCTGAGGTTTCTGTACCACCCTGTCTGTCTCAGCTGGGCATTGCAGGCAGGGAGTGAAGCAGGAGCCCAGTCAGGACTGATGTGAAGTCAATGAGAATAGCACGTGTTTCTTCATTCATTCATCCATTTAATACATATTTACTGCACAAGTGATGTGTGTTGTGAAGTGTCACAGGCAGTGGGGTATGCAGCTGTAAGCCTGACATTGACCTCCCAGCCTAATCATCTCCTCACAGGCCAGCTCTGTGTGATGGCTTGTCTGCAAGATAACTGCATCAGTGCCTTCCCTCCCTTTACTCAGGTGTCAGTGCTTTCCCCAGTAGAATATGTATTTTCAGGCAAGCCCAAGTCTTTTCTGCAGTTGGGACTAGGTTTGTGAAGTTTTTTCTGTAGAACTCTTCTCTCTTCTCCAAGACCCACTTACTTCCAAAGAGCATCTGAAGTCTCCCTCCTCCATCCCGTGTCACCTGATGTAAGCCCCCTTCTCCAACCCATCCAGGGGAAGCCCTTTCCTCAGCTGAGCTCGCAAAGCACTTGGTCGCTCTCTCTGGTTGTGGTCTCTGGGCTGTGCAGTGCAGATATCTGAGCACAGTCCTAGACCTGCTAGCAGACTAGCCTCCCCAAGCACTGGGGGCTCTGTGCACAAGGAGAGCTGTGTCAACATCCCGGACGTTGAACCACTTGAGTTCAGTTGAAGCTCAGACTATCTGTTGGTCAAGATGGGTCAAATCTCTCTTAACAGATCTTTTCTCTTCTGCCGTCTTCCATCTCCTCTCTCTGTGTCCCCAGGAGCCCAGCCCTCCATGCATACCTTGGGTTGCATACACGTCTCTGCCTGCCTTCTAAGGCAGTGAACCTGGCTCCTAAGCTTTCCCTTCTCCTTTGCTTCCCCCAAACTTACCTGTCCTGGGATCTTCCCCCTCATGGTCTTACTCCATATAGGAACTAATCTTATAAACTAGCGTGAGTGGAGGTGAACATCAATAGAAACAGAACCATAAAGGATTGACCATTTGTTGTAGGTATGACTGACTGGTAATGGGCTTAGTGTTTTTGTTTTTCCCTCTGGCCTGTCCCAGTTCAGGCTCTCACCATGCTCTCCCATCTATGTCACTATCCACCGGTCCCAGTGGGTTGTCTCCTTTTGCTGACTCTCTTGGTCCCGTAGTTCTACTCATTGCTTCCTGATGAGTGTCCACAGAAGGTTCTGGTCTTTTTTTGCTCATCTGGAACCTGTATGGCCCTCCACTGGCTATAGGTTGCATTTCAGACTTTTCCATCTAGTCCAAGTCCTTCATATTCAGACTCCCAGCTACCCTTGCTTCCTCTGTCTCATGATGCATTGTGCCTCTTGTGTAACCCCTTGGCTTTGGTCAGACTCACCCACACAATCATGGTCTCCACCCCTGCGTCACCCCCAACTATGCTCAGGGGTTTCCTGTTTCCATGATTTGGGTCATGCTCCATTCTCTTCCTGGCATGCCCGTCTGCTCCACCCTGCTTGTCAAAAGCCATCCCATCCTTGGTGCAGAGCCCCTTGTCTCCTTGAAGCAGTCCTGGATCATTCCCCCAACAGCCATCTCTCTGGCCTTTGGATGGCTCTGATCTTTCTCTGCATCGCTATTTGGCAGTTAATCACACATTGGCTTGTGGCATTTCTTGTACAGCATTGAGCTGTTATTTATCTCTTATATAGTCTGTCACTTTCCTCTCATTTGTGTCTTATCTCTTCAGGTTCCCTGAGAGCACAGAACATTATCTTTGGCATTCTTTTTTATCCTCCTCAGTGCCTTGCTTGCTTGTCATAGCTGCTCTGTAAATATTTCTGGAATATAAAGGTTTAACCTTCTTTCGGTAAGTTCTACTTTTCTTTTCTAACAGTGATCTGTGAGACCTTAAGCCAGATAGTAACTATTGCGAGATTTTCTCTGACTAGTGGGGAGGTCATGGGGGATATTTTTTTGGCACCTGGGGACCTTTGGATGCCTTTTAAGTCATCCTATAATAAGAATGACTGACTCATCCTGAGGGCCACCCATGCCAGGCTCTGTGCTAAGCCTCTAATACATTATTTAATCCTTACAGTAGTCCTATGGGTGTAATTATTATTATGATTCCAGTTTCACATATTAAGAAATTGAGGTGCAGAGAAATAACTTACCCAACTTTCAAAGGTTGTGTGTGTGCTTTGCCAAGATTTCAAGCCCTGTGGTCTGACTTCAGAGTGTGCAATTTAGCCACTGTTCATAGCACACTCTGACTACATATGCAAAAACAAACAAACAACCCCCCCCTAAAAAACAGCCCTTATATCTGTACATTGTTCCCCCATTTACAAACTATCAATATTTTCATACGTAGAGTCTTATCTAATTGGCTCAATAGCCCTATGAAGAAATTGGGGCACTCCTATTTTATCCCGTTTTTATTATTTATGTTTTGGATCTCATCTTTGTAATCTCAGGCATTTTATGCTGCTGATAATTCCTCTTATCTCTTGTAAAATCAACTTCTCTAGCTTGACTCTGGTCAGTGCATCATAGGCAGTTGTGTTGATTAGGAATGCATTTTGCTGTTAGTAACAAAAACTCACCTCACAGTGGCTTAAACTGATAGGGTTTATATTTCTCGATAAACAAGAATTTTGAAGGTAGGCAGCTGCTGCATTGGTTAGTGACTCAACAACATCTGGCCTGATCTCTCATACTTGACACTTCATGTTGGCAAGATGGCTGCTGCAGTTCCAGCCATCCTATCCCTTCAAGGCAGGGAGAAGAGGTATCACCTCCTCCCTCCCCTCCACAGCACTTCCATTTGTGTCTCATTGGCCAGAATGTATCCCCTATTGGCTATTTGGAGCTGCAAAAATGTGGGGAAAGCAAATGTTCAGCTTGGAACACGGTGTCTCTGAAAATCAGGGTCATATGCACAAGGAGGAAGGGGAGATGGATAGTGCAGAAGCAACTAACTTTCTGTCAAAGCACTTGTTGAATCTTAGGGGAATAATTAAATCAACAAATGAATTAATCAACTTAAGCTTATTTTTAAGTTATGTAAGTAATATGTAAATGCATTCTTATTGCTAAAAAATTATCTAGAGTGCCAAAAAGAGAAAATTCCCCTCTTTAGTCCAACACAACTATACTCCCCTCCCTGGAGTTAAATGCTGTTATCAGTATGATGAGCATCCCTTTAGACAAATCTCTAAGCATGGAGGGGTATGTATATATACCAACACACACACATTCATATATTTGCATTTATTTATTTATTTAGCCACACTGCGTGGCTTGTGGGATCTTAGTTCCCCAACCAGGGATGACCAGGGATCGAACCTGGGCCCTCGGCAGTGAGAGCGTGGAGCCCTAACCACTGGATCGCTAGGGAATTCTCTGTTTGCATATATTTAGACATAAACTTGTGATGAGTTTATAGTTTACTTTTCTACATGGAATAAGATGCTTTTTCTATAAAATGGGAATATCTTGTAGGTTTTGGTTCTGTGATTTGCTCTTTTTCTTTTTACAGTGTGTCTGTGTGTCTTGGAAATCTTTCTCCATCAGCACCAGTAGTCTCTCTCATTCTTTATCCTGAATCCAGAGTATTCCCTATATTGGATATGCCATGGCTCACTTAATTTTTCCCCTGCTTTTGAAAGTTTGGGTTGTCTGACCTGGACTAATAACCCCGTTTTTGGATGAGAAGAGTTCAGCTCGATAGAGATTCAGTGACTTTCCTTGGTCACACACCCGCTCAGGTGGAGCAGTTCAGAGCCGGGTGTCGGGATTCTCTCACTGTGTCCATTTCCCCACAGCTGCCACGTGGCTGAGAGGGGCTGTGGCTGGAGCTGCTCTGCGGGGCTCCACAAGGACCCGAAGTTGGCAGAAATGACCCCTCTGGAGATACTGATTCGTGTTAAGATCACACATCAAAAGGCTTCTAACCAAATAGCTGCCAGAGACATAAATCTAGTTTTATCCAAAAAAACTACCTCAGAAGTTTTTCTTCCTGAAGTGATGTGTTACAAGAATCCATGATTTCTCAGAAGGAAGTGATTCCGATTCTGTTTTGGGATCTGTTCCCTAGGTAAAAGGGTGACAACAAAGCTGAATTTCTTTTTTTTTTTTTTTTTTTTTGTGGTACACAGGCCTCTCACTGTTGTGGCCTCTCCCGTTGTGGAGCACAGGCTCCAGACGCGCAGGCTCAGCGGCCATGGCTCATGGGCCCAGCTGCTCCGCGGCATGTGGGATCCTCCCTGACCGGGGCACGAACCCGTGTCCCCTGCATCGGCAGGCGGACTCTCAACCACTGCACCACCAGGGAAGCCCAAAGCTGAATTTCTTGAGTTTCCGCCCTTCTGAAGATCACAGTGAGGATGACCATGCCACATTAGGGCAGTTCTGGAGAACCATCAAAGTCTTTTTTTCCTCTTGTCTTGGGGAGTAGGGTAGATTTGCAAAAGTGCTCTTATTTGAAAGTGTAACACATATGTTAACACGTGTAAGAGGCAATGCAACCACATAAGGCTTCTGGAAGTCTTTTGGATCATTTAAGCTTCTGGAAGATCAAATAAAAGCTCCTCCTATCTGTATTTTCTGGGGGTTGGCAGGGAAAGAGCCACTTTGTGGAAGTTTCCACTATGTATCTGCTTAGAATGAATGCAGAAGTCTTGATGCCTTGCACAGAAAGGCTCTCTGATTGCCTTTAGGAATGAAGTCAGACTTGGATGGCCAAAGCGTGGTTTGTCAGCTGTTCCAGATATTAATCAAGGTCAAGGGAGGTGGGTGTTGGAAGGCAGGAGAAGATTTTCTCTTGACCTCGGCTGATGCAGACAAACCAGAGGAGGAAGCTCCATTGCAGGAGAGGCAAAACATCATTTTCCCTTCTGTTTCTTTCAAAGGCAACGCTTATTTACATAGACTGAAATGTTAATTTTCTCAGAAATCAAAGCCACTGGCAAGACTATTAAGTAAGATTCATGTGTGTATGATTAATATTGAATGCCCTCTTGCTCTAGTAGAACTTTAGTTTTTTCAAAAAACATATGGAACTCATCCATGCTTGTATTACACGTATCTGTGTGTTCATATAGCTGTACGACTCTGTGTTCAGTGAAATGTCATAATTTCTTCTACAACAGATTCGGAAGAGAAAATACTGCTTAGAGGAGAACCCTATAAATGGGAAAGGAAATAAAAGTGTCTGTGAGTGTGTGATCCTGTGTAGCAAAGAAGCAATTTTTGTGTGGGATAGAAAATTTCAATAAAAACTGTAAGGCAAGGAGCAAATTTTAGAAATGGGATTTGACCATTGATTATGTGATGTTCTCTGGATTTGGTCTGCCATTTGAAGTCCTGTCAATGAATGTTTGCTTTCATATCAGCATTTAATAAGGGAGTTTCATGTGTGCTTGGGAACTACTGTCCTTGTTAATTCATTGGTTTGCAGATGTAATCACAGTGAGTTTGGTTTGGGGAGGCACAAATAACAGTTCCTCTATTGCTCGCAGCAGAAAAAAAAAATAGAGCCCTCTTAAGGGTGATTCTCAATGGATAATTTTAGGAAATGACATAAAAAGTACCAGAATTTTCAGAGATTTAATTATTTTCATGATAAATACCCTTATATTGAAAATAAATAAAATCATACCTACTCTTAGGGAATTCTGTGGTTACAGAGAGTGTGTGATTATGCGATTCAGGCAATGAAGCTTTCTTGTTACCTCAATAAAAACATCTGATATTGGAATAATTCAGTGACCACTGGTAATGAACTGCCCTGGTAGTTCAGACAGTTATAGCTGTACTGAGTCTGGGCTTTGACTGGCAGTGCTGGGCAGATGGGCAACTGGGGCCGTGAGAACAGGCAGTGTTCTGAGAAATGAGAGCAGTCTTCCTCTTCCTCATGGTCTTCGTGTTGCTAAAATCAGCGCCCACCAGTGGTTCTCACTTTTCTCGTCACTCCTTCTCAATCTCTTTCGTTGATTCCTTCCCAGGTTTATGACCTCTAAATATATTGGAGGCCCCCATGCATCATTCCTGGACCGTTTCTGTTTTCCACTCACATCCACTGCCTAGATGATCTTCTCCAGTCACATGGCTTTAATTCCATCTGTCTGCTGATGGCTTCCAAATATATCCTCCAGCTTGGACCTCTCCCTTGCACTGCACACTCCCATAGCTAACTGCCTACTTGGTAACTCCAGTTGGTCCACTGAGCATCTCAAACTTGACATTTCTGTACCTGAGCTTCTAATAATGTCCTGTAGCCAGTGCTACTGGCAACTTCCTCATCTTGGTTAGTGCAACCTCATTCTTCTAAAATCTTGGCAGTATCCTCGACTCTCTTTTTCCTGCACACCTTTCATCCAGATCATCAACACATCCTGATGGCTCCTTCCCCTCAGCTGCCACCACATTTATCCCAACCATCATCCTCTTTTGCCTCCTAATGGGCCTTCTCCTCTACAGTCTGTTCTCAACCCGGCAGCCTGGATGATCCTGTTAAAACATGTCACTTGGTTTTCCACCTTATTCAGAGTGAAAGCCAAAGTCCTTATTGGACTATCGCTCAATGCGATCTTACTGCATGTCACCTCTCAAACTTCATCTCCTACCACCCTCCTTCTTGCCATTCTCTCCACTCCGGCCACACTGACCTCCTTGGATTTCTAGAACATACCAGGCATGCTTTTGTTCCAGGGAATTTGTACTTACTGTACCCTCTTCCCACAGTGCTCTGCCCTGAATAACCACGTGCCTTGAGGTCTTCTAGTCCCTTATCTAATTTTAATTTTACCCCTCCTCTTATCAGACTGGCAGTTTGAATCTTTGCCCCTCCAGTTACTAGCTGTATGACCTTTGGCAATCAAGTAAGATGGCTTATTTCCCCATCTCTTAAGAGGTGATAACAATTGCAGTGCAATTGTTGAACCGTGAGATTTCCATGACTGTAGGTCAAAATGGTAGAGTATTGGTAAATTTCTTATGGTTCAACCTCATCCTTACCTCATGAGGATCTGATAAGGATCAGATAAAGTAATGCATGTGAAGTGCATTGTGCAGGGCCTGGCCCACTGTAAACCTTAAAAATTTTAGGCTATTAATATTGCTAAATAAAGTCCCCAGTGGGCCACAGAAGGCCTTCCAAAATCTGGCCCCTGCAGCTTGTTTGCCCCCACATTCTTTTGTGCTTCATACCTCACGTATCATACTTTGACTGTGGAGAACTTATCAATACTTTGATTTCGTAAATCCAGCTGACTCTTTTCATGTCCTTTTGGCTTTGATTGTACAGCCTCTGTTTCTGGGGTCTCTGTGTCCTCCCTTCTGGTCCTTAGGATCGAGCACATTCACCCCCTTCTCGTCCACCTCTGTGCAGATGTCTCTGTTCCTTCCAGTTTCACCTTGCTCCTTGCTGTTTCTGAGCTTTGAACAAGCTCATTGCATGCATTACAATGATTGATTTACATGTCTCTCTCCTCTACTTGACCCTGACTTCCTCAAATACAAGGATGGCATCTTATTCGTATCTTCAGCGTCTTACACAGTCTGACACCTAATAGTTCCCAATAAATATTTGGTGAATGAATGAATGAATGAATGAAAGGACAAGCTGAGAACATGGAGACCATGTTTTAAGACGGCTCTCACATACCAGAGGCCAAGGATAAGCTAACAGTTAAGAAGACATGTAAACATGAAGGCATGATGAAACAAACACATTTCAAAAATCAAGGTAAATAGGATTTAGGAATATAACAGGGCAGGGAGAGAGAGCAGAGTTGGGAAGCAGAGATACTGAAATGAAATTGATCTGAGAGGATGGATGCTTGCCTTTTGGCCCCTTTATGGTTCCTGATGGTGTGGCTGGCTTTTGTCCCAGGGATGACTGTAGGAAGCAATTTCCTGCCAGAGGGTGAGCTGGAGGCCTGCGGGGCTGTACCCTCATTCTGAATAATGTGCCACAGAAGCCCTAGCATGGCAAGCAGTTTCTTACAGCTGTCCTTTTAGAGGCCCCAGGCTACACTGGCTTAGGAACAGAACCTCAAATGATTTTTAATTCAGTGAAACGATGGAGGAAAATTCTCCAGCACAACAGAACATTCTGACCTGGCATCAGTGCCCTCAGATCTCCACACACACCTGGGTTTTCAGACAAATAGAGGCTGGTGGCTTCGGGCTGAAGGTGAGCAGAAGGGCCTGCTAGGGCTTGTGGGAATGATACAACCTGAGTCCTTTATTTGTGGGCCACTGACCTTCTATTTGGATATGAAAAGTGCTAGTTTGGAGATAAACCAGCTTGCATGATAGCTGCATTTTCCTCCAGGGCCTAGGAAAGAAGTGAAGTGATAATTATAGGGAACATAAAGTTAAATGATGCTAATATCCTGCTCAGTTAGATTCTTTACCCTGCTAGGATGTTTCATCACCATAGTGCATAGGTTTAGATTAGACTGCCTTGTACAGTGAGTACCCTACATACAAACCTTCAAGTTGTGAACTTTCAAAGATACGAACATGCGTTCGCATGTCCAGTCATGTAAGTTAGCTCACGTGTCTGGTGTACTTTTCAAGTACTGTACTGTAAGAGTAAAAATGTTTTCTTTATTTTTTGTGTTTTTTTATGTATTATTTTTGTGAAAAGTATTATAAACCTATTACAGTACAGTACTATATAGCCGACTGTATTAGCTGGATACCTAGGCTAACACTGTTGGACTTAGGAACAAATGGGATTTGTGAATGCGCTCTCGGAACTCATTCGTATGTAGGGGACTAACTGTACATCTATATTTCTTCTGGTGCCTAGTACAGCACCTTGCAAATGGATAGTATTCGCTGAATTATGCTACTAAAGCTGGGTCTCTCCAACTACAAAACTGGCCAAGAGTGAGGAATTCAGCTGGTCCTATTTGCTGCGATTCATCTAGGATAACAAGACTGAAAGGGCAGGATCTCTTATAATTTTGTTTTATAGCTTGTCTGTGGAAGATGGGACCACCCAAGATTTTCCAGTCTGGTCTGATTTGGCGGCTCTTAAAATATGTGTTATCACTAGCAAGGGGAAGAGAGTGACTTTGCAGCAAATTGGCAGTTAAGGGAAATGGTTAAGTGCATGGATTTTTGGAGTCAGATTCCTTGCCTGCAAATCTTGTCTCTGATACATGGTAGGCAAATAATATGGAGTTCTCTTTTGAGCCTCTGTTCTTTGTTTGTTACATGCGAATAGTAGTGGTACCTGTTTTTCAAGAAAAAGGTTATTCTGATTCTTGTTCACATGGTAACATTTATTCAGGACTATCGCAAGAAGGGTCTGGCAATAGGGGAGAGAGATGGGGCTCAACTCTGAATATAAATCCCCGACAAAGATAACTGGGGATTTATAGCCAAAGAGCAGAGTGAGGTGGTCAGTGGATGGAATATTACTAAGGGGACACTTCGAAGGTAGGGGGATTCTTGCTAAGCCAACTTAATAGGAATATGGTTGAAGGCAAGCCAGGGTGATCAGATATCAAGGATGGGAGATGAGGAATTTGATTAGATATCAAGGGTGATCAGATACCAAGGGTGGGGAATCCTCTCTAAACTGACTTAGGAGGAGTCTTGCTAAAACTGGACTCTGAAAAGCTGGACATTGGAGCTCAAGGGGTAGATACATGGTCAAGAAGAAGGCTGAGAGGAGCCTGACTAAAGTTTGGTCAAGGGGAGAGTATTTGTCAATACGTCTTTGGACTAAATAGTTAACCTATGTGAAGTGTTTGGCACAGTACAGGGCAATGAATAAATGTTAACTAATAAAACTGGGCTTAGGCTTCCCTGGTGGCACAGTGGTTGAGAGTCTGCCTGCCGATGCGGGGGACGCGGGTTCGTGCCCTGGTCTGGGAAGATCCCACATGCCGTGGAGCGGCTGGGCCTGTGAGCCATGGCCGCTGAGCCTGTGCGTCTGGAACCTGTGCTCTGCAACGGGAGAGGCCACAACGGTGAGAGGCCCGCGTACCGCAAAAAACAACAACAACAACAACAACAACAAAAACCCAAAAAAACTGGGCTTGCTTTCTGTGGAACATAATATGTCGACTGTTAGCATGAGACCCCTTTTGTCTGGGCACCTCTGAGACCTCCAGTGGGTCAAGCTCTAAGAAGAAGATCCTAGTGTGGCTCCTGACTGGGGGCAATGAGCCAGGAATCAGTGGTCTTTTGTCTGAGTCCGACCGCTAAGATGGTACATGTTGAGCAGTTTGCTGTTGGGGAGTGGGGAGGGGACAGAGTGGGTGGCAGGACTTTTCCTTCTCTAGAGAGTCTGCTGGTCTTCGGGGGGATGTGCTTGACCTTTTCTGAGTACCCATGACACAGATGTCCTTACATATACAGGACCTTACAACTTTTGAACAACCCTGTATGATGAGCTTCCCAAAGTGACATTTGGCTCCCCCTTGCCCAGGGAGGAAGGGGACCTTCACCCCAAAAGAAGAGGGAAGGAAGTGAGTGCTCTAGGAGCCTGGGAGACACGGGGGGTGGGAATCCCCTTGAAGTTTAAGTCTGGGGTCCAGCCTTGCTGTGGAATCCCTAAACCCTGATTACCACAGGGGCTGTCCACTGAAAGGTCTGCCCATGTATCATGTCTGCAGCTAAAGTCATTTCCCAGGGAAAAACAATGAAAAAAGTCTACAGGGAGAAAAAAGTTGAGGTCCCCCATATCAGTGGTGATGTTCAACCCTTGGCTTCTGTTATAACAGATGCCTGGGACTTTAGCTTGGTGTTTCTGAATCCAACTACCCTTTGGATGGGTTTTTCCATCGGGACCCCAGGTATGCTTTGGGAACAGAGATGGGAAGAGGGGAGCTCACCCAGGCCCACCCTGTCATGGCCCAAAAGGGGTGGGAGTGAGGAGAAAGAGGACAGTGTGCGTGGGGCCTGAGCTGGCGTCTAGGGGAGGAGCTGCAGGTGGCGGAAGCCCGTCACGAGTGACTGGGAGAGGTCTCGCCACTAACTTTCAATCCCATGAAAAAGAATCGAGGGTATCAGTAGGCTCACAAAATATTATTATTTATTGGAGTGTCCTTTGTTTCTAAGTAACAGCATGATTTTCAGACTGTATTAAAAATTATAATTGGCATGAGCTTAAAATAATGTGCAACAGCATTGGAGACATTAAGCCACACGGCGGGGATGTACATTAGCCAGAAAGCTTCACGGGGGTGGGGAGGTGGTCAACGCAATTGTCAGATAATGCTGAACCAAGTCAAATTAATTTCTAATCATTTGTAGAAGGTAGGCAGCCGAGAACCACCAAGCCCTTGGAATCTGTAGGAACCACAAAGGTTGAGTGTCAGGCTAGAAATATGGGGCCTCACCCATGCCAGTAGTTGGGATTCAAGGAATGACATTTTCTAAATTCAGACTTAATCTCATTACAACTCCTATTTTCTTGACTTTGCTGAGCAGAAAATTCAGTAATAATGAAGGGCCAGAGAGTGCCTCCTACCCCCAGGCTGCCGGACTATAAAGGCTGTCCCCGAATTTTAACCAGAGTTAGAACACATTCAAGTGTCAGCAACAGGTTAAGTGCCGAGCAGATCATTAAGGTAGGCGCAATTCCTTCTCAGCAGGCTGAAAATCTAAATAAGTGAGGTAGGCAGAACACCAGGTAAATTAAGATACATCTTATCCTGTCTCCCCACTGTGAAATGGAATCTTAATGTACAGAGGCCCTCATGGGGAGAGAAGGAAGCTCTGGCTGTGGAGCCGGAGCTGGGGGGTGAGCATGAGAAGCAGGAACGGAGGCTGGGTTGAATGGACACGGCTGTTGCTCAGGATGCAGACAGGGTGAGGTTATCACTGGCATACCTACTGCTTCATCCTTGTGAACTCTTGAAACTAGGAGAGGCAAAACGGAGAGAATGTTGTGACTGGGGGCTTTTTGAGATGTCTTAATGTCTTGTTTTGTAACATGTGGCCCATGGCAACTGGAGACTAGCATCTTTATGGGGTTAGTTTGTAACGGTGCTGGGGACAGAATAGGGGAGGTAAGCAGAGGCTAGAACTGGTCCATCGCTGGACCATCCTACTTGCTCCTTCTGCCACCCAGGGATGAGCTCTGGGACTGAGGACTCAGAGGAAGAGCCACTTTTCTGCCTGTGGCACAAATGGCTAAGGCTCACGGATATCCGTCCTTTTCTTGGGCACATAGGGAGACCACATTTTCTAGCATCAGGAAGCAGCATCTCACACCGCTGAAGGGAGCTACACAATAGGCTGATGTTCTTGTGGTAGGATTTTGAGCAGCATTAAAGCCCAGGGGGAGAAATTATTATTAAAGACAGATAAGTACTGCTGACTTAGGATTCTGTGACTTTCTCAAATAAGCCTGGCCTATCTCGCATCTAATCATAAGCTCCAAGAAACTGGGTTTTTGGTTAGACACATCTGTGTTCACACTGCAATCTGCCACTTAGTTATCTATTTCATCTTGGGCAAGTTCCTTAAATTCTCTGGGCCTCAATGTCTTCCTGTATAAGATAAAGGTAGTCATAGACTTGTCCCAGAGTTTGTTGTAAGATAGGATGAGTATACAAGCATGCTGCTCAGCGCTTGGCATGGAGCTAGTGCTCAATGAATCTTTTTCTGTATAATTGTTATTGTTCATAATGGGGACCCTTTGAGCGGACACTGAGATCAGCAACCTCCTCGTTCTACAGGTGAGGGTTTGAAGACCAAACGCCAGACCAGGACTTGTTCTTTTGTGCTCCCTGGAAATTCTCAATCTTTCCTGTTAGCTCAGGATGCCCAAACGATGCTTGAGAAGTGTCTGCAGGAGTACAGTTCTTTAGAGTTATGATGATCAAGAAGAGACTGGTATGTAGGACAGGGCTCCTGGGACTGCAGCAGCCCCTACTAGGGACATGACCCAGCTCCTTGGAATAGCACTGACTTTGGAATCAGACAATCTGGTTCAAATCTTGGCTCTGTCACTTAGCAGCAGTGTGACCTTGTGAGCCAAAGTCTATATCTCTCTATAGAAGGATGTGAAGACTCTTTGTCACAGGATTATTATGGAGATACATTATAAGACAAACAAACCTGACTTTGAGCAATCCTGAGACTATCCAACATCTAATCTGATATCAATACAGGAATGGATGATTTTTTTTTCTTCTTATTTTTTCTTATATTGAGTGTTAGCTAGAGTCAAAGATTTCTAACATTTTGTTCTTCAGAATTTCTAAGGATTTAAGAAAATCTGCTTTAAGTCAATATACATATTTTCCAGGTTTATGATGATAACGTGTTCCTTATAGAACATTTGGAAAACAGAGAAACAGACAAGGAAGAAAATGGAAACAACAACAAACTAATTCTACAACCCAGAAATAATACCCAGAGATGCTGACATTTCTGTGTCTTTCCTTCCAGCTTTTCTTTGTTTCAAGCATGTTTAGAATCATACTATCTGTGTAGTTCTTCTTCTTTTCTTTTTTTAAATTTTGCTCTGCATTTTTATGATATGAGCATACTCTCTGTTGTCAGTATCCTTTGAGAACAAAAATGATTTTTAATGCTGTACAAATGTTCTTTTGTTTCTAGGAACCATATATATTTAACTATTCTCCAAATGTTGAGCAGGTAGATTGGTTTTTAATTACAAATATCACTTTGAAGATATCTTTCATTTCACCCTTTCCTTACCTTTCCCAACCTGCTTTCTGCTCTGGGAGGCTCAGATTTATGGTTAATCCAACTGTCCTTTAGTGTTCTGACTTCTGGTTGGTTTTGGCCAATATGGGACCCAGGTAATTGGATTATCTACTTCCCTAACTCACTCCCTGCTTGGATGGAAGGTCACAGCACCTCTCAAGCTGGGTTCTTTCCAGGTTTTACCTCTTCTCCAAGCCCCTTCACCCTAGGAATGTAACAACCCCACTGTTACTAGTTCTGTTTTTTGTTTGTTTGTTTGTTTGTTTGTTTGCAGTACGCGGGCCTCTCACTGTTGTGGCCTCTCCCGCTGCGGAGCACAGGCTCCGGATGTGCAGGCTCAGTGGCCATGGCTCACGGGCCCAGCCACTCCACGGCATGTGGGATCTTCCCAGACTGGGGCACGAACCCATGTGCCCTGCATCGGCAGGCGGACTCTCAACCACTGTGCCACCAGGGAAGCCCCACTAGTTCTGAGTTTGCTATCTAATTCCTGATAGAACCCTGATTGATGTGACATTTTTATGTGTTGTAAACACAGTTGTATCTTGTAGCAATTGTTGTATATGTCTGATCATTCTTTCTAGCAAATTTCTACAAGCCAGCTTAAAATTTCTGATCCTTAGTTTCCTCACCTGTAAAGTGCAATTAATAATAATAATACCCAAACTCACAAGGTTGCTGAGAGGATAAATGTGATCATGTATGAAAATTCTTTACAACCTATAAATTGCTTTAAACATATAAGACACAGGTTATTATCACCACCTACTTAACCCTGAGGAAGCCCTGAAGGGCTTTGGTCTGGTTCCAGGCTTAGGTTTAGCAATATTCATCTTTGAAATGTTTCAAAAACCCAAAAGGAGCTGTGGCTAACAGGTTCCTTTGCTTTGCCACCATAAACTTCCCATTCTTGGCTTCTCTACTCCAAGAAGTGAACTTAGGAACTGCTCTGTTTCGTCCACACACTTGGCAGCCCATTATTTCTGTGTGGAGTTTAACAAGGAGATGTAGGCGATGGACTACTTTGGGTGGCATATCCAATGTATGGTTTGAAGCACAGCTGACCCAGGAGAATTCACTCACCTCCCCAAATGAGCAGTCTCTTTTGAGCTCCTGAGCTGATCTAGTTCACTGCATTCACCACGGATCTGTTTTTTAAAAAATCCATTCAAGCACGTAAGGTAAAAATTGCCTCACTGGCTTTTTGTCTGAAATTTTGGCAAGGTATAAACAGATTTCAGCGTTTATTGCCCTTTGAGTGATTTCCAGCTTTGTTCCAGGAAAAATACAATTAATCTTGTAGCAGCCGCTATATCAATCCGTATGAGGGGTGAGTTGTTTCAGCTATCACGTGGAGTCTCTCACTTCTTTGGTTGTGCTCATCTTTTTTGGCTGAGGGTATGTGTAATGCACACCAGGGGAAGCCTCTTGCTTCCATATGTGTACTTGTCTGCAAAGTCCCAAGACTTGTAACTGGTGGGGCCTCTGAGCATCCAGCCGTGCTCCCTCAGCCCAGCTAACACATCTGGGAAAGCAGTGCAAGGGGCCCCCATGAGTGGATAGGGAGGGTATGTGTTCTGAGAGAATGGGAGCCAGGTCCAGTTGACTTGCATTTGTCCTGGACATGATGCTTTTTGGCTGTTGGCTGGAGGAAAGGAGGAGAGCTGGAATCCTAATATCTTGAGACAGTGCCACTGGCTCCCTTCTTTGCATGATCTTTGTTCTCCTAGTGGTATGCTCTAGCACGAAGCTTTATCAGGTCCAGTCTAGCCTAGTGCCCGTGGGCCACTGAACACATTTCCTTTCCTTCCAACAGCTTTGCAGAACCTGGTATTGGCTTGACTGTGAACCTAGCCTCAGCTGGTATAATTCTTTCACTTTGATTATCACCCATACTGATCCTGGGGCAGAGAATATGCCAGCTCTCTCCCTGTCATTGAACTAATATGTGACCTTCAACAAGCTTCTTAACATCTCTGGGTCAGGGCTTCCTCATCTGTATAAGAAGCTGGCTAGATCACAATTTCTCCAACTTCTTACTGCAGAGACACCTCTGATTATTCCTCCCACCCATCGCCCTGCTTTCCTGCCAAACTGAATACAGTATTCCCCCTTATCCGTGGTTTTACTTTCTGCGGTTTCAGTTACTTGCGGTCAATTGTGGTCCGAAAATACTAAATAGAAAATTCCAGAAATAAACAATTCATGTTTAAATTGTGCACCATTCTGAGTAGCTTGATGAAATCCCATGCCTTCCCTCTCTGTCCTGCTTGGGATGTGAATCATCCTTTTGTCCAGCACATTCTACCTCTCAGTCACTTAGTAGCTGTCTCAGTTATCAGATCGACTGTCTCGGTACCACAGTGCTGTGTTCAAGTCACCCTTAATTTACTTACTAATGTCTCCAAGCACAAGGGTAGTGATGCTGGCAATTTGGAGCTGCCAAAGAGAAGCCATGGTGTTTCCTTTTAATGGAAAGATGACAGTTCTTGACTTAATAAAGAAAGAAAAAAATCATAGGGTGAGGTTGCTAAGATCTATGGTAAGAATGAATCTTCTCTCCGTGAAATTGTGAAGAAGAAAAAAGAAATTCGTGCTAGTTTTGCTGTTGCACCTCAACTGTAAAAGTAATGGCCGCAGCTCATGATAAGTGCTTAGTTAAGATGGAAAAGGCATTAAGCTGGTACAATACAATATTTTGAGAGAGAGAGAAAGATCAAATTCACATAACTTCTATTACACTATATGGCTATAATTGTTCTATTTCATTATGCATTATTGTTGTTAATCTCTTACTGTGCCTAATTTGTAAATTAAACTTTATCATCGGCACGTATGTGTAGGAAAAACATATTAGGGTTCAGTACTGCCTGAGGTTTCAGACATCCCCTGGGCGTCTTGGATTGTATCACCCGCGGCATATAAGTGATTGTGATTTTTTTGTTTCCCAATAAAAATCTAACTCATCCCTTGTTAATTTTATCCACTGAAATGTGCATTTCTCCCTACCTCCTCGGCCACCACCATAGCCAAGCTACACGATCTCCCTCAATAGCCTCCTACTTATCTCCTGGTCTCTACTTTCTCCCACCCTGCAGATGGAGTGCTCTTGTCAACTCCCCTCTCTGCTTGGCTTACGACCCTTTAATGCCTGCCCGTTGCTTATGTGATAAAGTCCAAAACGTAAAATGGAGGACCCACAGGCATTGATCCGCCTCTTCAGTGTCAAATCATGCCACCCAACCTTCCCTCATTCTCTGGGATGCCCACCTTGGCCTTAGTCCAGTAGGACCTCCATACAAGCTGTTTCCTCTGCCTCGTCTTTGTATGTCGTGGGTCAGTTTTCCAGATGGGGTCAGATTCCTGTGCTATGGGCTCTACAGCTGAGTTCACTTGCTTCCTAGCATCATTTCAGGGGGTCATCGTGTTGGATCTTCCCACAGACCACGAGCTGCCCCTTGGCATGCATCCCTTGTATTTAACACCCGACCTAGCACACAGTAGGTACCTCCTAGACAAAGAGTAAAGGAAGAAAGGGAAGAAAGGAGAGAGAGGGATGCCCAAGAGCTTGGTTATTCTGAATAAAGGTCGAGTTTCCATTTGGACCTTTGAAATAGTGAAGATAACACAAAATGCCCCATTTCCAGGGTATTTATAGTCAGGTTGGAACCAGCATTGGCCACTCTGTGTGTGTGGGCAGAGGAGGAGAGGCACCTTCACCTGCTTCCTCTGGTACCTTCCCTTTTATCCCTGCTGTGGGTGGAGGGAAGTGATGCTGGTGCCAGCGGTGGCCTATAATCTGTCCCTCTGATTGATGGACACTGGTAGGGGTCAGGCAGAGCAACATACAGAGTAGAAATTGACACAGGAATCATTAGTTCTGGCAGCAGGCGTGAACGAAGAAGATAACGGGTTTTCTTTTTTCCCTGCTGCAGAGGAGCTTAGACATCACCCATCCCAGCGCTTCCCCAGTCTCCCCGTCTGTCCACCTCTCCTGGGAAGTGTGCTAAAATACAGATTCCCAGGTCCAGTGCACAAATTCTAATTCTATAGGTGTATGGCAATTCTGATTCAGTAGGTGTACGGTGAGGGTTTAGAGCCCTGTTTTATTAACTAGGGATCCTCAGGGGTACAGGTGCTCACCCAGCTTTGGGAAGCACTGACTTAGAGTCCAATCCCTTTATTTTGTTGCATCTTCATTACAACAGCTTTGAACCCTATCAACATGGAACTACAGTTTTTGTTTTGTTTTGTTTTCTCTCATTAAGGAAGGTTACATCTTTTATTTTCATACCACATTTAGATTTTCAAAGTGTCCTCACTGCTCTTATCTCCTTTGATTCTCATAAAAGTCCTTTAAAGCCAGTGGCACTGGCACCATCACCCTCTGTAACCGACATGGATACCAAGGGTCCAGGCTGCCGGAGGTGGCACCACTGGTTCTACAGTCTTGACCCTTGCATTCCTCTCTGCGAGATGCCCACATGTAATTCTAGAATGCCACACACCTTATGTCCTATTTTGTGATATTTAATTTCTGTATTAAACCTTTGCAATTCACCTTAAAAGAAATGATTGATGGCCTTTCCTCATTTTTAAAAAGGGTGCTTTCCAAATGCATAAAGGTAAGACACTGCTAGGGGAGGTTTTATGGCAGGTGTTCTTGGCAGCAAACCCTTTCCTTTTTACGGCAGTCTGGAAATTTTCCTGGGTAATAACTTTCTTTTCTTTTAACAGGCATAAAGTAAAGAGGTTCTAGATAGTTGGATCATTATCAAGTGATTTTCCAAAGACAAAATCAAATGATTTTCCAACAATTGTCAACACCATTTAGGCAAAAACAAGAGTTGTCCACATCTGGAAATCGAATGCATAAATGTTTGAGCTTTCCCTTTTTATTGGGAATGATATTTGGCTACTCAAACTGTGATTCCTTAAGTGGCAATTAGACTGGGGAGCTGGGAGAAAGAAGTTTGGGGAAAGGTATTCATGGGACTTCCCCAAATGGTAATATTTCTCTTGTGAACAGAGAAATATACATTTGTTCTTCCTCTCCCCGAAGGTTGAGAACAAAGCAACCTTCAGTATGGGCTGAAGAGGCAGAAAATTTTAGCTGTGAAAATTAACACTGGGAGAAATTGAAGGACTGAAAACAAAGCAAGCTACTCGTGTTCATTAATTCACTCAAGCAATATTTTGAACCTCAGTTATGTGATTATAAGCTTGGCTTTGTGCGAGGCACTGGAAATTCAGGTGGTCAAGAAGAAATTGTGGGGCTTCCCTGCTGGCGCAGTGGTTAAGAATCCGCCTGCCAGTGCAGGGGACACGGGCTCGATCCCTGGTCCGGGAAGATCCCACATGCTGTGGAGCAACTAAGCCCGTGCACCACAACTACCGAGCCTGCGCTCCAGAGCCCGCGAGCCACAACTACTGAAGCCCACGAGCCTAGAGCCTGTGCTTTGCAACAAGAGAAGCCACCTCAATGAGAAGCCTGCACACCACAACGAAGAGTAGACACCGCTCACCACAGCTAGAGAAAGCCCAGGCACAGCAACAAAGACCCAACATACTCAAAAATAAATAAATTTATTTAAAAAAATTAGCAATGATGATCTTCATAATGATTTTTTTACATTGTACGATACCAGGTGTCTATCTAACATCATTCTCCTGTTAGGCTGTAATTCACAATTTCTTCTTTTTTAAAATTAATTGATTTAATTTATTTATTTTTGGCTGCGTTGGGTCTTTGTTGCTGTGTACAGGCTTTCTCTAGTTGCGGCGAGCAGGGGCTACTCTTCGTTGCGGTGCACGGGCTTCTCATTGTGGTGGCTTCTCTTGTTGTGGAGCACGGGCTCTAGGCTTGCAGGCTTCAGTAGTTGTGGCACATGGGCTCAGTAGTTGTGGCTTGCGGGCTCTGGAGCGCAGGCTCGGTAGTTGTAGCGCACGGGCTTAGTTGCTCCGCAGCATGTGGGATCTTCTTGGACCAAGAATCGAGCCCGTGTCCCCTGCACTGGCAGGCAGATTCTTAACCACTGTGCCACCAGGGAAGCCCATCGTTGCTAATTTATTGAGTGCTTACTTTATGCCAGGCACTGCGCTTTATCAACCTTAACTCACCCCTTACAACAGCTCTGAGTTGTAGACACAATTATTGATTTCATTTGATCACTGAGGCAAGTGAGGCAGAGGGAGGCTAAGTGACTTTCTCAAGGTCACACAGACAGTCAGCAGTGGCATTGGGATTTACATCCGTCAGTCCAACTCCTAAACCCCTGCTTTCATCAAGGTAGACCCTCCCTCAAAAATACTTACTGCCTGAATGAATGAATGCATGAATGAAGTAATTGCAAGTATGATGAGTCTTTTCAAAGGGGAAGCACAATATAGCAGAGGGGTTTAAACTAGTCAGGTCTGAGGGTCTGAGAGTGGCATTTCAGCTGAGTCCTAGGATAGATCAAGTGGATGGACAGTGGGCGGAAGTGGTAGGATGTGAAGGTCAGGAAGTCAGTGGAGATCTTGACACAGAAGAAACCTTAAAGACCATCAGGCACAGTCCTCTAATTTTGTAGACGAGAATATGGAGGTACAGATTAGGAATGTAGAGATCTGGGATGACTAATCAGATTTTTCTGGCTTCAGGAAACATCCAGAAGTGGTTCACTCTAGTAAAAGTAGAGATTTTTTAAAAGACCACTTGCTCTGTTATACCATTAGGCTGTAGCAGGGTATCCTAACCTTTTTCCCATCATGACATGCATAGAAAATAATATTTGGTTGGTAAAAGTAGGTTAAATGGAGGCAGCTGCAAGAACTCTGGGTGCTTCAGGCCCCACCTGGACAGGTGAGCACATCTGTGACCATCCAGCACTTAGCTTTTGGGAGAAGACCTGGCTCCAAGACCCACCATGGAGGTGTGTGAATGGCTTCCCCTGGAACTACCCATTCCATGCTTTCCTCTCAAACTGTGTTGTCCCCTCCCCTCCCAGTCCCATCCCTTGTACCTGTATAGGTCTACACAGGTTCAACTTCACAGATGTATCAAAGTCTGGAGTCCATACTTGGAAGTCCCCTCTCCCCCTTGCCCCCAGCATTGGCTAGAACTCCAAACTGACCTTTTTCACCAACCCAACCAAATGGCCAGTCTTTCACCATAAACCATTTTCTGTTGGACAGAAGTAATCTAATTAAACTCATATTTAGTTGTGAATGACTACTATACTGTCTATTCTCCTAAGAGGAGAGAGGATTTACCTTGAAAAAGAAGAGTCAATTAACTAAAAAAAGTGAATCCTATAGATCCAAGAGCAACAGGGACGTTGCCTGGGAAGGAGCCAGCCTCCCTGCACCAGTGACATGAGAATACCTGGGGAACAGAGCCCCTTTCTCCAGCAATGTCAGCAACACACTGCCTCTCCTTTCAGCTCCAATGTGGATGCATTTCCATCAACCCAGACTAGGTAAACATCCCAGGATTATGGCTTGTGTTTTCTATCTGGGAATCTGGGTGCTGTTAGTGGCAACTAGGTTCTCTTAGTTGTTGGATTGTTGCATAGGGAATGCTTGATGTGACAAGGGAAAAAGATGTTGACAATGTGAAACTGATCTGGTACCCAAGGTCTAGTTGCATATGGGTGAGTGTCTGGTTGCAGGCGTAGCAGTTGCAGACGGGGCAGAATGTTAGAGAATATACCTTCATATCCCGGGCCGGGCACCCCTTGCCACACCTCCCTCAAACTTCTCATCTCTCCCAATTCACTACCTTGCTGTCTTGGTGCCAGTTTCTGATTGATAAAGTCACATCTGACCTTGTCTCTGTCTGTGCTTGATTTGTCAGATGGGGCACACCCAACTCTTCCTGATGGAACTTCCTCTAGGCAATTAAATGTTCAGGTGACAGCCACTTAGCAGAAGTATGATTTCTCTTAGTAGTGTGGACCTAGCCAACAGTTATCTCATCAGCAGTTTGGGTGGTAAGGCCTTAGGTGGAGGGCAGGGCAGGTTAGTAATTAGTCAAAGATCCAGCCTGACTGCACTTGCATAATGTAAAGTGTGAGGAGTCCCAGGCGTGCCTGTCACACCTGAGCAAGGAAAGCGCTGCAGCCGACGAGGCCTCGCTGGGCTGCATTCTGAGGCTGTTACTCAAATTTTGGGAGAGGAATCCTATGGGAGGTTTCTCAGCTATTGTTCCTTTAAGCAGACTTCCATGACAGCCTGGAAGGAAAGAATAAATTGGGCTTCATTTAGCATATGTCACTGTTTTAGTTTCTAGGGTACCACTTTGTGGGGACCTTCAGATACTTCTTTAGTCAATATCTTCTCAGGCAAATGAATTGTTTGGATTATTTAAAATATGTCATCTCCATCAATTTTAACAAATGCCTCAGTTATCTGCCTGGATATATATATATATATATTTAGTCACTGCTTTAACATGCATCCTTTTAAGTCATACAATGACCTGTAGAAGGAAGGTTTTCTCTCTCTTCTTTCTCTGTCCCTCTCCCTCCCTCCCTCCCTCCCTCCTTTCCTTCCTTCCTTCCTTCCTTCCTTCCTTCCTTCCTATGTCTTTCTATTTCTTTCATCTTTCAACGTATCATACCATAATTCTTTGTGTTCAGCTGTGTGAGTTTCCTAGAATAAGAAACTTATGGGCATTTGATTCTTGTAGTGCCTGGAAGACTGTAACAACTAGTACTAGTTCTCATTTACAAATGTGAGAAGTAAAGCATTAATAGGGAAATGTCTTCCTTATCACTCAAAATATGTTAGTGTGAAACCTCTTGCTTGTTGAATTTCTGAGCAAATCTAGTATATCTTCTGGCTATTGCTATGTAATAAGCCATCCTAAAACTCAGGGGATAAAACAAAAAGCTATATAAGAATAGCATAGGGGGCTTCCCTGGTGGCGCAGTGGTTGAGAGTCCGCCTGCCGATGCAGGGGACACGGGTTCGTGCCCCGATCCCGGAAGATCCCACATGCCGCGGAGCGGCTGGGTCCGCGAGCCATGGCCGCGGAGCCTGTGTGTGTGTCCGGAGCCTGTGCTCCGCAACGGGAGAGGCCACAGCAGTGAGAGGCCCGCGTACAGCAAAAAAAAAAAAAAGAATAGCATAATAGTTATTATTATAGCTATAATATATGAGAGTTATTATTACTATAGTATTATTATTATTCAAAGCCTTATGGATTAGCTGTGGGTCAGCTCCTCTTGGCTGGGCTTCACTGGGTGGCTCTGCTGGTATTGGCTGGCTTGCTTGGTTGATCTAAGATGGGCTTGACCAGACTTATTTTGCTGTATGTAACCCTCATCCTCCTCTTGGATGAGCAGTCTTCACAGAGTGGCAGCAGAGGTGCAGGAGGGCAAGCAGAAACTTATAAGGCATCTCAAGGTTTAGGCTTGGAACTGGCACACTTTCATGTCTACTTCATTTTACTGGCCAACTGGTCACATGGCTGAACATAAGGATTCAAGGAGGAGAGAAGAATTGGATTAATAATGCAACTCACCAGGGCTAGTGGACAACACATTCACAAAGTGAAGTTCATTTTCTTCTTGGTAGAATGTTAAGGAATAAATATGGGTGGTGCAGGGCAGGGGCGTAAGCAAAAGAGATGTGATTCCAAGGCCTGAACTGCACCTTCTTTTGTGTACAACACACACACACACATGCACACATACATACATACCACACACGTACACACACACAGAGTGTTAAATAAAAAGGAGATACAAACATTTAAAAAAGCAAACAAGTACATCTTTCTACCCTTTTACTGGACACCCCTATCCTCCATTCTCCCACATATTGTCTTTACTTTTTATGCTTTCATTCTTACCCTCACTTATTTACTCAATTAAAAAAGAGCTTCAGGGCTTCCCTGGTGGCGCAGTGGTTGAGAGTCCACCTGCCGATGCAGGGGACACGGGTTCGTGCCCCGGTCCGGGAGGATCCCACATGCCACGGAGTGGCTGGGCCTGTGAGCCGTGGCCGCTGAGCCTGCGCGTCCGGAGCCTGTGCTCCGCAACGGGAGAGGCCACAACAGTGAGAGAGGCCCAAGTGCCGCAAAAAATAAAATTAAAAAAAAAAAAAAAGAGCTTCAACCATGGAAAACTCTATCACTCATCATTTAATAAGACTTGCTCTGGGAAGGGGTGCATATAACTTGGCAGGCTCATTAACCATTCATTTTTTTAGAATTGCATACCCTGGATGCCGTTGGTTTATGTAAATGTTTCTCTGGTGTTAATGGTGGCCTTGTTTGTCACCTCCTAGGACAAAAGGAACTACTGCTTATGAAAAAATGAGAAGACAGATCACCTCTGCCTTAAGAGGTTTTCAGAAAGGTTTGTCACTAGATGAACTAGGAAGGTATGATTCAATACCAACTGGTCCTTTTAGGTTGTGGAAGGAACGTTTATTTAAATAAGTGTTTGCAGGTATAGACCTTTACTCTAAATGCAACGATGTAAGTATTAACTTACAGGCAAATTTGAAAAAAAAAAGTCACTGAGGGGAGAGTTAAGTGAAATTCCTTAAACAGATTTTTAAGACTGCTGTGAACTCCTTTTGTCTGTCTTGAGTAAGTGTGTTACTCTTTAATGAGATTATTTTGATGTTTTCACCAGGTTTGAGTGCAATGTCTAACAAAGCTTTCTTTCTATTCCTCTCCCCCCAAGGAAATGTAGTTCTGTTGGGCTAACAGTTGATAGCCAAATTATTATACCCAATTGTTCTGATTTATATTTTCCAGGTCTGCCTGTAGGATTTTATATTCTGACTGCCTCTGGGCTATGTCGACATTAGGTAACTAGATCGACCACCTTTTTTCTTTTCCATCTCTAGCAAGTCAGTTGTGTTGACTCTGCTGTGACTTGACATCTTTCCTTGACACGTGCGCCACTCTTGTCACTGAGATGTAGTAAAATGCCCATTGGGCTCCAGAGAAAGTGTTCCTAGTTCTGGCTCCCCAAGGAATAGCCTATGATCTTGGGAGGAGGAATTTCACTCCCATACTCCCAGTTTTCTTATTGCAAGACAAGAGTTAGGTGAGATCATCTCTTTTCCAGCTCCAACACCCTTGGATTGTGAGTCCTCCAGTCTCTCTGCTCTGACCCAATGATGCCAGTTGAGTGTTTCAGGAAAGTGAGGAGACTTGCCAAGTATCCAAAGCTGGTTGGAAGCAGCGTAGGGGTGCTCCCTGCACCTCTACAGTCTGGAGCCCCTCCACCCTCTCACCCTGCCTCCAATCCAGGGCCCCCCTCCTCCACAAACTCTTCCCTCTGCTAGTCCCCCAGTTAACGAGATGTCTGTCCCACGCATTACAGCTCACTTCTCCTTTCTTAACTTCAGACATCATTTCCTGAAGTGCATGCGAGTTCCTTGCAGGTGGGAGGATGGCTTCCCTTCTTATTTTCACCCAACAGTAGCTTATTCAACACTGAGGGCCAACCATGTGCCAGGCACTGTGCTGTGTGCTGGGGACCCAACGGTGATCAGGAAAGACCCAGACCTGTGTCATGGCATAAGCTGGAAGAAGGTTTGGTTTTGAGAATAGGCAAAAGTTTTGCCTTAGACCTGGTTTAATGTTACTTTTGCTTTGATTTCCTTTTGAACAGACACATTAGAATAGAAGATATAAATGAGACAAAGATAGAGGTTGGTGATGACACTCCCCATGTCTCTCATGTTATGATATGCACAAGTGTCTGAGCATTGGTGGTCTTGGCAGTCTATGTGAAGGGGGTACTCTTTGTCTTTTATAACTTCAGCTACTTTAACATCCACAAACTATTTATCTATATCTGCATCTATATCTATATGTATGAATATATGTATACAGCTGACCCTTGAACTATGTGGCGGTTAGGGGTGCCGACCCTCCATGCAGTCAAAAATCCACTTATAACTTATATCCGGCTCTCCATATTGTATCCTCAGTTCCACTGTATCCACGGTTCTGCATCTGCAGATTCAACCAATTGCGGATGGTGTAGTATTTACTATTAAAAACAAAATCCATGTATATGTGGACCTTTGCAGTTCAATCCCATGTTGTTTAAGGGTCAACTCTATGTATATACATACATGTCTATGTACATGTGTGTGTGTGTATATATATATATATCTGTATCTCAATAATTTTGACACTCAATGAAGCCTGCCATCCAGGCCTAATACATAAAGCCCAGATTCTAAGCCTGGAAAAATCTTGCTGAGCCAGCACTAAGACAGTCTCTCCAATCTCAGACTGATTTCAAGGTCAAAGGTGTTTTCATTTATATCCTCAAAGAATATTTCCATAGTTCCTGCCTTCAGGGAGCTCCCACTTTCAGTGATCCATGAGCCTTTGGTGTACTGATTCACAATGACTACAAGAAAACCCCAAGATTCCCAATTAATCATTTGTTGCTGTTTCTCTCTAAATGGCCATTTTAACATCCTCTAGATAATTTACTGATATTACTTAGTCTTATTCTTTATGTTTTTTTCTACAATTTCGCCAAATTCTAGCTGAAAGCCAGCATTCTTTGTCATGTCGTCAACATCCTACTACACACAGGTGGGTTTTCTCACTACAGGAGGTCCTTGACTTTGCTCCTATTTGAGATCATTTTCTCTGTGTTGTTTCTACCTCCTATGTGAATTTATGGAAGGCTGTAGGGTTTGCTTTCTTTTGTTTGTAGTTGAGGATTTTATAGTTAATTAGATAATGTAACTTTTATTTTTTAATCTCTAAAATAAATATTAACAGTCCCAGTGGCATAGGACTCTCACAAACATTTAGTGAAATGATGCCTGTGAAGGAATTTAGCTCTACACAAGAGACATAATGGATGCCTTATCTGATGTCATGTCAAATGTTTGTCACATCTGATTTAATTATAAAGACATTAAAAGATTTCCCATACAAAGATGGAAAAATCTAATAGTCCCATTCCCTCATATGACTCATATTTTCACAGTAATGACTTTAGTACCAAAGAATTGGAGGTCAAAGTACTTGAGCTCTGTCACTTACTAATTGGACAGTTTACTTTAGCTCTTTGTGGCTTGGTTTCCTCATCTGTAAAATGGAGTTCATAATACTCCTTACCTCCTAAGATGGTTGTGAGCAGGCGTTGATTTGTATAAAACACTCAGAACAGTACTGGAGTGCAGTGAACATGTAGTGTTAGCTATTCTTATTCCTTTTAAGCTTTTGTCCACTTCCAGATGCATGTTTATCTCACTGTAATCTTAATGTCTGTACAGTCTTGTCTCCTGAGACTTTAATTTAAACAAGTTTGCTTAGAAGTAAATGTTAATTAGTTTTAATGATTTTATAAGTGTCAATCAAACTGATACACTGTCTTCTGCTATTGGACATTTAGTTTGCCCCCACCTTTTTTAAAAAAACAATATAGATATACTTACAATGTACAAGTCAGTACATTTGATTTTCTTTTTTCTGTATTGAATGATAGTCTTACAATAAATTCTCAGAAGTGGATTACTACATTAAGGGATATAAGTGTCCTATGGCTCATTATCTATTGCTATATTGCTTTCCAAATGGATGGTACCAGTAGATATGGATGTTTAAAGGTTTGACAGTGTAGAGAAGGGTTTTGGCAATTCAGCCACCAGGTCTGGTCTTTTAAGCAATCACCTTGAGAAAGTAGGAAATTAGAGTACAGTCTGCTTCATCACTTTCTTTACTGGCTGCTCACCCACCCACTACCACACTGCAGAAAACAGAGATGAGACAGGTGTTGGTGGGTGACTGCCCTAGACTCAAGTATTGCCCAACTTTCTTCCCACTGGTCATTCTGTAGCTCCCTGTGACTTGCTCACTCACTGTTTGTTCTTCATTACCTGCCCAGGCTGTTCCCGTGCCTTGAAGGCCTGTTTCTGGATTTTGTGTCCTGGTGTCCTGACCTGACTCTTTTTACCCCACCCCTCCCATTCTTTTTCTCTGATCAAATCCTCACTTGTCTCCAGGAGACTCCTGAAGCCCAGGATAAACTATACGTTCAGCTCTGAGGCCTCCTACCAGCTTTTCAGCGGAGTGCATGGTCTTTTGACTTGATGCTGGCTTTGTGCACCTGCCCAGCAGGTAATAAAAATGGTCTTCCCTGAGCACAAAGAGCAAATGCAGAGAAGGGAGCTTTTTGTGTAGGTCCTAGAATCAGTTTCTTAGACCCCACAGAGTCTGGTCTCCACAAATGAACTGCTATTTCTCTAGAGTAGCAACATCTTTAAAAACACATGCAGAAGACAAAAACCATTTAGAAATATCTATTAAAGTTGAATATATGCATATGCTATGACCTAGAACTTCCACTCCTAGGTATAAATTCAACAGAGAAGAGTGTATAGGTGAACCAAAAGACATGTGCTAGGATGTTTACAGCAACATTATTCATATTACTGCAAACAAAAGAGATGTTCACGTAGGGAGAATGGATAAATAAAGTGTAAAATATTCATCCAAAGCAGTACTATTCAGAAATGAGAATGAACAAATTGAAATGACAGGCAACCACGTTGATGAATCTCACAACTTCAATGATGAATGAAAGAAGCCAACCAAGAGTGTCTACTGTATAAATCCATATAGGATTCACCACCAGGTTAGTGGTTCCCAGTGACGGAGAGTGGTTGAGAAGGAGCAGGGGAGGGCTGCTGGTGTTCTGACAATGTTCTATTTCTGGATCTGGGCACTGGATGTAAAAATTCGTTGACCTCTACTCTTAATGACTGTTGTAGTTCTCTGCAAATGTCATTGCCAAAGAGCATTCTTTTTTTAACATCTTTATTGGAGTATAATTGCTTTACAATGGTGTGTTAGTTTCTGCTTTATAACAAAGTGAATCAGCTATATGTATACATATATTCCCATATCCCCTCCCTCTTGCGTCTCCCTCCCACCCTCCCTATCCCATCCCCGCCAGGTGGTCACAAAGCACTGAGCTGATCTCCCTGTGCTATGCGGCTGCTTCCCACTAGCTATCTATTTTACCTTTGGTAGTATATATAAGTCCATGCCACTCTCTCACTTCGTCCCAGCTTACCCTTCCCCCTCCCCGTGTCCTCAAGTCCTTTCTCTACATCTGCATCTTTATTCCTGTCCTGCCCCTAGGTTCTTCAGAACCATTTTTTTTTTAGATTCCATATATATGTGTTAGCATACAGTATTTATTTTTCTCTTTCTGACTTACTTCACTCTGTATGACAGTCTCTAGATCCATCCACATCTCTACAAATGACTCAATTTCGTTCCTTTTTATGGCTGAGTAATATTCCATTGTATATATGTGCCACATCTTTATCCATTCATCTGTCAATGGGCATTTAGGTTGCTTCCATGTCCTGACTATTGTAAATAGTGCTGCAATGAACATTGGGGTGCATGTGTCTTTTTGAATTATGGTTTTCTCTGGGTATATGCCCAGTAGTGGGATTGCTGGGTCATATGGTAGTTCTATTTTTAGTTTTTTAAGGAACCTCCATACTGTTCTCCATAGTGGCTGTATCAATTTACATTCCCACCAACAGTGCAAGAGTGTTCCCTTTCCTCCACACCCTCTCCAGCATTTATTGTTTGTAGATTTTTTAATGATGGCCTTTCTGACCGGTGTAAGGTGATATCTCATTGTAGTTTTGATTTGTGTTTCTCTAATGATTAGTGATGTTGAGCATCCTTTCATGTGTTTGTTAGCAATCTGTATATCTTCTTCCCAAAGAGCATTCTAAAACCCAATGTAAGTGGTATTTTTATTACCTATTATTTAGAATTTTTTTTAGGGTATCGGTGTCATCGTTGCTTGCTAGTTAAAATGGAAGGCGATGAGGAGCAGTGGCATCTCTGTGATTCTTCTGGCTTGGTGTCATCTGTTTGTAGGAAGAGCATTGTGTCTTATGCATCTCTACCTCCAGTGCTTAACATGTAGACATTGATAGATGTGTTTAGACAAACTATTTGCTGAAGAGGGCAAAAAGCCTTCCCTAGATTTAAGTAACTAAGGATTTATTCAAATAACTATTAGCAAAATTATTAGAAAAAAAAATCAGAAATTGCTTAGCAATCTGGTGAGTATTGAGCAGCCCTGGGAGAGTTGGTTCCCTGGAAGCAGAGCAACTGTTTTCACAACAGTTGTAATGAGGATGAGTAAATCTGAAGGGCCAAGTCCCTTGGTCATGCCTGTCAGGCTGCGAGGGTATGAGCCTGAGCCTGTGAAGTTGCAGGGAAGGGAACTTGGTTGTTTGAAGGGGCTGAGCTTGGCTATGGGGATTCAGTGCTGGTAGGGTGGCCACAGACAGCAGTGAAGAGTCTGGATATCACTTGCTGGGGCCATTCCATAGCGTGGGAAGTGGAAGATTGAAGCATGGCAGCAGTCAAAACTTGGAGGTGAATATAAGTAGGGGTTTGAAATCCAGAGAGTCAAAGAGGACCAATGTGACATTAATATGTAAAATTCTGAAACATCTGATTATCAGGGGTGATTTATTAAATATTTTACTATGCCAGGCACTGTGCTAAGTAATATTTATTTATTTATTTATTTATTTATTTATTTATTTATTTATTTTATTTATTAGTTTCTGCTTTATAACAAAGTGAATCAGTCATACATATACATCTGTTCCCACATCCCTTCCCTCATGCATCTCCCTCCCTCCCACCCTCCCCATCCCACCCCTCCAGGCGGTCACAAAGCACCGAGCTGATCTCCCTGTGCTCTGCGGCTGCTTCCCACTAGCTCTCTACCTTACGTTTGGTAGTGTATATATGTCCATGCCTCTCTTTCACTTTGTCACAGCTTACCCTTCCCCCTCCCCATATCCTCAAGTCCATTCTCAAGTAGGTCTGTGTCTTTATTCCCGTTTTACCCCTAGGTTCTTCATGACATTTTTTTTTTAATTCCGTATATATGTGTTAGCATACGGTATTTGTCATTCTCTTTCTGACTTACTTCACTCTGTATGACAGACTCTAGGTCTATCCACCTCATTACAAATAGCTCAGTTTCGTTTCTTTTTATGGCTGAGTAATATTCCATTGTATATATGTGCCACATCTTCTTTATCCATTCATCCGATGATGGACACTTAGGTTGTTTCCAGCTCCAGGCTATTGTGAATAGAGCTGCAATGAACATTTTGGTACATGTCTCTTTTTGAATTATGGTTTCTCAGGGTATATGCCCAGTAGTGGGATTGCTGGGTCATATGGTAGTTCTATTTGTAGTTTTTAAGGAACCTCCATACTGTTCTCCATAGTGGCTGTACCAATCCACATTCCCACCAGCAGTGCGAGAGTGTTCCCTTTTCTCCACACCCTCTCCAGCATTTATTGTTTCTAGATTTCTTGATGATGGCCATTCTGACTGGTGTGAGATGATATCTCATTGTAGTTTTGATTTGCATTTCTCTAATGATTAATGATGTTGAGCATTCTTTCATGTGTTTGTTGGCAGTCTGTATATCTTCTTTGGAGAAATGCCTATTTAAGTCTTCTGCCCATTTTTGGATTGGGTTGTTTGTTTTTTTGCTATTGAGCTGCATGAGCTGTTTATAAATTTTGGAGATTAATCCTTTGTCAGTTGCTTCATTTGCAAATATTTTCTCCCATTCTGAGGGTTGTCTTTTGGTCTTGTTTATGGTTTCCTTTGCTGTGCAAAAGCTTTGAAGTTTCATTAGGTCCCATTTGTTTATCTTTGTCTTTATTTCCATTTCTCTAGGAGGTGGGTCCAAAAGGATCTTGCTGTGATTTATGTCATAGAGTGTTCTACCTATGTTTTCCTCTAAGAGTTTGATAGTTTCTGGCCTTACATTTAAGTCTTTAATCCATTTTGAGCTTATTTTTGTGTATGGTGTTAGGGAATGATCTAATCTCAAACTTTTACATGTCCCTGTCCAGTTTTCCCAGCACCACTTATTGAAGAGGCTGTCCTTTCTCCACTGTACATTCCTGCCTCCTTTATCAAAGATAAGTTGGCCATATGTGCGTGGGTTTATCTCTGGGCTTTCTATCCTGATCCACTGATCTATTTTTCTGTTTTTATGCCAGTACCACACTGTCTTGATTACTGTAGCTTTGTAGTATAGTCTGAAGTCAAGGAGCCTGATTCCTCCAGCTCCGTTTTTCGTTCTCAAGATTGCTTTGGCTATTCGGGGTCTTTTGTTTTTCCAAACAAATTTTGAAATTTTTTGTTCTAGTTCTGTGAAAAATGCCAGTGGTAGTTTGATAGGGATTGCATTGAATCTGTAGATTGCTTTGGGTAGTAGAGTCATTTTCACAATATTGATTCTTCCAATCCAGGAGCATGGTATATCTCTCCATCTATTTGTATCATCTTTAATTTCTTTCATCAGTGTCTTATAATTTTCTGCATACAGGTCTTTTGTCTCCTTAGGTAGGTTTATTCCTAGATATTTTATTCTTTTTGTTGCGATGGTAAATGGGAGTGTTTTCTTGATTTCATTTTCAGATTTTTCATCATTAGTGTACAGGTATGCCAGAGATTTCTGTACATTAATTTTGTATCCTGCTACTTTACCAGATTCATTGATTAGCTCTAGTAGTTTTTCGGTAGCATCTTTAGGATTCTCTATGTATAGTATCATGTCATCTGCAAACAGTGACAGCTTTACTTCTTCTTTTCCAATTTGGATTCCTTTTATTTCCTTTTCTTCTCTGATTGCTGTGGCTAAAACTTCCAAAACTATGTTGAATAAGAGTGGTGAGAGTGGGCAGCCTTGTCTTGCTCCTGATCATAGTGGAAATGGTTTCAGTTTTTCACCATTGAGGACAATGTTTGCTGTGGGTTTGTCATATATGGCCTTTATTATGTTGAGGAAAGATCCCTCTATGCCTACTTTCTGCAGGGTTTTTATCATAAATGGGTGTTGAATTTTGTCGAAAGCTTCCTCTGCATCTATTGAGATGATCATATGGTTTTTCTCCTTCAACTTGTTAATATGGTGTATCACATTGATTGATTTGCGTATATTGAAGAATCCTTGCATTCCTGGAATAAACCCCACTTGATCATGGTGTATGATCCTTTTAATGTGCTGTTGGATTCTGTTTGCTAGTATTTTGTTGAGGATTTTTGCATCTATGTTCATCAGTGTTATTGGCCTGTAGTTTTCTTTCTTTGTGACATCCTTGCCTGGTTTTGGTATCAAGGTGATGGTGGCCTCGTAGAATGAGTTTGGGAGTGTTCCTTCCTCTGATATTGCTTGGAAGAGTTTGAGAAGGATGGGTGTTAGCTCTTCTCTAAATGTTTGATAGAATTCGCCTGTGAAGCCATCTGGTCCTGGGCTTTTGTTTGATGGAAGAATTTAATCACAGTTTCAATTTCAGTGCTTGTGATTGGTCTATTCATATTTTCTATTTCTTCCTGAGTCAGTCTTGGCAGGTTGTGCATTTCTAAGAATTTGTCCATTTCTTCCAGGTTGTCCATTTTATTGGCATAGAGTTTCTTGTAGTAATCTCTCATGATCTTCTGTATTTCTGCAGTGTCAGTTGTTACTTCTCCTTTTTCATTTCTAATTCTATTGATTTGAGTCTTCTCCCTTCTTTTCTTGATGGGTCTGGCTAATGGTTTGTCAATTTTGTTTATCTTCTCAAAGAACCAGCTTTTAGTTTGGTTGATCTTTGCTATCGTTTCCTTCATTTCTTTTTCATTTATTTCTGATCTGATCTTTATGATTTCTTTCCTTCTGCTAGCTTTGGGGGTTTTTTGTTCTTCTTTCTCTAATTACTTTAGGTGCAGGGTCAGGTTGTTTACTCGAAATATTTCCTGTTTCTTAAGGTGGGATTGTATTGCTATAAACTTCCCCCTTAGAACTGCTTTTGCTGCGTCCCATATGTTTTGGGTCGTCGTGTCTCCATTGTCATTTGTTTCTAGGTATTTTTTAATTTCCTCTTTGATTTCTTCAGTGATCACTTCGTTATTGAGTAGTGTATTGTTTAGCCTCCATGTGTTTGTACTTTTTACAGATCTTTTCCTGTAATTGATGTCTAGTCTCACAGCATTGTGGTCGGAAAAGATACTTGAAACAATTTCAATTTTCTTAAATTTACCAAGGCTTGATTTGTGACCCAAGATATGATCTATCCTGGAGAATGTTGCATGAGCACTTGAGAAAAATGTGTATTCTGTTGTTTTTGGATGGAATGTCCTATAAATATCAACTAAGTCCATCTTGTTTAATGTATCATTTAAAACTTGTGTTTCCTTATTTATTTTCATTTTGGATGATCTGTCCATTGGTGAAAGTGGGGTGTTAAAGTCCCCTACTATGATTGTGTTACTGTCGATTTCCCCTTTTATGGTTGTTAGTATTTGCCTTATGTATTGAGGTGCTCCAATGTTTGGTGCATAAATATTTACAATAGTTATATCTTCTTCTTGGATCGATCCCTTTATCGTTATGTAGTGTCCTTCTTTGTCTCTTCTAATAGTCTTTATTTTAAAGTCTATTTTGTCTGATATAAGAATTGCTACTCCAGCTTTCTTTTGATTTCCATTTGCATGGAATATCTTTTTCCATCCCCTTACTTTCAATCTGTATGTGTCTCTAGGTCTGAAGTGGGTCTCTTGTAGACAGCATATATATGGGTCTTGTTTTTGTATCCATTCAGCCAGTCTGTGTCTTTTGGTGGGAGCATTTAGTCCATTTACATTTAAGGTAATTATTGATATGTATGTTCCTATTCCCATTTCCTTAATTGCTTTGGGTTCGTTATGGTAGGTATATTCCTTCTGTTGTGTTTGTTGCCTAGAGAAGTTCCTTTAGCATTTGTTGTAAAGCTGGTTTGGTGGTGCTGAACTCTCTCAGCTTTTGCTTGTCTGTAAACGTTTTAATTTCTCCATCAAATCTGAATGAGATCCTTGCTGGGTAGAGTAATCTTGGTTGCAGGTTTCTCTCCTTCATCACTTTAATTATGTCCTGCCACTCCCTTCTGGCTTGTAGAGTTTCTGCTGAGAGATCAGCTGTTAACCTGATGGGGATTCCCTTGTGTGTTATTTGTTGTTTTTCCCTTGCTGCTTTTAATATGATTTCTTTGTGTTTAATTTTTGACAGTTTGATTAATATGTGTCTTGGCGTATTTCTCCTTGGATTTATTCTGTATGGGACTCTCTGTGCCTCCTGGACTTGATTAACTATTTCCTTTCCCATATTGGGGAAGTTTTCAACTATAATCTCTTCAAATATTTTCTCAGTCCCTTTGTTTTTCTCTTCTTCTTCTGAAACCCCTATAATTCAAATGTTGGTGCGTTTAATGTTGTCCCAGAGGTCTCTGAGACTGTCCTCTGTTCTTTTGATTCTTTTTTCTTTATTTTGCTCTGCATCAGTTATTTCCACTATTTTATCTTCCACCTCACTTATCCGTTCTTCTGCCTCAGTTATTCTGCTATTGATCCCATCTAGAGTATTTTTCATTTCATTTATTGTGTTTTTAATCGATGCTTGATTCATCTTTAGTTCTTCTAGGTCCTTGTTAACTGTTTCTTGCATTTTGTCTATTCTATTTCCAAGATTATGGATCTTGGAAATAGAATCTTGGATCAGCTTTACTATCATTATTCTGAATTCTTTTTCAGGTAGACTTCCTATTACCTTTTCATTTGTTAGGTCTGTTAGGTTTTTATCTTGCTCCTTCACCTGCTGTGTGTTTTTCTGTCTTCCATTTTGCTTATGTTACTCTGTTTGGGATCTCCTTTTTGCAGGCTGCAGATTCGTAGTTCCTGTTGTTTTTGGTGTCTGACCCCAGTGACTAAGGTTGTTTCAGTAGGTTGTGTAGGCTTCCTGGTGCGGGGGACTAATGCCTGTGTTCTGGTGGTTGAGGCTCGATCTTGTCTTTCTGGTGGACAGGTCCACGTCTGGTGGTGTGTTTTGGGGTGCCTATGGCCTTATTATGTTTTTAGGTAGCCTCTCTGCTAATGGGTGAGGTTGTGTTCCTGCCTTGCTAGGTGCTTGGCATAGGGTGAGAAGCACTTTAGCTTGCTGGTCGTTGACTGAAGCTGGGTGCTGGTGTTGGGATGGAGATCTCTGGGAGATTTTCGCTGCTTGATATTATGTGGAGCTGGGAGGTCTCTTGTGGACCCGTGTCCTGAAGTTGGCTCTCCCACTTCAGAGGCACAGCACTGGCTCCTGGCTGCAGCACCAAGAGCCTTTCATCCACCCTGGGCTGACATTCAGAGCCTCCTCAATGTACTCCTAATGGGGAAGAAAAGGCCAGTCTTTTCGAAAACCTGGTGATCCAGACCAGACCTCCTCCTGTGAAATGGCTGCGCAGTCCCACTGCAGATTCTTGACTCATATGGTTGTGAATTCCATCAAAGGTAATTCCTATGGGGTTGGCTGAGGTCTTTGTTGGGATGCAGTACAGCTCATTTCCCACAGGTGTTGATCCAAAATGCACGTCCTCTTCTGATGGAAATACTAGGGTCACGACTAAATGCTGAACAGCCACCAATGAAGAAATGCTGGAACCTCTTCCGCCCCGCTTTGTTTTCAGTCCTTCTCTCTGAACGCGCCTACGCTTTGAGCAATGGAGCCGGAGAGGGAAAGAAAAGCGGCCAGAGCTCCAAGCGGCAGCAGCCAGGAATGACTCGGTGACCGCTAAGTAATATTTAAATACCTAATCTCATTTTATCCCCATAACAACCTAATGAGGTAAATATTATTGTACCCATTTTAAGGGCAAAGTACAATTCATTCAAGATCACATAGTAAGTGAAAGAATCTGTGTTTAACTTGGCCTTTTCTGACTCAGAAGTGTTGGTTCTTAACCACCAAGTTTTGCTTCCCAGATTCAAGTGCAGAATTCCAGCTTTTAGGTGGAAATAAGGAGGGAGGTCAGGCCTGGGTGGCAGGGCCCTAGTTTGGTAGGGATTAGAATATTTGGACAGGTTATTAGGGCAGCGGTGGCAACACCGACAAAGAAGACAGGATCCTGTGCTGAAAATGCATCAACCAGAGGCAGTTCCTAAGTACCTCTGCAGCAGGTCCTGTGCTGGGCACCAGGGATGCCAAGATGACGGATGGTTGGTCCCTGAGACTCAGGTCTTCAGCACCAAAGCAGAGCCTGGTTATCAGAGTCAGGTACAAGGGCTGAGTGGGACCGAGGCAAGGCTGAATTAGTACTGATTTTCTGAGCTGTTGGACTGGGCCTCTTTCAAAGCCTAGGTCAAAGTTAGCCTTTAGGTGGGGTATGAAGTGGCTTTAGCCATGGAAAAAGTACACTTTGGAATATGGGAGGAATAAAGGCTAGGGCAGGGCTATTCTGCTTGCCCAGACTCCACTCTCTGTTCTAGAAAGAGCACCTGGGTTTGGGAAAACTGCGTTTCCTCTATTGGAGACAATCTTGGTGAGTCTGTCACTCAGTGTATCCCACCCTTACCTGATAAGAGAGTGGGTATGTGATACAATATAAGCTAATTAAAATCCAAAGTGATGTGACAAAGACTGAAAACAGAGAACATTCACTTAGAATGCAGGAACCTGAAAGCTTGCTATATTTTTTCTTACAATCTAGAAACTTGTGAAGGATTGGGCTCCTGTCCTTTCTTAGGCTTGTTTTTTTGCCCTGTTCCTAGATTAGGTGAGCTAATCTAATCAGCTGTCCTAAGATTTCCATATTTGTAAGCAAGGTAAAGAAGGTTTCTATTGCTTACAACTCAAAAACCCTGACTGATACAAAGGTAATACATATGAAATTAGAGAAGTTTCTTTACTAGATTGTGAGCCCCTTGCAAGAAGAACATCTTCTTCTTCATCTTTGAATTCAGAGGTCTTAGGTCAATGCTTTGCATATGGTCAGGGCTCACTAAATGTTGGTTGACTGAATGATTAAGTGAATGAATGAATACAAAGATCATCTTACATCATTCAGCCCAGCAAGGTCATGTAGACATGGCTTAGAACTGGTGACAAATCAGTTGGTGGGGCAGCATTTTCAAGCCTTCATGCCAATCATTTTAATCCAGCCAAGAATACTTCCTGTTATGAAAGTAAAACAAAGGACATCTTCATTTTAGCAGCAGCCACCACTTCTCTTGAGAGAAATGGGGTTATTGTAATTCCAGCTTAGTTGAAATACGTAAGGCTTACTCATCCTGTGCATAAAATTGATAACTTGTACATCTGGGACTGACTCTTTCTTTCCAATTATTCCATTTTAGACTTTCATAATTCAACTGAGCCTTCAGCTTTTGAAAAGTCATTTTGGAAAATTATTTTGCCTAAGTACTAGTAAATACTGGCACGTGTACTTGGCAGATGATAGAAATGTTTCACTTAGTCTCTAGTGGCCCCGTGAGCAGAATGAGTGGCTGGAGAATAGGCTGAGTTGGATGGCAGCAAAATGTGCTGGTCAGTTGTACTTTCTGAGTTTCTTTCCACCCAAATGAGGATGATTTATTTTAAAACTTCACAAAAGAGGACCAGGCAGACTAAAGAAATGCACACATACATCAATAACCAGAATGGCTAGTAGTGGGAAGATTGTTGATTTTCTTCTTTGGCTTCCTGTATGTGGCCAATTGGAAGATTCAAATGATGTCATTAAGTTTGTGTTTGTGGCCCATAAGCATGGCTAAGTTGGTAATGTTTTTTTTGTTTGTTTGTTTGTTTTGCAGTATGTGGGCCTCTCACTGTTGTGGCCTCTCCCGTTGCGGAGCACAGGCTCCGGACATGCAGGCTCAGAGGCCATGGCTCACGGGCCCAGCCGCTCTGCGGCATGTGGGATCTTCCCGGACCGGGGCACGAACCCGTATCCCCTGCATCGGTAGGCGGACTCTCAACCACTGCGCCACCAGGGAAGCCCAGGTAATGTTTTTATAAAGTGTAAGCAACAGGATTTTTACAGCTAGAAGATGACATAGCTCTTGGCAGCTTCAGTGATTGATTGTATCATTGGCCATCTCTCTGTGTTGAAGGAATGGAAATTCTGGCTCTTTAGAAAGTATCTGACTTTTATAGACTTGAGAGATACTCAAATCTTTCTAAACTAAACAGGCACTACTGTTTAGAAAGAGGGTGGTGAGCTAATAGATTAGCTGTGTTTGCTCCTGTATGTGGATCTAGTTTTAGACCAGGTTTATACCAACATGGTAAATGGAGGATTAATAAAATTAATCCAATAAATAAAGTTAAAAAATTGCCTTCAAATATTTTGTGGCTAAGGCTTACATTAAGATACAAAATTTGAAAAATTGCTACAGTTTCTGTTTGTTTTTGTTAATGTAAACCTGAACTAATTTATTTGATCTTTGAAGAAATTACATAATTTTTTCTCATAATTGGCTTCTCATCCAGTCTAAATTATTTTATTTACTGCCCTGCTATAAAGTTAGCTAATTTTTCCTACTTCTCAAAGTGAGTTTGAGAAACCGTGATAAATATATATGGGTGCCTAAAGCTGTATGAGAATTGCATGAGGCAGGGGTTACCATTTTAACATCATGAACATAATCCTAATTTGAAATGTATAAAAAGCGAACTAGAAAATTTTGCTTTTTGAAAAGGAATGCTCTAGTTGGATTGTGCCAGGCCTGGCAGGTGGTAGAATTCAGTTTTGGATCTAGTAAAGGGAAATCTAAGGAGGCCTCCAGAGGTGGTGAAGCAGGCAGGGGCTGGACCTGGGGGTGGGCTTAGACACGGTGGCTATCACAGAGCTAGGAGGGACCTGGTGCTGGGAACAGGTCTGGGTTATTCCGTGAAACCACAAGTCTTAGCCTCAAAGTCTGGGTAGTCAGACAAATGCTGCAAGATCAATACGTTTTTCAAGTGGAGCACAGTAAATAGAAGTCAGATTTGTCAGCCAAGAACAGCAACACAGAAAGGAGAGACTGGTAACAGAGCATTACAGTCTTGGGGAAGGGGTTTGGAACCAGCAAGCCAAAATCAAGGCAAGGAGGCTGAGCCCTCGATGAAAAAAGAGTTTGAGGTTAAAGTCTTGTCATCTGCTAAATTGTGTCCCCCAAAATATATGTTGAAGTCTTAACCCCCAGAACTTGTGTGACCTTATTTGGAAATGGAGTGTTTGCAGATGTAATCAGGTTAGGATGAGGTCATTCAGGTGCATCCTAATCCTGTACTACTGATGTCCTTATAAGAAGAGGAAGATGCTTTGTGAAGAGAGAGACACATGGAGAAGTCCAGGTGACCACACAGGTAGATGTTGAAATGATGCAAATGCAAGTCAAAGGATGCCAGGGGTGGACAGCCACCACTGGAAGCTAGGAGGAGGAATGGAAGGGTCTACCCAGAGTCTCAGAGGGAGCATGCCCCCACCCGCCAGCCCTAAAATCTTGATTTTGGATTTCTAGCTTCCAGAACTGTGAGAGAATGAATTCCGGTTGTTTTAAGCCAAACAACTTATGATACTTCATTATGGCAGCCCAAGGAAACTCATGCAAATCTTCTTGTATATTTCCTATTGTACTGGTCTTAAACCATGGATAGGTCTTTTTCCCCAGATGGTGACAAGTTGGGACCCCTGACAGAAGTGAGAAATGGGGAGACGGGTGAAGAGCAAGGCAGTTCTTATCCACATTAAGTGACCAAAACCTGAGGATTGATGCATTTTTCCTCTGCCATGTAGTGAATCTCGGGTGAGCAAAGCACTCCTCTTCTCAAAGTATGAATAGGAGCAACACAGTGTAATAACAGATTGTGTAAATCAGCTCTATCTTCCCCACGTTAAGTTCTTGCCCTTATCACCTTATGTTATCCATATGGCAAAGGAGAGCGTCAGAGAGCTCAATATTTGAGTTGAGAAACACTATGAGATGTTCCTAGAACTCAATGCCAAGACCAGTGGGAGTCCACGTGGTGCCAGAGAAATCCACAGACTCCAACCTTGATTGTCTGGTTGAGGAAGCAAAATAGGGATTGAAGCTGACTGGGCACCACATGGTTAGAAGGACTGGGGGCAGTGGTAAGTTGGAAAGTATTCAAGTAGGATCTTTCTCTTTAAATACTACTTCATCCTCCCATTTCTCCTCCCTCCTTTCTCTCTCTCTCTCTGTCTCTCTCTCTCTCTGTCCCCATCTCTCTGTCTCTCTGTCTCTCTGTCTTTCTCTCTCTCTCTCACACACACACACGCACACCTGCTGGCTAAATTCTGTGAGACCATCAATGTCCTGATGAAGATATTCTGGGAGGACTCTGGACCAAGGTCATCTCTTGGTTCCTAAATGTTCGTCCATTGCAGCACTGGGGAAAGCCCTAGTGTTCCTACTCCTCTCAGAGGACCCCATGGCTGTGCTGATCAGAGCACCAGAGCTGTCCCTAGACGGACCAGGGATGAGCAGAGATGTCTTGTCAGGTCACCCCAAGGGGCCTTGCCTTCAGTCCTGGCCACATCCTCCTGGGTACGTTCTTCCTCCTCAGGAATCTGGATGCCGCCTGCTTGCTTCTCTTCTCCACAGCTGCCAACTTGTACTTGTCCTTCTGGGTTCTCGTTTTTCCAGACCAGCTGCAGAAAGGAATGGACACACTGGGTTCCCTCCTTTCTTGCTGCTTCATGAGCTCTTACCTCCATTCCACATTCAGGAAGTTTCTTTTTCTCTCCATTTTTCCATCACTGGGGAAGGACAAGGCTACAAAGGTAAAACTCATAAACAAAGTTCTAAAAACTCAGGAAAAGCTGTGGGACTAAGAATTCTTATTCCTTCTGGTCCCTTCCCACAGTGACAGTGACTGCAGTTCCTGACTTTCTAGGCAGTTCTATAAGATGACTTGGGCCAATTGCTAACCTTCCATCCTTAAGAGTGGAATTTATTAATCCCTCCTCCCACATTTTCTTTAATGATGGAAAGACCAAATGGTATAATCTTAGTAATTTGATAAAATGTTGCAGAGTCATTAGCACTATTACTACTGAATGTATAGACCAGGCGTTAAAAAACATAACCTTTTGAAAGTGTTACCTGTGGGTCATGCTGCAGGACTATAACCTCATTGCAGACACTGGCGAATGTCCCTCATTTAGAAGGAAAGTCAAGTGTACCAAGAATGTGGGATGACAAAAGGACAACTACTGTATGATTTCACTTATATGAGGCACTTGAGCAGTCAAAAAAATTTTTTAGTAGTTAAATATATAGAGACAGAAAGAACAGTGGTTACCAGGGACTGGGGGGGAGAAGTTATGGGGAGTTATTTTTTAATGGGTACAGAGTTTCAGTTTAGGATGACGAAAAAGTTCTGGAGATGGATAGTGGTGATGGATGCACAGCAATGTGAATGTACTTAATGCCAATGAACTGTACACCTAAAAATGCTTTAAATGGTAAATTTTATGTTATATATATTTACACACACACACACACACACTTACACACACAGAATGTGAACCGCATCCCCTAAAGTAAAAGTGAAAAGCAGAGAGTAAGGTCCTGCAAGGTCCTGCAAGGTCCTGGACCTGGTATTGGCAGCCATCCTCTCTCACTGAAGTCATCTGAAAAACAGACGACTCCAGGATAGTGTGTCTTGGTGAAAGTGATATTCCACAGACCTCTTAAGGAGTGTCCTGCAGCTGCAAATCTGCACTGTGAAGCCTGTGGGTTTCTCATATTAAAAGAAAAAAAAAAAGGTAACACAATACCACTCACCAAATAACGCAAAACGAACATTCTTGTTTTCTCTGGTTTCTCAGAGCCAGCCCAAAGTTTCTTTATTTGTAATGCAAATACAAGAAAACAGAGAGTATTCTTGAGTCCCTTTTGAAATTTTCTTTTGAAACTAACATTTTCCTGGAGAGATTTATTAAATTCTTAGAAACTGCTAAGCAACTACTTCTTGTATAATAGAATTTTGCCTCAATGAAGGTTCTTAAATACTTTGGCTTTCAAGAATTATCTGTGAAAAAAATATGAATATACTTTCTCCCATTAACAGTGAGGTCCATGTCACATGAAAGTACTTTCTGAGAATATTAACATTATAATACCATCCTGAAAATTTTCATTAAGAAAAAGTCATTCTTCATATACCTACAGCAATTCATTGTTCAACACTACAATAAGCTATTCCAATCTTATTCAAATAAGCTCTGAAAACACCAACCTAATGTTAACTTATTCTGGAAAGAGTTCCCTGGGATTTCAGAGAATGTGTAGCTTCTTTAGAATCATGGTTTAGAAAGTTAGACATGGTTAGCGCTGGACAGAATTGGTTTACAATCTGGTCCTGTGACTTAGCTTATATAACCTTGGCCAAATGACCTTGATCTTAATTTTCCTGAGCCTCAGTTTTCAAATTTATAACATGGGACAGATGATAATTCACATATAACAGCATTGGTAAAATAATTAAATAAGATATGAAACTCTGAAGAGGAGGAAGTGGCTGGGCACCTACCACTGTTTCTTTTTGCTTTTTGTTTATAATTTGTTGTCTGGGTCATATATAGTGTTTCCCATTAGGTTTTGCCTGAACAAAAAATGAGACTTTTGAACATCACTGTGATAATGTATGAAAAGTGCTAAGTATAGTGCTTGGCATATATAAGAGTACCTGCTGTGGTATATTCATTCATTCATAGCCAATTCATCCATCCATCCATTTATTCATTTATTAAAACAAACATTTATTGAAAACCTTCTCTATGTCAGGAGCCCTTCTAGTAGCTATGAATGAGATAGACAAAGGTTTTGCCCCCATGGAGCTCCCATCCTAGTCAAAGGAGATAGATAGTAAAGAGGGAAACCAAAAATTCAGTGAGTTACCTGTGCTAGGAAGAAAATAATCATGGCAATGGTTAGGGAATAATGGAGGGAGAAGTGAGGCTTATTCTTCTGTGGTTCTTCAGAGCGGGTGGAGGATTCCTCTCTGAGGACTTGACAGTTGAGTGGAGACCACAGCAGTGCAAAGTCAGGCATATGAAGCTGTGGGAGAATGGTGTTCCAGGTCCTTGAAAATCCAACCAAAATTAATTTGGAAATCCAGAATTTTAGGGAGAACTTTATGAATTAAAGCTGTGGCGAATTCTGCCCACCTAGTTTTTTTAGGCTCTAGGGCCCCAGGCCTGACTCAAAGGCTGCAGGTGCTGGGTGTGGGCTGTGTGCTCATGAGCCCACCATCCCTTAAGTATCTACCAAGTTGCGTGCTCCTGGCTCGGCTCTTGTACCCACAGAAGGCTCTCTGGTAGCATCCGTTTTGGGGGCAGCTGGAATTCATCCTTGAGTTTTGGGAGGTATGTAGATATGGCTCTTGGAATAAAAACACAAATGATACTGTGGTTGATGTCAGCAGAGAGAGCCCTGCTTTTTCTGTATCTCCTTCCAGACACATAGGATGCTGAGGCTTTGGTACACCAGAAGCAACAATAAGGGTAGGGACCAAAATCAATGAGTGAGTAGACTGTGCTGGCAAAGCCAAGGCAGAATGGGAGGATTTGTGCAGCAGATCAGAACAGGAAAAGTAGGTAGCAGCTGGGGTTCAAAGCTGTGATGGGGGGAGGTTAAGGGGCTGGATGAATTCTCTGAGCCACAATGACATTACCTTACATCTTCTAAATAGGGCATCTGTGGCCTTGGTCTTGGTCTTGGTTTTGGATGGGGAAGCTGCTGGTTCATTTGATGAATGGAGCTGCTTGTATGGGAAGCCTTGGGTCTCTGCCAAGGTAGATGCTGAATCATCCCAGGGAAGAAAGAGGATGGGGTGAAAGTGTTTACTTGTTGGGTGTGTGAAGGCTCTGGGAAATAGTTCAAGTAATTCAGAGAGTATGAACTGAATGTGTATTATTTGCTCTAGATTACAGTAGACATTATGTGGGACACATTTTAGGATCCTCTATAGAAATAATGGAATCTCCTGATTTCAGAGATCTAGAAGGCCTTGTGATCTAACCAGTTCTTAGAATCCCTCTCTACAAGGATTCTAGGCTAGGTTCTACCACTTGCTTGTAATGGAAACCATGAGGCTATTACTCGACTCGTTAGAAATTATTTCTTCCTCTGAAAATTAGGAATAATCCCTGCCCTGTGTGAAAATGTGTGTGCAAGTACCTTATAAACCATCAAAGACTCTACAAATGTGAGGCTTTGTTTCTTGTGGTTAAGAGAGGAGCAAAAGACACCATGGGAGTAATGGGTAGGGGTGGATGGTACAGCATGAATGTGGCCATGAGAGCAGGGTCTTCACAGATAACAGGACCTTGATGAGGTTGAATCCTCACTCATATTTGGAAATTTGGAATCCTCAGATTTGGGGGGTCTTCAGATTGAGCTCAGAATGATCAGGCCCTGGAAGATTGACCCATGGTACTCAAATTCTAAAGAGACTGATGTAACCGCACCACCAATGGTTTATTCAAATGCCACCCCTCCCCCACTCCCCAGCATTAACATGCTAAGATCCTTTGATCCTGTGATAGTCTTCACCCTGTGATCTAATGTATTTTACCTACAGCCTAGTTTTGGATTAAAACTTGCGACTCATCTTTTGCACTTTTTAAGCTCGGGAACTTAAACTCAGTCCCTCTTTTTGGTTAAGGAGAAAAGAGATAAAACACAGGTTAAACGACTCCTCACAGGTTGTATAAGTTTTCAGGGGTGTGGAGGAGAGAGCAGGGTGAGACCTCCCATGTGCTCAAGTTTTACCACTTCTTGGGGAGGCCTGGTATAAGAAACTAATTTTAGAACTCTTTTACTAGTCATTGTTCTCCCATTAAGTGGCTTCAAAAACATACCCTTACATAGGCTTGATTCAGACATTTATAAGGTGTTAGTACATTTTTTTAAGAATACAATTGGAGGAATAAATTTGGCTTGCCTGTTAATACTAATATGAGACTCTTGGTGTACTAATTTGTATAAACTCCCTCATGTATCTGCATTGCCATTTGGATGCCTACCTGCCCACCACACTCACATTTCTCTATTGATCAAGAGGGAAAAATAAAATCCTAAAAATTTACCAATTAACACTTTTCTGTAGAAAATGAGTATAGGAATCCCCAGAGAAAAAGAAATGAATGAATAAAGTGTTATAAACATGAAGCTAGATTTTCCTTCATTTGCCCCAGGAAACACAAGAGACTCCTTCATGTGCTAATTTAATAATGTGCAAGGGGTCGGCACCTATATGCATAGCCAAAGACTCATTGCATTTTCAGAGGGTGTCTCCAGCTAAACCGGTTTTTTGATAAGACATTTTAAGGGAATATTGGGGATCAGAAGAATGACCTTTACAGATCTCTTCAAACCAGGAATACCATCCCCAGTGGGGTTTGAAGGATCAGGTTGGGAATGTGAGTCCCCCTATAGTTGCTTTGCTGACCACCCAACACTGTTCTTTTTTACACCATAATTATTAATAATAACAACTATGTTGTATGGCACTAATTGTCTATAATAGTCTACAAAACACCCTCACATTTTAAAAGAATCTTATTGAATTCCTTGAAGACTCTGGAGTGTAGAAATGATCATCATCCTCCCTTCATTATTGAGAAAACTGAGGCCCAGAGAGGTTCAGCAAGGTTTCTAAGGTTACCTGGCAGGTCAGAAAAAGAGCTGGACTAAGACCCAGTTCTTGTGACCATGGACCTTCCTTTCTTGATTACATCTCATCTGTTGGGGGAGGTAAAAGCACACTTCTTAATGTAACACACTTAAAGAAAACCTAATCCAAATTCACAGAAAATTCGCTTTACAAAAAGATTCACAGCAAAGTTCTTTGAATTATCAAGATCTCCAATGTACTTAAAATCTGATCTAATTTACAAGCCACTGTTCGTATTACTTTAGGAGAGACAGCTCCAGCATGAATATCTGTTCATACAAGGGGATGAGGATGGGAAGGGAAGCCATTTTTGGTTTCTTTAATGGTGGAAAAGCTGGCAGATCTCTAAATAACCTTTGGGTGGTGCCATTTGACCAATCCCCTTCTTGTGAGGGTGTGGTCTATGTTCAAGACATAAAATATTTCATTGCTCAGATGCTGAGAAGTTCAATACCCCAAGAGTTGTTTATCTTGTTTTAGGAATGATGCAAAAATTCAGTAAAAATTTGAGTCTTTTATTGCTGCTGTTACTAATGCTACCTTTTGAATGCTGATGAAAGAAAGCATTTCAATTGCTCAAGTTGGACTGGATCAGAGAAGACATTTAAAAAATCAGACAAAATAATTCTATTAACAAGATTAGTCCAGAGGCTGATGACTAAAGAAAACAGAGCAAACCTAAAAAGAAAGACCAAAAGAACCTGCATTAGAGTAAGCCCATCTTATTCAAAACTCAGCCTTGTGGTCTTACTTATACAGTCACGTCAGTGAAATTGGCTGCTTGCAGGGTGTGATTAAATCTATGTCTATACAGTAGCAAAATGCCAAGTTGAAAAGTGAAAGATTCAATAAATAAACTTTTGCTTTTTTCCCTCTAAGATGCTGAACAACTGGTTTTGTAGCATTTTCCTCATTAAACTGACAGAAGCAACCAGTTGGTCTGGTATCACAGGGATACGGTCCATGAAATCTTTTAAGGTTTCTTCTCTTTCCTTTCTTTTTTCTTTTCTTTCTTCCTTTCTTTTTTCTTCCTGGCCTTTTCCCGGGGTTCTACAACAATCCCTGTGACTTATGAGAACACAATCCCAAAGCTTTTCATAGATTTCAGGGCAGCTTAATTAAACATATCCCAAGTGTCCTGAAAGAAAGATTATCACAATTTCTTCATTTCCCAATTTTTGCTTAAACTGATCCCATCTGTGTGTTTGAGGATCAGTGTGGGTGGGAAATGCAATTACATCAATATTTTATTTTCAGGAAAATAGCAGGCAGGAGGGTCCACGGAGACCCATTACATTTTTCGGAGTTCAGTACAATTGAGTGCTGTTAAATAAACCATTGGCATACAATCAACTACCATTTATTTTAGTGCAGAATGATCTGTTACAGTGGATAGAAACCATTCAATACCATCGACAAAGAGATAGTTCTTAGCCTTAAATTAGTTAGCCTATTTTTGTAATGAATAGAGACTTAATTCGAGTTTCCTCATCCTGGGAACATGAAACAAAATTATATCATACAGTGAGCAACGGTTTGAAAAAATTTTAATTTAGTTTGGCACCGTGCGTTCTTCTAATTACTGCTGGCTCTTCACACAGCAGAGACAGTGACCCCAAGCCCAGGAGCAAAACAGCTGCTTCTCACCTGCAGACTCATTATCGAACTAATTATTCTTCAAATAATTTTATAATATTCATGCTGAACCTCATTCTGAACCTATAAATAGAGACTGAAGTCATTTACAGTGTGCTGCCCTGCCCATTCCCGCACCCCTCCTCCACCCCGCCATGTTGGAGACTGCGCATGCCCCAACCTCCTGGGAGGGAAATGTTTTCGGTTTTGAAAAAAGATTGTCTTGTTTTGAAGTAGCTTTCTGGATTCATGTTTCCAAACCCAGTGTGGCCAGTGTTTGCTTCTGGGCCAAAGAGCATTAATTAAAACCTTCAATTAGTTGTCAACATTTGGAAATTGGAGATTTTACGTAACAATCAGCATTCCTGACTTTTCCTAGAGTTTGGACAATCTGGGAAAGCTGAACTCCCTTTTCCGAGAGACACCGATTAGCTAGGGCTAAGTCACAAGTTCCCCTTTCGGAAAGGGCATGTGCTTGCTACAGCTCCATAGCCAATGTGGGGACCAGGCATCAGTTACTGATCATAATTCTATACCTGTCTCCATTCATTTTATTTCCTAGCTGGTTCGAAGGATTTTAATTTCATGGGCTCTAAGCATTCTTACTTTTAGAGGTCCCATTTCACATTATCTTAAATATATTTAATCCACATGCTGCATTAAATAGAGATTTTGGGGGGCAGAGGCAAAAAGGATTTTATAGTTTTTCTTTTGAAAAGAATTTCAATTTTTCCATTTTCATATTTTGGAGTATGTATCTATATTTAGATATAGCTATAAACTATATAATATACATATGTATGTATACATATATTATGTACATATATGTATGTGTATTTAATAAATATATAATACAAATAATACAATTAAATATATAATAATATACCCCCCCCCCCCCAGTTTTCAGACACTATCATAGGCCCTTTAAAAGTGCATCAGCCTGAGACACTGCCTGAATTGCTTCAGGAATCAAAGGGTCCTGCAGATGCCCATAGGAATTTGAGGTTGTGACCTCTGGCTAGGCACAAATTGGCATTTTAGAGAGATTAGAGGAGCCTGGACAGTGTCCTGATGGATAAGGGTTGCAGAGTCCACTGGCACTGAAGTGGGAGGAAGAGTGTGGCTTTCCAGATCTTGTTGAGGTTTTGAGTTTGGAGGTTTCATTCAAAGACAGCCCTGGACCTTGCTTGCACACTGCTTCCAGGCTTGCAGTGGGATAGTGCTGGCATGGGGGTTGGTTCTGGCTACCAGAGACATTTTAAGACCTTCTTGTCCTTGAGCACGTTCACTTTGGAGGTATCATTACATTCAATCTAATTCATTTATTTTAACTTACAGTTGCATTTTACATTTGTAGACTTTTAATTGAACTATGCATTAATTTTAGATTTTGTGGCTGTCTTTCTGTGGCTTGGAGCCAATGTGTTTATTTTCTTCAGCACCCCAACTCTTTAATTTGTCCTTGACATTCTCTTAGGCCTGAAGCATGTGCCTTTGTTGACTTATGAGGATGGCACATCCTCGGTAAACAGGCTCATGGTGTCTCTAGGGTCTGTAGGATTTCTGGCCGGATGGTCGATGCCTCCCTCTGACTTTCTATGGCTAAGCTTCTCCTCCCAGGTTTTAGCAAAAGATGCCCAGAGAGAGCTGCTTTTTAATATAGCTCTCTTGAAAAGTCCCTGGACCCAAGTCTGTGGTAGCATTGTAGGCCCCTGGATGGGATGAGGAGGAACTTAGCACAAGGCAAATGTCTTCTTAATATGCCTCATGCAGCACCCATAAGTCACTGTTTCTCTCAGCGTTGACCATAGTACTAAAGGGTAGAATCAGTTGGGAGCTTATTGTAAAAGCAGATTCCCAGGCCCTCCTCATACTTTCTGAAGTTTTAAGCTGGGAAGGAATTCAGGGTACCTTTTAACTTGATGGTTAAAAAAATCTTTATTTTCTGTAATAGAAAGATGGAAAAGAAAGGATAGCATTTTATTTTAATTATGATGATAAGCAACAAACCACAATAGTGTAAGCGATGCCTGTGATTTGTCACCAGTGGAAATCACAGACATTTTCATATGACATTCCAGTGTTGGTGGATATCTTGAAATGTCTTTTATGCCCCTTCCTCCTTCAAAATCATGATAGTTATGAGACCAACAACGAGGTATTATTACTTACTACAGTAATAAAGAAGTTTATGTATTATTATATCACCTGCTTATTTCTTTACTATTTTAATAACTGTATCCTGATATTGGTTTTCCTTGTCATTTTATTTTATTTTTTATTTTTTTTGCGGTGTGCGGGCCTCTCACTGTTGTGGCCTCTCCCGTTGCGGAGCACAGGCTCTGGACGCGCAGGCTCAGTGGCCATGGCTCACGGGCCCAGCCACTCCGTGGCATGTGGGATCTTCCCGGACCGGGGCACGAACCCATGTCCCCTGCATCGGCAGGTGGACTCTCAACCACCACGCCACCAGGGAAGCCCCTCCTTGTCATTTTATGTATTTCATTTTAGGTATTTAAAAACATTCTTCTGAGAAGGTGTCCATAGACTGCCAAAGGGTTCGATGTCACAAACAAAGTGCCCAAGGCTGGACTGGAGCTGAGACCTGGCTTATAAGCAGATCCAGCCTTCAGTGATCAGGAGGAAGAAGATTCCAGGCTGAGGGTGGAGCTGGAGCAAAAGCCCTTGGGTGGGAAAAGACCCAGGGATTTTAAGATCAGAAAGAAGCCAGGGAGGTTAGAAGCAGGGGGTATGGGAAAAGTGGAAGTAGATGGGGTTGGTGAAGTAAACTGGGTCAGGGCAGGAGTGTGGATTTTACTCTGTGTTATTGAAAGCAATTGGAGGGTTCCAGAATGGAATGATATGATTAGGCTGTGGAGTAGAAAGGTTTTTTTGAGGAAAGGCGTTTTTAAGTGAAAAAAAACTCACAAAATTTTAGACATCAGTGGAATTGCAAAAGATAAAAATATTAGAATACAGTTATCAGAATATATCTTAAAACTGTTATATAAAATACATGTGTTTTATTAACACATTAAATAACAAGATCTGGGATAGATGTAACAATTGCTACAATGTTACATGCTACAATGCTACAATGTAACAGTTGCTACAATGTTACATGCTACAATGGTGTAGCAAGAATAGAAACAGAAAGTAGGAGAAGAAAGTTAGAAGATTCACACTTTCTAACTTCAAAAGTTACCACAAGGCTACTGTAGTGAAGACAGTGTGGTTCTGGAACAAGGGTAGACATATAGATTAGTGAATAGAATTTACAGTCCAGAAATAAACTCTTGTGTTTTTGTCAACTGTTTTTCAACAAGGGTGCCCAAATAATTTAATGCAGAAAGAACATCCATTTTAACAAATGATGCAGAGACAATGGCATATCTATATTTTTTTTTTTAAAAAAAGAAGAAGGTGGATCCCTTACTCATACCATACACAAAAATTAACTGGAGATGGATCATAGACCTAGACAGAAGAGCTACAACTATAAAAAGTATTAGAAGGAAGTGTAGTGACTTTTAATGAGGCAATGATTTCTTAAATATGATACCAAAAGCACATGACAAAAGAAAATAATAGATAACTTAGATTTCATCAAAATTAAAAACTTCTATGCCACAAATGATGCCATCAAGAAAGTGAAAGGCAACCTACAGAATGGAAGAAGATATTTGCAAATCATATATCTGATAAGGGGTGAGCGTCCATATATAGAAAGAACTCTTACAACTCAATATCAAAAAAACAAACAATGCAATTAAAAAATAGGCAAAGGATTTGAATAGCTATTTCTCCAAAGAAGGTATACAAATGACCAATAAGCACATGAAAAGATGCTCGACCTCACTAGCTATAAGGAAAATGAACATCGAAATCACAATAAGATACCACGTCACACACTAGGATGGCTGTAATCAAAATGACAGAGAATAACATGTGTCAGTGAGAATGTGGAGAAATGGGAATCCCCCATGCAGTGCTGACTGGGAATGCAAAATGGTGTGGCCACTTTGGGAAAAGTGCGGGAGTTTCTCAAAATGTTAAACACAGAGTTGCCATAAGACCTAGCAATTCGACTTCCAGGTATCTAATTAAGATACATGAAAACATATGTCTACACAAAAACTTGTTATCAGCTGTTCATAGCAGCATTATTCATAACAGCCTCAAAGTGGAAACAACCCAAATGTCCATCACCTTCTGAACTGAAAAAGAAAATGTGGCACATCCATATAATTGCATGCCACTGGACAGAAAAAAGGAATGAAATACTGATGCAAACTACAACTTGAATGAACCTCAAAAACATCATGCTGTGTTTAAGAATCCAGTCATGAAATAGCACGTATTGTATGGTTCCACAAGCAGGCAAAGGCAGAACATAGACTAGGGGTTACCTGGGGCTGGGAAGGCGGGATTAAAACGGGGAAGTAACTGCTAATGGGTATAGGGTTTCCTTTAAGGTCATGAAAATTTTCTAAAATTAGACTGTGGTGATGGTTGCAGAACTCTGTGAATATACTAAATACTACTGAGTTTTACACTCTAAATGGGTGAATTTTATAGAATGTAAACTAACTCTCGATAAAGCTGTTAAAAAGAGAAAGAATAGAACCAGAGAAACCGTAGTTAGACGTTTCTATAATAGTCCAGGAGAGAGGTGGCGATGGCTTGGGTTGGAGGGCAGTTATGGAGATGGAGAGGAGTGAATAGATTTGGGACCTCTATGTTTTGGTAGTAGAACTGTTAAGACTTGCTGGTGGAGTGGACAGGGATAGTAGGAGAAAGAGAAATCTTAGAGGTGGAGCAGGTGTGGATCTCCTTGCATGGTCCTGTCCTGTTGTATACATCTATCATTCTACAGCTGAGTGGTCTACGAGCCTATCCAACTGGGTTATTTGGGGTCTTGCTGGCTGGCTCATGGGGAGCTTATGAGACCAAGCTACAGTTATATGCCTGATGATTGATGACGTAGTATTTATTTGCTAGAAAACAGAGGGAAGTGTCCAGGATTCAGTGAGAATGTCTCTGAATTTTCTCTTCAATTCTGGAAAAGCTAGCTATTTGCAGGGCTCTTGAAAGAGTAATAACCATTTTAGCCCAAAATGTTCCTATATAGGTCAGAATCATCTTTCTTCCTCATAAGCATTTCCTCTGAGTGTTGAGGGTCTGCTTTCAAGTTTAAAGCAGCTTTTTAGTGGTATCATCTCTTTTAAAACTGGATCAGAAGGTGAATGTTCTGGAGAGACTAAAATCACCTGGGTAACCATTATAAAAGAGACACGCGCATTTAAAGTCCACAGCGCTACTGAGATATGAAAGTTGCAGTGTAAATTCAGCCTAAGCTGAGAACATTTATTTCCCTCCCCTGCTGTTTTTCCTCATGAGAAATAAGAACAGATACTTGAAGGGGAGGGTGGATTTCATATCCAGAGTGATTCTTTTCATCAGAATCCAGCTTGAACATTATCACCAAGAGACTTATGAAATGCATGGCCACCCTGAAAGAAGAAGTGACAAATTGCCACCCAGCATCCTTGTTTTATTCCTGAAAACTTATGAGCACTGTGTATAGTCAGGGGACCTGGAGATGGAACGAACTGCAGGTTCATGCACTAGAAAGTGAAGCTGCCGGGGCTACTGGGACCTTGTTACTCCCAAGATAGAGAACCACTGGCTAAGCATAAGAGTAAAATTCCTTTGTAGATGGACTGTTACCTGGATGGAATGCAGTATTTGACTCATGTGAGGTAGGCTAGAAGGGAGAAAGAAAGCACAGTCTCCCCTTATAGACCTGGATGCCGGGTCGCTTAGTCAATGGAAGGCAGTGTAGGGTCATGGTCATGAGCACTAGCTCTTTGACCAGACTGCCTGGATTTAAATGTCGAATCCTTTGTTTGTGATCTGCATGTCAATAGGCAAATTACATAACTGTCCTGTGCTATAGATTATGTATCTTATAATGCAGACAGTACTATCTAACTCATAGTGTTGCTTTGAGGATTAAATGAGTTTGTGCCTGGGAAATGCTTAGAACCGTCCCTTGGCACACAGTACATGTTTAATAAATATTAGCTATTATCATTTATTGGGTGTCTCTTATGTGCCAGCAAATGTACTAGATTCTGGGGATGCAGTAGTATACAGGAGAGAAAAGATCCTTGTACTTAACAGAGCTTATAGATGATTGCTTTATTATTTGCACAAACATCCTCATGGCATATGTGGTCCAGAGGCAAGAGATACTCTTCAGAACTGCCCAGCTACCACTTCTTCTGTGATGATAGCCAGTTTATTTATGACAAGGATGTGGAGCCTGGATGCATGCACATAAAAGTCAAAAAGTGATTCTCAAAAGTGGGCAGAATCCTGGCTGCTTGAATGAATCACTGTTACTGATGCGAGTCGTTAGGGGTGGAAATAAGTCTGTAAATCACTGGCTCCAACCTCAGGAGGTGCTGAGTGTGCGAAGATCTTTGTTCCTGGTTTGGGAGTGGCTATCTGAGGAAAGGGAAGGAGTGAGGTGAGAGGCAGGTTTTCCAAAGGGAATCATAGTTGTAGCAGTTGGGGGGTTTCTGTTTCCTTTCAGTCCCATTGTTTCTTTTTTGTTTAACCCCTACTGGGAATGGAGAGCTAGCGTCATGATGCATTATTGGTATTTGTCATGAGAGGGGATCAGTATTATAAGCCAGTGGGAAGTTTAACAATTGGGAAAACCAGGAAGACTTCAGTCTTCTCCTTGGAAGGGCAGGGTGACTACCAGTGATGACGAATCCATCATCACCCTCCCAGGATGGAGCCTGGACTGAGTTTCCATGATCCTGACCAATAAATAGCCCTCTGGTAGAGGGACAGAAAGATCATTCAATAGAAAAAGTCGTTATTTTCTGTCATCCTCTAGACTCTGTGTGTATTCTTCATCAACTACCTGTAGGATTACTTTCTTTAGGATAATATTCTCTATCTTCTCAGTCCTGTTATGTTGGGGGAAGGATAGAAAGGTGAATTCAAGTCTTACTTGAAATGCCACTGGCTACATCCTATTGTCTTCTGCCAGTCCCAATCCAGAGAGGTTGAGTCAACTACCTATGATTATTCTCAATTCCCTAAGGAAATAGAATCTGCCGTGTGATGAGTAATTAAAAAAAAAACCAACAACAAGCCCATGTCTGGTATAAGTTATGCATTAATTATGAAATAGTCCAATGTATGTATATATGGGAGTCCCCACATTTTTTCTCTAGCTAGTGAAAACTCAACTTTCTGATAAATCAACTTATCCTATCACATAATGGGGAGCAGAAAATCATTAAGTTCAGCAGTCAGGAAACATAGTCTGTTGCCTTCTAAGTCTCAGTTTCCTCATCTGAAAAATGGGAATTCTAATACCTAACTCATGGAATTTTTATGAGAATCATGAGATGTGTTTAAAATTACTCAGTAAACTTTGAAGGGCCACACAAATGTAAGGGGTTTTGCATCCCTCTTAGGTGGTTGACACCCAGAGACTTGATGCTGCTAGGTTGAATTGAATTACTAGAATGATCTGGCTCAAGTAGTGCTTTCCGTTTCTTTCCTCTATCTTGTCTTTTGTAGAGCTGCCACTTACTACAACAGTGTGGCCTAAGTGATCCGTTGGAATTATAAATTGTAAATGTGACTATGCTGTTCTATTCTTTAAAAATCATCAATTACTCCTAACTGTACATTGAAGGGAATTCAACCCCTTAGCTGCCTTCTGTCTCTGACTGCCTTTCCTATCCTTTGGCCTCACACCTAAGGTCTAGTGATACCCTCTTCCAGTCCATTCCTGCCCCTCTTTCCCCACCCTGATACCAACCCCAGAAACACAGGGCATTTGATTTAATGCTTTGGTGTGCTTACTTGTGCTATTCCCTCTGTCTGAAAGCTCTTTCCAGCATCTTTCACCCGGCTAACTCTCATCCCTCAATGATCACCTCAGCCATCATCTCCTCTAGGAAGCTTTCCCCAAGCCCCAGATCCAGCTAAGTAAGGAACCAGACCCAGTGTTTCCAGAGCCCCAGGGCCTCAGCCCTGTTATAATGCTTGCCATGTAATCTTGAAATGATCTGTTCACTATAATCAGACCTCCTTGGAGGCAGACATGATGTCTTCTGCGTCATAGTCTCCCTGGTGTGTAGCACAGTGCTTGGGACAGGAGGTGCTCAATATAAACTGAACTGAATTCTCCTTGAAAACTCTCTGAATCAATTAGTGTACAACCCAAAGCAGCAGACACTACTCTCATTACTGAAAAACAGGCGTTCTAATATAGCAGATTCTTTGCAGAGAGGATGGCAGGGCTGACAAGCTGAACAGGGAACAATGAGGTGAATCAGAGAGTAGCAACAGCAGGAGTCGCTACCACCCTAGGGAGAGGTGGGGTTGCCAGGACCACAGGGTTGGGGCCTCTAGGTAGAAGCTGGAGCCAAGGAGGGTCACCTAGAGAGAGCTGGAACCTCTACTGCCAAAGATGACACCCAAAGCAGAGATGGGGAGGGCTTCCCTGGTGGCGCAGTGGTTGAGAGTCCGCCTGCTGATGCAGGGGACACGGGTTCATGCCTCGGTCTGGGAAGATCCCACATGCTGTGGAGCGGCTGGGCCCGTGAGCCATGGCTGCTGAGCCTGCGCGTCCGGAGCCTGTGCTCCACAACGGGAGAGGCCACAACAGTGAGAGGCCCGCGTACTGCAAAAAAAAAAAAAAAAAAAGCAGAGATGGGGAGAGAAACGCCATGGTTTCTCCCTGCCCTCTGCCCTATGCTCTCTTGCCATGTGCTCTCATTGGCTGCATCCAGATGGCAGTCAGCCTAGTGGTGTGATCCTTGGTGGGCAACCTCACTGTGATACAGAGCAGGGAAGGGTGGCGAAAGAACCTGAGGGTGAGCAGACCTATGGGACCAGCTCACTCTGGAAAGAAGTGAGAGGTGGAAGGAAAAACTACCTGAAGTACCGTGTATGTAATCCTTCATTCCTTTGATCAGGATTTACTTAGTGCTGTTGCTCGTGACTGTTTCTCAGCTGTGCCACACACATAAGATGATGGTGACTTGCTGATCACGTCCCCATGAATGTCACGGATGTGCCCATTGCCAGTGCGTACCTCTTCTCCTTCTCCTTCTGTCCTTCTCCCATGATGCAAGAAGGACCCTAGTATCACAGGAGTGAGAGTGGCATTGCTACGGGAGACAGAAAAGAGTAAATCTCTGCAGGTAAATTACCTATGACAGAGATGCATTTCATAACTAACCCAATTGTCCCAGTTTCCCTCCACAAAGGGACTGAGAACCACAAGCCATTGTTAGAACATTCTTACTTCCTGTATAAACGAAGCAAGCTGATGTCTAAAATTAGAGTGGAAAATTGAAGGAGGATTCCAGAGAATTCATGTGAGAAGGACTTTTGCCTCACCTATTTATGTGTTTCTGCTTAAAGGATTATTTTTTATGGACAATTACCTTAAATATGAACTTCAACATATCTGTATAGACATCATCTATATTGTATTACAGAGATAAAACATTTCAAGAGAACAAAATATGTGCACACCTTATGTTCCATGAATGGTTCAACCTACATGGATATAGCGTGTTATGCCTGTGATTCTGATGTGTCCTCGCACTATTTTTTTTCACATTACAACTAAACTAATTTTTAAAAATATATAGAATGGGGCTTCCCTGGTGGTGCAGTGGTTAAGAATCCACCTGCCAATGCAGGGGACACAGGTTTGATCCCTGGTCCTGGAAGATCCCACATGCCATGGAGCAACTAAGCTCGTGTGCCACAACTACTGAGCCTGCACTCTAGAGCCCACAAGCCACAACTACTGAGCCCGTGTGACACAACTACTGAAGCCCACGTGCCTAGAGCCCATGCGCCGCAACGAGAAGCCACCGCAATGAGAAGCCCGTGCACTGCAACGAAGAGTAGCCCCTGCTCACCGCAACAAGAGAAAGCCTGTGCGCAGCACTGAAGACCCAAAGCAGCCAAAAATAAATTTTAAAAAATATGTATGTATATATAGAATGATCCCTGTTTTTTTTTTCCTTTTCTTTTCTTTTTAGCATCAGTAAATCTGTTGGTTTTTTTTTTTTTTTTGGTTACTCTAGGCTATTATGGAACGCCACAATCATTATTTTAAAGGAGTTAAATCTTTTAAATGATCAAATTATGAACAAAACCCATCCCTCTTCAGAATTGGTACTGTATTTTTAAAATTGGGAAAATGAAATAATAAAAGTATAAAAGTACAGAGTGAAGTAATTCAGAAAGAGAAAAACAAATAACATATGCTAACACATATATGGAATCTAAAAAAAGAAAAATGGTTCTGAAGAACCTAGGGGCAGGACAGGAATAAAAACGCAGATGTAGAGAATGGGCTTGAGGACACGGGGAGGGGGAAAGGTAAGCTGGGACGAAGTGAGAGAGTGGCATGGACATATATACACTACCAAATGTAAAATAGATAGCTAGTGGGAAGCAGCTGCATAGCACAGGGAGATCAGCTCGGCACTTTGTGACCACCTAGAGGGGTGGGACAGGGAGGGTGGGAGGGAGATGCAAGAGGGGGGGTATATGGGGATATATGTATATGTATAGCTGATTCACTTTGTTATACAGCAGAAACTAACACACCATTGTAAAGCAATTATACTCCAATAAAGATGTTAAAAAAAAGAAAAGTAAATAGAATCTTGCTTATGTTGGTGATTCTTTAATCACATGGATGCTGAATACATAAAATATCTCCCATTGTTAAAATCTCTGTTTACCACTTAAAAATACAAAGATTCAAGAGCGCTCTATTTTATCTTCAGCATGCTACACATCAGAAGTTATAAAAGGATTTATTTATTTGCTTACATGTTTGCTGTCATTGTTGTCATTCTCCACCCCCAGTGCTGAGGAGGTGGTTGGTCCTTTCGTCTCATTCTTTGCTCTGTACTCAGTGTCTGGAACAGTGCCTGGCACACAGAAGTGGCTCAATAGATACGTGTTGGTGACTCACCACATTCCTTTTTGCATCACCACATTCCTTTTGCGTGAATGAAATATGAGAAAGGTGAAGAGATTGACCTTATTGGCAAACGCTTTCCTGGGAAAGTGTTGTCTAGACCTTGCTCCACTCCACTGGTCCTAACCTTGCACAACCACTTGTGTGTGCAGGCACTCCAAGGAGAGGGAGCCTTTTAATTGCAAGCTGCTTCTCAGTGTTGCTGAAAGGTCACCACTATCAATTATGACATATATTTAAAGAAAAGGAAGTCCTGTCTATACGGCAATATATTCCACGTTGTCTAATTTGTTTGCTGTAATAAGGCCAGGCTCAGTTATTTATGGATCAATCATCTGTGTCTTGTATGCTGATGACACCACCTAAGTCCCTCTCTCAAGATAATGGTATTGCATACCGAGGTTGGTGCTGGGCTGTATATTATTAAACTCCATAAACATGTTGAACATTAATTGCTACTGCTATGTAAGAAAACATTTTTTTTTCCTTTTTGTGGTGGAGAGTTAAGTAATTTATACAGGATGACTCAAGCCATGTCTCTAGGCAGCCAGTGAAATGCTGCTAAATCAATCCATATGGCCTTGTCTGAAAGAGAATCAATTGTATGACCTGCATGGGTGAATGATACAGGGCGTCTGAGCTGCGCTGAGTCCTTTATTGCTGTAAATAGACGAGCCCTGGAGGTTATGTCTCTACATATCTCATGGGGAAAAAAGTAGAAACAATTACAAGGTCAATTTAAACAAAAAATAAATGCTCATCTCAATTAATTCACATGAAGAGAACTTTTCCTAGATTTTCTTTTTTGTATGTGCTCTTCCTCCCGTATCCAGATAATGGTCTTAAGGCTCCATTTCACTTTTCTGGCACCAAATTAGGCTCGGTTCAGAGGAAATAAACAGCTTCTTAGAAAGACAGGGAGTGAGGCCTGAGGCCAGGCCTGGGACAGGGGATCTGAGCTGTGAGTTCCCGGGAGAACCAGTATACCAAGTCGATGATGTCGTTTGATTATTTTCTGTGTCTTAGGGTCTTGCTTTAACTCTTTGACGTTATTTTTATTATAGTCTTACAACTCATTCATTACCTTTAAAATTGTTTCAAAGAGCAGCTTGTGAAGAATGTGATCAAGGAAAGCAACTGCTTTCACCCTTTCTGTCCTCCCAAACCCGGGCTTTACTTCCAGCTTGGTTCATTTGTACTGCATTGGGGAATGAGAGAACTCCCTTAATTATAAGGGCTTACTTACATTTTCTAAACAAAAAGACGCCTGATAAATGGTAGATTCAGAGTTTTGCTTTCCCTAAGTAGAGAGGTAGACTAAAGAATAATCTTATTTACATAGATTTATCAAAATTTGGTAACTCTTAGTTCTCAACAGAAGCCTAATTGGACAATATCTTGGATTTCCTTTAATGGGTGGTGAAGAAAATGGATTCATACAAAATGCAGTGCAAGCTCAAACCACAGGAATTTTTTGATCCTTGATTTTCCATTGGCAAGCGTGAATTGGAAAATCTGGGAGACCCATGTTTTAGAGAGTGTTTAGTGTTTTGGAGAGGATACTTGTTTTCCTCTGAATTCCTTCATCCAACCCTAATTTAACGGGAGGGCAGGGGGAGTTTCCCTTACACCATTTTATTTGATCTGGTTGGGGAGACCACTGCACTAACCACAAGGGCATAGAGGTAGCAGAGAGGTGGTCATGTGATCTAGATCTGATTAATCATAGTACCCCATCCCCTTGGTTAGGGTTAGGATTAGGGTTAAGGTTATGGTGATTGGCCCAGGGATGGGTTTGAGACTCAACCAAGTCAATGAGAATCTTTGCATGGAGTTTTCTACATGGATGCACTCTTTATATCCTCTTAGGTTGCTAGTTGAGATGGTATAAGCCTGGAGTTGTCTAACTGCCTTCCCCAGCACTCCGTTGGCCCATCCTCACTCATGGAGAAAATGTACTGTTAAGGAGGGAATGATGACAACACGTGATGAGAAGAAGAGGTGGGATGGGAGAGGGAGACAGAGAGGGAGGGAGAGAGAGAGAAACAGTGAAGGAGACAGACAGACAGAGAGTGCAAACGTGGAAGTGAGCTCATGACAATGCGTAAGTGCCCGTATTCCATCATTCCTTGAAGCCAGCTTCTCTTCTGGACTCCCCTTGTTATGTGTGCCCACCATGTTTCATCTGGCTTTAAGTTAGTTTTCCGTCCCTTTTAGCCAGAAAGGTTCAGACTAACAGATAACACCCAATATTAAGCACCAATCACTGCTTTATTTTCCTATGGAGTGCCATAAAGTCCTGGATTCTTAGGAGAGCCAGGACTCAGAGAAAATAGAATGACTCTGGGGTTTTAGCCTGTCTGTGAAGAATTCCAGGCAGCTCTGAAGCAGACAGTGAAGGGAAGGTGGCAGGAAGTTGCATTTACACCTCAACCTTAGATACAAGTAAATCTCAGCTGACACCCTGATATTCTTCTGTTATCCCCTCAATCTTTTAGGACATGACTTTTCTTTCCCTCAATTCCTTTTTATTTCTGTTTTTTCATACACAACTGTCAATAGTTGCTTCTTTATTTTCTTGTCATGTCTCTTATTTCTGTGTCCTATATTTTGAGAGATATATGCACGAATGGTAATTATTATCAAGCCATGGAGACTACTACTTTTGAGATATTGGGTAAAGAGCAGGGAAAAATATATTTCCCCTGACTCTCTAGGAATGGGGGAAGCTACTCAGCCATGATCATTTGATAATTTAGTGATCAGAATATTTGTTTTTGCCCCTGATCTCTGACTTCTACAGATTTATGACTATGCTTTGGGAAGATTAGCTGCCTTCTCTTCAGAAGGCTCCAGGTCTGACCTTAGGCTTGTGATGTGGCCTTGGAAATGTGAATCATGGCTGGGAGGACTCAAGAGGGGAGGAGGTGGGTAGTGTCCCTTCTGTTCACCTCCTCAAACTCTATCATCATCTTTCAGATGGTTCAAGGTCCTGCCGTGTTGTGTGCTGGCTCATTTCTTGGTTATGGAGCCATTTTTGATAGCTAGCGAGGAGGATACAGAGGAGAGAGTCCTTCAAGGTGATTTGAAACCTGAGTTCTCCTACTTATCACCCTTGTTGCCAGAAGCACAGTTTCATCATAACATTTACTTAGGAGGGGAGTGGGGGTGGTGGAAAGAGAGCTGGACTCCAAGTCAGAGAGACTGGGATGGAACACCAGCTTTGCTCTAACTCTGAGGCCCTGGGCATGTTTCTTATGTTTTCCTTAAACTCGTGGATTAAGCTTTTTTTGTAATGAAGGAGATGGCAGTACCTGCTTCGTGGGGTCATTGTGTGAATTGAAATAAAGATGAGGTAATAAATATGAAAGTATTCTGTGGATGGAAGCAAGTGGCTCAAACACAAGGCCCTGTTCTTATTAAGATGCCGTACTTTAGAAATAGCACCTTCTAGGAGTGTGACACAAAACCAAGATCAACTCTTCTCAGTGGAAGATGTTTATTTTGAAAAAACAATTTACTAAGAAACTAGGAGGTAGGAAATGCTGCCTTCAACACCTTTGCATAGTTTTAAAATGAAAAACTACGTCTATACAAGTGAGACAGGTGAAAACTGTAGATTGAGCTAACTTGCACATTCACTGTAAGAAGTAATCTCTCTACTTAAAATTTATCGATAGCATCGATAAAAACTAGTTTTGTTCATTCTGAATTGTTGAGTCAGCTTACATAATTACATAATTTCAGAAAACTCAGTGTTGACACGTAGACACTTGCAGTTCTGTTGGTCAGTGTGGCCATTGATAAGTTTTCTCTAGGGAGAAATTGGGATATCAGTTTGCTTCTTTGCAACATGTGGACCTTTATACGACATATAAGTGCACACATACACACATGCACACACACACACATCCACACACTTGACAGAGGACTGGAGTATTGAAGTTTCTGTGATATGAATTAGGGTCATTATGAATCATCTCAGAATCTGCATACCCTGGAGATTGACATTTCCTGGACTGTGAAAATTGCCACTGCCCTTGGCCATTAGGTCAGATGATGTTGCCTGTCGAGGGTGTTATAAGTAGACATATCCAAACCCCCAGGGATGATGAGGTGAGGAAAGTATTGTAATGTTTAGGTTCAAAACCTCACGTGACAAAGGCGTGCTGTCTCTCACAGTCCTACGGACCTATCACAGAACTGCTCAGGTGTCATGGACACGTGATGAAATGGCCACTGTGATATACTACTATTCTCTGCTTTTCTTCATGGATGATTTTGAAAAACAGCCCAGAACAGTTAATTAAAAAAAATAATTCATGCCAGAAGAGTTCTGGAAGCAAAAATAATGTACTTTTTACTCAGTTTCCTTCCCAGGTAAGCCAAAAACTAAGAGATAACTATCCGAGAACAGATTATAAGGGGCAGTCAGAAGACATTTTAGAAACAGAGTTCACCAATCTCTTCACATGTGTAAACAGTACTTCTGTCAATACAGGAAGGCCCGGATGTTTACTAATGCAGAAGAATTTTAACTAACCAGTTCCTGAGAATTCTGTGGAATTATATGGCAGAAATAAGCAGATGAATACAGGGCAGACAACAACAAATAATTAAATGTGCACAACATCAGGTGATCCTTTAAGAACTTCTCCAAGAAAGGAAAACAGCAAAATGAGGGTACCATCCACTAGCTGAATCTGGTTAAGAAGCAATAAACAAGAGAATTCCATGGAAGGCCAATGTTCCTGTTGCAAATGATTTTGTTTTCTAAGCATTTAATGTCACCTAGGCTCAAAACACTGGCTTGGAGGAGAAAAGGGAAGGAGGAAGGAACAACAGGAAGAAGACCTAGAGAAAATGCAGTAGAAGGGGAGGAAGAAAGAAGAAAAGGGGAAAAGGTGAAGGGGATACTGAGAAGATGGGAGAGGGAGTGCTGGAAGCTGCAGGAGCCTAACTGAGGAGGATGGGGCCTCACAGGGGACCCCCAGGGAACCTGTGTTTCACCCCAGATAAAATGCAAAACCCTCTCTTTGGGGGCTGGGATTGTTGGGAATTTGATGTCCCAATGGGCTTAGCATGTTTCCTCCCAGAGTATCCATCTCCCTCTTAAGATTCCAAGAGAAACCCAGGTCTCAGGTGGGAATGTGTAGACTTCCCTCCCATAGCTGCCTTGCACCCATCAGGATGCTTTTGCTCAGGGAGAATCCCCCTTTTCTGATGTTGAAGATGGGGAGACTCTGAAGGGCAGAGTCTTCTGGGATGAATCACTTTGGAACTTGTTCTGTGAGCAAGAAAAACCAGAGCTCCAGATTACACGTCTGAGCCCAGTAGAAATCTAGAGTCGATGCAGAAATACAACTTTTATCATGAAGATCTTCTTGCTCTAAAGCACACTGGAGATGTGTCATACTAGAAGACACATATGTAGATGTCTAGACTCTCCATGCAATTCCATTAATTGTTGACCATCTGTCTTAGTCAAGAAAGATTAGCCTGTGTTGGGGAAACAAACAAACCCTAAGGTCTTGGTGGCTGAACAGCAAAAGTTTATTTCCTTCTTATGCAACTGGTGGAGCAACTCTCCAGAGAAGCTGTCCTGTTTTCTTTTTGTGGTTTTGCCATCTCAACATGAAGCCTCCATAGTCAAAAAAGCAGAGAAGAAAAAGACAAGACCTTTTCATTGTCTCAGCCTATGAGTGACCCATGTCACTTTTGTTCATTTTATTGGCAAGACCTAGTCACATGGCCCTGCCTACCTACAAAGGGCTAAGTGACCTGCCCAAGCCCAGTCTTTGCACAGGTCTCTTGACTCTCTGCCAAGTGTTTCCTCGGCGATACCATTGTCTGTTCCACAGTGATGTTCGAGTGCCTAAGACTCGGCACATTGCGATGCTCACCCACCACGCCCCCCGTACTCCATCTCTGCTCTGTCGTTGTGTTCAGCATGGGTCTCAAAATGGGTTGCCTATTTTGAACCCCTTAGTGTTCTCTGAGAGGACATACTGTGAACAACAGGTTCCTAAAGGATTTGGGAAAATGAGCTGAGCCATCTTCTACATGAACCCAAAGAGTTAAGGTCTAGCTGCAAGGCAGGTGTTGAGGTCACTGGTGGTGTCCACAGGCAAGTGGCTGCAGAGGGGAGCTCTAGATAGCCCAGAGGGGCCACGGAGCTGTGGGGCTAGTTCTGTGCCTGTGGGAGTGGGATGGTTCCTAAAAGTCATATACCTTTACTAGCAATCTGGAGGAATATTCCATGCAGAGATGGAAGACTTGGAAAGGAGCCTAATCAAAGGCTTGAAACTAAGCCTGGAGGAACCTGGAGCAGCTGCAGCTGTCTTGAACTCCCACGGTATTCAAACTTCCAGGCAGAGGGTGGACGGAGAGCTTTTGAGCCTTCATCTGCAGGGTCCCCAACATGCACAAAGCTTCTGGAGCTGCTCAGTGACCACAGGCAGCAACACTGTGGCTGCCCGCCAGACAAAGGGCCACGATTCCTCCTCAGCCTGGCCTGGCCTGTGTTCTCTTTTGTTTGAGCAGTAGCTTTTCAGCCAGAACCATGATTTTAGTTGAGCAAGGAAGAACACACCTTACCCGTCTCATTTAAAAGGTCCTGGGAAATCAGAGCTAGAGAAAGAAGTAACTTTATGGAAACCATCATAATATTTCCTTGGAAGATTACATAGGGAGACTAGAATTGTAATCTTTTGGATATCACCCTAGGTCACTCACTGTCACTAGCATGGGGGCAGGGGTCTGTCTTAGTCTCCTGCAGCATCTTACGTGCTGCATTCTCCTTCCCTCTCTCCTGTCGGGCTCTTCAGAGGAACAGATACTTGCTACCAGTCACCTCAGTTTCACTGAGGACACTGGTCTATGGCCTCAGGACCACAGCTTGGCCCTTTACCAGCATTCTACCTGAGTGCTTCCACCTTAGTTACCGAGTCTGAGTTGCTCCCTCCTCAACACATGCTCATTCTTAGAGATAACATTTTTCACTGGCCATTGGCTAGCACTTCTGCCATTCCCTTTATTCTTAGCTTTTTTCTTGACGAAGAAATTAAAGTTAGCTATTGTCCCCAGAAACAAAAAGTCCTCCTGCTTCTTTGGGGGTTTTCTCATTCCAGGATGTGTTAATATCCAGCTGGAGGTCCAGAACCTGAGAGAGGTACTTCCTAACAATTCCCATTAACTACCCATGAACAGACTGGGATGGGAAGTCTAGGACTCAGGGTCTCCTGTTTACAGTCTCAGCCTGTTTACATGTAGACTGTTACCTTTCATTTTGAGTGGGTAGTTTGCCTGGAACTATGCCTTGGGGGTTTCTTCTCCTCACCTCCTTCTCCTCTCTTCTTCAATAACCCTTCATAAGGCCCTTCCTTGTGTATGTCTCTTGATGAAATAAGAGCAGTTCTCTGAAACCTGAAGTTGGCTCCTGAGGTGTCCCAGACACATTCCATGAGTCACTTCTATTTCAAGTTTACTGTTCTTCACAAAATGGGGTATTTGAGGCCAAGAACAGTCAGGAAGAGTGAGGACTGTTTAATTAGTAGGTTAAACAGAGACCACTGCAGGTATTTTAAACAGGAGGGCATTTAATAGAGGGAATAATGTGCTTATAAAGTCCCCTGAGCAGGTACTATTAGGCTGGATCCTCAGACTCCCAGAAAAATATGGAATTGACCCAGCAGAGAGGCCTCGCTTATGTAGCTACCACTCTTGGTGTATTCAAGAGCACATCCCCAATTTATGATCCAGGAATCGGGAAGCTGGAATCAAGAAGCTCCCATCACTCCTGCCACTTTGCAACTGCCTCCTGATGATGCCCAGGAAGCTGGAAGGTGGACTCTGGACACCTCTGTTGCAGGAAAGCCTCACATACCCTGGACCATGCTTGCAAGGAGGAAAGCAGCCAAAAGGAGCAGGCAGGTGGTCACCACCTCCCTCCTGCCTTTGAGACCTTATAAGAATGCATCTACGCTTCTTGCAGATCCCTCACTGCAGGAGTGTCTGGGAACATAGTTTTCAGTTTTCATCCTCTCTCACTGCTAGGATGGTGCATAGAGGTCTAGGGAACAAATTCATAGCATCCACCTCAACTGTTGATGGGCTTCTACCATCTGCTGCAAAAATGTTCAGTTACACTATCATTACAGAGACATATATTACAGAAAGAGACTTTGACAAGGGTATATGTAATCCTCTCATCAGACAGGTGGACAAACTGAGGTGCAGAGAAGTAAAGTGACTCTTCTGAAAGCTACATAGCTCATTTCTGGCAGAGTCAGGGCAATAATGCCAGATTCTTTGTTCTAGGTTGTCTCCAATTCATTGCTTTGCACATGAGAATCCATGGGCCTGCAGAGAGCACACCAGGTTATGCTAGGACTACAATAAATTATGACAATATGATGATAACTTAGTGTTAATTTTACTTGGAGATTATGGAAGGAAGGGGATTATTTGTAGTAAAACAAAGAGCTATGCTACATGCACACATTTTTGCTATAAACATGGGATTCACTGCAAGGGTGAGATGGAGGCAGGCAGCTTCAGGATTTTCTTCCAGTGCCTCCTGATTCTCTCTGCTGCTGGCGACCATTCTGGGAAAGAGTTTGGGGAGCTCTACAGCATCCCATGCTGCCTTTCTTCTTTCAGATATCACCCTAATATACTTCTGTTGAGTAACACGTAAAAATCAGCTTCATTTTCAATCAAATACTACTTCTTCCATTAAATCTTCTCTTAAAACCCCTGTTGTAATTAATTGCTCCTTTATCTGCACTCTCAAAGCCTTGTATTTATTGCTGGATTAGAGCAGGAATCACAGCGTGCTTTGCTTTATGCAGTGTGCTTTGCTTTATGGTAAACTATCATTCCTGTCTCCTCTATAAGGTTGTGAGCCTTTCATGGGCAGAGACTGGGTCTAGTTTATCCTTGAATCCCAGCACCCAGCATAGTGCCTTTGCATATGGGATGATATGGTAGTGCTCCTTCTGGCTCCTCTTCCTCCTTGGGTAGCTTAAGATGAGACTTCTCTGCCCCTTACAGGTAGGCAGGGTCATGTGACTGGGTCTTGCCGATGAAATGAACAAAAGTGACCCAGGTCTTGAAAAGGTCTTATCTTTTTCTTTTCTGCTTTGTTGATTCTGGAGGCTTCATGTTGAGATGGCAGAGACACAAGAAGGAAACAGGACAGCTGCCCTCTCTGAAGAGTTGCTCCAACCAGTTGCATAAGCAAGAAATAAACTTTTGTTGTATTCAACCACCGAGTCTTAAGGGTTTGTTTGTTTTCCCAACACAGGCTGATCATTCTTTTTTTTTTTTTAATTGGGAGTATCATTGCTTTACAACGTTGTGTTAGTTTCTGCTGTACAGGCTGATCATTCTTGATTAAGACAGAGGTCAAAATTTCATAGCATTGCATGGAGAGTCTAAATATCTACAGATGCATCTTCTAGTATGATACAATTTATTTGTACCTTCCATTTTCTTTCTTGATATAACCTCACATAGGCCTTGAGAATTCTGAAGGAGAAAGTGTAACAAGTTGTTTAAACTCTATAGGGAACGTGGAAACAATTGGGCGGAAGTTATCACCCAATTCAATATTGCTGTTACCTAGCCTAGAAAGGACTAAGGTCATTTGGAAAGTAATGAATATCCCTAACAGATTGGAAGGTACCATATCTTACCCAGGAGTTGCTGTCCTTTTGATACCTTAGGGAAATTTACAACCCCAGTGGCTCACCTTCTCCACCTTGGCACATGCTAATTTTACTTAATCAGGCTCTATAGGCTCTAAGGAGTACAGGCATACCTTAGAGACACTGAAGGTTTGGTTCCAGATCACTGCAATAAAGTGAATATCATAATAAAATGAGTCACATGAAGTTTTTGGTTTCCCAGTGCATATAAAAGTTATGTTTACACTATACTGTAGTCTATTAGGTATGCAATAGCATTATGTCTAAAAAACAATGTGCATACCTTACTTAAAAAATACTGATTGCTAAAAAAATGCTAACCATCTTCTGAGTCATCAGTGAGTTGTAATTTTTTTGCACTAGTCACATCAAAAATCACGGATCACAGATCACAGTAACAAATATAATAATAACGAGAAAGTTTGAAATATTGCGAGAATTACCAAATGTGACACAGTTACATAAAGTGAACAAATATGTTGGGAAAATGATGTTGATAGACTTGCTGGGAGCAGGGTTGCAACAAACCTGCAATTTGTAAAAAACACACTATCTGGGAATACTATAAATAATATTATAAATATTATAATAAAATAGATAACTATCAGAACCAAAAAAACGAAGTATGCCTGTACAGGGAGATGCTAGTTTACTTACTAACTTTTCACTCCCTATGCACCAGTTTTACTTTGTTTATGTGTGATTAGCAGCTTGATGCATTCTATAAATTTATCTTATTGAAGTATAGTTGATTTACAATTTTGTGTTAATTTCTGTTGTATAGAAAAGTGGTTTGGTTATACATATATATATTCTTTTTCATACTCTTTTCCATTATGGTTTATTACAGGATCTTGAATATAGTTCCCGTGCTATACAGTAGGACCTTGTTGTTTATCCATTCTCTATATAATAGTTTGCATCTGCTAATCCCAAACTCCCAATCCATTGGCAACCACAGTCTGTTCTCTATGTCTGTGAGTCTATTTCTGTTTCGTAGACAAAGTTCACTTGTGTTATATTTTAGATTTCACATATAAGTGATATCATATGGTATTTGTCTTTCTCTTTCTGGCTTACTTCACTTAGTATGATAATCTCTAAATCCATCTGTGTTGCTGCAAGTGGCATTATTCTGTTCTTTTTTATGGCTGAGTAGTATTCCAGTGTGTGTGTGTGTGTGTGTGTGTGTGTGTGTGTATCACATCTTCATTATCCATTAATCTGTCAATGAACATTTAAGTTGTCTCCATATACTGGCTATTGTGAATAGTGGGCAGCTTAATGTATTTATTAAAGACATGCATTTATTTTGTACATACACGTTGTGATCACACATATGCAACATTTGCAGATAATTTCCAGGAACTTTAAAATAAAGTGGAAGACAATAGGTATTTCTAACCGAATTTATCTTTTGCTGGTATAATCTCTGAGAATATTTTGCCATCATTAACACGGATTTTCACTCCAGCTAAATCTCAGGCAAGATATTTCTCCTCTCCGCACATCCACTTTTTTCTCTGGAAAGTGGGGATAATATTTACTCTTCAGGTTGTGTGGGGATTGGAGAAAATGTTTGTGATGATCTAACTCATGGATTGGAAATTTGTAGGTATTTACTAAACAATAATTGATAATAATTATGTACTACACTCATACAGAACTTTACCGTTTAAAAATATTTTATATTTAAAAATTTTAATTCACCCCACATGGTTTTTTGGAGTAAATTTTATTATCTCCACTTTGTAGCAGAAGAAAGTAAGACTCAGAGAGGGCACTGTGACTTGTGCAAGGTCACAGACTAGAAAGTGGCAGAGCTTGGACTGAAGACTAGGTTCCTGACTCTCGTTCTGGTGCTGTAACTTGGGTTGGGGTTCCCTTGAAGCAGTGGTAAAGAGAAGAGGTGGGAGAAAAAGTCTGGGACCAGTAGCACAGTTCTTGGCAGAAAGTAGGAGTTCAGCAAGTGGCCACTATTGTTGTATTATAGGTACCAATGACCAGTAATTATGTCTCCAAGTTTATCTATTTCAAAGTGAGCCATCAGAGACCCTTAGCCTCATCCAAGTGACTTCTGTAAATAAGGCTGTTACGTTGTTTGGATTACACTATGTAAACCGCTATGGATAATCAAAGTATTGGAGCAAGAGAACAAATTACTGAAAAACATCCTGTTGTATACGCTTTGTTTGTGTATAGTCATCCACTGGACCAGAAGGCCATTCTTTTTATACTAAAATGTTAGAAATAAAATACGGGCTTTCTCTGGGGTGTAATAAGAGAACTAGAGTTTTGTTCCTTGAAGTTAAGGTGCATCACATCTCATAAGCCTCTGTTCCTCCAAGATGCCACAGAGCCAAGATGCTGGCTTAGTTCAGGATGGAGAATAATTGTGCATGTCAATATTTATCCCATCCCAAGACTCAAATTTGTTCCTCTAATAAGCTGGAAAACATGCCCTGCTTGTAGCCCGCTCTCCTGTATACAGCATTCTTCTGATATAGTTATTCATTTCAATTAATGCAAAAGCAGAGGGGTTTGAGCTGCCCATCCATTTGGCAAGGGATTTGGGAATAGGATCAAAGTTGGTTTTATTTCAATAGGGTCCCTAGTGAGCTGTTAATTACTTGGGTTTCAAATCAGATGCCATTTGAAATAGGATATTGAATTACACCTGTGTTTGGGGGTCAGTTTATCTTCTGATATGAAGGTAGATTTGTGGCAGGAAGGAACAGGAGGAAATGAAGTTAGTTTTCTTCCTGTGTTTGATGGGGAAAGGCCTTTGTTGCTGAAATATTCCTCAGGGCTTTGCATAGTAGGTTAAACCAATAGGGAAAATTACGCTTCTGGAACCCGAGCAAGAGCAGACCTCCAATTATTCCTCAAGCAGATTAAAAAATGTCATCTTAGATTTGTTAATATTAATTATGACTTGCATATATATATATATATATTTTGTTTGTTTGTTTGTTTTTGAGTACTTAAGGTGAATTGAAAACCAGTTTGGTGGAAAACTAAGTAGTGGAATTAATGTTTCTGACCTCAGTATTCTGATATTTATCTCAAACATTTAGATATTAATTGCATTTGAAATAAATATTTTGTGTTAACTTATGACTATCATTAGATGATTTTCAAAATCCAAGACATAAATTTATAATGATAATTACAGGTATTTTAAAGTAAGATAAAAATATACAATTGTTATACATTAATTTTGATAAATCCAACATGAATATAATAGACTGTCATTTCCTTGATTAGGTTATGATATATGGCTTCAAAAGAGATCACCCAGGTGGGCCCAAGCTGACAACAAATTTTTAAAATCTGCGTGAAAGAGTCAGAAAGAGGAATTCTGAGATTCAATATATTAGGAAGAGTCACTGTATCATTTTTAGCTTAAAAACGGAGAGGGCCACATGGCGGATAATTCAGGTGGCCTCTAGGAACTGACAGCCAACAAGGGAATAGGGATCTCTGTCGTACACTTACTAAAGAGGGCTTCTGTCAACAAGACTGAAGATGGAAGTAGGATTTTCTCGAAAGTCTTTAGATGAGAATTCAGCTCAGCCAATACCTTGATTCTAGACTTGTGATACTTTGAGTAGAGAATCCAGCCATATTATATCTTCAACTTAATAAATGAGTATTGTTTTAAGTTGTTAAAAAACAACACAACCAACATTTTGTTTGTTAACCAATTTATACTCGTCAGAGGATGATATCTTATTTTGGAATATTTCACTTGCTCACTAATCTTCAAAGACGTGCACCTCCTTCCTGTTCCTCAAGCCTTCCCTACCACAGGATGCTTGCTCTCTCTACAGCATCTGTCTGTGGTGCTCCTTCCCAGCTCTGTGTGTCTTATTACCCTTCAGGTTTCAACTCCAATTTTACTTCCTCTCAGAGGCTTTCCCGCCCATTGACTCTGTCTCATCACCCTATCTATCCCTTCAAAGTATTCATCACAGTTGGCATGTATTTTATTGATTTGTTTATCACACATATATGGTCTTCTTGCCCATGAGATCCCAGGCAGGGACTGGGGTCATCCCACATACCTCCGTGTCTTCAGTATTTAGCACTGTCGCTGGCATATCATGGGCTGAGCATCTCATTTATTTAGTGAATGAATGAATGAATGAACAAAGAGATGATTGAACAGAATGTGGCCAAACCTTTCCTTTCCACAGATCACTGATCAAACCCTTAGGAAAGTACGCTATTCATGTTCAGTCCTTATAATTCAAAATATAATTTTATGAAACTGGTCAGGAACTGAAGAACTGTAACAAAGCTGTGTGTATAGATTCCACCACTCTGGATGAAAAACATTTTGACAACACTGTGCATTTGGGAGATGAGCTGTTAATGCAATAAAAGCGTTGTAGCTTTTCTCTTGGTTTCACTCACTGTGAATCTTTGTTTTTACCTCCTTGGGAATCTCTCCTCTTGTCTTCTGTTTCCCTCTTTTTTATATCCTGCTTTTTGCTTTTATTTCTGTCTCACAGAAACTGCAACAATTTTCTCATGGGTTAGCTACGAAATAAATGCACTCTATCTTTTATCAAATTCATAACGGCTATCACTAGTAGAACTGATGGCAACAAAATGGATCCAACAGCAACAAAAACAGCTCATGGTCGAACTTGTTCTCGGCTAAACACTTGATAGCAACATTAAATCTCCTGGACAAAATTTAGATGCGCAAAATTTGATCTGGGACAATTGAACTTCGTGGACATAGAGAAAACTCAGGATGGCGGAAGCCATAACGGTTAAAATTGGATATGGTTTAAAAAAACGGATTTAAAGATATTTTTATAAAATTTCTAAGGAAAAAGATCGATGCTGACCCAATATCAATGAAATAAAAACAATGACAAGATAAAAGCATTTACATTATTTAATCTAGGGAAGATATGGCTGGGGAAACTCAATAAACCTTAAAGTACAGGAAAGGTGATTTATTGTACTGAAGAATGGACAGCTGTTCTCTTTTTCCACTGGTATGAAAGAAAGGTTTGAGAATGCAGCAGGGAGTTTGGAAAGAACTTCCTGTCCAAAATGGACTTGGAGGCCCTGGAATGCATTACCAGGAGGCAGGGTGCTGAGGGAGAGGGGGTTGGGAGGGTAGAGTGTAGGGATGTGTGTGTGTGTGTGTGTGTGTGTGTGTGTGTGTTGGGGGGGTTTCTCAGGAGCCCTCTCAAGTTTCTGGAAGAAGGTGTAGTAGAGAGCTATCATTCTGAGGTGATTTAAGTACACTCCTTTCTGACTGAAGACATGAAGATGAATTAGGAGATTTTGCTCTCTGGAATATTCCTTTAGGTGCATATTTCTATGATTCTATGACTTTTAAAAATTCTATTTTTCTCTTTGGTGAAAAAGTGAAACTATGCTATTTGGGAAATGGAACAATAAGGCCTTGTTGAGAAGTCACTTTATATCTCAGTGTTCAAACTTTTAGTTTTGTTTAAATGTTTTTAAAATTGTCATGTTCTCAGACTTCCCTGGCGGTGCAGTGGTTGGGACTCCATGCTTCTAGTGCAGGGGGCATGGGTTCAATCCCTGGTGGGGGAAGTTCCACATTCAGTGAGGTGTGGCCAAAAAAAAAAAATTGTCATGTTCTTCTGACCTAGGTTTTGTAGCTCTACTATCTTTCAGCAATTAGTTTTATGTATGTGGAATTCTGTGAATAAATGGTCACTGTAATGACTATTAAGGATCATTGAATCCTTATTAAATTTGGAATAATAGAAGTTTTACTCCTAAGGGGAAAGAATCTAAGGATTAAGGAAGTAAAAATGATATGTGATAGCAAAAATGTAAGTGTTGGTTTTATGAGAGAAAACATACAGGCCATGCAGGTGAAGAATCTTTGATGAGAGCCTTATACATAGTAAAAGAAAGATGGAAATTATATGACTTGTTGTTACACTGATTGCTAGGGCTACAAGTCTGTAATAAAGTGTTGTACCATAAAGGTAGAGTGGGAGACTGGGTGGTAACTAAGTTCCCCTGGAGCACTGAAGAGGACCAGAAGTGGCTCTCATTGGGACAGGAAAAGTTTTTAGTGTGAATGGAGACAAGATGGCAGCTGTCAACAATAGGCCAAGATTGCCTACCCTTGATGAGCGGGAGAACTACTCTGACTTCTCTGCTCCTAGTGTGTGTGCACTGTGTGAGATGCAGTAACTGTAAGGGAGGGACCATGGCATCCAAGAAGAAAGAAGCAAAGAGATCTAGTAAGTGGAAGGAAGCTGTAGATTAAAGAGGACTTGAAAGGGAATTCTAGGTTGTTCCCAAGTCATTGAGTTTATTGAAATCCTGGGAAATGCTAGGAGAGTGAATATTGTAGTGAATGCGCCCTAAGCAAACCTCTCAGAAAGGTAATAATAGGCCATCTTGGTTGTGGGTGATATTAATGGATTTTTCACACCGAAGTACCAAAAATTCTAATGTTAGGTACATATGATATATTTCTTCACTATAACTTTGTGGTAAGAGTTTTTGTCTTGTATTTCAAATTCAAGGAATGCAACAGAATGGAATATATGCCACCTGTTTATATTCTGTGAAACAGACTACTTGGGAAAATCATGAACCTTTGCACATGTGTAGTACCATACCAGTAAGGTAATGAATATTCTTCTCTTTGCTTAACTTAGAAAATATTCACATCTTATTTTAAAAATACCAACTATTGTGATGACGATGCTGGAGACAAGGAAATTTACCAGGATTGGAGTAAGCTATTAGTTCTATTTGTTGAGAATTAGGAATTACTAAAAATGCCATATGAATGTGTGTGTGTATGTATATATAATTTTTTTGTTTCCACATGATTCTATTGAGTTTCATATAATAATTAGCAATGAAATGAGTATTTATTTTTCTGTTTTTAAAAATAAAGGATGGTGATAGTGACTATTTTATTTTTAAAGACAATTGAATAGATTAGAATTTTTATTTGCTAAAAGTGCTATTTAGACCTCAAGGTCATAACCATGACCTTATCTATCTGGTGGTGATACCCTTATTTCAGGCAAAGTATCAGCATTGCAAATCCAAATTTCTAATTCGACAGTTTATGCTATGGCATCTCTTTTCTTCAGTAATCTTTGACTAATTAGAGTTTGAGCTGGTGGAAAAAATAGAGAATTGACCTTAAACAAGGTGATTTAGTACGATATATTCTTGTAATTATGCATCTAGAAGAGGCCTGGCACATTAATTTAGTTTTGCACATTTGGAAGATGGGCTGCTGATAGGTTAGTTTATTATGGACACCTAAACTAGAGGTGAATTTCCAAGGTATTTATATTGGTCAGATTAAATAGCCTTATCTGTACTTCTTGCTGAATAGACTTTTTTCTTACTGTCATCTGTAAATAGTTTGAAGATAGGTTTTTTTTTTGTATATGAAAAACAATGTTGAAAGTCAGTCTAGTAGGATTATGGCCTCTGAATACTTTTGACAACTAAGTAGCCTTATATGGACTTCCTTTTGTCTCCTGAAACACTACTCTTGGGATATTTCAGCATGAAGGCAAGTTTTACCACCAATTTTGCTCCTGAAACATAAGAAAAGATGAACAGACGTCTGCTGCATTAAAAAAGGACATAGACATGCATTAAATCCCTTATGTCATACTTTTTAATGATGCAATTGTGAATTATGTTCTTGTTGCATTTGTAATTAGAGGCTGCAGCAGATGGTGAAGACTTATTTTAAAGTGATGTGTCTATTAAAATAAGCCACACTGCCGAATGATTGTTCACTGTAACAGCATCTTTATGCCCCTAAAACACTCCGATTCTTTGTTGATGTGCAGTTGATTACCACAGCTGATTACATATGTGCACATATTTGTTTGGAAATGTATCAGGGATATTTGATATGTGCAATACTTTATTTGAAAGTGTGTGTTATCACAATTATAAATAATGAAGCTTTCAATGAATTATTCAGTCACCATCGACAAAGGGAATGTACTGATTTCCTTTTTCAATAAAATTAAGCATGAATCTTTCTAAACTATTGAGGCTAATTCTCTCTACACAGTGGGAGAAGCCTTGAATGGGGAGTTTCTGAGTATTGAAAGATTCTCTATGAACATTCTTATAAAAAGCAGTTTTATTTAGGGTGAACTCAGTTCATGGATAGTGGTGCTATCTCAGGCTAGGAGTGGGAATGGAGAGAGATAAGTACAGGGTGAGGGCCAGGTGGAAATGGAGTAGGGTAGGTAATCAGTTGGATGGTATGTATTAGAGTAGGTTAGGCTGTGATAACAAACAACACCTAAATCTAACTGGCTGACAATAACAAAGATTCATTTCTCTTTCTGGCTACGTGTCTATCATGGATCATAAAAGGGACTGTACTTATCAGAGTCCATAAGGAACAGGCTGATGGAGGCTACATCTCAACACGGGCTTCCACAATCACCTCACTAAGGGAAAAGGATGTGGTGGCTTACACACTAGCTTTTAAAACTTCTTTCTGGAAGAGCCGCATGATACTTCCACTCATATTTAATTGGCCAGAGCAAGTCATAAGACTAAACCTAACATTAAGAGAACAGATAAGTGAAATCCTACTATGTGCCTGAAATTTTTGGTCAACAACAATCATGACCAACTTCTGGTGTAAGTTTCTGTAAGGCTGTGTGCCCCTGAGATAGTTCCTCTACCTGGCTACTGTGACTACTCCATTCTTCATTGTGGTCCAGAAATATCATCAGTTTGACTCTTTTATGTTCAATAATGTGCATAAAGACTTTTAGAAAAAGGTGTGTGTTACCTGCAGGGGCAGAGAAGTCCTCCAGTTTAACATTTCTAACCTGTGTTCTCTTGTGAGATGTTAATGCAGAAATAAGCATTCCGTGGTCAATTGAGTCAGGAAATTCTGAGGTAAGTTATATAGATTTCTTTACTTCTCAGAGCCTTTCATATATTAATGTGAATATCTGTGAGGCCAATACAGGGTACAGTATTTCTCAATTCTACAGAATCTCTTTTTTATGGAGCTTCCCATGGGATGGTATTTTGTGGGAACACAACTTGGGTAATGCTGCTCAGGTATCTCCCATTGGTACTGGGTATTATGTTTGGTCATCATTTTAGCTTCTGGGTTGGTGGACACATCAAGGTGTTGGGAGGGTGGTGCACCTAGAAAGGGCATGGAAGGTCCACATCACCCCCACTCCCATACCTTGCTCTATTCAATTCTTCCATTTGACTATCTCTAACTTGTACCCTTTATAATATGCCGGCAGACATAAATAAGGTATTTTCCTGAGTTTTCTAAGCTGTTACAGCAAATTATCAAATCCGAGGAGGGGGTTGTGGGAACCCTCAATTTATAGCAATTGGTCCAAAATATGGGTGGTCCAGGACTTGTGACTGGCACCTGAAGTGGGGGCAGTCCTGTGGAACTGAGCTCCTTTAACCCATGGGATCTGATGTTAACTCCAGGAATATAGTGTCAGAATTGATTAAATTGTAGGACGCCTGGTTGATGTCTGGAGAATCAGAGAATTAGCTGCTGGTGTTGGAAAACACTGCAGAATTGTTGGTGGTTATCACCCAAAAGGTACAGAGAGCTGCCATAGTCATACCTCCTCCCCTAGTCCTTACCCTCTTCTTAGCCTGGAAAGAAAGGAATGTGATTTTGATGGACATAGGGCAGAGGGGAAATTTTGTGATAGGAGAATACATGTCTCACATGAGAACATGAATCAGCATGAGAGAACTGAGCTAAGACTGGCAGTTCTAGGGTAAGGAGAGCTCTGTGCCGTGATTCCATACCCAAGAGACAATTATCATCTTTTTCTGCCATTAAGTTATATATATATAATATTACATTTATTATATATATAAACTGAAATACATATATACATATATATTGTGATACATATACTATGTAGAACAAGGTGCATGGTTTGTTTTTATTATTATTAAGCTATTACAGTAATAACAATGATTAAAATAGCCAACAGTTTTGAATACTTTATAAGTATTTCTAAGTGCTGCATTAGGCTTATGGCATGGATTTTCTCATTTTGTTTTTAAAAAACCCTATGAGAAGTGGCTACTATAATTATTCCCATTTTATAGATGAAGGTAATCAGATTCAGATAGATTAACATATTTGTCCAAAGGCATACAGCTAATAAGAAGCAAAGCTAGGATTAGATGAACCTAGGCAGTTTGACCATGTTCTCAACCATTCGGCCACTATAACAATTATTCCTTACATTTGTTAGTGTTTTATGGTATTTAAAGCCCTTTTGTGTAGACTATACCATTTGTCTTCTACACCAACATTATTAGTCAGATGCCATATCCTCCGTTTTTAGAGATAAAGAAATTGAGTCTCAAAGAGTTAGTTGAATCTTGTATTAGAAACAGGACCAATTCTGGTCTATTCTTTTCCTATTATATGTCTTGTTTCTTCCCACTTTTATTTTCTCTAGCTCTATTCTTTTTGCTCAGAGTTTCTTCTCCCGTCTCCCTTTATCCTACAATATGGATTTGCAGCATGTGAACAACCAGGAAATAATTTCTGGGGATAGCCATAAAAAAGTCTAAAGAAGTATTAATATAAACTGGAAATGATGTATCTGGTCACCTTAGCCCAAAATAAATGAATGCAAATCCCACTGCATTCCATTCAGTTTAATAAACCTTCACCCAATACATTGTGTGTGTCAGGTTTTTGAGACAGTCAAAGAATGTCCAACACCCCCCCCAACACACACACACACCCCAATAATTTTGAAAAATCCAGGTGACACAAAACCTGTCCAGTGAGCATTACTGGGGGCTTGAACAGCCATTCTCACTGTACCTGTGTAGCCTCTGTTGTCCTTCATAACTTCCCTTTCACCACTCCTTTTTCAAGAAATAAAAACAGAGAGGCAGATGGGGCTACAGGGAAATGGGACTGGGAGAAGGAAACCATGGAAAAGTGTGAAAAGAATGGGTTATTGACATGCAGGACCATGGTTCATGGAGTGGAAGTTTAGCTCACTCTCACCAATGCAGGCCAAATGCTATTGCACGCTGGAGGGAACTGCATAGAGCCAAGGATAATGAGTGTCTTGAGTGTAACAGTGAGCAGCTGTCTTTTTGCTCAAATAACAACATGAAAGGGAGAGCCGTGGAATTTCAGCATTTACCACCAATATTTAATGTAGGGTTAAGTGGCAGCTGTTCCTTGTCCAGGCTCAGGAAATGTGTGTGAGGGGCAGGGCAGCACCGGTGAGCACAGAAAAGCTGGAACATTCAAGAAACTGAAGTGCCTGAATGCCTTACAGCTATGGTTCTTCAGAGTTCCATCTTTTTACTTAAGTAATGAAGTTGTCCTTTTATAATAAACTGAATTACCTAAACATTGAAAAATTGTCTTAGAAATGCTGTACCCAGGGTCATAAACCATCAGTTGATTTGGAAGATGTGTTTTGTCTGAGTGGATCAATATTTGTAAAAAATTGATTTTGAATGCCTAATTTAGTATGCATGCATCCTCTAGGTAGTTTCTTTGTCCTGGAGACACTTGGCGTAAGCTGATGGCTCTCTAGAAGTTTGTGAGGGCTTTCTCGGTGGTGGGGGGAACTCCATAGGTGGGTTCTTTCATAATATTAGTATTTAGAAAAATAATGAATCTGCTTATGTTTGTGGCAGAAATGAATAACTTCACATATTAAAGATACCTGTACCTTCACGAATAGAAACTGTCAAACTGCTAATCTAACTGGGAATATTGAGGTTGGTGGGATTTTTATAAGACTGAGGTAGCCGTCAGCCAGCCTATGTTCTTCAAGACAATAGCCACTGTATTTTCCCTAGAGATGATTTGCCAGGATGGCTTGTCGGCTAATAGGAAGAAAGTAACCAGTTATAGCTGAATATATATGTTGAGTCTGGAGATCTTTATTTTAATTTTGGCTTTGCCAATAACACTATGTCACCTTGTGAAAATTGCTGATGATCTCTAATTTTGGTTCCTCATCTGGAAAATGTGGAAGTTGGTAAGATGATCTCCAATGCCCTATCTAGCTTTAAAATTCTCTGATGCCAGGAATACGGTTTGCCCATCAGTGAAAAGTCTCTGACCTTGGAAACTGCTTTATGCCAATCTCTTTCCTCTCTTTAGTGGAAAATGATCAGAAACATGGTTTCATATTGTAAATCATGAATATAGCTCCTAGGAACCTCTCCTCTAGTGCCTTATAAAAACCAAATGGTCTAAATCCACTGTGTCTGAGACAAGTGTTAAAAAACAAATACTTCCATACAGTTAACTCTTGAGATTGAGGTTGCTGTTTAAGTAACCTGTTTGGTAACTTATTTCCAAGAGGCTGGGGAGCATGGAGAAGAGGTGGGTTTGAGAACCTTTTTCACTTTTGTGATGGTTTTCAAAGCAGTCCTATTGGGGAGTCACATTGATCAGCACAAAAAAGGATCCACTGGGCTTCCCTGGTGGCGCAGTGGTTGAGAGTCTGCCTGCCGATGCAGGGGACATGGGTTCGTGCCCTGGTCCGGGAAGATCCCACATGCTGTGGAGCGGCTGGTCCCGTGAGCCATGGCCGCTGAGCCTGCCTGTCCGGAGCCTGTGCTCCACAACGGGAGAGACCACAACAGTGAGAGGCCCGCGTACCGCAAAAAAAAAAAAAAAAAAAAAAAAAAAAAAGATCCACTTTGGCTCTTCTTGTATTGTAAAGCCCCCATTGGTATTCTGGCATCTGTGAGGATGAGAGCCACTAGTGGGGCCCAACCTCTGTCTGAGTTATCCTTGATGTCTTTTTGCCCTCATCCCCTTTGCTATTTCCCATTCACTGAAGCTCTGAACTTGTTTCTGGTTGTCCCCTTAGCTGGCTCTGGTCCACTATCAGACAGTCAGACAGTCTCAAGCCTCCTTGGTGTTCCGGCTAGTATTGATGGTGTGCCAGGAATTCGTTCCAAAAGACTCACCCACTTTCATGTTTTTCTTCTGCAGCAAAGGGGTTGGGTCAGAGACTCAGAATAAACAAATCTATGAGTGCTTCATTTGCTAATCCCAGAATCCTATTTCCCACTCACTGGGCATATTTTCTAGATGACCATAACACTGAAAGAATTACTGGAATTAAAGAGGATTTCTTTGCTTTACCTGTGGTGATCACATGCTTTTGATTTTCCTAAATTCTCAAATTAATATACTTTTTATTCTTGCCTGGAAAGATGATCGGTGATTTGCTTAATGTAAAAATAAAGAGGACTTCATTTTATGTCATTGGGATACTTCTAGTGTCAAATAGGAAAAATTCCCCTGTTAGGCTATGCCACTGCATTCTGGTTTGAGAGACTGGGATTCCTATGATTCCAGGCCTATATCTTGACAGCACAGAAAGAAGATTCAAGTGGAGTTTTAAAAGAATCAGGAAGTGGTGTGGTAGAACAACGCAGTCTACCTGTCTCCACGGGAGCCAAACCACGCACAACAGCAAAAACTCGTCCGTTGGGTTCCCTCCATACATGTGGATTTGTGGCTGAAATTAGATGATGAGCTTGATTGTGTTGAGCTTGTTATTAATCGGATTAGCTTGGCTCTGGGTGTTCCTGATAAACCCACTTAGCCCCAGACAGACTGGCCAGTACTATAGGTTTATGGCCTCACAGTGCTCAGGCTGGAGGCTGAGGAAGTTCAGAGCACAGTAAAGAGTCCTCAGTGGGGTGTGGGGTGGGGGGGACACCCCATGATGAGGCACATGATACTCACTCATAAAGACACAGTGAAACAACCCAACCCAACCAGGAGTCAGATGAATGGGCAGCCGCTCAGAGGAGCTGGTTAAAGTTACTGTAGTAGAGTCAGGTAGAAATTTCTGGAAAGGCTTCTCTGTAGAGGTGAACCTGAGACAGGCTTTGGAAGACAAAGGCTGTCTGGCAGAGCCGTGGGAGTGGGTTCAGGGAAAGAACAGGGAAGCCCAGGCAGGACCAACCAGCTTGGAGTAGCTAAGTGGAGAATGGGAGCTTGAATTCTGAAGGAGGTGAGGGCATTCAGGCTTGGAAGGGCAGAGGAGGGGGATGAAATCCTGTGAGCGAGACATCCTTGAGGAGTCGAAGTTTAAGATCAAGTGAAGGACTAACTAAATTACTTGGCTGAAAAGAGGGAGGAAGAGAGGGGAGGATGGGTGAAATATCTCCTACCCCAGAGGAAAGTCAGGCACACCTGATAAAATAGGATTCACATTAGTACTTTACCTTGGCTTGCTTCTAGGGATGCTTTTTTAGCATCCAGTCATACTGTCTGATACCAGAATCCTAATCCTTCTTTTCTTTCCTCACTTCCTTTACTAAACCCTGCTTAGGGATTAGAACCTGCAGCCAGAGGTCAGTCCTCACAATGTGGAATTAGTGGCAGGTCAGGAGTTGTGGTGGTGAGTTCTCCCTGGCCCTTTCATCTCAAGTGTGAGGACTCTCAGGCTTTGGCAGACAGATTAGCCTGAAGCAGACTGCCTGTTCCCAGGGGCACATCTGCCTGCAGGGACTTGCTCCAGAAGACTCCTCTGGGGCCAACATCCATACCTGAACCCAGTCACCTGACCCTCCCCAAGAGGGCGTGTTTCCCTTGTACTGATACAGAGAATGTGATTCTTGTCCTTCTGAGTAAACAGCTCTGCACAGTAGAGGGTGGGGACAGATTAAAACCGAAAGCCTGGGATTAAGTTGTTTGTCTAGCACCTGCCTCCCCCGGGTGAGCTCACAGCTCTTAATGACACCCTTCCAGCCCAGTCTGGCCCACCTTCTTTGGAACCCTGGGTAATGCCTGACATCCTCTCTGCTCTGTTGCAGCTGGGAATTTACCTTTTTTCATGCCAGTTAGAATCAGATGGAATCTCTTTCTTTCAGATCCCCAGATAAAACGTGTAGATCTGTCAGTCATTAACCTGCATGTGACTGATGCACGATTTTCATTTCTAATTAGACCTGTTTGTTGGAGAAGGACAGATAAAGCCAACTCGCGCTGCTTAATGCTGTGGGAGTTAGTGACAAGGTAGACTCTATTTTCTACTTTATAGTTACTTTTAACATTCAAACTATAAATGCGAATTACTTTTCTGTCTGACTCCTCTGTAGGTTATTGTTATGCTAATTCAGGTGTGTGTCTTCCCAGACCTTATAAGTATATAAATCTTGTGTTCTTTTGAACAAATTGCATGGTTAATCCTTTAATCAGTTATTGAGAGATTGCTACAAGCACAGAGCAAAGGCCAGAGCTCTAAGCTCAGCAGTTTGAAGGTCATCATTGTTATGCATTTGGTGTTTCTCCTTTGTTTTTCCTTTCTTCTTCTATTAAATAGGAAAGTTAGCCTAATCCTACAGCAAGCACTTTCCTTTAAAGTGGAAAGATGGAACCAGGGGAGGAGGAGGAGATTCCAATGATTCAAACAATAGGTAATGCTGCTGATGGGAGCAGTCTCTCACCCTCCCTTTTTCAGCCCCCAGCCCCCCATCCCTTTTCTCTTAGGTATTTTCTGAGAATGGATATCTGTATCTCAGCAGGCTGGCTGTATTTGTCATCTAGCTTTTCTGTTTTCTTAGCAAAGTATTTATATGTATTCTGTGGATAAACTTTTGTTAGCATAAGCAAGACGTTTTTCCTTGATCTGTCTCTGAAAATATTAGTTGAGACTCCATTAATTGCTGAGAAATAATAGTTTAAATTCAAACACATCATCCATTGACAGCTGTTTTTGACTGCAATGGGGGAAAGATTAGATCTGTGTGAATAATTAATGTTGGCAATAGAAGCATAAGGAGATGATTTACCATCAGATTTTTTGTGTGTGGAAGTCCTGGCTTGAACCCTGGTCTACTTGGCTTGATATGGACCTATGGCCAGTCATAACCCAGACACTTGTCCTATCTCCTTTCCATAGGATGCATTCTGAATTAATTTATATTTCTAAGGACTGTGTCCCCTTTTTGCTCCTCCAGCTGGCCAAGGCGATGCTGAAGGTGACCTTGACAGTTGTTAGGATGGTCCGTCTTCCATTCTCCACTCCCATCTTGGAGTTCCTCTGCTGGGATGGTGGACCAGGTGTGACTGGGGCTCAGCCGTTCCAGGCAAGGGTCCCAGGTGATCTGGCCTCTAAAGGAATTCTCCAAACCCTGCTCTCTTGAAAGAGGCTGGCATGGAGAAAACCTCAGAGCATCCGATTGAGCCAGGGGACCTCTGTGGGGCCATCCCCAAGTCATTCCCTCATTGGGCACCCGATTTTATGCTGAAACTCGGCCTCTGTGTACCAGTGCTGAATTGAATCTTGGAGACAGAGTTTTAGGTGAAGTAGAAAAGAACAGCTTTATTGCTGGGCCAGGTAGAGGGGAACACAGTAGGCTCATGCCCTCAAAACTGTGTGCCCCAACCTGGAGGGATTTGGTGAGGAGTTTTATAGCAATGGTTCAAGGGCGGAGTTGCTGATAAGGATCAGGGTGCGTGCAGGGCCTGCATTCCTTTAATCTGGCCTCAGGTGTTCTCCTGATGAGCTTCTATGGTTCTCAAGGTTATCAAACTGTGACCTTCTCTCTGGAACGAAGAATGCTTCATCAAGTAGTTAACATTTTCCATTTGTTGGGGGTTTTAGTTCTGCAGAAGACTTAAAAGATATTGTAATATATATCCCTTGAAGTGGAACCAGGACCCTGCCCCAAGGCTGCAGTACTGTGTTTTAACTGCTCCTCCCTTGTCTCTGCATCCCCTCCCTTCCCTGATTAACAGCTGTTTGAACCTGCCCTTTGGAACTCAGGGAAGGTCATGGAGGCTGAAGCCTATTCCCTAGAAACAAGAAACGAGGGACACAGAAAGGCTTCCGTGCCCAGGAGCCCCACAGGGTCCTGCTAGGTTTCAAAGGCACATCATTTTATAGCCTCTACTCTACCCAAGCCTCATTCAGTAGAGCCCAGGGAGGGCCTTTTTGGGGATGCTCATCCATTGAAAGCCCCATGTGGAAATGGGGGTGGGATGACCAGGTTCCACCTGGACAAATGAAAACAAGATGGAAGGAGTGATAGAGGTGGAAGGAGTAATAGAAATCCGGATCCTGGCCTCAAAGCAGAAAAAATTCTTTGCAAACCTTCTTCCATGGAGTAGGGTCAGGATTCAAGTCAGAATTGGAAGCGTGTATAGAATTACACACAAACAATGTTTTAAATCTTTGTGGCCCTGAGGGTTTCAAATTTTTCTTCTTTTTAAAAAGTCGTTATCTAAAAATCTGTCTGAAATCTAACCTACCTTGCTTGGTGTCTTCCAGTGGCTCTTGTCACACACTGGGCCAACTGGTGTGATCGCAGCCCTTCCTTTCAAGGATGTACCTTGAGCAGATACAGGTGTTTATAGGGTTGGGCTTCACATATGTATAACCGAGGAAGACTGTTTAGAAAACACAAATAGAAGTTCCTCATGTTGAAAACTGAAGTCAGTTCCATTTGGAATACAGATCCATAATGGTGATGATAACCAAAATTACCCGTTAGTGAGCCTTCACTGACCTTACTAGTACAAACTGGGCATTGCTATCTGCTGTGTTATGGAGAACACTGGGACTCACTTCAGTAAAGCAAGCTAGTAACAGTGGAGTGGGGATTTAAGTCTAGGTTTGTTGCCCATAGTGATTGATTCAGAGGTGGTCCCATGACCCAAGCCAGGCCAATGGAAAGTTTTAAAAATAATTTCAGAATCCTGAAAAATTAATTTTAAGCCTTAACATTCTGTGATAAACTCCTAAAGGGAACTTGCCTAAGAATGAAGCTAAAGCAGAGGGCAGCACAAGAAATGGCGAAAATTGGCTCGCTGAGGACAGGATTTCAGCTCCTGCAGATAGCTATACCTGAGGCCAACTACCCCTGGATTGTTTAGTTACATGAAACAATAGATTCCTTTTTTTGGTTTAAGCCTCTTTCTTGGGGAAGTTCATCTCAAACACTCAAGTAGGCAGTCTTTTGACCTCCACTTGACTATATAAGAATGGGCTGTGAGCTTGGAACATTTCCTTGCCAAGACAGAGAGGGTCCTCACAGCCTGTGCCGGGCTTATCACCTTGTGTGGGAATACCTTTCCCTGTTTCAGATTCCACGTGTGCTCCTTTGTTCAGCTTAAGCCTGTGCGTGGTGGCATCTGGCCAAGCCTACTACGATATCCCTCCTCTTAGGGGAGGGGACTGAGTCCTTTCACTGCAGCACAAGAAGGATGCATACAGGACAATTGCCCTGCATCTGCTGCTGAGAGGGACCTGCTAGCCATGAGGGACCAATGCCCACCCTTGGAGCTGATCTTGCTCTTTCCCTTCTGTGTGAGTAAAGTGTTGTCCCATCCAGTGCCTGACTGAGTTGTGTTTTTCTGGTGATTTTGATACCAAGATGCAGTGGACAGAAGTGTTTGAACTTCTGCTCCTGGTGACATGCAACAGATGTCACTTGCTTGTCACTCTTTGAAATAGTTTTCTGCCTTGAAACTGAAAACTGAAAGGCTCTTGACTATTCTATCTCCATTGCCAAACTTTCTCTGAATTTCCTAGTTAAACCCAGTAATTTTTTCTATCCTTCCCTCACACCTGAATCTGCCACCATTATTGTTCCATCACAATGGAAGATGGTTGCTTTTTTTACATATCTGTCTTTCACTAGATTGCAAAATCTTGCAGGGCAGAGATAATGCCTCTGTGTGTGTGTGTCTGCGTGTGCACGTGTGTGTGTGTGTGTGTATTTAATTCACACACATTTAATTCTTGCCTCTAGGCCCAAATTGCCTCCCCAAATGCAAAGCGATCTTTAAGTTTTCACCAGAAAATTCTTCAGGTAACCTTAAATAATAAGGTGCAGATCCTCCAGTTCCCCCCAATATAATAACCCTTCCCATGATTCTCAAACTTTAACTTGCAAACAAATCATGTGAGGGTCTTGTCAAAATGTAGATTCTATTTCAGAAGGTCTGGGATGAGACCAGAGATTCTTATTCCTAATAAGCCCTTTGGTACTTTGTGAAGCAAAATATTGGGTATGTGTCATTAGTTCTCTCCAGGAGGATGTCAGGTCAGAACATGTAGGAAAATTCTGATAAATCTCTAACTTGAGCTAAATAAATTCCAACTTTATTCCAACAGAGATTAACTTAATAAAAAGTAAACTTGAGGCACACAGAACCATTATTTTCTTAGGCAACCAAAAAGTACTTTTTTGAGCACTGATTTAAGTCTAGCTCTCAGCTAAATATAATGACATACAAAAGAAATATGAGACTAGTTCAGTGGATCCCATTTTAGTCTTGGAGAGGAATGAGAGCTGCTGATTTTAGGGGTGTTACCAAAGTTTGTCATACCCCCAACTACCTTTACTTTCCCCATGGCTTTGACAATTTTTTACTTGACATTATAGAACCAGAACAAGAAAAGATTCTGGAACTCATCATCCATTCACACCTTGACGTGAATTAGTTTACTCTGCTTTCCTTTCTCTTACCCCAAAGAGATCCACCAAATAAGGGAATGGGGGTTTTGTTCTGATGGCCACGCCAATCTTAGAGCAAAGGGATAATTCTAGAGGAGGGCAATGGGGATTCCTGTAGGGTGGCGTTCTCATTGCTAGAGTTTCCTAAAAGACTGCTGTGTATGACCCACACCCAACTGTATTGCTCAGGAGAAATGGCACCAGAGATAAGATGAAGTCTACTTATTTTGAAATTTTATATCTGGACCATAAGAATCACTGAACATTTGTGACTTCAGGGAACTGAATGATTGCTTGGTCCAATCCTATCACTTCATAAAGCAGGAAACCATAATCCCTAGTGGAGTTTGGCTTGCCCAGACACACTTCTAGTGCAGTGTGGGGCCCATTCCTCCCAGTTGGAGTTCTTTTTATAGCATGAGGGGCAGCGAGCAGGGGAAGCTAAGAGCCCAGGCTCTTCTCTGTAGTCAGGCTGTTTGGGCTTAACTCCTACTTCTTCAGTTACTAGTGGACTTGGAGTGAGTTTTCTAGTCTGTGTCTCAGTTTCCTCATCTATAAAATGATGATGATAGTAACTACCTCAGTGGGCTGTTGTGAAGATTAAGTGAGTTGATACAGGTAGAGTGATAAGAACGGTGTGTGTCCATAGCAAGTGTCCAGTAAATATAAGCGACTATTATTATCCTCATTACTACTTTGTCTTCCATGGTGTGCTTTCAAGGCTACCAATAAGGGACCCTCTGCTACAGGGCTCCCCAACCCCCAGGCCACAGACTGGTACCAGTCCATGGCCTGTTAGGAACTGGAACGCACAGCAGGAGGTGAGTGGCGGGTGAGTGAGCTAAGCTTCATCTCTATTTACAGCCGCTCCCCATTGCTCACATTACCTCCTGAACTCTGCCTCCTGTCAGATCAGTGGCGGCATTAGACTCTCATAGGAGTGCAAACCCTACTGTGAACTGTGCATGCAAGGAATCTAGGTTGCATGCTCCTTATGAGAATCTAATGCCTGATGATCCAAGGTGGAGCTGAGGTGGAGATGCTATGCTGGGGAGCGGCTGCAAATACAGATTATCGTTAACACAGACGTTTGCCTGCACAGAGACCATAACAAATCAATTGCTCGCAGACTCATATCAAAACCCTATCAGTGAGTGGCAAATGAAAACAAGCTCAGGGCTCGCACTGGTTCTGCATTATATTGAGTAGTGTAATTAGTTCATTATATATTATGATGTAATAATAATAGAAATAAAATGTGCAATAAATGTAATGCACATTTATTGCTTGAATCATCCCCAAACCATCCCCCCACAACCCGGTCTGTGGAAAAATTGTCCTTCACAGAACGGCTCCCTGGTGCCACAAAACCGGTCCCTGGTGCCAAAAAGGTTGGGGATCACGACTCTGCTACATTCTAGCCCTAAACCCTAGACCTTCCCCTACCTACTTGCTATGGCCTCATACTTTATTATATAAATATTAGATTATACTTATATTACTTATAATATAATATTTTTTGCCCCCCCCCGCCCCCCAAAAAAGGACTCACATTACACAGTTGACAATGTGACTTACAATGCCAATATCCCTGAGAGAGGAACCATGATAATTTACTTCCATCCTACATCTGGAAGAACCAACATTCAATCATTTCCCAGGAACAGGTTTGCAAGGAAGAAAGACCATGAGGCTTTGGGAGCCTAGAGTGTCAGGATGGCGGGGATAGGGGGATGGGGATTGAGGCTACAGAGGCAGTTTGCCCAAAGCCAAGCCTCTTAGCATCTCTGGTATTTGTGACATATTCTCCATCTTGTCCTCGCTAATTCTTTCTCTGTGACCCCTCACATGGGGATATCTGAGCATCTGGTCTTTGATCCCATTAGCCCATACAACTCTGAAAGGCTGTTGAAAATATTTCTCCATTGTGAAGGGGGAAATGTAGGTCAGGATTGCCGGGCCTAGAGCATCCCAGGGAATGATTGGCATAGGTCAGAGTTTCTCAACTTCGGTGCTGTTGACATTTGGGGCTGGATAATTATTGTTGCACTGTCCTGTGGGATGTTTAGCAGAATCCTTGGCCTCTACTCACTAGGGGCCAGTAATATTCCTCCCCAGCAGCTTGTGACAACACAAGACTGTCTCCAAACATTGCCAAATGTTTCCTGGGAGCAAAATTGGTCCCAGCTGAGAATGCATGGTTTAGGTCTTCCTAAGACCTGCTGATTTTATTCTTTCTTGGTCAGGGCCAGAGTGGACCCCAGTCCCTGGGATCAAGGACTTATTGACTTCCACTCTCCACATGGAGATTCTCTTTTACTGCCCCACCTTGTTCTGGACAAAATCCACTTGGGCCTCAATTTACCTGCTATAGTCACTCCCCTGTAATAGGAGAAGGGTGTTTTCTCCTGGGTAAAGGGGACTGGCTGAGGTCCCATCAGGCTATCCAAAGTTGGAGGACAGGCTGACCTTTTAAGTCCACTACCCTAGCTCTCAGCTAGAGGCACTCAGCTTTTGACAACCAGATAGGATCCTCTCAAACTCCTACTTCCCCAGACAGGGGAAATCCTCTTCCCACAAATGTCTGCTCCCCACGCCACCCTGTATTTCTGCAAATCCTCAGACCATTCATCTTTGCTCTGGGGTCCAATGTCCAAGAAGGCTTTCCCCAGGCTGCACAGACCAGATCACAAAAGTTAGCATATTTTTTGATTTCCTGCTAAAGAATTCACTTGTATGACAACATTAGTTTCTGAAGCTTTCTCAAGGAAGATAGAGGAGTGGTTTATATAACAAATCCCACCCCCACCAAAAAAAGACACCTTAAAAACGTCAATTAGGTATGTATATCCCTTCCCCAAACTCCCTTAGCTTTTCTACCACTTGCTGGGGGTGAGGGTGGGAGTGGGTGGGCATGTTTTCGCTTAGGACCTTCCCCCAGATTCTGTTAGTCTTGACTGTCCTAGATTTCTCTCTCAAATAGATTGTTTTTCTTTTGTTGCTTTAAAGTAACAATTCTCAAAGTGTGGTCTTAGAGACACCCTAGTCCCTAAGGTCCCTTCATGGGGTCTGTGAGGTCAGACCTTAATAATACTAAGTGACTGCTTGCTTTTTTCACTCCCTTTCTCTCACAAGTGTATGGTGGAGTATCCCAGGAGTTATGACGTGTGATGACATTCTGTAATGAAATGTGTCAACATTCATTTGAACCAATATTTTCCAAATGACCAGCGCATGATGTTACAAAATCATGCCTAAATGAAAGAACCATTCAGAGTGCAAGAGACTTCAAGAAGTAAGTTTATTTATATAGTCTTAGATTCTTCATTGCAGCAGACCTCTAAAAAACTACCACTTGTAGAGCTTTGGTGCTGCATCAAAGAAGACTATCCACAATTATATGAAAAGGCTAATAATGCTCCCCTTCCTTTCCAACTACACAGCTCTGTGAGGCTGGATTTTCTTCACATACGTTAATGAAAATGACATAACACAACTGATCAAATGAGAAGCAGATATGAGAATCCAGCTGATTCTTTTAAGGGAGAAAATAAAGAAGTTTGTAAAAAATGTAAAGCAATGTCACTCTTCTCACTAAATTATGTTAGGAAAATATAGTTATTTTTCATAAAAATGTTATACAAACATATACTGAATTTATTATTAAAGTGTTTATAAATATTTAAGAGTGTTTCTCAGTTTTAATTTCTATTGTGGCAAATGTTGACAGATACAATTTACATAAACAAAGGCTCTTTGGGGTTCTTAATAAAGGGGTCCTGGAACCCAAACTTTTGAGAACTGTTGTTTTCGAGCAACTCATCTCTTTGATTCCTATCTCAAATCTGCTGCACAAATACATGAAGTTGCTGAGCCACTGGCCAAATTCCAGGCACTTTGTTAAGTATTTTACATGGAGCATAATTATTGTTAACCCTGTGAGGTAGGTATAATTATTATTCACATTTACAGTCAAGGAAACTGAGGTTTAGAGAGGATTAGAAAGTTTCCCAGCATCACACAGCTAAAAAGTAGTAGAGGAAAAATTTAAATTTAAGAGTCTGACTCCAGAAGTCTCCAACTTAACAACCTAACTCAGCTGAAAAAAAAAAAAAGAATTCCTTTTCATGAACAAACTCCAGTTTGCTTAGAGAGCAGTGGGTGTTACAGGTTCTTTTGACAAACGTTGTTGTTTTGCTTACATTCTTTTCTGCACTCACTCCGTGCATCTCTGGGAGCTGAAGTTGACCCCAGCCACCGGAGCTGTCATTTGGGAAATGAAGACCCCAAGTGAGCCTTAGTCCTCAATCTACGGCACGGATCGGCTTTCTTCCTAATTGTCTGGCAGCCTTTCTCTTGGCTCCTTTTAAAGTACAGCCTCCAAGTCTCTTCCAAATGTGGATTTCTCCGTTCTCCAGGGGATGCTCACCTATCACTCAATGGCTGAGCCTGAATAAGCACCTGGTGTGCGAGGGTTTGCTCGAGTGCACATTTAACGTCAAAGTCAGGTTCCCAGTGGGCTCGTGACGCGGTACCTCTCACAGCCCAGAAGCTTAGGCAGGAGGCCCTCTATCTGGGCCTCTCCAGACCCCACAGTCATGCTCACATGAGCACCTGGAACAGGAGTCCCTAGTGTCACGTGATAATCGGTGATCACCTCATCACAACTGTTTTAGGTCGCAAAAATGAAGTCTGAGATGACTTCACTGGGGGGTCTCAGTTAGTGTGAAGGCAATCAGCGTTTCAAGATGCACCATCTGGAAAAATCTCTCATAATATGAATATTGTAAATATTTATTTAAGCTTCCTCCATCCTCCACTGGCATTTCAGAAGCAAGAAAATTGTTCAGACTTTGACACATAGTATTCATAAAATATACTACGGGCAGTGAGAGTGTAAACGTCTCTGCCCTGTCATTAAACTCTCTACAGAAACTTCTTTGTGACTGATGGCATTTCAGATTGGAAATGGAGAGTTACGGTAGGTATTTAACTAATTTGCCCAAAGGCACACAGTTAGTAAATGACTTTGGAATCCGACGGAACTTGGTTTAAACCTCAACCCTGATAGTCGTGCAATTTCAGCATGTTGTTTAATGTCTCTAAGCCTTGATTGCTCTATCTGTAGCATGAGGACAGGGTACTGAGATGATTAAATAAGCAGTTCCAAGTTCTGAGCAGAGTGTCTGGCATGGGCTCAATAAATTCAGCTCTGATGGTAATTATTATACTGTTACTTAGATAGTTGTTTTACAACTCTTATCTGTTTTCACAACCATTCCTTCACTTCCTGGCGTCAATGGACAGTAGCTGTGTATGTCCAGTCAGTGCCTAGCACAATACTTGATATTTGTTGTATTGGATAAGTGTTTGAATGAATGAATGAATGAATGCATGACAAATGAAAAAAAAGATGAGCTCATGACACAGGAGATTTTTAGTGATTAGTGAATTTCTAAATTGAAATGCTGGGAAAGCTCATTGAAAAAAATCAGAGTCTCAGAAGTGACAACTGAGAGTAAACAGTGATGAACTAGGTTGAAGAAGGTCCTTGGGCAGGAGGGCAGCCAGAGAGCAGAGTCTCTAACTGACATGTGTGGGCACCGGTACACAAGCAACTGAAGGATAGCAAGCTCTTGCTGGAGGTCTATCGAAATGGTTCTGTAGGTAGGTAACTTCTAAACTAGGTGATTTGCAGGGAATTGGAAAGTCTCTTTCACCCTCCAAAATCTGTCATTAAGGAATGATTCTTTTGGATTAAGTAGTGTTTAGGGTAGTATGATTACATTTAAAAAAAAAAGAGAGAGAGACCCAAATGTGTATTTAACCACACTGGGAGGGCATGTATGTACATGTACATGGGGTGGCCCTCTTCCATGAGGTCATTCAGGAACCCAGGTTAGTGGAGGTTTGTCCGATCACCCTGGGGATTGTCTCCCTTGCAGTCAGCTGAACGAGGAAAAGTTCGTGGAGAAGAGCTGTCTGGGAGGTGTTCATGGGCCAGACTTCAGGTAGCACTTATCATTTCTGTCTCTATTTCATTGGCCAGAACTCCTTCACATGGCCACACCTGACCAAGGTGTGTCTGGGAGTCTGGGAAACAGAGTGCCTGGCTGGCCAACAACTTTCCAGAAACAACTGTGCAATAAGAGGAACAAACATTTGGTGAACTGTGGACCGTCTTTGCCATACCTTGTAAGGAGCCAGTATCTCTGGGAAGGGCAGTTTAGTGTCAATAAAATTGTCCCCACCAGAGGAATGTCTCCACCTCAATAGGAAGGCTTTACCCCAGAAAAGGTGAGGGAGAAAGGTTCAGAGCTATAAAGCTGAGTGATGCAGGCTGTGGGAAAGATACCTGGAACCAATCTGTGCTCCTAGGGTCTTAGGCTCTGGGTGTGAGAAGTGGGGCTTTAGGAGAGGATGGGAGAAGTGTAAGATAGAGACAACAAGGTGCTGAAGTCACAGATTTGTGGAGGCTAAAACATGACTGCCCTACAGAGAGGCAACATAGTACTTGTGGGCGGTCTTTACAGTAAAACATTTGTGAGCCATTTGGAGGCTCCACTCAGGTGCCCCAAGCTGCAGAGGGAGAATAAGGATCTACTTCCCCCCTCACAGCTTTTCCTCCTCCAAGAAGGCGAGTCAGGCTCATTATGTCTCTAGATGGATTTTATAGTTCTGGGTTTCAGACTAAAAGTTGCATGTGGCTTTCAAATACTTATTTTATCACACTCCACGATTACTTCCATTATGTGTGGCTAAAATTTGAGTCTTTTCCGATTTAGGAGGGATATGAAAGGTTTAAATAAATCCAATATCAGATGTGTCTGGGATTCCATTACTTGCATGCACACTGTAAATAAACGCTGATGAAAAATATTTTAGTTCCAAATTCTGCCACCCCAAATCCTACAAATATGCACATTAAAGTCCCATAATCCCATAAAAGCCTTTTTACTTGTAAATAACACTATCTTGTTTTCCATCTCAAATTTCTTCTCCTGTAATTACACAATATTTGGTTTCCCCTTTTTAGTCAATTCAAATTAAAACTTATTTCATTTCGTAATTACAAACATTCATTTTGAGTAAAGGCTAATCTGATGGGAATTTGGTTCCAGTGATATTGTAACCCAGACTTGCAATAGCAAGGCAATCCATCTCCTGACTAATGTCTTGGAATCTCCAGCTAAACATTTGCATTTGGAAAGTTTTATCCTTTTCCCTTAAATAATAATGCTTTATTAAGTGCACTGGGTGATTTGATTTTTTTAAAATAATGATTTAAATCAAAGACCTCAAGGTATAAAGAGTTTAAAGGGTGAGCCATTTCACCCTCTTACTTTTGGGTGATTTTATAACTCCCATGAGTTCTGGAGTAGAACGTTGCTTGGAAAATGTTCATTATTAAGTTCGTTTTTAACCATTTCCTGAAAAAGGAGAAAGAAAATATTCTTTGTCTGGGTATCATAACAGGTGGTAATTTTGAAATATTAGATAAAGTATATGCTATTACTATTCCCAGTATGGATAGAGGGAAAAAAAGAGCATGCTGACTGCACATTTAGGAATGGATAGGTAATACCTAAGGAAACTCAGCGATTATTAACTGAAAAACACATTGAGGAAAAGCCAGTTGGAGTGCTTGCATGATCACTGTTTATGCATTGCAGGGTGAAAACCAGTCCAAAATGTAGTGATTTACAATGGTGATTTATCATGGTCTCTCACGGTTCTGGGGGTTGATGGGTCCAGACCGGCAATTTTTGCTTGTTGGGGTCTTTCATGTGAGTACAGTCAGAGGCGGGGGCTAGGGGCGTCTGAAGGCCTCATGGCCCACAGGTCCGGCTCTGAGGCTGGAACACCCGGGGGCTGGTTGGGCATCTCTCTGTCCAGCAGCTTCAACATGTGGCTTCTACACAGTGTGATGGTCTCAGGGTAGTCAGACTTCTTATCTGGCAGCTGATTCCCCCCCCCAACCCAACAGCGAGTGCTCCAATAGACCGAAGCAGAGTTTGCAAGACTTTTTCTAATTTGACTTTCAAAGTCCTTTGGGGTCAGTTCTGGCTCATTCTGTGGGTTGTGAGTGAGTCACGGGCCAGCCAAGTTCAATGGGAGGTGATTACCTAAGTGTGTGACTAGAAGAAGGTATGGTTTATTGCGGGTCATCTTTGTGGAGTGCCTACCACCATCACCAAGTTGTTGATGAGTTTGCCTGCTCAGCCCTTTTAATGGGTGAAATCGTATTTGTATTCGGAAAGAGTTGAGTTGGTAAGAGCTAGGAGGGAAGGGAACAGATGGAGGCTCTTTGTTAGGACTACCTCGCACTGTTTGAATGGTGTGGGTGTGTGGGTGTGTGGGTGTGTGTGTGTTTGGGTGGTATTTTGGATTACTCTGATTACCCCTGCAGTTTGATTTAGGCTGGGGTCAGGACGAGAGCGATATTAAGTCCCCACTCTGTGCCAGGTTCTGTACTACACGCTTTAAACATCTAATATCATTGTTATGAGGCTATTAATGTAAAGGTCATATTCAAATCCTTGGTGACTTTGCCACTTGCAGGCCACAGGACTAGGAACAGTCTAAGTTTCTTAACTTCCCTGGACATCAGTTTTCTTTCTTTCTTTTTTTTTTTTTTTTTGCGATACGCGGGCCTCTCACTGCTGTGGCCTCTCCCCCCGCAGAGCACAGGCTCCGGACGCGCAGGCTCGGTGGCCATGGCTCACGGGCCCAGTCACTCTGCGGCATGTGGGACCTTCCCGGACCGGGACACGAACCCGTATCCCCTGCATCGGCAGGCGAACTCCCAACCACTGCGCCACCAGGGAAGCCCTGGACATCAGTTTTCTCATGGTGTGATATATTTGAGGGACTTTTGTTCATGCAGGGAAACACTCAGTTCTTTTTACACTTTTTTAGTGCTCAATTTATTAACCTTATGAATTTATTAATCAATGAGTATTTAAAAAGTATATAAGCTTAAATATTTCTCTCTTTTATGTACTATTTGTACAACGAATACATGCAAATTCATGAATTTAACAAGTGACATTTTTGAAAACATGTAAACAGTGATTACTGATTAAATCTAAGATTTCTAAATATTTAATTAAAATTGTAAGTCCAATTTATCATATTCTTGTAAATGTTTTTCAACATTTAGAAGACAGACAGCACTCATACAATATTAACATGTTTGCAGTACTTATCAGGACCCTCACACCAAAACCTGGTATAAAAATGGTAATATACCTATTTGTTTCTTCATTATCTCTAGTGTTATTCTGTTTATTTTTTCCGTGGCAGAGTGACGTTTCCCAAGCTATTGAGGTTGTAGACAGAGGTTGACATGTTTTGCTCCCCTGCCCCCTGCCCCCTCAGAGCTCCTAATTCCCTACCCCTGCTTTAATTTTCTGAAGAGCACTTTTCATGAACTGATAGGCCTATTGTACTTATTTGTTTATATGCATTTGTACTTATTTGTTTGTCTCTACATCCATGCATATATTTTTTGCCTGTTTTGTTCACTGTTGTAATCTCCGTGTCCAGAATGGTACCTGGCACATAGGAGTTGCTCACAAAGGTTTCTTTGTGAATGAACAGAAGATGGATTCTGGATCAGGATGTCAATTAGCTTATGAGATGTGGGTGTCTCTTCCATAGAGATGTGGATTGACTACTCCGTTGGGCAGGCTATGATCTACGTCAGATACCCTCCGTTTTATGGTGAACTGTTCAAATTATGGGTCTTGACCAGGGTGATAGTTTCTATTCTTCTTGAACCAGCCTTTCTCCTGAATCACATGGATCTGTATCTTATAATTAAGGAATCTTATTTTAGAGTTGCTCTAATTTTAGAGTTGCTTGCTCTGAACGGGAGCTAGTTTATGTCAGTCACGTCTAAAACTTTGGGTCGGTTTGATGCCCTGAAATGGCAAGTGTCTTTCACATTGACCATTATGACCTATAATATTAAAACCTACATCACAGGGTTGAAAGGATTGAATAGTATAGTCCACGTGAGGTGAATAGAACCATGCCTGGCACATGTTGAACTCTCAGTGTTATTATTTTTATTAATAAGGCTATTTTCAGTTATTCTTGCTAAAAAGAGAGCCATTTGTTTTCTTTATAGGTGTTTATGCGGAATTCCTTTGTCCCAGTTTGAATGACAGGATAGGTGCATTGTATATTTGCACCTATAGAACCAAGCCCCATGTCCCTCACAACTGATGCTAAGCAACTATAAGAAAATGAAAGGTGAATGAATCCTAGAGCAATAAAGAGGTGTCTGTTCCCAGCTTTCCCTTCCCCTCTGCACAGCTCCTTGACCTACAGATTATAGGAGCAGAAATGCAGAAGGGACTAACATTTGTTGGCACATAGCATGTGCCATGAATTTTGCTGGGTTATTTAGAATCATTACTTATTTATTCCAACCAACAGTCAACTGAGATCTGAGGGATTTTAAAAAAAATCAGTTTTTTACGTGCATTTTATGGATATGAAACTGAGGCTTAGAAAGGTAAAGTCAAATAGCTGGCAAGTATCAGAACAAGAATTAGAATCACGTGTGATGGACTCCAAACTGATTTTTTTTTTTTTTCCCCATTATACCTTTTTTAAAGGAGAGGACAACCTGAAGAACATGATAATGGCTTCTTATGGTTCTTATGGTTTTGTCAGTTGAATTATCTTTTTTTTTTTTTTTTTGCGGTACACGGGCCTCTCACTGTTGTGACCTCTCCCGTTGCGGAGCACAGGCTCCGGACGCGCAGGCTCAGCGGCCATGGCTCACGGGCCCAGCCGCTCCGCGGCATGTGGGATCTTCCCGGACCGGGGCACGAACCCGTGTCCCCTGCATCGGCAGGCGGATTCTCAACCACTGCGCCACCAGGGAAGCCCCTATCTTTTTAATCCCATTCCATAAGAGTTTATTACTGAGCCTCTACTCAATTCTTATTGGGTAAATTTTCCAAATGAAAACTTGCATCCAGTATGGCCAGATACGTAATGTCAATCAAATACATGGATGCTAATGACATATACTTGTGGAATTGACAGTAAAGTTATTTCACGATAATAATGGTCTCAGGCTAACATATAATTGTGTTAGTATTTCAAGAAGATAAAGTCCTAGAAATGGAAGTCATAAGTACACATTTTAAATTTAAATGGAGAGTGTAAAATTGCCCTCAGAAATGATTTGAATCATTTACACCTCAAAATGTTTTTGCTTATGTAGATGTCCCCAGCTTTTAATGTTCCTACCAATATTTTCGGCAAATCCTGCTTTAATGTGCATTAATTTGTTAATGAGGTTGGGTCCTATTTTTATTTGTTTAGTAGCTGTACAATTTCATGTGTTCCATGAATTCTTGTTCATATTGTTTGCCCGTTTTTATATTGAGTTTTTTTTTATTAATCATTTGTAGGAGTTTTTCTGTATAGAGATATTAACCCCGATCATTATTTGTGTTACAAATATTTTTTGCATATTCTGTCATTTGTCTCTCAACTTTGACCACAGAATCCATTTTCCTAGCAAAATTATTTTGTAAATGTCATCTCAAAAGAGAATGTAACACTACCAAATGTAAAATAGACAGCTAGCGGGAAGCAGCTGCATAGCACAGGGAGATCAGCTCAGTGCTTTGTGACCACCTAGAGGGGTGGGATAGGGAGGGTGGGAGGGAGACGCAAGAGGGAGGAGATATGGGGATATATGTATATGTATAGCTGATTCACTTTGTTGTAGAGCAGAAACTAACACACTATTATAAAGCAATTACACTCCAAAAAAGATGTTAAAAAAAACAGAATGTAATCTGTTATGAATGTTCATTGGATAATAACAGTATTAAATAAATATGTTTAATGTGTAAAGTAATAGTCACAGAACTAAATTATCTTCTGGAACAAATACCTAATTCAGTATACAGGAGTGCTCACCATAGAAGACATAACAATATAATTTTTCATCTGCCAAAAGTATAGCACTATATTATAAACAGCAAAATAATTTGTGGAGAAATACACCTCAAAATAGAAAGAAGACAGAACTACTTTAGATGGTAATAAAACATGCTTAGCTTCTAGAATTGATATATAAGGGGAAAATTAGAGTACAAAGGAAAATACTCCCTTAGTGGCTCAAAAAACCCCATTCCAAGAAAATCTTCCCTGCTGCCAAACAAACCTATAGGACAATCTCCTTTTACGTGGGCATGAGTCCTTCCACCTTGTCTTTTGTCACCACGGGCACAGGGAGATAATTACTAAACAATGTGGTTGAGGTGGCAGTACTGGGATAATGGGAAAAGTCTTGGCTCTACCATTTATTATCTGTATAGACTTTAACAGTTTACTTAACTCCTCAGCCTCAGTTTTCCTCCCTGTAAAATGGGAATAAGAATGCCTACTCACAGGGTGAATGTGAAGATTAACATGGGATAAGATATATAAAAGTGTTTTAAAACTCACACATTGCTATAAATCGTAAGTTATTTGATCTGATAATTCATTTTTAACATCATTTTCCAGTAATGAATAAATTAATCAATTCAGGTACCTTTTACTGAGGAAACGAAGTATGGGAAGAAAAGAAGACAAGAGTTCTTCTTTAATCAGCCTTCAAATCTAATAATTATACTTTACATTTATATAACACCTCAGAGTTTACAAAATGCTTTCACTCACTGTATCATTTATCCATTCATCCATTCAATCATGGAACTGGAGGATGGAGTCCTTGACCTCATGGGTAGAGAAAAAACGAATACACAGAAGAGTGAACGAAATGTGTACAAGTTATAATACTTGCTGTGGAGGAACTGAGCATAGGGCAGGATGGAGAATGACAGGTATGGTGTGGGCATGACATACATCTTAGGAGGGTGATTGTCTTAGGAGGGTGGTTGGAGAGCGTCTCTCTGAGGCAGTTGCAGGCAAGGCATGCTAAGGTCCTGGAGCAGGAAAGAGTTTAACACTTTCCAAGAGCAGAACAAGCCGGGGAGGTGTGTCCCAGAGACAGAAAGTGCCTTGAGCTTAGGACAGAGAGACGGCATGTATAATAGTTGGATCATGGAGGGCTCTCTAGGCTACTCTGAGGAGTTTGGACTTTATTCTAAGTGCAGTGCAAAACCACTGGAGGCTTTTAAGCCAGAGAATTTCCAAATGTTGAGAAGATCACTTTACTGAGAGTGAACTGGAGCGGGAAAGAACGGAGGTGGGGAAACCACTAAGGAGGCTGTTGGATTAATCAGGGGAGAAAGAATCTATACTTAATTATAACAATGGAATTTATTAGACTAGAGCAGACACATAAACCCTTCACCAGCCTAACTTCATCTTGTCTGTCAGAGGGGTTCAGAGGAGGAGATGTGATTTCACCCAGTTCTAGGACAGCAGTGCTCTTTATTTCAGTGGCTTTGAGAGTTGAATGTAAGTGACCATGGCAGGCAAGTGCAGATTTATTTCAGCTGAACCGCCTTAGATTTATCCATATTGAACACCTACAGTTTTGGATTCTGTATTAATTTGCTGGGGTTACCATAGCCAAGTACCATAGACTGGGTGGCTTAAACAACAGAAATTCATTTACTTACAACTCTGGAAGCTAGAAGCCTGAGATCAAAATATTAGCAGGTAGCTGTCATCTGAGGCCTGTCTCCTTGGCTTTTAGATGGCCATCTCCTCCCTGTGTCTTCACATGGTCTTCCCTCTACTTGTGCCTGTGTCCTTATATCCTCTTTTTATAAGGAGACCAGTCATAAGGGATTATGTCCACCCTAATGACCTCATTTTTATTTATTTACCTCTTTAAAGATCCTATCTCCGAGGGAAGAGAGATGGGAACATATGTATATGTATAACTGATTCACTTTGTTATAAAGCAGAAACTAGCACACCATTGTAAAGCAATTATACTTTCCAATAAAGAGGTTAAAAAAAAAAGACCCTATCTCCAAATACAGTCACGTTCTGAGGTACTGGGGGTTGGGACTTCAACATATACATTTTGGAGGGGGCATAATTGAGTCCATAACAGATTCTAAGATGACATCTGTGTTTGGGGAATCAGGCATGGTAATGAAAATCAGGATCTAGTTAACTTTTTTCTGGCATGTGCTGAAATGGTTGCATTTCTCCTAAGTCTTAAAGAAAAAGACGTGGTTTCCTTTTATAATTAGTGCCAACTGTGATGACTTAAATACCTCCTCAAAGGATTGTTTAGCACATTCACTAAGCCTTAGTTAGACCACCAGGTTACCTCTTGTTAATATTCATGTGATCTGTGCTCTTTCTTTAAGAATAATATTTTAGGGGCTTCCCTGGTGGCGCAGTGGTTGAGAGTCCGCCTGCCGATGCAGGGGACACGGGTTCGTGCCCCGGTCTGGGAGGATCCCACATGCCGCGGAGCGGCTGGGCCCGTGAGCCATGGCTGCTGAGCCTGCGCGTCCGGAGCCTGTGCTTCGCAACGGGAGAGGCCACAACAATGAGAGGCCCACATACCGCAAAAAAATTTAAAAAAAAAAAAAAAAAAAAAAAAAAAAAAAGAATAATATTTTAACTTCTCTTCACCTAGGTAAATTTTCAGGAAAAATGCAATGAACACAAACATGAGCTATTGTTGATACTCTGAATTTGACAATTGCATGCTTTCCCCACTCTCTCTGTGATATCTAATTGTGAGAGTCAGTTTCCACGCACACTTGTAGCTATGGTGCTTGGAGGCACCACTTCCTTGGCTGAAGCAACCAGAGACCAAGCTGCAGGTTGTTCAAAAGGGATGAGCACTGCTGTCCCTGGACACAGCTTAAGCTCATGAAAAGATGAAATGGTGGGGAAGAGGTGGTCAGTGTGAGAAGTGGCTCAGGTTGGTGAAGGATAGGGAAAGCTCGGTAGTCTTCCTGCGGGTAGCCTCTGGCCCCATGGCTACACGCTCACTCATCGGCAGCAGTTTGAGCTTTTCTTACCCTTGCTTAGGGAGAGAGGTTTATTGCTGTACGGAGTTCAGTTGATATTAAAGTGTCTCATGCAAAGTTTTCATGAGCTTGTTACAAAGCTTTGAGACTAACAAGGTGCATGAATGTTTTCCATTCTATGTGTACTGTTGAATCCCAACCCATGAAAAAGCTCTCTGTCTCTCGTGTGAATTACCATGATCAGAACCAGGAATGGCTATTGGCAACTTCAGGAATCAAATTCTGAAGCCAGAGGGTTCTTTTTGAGTTTTGATGTTGGACCAAGACCTGTGGTGTTGGAAAGATGCATAGATGAAGTGGTCTTACCTTTTCATCAGAGAATTTCATCTGTTTACTTATGAAGTCCTTGGGGACTTTGTCTAAGCAGAAAGAAAACTAGCTTTGGACTCAGACATGGGCTGGATCACTATTAATTGTGTGACCTCTTTGAGCCTCAATTTTCATACTTGAAAATAGGAATAACAACTCTTCTATGGCTTGGGTCATAGAAGAGCTTAATAAATACTTGTAGGCAGAATGACTATTTTCTTTCTTACCTCAGATCAGCCTACCTCTATCCCTTTATCATTTTGTCTTTATGAAAAGCACTTCTTAGAGATGGTTTCTGATATTTTAATCTACCTTCAAGTAAATTTAGGACACTGTTACCTTGGAGCTATCTTTGAACTTTGTCTCTAACCATAGAAAATTCTATGACATATTAAAGTGGTGTTAAGTATTAAGTGGAAGTAGGTGGCAAGGCATTGGTAATACCATCCAAAGTTTGCCCCATGGGTGATCACACAGCTCTGCATGAACATAGGGGTAGATTGGGCTGCTATAATCACTGGCATCATTATAATTTTCATCATCATCATCACCAGCCTCTCTTCCTCCTCTTCTTTGTTCTTCTTGATCATGATCATCATTTGCAATCATAAGCATACAAGTAGTTATTCTGTTACTGGGTCACTTGGAACAAGCAAACAGTTATAAGGGTAACTGCTTTCATAACCTCCAAACTGTTGAGCTTAACAGGTTGTCCTTGACACATTCCATATCATACCTATCAGTCTTCCTGTCCCTGTTGTCTACACTGTCACTTAACTTTTGGAAATAGCTTGGTCATTGTATTTAGACAAAAACTCTTCAAATGCTGGCTCTGCTACTACAAGCTGTGTGAACTTGGACAAATTCCTAAACTTCTCTGAGCCTCAGGTTTCTCATCTGTAAAATAAAAAAATAAGTAAATGACAACATTGCAGAAAGATTGGATTAAGTAAAAAGAATATGTTTAGAGCACTTAGCACTTAGAGTTCTGGGCATATATTAGTGCTCAATTAATGGTAGTTATTATTATTGTTGTTATTAATATTGATTCTAATGTGGTGTAAATAAAAGCCCCTAAGATAATATCTAGCATAGAGTAATGCTCAGTAAGTGGTAGTAGTTTATTATTTTTATTGGTACAGGAACCCTTCAAAACTTAACCTAAATCTTCCATCTATGCCTATACCTTTAAAGGAGCCTGACTTAAGCCAGCCTGAGTGGCTGACACCCAATAAAAATGAGCCTTTAACCCACAGCTCCAATGTCAGCAGTTGCCATGTACTCATTTTCATCTTCCACTTTGCTCCTGCATATCTGCCCTGGTCCTTGTCATCTGGATTCTGGTTTCTTGGTTTGGCCTTGCTCACCCAACTCTGTACTCATCCCTAAGACCTGGTGGCCTACCGATCCTGCTGTCTTAACTTGGGGACTCTCTGAACACGGCTCACCTCATCTTCTGCCTTCCCTGTGCCATCCCCAGATTTCTGCTTTTCCCTGGCTTCTGCTGGGCTCTGGGATTCCCATGGGGGCCTTGGACAAAATCTACCATGGTCTCGGTTTGGTCATTAGGAAGTTCTTGATCAGATTGCCTTCTTATTATCTCAAAATGTCTATTTCTCATGAAATTCCATCTTGGATCCTAAAATCTGCTCCATAGGTAATGTCTCTTCTTTTCTACTAGTTTACTTGGCTTGTTAAGACAATTCTAAGATTAATTCACCTTTTTCCCCAGGGTGAGAAAGCTGCCAGCAGTCTCCTGTTCTCATAGTATTGGCAATATTTTGTCCATTCTGACCCTGTCACTCTCTGGCCCCTATTTTTAGGAAGGTCACTTTACAGAGCCTGGCCTAACGATTAGGAGGATCATTAGTCCAGTGGGTAGGGCACACTGAAACATATTTGGTAGAGCTGCTCTGGGTCTGTGCCAAAATGTCTAGGAGGAGAGACCATGGTTCTTGCCAAAACCCTGAGTTCCACTGCTGACCCATGAATTCTGCTAGTTAAAGGGTTTAGCCAGACCTAATTTTAATTAGAAGGTTTGATCATACCATTGCTTGTTGCCTAAGCTATGTCTTACCAGAATTCAACAGACTTCCAAAACCTACTGCTAAGGCCTATTTAATATACACACTTCAGCCAATTCTTATCAAAATATGCTCAATAACTAAACAGGCAGCTTTAGCTTTCTAAATTGTGATCTTCCTGTCTTACAGAGGCTTCCTGAAAACAATTAGTAAACTGTGGTCATGCTGTTTGTGCCTCATGGGATCTGATTTTTATTCCATACAGAGAAGTGGACACATAGAAAGCTTAAAAAGAAAACACACACACACATTTCAGTAAAAACAACCCAACATTTATTTCAGGGTTGTTTCATCAGGCAAAAAGGCTGCCTTTTAGCTGCTTTGATGCTTTCTGAAACCTTTCAAGCTACAAGGAGAGTGATTCTGGTTTGTGTGGCTAAAACGCGAGAGAGGATGATTGATTTCATTAGCCAGGGAGGAGTGATAATACGCTGCAATACTTCTCCAGTTATTGGGCACTTTATATTAATAACTCATGATGGCTGGAGTGTTTAGGTGTATATTTCAAATTCAGTGTAAAATACAATGCCATTAAGAATTTAAACACATTCTAGCTTAATTATGGCCAAGAGCTGGTTCGAAGTGATCCCATGGTTTTGTTGGCTAGTTTCAACGTTGCAAGTTTCAAATATGGAAAGATTTATTTTCTTTTACTCTTTGCTCCTTTTATTCTGGATTGTTAAAAAAACCTTAGTCATTCTAAAGAGCACACATTTGGAAAATGAAGTGCAATTGAAGTTATGGAAAATTCTAGTTTTCTTCAGTAGTATTTTGTTTTCCATTTTGAAATGTGCCAATTTTTTTCTTGCCCATGACATATTGATTACTCACAAGTTCTTTTTACCTCCTTTTTTGTCCTTAAATGACTTTTCCATTTCTCAAATGGCTAAACTCTTGTCATATAATTTTTCTATCATGGCCTAAAATGGGACCATCCAAGTCAACTTGGGATATGACAAATAGAGATGACTTCTTGAGTCCTGTTTTTTTGGGGGTCCCGGTGCAGTGATTTAGCCAGGCAACTACAAGGGAGGGGGAAGGAGTTAGCACAGGACAACTGGTAATGAATAGTATTTGGGCTCATGGGATAAACTCAATCACATAAGACTATTTCTACCCTGTCCTACAGCTCCAGTGTTCTTCCACATATTCGTTAAGCTAATGCCTTTGGGTGGCCTTTGATAATCAATTTAAGTAGACCTAGATAAGCTACTATTTTAAAAAATAAGATGGCAGCACTATTTACAATAGCCAAGACATGGAAACAACCTAAATGTCCATTGACAGATGAATGGTGAAGAAGAGGTGGTATATATATACAATAGAATATTACTCAGCCATAAAAAAAAAGGAATAATGCCACTTGTGGCAACATGGATGGACCCAGAGATTATCATACTGAGGGAAGTAAGTCAGAAAGAGAAAGACAAATACCATATGATATCACTTATATGTGGAATCTAAATATGACACAAATGAGCTTATCTATGAAACAGAAACAGACTCACAGACATAGAGAACAGACTTGTGGTTGCCTAGGGGGAGGTTGCCAAAGTGGGGGGGGGAGGGATGGATTGGGAGTTTTGGACTAGCAGGTGCAAACTATTATACATAGAATGGATAAACAACAACGTCCTATTGTATAGCACAGGGAACTATATTCAGCATCTTGTAATAAACCATAATGGAAACGAATAAAAAGAAAAATAAGGTGGAGGAGACGAGGCTCCTCACTGAGTGATTTTCCTGGAATCTGAATGCTCTGAATCTGTTGACCGCGACTCTTCAACTTTTAGGAATGAGCTTAATTATCAGTGACCTCTGGGGAGCTGGTGGAATGTATGAATCTAACGCCTATGCCCAGCTTATAGACTTGACAGCCCCCTTTAGAGCCAATTGTCATTGGATCCCCTTCCATCTCCAGCCATGGGGACCTTGAAATCTCCAGATATGGTAGACTGTAGGCTCCCTAAGTGTAAATCTGGGGTCTCTGAGTCCTCTAAAACTTTCAATTGGTAGACAAAAACAGGTTGATAGACTTCTTTCCCCCAGGGTGGGGCAGTGTGTCCTAATGATTTTCTGTTATAAAATTTAATTTAGAAAAATATTTACTGTTTAATTTGGAAAAGGAACAAGCACACCAATCCATTTTTCTTATATAAATTACAAAATGAAAAACAAAATTGGTTGGGATAAGATGCCGAAAGAATCCAAAGGATTCAGATATCATTTTAGGGGGACAGTAGAATTAGCTTTTTGGATTTATAATTTTTAAAAATATATATGTCAAAAGATACGGGGTTTGGGGGAATCTTTCTTGCTTTGATGGTTCTGAGTGACAAGGGATCATTTTCAGGAAGTATTTAACCTAAAGGACTGTCCCTTAGGAAAGGAGGATTCCTGTCTTTAGTCCTTTGCTGCCCTCTCATTTCAGATGTTCCCCTCTGTCTTGCCTGCCCTAGGGGATGAGGGCTGGACACTGCACACGTGGCAGGCCGCCTAGGACTGCTGAAAAGGTCTGTAATATTTTTGCCAAATTATTTTTCCAAAATCCCCAACTAATAAGATAAAAATACTAAGTTTATATTTAAGAATTACTTATTGGTATGTCTCCCTACCCCATTAGGCTGTGAGAGCCCTTCAAAGACAGAGGTTATGAGCTAGTGCCTGACTTTCAGCAAGCTCACAGTCAATACTGAATAATTAAATTAATAAATGACTTGGATTTAAATGAGAGATACTTGAACCGTATGAAACTGCCCACACATGAAGTTACAATGCTGGTGGAGAGAGGTCAGTACCTGTGAGTCATGCAAGGTAGAACTAGACCAGGTGTATTCCTATAGGATGCTACCCATTACTCGTCTGTATTTTAGCTATTTGTATTGTTAATGTATATGATATTTTATCTTCTGACTTTTTCCTAGTTAACCACTTATTATAAATATTTTTCCATATGGCTTCAAAGCCCTCATGTTTTATTTTTAATAGATGAGTACTATTCCATTGGCTTGTTATAGGATTCTTTTCTTAAACTTTATGTCCTATTGAATTACTGGTGTGAGATTATTGACTAAAGGGAAATGGACATTGTAGTGGCCTTTGCTATTAATTGTCTTATTGTGATAAAAACAAAAAAGCTAGCACAAATTTACATGGCCATCAGTGTAGAGAAGTGAATGAATTTCCAATCTGAGTCTACCAGCAACCTCTCCCAGACCCACTTTGAAAATATAACCTCCCACATTGTACACTCCCCTCACCACAAACACCCACAGCCATTTCCTGAGGCTTGCCTCTATAGGACACCAAAAAATTCAGGGGGAAGGAAAAATGCTCCAAATGGTTCCCAGATGTCTGAATGTGTGGCATAATTGGGCATTGAAACGATTGGAGTTTTCATTTTCCAATGAGATATTTTGGTAACAAGCAAACACAATCTTAATATAGTAAGTAAATTTCTCCCCGCCCCCACAAATGGACTTAAATTCATAAAGTATTTAATGAACACATACTACATGCCAGGTACAATAGTGGGGATTCTGGAGCCGATATGAAGAAGTTCAGGCTTTGATGAAGGGTAAAATAAGGATGCATTTTTCTGTTTGGGCAAAGGTCTTATAGCAGTTACTTATGCTTTCAGTGGAGGAGATTGTATCTCTCACACAACTCTTTAATTTGCAAATTTAGTATAATAATTATACTCTGGACAATATGTCACTTGTCTACCAAGATGTTTTTCACAAGTCAGAGGAGAGAAAATGGAGACACAGACAGGTACACCTAAGCGCCTCAGGAGAGGGTGAGACAGGATGTGCTGCCCTTTCCCAGGACCCCATCCTTCATCCTTTGGACTGAGAGAATAGAGAGACCCTTGCCCTGCTGGTGTGGACTCAGGTGGAAGAGATACAGAAGAAAATCATACCCACAAAATCGCCCAGTCGGTGTGGTCTTTAAGAAGTCTGATGGTTTCAATCACATAATCTCAGTGGTAGGGGCAGACCTAGGATGAGTTAATCAATTACTTTTCAGTGCTACTCTGAAAGAGGCATGGTTGCAGGTGCTAGGGAATACACATGTCTGTACCTCCCACACAATGCTTTAGGTAGGTGACTGGTTGGAAAGGTCTGCAGGGAAGGATCTGATTTGAATATAGGACCTCCAAGTAATAAGATGCTTTAAGATTAAGTAGTCTATTATACTTCTTTTCTGGATGAAAAGTCAGTGACTCAAAGGAGGAAAGTGATTTGCTCAAAGTGACACAGTTCGTTGATGTCAGGAAAAGAAGGAAAACACATTCCTTCCCGCTTTTGGTCTCCTAGGCTTCTGTTTTCTTTTCCACTGTCCAATATTCCATGTTCATTTCCTAGGGAGGCAAAGGCAATGAATAGAGGAAAAGACGTGAGTGATTATCTGGAGCTCATTCATGACTGAGTAACCACTCTTTCCCAGATTCCACTCCTGTAGTAGGTTGTAGAAATGGCCACACTTCCTCATCCCTTCCTGTATCCATACTATTTACTATGCAGCTTCACAGCTCCTCCTAGGAAGAAGTGGAGTCCATTTCCACACTCCTTGAATTTGGGCTGGCCCCATGACTGGCTTTGGCTAATAGAGGTGGGCTGAGTCTCAGAGTGCCAGTACTGAACTTAAGCCTCAAAGGTTTATGTGCTTCTCTTCTTTCTTGGAAGCATCTTGAAAATTGGCCTGGGCTAGCTGTGGAAGATGGAAACTGCATGGCCCAGTCACCCCCATCATCCCTGATGACAACTAGACAACTACCAGCCCTGTGACCCATGCTATCCTAGACTAGTGCCCCTCTCCCACCCCCAGTACACACACATCCACCACTTGGCCGCAGACATATGAACAAGCCCAGAAGAAGTCAGCCACATCTGCCCCAGGTCAGCTAAATTGCCCAGCTGGGCAAAGATAAATGCTCAGATTTATGCCAACGAGTTTGGGGTGGTTTGTTACTCAAAGATAATAATGATACAACTGTAATGTATCTAGTCATGTGATCCTGCCTTTGCTCTGGAATTCTAAGCTGCGTGTTTCCCAAGTCTCTGCCACCTGAGTTCCAGGAAGTGTCTGGAACACTTTCAACCTGGCTCGCCAGTCTAGATTTATGCTGAGCCCAGAGCAAGCTCTCAAATGCACAAAACCTGTGGCACCAACACGGGTATTGCCCTGAGGAGGACCCCCCCAGAGGGAGCTTGTAGGAGGATGAGGTTAGTGGCGCTGGGGAAGAGGAGGGAGCCAGGGGGTGTGGCGTCTCTGGTGCTGTGATTCACCGAACCCTTGCCTGGGTCATCCCCAGTGGACACCAAAGGTCTGGCTTACTTAATGCTAGAGATGAAGCTTGCTATGGACTGAATTGTGTCCCCTCAAAATTCATCTGTTGAAGGCCTAATCCCCTGTATGATGGTATTTGGGGCTGGGGCCTTTGGAAGGTAATCAGGTTTAGATGAGGTCATGAGGGTAGGATCCTCATAATAGGATCAGTGCTCCTATAAGAGACAACAGACAGCCGCATCTCACTCTCTCTCTCTGTTTTCCTCCCCCCCTGCAATGTGAAGATACAGCGAGAAGGCTGCCATCTGCAAGTCAGGAAGATAGTTCTCATCAGAACCCAACCATGCTGGCACCCTGATCTAGGATTTCCAGCCTCTAGAGCTATGAGATAATACATTTCTGTTGTTTAAGCCACCCAGGCTAGGGTATTTGGGATGGCATCCCCAAACTAATACACAGCTGTTTCTAGTTAGACAGATGTTTGGCATTGCTTCAGGGGAAAATGATCTGAATGATTAAATGAATTTTTCATTCCAGATGTTGTGGCAACGTGAAGATGTAGGCAATATGTGCTTGTGGGATGACCCCGTGGCTATCCTGGGGAGTATCTTCATGGACAAAGGGGGAAATTCTGGGAGGGGCCAGGGGAAGCTTCCTTCTCTTCTGTACGAGGGAAACACATGTTCGTTTTTGGAAAGAGGGCACCAGAACTCCATATGCAAGCTTTTTGTCCATGGAGCTTTATGAAATATATCCAGCCCCCTCCCTTTAGCTACAAACAGACTACATTAAACAAGCCTGCCTGCTGATTTGCCATTGTCCTCCTCTTCTGTTCAGTTTGTTGGTAGCCACTGCTGAATTTGTGATTGAAAATTGTAAGAAGCAAATTCTGGGCAAGGTCAAATGAGCGAGCAAAAGAATGTCAGAAGATGAAAGTAGGTGACTAGTGCTTGTACTGAAAAGGATCCCCAGTACCAATTATACAATGATAAAAGGCATGTCTTAATGAGTAAATGTTAAATAAATGCATAAATGTAAACTGAGCTCCCCAAAACAAAAATTCTGTTAGTAATGATTCTAACTTTCTCACATGTGACTCAGAGAATCAGGTTTGCTGACCACGTAGTGGGGAATTCTCTAGTGCAGGTGGGCAAACTTGCTATAAACACTAGATAGTACATATTTTTGGTTTTGCTAGCCACAAATGCTGCAACTACTCAACGTTGCTGTTGTGCCATGAAAGCAGCCATAGACAACACTTAAAAGAATGTGTTTATTTATCAAAAGAGGTGACTGACCAGATTTGGCTCATGGACCATGGTTTGCCAATGTTTACTCTACTGGGTTCAATGAATCAATGTTTCTAAGGTGCTTTAAGCAGTGCCTGGAATATGATAATGACTTTGAAATTGGCAGCAGTAAGCAGTAAGAGGAAATGGGTTAGTGTATAGAGAATATGAGAGTCAGTCAAATGAAAATAAGGGCGGAGGTCAGTTGAGGGGATGTACACACAGCCCCAGCACTTGGCAGAGAATTGCCTTGGAGATTGTGTGTCTTACTCAGTTCAGGCTGCTATAACAAAGTACCATAGACTGGGTGGCTTATGAACAATAGAATTTTTTTTCTCACAGTTCTGGAGGCTGAAAGTCTGAGACCGGGGTGCCAGCAAGATCAGGGAGGGAACCTCTTCCAGGTTGCAGATGGCCAAATTCTCTCTTTGTCCTTACATGGCAGAAAGAGGGCTAGAGAACTGTCTGGGGTCCCTTTTATAAGAGCACTAATCCCATTTATGAGGGCTCTACCCTCATAACCAAAGGCTTCACCTCTTAATACCATTCCATTAAGAGTTAGGATTTCAACATCTGAATTTCAGGGGGATACAAACATTCAGTCCATTGTTGTGATTTTCTTGCTGTACCAGGAAATTAACATGCCATGTTCCATCATGGAGTAGGCCCTGTTACCTTTCCCTTCTACATCAGCTTTATGAACTAACAGTCTATAGATATTCTGCCTGCATAAGCTACCTTGATATCCTGTACCCCACAGTATCCAGCAGAATATGAGGTTATCGCTGTGACAAGACAAAGCAAACGAAACTCTGAACCCCAAGGCAATGTGTCATCTTGCATGATCCAGACTATGTGCCCATGCTAACAATATTCCTACATGATTTACAAATCTTTTCCCTCAGCACTGGTTACATTGGCTTTTCCATTGTTATATTAGCTTAGTGGAGGTGTGTGAAAAGATTTGAGCATGATGAATCATTTCTCCAAGAGCCAAAAAGGTAAATGATGAAAGAATTGGATAGAAAACATGTTAACAAGGTATTTTATATTAGCTCCAAGGAGCTAGATCAATTACTATGATGGGTTACATGTTCAGAAGTCAGGAAATTCTAAATTATGGTTCCCAGTATGAACGTAACTCAGACCCTTTGCACATGCAATATTTTATATGACTGTATATGGTGTTAACTTTAATGCTTTAACATCTATGCTTAATGTGGCAACTATAAATTTGAATTTCTTGACTTCAGAGGTTATAACATTTAACCATACAGCTGCATTGACGTACTTATTGCATTCAAATATTTTTTGGTATAATATTATGACAAATCAACCCCCTATATGGATGGGTCTGGTCTTTCTTGTTATCATGCAAAAAAAAAACAAAAAAAGAGTGTTGCCTGCCACTGTTTAGCTCTGTGGCCTCTCTAGGTCATTTGAACTAAGTGGGATGTGACTGAGCAATTTTTACTTTCTGGTGGTTTCTACACCAAATCACATCTTGAGGAAGAAGGATTTTCTGAACATTGTTGTGCCATTTATTTCAAGAGGTTTGGTTACCCTAGAGATGGTGTGGGAAATGTAAGAAAAGTTCAGAGTTTACTTCCAGGCTGTAATTCACATTGTAGTAACTGTAAATGGAATCCCCTTGAGTTTAAAATCTAACGTGAGAGTCTGATAGGAGATTTATAAATGAAAAATTCCTCATGCCTGGGAGTGACCAATTTTGCCTATTAAGAAACTGGTGTCAGAGCCACTTGCTCCTTCTATATACATTTCTTTGCTCCTGCATGCACATTGTTTCAGGTAAACAGGTTTCATCTGTCTCCCCTCCCCCCCATCCCCATACCACTCAGGGCTACAACTTTCTCTGGTTTTAGCAAATAATCTGTGAAGCAGCTGACCTGTCTGTTGCTGGCAAGAAGCATGAAGGGCCAGGAGGAAGTCTGTGCTCTTAACCACTTTGCTATTATAATTAGTCCCAAGTTCCTTGTTCTTGGGCCAGGCACTCACCCTCCACAAACACCTACATGTAGGTACAGTGAGTATGGGTCTTATTTCGTAAGCTCAGGTGTGCAGGAAATGTACCTCTTTAAACATTTTCTTTAAATTGACTTAATTTTAACTCCTGGCACCCATCCTACGGGGCTGTATTATATGCTGTTTGTAAGAGTCGTACTTAAAATAGTATAAGGACACTGAGAGGATGAAAGTAAAATATTGGAAGAAAACATACTATACTAATACTAACCAAAAGTAAGCTGATATATCTATATGAATAACAGACAAAATAGATGTTAAGGTAAGAAGTATTACTAGAGATAAATGGGAACATTTAATAATGTTTAAGGGAATAATTCAACAGGCATAATAATAATCTAATAACATAAACTTTAAAAATATAAAGCAAAATATTGCTGAAGTAAAAGTAGATGTTGACAAATCTACAATTAATTGGATTTGTTGTAATAAGCAGCCCGATCTGTTAGAATACACAGTTATTCTAATGCAGCTCACTCTAACACAACTGTTAGAATCTGCAGACAAAAATATGTGAGAATATAGAAGAGCTGGCCAACATTATCTACCAATTTGACCTAACTGAAATTTATAAAACTCTACACTCAACAACTGTGTAACAAAATTTCCTTTCAACTATACACAGAACATTTGTTTATTAATATTAATATTGACCCATAAGCCAGATCATAAAGCAGGTCTCAAAAATTTCAAAAGATTGAAACCATTCTCCAGCCACAGTGAAATTCAGCTAGAAATAAATGCAAAAAGATAACTAGAAAACCCTCAAATGTTTGGAAATTAAACAATACATTTCGAAATAACCCATAGGTCAAAAAAGAAATAGCAATAAAAATTAAAAACATTTTTTCATTGAATGCTACTGAAAATACAACATAATAAAACTTGTGGGATAAATCTAAAGAAGTGCTTTGAGGAAAATATATGGCCTTAATTGAACATGTCTGAAAAGAGGAAAGGCTGATAATCAAAAGTCTTATCTTACTTCTCAGGAAGCTAAAAAAAGATGAGCAAATTAAAAGGAAAGACAGAAGGAAGGAAATAAAGATAAAATCAGAAATGAATGCAATAAAAAACAAACACACAAAAGAATCAACAAACCCAAAGTTGGTTCTTTGAATACACTAATGAAATTGAAAAACTCCTAAAAGGATGTTTTTTTCTCTGGATATGCTGTGTGTTAATATCTGAATTAGCTAGAGAAAGAATCTGATTCTTTATGTGAAGAGACAAAGTATACAGTGACTGCTATGATCCCTTATGGAGCCCCAAACTCTGTACCAAGGGATCTCAACTTGGAGTGAATCTTCCTGTATGAGGTTTATTACACGGTCACCACTGTTAGTTCATTGGGGTCATATAATTTGCAAAAGCAAATAACAATAAAACTTGTGTACTCCAACAGGCAAATGTGTGACCCCAATGACGAGTCTCAGGGAATTTGAGAGATGTTCACTGTGGGTTGGAGAAGACTTCATAAAAGAGAGGGACCTTGGCCAGGGACCTAAAGCAAAGGCATCTTAGTCCATTAGTGGTAATGTCAGCTCTTTATAGCATGCACCTCAAGACTGTTGCAGCCTGTACCCATTACTCAGTTCCAAAACCACTTCCACATTTCCAGGTATTTGTTACAACAGCACCCCAGTTCTCTGAAGCAATTTCTGTCTTAGTCAGTTTGAACTACTAAAACAAAAATACCATAGACTGAGTGGCTTTTAAACAACAGAAATTTATGTCTCACAGTTCTGGAGGCTGGGAAGTCCAAGATCAAGGTGCCAGCAGATTTAGTGTCTGGTGAGTTCCTACTTCCTGGTTCATACATGGCCAGCTTCACCCTGTGTCCTCACATGATGGAAGGGGAAAACTCAGGTTTCTCCATCCCCTTATAAGGCACTCATTCCATTCATGAGGGCTCCACCCTTATGACCTAATCACCTCCCAAAGGGTCCATTTCCACACACCATCACATTGTGGATTATATTCAACATACGAATTTTGGAGGAACATATATTCAGTCTGTAGGAAGAGGTAAGCCTTAGTTAAGAGGAGAGAGGGGAGGGCATGACCATTAGAGGTAGCATCAGGGAGAAAGATGCAGGGAAGAGGAGTATGGAGGACCCAAGTTTGCTATTAGGCACCTCTTGAGGTACCTGTTCAGTTGCTCCAATTCTGTCTTCTTTTCAAATTGCTTTTGGAACACAGGAGTGTGTCCCCAATAATGATGTCTGTAATACATGGCCCTGACCCTCTGTCCAGGGCTGATTAACCCACTCTGGGTCTTAAAGACTTAGAGTGGAAAACTGAGAATCACATAAATGGGAAATGCAGAGCTGGGTCTTCATACTGATAGACGTATTAATACTAGAGCAACGTTTCTCCACCTTTTAAGGAGCTTTTTTAGACATTTCCCCCAATGACTCCCATCCCCATGAAATTTTAATACCACAGATAAAATGTATATATCTGAGTGTATTATATGTATAACTGTGCTTTATACATAAAAGAGTAAGATTTTTTGCTCCTTCCTCCAGGAATCAAATTTCACCCCCTTGAGGGCAATATCACCCACACTGAGAATACCTTTTTTAGAGAGAAAAATTCCTGAACTTTTCTATATGGTCCCTATAATATTGATGTTTCCTGACTTTCCTTAGTCTTGTTTGTTCAACTCTTCTGTGAAATTCTTGAGACATTGTTTCATCTTTTAAGAGCATTCACTTTCTGTTACTTGCAACCAAGATGACTTAAAAAGAAAAGCAAAAATATCAAATAATAAAGACTTTATGGAAAGGCTATAAGTTTTAAAACATCCAGAGGGCTACCTCAGGGGCTTTTTGCCATGATACTCCTTATCAGATATGTTTTCATATCAGTACCTACTTTTTGTATGGAAAAAAGGCAGATACTGGTTTTTAATTCAAATTGAAGACAACTCTGAATACCACATTTAAATCTACATGTTATAGAAAAGGCAACAGGAAATTGCTTTGAATAATGGAAAATACATGTGTCTGAATAATGTAAAGATACTGAACCTATTTTCATTTGCATTTTACACATGTATACTAGCCATCCCACAAAAAGCTGAACAAGTAGGAGAATTGATAGCTGAATTTAATTTTGCACAGGAATTTAAAAGTTGGTAGAAATAGAGGATTAGAAGAAGGATCTCATCTCATGCCCTATTACACCATCAAATCAAATCTGAAATTAGTGTGTGATTTGTTGTTTCTTTTAAGAAACTTCTTTTAAGGTATATCTTTTTTCTCAAAAATTTATTTTAAGGTCTCCTCGATAGGACTCAAGTTACAATGTTTATATTAAATTTTTACTTCTGGGTTTTTTTTTTTTTGGTTTTTCTAATAGTGAAAATTAAAGACTATTTTTATAGTCTTTATACTTCGCTAATCTGGTTCTTATTTATTTATTTATTTATGGGTGCGTTGGGTCTTCATTGCTGTGCGTGGGCTTTCTCTAATTGCGGTGAGCAGAGGCTACTCTTTGTTGCAGTGCATGGGCTTCTCATTGCGGTGGCTTCTCTTGTTGCCGAGCACAGGCTCTAGGTTCATGGGCTTCAGTAGTTGTGGCTCGTGGGCTGTAGAGCGCAGGCTCAGTAGTTGTGGCGTGCGGGCTTAGTTGCTCCATGGCATGTGGGATCTTCCCAGATCAGGGCTTGAACCCATGTCCCCTGCATTGGCAGGTGGATTCTTAATCACTACGCCACCAGGGAAGTCCAACTAATCTGGTTCTTGATGGTTTAAATCTTGTTCTCTTTATGTTGTGATTCTCCTAGATTTGGTGAATCTTTATTGCACTTTTAAGTTCCTGTACCTTATGCATAAAAATGTGTATGTATATTTTTCATTACTTCCATATTTTCAGTGATATCCTCTTGAAATTTTTTTATAGGCTTTTAAATTTATTTTATTTTTGGCTGCATTGGGTCTTTGTTGCTGTGCATGGGCTTTCTCTAGTTGGGATGAGCGGGGGCTGCTCTCGTTGTGGTGTGAGGGCTTCTCACTGTGGTGGCTTCTCTTGTTGCGGAGCACAGGCTCTAGGCTCACAGGCTTCAGTAGTTGTGGCTCGTGGGCTGTAAAACACAGGCTCAGTAGTTGTGGCGCACGGGCTTAGTTGCTCCACGACATGTGAGATCTTCCGGGACCAGGGATCAAGCCAGTGTCCCCTGCATTGGCAGGCAGATTCTTAACCACTGCACCAACAGGGAAGTCCATCCTCTAGAAATCTTTAAATTATTTCCCCATTACTCTTGCTTTTAAGGATTTTTTTTTCTCAGTGTCAAGTGCTTCTTTATGTTACATTGTATTGTTTTCTCTAATATGTAATTGTTAACAATCATAAAATAGAAAGTAGAATCAAACAGTTTTCCTCGGCATGCCTTGTGTTACATAGCTTCTATTGAAGCTTCACAAGTATTCTGCCTTCAGTGAAACAGGTGAATACTAATACTTTATTAACATATACATTTAAAGAAAATATGGCTGATTCTTCCTTTCTGGGCATGGGGATCTAATTTTCAAAATAATGTTTAGTAATGTAATAGATTAAACTCAAAGCCTCTATAGATTGAGTACTTCCCTGGGTATGAAGCACTGTGTAGGCTTTTTACAAAAGATCTGGCTTAATCTCAGGACAATGCAAAGATGTAAAGTTATAATTCTGCCACCTCACAGGACTGCTTAAAGAAACTGAACCTTACAGAGGATGGCAGAGAATAAATGTCATAGGACTGGAGAATGGTTGGGAAAAAAAACCCAACACTCAAATTGAAATAAAATATAAGCCTATATAATCCCAAGGCATAAGCTGTTTCCACCCAGGTAAACATTTTTGGAAAGTTTAAGAATATTAACTTAAAGGATAATGGATCCATGCAGATTTATTAAAGAACTTGGTGTGTTTAGTGGATAGACATGTGCCTGGAGCATTCTAGGTACTCACTCCTTGTTCGTTTTTGAATGATTGATGAATTAATTAATGAATCAATGATTTTGAAGATAAACTGTTTCTTGGAGTCTTTTGAACTAGTAACACGTAACTAGTCAGGTGGCTTCTTTTTCTGATACACTTTGCATGTTCATGCAACTGTTACTACAGAGGGGTTTCCGTTGGGTGAGGCAATTCATGGTTTGTGCAGACGACTGTAACTTGACTGAATACCCATTTTGCCCCCTCTTTCCATGTGTCTGGCTTTGGCTCCCTTTCCAAGAGTGCTAATGACCAGGGCATCTGCAGTCTGCAGGCTCAGCAATTGCTTTGGGGGCTTCCAGCAGCTGTCAGCTGAGGGTCCAGGGGGTTTCTCTCCACTGGTGATCAGCTGGTCTCATCACAAGGAGGGCATTGGGACTCTGTCTACTTCCTGGGCAAAAAGAAAAGCTCTCTTCTGGTTAGGATGTAATCAGGCACCCTCTTCTAATCAAATTGTTCACGGGCTCTTCCAGTTACTGAGCTGGTCTCTGCATCCATCAGCACATTGACTGGATGTAGGCCCAAGGGGAAGGGGCCTGCGTTTCCCATCAAAGAGAGCAGAATTGGCTTCTATGAGGCATAGAGACAGTTTTCATTTTTATTCCACAGGCCAAACTACAAGATTCTGCAGCAACAGGGAGGGCTGGCTGGAGAAGTCAGGAGGGAGGCCTGCAAATATGTAGTTATTTGAGCAAGTATTGTGGGTCAGAGAGGCAAGTTCTTGTTTATGGAGATTACCACAGTGCCAGCCAGGTTTATAGTAAGGGCTCAATACATTCTAGCTGTCTTTCATGTTAATGGCTAGAGTGTCAGTTAGGGTTGATTTTATTTGGAGGTGAAATCGATGGATTAAGGGAAAATCTGGAATCTGCTCCCAGCTCTGCCACTAGTAAGATGTGTAGTTTGGGGCAAGTCAGTTCTCTTCTCTGGATCTCCAATTCTCATTTATAGAAGAAGGTAGTTGGAGAAGATGGTCTCCGAGATTGCATCCAGCTTCTTCAGTTTAAGGTGGAGTTGCAAAATAACATGCTAACAGGGGCCAGCAGGTAATAGTAACAAGCCAAGTAAGCTAAGTGGATTTGATCTGACCTTAAGCCTCTGGAGACAAAGGAGAAAGGTGGAAACAGTAAACTGAGTGCTTCTGCAGCCTTGAGGAATATGCCCAGTGGTACTATCCTGAATTTTTCAGAGAAGCTGGGACTCCACATTTTCTATGAATTCTCATAATTTTTGAAAACTAGCAACTGATTCAATATTTTTGTTGATTTAGTTTAGATGTTGTTTGGTCCCCTGCTTCATGAAGCAAACCAAGTATATTTGTGAGCCACTGGTTTGCTGCTTCTGGGTCTAGGAAGATAAGAAGAAACCAAGATGTGAAAAATGAGAGTCTTCAGGGCATTTTAGCAAAAGCAGAATCACTACTGACCCTGGGATATGCTGGCTTGCCCTCTGCAATGCTTATAAAAGTTTCTAGGGATGCCCACCAACCCAGAACATGACCTGCATGTAGTCAGAGGACTGAAACAGAATCCTGTTCCTAATTGGGTCAGAAATCCTGAGATCCTCCCTTTAATATTTCCAGCTACATTCAAAATGTTTTTAGTTGCTTAAGAGTGTTGAGCATGGTTTAGGACTCCTCAGAAGGAACTAAAGCTAAAACATATCCATGTGACTCTTTTCAGTTAAAGTCAACTATAAATGGGGGATTCTCAGTCTGGGAAGGGGATGACCTCTCAGAATTTCAATCTTGGTGGAAGGTGTAGCATGAAGATGTCTCTCCCTGCTGAGGGTTTTTTTTGTTTGTTTTGTTTTTGGGGTTTTTTTGCGTTACGCAGGCCTCTCACTGTTGTGGCCTCTCCCGTTGCGGAGCACAGGCTCCAGACGTGCAGGCTTAGTGGCCATGGCTCACGGGCCCAGCCGCTCCGCGGCATGTGGGATCTTCCCGGACCGGGGCACGAACCCGTGTCCCCTGCATCGGCAGGCGGACTCTCAACCACTGCACCACCAGGGAAGCCCCCTGCTGAGTTTTTGATATGCCTTTTGCAGGATGGAAGCAGGAGCTCTGCGATTACCCCTCATTGCTGAGAGTCACAGTTGTGGGTTTGAGGTCTTGGGAGAGACAGAAAATATCATTGAGTCCATCAGTCCAGGCTGGGTCAATCAAGGGTTGCTGGTCCAGTAAGAATATCCTTCTGGAAGAGTGGTGGTCAATTTCTGCAGATGGATAATTCATGTTGATTCAAGTGACTGGCTTCACATAGGCCTCAGTGAGAGTCTAACTGAGCATGATGTGATCTTTTGATCATCCAGCAGCTGACCAAATCAATTGATTTTTTGTAACTGCAGCTTTTCATTTAACATTATAAAGACACAACCTAAATAAAGCATTAGCCTCTAGAATGTGTTTAAATTGAATTTCTGGATACTTTGGCATGTGTCCAGTTTTAAATACATTCTGATCTAACTGTATCTAATCTCTAATCAAAGGATCCTGGTATATGGAAATTCTCGCTAATAATGATACCTTAGACATCCATTAAGTCTGGACATTAATTTTATGGAAATTCTCCAGTACATCTCCATTAGAATTTTTTCTGGGCAAAATTAGTAATAAAAGCTTTTAATAAGTTTCATAAATATCTATGTTCAATCAGACTATTACCCAAATTAAAGCCAGACCAAAACAGAAAATAGTTACTTCTGCTAAAAGTCATGACCTTCAGAAGACATTTTGAAGAAAGAAATTATGTGCTCTGTTATTACTTAAAATGTATTTGCTATAAAGAATAATTAGCTAGTGGGAGCAAATTAGTAGCTATTTGACTACTGTGTGGATTCCCTAGTTTTACACAATTAGTGGCTCCTGCAATAAACTGTAAGATCTATCCACATTGTGAGAACAGGCTTTGCAGCTGAGAATGTCAAGGTAGGAGTCCTGTACCCTTTTATGACTAGTTCAGAGATCCTGAGCAAGTTAGTTACATTTCTTGAGTCTTGCTTTCATCATCTTTGAAACGGGTTAATCGTACCTGGTAAGCTTGGTGAGAATCAAATGAAATTTTTTGTGTGGAGAGCATTAAGTACCACACTTGGCCCATAGGGGGCGATAAAGAAATGCAAGCCATTATTGTAAATATGGTGGTGGTGGGGTAGGTGTACCGAGGGTGGAAAAGAAGGGTAATAAGGATAAGTGCTGGCTTTTTATTTTCATCAATATATCTAAGCAAATAAAGACCCTTTCCTGCCCATCTTTGGCACTTTCTTCCCCAAACTCTTGGTAGTTAACTAAATGAGAAGTGATAGTGGGGTGGAAATATGTATGTGCTCCAGTCCTTTTCTCTTTCAAGCTTTGGGGGTATAGTTACAATCTAGTATTTGCCCCCTTTGACCTGGTCTATATAACCACAATAAAGCAAATCCAGCACTTAAGAGACATGGGTAGTAGGAGTTTACCTGGAAAAGTGGAAAGACAGACTGTAGAACCAGATTCACTGGCTTCCTAGCTTCCGAATGGGTGCTAACTTGCTTTTGTCCTGTGTTATGTGGCCAACACCTTTGTCCTCAAGCTTCAGGCATCTGGTCCCTAAGTCTTTTGTTTCTGAATTTTGGCCACCACCTGAGGTTCTTCTAGGTAGATGGTTATAGTTGGACAATGAGTTAGAAGTCATCTAGTCAAGGGATTTTCAAATTGTTTTATAAAGACAGTGGAACCCTTTCTTTAAATGAAATCTTATGAGGAAATGTAAATGAATAAAAGAGATAAAAATTATAATCACTCCAGAAGAGGTGAGGATTTTTCCATTTATCCCTTGCTTTATCCCCCTGTTGTTGCCAAGAATAATAGTTAGAAAACAATTAATTCTAGTTTGATCTCCGAAAATAAATTCTGAGAGGATAATTGATCTGCTCAAGGTCACATAGTTAATTAATGGAATAGCAAGTCTAGGGCACAGGTGTAGTTACTTGAGGTGCTGCATGAAGATCATATTATTGGCAGGGCTTTTGTTGGACTATAACATCAGAAAAATCTTTCCCCTTTATCCTCTGTGCCCCTGCTTACCACGTCCCTGATAGAATCTCAGGTCAATGTTTTTGATGGTACGGTTTACATGTGTAAATGCAGAAGTGGAGAATGAATGCTAATAGCAAAAATGACATGACATAGAATAAATAGGCTTTTATTGAGAGACCCCTTTATTTTATTTTATTTTATTATTCTTATTTTTTAATAAACTTGTTAATTTATTTTTTACTTTTGGCTGCGTTGGGTCCCCGTTGCTGTGCGCAGGCTTCTCATTGTGGTGGCTTCTCTTGTTGCGGAGCACAAGCTCCAGGCGCCCGGACCTCAGTAGTTGCGGCTAGCAGGCTCTAGAGCACAGGCTCAGTAGTTGTGGTGCACGGGCTTAGTTGCTCCGCAGCATGTGGGATCTTCCCGGACCAGGGCTTGAACCCGCGTCCCCTGCATTGGCAGGCAGACTCCCAACCACTGCGCCACCAGGGAAATCCCGAGACCCCTTTATTTTAGATGCCTCTATCTAACTACTCAAGTTCTATCTGCACTCAACTCAGGATTAAAAAAAGTTTTTTTAGCCTTCTTGGTTATCTAGATCCTCTCCAGCCTTTGTCTGGCTACTGCTTGCCTATGTCTAGCTTAAATGTAGCTTATGGACCCCTGAGAACCAGGAAAGCTCTACCTCTTACCTGACTGTACAGGTTCAACAACCAACTGGCTCATCTGTGGGCAAGCCAGGCAGAGTCCTAACTGAACCTGTTCATTCCATGTTGCAATGTAAAACCAACAAACTCTACAGACAAACAAATGAGACTGGATTTGGCCTATTACAAAGTAGAAAATGGTGGAAAATTTAGAATATAAAGGTAAGCAAATGGAAAAAGGTAAAAATTACTCATAATTTACCATTACTCAAAACTTTTAACATTTTGGTATGTTTCTTCTCTCTTTTCTTTTTCTTCCTTTAAAAAAAACAAATATAGGTTTGATTTATTAAAAGAGTTTCCTACTGTAAAACAATTAGATTTTCACACTTTTTTCCTTTTATAAACAATGCCGTTACAAGCACCCATGTAGCTGAGTCTTGGCCCATATCCTTTGGAGGTACTCCTGGATGTTTGCTATCGGGGTCTTGGAAATATGCAGATTTAAGGCTTTTGAGATCTATTGTCTATGGCATAGTCTGATCTTTGTTTTGAAAGGTATGGTTCACTCAGTCTATTCTATTAGACACTCTTTTTAACCTATTGCAAATGCTCTAAGTAATCCTTCTGTCTTATAACATAAACTCCTGTTCTGATCATAGCTTTAAAAAGTCAAGTGACATATTGTTTCAATATGATCATAAAGATGTCTTTCAAGTATAGGGAATGGAAAAATTAAAACAATTTGAATTTTAAAACTCTCAGGCTGCTTGCATCATTCGTGCTGTTGTTGTTTTGTTTTTGTTCTTAGTGTTATTATGGGTTGCAGTTATGGAACACTTGCTCTGTAAGTGGGCCCTTGACTGAGTACTCCACAGTCATTATTTGATTTCATCCTTGACATAACTAAAAATTCCCATTTGACAGATAAAGAAACTGAGGTCCACCAAGATTGCACCTTGCCAAATGTCATATAACTAATGTGGCTGGCAGGATAGTGACCCCCAAAGATGCCCAGGTCCTGATCTCTATGAATATATGTCAAAGGGGATTTAGCAGATATGATTAGATTAAGAATCTTGAGACGGGGAGATTGCTTTGGATTATCTGGGTGAGCCTAATGTAATCACAAAGGTGTTTCTAAGTAAAAGAGGTGGGGGGCAAGAGGATCAGGGTAACAGAAGGAGATAAGATAACAGTAGCAGAGGTCAGAGTGATATGATTACTTAAGCCAGAGAATACAGGTGGCCTCTAGAAGCTGGAAAAAGCAAGGAAACAGATTCTCCTTTGCAACCTCCAGGAGGAGAAGTTAAGTAACTTTCCCAGGATCACATAACTAGTGCAACTGTCACCCAGATGGCCCCAAAGCCTGTGTCCTTTTTATTTTTAACATGCCGCCTTCCTAGACATTTTCAACTCTTTGTGGAGAACCAAGAATGGTTTTAGCCAATGCTGCTGCCTAAAACAAAGTTCTCAACTCTGGGTTGGGTGAAACTTGTTTGGAGAGAAAAACTTTGCTACCCACACCTGTCAAGGTTGATCTGTTCCTTAGAAATGTGTTTAATTGTCAGCGAGAGTGGGTGCACAACTGTCAAGCTAACTTGCTGAAGTGACAAGTGGGTAAGATTGGCACTCTGTGCCTTCCTGGCTGATTTTAATTGTTCTTTTGGTTGGAGTGAGTACAACTTTAGTTCTAAAGTTGATAACGAGAGCCTGCTATTGCCCCTTTTATTTCCATGAGAGATATATCTACATTTTTTAAGTCTATTACATATACATTTGTGGTTACTCTCTTATTTTTCTAAATGTAATTATCCAGCTAGGCTATATTATGGAAAAGAAATTATAAAAATCTTTTCCTGGCAACAGTCTTAATCTGGCCAGCACATTCTTGGTGGTTTGAATGTTGGGTATAGTTTCTCTCCATTCTTTCTTCTCCCCAGCCCCTGCCCCCAGAACCCTTTTAAACTCCAACATGCTTTTGAGTGGAACTGACATTTCTTAAGGTGGTTCCTTGAGCAGAGCAGTATTGTCAAGTGGTGTATTTGTCTATACTTTGTAGGGATAGGTATATTTTAACTTTTGTATTAATTTTGAGTTATTGTTATATAGAAAACAAAAATACACGTGGTAACTTTTATACATTATGAGTTATACACAGAATGAAGTCATGTGGAAAATCATAACCGGGATTTGTGTGGTATTAACTAGCCGATGTAATACCTAATCAATCTATTTTTAGTAAGAATAAAAATAATTGCAACATTTCTTAAGAAAGTTGGCTTAAGCTAAAAGAGAATTAGGTAGAACCATGGCAATTAAAGAATAAGAGACTCTAAGTTATTTTTAGTTATTCTTTTTTTTTTATAAGATGTTGGGGGTAGGAGTTTATTAATTAATTAATTTTATTTTTGCTGTGTTGCGTCTTCGTTTCTATGCGAGGGCTTTCTCTAGTTGTGGCAAGTGGGGGCCACTCTTCATCACGGTGCGCGGGCCTCTCACTATGGCGGCCTCTCCCGTTGTGGAGTACATGCTCCAGATGCGCAGGCTCAGTAGTTGTGGCTCACGGGCCTAGTTGCTCCGTGGCATGTAGGATCCTCCCAGACCAGGGCTCGAACCCGTGTCCCCTGCATTAGCAGGCAGATTCTCAACCACTGCGCCACCAGGGAAGCCCCTAGTTATTCATTTTTGCTTGGTCACTGAGCCTGTACAGCACTCTTTGTACTCATGCACCATTGGTAGGAGTGTAAACTGGTCTAGTGTTCCTGCAGAGTAAACTGTCAATGATTAGTAAACTTAACTGTATGATTACCTTACACCTCAGAAGTTTCACTCCTGATTGGACACCCCAGAAACTCTTGCAAAACTTCACAGGAGATAAGTAAGCACAAGGATTCTTCCTGTTTGCTATCTGCGGTAGCAAGAGCTAGAAGTAATCTGCATATCCATCACTGGAGGAATGGATTTGTAAAACCTATTTTACGCTTATATCCTGCAAACGGGAAGGGGAGAGCCTCAAAACACTGAAAAGTAGATATGGACCCTATTAACTAGACTCTATTAACTAGGGTCATTTGGTATAAGATTCTAAAGACTTTGGGTTTGTCACTAACTAGCGAGGTCTTAAAGCAAATTTGTTAGCAACTTTCCTTTGATTATGTGGATACGTTTAATGCTGAGCAGAATACCCAGCTACAAATTGACTTTTACCAGCTGGCTGGAATGCATGGTAACACATTTCTTTGGATGTCAGAGAAAATAGCAGCCACCCATTTCTGCATCCTGGCTGCATCCACGCACCTGGTTCTCTGAAGTCAGAGCTTGTTTGTCACCAGGACTTGGCTCCCAGGTGTCTGGTACCCAAGGAAAGCATGTAAACCGTGTCAGCCAGGTGGGTGAATGCTTGGGAGGACCCAGAAAAACTGGAAAAACAGTTTCGTAATCTTGGACTCTGTCTCTCATACCCCAAAGGAGGTTTTACGGGTCTTGATCAGTTGTCGTCCAAGGAGATTGAAATTATTCCTGCTCGGGTGCAGAAAGACTTAGAGGGATCCCCCCAACCCTACATTTTCTCTCAGAGTGTTCTCTTGTTTTAGGTTTGGTGAGAAAGAGTCACTCAACCCTGCTCCACCCACATGACTGACTATGGCATCCTTCACAAACACAGTATAGCAGTAAATGAGCCTCTACTCAAGCTGCAGAGGGTCCTTTTATCTTCTCCCTAGTTCTTGGGAGTGGCTGGCTCTACAAAGTCATTGGGGATTGGTTTGGTTCCATTCTGACCAAGTCTTAGTAATGAAATGTTTACTGACCTTAGATTTTTAATTTTTTTTTTTCCCTTTAGTGGTTCTCAGGCTTGTTTGCACATTAGAATTATCTGGGGAGCTTTTAAAGGTACTGATGTCAGGGTCCACTAGCAGAGATTTTGGTTTAAAGGCTTTGGTGCAGGGCATGTCATCGGGATTATTAACAGCCTTCTGGTGGTTCTAACATGCAGCAAAGTGTGAGAACCACTGCCTGAAACAGTGACCTGTGTGAGCTTCTCAATGGAGGTGACCATGGTCATGGTGTCACATCCCAATTTAAAAAGGAACACAACCTTGGATACAGGTCATGCAGTATAAGCAAGCATCCTCCAACAGCCCCACGTTAACCCTCTGAGCTCCTTCAAACTTTGGTAATTTTCACAAAGTTCAATGTTCCCATCACTGGGGAGACAGGATGAATCTTGGGGTTCCTTTTGAGGTACAAATAAAAGTGGAACCTGAATCCTAAGGAAATCTAGCTGGTCCATAATTGCATGATTTGTTCTTTCCACTAAGACTATTCAGAAAAGGTCTTATGGAAGTTTTTTCTGAGAAGAGAAAATATTTTTTTTTTGTTAACAGATAAATATTACAATGGGTATAAGATTATAAACATACATAAACACACACACACACACACACACACACACACACACACATCCTAAGGCAAAGACCAGGAACAAAGACCTGAAGGCTGAAATGGGTGGGGGCAGAGTTCATTTCTATTTATTCCATCTGGTACCTATTTTCAAGAAGCAGGTTTTTTTGGTTCTTGTTTGTTTGTTTGTTTTTGTTTTATAGAAGAAGACATTACAGGATCTTTTGGAGTTGTGGAGGTTGTTAAAAAACCTCCTGTGTGATCCTCATAGGTTCTGATGAACTGTTGCAGGAAGTTCAGTTCATGTAGATTTCATTTAGCAAATTGCTTTTCTTTAATTGTTTTCATTTTCCTGATTTGGTATATTCAAATACTGCTTCTTCTGCCAGAGGTCATGGATCCACCCAGGAATCATCAAGACTTCCCCTAGAGGAACCAAGTTATTGATGTCCTCTGTAGGGGGTGCCCTGCCTCTGATGCTGCAAAGTCAGTTGCTGGCCCTAACACCAGAATCACCATTTTATCATTCTGCAGCCCATGAATACAGCAGTAACTTCCAGAAATTGGTCTGGGGCCTTCTCAGATCCTGGTAGCCCTGTGTGAGATATAATACCCATCCTGTTCTGAGTGTGCACCCCAGGAAATCCCGAGATGTAGTGTCCTGTGTGCCTCACATGTGCTGTTTAAACACTTCAGTATTATCCAAACTCCTGTTGCACAGATGCTTACCAGAATGTGTAACCAATTAACCATTATGGACTGTAGATTTTAGCATCACTAAATAGATCTGCATTGGCAAGACAAGTTTTTTTTGATATAGGGACAATTAAAAACAAAAACAAAAACAAAAACATGAGTACATGCTCTAGTATGAGCCGATACACCATCTGAGAAATGGGACTTACTCTCCGAAACCAGAAAGTTTCCATATAATCTGAAATGCATATTCTTCCCACCTGTATAAGCCTATTTCCTCCTAAATATTATTCTATACTTTTGATCTTTCAAAGAGTAAATGGTAGTTCCCCTGATGCATGCATAGATGATAGAGAAATTGAATAAAGCACATCATCTAGTGGCTTAATTCCATTTTTAATAAAATTAACAATAAAATGGACCAACAGTTGTTATTTTAAACACAAGTCAGTTTTAAGATAAAATACCATTTGGAGCAAGGTTTCATAAAATTATAGAGCTGGGAAATACTTGAGATATTACTATGCCTGGCCTAGCTTAGTTTCTTTAAAAATCTGCCCTAGCAATGAACTCTGAAGGCCTGTGCGTAAAAAGGAGTAGCCTTGTGGAAGCTCTGCATTCTAGGAGTTAGCTCCACAGCTATCCTGTGTCATCTGCTCATAAGTCTTTGTCTTTTTTTTTCCCAGGTCAATACCTTTTACTTGTTTTCTGGCTCATTTTCCTAGAATTTTTCCTTATGGATTGACTCTTTGCCTTTCAATAGCTGCCAGCCTGGGGCTTCCTTTTCTTGCTTCTGAGCTAATCACTTATCCCTGGAGTTAATTATTTTCTTCATGGTGAGAAAGAAAAGTGTAGCCCCTGACTGCTGTCAGCTTGAAGCTGTCTGGCTCTAACAGCTAGACCATGGAGTTCTGTTGGACATAAACAATTTCACAGAATATCAGTATCAGACAGTACCACTTTCTGATCATGGATGGAGCAAGACAAAAACAAAACCACTGTGTAAACTTGTCTGCACACAGTCAAAAACAAGAGCCGTATCCAAGCCAAAATGGCCAACCTTCCCCTTTCTGGGCTGACATGAGTGCCTGCGGCTGCTTTACCAATTATAGCTTTAGTCTCACTCCATTCCTCCTGTCTACTAGAGAAAAATTATTAACATACTACCCAATGATAGAATTGCTTCTGCTTTCTGACAGTACCCAATTCAAAACAAAACCATGTTTCCTTGAGCCTTCCTTAACATTACCTATAAGTTCAAATCTTAATACAAGCTCTTCATAAAACCTTTTCATTAGATGCTTGTCCCATGGTTCTCTTTAGGGTGGTGTCTCCCTCACTGCAATGAGCCAACAAACCTAACTCTGTTGAATATAAGTGTATCCTGGTGGTTTTGGGCTGGAAGGCATGGGCAAAAGACAGTGAAAAATTCATTCTCCATGAAATATTCATTTGATTACAACAACCCTTTTTGGCATGATCTACAACCCCAGGATGGCTCTGTCCTATAAGCAGACCTGGGCAATCTAACCTAATTCCATCAATTTTCAGGTAAAAAAATAAAAAAACAAAAACAAGGACAAGCAAACTTGTGGTTTTTCCTCTGTAAAGCCATCAGGTAGTTAGTAGCAGAGCCATGATTAGCACCCAGTTTTCTCATGCCTGTTTAATGCCTTTCCTGCTCTACCATGCTGACTTTTTAAAGAAATACAACTCCAAGTATAATGTACCTTTGAGCACTAAATTCAATTTGCTATCCACCTCTACTTAATTGAGTTTGGTTTCCATCCTCTCCCTAGAAAACACTTTAACCTTCAAATGCTGGGCACTGTCCAATGCATGGCTACCAGCAAGTCACTTTTAGCTTTAAGTTTGAAAGCTCCTATGGGTACTTTTGGTGCGGGCATTAATTTCTTAGGTGTGAGAAGCTTGTCAAAGCTGCTGTTTTCTTTTCTGCTAATATTTTGCAGTTAGCTCCATAGAATAACTAGCCAAAGAGAGTTTTTTGCTTTGGGGGTTTTTGTTTGTTTATTTGCTTGTTTTCTGTTTTGTTTTGTTTCGTCTCTCACTTCATAGTTTAAAAAGAGAAATTTTCAGAAAGGAGAAACTGAAACAAAATTTGACAATTCTCTCACCTGGACTCCCCGTGTTATTCTTCTCTTTGCTGAAGAAATGGTTATTGGTGAGACAGATTTCTCCCAGAAGCTATTCCTCACCTTAACCTTTCAATTTCCTTTTATTTTTTAATCTCTAAATTGTCTTCATGGAAGAGAATTCTATAAATACATTGTAATTTTACCATCTGGATTTATATCAGAGCCACACTGACTCTTGAAAAGACTTTCTTAAAACATACACATTTGAAGAGACAGAATAGCTCGTTTGTTACAATCACAAAAATAAAATCAAGGAGTTTTAAGGAACTAAAAATGGAACCCCACTATCAGAATAAAACTAGTTTTATTATTTTCATATTGCAGGCAAACATTTTCAACATATTTGTGACAGCGGGTGGGTACTAAAAATTGATATCTTATTTTTCCATTTAACATTACACAGTGAACATAGCCCCGTATTTTCAGATGGTTTGCATTGTATGTAAGTTCAAAGAAGCAGAATATTATACTATGTTAATGGATCATAAACCTATTTTGGACATTTAGTTGTTTCCAGTTTTTGAGTTTTTTGTTGTTTGGTTTGATGGAATAGACAAGACTTCAGTAAGTATCTTTGTGCACATAGCTATTTGCTTTTCCTGAATTCCTTTTTTAGGTTAATTCTCAGAACTTGGATGGTAGTGTTGCTGTTTAGAGGCTGGAGACATCTCTATGGCTCTGGTTATGTATCACCATATTGCTTACCTAAAGGCTGTAGGCCAGCAGCAGGGAGTATACTAGCATCACTGAAACCTCATTAGAATTGCATATTATCATCAAAGATATTTACCCCTTGGTTTCAGAACTGTAAAATAACACCTCTGTTTGACTTTATTTTGTATATTTTCCATTATAAGGGGAAATTATCTTTTGTCATGTGTTTGCTATTTTTTTACAATATTAATTTTGAGTTTTCATGCTGACCTAAGGTAAATAGGTTATTGATTTTTTTCTCTATGTCCAGAGTTGAGTACTATAGTAAAATTAGTAGACTTATTCCCAGGCTGGAAAGAAGCAGACTTCTCTGAAATTTGGGGAAAATTTGAGAAGTGCGAAGCAGAGATGGTGTAGTATTTGCCTAGAAAAGGAAAGGGGCCCTCTAATATACTTCTTTGTGCCCCAAATAGTAATTTTACGACATATTCCTTTCTCCTTGCTTTTACAGACATTCTAATTTTCGATCCTAATAGTAATTTTCTCCCTTTCTAGTTTTCTTTGGCTGTGCTATTCATATTGGGCGCTTGCCTTCCCTTCATAAGTTGGGAATATTGTATATGTAGTAAAGCAGATTTTCTTTTTATTTGAAAAGAGGCCAAAAGAAAAACTGTCTTTCTCCAAAGCAAGTAGGTGTAACATTTTTTTGGAAAAGAAGTTTCACTTACTGTGAGAAGCCTACGTTATATTTTCTACATATTTAGCAATGTTTCCTTCTAGTTGAGAAGAACATGATGATTATTTTCTTTAAAACATTAACCATTTCTGAAGTGGTGATGTTCTCTGGATAATACTCTTCATTTTCCAAATGACAATCAAGATTATGTGGACAATGGAAGGCTATTTGTAATTAATACTTGCTGCCTCAGAAAATCTAGATACACTGTCACTGTAACTCTGGGCTATCTACATGTAGTGTTTCAACTAGATATTTTAAAAAATGTAACTTTATTTTCCATAGTTAGTCTCATTCTCCATTTCATTGATGGCGGAATGGGGAATCTTAATCTCATCAATTAAAGATGACTCAATTTATGGCGTTTTTAATGGTTTCTTTCAAATAGCTATCTGAATGTTCAAACCCCCAATCAGAGGCATTTTTCTTCCCTGTAAGATATCTCCTGTTCCCCTCCTTCTTCCCAGTGGCACAGAGTGCTGCTGGGTCCTTGCTTGACTCCTCTGAGAGGTCCTTTATTCCCTCTGATCACTGGCATCCTGTTCTAGTGCCTCCAGGATGTGACTTGACTTACCTAGTTTTGAGGTATCACATTGGCTCCTGTTGATGAAGACAACAGTCCATACCATGGCTCATGGACGCTCTCAGTAATCTCATGCTGGCCCAACAGTCCCCTCGCAGGCCTCCCCACCAGGACTTGCTGAGATCTCTGGGCTCCCAGATACCACACCCAGCCATAGACAACTGCGTGGATACCCACCTCGCCCATATGGCTTCATGCACATATCTTATCTTCTCCAAGAAGCTAGTCTTTTTATAGAGTGTTTGAAAAACAGGGAGCAGGCCCCCTCCCCTGTGAGGATCACCAGATCCTGTCTGGGAGCTTCCACCACTTCTAGCCACACAAGGTGTGGGGAGGAGCAAAACCCTTTACCTGAGTCTGACCTCTTGCTTCTCCCTTCCTCCCTCTCCTGTCAGGGTTCTTCTCCTCACCATTTAAAGAGCTTTATATTTTCCCTTCTCATCTGACAACAGCTGCCCCTATATCAGAGCCTCCACTTTTGCTGGGGGTTTACACTCTCCTCTTTCTTTAGGCGATAACAATGAAATCGTTGTAAGGAGGGGGGAATCAGATTATTGAAAAGGCAAATATATCAGAAGCCATGCTCAAAATATCATCCCTATTTTAGAATTTTAGAATAAAAGGGGAACATAGAAAACCTAGGTAAAGATTAAGATGAAGGGGGGAAATGAAGAGATGAATTGCATGATGCCCATTTTGGAGAAAACTGAAAACTGCCTACAATATTTAAAAAGACACTTGAAGGCTGCTTTTATAGTTGTCTATAGGCCCAATTTGTTTGTTTGTTACTTATTTATTAAACTGATGTATAATAGACATATAAGGTTATATTTGTTTCATGTGTATAACATAATGATGCAATATTTGTATACATCGCAAAATGATCACCACAATAAGTCCAGTTAACATCTGTCACCTTTCATAGTTACAATTTTTTTGAACTTTTAAGATCTACTCTTTTAGCAACTTTCAAATATGCAGTACAGTATTGTTAACTATGGTCGCCATGCTGTACAGTACATCCCCATAACTTATTTATTTCATAACTAGAAGTTTGTACCTTTCGACCCTCTGAACCCGTTTTGCCCCCTCCTTATCCCCGTGCCTCTGGCAACCACCAGTCTGCTCTCTGTGAGGCTGGGTTTTGTTTTTGTTTTAAATCCCACATATAAGTGAGATCACATGGTATTTGTCTTGGTCTGACTTATCTCACTTAGCATAATGCCCTCATGGTCCATCCATGTTATTGCAAATGGAAATATTTCATTCTTTTTTTTGTGGCTGAATAATATCTCACTGTATTTACATACCACATTTTCTTTATCCATTTATCCATTCATGAGCACTTAGGTTGTTTCCATATCTAGGCAGTTGTAAATAATGCTGCAACAAATATGGTGAATATATCTTTTCAAATTAGTGTGTTCATTTTCTTCTGATAAACTCCCAGAAGTGGGATTGCTGGATCATATGGTAGCTCTCTTTTTAACTTTTTGAGGAAACTCCATGCTTTTTATCCATTGTGCCTACACTGGTTTACATTCCCACCAACAGTGCACACGGGTTCCCTTTTCTTCACATTCTCGCCAAGATTTCATTCTGACAGGTGTGAGGTGATATCTCATGTGGTTTTGATTTGCACTTCCCTGATGATGAGTGATGTTGAGCATCTTTTTATGTGTCTGTTTGGCCATCTGTATGTCGTCTTTGGAAAAATGTCCATTCAGATCTTCTGCTCACTTTAAAATTTAATTTTTTTTTTACAATTGAGTTGTATGAATTATTTACATATGTTTTGAATATTAACCCCTTATTAGGTATATGATTTGCAAATATGTTGTCCCATTCAGTTGATTGCCTTTTCATTTTGCTGATGATTTCCTTTGCTGTGCAGAAGTTTTTAGTTTGATATAGTCTCATTTGCTTTTTGTTCTTTGTTTTCATTTTAGCTTTTGTTGCCTTTGCTTTTGGTGTCATATCCAAAAAATCATATCTGAGACTGATGTCAAGGATCTTAGTGCCTATGTTTTTTCCTAGGAGTTTTGTGATTTGGTGTCTTACATTAAGTCTTTTTTTTTTTAACATCTTTATTGGAGTATAATTGCTTTAAAATGGTGTGTTAGTTTCTGTTGTATAACAAAGTGAATCAGCTATATGTATACATATATCCCCATATCCCCTCCCTCTCACATCTCCCTCCCACCCTCCCTATCCCACCCCTCTAGGTGGTCACAAAGCAGCGAGCTGATCTCCCTGTGCTATGCGGCTGCTTCCCACTAGCTATTTATTTTACATTTGGTAGTGTAAATATGTCCATGCCACTTTCTCTCTTTGCCCCAACTTACCCTTCCCACTCTCCTTGTCCTCAAGTTCATTCTCTACATCTGCATCTTTATTTCTGTCCTGTCCCTAGGTTCTTCAGAACCTTTTTTTTTAAATTTTAGATTCCACATATATGTGTTAGCATACGGTATTTGTCTTTCTCTATCTGACTTACTTCACTCTGTAGGACAGTCTCTAGGTCCATCCACCTCACTACAAATAACTCAATTTCGTTTCTTTTTATGGCTGCGTAATATTCCATTGTATATATTACATTAAGTCTTTAATCCACTTTGAGTTACTTTTTGTGTATGGTGTAAGATAATGATCTAGTTTCATTTTTTTTGCATGTGGCTATCCAGTTTTCCCAACACCATTTACTGAAGAGACTGTCCTTTCCCCATTGTACATTCTTGGCTCCTTTGTTGTATATTAATTGATCATATATTTATGGGTTTATTTCTGGGCTGTCTATTCTGTTCCATTGATCTATGTGCCTGTTTTTGTGCCAGTACCATACTGTTTTGATTACTATAGCTGATAGTTTGAAATCAGGGAGTGAAATGTTTCTAGCTCTGTTTTTCTTTCTCAGGATTGCTTTGGCTATTTGGGGTCTTTTGTGGTTTCATACAAATTTTAGGATTGTTTGTTCTATTTCTGTGAAAATTGCCCTTGGAGTTTTTATAGGACTGCATTGAATCTGTAGATTGCTTTGGGTAGTATGGACATTTTAACAACATTAATTCTTCCAATCCATGAGCAGGAACTATTTTTCCATTTATTTTCGTCTTCTTCAATTTCTTTCATCAGTATCTTATAGTTTTCAGTATACAGGTCTTTCACCTCTTTGGTTAAATTTATTTCTAGGTATTTTATTCTTTTTGATTCAATTATAGATGAGATTGTTTTCTTAATTTCTATTTCTGATAGTTCATTATTAGTGTATAGAAACACAACAGATTTTTGTATATTGATTTTGTATCTTGCAACTGTACTGAATTTCTTTATTAGTTCTAACAGTTGTGTGTGTGTGTGTGTGTGTGTGTAGTCTTAAGGGTTCTCTCTATATAATATCATGTCATATGCAAATAGTGACAATTTTACTTTTTCCTTTCCAGTTTGGATGCCTTTTATTTCTTTGTCTTACCTAATTTCTCTGACCAGGACTTCCAATACTATCTTGAATAAAAGTGGTGAGAATGGACACCCTTCTCTTGTTCTCTTGATCTAAGAGGAAAAGGTTTTAGCTTTTCACTATTGAGTATGATGTTAGTTCTGGGCTTGTCATGTATAGCCTTTATTATGTTGAGGTATGTCCTCCATATACCCATTTTATTGAGAGTTTTTATCATAAATGTATGCTGATTTTTGTCAAATACTTTTCCCGTAGATACTGAGATGATCATATGATTTTTATCCTTCATTTTGTTAATGTGGCAAATCACATTTATTGAGGCTAAACCATCCTTGGATACCTGGAATAAATTCCACTTGATCATGGTGTATGATCATTTTAATACATTGCTGAATTTGGTTTTCTAATAATTTGAAAGGATTTTTGCATCTGTGTTTATCAGGGATATTGGTATAGGCCTCACTACACCATAGTTGGCACTCACACACACACATGCACAAATATGTATACACATGGCATATACCATTCTATAAAACTAGAAGGGTATGGCAACATTGTTTTTATAACCAGAGAGATGAGCATCATTCTGAGTTTTAAAAAATTGGTAATTACACACTTTCTCCATGTTTCAAGTCATCATTTAACTGATTTTCCCATTCTCTCCTGGCTTGCTAATAATTTGAAAAGCAACTATATGACATATTTGGGGAGACTACTGATATTACCACTACCACTATTACTTACATGATGCTTCCTATGTAGCAGGCAGATCTAAACCTTGTAATTTATTACCTCATGTATCTTCCCAATAACCTTATGGGGTAGAGCTATGGTCTGAATATTTGTGTTCTCTCTCAAATTCACATATTGAAATCCTAATCCCCAGAGGTAATGGTATTAGTAAGTGTGGTCTTTGGGGTGATTAGATCATGAGGGTTGAACCCTCATGAATGGGATTAGTGCCCTTATAAAAGAGACACACAGAGCTCTTTCACCCCTTCCACCTTGTGAGGACACAGCTAGAAGGCCCCAGCTATGGACCAAGAAGAGAGACTTCACCAGAACAAAATCACGTTTGCACCTTGATCTTGGACTTCCCAGCCTCCAGGACTGTGAGGAATAAATGTCTATTGTTTATTAGCTACCCAGACAGTGGCATTTTGTTAGAGCAGAATGAACTAAGACAGGTACATAATAGTCAGTAGCCAGAGATGATTTGAGTGGTAGTTTCTTAGTTCTTCAGAAACGCTGTGAGTCTGGCACGGGCTAAGGACGTAGAGCAGTCTACAGGAAGGGGAGCCATAGACCTTTACATCAGCTACCATGAGGACATAGGCTCTGAGCCCCCTTTCGCCTGCCCCAGAACACATACAGGTGGTGCAAGGCAGGGCTGACACCTCTTCAAATTGGGTCTCATCTCACCGATTCAGAGACTCTCCCTGCTATAGTGAGTGTTCCTTTTGATGAATAATACAGGGATTCTTGTTTAAGTGACAGATATTTAGGATTGCTACTTTTGCTTATGGCAAATCCTTGAGTTTGGAAAAGAACTATATGTGGTTTGAGAGGGATAATGGGAATGTAGACTAACTCCTTAGTCCTCCATCACTATGATACCAAATTAGATCCATTCGGCAACCATGTGTTATCCTTTTGATGCCAAGTCTCAGGATGACCAAAATGTTTTTTCTTGGCTCTCACTCAGATGGACTTCTTCCCCAACTTAAAATGTAAACTATTCCTAAGAATGGACTATGGCATATTAAGGGGTGATTTCTTCACAGAGCTCAGCACTGGGCAGCACTCACAATATTTGTTGAATAAAAGAATTAAAAAATCCTTTCCCCGAATGCTAGAATTCATTGCTCTGAGCTTTTATACTGATTCCTTTTGTACCCTTTTCCACCATGATTTCTAAGAGTTTAGTTTATGTGTCTGAATTTTCTGAATAATTGAGTTTCTTGAGGACAGAGACCTGTGTCTTATTAATTTCTGTCCATATTCACTCAAGTCCAGCACTTTGTCTAGTGCCAAGCACAGAGCAGAGCCACCCAACATAAGCCTTTGAAAGGCATACCTATTGGATACTTTGGCTGGCTTTCAGAGAAATCATCCAGTGTAGGAGGAGAAAAAATAAATAAAGGGTGCAAGGGTTACACTCCCTAAAAGCGATAAACTGAGAAGTAAACTCTAAGTCTGAACTACATTTCAAAGCAAATTGACAAGACATATGGGCCACAAGCACATTTTCAAGGTCTGTGTTGTTCCTGGGTGAAACTTTCAGAGGCTGCCCTAGCCTAGAGTGGTCCCTTCCTTCCCTGAATGCTTATTCTCATATTAACTTATTTTGTTTCATATTGGTTTTCTGTCCTACACTATTAAATGTATCTTCAAATGTTTATGTTTTACCCTTCCAACTTAATCAGGAACTCTTTGAGGGGGATTATTTCTTAGACTTTCTTTGTCTTCGTTTCATGCAGAACTGGGAGCTAGCTTAGCCCATTTACTTAACACCTCTCTCTCACTCTGGGGTGAGGCTGTAGGTGCTTTACAGCAAGCCCCAGGGAAACTCCTCATCCTCCAGCTCTCCTTCCCCATTATTTTGTTTAGGGCCTCTGGCTTCTATATTGTTACTCTCCGGTTTCTTCCTGTCTTTTCTGCTTTCTCAGGCTAAAAATTTGGTTCCATAGCCTGTTTACTTCTAGTCTCCAGCCTTGCCCTGGAGTCCTTTGGATTCCTTTCTTCTAAAAGTCTTGTCACAGGCCAGTCCTGCTTCTTCCCTGTTTCTCCATCCAGTCCAACTCTGATGGCTTTGTCTAGCTCCTCGGGGCCTGGCTTGTCTTGGAAGAGAATTTGCACAAAGCAAAGTACTGAGTAAATATTTGTTAACTGATGAAATAGCCTCTCCATGACTCTTTTTTCTATTGAAAGAGCTGTTACTATTATTATTATTATTTTTATCCCAGTAATGTCATCATTATCCTTAAAAATATTTGGAGAACATGGGTTACTAATGTTTATACATGGGTGCAATATTTTGTTGCCTCTTTATTAAACGTGACTTGGAAAAATAAATGTATGAAGTCAGCTGGATGACGCTGACTGTTATCTTGGACAAGTCATTTATCTCTCTGAGCTTAATTCCTTTCTGTAAGATGAGAATAGAAACAGAGGTTGTAGATATAGCATAGAAGTTTTGAGAGGCTCAATTGACTTAACATTTGTGAAAAAATAAGCAAAGTATTATGCAAGTATAAATTATAGCATTATTACTATAACATGTGACTTCAACTGTAGCCAAGTGCTCTAGAAGGAAAATTCACTACTTGCTTAAAAGATATCAAAATTGAATGCAGTGCTTTTTTACAACTACCTAAAACTGTTAAAAAACCGTGAACCTGAATAATTTCCTTATGCTAGTCCTTCCTGAACCTATCTGAAAACTCTTTACCCATGAAAAGTAGGTCCTGTTTGAACAATCGTGTAAATGGCACAGATGTATGGACTCATTCAACACTGCCCAGAGAGCGGGTTTAACATAACCACTATTAACATCTTTTCTAGAACTTAAAACCACCTGACTTTTAACCTCTCTGCTAATTTAGTACATTTCTTCACTGGTGTATGTTCTCTTGCCTTTAACTAAATAGGCTTGTGTTTTTAAATATATATTTTTATTATTATTATTATTTTTACTTTCAGTGGACTTTAATTTTTTGACAGTAATATTTACCCTTTCCTGTCCTCACCTCTTTAGTTAGCATTAGTTGTGGGTTTCCTCTTGATTTTACATGCTCACCATCTAATTAAGTGCTTCTAGACCAATCTCAAGTCCCATTTTTTCCCATGATTCTAAGCTGATTCATGTCCAGGGATTTCCCCCTCTGTTGAATTCCTTTCACAGGAATTGTTGGTAAAGCTCATTTGCCATCCTCTGATGGCCCTTCCTTCCTCCTGACAGCACCTCAGTGCCATTTTGGGAGATTGCTTATTGGGTAGGGTCACAGAAGTATGATAAATCAAAGGGCTGTGCCCTCCTATATGAGAGGCTGAGAGGTCCTTAGGGGCTTCTTCCACTTTTATCCTTCCTATTATTACTTCAGTACAGCCAAGGGGACAATATTATACTATGCTCAGCCAACTGGGCTCCCTCTACTGGGACTTTGAATCTTGAACAGAATTACAGAAAGAAAGAAATGGTTGGCAATTTTTCATTCATTCCAGCAATGGTGGCTGGGCTAAGCTTCGAAGAAGCTCCTTTCACTAAGGCACTTTGGGGCTTCCTGCTTCTTCAACCTTCTTTCCTATTCTCAGGCTCTCCCTGTCCTTGCATTATATATCTTTTCTGCTTCAGTCACTGTTGTGGACAATCAAAGAACCTTAAATGATACATCATTTCTCCCACTCAATTACACCTGCCACTTAATGCGATGTGTTGGGGTTTAAGTGTTTCCTGGGTGTTTGTCTTGTCTTATGTCCTCAACTAGATTCCTCCACAAGGACAGAGACCCTATCTTATTTTCTTTTGCACACCTTTCACTGTCAAGTCATAGATGGTGCTCAAACTCCGTGAGCTTTTATTGCTTGGTGGATTGTAGAGAGTTGGTGATTCTCAATGCCAGACTTGCTCATCTAAACCCTTTGAGCCATATGTTCTCAAGAGCCGTGGAGAGGGAACTGGATCCACTGCTGCTGCATCTTTGTGTGCCTCTGGGAAAATCATTAGATGTTTTCCTTTAATTTGCCTTTGCTTCCTCCAAGGGGAAAATGAGGTGAATAAATGGCCTCCCTCAACCACACAGGGGTAGTTTGATGCAAAAATTAATGTGCTAACTTTGGTGTTGCTTTGAGCTTCTTAGAGGTATGTGCCCTATAATACTGTATGAGTGAAACCAGGAACATTTCATTTTAATCTTATGGGGATTTATTTTAGAAGGAAATATACTTTTTATCCCCTTCATAAACCTTCATCAAAGCATATACTTACTAATCTTCCCCGAGGATATGTTTCAATGAGAAGAGTGAAGCTGTAGTTTGTTACAGCCCCTATTTCCTCTCTCTCTCTTTCACATGCCACATTTGTCCTCACCACATACAGACACGTTATCTAATAAAGTCTATTTATCCACCCAACATCTCTTTACTGAGTACCTACTCTGTGTGAGGGACTGTACCAGGCCCTGAGAACACAGTGAATAAAAATTGTGTCCCTGGTCCCTAGGGGAGACACACATGCATTCATTCATTCATTCAACAAATATTTTTAAAGTTGATTAAGTACCGGGCACTTTCTAGATTCTGGGATCTAGTGGTGAATAAATAATATAAACAAGTATTTTTATTCCTGGGGACTGATGCTGCCATACAAGCATGTTCAGGTTTCAGTGAGAATGATTTCCCAGGGGAGCAGTGCTGGGACTGAGTCTCAAAGAGCATACATGACAGGAAATAATAGAAGTGGAGGAGAACACAGATGAACTTGTGTGGGTCATGGGGACGGAGATTCCATATAATTCCAAAAGAGCAGAGGGATGTGTAAAGGAACAGATTAAAGACCAGGAGTCTGCTAGCAAGATGGATTGATTATTTTATGAATATGAAACACATCCCTGATAATCTGAAAAAAAAAAAACAGTTATCTGGTTGAAGCTTCCTACTCAGAGATTCAACCCACTGTTGGGTGTAAGAAAATTTTACCTGCTTGGTTTGTAAGAGGCTTTGGGTGTTTATTATTCAGTGTTTCTGTGTGAGCAACCATTACAGGATTGGAAACTCTTTGCATTAAAAGCAGCAGCTGTATGGCATGGTATGCCTGCATTTCTCTCATAGGCAGAGGGCGTTTTATTATTTCAAGATGCACGCCAAGTAGCATCAGAAGGCACAGGAACTGGGGAGTTACCAAAACTTCAGATGATTCACAAGCAAGCTGTTATAGACTGTGACATTTTGATTTAACACTCCCCTGGCTAAGAAACAAACATAGGAATTTAAAAAAACTGTGCCCATGACTGTGTCAGGGTCACTTTTAAACCATTTGTGTGTAATTTAGGATTTACTGGATCTTTTGGAACAGTCACATGTAATTCCAGGCTTAACAGTTGCTCTATAAATAATCAAATATTTATATTGCTTTCTTCAGATGTATTTATTATTTACTGTACAGTCTATGAAATATTTACACTGATCTTTAAGAAAAGATATACATTATTTACATTTCCTTGAGTTCCTCTTGATGCAGGTAAAATGACAACACAGAAGGCTGAAAGATTCTCAGGTTTGTCAGTAACCACACAGAGACTCTGTCTCTCAGGAAAACACCTGGAAATAGAATTATGTAATTAAAACCTATGCTGGGAACCACCCAGATTTCCTCAGATCCCCAACTTCCTTTTAGTTCTTGAATCTCAAATGGCAGGAGGAAAAGTTGGAATGGTTCCTACCGAAGTTTCCCTTCATTCTCCCAGGTTTCCAGGTGCCTTTCTCTGTAGGATGGGCAGCACCTTGATTTTCACTTTGGGACCCAGAACATCCCCAGCTGCAGAAGGAATGATTCTTTTCTAGGAAAACTGAGTAGACTTGAGGTCCTTAGATCCAACTAATCATCAAGTTCAACTTGGCAATGTTGTTAACAATGCTTATTCTCAGCCTCCACCTTATCCCGGGAGATTCTGAATAAGTAAGTCTGAGATGCTGCCTGGTAATCTGTATTCTTAAAAATGTGCTTGTTGATTCAGATTATCAGCAAAATGTGGGAACCTTTAGAGGAGAACCTTATTTATATGCTTTTTCATTCGAAACTTGGATGCTCCTCAGTCATCTGGCTGTCTGCCCTCTCTTACCTTGTTTGCAAATATCTGATATCCACCCACTAAGTCTTTTTTTTTTGCGGTACGTGGGCCTCTCACTGTTGTGGCCTCTCCCTTTGCGGAGCACAGGCTCCAGGCGCACAGGCTCAGCGGCCATGGCTCACGGGCCCAGCCGCTCCGTGGCATGTGGGATCTTCCTGGACCGGGGCACGAACCCGTGTCCCCTGCATTGGCAGGCAGACTCTCAACCACTGCGCCAAGAGGGAAGCCCACCCACTAAGTCTTGGTGTATGGCTTCTCATCCCCATTCAAGATTGGCTTTTGATAAGTTTGGACATTTCCAGGCTCACCATTAGCACATAATTCAGCAGAACAAAGTGGGTTTTTCTCTGGGTTATAATAAAATGCTCTACTTTCTCTAGAAATAGTCATGCCATTTTTTTCCCAGGAGAGCCATGATCTCTTTGGGACAAACAAAATTATTTTGTAGGAATCTGAATGGTATCAGAAATATCATTGGAAGAACAAGCAAATAGTTATTTTCGTGGGCAGATGTCCTCATGACTAACTGATTTCACAAAATTATGTCTTAACAATCTTATCCTTAAAACCACTCCTAAATCTTTTTTTCTGATAATAAGATCTTAAGTCTATGCTTCTCTGAGTCACATGACCTACATCAGCCTTATTTACAGCTGCTAAACCTGGTTTCTGAGATTTTTTCTTCTGCTGACCTTAGGGTCTACTGTGAAAGAAAACTGATTATTGGCTTTAGGGTCCTACTCGAGTATGGTTTTTTTTTTTTTTTTGGATGACTAGTTTAACACATTTCCACTTTCATGACTAGAAATTAATGTCAGGGAGCGTTCTCCATTTGGATCTCAGCTGTAATATTGAAACTATTAGGTTGGCCCAAGTTAAGTAGAAGCTACTTACTGAGTTCTGTGACTGGTGCAGAGAAGGGTAAGACTTTGCTCCCTCTCCTTAAAGAGTTTACATTCTAGTCAAGATGATAAAACCGTCATATATCTATATCTGTATCTATATCTATATCAGAATAGCTACAGTAGCAAATAACCTCCTTTCCCAGACTCAGAAACTTAAAACAAGATTTCTCATTAAACTACAGACACAGCATAGATGTCAGGGGATTCTACTCATTGTAGTCACTCAGTGGGGCCTTATTTCAACAGATGCTTCCAGGACCAATGACTAGGGCTGAAGCAAAGAGCTCTAGAGGGTCTCTCACCAGCAATTAAATGCCCTACCCTGAAAGTGGTATGTTGCTTCCATTCACAGCTCATTGGCCAGAACTACTCATGTGGGTTCCCCCCATCCAGGACAGCAAGGGGGTGGGAATGTGTAATCCTCCTCTGTGCCTGGAAGGAATACTGAGTATTGGCATGTACTATAGTATGAAGAGTGCTAAATATTCTAATTTATATTTGTTTCTTCATGTCATTTTATTTTATATTAGATATCATTATATTTTATTATTTCATATTATATATTTTATTTTATAATTTTTAATATTTATGTTATAATCTATGTAACACATGTGTTACATGCATATATATGTATATATGTTATGTAATATACATAATCATGTGTTATATATATTATATATTATCATGAACCATAGTATAAAGAGTGCTTACCATAGTATAAACATGTGAAGAATGAAACCCACACAAGAGAGAGAACAGTGAATGGAGAAACTATCTGGGAGAGATATAGGGTGAACTGGGCCTTTAATGATGGGTCAGGTAGGCCATAACAACAGCAACATCTATTTGTCATGAAGTATGTGCCCTGTAATGCCAGAAATTGGGCTAAAATGAAATCATTGTCTAATTTATTATAACAACTCTCTGAGATGGATACAATTTTTACCCCCAATTTATAGATGAGGAAATTGAGGTTTAGGGAGAGTTAAGTAAATTTCCCAAGGTTTCCAAGCTTATGAGCAGCAGAGCCAGGATTTGAACTAAGAGAGCAGTAGGTTGTTGCAGAGGAAGGAGAAAGTGTGAGTCACAGCAAGAAGATGGAAATGAGCACGGCATATTTGTGGTACTGGAAGGAGGCTGCCCTGCCTCAAGCACCAGGGTGGTCTGTAATTAGTAGAGTGCTAAAGTTAACTTTATTTCCAGTTCTACTTACAATCCAAGCAAATCTCCAAGACCTTTAGGGAAATCAGCATGTTTGTGGTCTTAAAAGAAATCAGATTTCTGCCCTTGGAAAATAGCTTTTGACTTTTGGAGATTTGACCTTTAGTTTTTTAATGTGCTTTAAGGCATTGCTGACCTATGGGGTCATGTAGAATTTACTTCCGTCACCAAATTATAAACCTCCCCTTCCCTTGCTGAACCTTGATGGGAGTGAGAACAACTAAAACTGATGTATTTTGAAATTTAGATTCATGGTTCCTTTTTTTCAAGCAGAACATCATGAAACTTATTTGTGAATGGAAACAGATTTGAGTGACAGACACATACGGTAATTTGATAGTGAAAACAGCCACGTCCATCAGTTTTTGAAATATTTACAGAGGATGATGTCTGCTTATGTGGTTCTAAATTGGAGTCCCTGCTGACTCAACATGTGTGTGAGTCACCCAGCCCTGAATTACTGGGCACCTGAATTACTGGTTATTTCTTTTTACATAGAGAGGAGAAAAATTGAGGAAAGGATCAGCATAATTCAGATAAAAGAGTAACACGACACAACATAATCCTCAAAAGGAGGCCAAAAAAAAAAAATTCCCCACCAAGAACAAACACCAAATAATTCTGAAAATTTAACTCTTGACAAATGTAAATGTTAGAAGTCAAAGGATGGATTTCATTTTAATTATTTAGTTAATAATAATACCTAACATTCATTTAATTCTTATTACATGTTAGGAACTTGGCTAAGCCACTTTCTAGACATTTCCTTATTTAATTGTCACGCATTATGCCCATTGTCAAGGTGAGGAAATTAGGACTTTGATGGAAAAGTCACTTGCTCAAGGTAACAAAGCAAAGAAATAATTAGGCTAATTTTATATGTTTCAGTTTTTCCCTTTCAAGGTCAACCTTTCAAGATAATTCACTTATTCAACCCATATTTATTAAGCTCTTAGTATGTGCCAGAGTCTTTGCAGGGCTTCGGGATAGGTAGGTGAATAAGGCACAGTCTCATAGTTAAAGGGCCTCACGGTGCTCCAGGGAAACACATGAATAAATAGGAGAAGATAATAAATTAACCCAACTAGAAAGAGACCCAGATGCAAAGCATTATGGGAGCAAAGAGAAGGAGAGGAAGTCTTTTGGGAGGGCAAGAATTACAGGATTAGATGCTAGCCAGGGGAAGGTGGGGAAGGGAGTTCTAGGCAGATGGGAGAACCTAAGCAAAGGTCCAGGAGCAAAAACCACTTGGAGTGTGTGGGGTCCTCGAAGAGCTTACTTCCGCTTTAGTGGACAAAGGGTCAAGGAGTGACTAGAAACACAGGGCTGAGCCCTGGGGCACAGATGACCTCCTGTGCCATGTGAAGGCCCTTCGCATTTATCCTGGGGGTGAGGGAGCCTTTGAGGGACTTTAAACAGGGGTAACATGAGAATGACCTCAGTATTCAAGGGCTACAGAGTTTGGGTTGATGAGAGACAGTATTTGGAATTTCCTGATTGGTGTCTTCAACAATCTGTCCTTATTCATGTTCTCTGATGTTTGAACAATAACAATATTGACACTCCCTTCCTTCCTTACTCAAAAACAGGGTGTGTGTCATCTTCCTTTTGTGCTTTCTTGCCACAGCCCATGAGAAGATGACTGTGGGAAAACACTGCATTTGCTTATAATGCAACGTTCTGATCCAGGCGGGTGAGCTAAGGGGCAGGGTAAGGAAGGAGGAAGCTTGGTTGTGGTGATGTCATCCTAACTAGCAATCCCCTCCTATTCCTCATAGCAAGGTGCACATTGTCTATGGCACAATGACATTCAACAAAAGATTAACAGCAGGATGGATGAGAAGGAGCCATTTCTCAAGCAAAATACATTCTACAAAGTCACACATATATGTTATAATGAAAAATAAGTGTAGTAACACTTTTATCAGGATTCAAGGGCCATAGTGTATCGCATGTCCAAGAAAGAGGACATGTTGATCTGTTTAATAGCATTATCTAAAGTAGGACATCATATCTTTTCTAGGAGAGGACATAGTTTTTAATCCCTAAATGAACTCTTTTTTTTTTGGTACAAGTATAATAAAAGGTTTAATGAGTTTGCAAAGAAAAATCATTGTCCTACACTTGCTTCCACAGGGTCACACAAACCATCTCTGGAAACTGGTCCTGAATGAGCTTAGGATAATCAACTGCAAATTTGCTAGAATGTAGACCAGCCTCACACAATAAAAATATACAGCAAAGCTGTCCAGAAGGAATAAATTCAACAAACCAGAAAGAGATGTCAGACCCACAGTCATAAGATTTGTGAGCACTTCAGATTTTAGCTGGGACAAAATTCCAGTGTAAATACTCTGATGCTGAGGTGAAATTCTATTTTTCAAGCTCACATATTTGCAACTGCAGAAAGTCATCATTTAGTTAAGCATTGGATACAAGGTCTTGTAAATAATCATAAAATGAATAATTTCCTGTTTTGTGCATGGAAAGCATGTGCTTGCATGCACACACACACACACGCGCACACACACACATCCTCTTCTTCCTTTCTCTTCATACAAAATCAGTTGTTCTAGTAATCATGCTGTGTGCTATTTACAGAGCAAACGCCTGTCCTATTGTCCTTGCGTGCTGAGTTGGTCCACGTTCTCCTGAGTGCAGTGGTCATTGTGAAGGGAAATGCAGAGACTGTGTGCTGAAAAACTGGACTCTGAATACAGGAGAGAGACTGCTTGGCTGACCCACAGGTTTGCATTTTAAGGCCATGAATCTACTACTCTAAATTAGGAGTCACAAAATTGTTGATAGCAATCACCACCCCGGCCACATAATTCTTGAAGAGGCCTAAAAATTGTGCCGCTATGGCACTGGTGCCATATGTTTCTTCCTGCTCTGCTGCCTTGGATTATGGAGAGAGTTCAAGGGCAATCATTTAATTTAATCAAACCGCAGCAGTAATGACTTAACAGAGGCAAAATGAAACCAACAAAGATGAACACACACACACACACATATTTTAAGTGAAAATATATCATAGAAAGTAAAAAATTGTAAATTAGTTTATCTATGCAGCAAAAGCATTCATTTGTGTGACATATAGAGCTAGCTTGTGTCTATGGAGCATATATATGTTTCTCAGAAATTGTGCTCTTTACAAATGTTGTTACCTTGTTGCATGAAGTTTGCAGTTAGAGAGGACTTAATTAGCCTTATGCCTTAGCCTTTTACCGAATATGTGAATCTGGATAAATTGCATAATCTCTTGAAGCCCCTCAGTTTTCCCACTTGCAAAATGGGAGAAATAATAATAGCAATGTCCTGGAGTTGTGAGGACTAAATGAGATAATGCACGTCTATGGCCTAGCACATAGCATAGACTGAGGGATGCATTGATACTGTCTGTATATCCACTGATATTATAAAATATATCCCAATTGTTAATGAGTAGCAGCTGGCTTGAAAATGCTTTAAATGCTTAGAAAAGGAAGTAACCAGTTGTGGTTCCCTTTATAAAGGCCAGTCAATTTTTTTTTAAATTGGAGTATAGTTGCTTTACAATGTTGTGTTAGTTTCTGCTGTACAATGAAGTGAATCAGCTATATGTATACCTATATCCCCTCCCTCTTGCACCTCCCTCCCCCACCCCCATCCCACCCATCTAGGTCATCACAGAGCACCGAGCTGAGCTCCCTGTGCTATACAGCAGGTTCCCACTAGCCATCTGCTTTACACGTGGTAGTGTATTTATGTCAAACCTAATCTCCCAATTCGTCCCACCCTCCCTTTCCCCACCTGTGTCCACGTGTCCATTCTCTATGTCTACGTCTCTATTCCTGCCCTATGAATAGGTTCATCTGTGCCATTTTTCTAGATTCCACATGTATGCTTTAATATACAATATTTGTTGTTCTCTTTCTGGCTTACTTCACTCTGTATGACAGACTCTAGGTCCATCCGCATCTCTACAAATGACCCAATTTCATTCCATTTTATGGCTGAGTAATATTCCATTGTATATATGTACCACATCTTCTTTATCCATTCATCTATCATTGGACATTTAGTTTGTTTCCATGTCCTGGCTATTGTAAATAGTGCTGCAATGAATATTGGGGTACATGTGTCCTTTTGAATTCTGGTTTTCTCAGGGTATATGCCCAGTAGTGGGATTGCTGGGTCATATGGTAGTTCTATTTTTAGCTTATTAAGGAACCTCCATACTGTTCTCCATAGTGGCTGTATCAATTTACATTCCCACCAACAGTGCAAGAGGGTTCCCTTTTCTCCACACCCTCTCCAGCATTTATTGTTTGTAGATTTTTTGTTGATGGCCATTCTGACTGGTGGGAGGTGATACCTCATTGTAGCTTTGATTTTCATTTCTTTAATAATTAGTGATGTTGAGTATCTTTTCATGTGCTTCTTGGCCATCTGTATGTCTTCTTTGGTGGAATATCTATTTAGGTCTTCCGCCCATTTTGACCAACTAATTATGAGGTAAGAATCTGCCTATTTCTAGTATGTTCTTCCCTCACTAGACTATAAAGTCCATGACAGCTCTTAGCTCACCTCTAAATTCCCGAAGTTGGTACTCAATAAAAATATATAGATTTATCTATTTTTATTATATTGACCATTTTTCTCTGAGATAAATGTGTTTCCCCATAAGTTTGTAAAGGCTTTTAAAGTATTAAACATATGAACCCCTTTGACTGTCATATTGTTACAGATGCTTCTTCACTTTTTTATTGTCTTTTATAATATTTAGAAAATCCTTCGCCAACTGAATATCAATTGAATGTTTCTTTACAGTTTTTTTTTCTAGTTTTAATTTTTATATTTATATTTTATCCTTCTGGAACTTATTTTTTACATGAGGTGAGATATCTAACTTGGTTTTTTTTCTTACTGGCAAAATTTATTGGCTAATTCATTGTTCATTCTTTTGGTTTGTGATGCTTCCTTAATTATACACGTGTCTATTAAACTCTGTTAAGAAATGTGTATTTATATAATTATATGTATACATATGCATATATATGTGAATATACATATGCATTTTCTTGAACTAGTTTTATTTTATTTTTGTCAAAGTACTAATGAATTGTACAAAAAGAAGTAAAAAATAAGACCTCTTCAACTCTATAACACTAGGCTTTAACCCAAAAAGAAATATCTCTATTAATACTTTCTTCTGCAAAATTGCAAATGTTTCCCTACCTAAACAAGTATTTATGTTTGCATTGAGAGTGTGTGTGTGTGCACTGAACATCTTATTTATTTACATAAGTGGAAAAATCTTGTGTACTCTATTTGACACCTTGCTGTTTTTCCTTGACTACATACCTTGGAGGTTGTTTCCCCAAAAGCTCTATCTCATTCTTTAAATAATTGTACACTATTCAATTATGTGGCTATTTTTAAAAGTTTAGCCAATTCCCTTTTGATAGCCATCTATTTTTTGTCTTTTGCTATTACAAACTATGTTTCTGATATTTTTATTTTTAATTCTCATTTGTTTATTTCTTTTACACCCCTTATTGCTTGGCCCGTACTGTTTTTATTTCATTTTTAATGTTGATTTTCTTAAGTTGTTGACCTAAGAATATTCTATAACTTTTTTTATTATTTATCGCCTTTAAATATTATTTATTACCTATAACTGATGAAAAATTAATATTAATTTGTTTGGTGTGTGTGGTATGCGGGCCTCTCACTGTTGTGACCTCTCCCATTGTGGAGCACAGGCTCCAGATGCACAGGCTCAGTGGCCATGGCGCACGGGCCTAGCTGCTCCACGGCAGGTGGGGTCTTCCCGGACCAGGGCACGAACCCGTGTCCCCTGCATTGGCAGGTGGACTCTCAACCACTGCACCACCAGGGAAGCCCCTAATATTAATAATTCTTCCCATCTTTCTTCCTTCCTTTCCACCACCCAATTTGTATTGTTTATATGATTATTCTTAGTTTCTCTAGAGGTTATTTTGTGCTTTAACATATTACACTTAAGCCTGTACTTATCTGCCTTAAATTTCATCTTCTGACTCCCTAACTCTGAAAGAAGAGGATATCAGCATGTTTACACTATTTTCCTGCCTCCTGCTTTCTTTGCCTCTCAATTTTTTTTAGGCATAATATTTCTACACTGCCGTAGTTTATAACATTTATATACTCTGCTCAAAATTATTTAGCCTTGATTCTATATTTAAACTTATTCAATGCTCAGAATCAGTCTTTTTACTGTGGTTTCTTCATTCATGTCTTAATTGGCTGAGACTCACTTTTAAGTCATTATTGTCCCCAAGCAGTGTCCATGGTTCCTATATTACCCAAATTTTGGAATATATGAGGATGTATACCTTTGATCTTTCTAGTTTCATGATACCTTGGCCAAGTATAAAATTACTGAATCACACTTCCTTTCTCTCAGAACTTTGTAGGCAGTTTACCACTGTCTTCTAGCACTGAGTGTGGCTATAGGAAAACCAGAGGTCAACCTGATAATTTTTTATGCTCATAGTTGATTTGATGTTCTTGACCTAATGCCCACAAGAGTCTGATAACTTAATTGGGACTTGTCTGCATTGTTAATTTAGTATCATCCCTCCTTGAACATCATGTAGTATTTTAATCTATAGATTTTGGTCCAGTTTTATTTCAGGAATATTTTCTTCTCTTAGACCATTGAAAAAAATTATTTCAGTTTCAGATTTTCTAATCTCTTCAAACACCAATTGTATATATGCTGGATCTTTGACTGTCTTCCAAATTCATCATTTTCTGTCTAATTCCAGTTTAATAATCCCCACTTTTTTCCATTTCATTTTTGCTCCATTTTTCTTATTTTCTCATTGATTGTCCTCCATGTTCTTACTCTTTTTAGCAGGATTCCTTGAAAGCTTGAAGAAATTTGCTTGAAAACTATTTTGCTTTGAGTAGTCACTGCAGTTTGGTATCTACTGAGTACCATGAGAATCTATTGAAGTGGGGAGAAAACACTGAAATGCTTGGCTCTGCTATTAACTCCATTTAGAGTTTATTCTTTTACAAACACCTCTGCTTTCCATGTGGCATCTGTTAAATTTCTGCAAAAATCTTAAATCTTCATGAAAATGGTCAGTAATTCCTTTCTCTGTACCCTAGGATATAGAAATTTTCTTTTCATTTAATATTAATGAAAGGAGATATACATTCTGTCTATTCTAAATGATTAAACATTGATTAAAAATGACCAATTTGGGTTTCCCTGGTGGCGCAGTGGTTGAGAATCTGCCTGCTAATGCAGGGGACACGGGTTCGAGCCCTGGTCTGGGAAGATCCCACATGCCACGGAGCAACTAGGCCCGTGAGCCACAACTACAGAGCCTGTGCGTCTGGAGCCTGTGCTCTGCAGCAAGAGAGGCAACAATAGTGAGAGGCCCGTGCACCGCGATGAAGAGTGGCCCCCGCTTGCCACAGAAAGCCCTCGCACAGAAATGAAGACCCAACACAACCATAAATAAATAAATAAATAAATTTTAAAAAAGTAAAAAGATGTGTTGTTAAAAAAAAAAGACCAATTTAACAGTGCATGTTCTCATTTACTCTTCAATAGATAACATGAGGGGAGGTAGGTCTCCTCCTGACATTGCTGTTGTATGTCATTTACTAGAACTCACAAAGACTCAGTCCCTTTGAAAGCTGTCATATTTAGTTATATTTAGCATTTCTTATCCTTGTGTATACTATCAACTGAAAGAAAAACCGCAAATTTTTCTTAGAAATGATTGGTTATTTCTTCTTTTATTTAATTCTTAAAAATAAACATTCTCAAGAATGCTTAAGTTCATCTAGGTGGCAGATTTCACATGTAGCTTTTGATTTAAGAAGTGGTAATTAGACTATTTATCAGCATAATTTTTTTCACTATTAGTGTAGCTAAGCCAATCAACAAATAATCACTGAATGACCACTGTAGAATATTCTGTATCATGCAGCATAACTGAAACTTGTTTTCCAGGAGGTATCATCTCTATCCCTGAAAGGGGTCATCAGCTTATTTTCAAACAATTGATTGTGTGCTTGACCTGATTTAGTCAATAAGACAACAGAAAAGTCAAGCAATGACAACTGAATGAATCAGACATACAAAGCTCACACAATCTCCCCCAGACTCTAGCTAGGTTTTGCTATTTCTTGGATTGCTTTCTTTTTGTTTGGATTAATTTTAGAACTAGGCTTCTATCCTTACTTCTTCCATCTCTGCCTTCCTTTCTTCCTTCCTTGCTTTTATCTGGTTTGCGTATAATTCTAGGTTGTGTGTTATGATGTTTTTACATCAGTAAAATACATAAATAAATACTATAGTTCAATAAGACAAATGAGTTAATTTTGTTAACTGGAAAAATATTAATGTAGATGTGCTTTTTATTTAATGGGATTATGATCTTTATCTGGCCTTCCTCTGCTGAACTTCATGCCTGTCAAGTATATTCTATCAAGTTATTTTCAATGGGGAGCTGGGAGTCAGGTGACCATATAACTATTGAAAATATTGTTGAATATATTGGACTTTTGAATATATTAAATATATTCTGGACTAGTAAATATATTCTGGCTTGAGTTTGAAATCTGTGGGTGTGGTTTGGTACTGCCAAATTCTGAAGACATTGGTGTCAGATATAGCATTCTGGTCAGTTTTAAGGTCTTTTTTGAGACTTAGGCTTTGGCCTAATGTTCCCAGGGTTATACCAAGGCCACTGGTGGAGTCAAACCCTCAGGGACACTCTATGAGTGACTCAGTTGTATTTAACCAGGAATGTCTTGGAATACGGAGAAAACTCTAAGAATGGCTGCTGCCAATAGTAACACTCTTCCTGGGATCCAGGATGGAACTCTCTTAATAAAGCCAAATTTTTGGACGTGACCAAATCACGTACATAGGCTACATTTAGCTTCCCCAAACTGAGTCTACCTTTGCATTCCTTCTGGATCATATTAAAGAAGGTACTTATTACACAGATACAAATTAAATATGAACCATAAATAGACATAGAAATGAGATTGAAACCAAACAATGATATAAGGTAATAGAAGCTGGTCTTTTATTCATCTCTCTTGCCCTTGCTCTATCCTTTATTTATCCTTTTGTTCTCCTTCCTTTCATGAAATACTCTTTGTTAGTCAAGTCTATTTTCAATAAATTGATAAAAAGGTAAAAGTTATTTATAAGACTATGAATGCAAACTGGTATATTATTGCTCTCCTTTTACACTATAAAATAAGTTTTGACATTAGCAAGTAACATTTACTTGTTTTATAAAAAAAGTTTCTCTTCTCCTTCATATCTCCAGAAATCACTCAATTTTGGCAGGTCTGCCTCTAACCACATTCTGCAGATAATGTATCCTCTCAAATCTCTAGATGCATAATACACATCATATCAGCAAGTATTTCTTGCATGTTAACTCTATAGGAGATACTGTAACAAATGTTTTGTGTTGATTGTTTCATTTAATCTTAGCAATTGTGAGATATAGGTACTATTATTATCCCTATGTAATAGATGAAGAAACCAAGATGCAGAGAGCTTAGGTAACTTGACCAAGGTCACACAGCTAGTAAGTGGTAGAGGTTGAATTGAACGTGAGCCATTTAATAGGAGATCTGTACTCTTAACTACCACTATTCCTCTCTCATCGCAAACCCACTACATATTAACAATGGCCTCTAACCACTTCCTAGGAAAGAGGACGCACATTTGAGAAGAATGATAGAGTCTGAAGGTCACAGTGGAAAAGACCTCAGTGATTATCTAATCCATTCCCTTTATATTATTCAAGAAGCAAAAGAGGATCAGGAATGCTCATTTATCTGTTCAAGTCCACCCAGCATTCATGGGTGACTAGACTCTGTTGCTGCAAGTCTCTCTCTACTATAAGAGTTATAGGGATGAAGGCTCATTAAAGATTCATGTTCTATAGATAAATTTCCCTGAAGTCCTTTATTTAATTTGGCCTAGTGCATCTAGGGAATTGACTAATGTCACTGTAAACATTAGAAGTCTTAGGACTCTAATTACGGGAAAGAAGGAAATCATTACTTATGAGAAGTTGGAAAAACTGAGCCCCGAATTGCATAGTGACAGCCCAATGTCTCCAACTTCTATATTTCAGCTGAATTTGTGATATTCTTTCAAAGCAAAGGCATTCTGGATGAAGGTGCAGATTTCCTGAGTTGAGTTATAGGAGCAGTTAATACCCTAGATGCCAGAATACAGCCACCTATGTGAATACTGCAGTCCACTTGAGCCCCAGAGGCCTGCCTTTTCTCTGAGATCTCTTGTGTTACAGAGAAGTGGGCTTCCTTTTTTTCTTTCCTCCCCAAATGCTCTTATGATGGGCATTTTTAATTAGGACACTTCTGATGCACAAACGGGATCTACCCCTGACAGCTTCCTTCTCAACACATGTTTTCCCTCTCATTCATCCATCTTACTTGTCAGCCTCCTTTTCCCTCTGTGACTATGTTTGAAATGCTGTCCCACACATCCTTCCATTACAGAAAGGAAATTTGACACCTGGGGAGGCAATATTTCCTCTGACTCTCTAACTGTGCAGAGGGCATGCTGGCTATTCTCAAAATAGCACAGTCAGCAGTATTGAGAACATTAGTGCTTTGTAGAGGAAACCAAGGAATTCTTTTTTTTCTGATGAGATGCAAATTGTACATTCTATATCTTCCATCAGTGAGAACATCATTTTGCCTTGAATAGTTATGCAAGCACCTTCAAATCAATTAAGGGGCTGTGATGATACTGCTTTGACATCCCATTAGCCCTTGCCTTTAGCTATGTGTCTATTAAAAGCAGAAATAAAAGTGATTTTGCCAGTCAGAGGTAGAATTTCAAATATTCTGGTGTTCCAAGTCAGATAAGGAAGCATGAATTTAGCTGCTCTGTTTGCTCCACAGATGTTTGTCTTAACAGCTAATATTGGGTTAAATGTTGAGTTCTGTGAGGGCAAGAAGCATGTCTTAGTCATTACTGTGACACCATGGCGCCTAGGGCAACATCCTGCTCATGGTAGAATCAGAGATTAAATACTATTCAATTGTTTATTCATGTGGACACCAAATATGTAATGAGTGGTTGTGACACATGGGCCCTGTGCTCTTCTAACTGAGGAGGACTTTGGGGTTTATCTACCATAATTCTTCACCATGGAACTATTTGTTTAACAAAAAATCATGGAGCACTTACTATTTTCTGTGCACTGTTGTGGGCAGAGATCAAAAAGACATGGTTTCTGTTTTCAAGGGGCTTCTAATCTAGTAGAAGAAACTGAGTTCCAGAAGTGTCCAGTGTCATGTCTAAAGTTACATCATTTGGGTCTCCTCACTCAAATACTTAGTGCTCATTTGAAACTTAGCATTATAGAGACATGGAACTACAGGGTCATCCCGCTCATCTGGGATTCAAACTCTTCAACAATTGATGTAATACTTATTTGTCAAATTGAATATTCATGGTGTATTGGACAAGGGCTAGAGTGGTTCAGTTTATGCCTATAAACATTTATCAGATAAATTGCTCTTAATTTTTTGCTTACTAAAGAGAATCGGACCTATTTTAGTGTGGTTTAAGTATAGGAGAGCTCTTAAGTAATGGCAGAATCAGATGGTTTATGTGGTGTAATTTGAGAACTATGGAAAGGTCCTCTGAGTCTGAAAAAAAATCTCCATAGTACTATACCAGTGTGCCTAAAATTATACCATTAATGTACTGCTTTGGTTGTCAGCTTGAGGAGGACAGGGCTGAAGATAAGTCTTAATGTAGGGGGAGTAGGTAGGGAAAAGATAGTAGAGAAAGGGTAAACACTGCTCACATTTAGAACATAGTAGGCACTCAATGATTGTTGTCCAAGTGATTGAGTATTTTAAGTGTAAGTCAAGGTACAATCAAAGTACTACAGAAGCACGAAAGAGTAAGGACTACTTACTGGAGATGGAGAAAGGTCATTAAAAAGTGACACTTTGAATAGTGACGGATGGGTTGAGTTTTAATAAGAAGAAATTAAGGGGGGGGAGAGCACTCTAAAGAGAAGAAATGTCACAAGCTTAGGGTGAACAGGTATAAAAGCAAGATGAAATTTACCTAAAGCAGTGGTTCTCAAAGTGTGGTCCAGGGACCCTGGGGTTCCCACAGTCTTTTCATGATAATGTTAAAGTGATATTTGCCCTTTTCACTTTCATTCTCTCATGAACATACAATGGAGTTTTCTGGAAGCTATATGTCATGTGGTATTTCAAGAGATTAGATGTGAATGAACATATGAGAATCTACCTGTCCTCTATTCAACCATTAGAGAGATTTGTAAAAATGTGAAACAATACCACTCTTTTCACTAATATATTTTTATTTCAGAAAATATAGGATTTTAAATAATGTTATTTATATTAGTACATTTATTTTTATGTAAAAATTAATGTTACAATATTTTTAAATCTCTGTTTAATCTTTTTTTCTTATTAGTCATCCATTTTATACACATCAGTGTATACATGTCAATCCCAGTCTCCCAATTCATCACACCAAAGCCCCCCCACCGCCTCTGCTTTACCCCCTTGGTGTCCATACATTTGTTCTCTACTTTTGTGTCTGAATTTCTGCTCTGCAAACCAGTTCATCTGTACCATTTTCTAGGTTCCAGATATATGCGTTAGTATACAATATTTGTTTTTCTCTTTCTGACTTACTTCCCTCTGTATGACAGACTCCAGGTCCATCCATGTCTCTACAGATGACCCAGTTTCATTCCTTTTTATGGCTGAGTAATAATCCATTGTATATATGTACCACATGTTCTTTATCCATTTATCTGTCGATGGGCATTTAGGTTGCTTCCATGTCCTGGCTATTGTAAATAGTGCTGCAATGAACATTGGGGTACATGTGACTTTTTGAATTCTGGTTTTCTCAGGGTATATGCCCAGTAGTGGGATTGCTGGGTCATATGGTAATTCTATTTTTAGTTCTTTAAGGAACCTCCATACTATTCCCCATAGTGGCTGTATCAATTTACATTCCCACCAACAGTGCAAGAGGGTTCCCTTTTCTCCACACCCTCTCCAGCATTTATTGTTTCTAGATTTTTTGATGATGGCCATTCTGACCGGTGTGAGATGGTATCTCATTGTAGTTTAGATTTGCATTTCTCTAATGATTAATGATGTTGAGCATTCTTTCATGTGTTTGTTGGAAATCTGTATATCTTCTTTGGAGAAATGTCTATTTAGGTCTTCTGCCCATTTTTGGATTGGGTTGTTTGTTTTTTTGTTACTGAGCTGCATGAGCTGCTTGTAAATTTTGGAGTTTAATCTTTTGTCAGTTGCTTCATTTGCAAATATTTTCTCCCATTCTGAGGGTTGTCTTTTTGTCTTGTTTATGGTTTCCTTTGCTGTGCAAAAGCTTTTAAGTTTCCTTAGGTCCCATTTGTTTATTTTGTTTTAATTTCCATTACTCTAGGAGGTGGATCAAAAAAGATCTTGATGTGATTTATGTCAAAGAGTGTTCTTCCTATGTTTTCCTCTAAGAGTTTTATAGTGTCTGGTCTTACATTTAGATCTCTAATCCATTTTGAGTTTATTTTTGTGTATGGTGTTAGGGAGTGTTCTAATTTCATTCTTTTACATGTAGCTGTCCAGTTCTCCAAGCACCACTTATTGAAGAGACTGTCTTTTCTCCATTGTATATCCTTGCCTCCTTTGTCATAGATTAGTTGACCATAGGTGTGTGGGTTTATCTCCTGGCTTTCTATCCTCTTCCATTGATCTATATTTCTGTTTTTGTGACAGTATCATATTGTCTTGATGACTGTAGCTTTGTAGTGTAGTCTGAAGTCAGAGAGTCTGATTCCTCCAGCTCCATTATTTTCCCTGAAGACTGCTTTGGCTATTCAGGGTATTTTGTGTCTCCATACAAATTTTAAGATGTTTTGTTCTAGTTCTGTAAAAAATGCCATTGGTGATTTGATAGGGATTGCATTGAATCTGTAGATTGCTTTGGGTAGTATAGTCATCTTCACAATATTGATTCTCCCAATGGAAGAACATGGTATATCTCTCCATCTGTTGGTATCATCTTTAATTTCTTTCATCAGTGTCTTATAGTTTTCTGAATACAGGTCTTTGGTCTCCCTAGGTAAGTTTATTCCTAAGTATTTTATTCTTTTTGTTGCAATGGTAAATGGAAGTGTTTCCTTAATTTCTCTTTCCGATTTTTCATCCTTAGTGTATAGGAATGCAAGAGATTTCTTTGCATTAATTTTGTATCCTGCTACTTTACCAAATTCATTGATTAGCTCTAGTAGTTTTCTGGTGGCATCTTTAGGATTCTCTATGTATAGTATCATGTCATCTGCAAACATTGACAGTTTTACTTCTTCTTTTCCAATTTGGATTCCTTTTATTTCTTTTTCTTCTCTGATTGCTGTGGCTAGGACTTCCAAAACTATGTTGAATAACCATGGTGAGAGTGCCTATCCTTCGCTTGTTCCTGATCTTAGTGGAAATGCTTTCAGTTTTTCACCATTGAGAATGATGTTTGCTGTGGGTTTGTCATATATGGCCTTTATTATGTTGAGATATGTTCCCTCTATGCCCACTTTCTGGAGAGTTTTTCTCATAAATGGGTGTTGAATTTTTTCAGATGCTTTTTCTGCATCTATTGAGATGATCATATGGTTTTGATTCTTCAATTTGTTAAAATGGTGTATCACATTGATTGATTTGTGTATATTGCAGAACGCTTCCATCTCTGGGATAAATCCCACTTGATCATGGTGTATGATCCTTTTAATGTGTTGTTGGATTCTGTTTGCTAGTATTTTGTTGAGGATTTCTGCATCTATATTCATCAGGGATATTGGTCTGTAATTTTCTTTTTTGGTAGTATCTTGGTCTGGTTTTGGTATCAGGGTGATGGTGGCCTCATAGGATGAGTTTGGGAGTTTTCCTTCCTCTGCAATTTTTTGGAAGAGTTTGAGAAAGATGGGTGTTAGCTCTTCTCTAAATGTTTGATAGAATTCACCTGTGAAGCCATCTGGTCCTGGACTTTTGTTTGTTGGAAGATTTTAAATCACACTTTCAATTTCATTACCTGTGATTATTCTATTTATATTTTCTATTTCTTCCTGGTTCAGTCTTGGAAGTTTATACCTTTCTAAGAATTTGTCCATTTCTTCCAGGTTGTCCATTTTATTGGCATAGAATTGCTTGTAATAGTCTCTTAGGATGCTTTGTATTTCTGCGGTGTCTGTTGTAACTCTCCTTTTTCATTTCTAATTTTATTGATTTGAGTTCTCTCCCTCTTTTTCTTGATGAGTCTGGCTAATGGTTTATCAATGTTGTTTATCTCCTCAAAGAGCCAGCTTTCAGTTTTATTGATCTTTGCTGTTGTTTTCTTTGTTTCTATTTCATTTATTTCTGCTCTGATCTTTATGATTTCTTTCCTTCTGCTAACTTTGGGTTTTGTTTGTTCTTCTTTCTCTAGTTCCTTTAGGTGTAAGGTTAGATTATTTACTTGAGATTTTTCTTGTTTCTTGAGGTAGGTTTGTACAGCTATAAACTTCCCTCTTAGAACTGCTTTTGCTGCATCCCATAGGTTTTGGATAGTCGTGTTTTCATTGTCATTTGTCTTTTGGTATTTTTTGATTTCCTCTTTGATTTCTTTAGTGATCTCTTGGTTATTTAGTAATGTATTATTTAGCCTCCATGTGTTTGTGTTTTTTACGTTTTTTTCCCTGTAAGTGATTTCTAATCTCATAGCGTTGTGGTCAGAAAAGATGCTTGGTATGATTTCAATTTTCTTAAATTTACTGAGGCTTGATTTGTGACCCAAAATGTGATCTATCCTGTAGAATGTTCCATGTGCACTTGAGAAGAAAGTGTAATTTGCTATTTTTGGATGGAATGTCCTATAAATATCAATTAAATCTATCTGGTCTATTGTGTCATTTAAAGCTTGTGTTTCCTTATTAAATTTCTGTTTGGATGATCTGTCCATTGGTGTAAGTGAGGTGTTAAAGTCCCCCACTATTATTGTGTTACTATCTGTTTCCCCTTTTAGAGCTGTTAGCACTTGCCTTATGTTTTGAGGTGCTCCTATGTTGGGTGCATATCTATTTATAATTGTTATATCTTCTTCTTGGATTGATCCCTTGATCATTATGTACTGTCCTTCCTTGTCTCTTGTAACATTCTTTATTTTAAAGTCTATTTTACCTGATATGAGTATTGCTACTCCAGCTTTCTTTTCATTTCCATTTGCATGGAATATCTTTTTCCATCCCCTCACTTTCAGTCTGAATGTGTCTCTAGGTCTGACGTGGGTTTCTTGTAGACTCCATATATATGGGTCTTGTTTTTATATCCATTCAACAAGCCTTTGTCTTTTGCTTGGAGCATTTAATCCATTCACATTTAAGGTAATTATAGATATGCATGTTCCTATTACCATTTTCTTAATTGTTTTGGGTTTATTATTGTAGGTCTTTTCCCTCTCTTTTGTTTCCTGCCTAGAGAAGTTCCTTTAGCATTTGTTTTAAAGCTGGTTTGGTGGTGCTGAATTCTCTTAGCTTTTGCTTGTCTCTAAAGCTTTTAATTTCTCCATCAAACCTGAATGAGATCCTTGCCAGGCAGAGTAATCTTGGTTGTAGTTTCTTCCCTTTCATCACTTTAAGTATATCATGCCACTCCCTTCTGGCTTGTAGAGTTTCTGCTGAGAAATCAGCTGTTAACCTTATGGGAGTTCCCTTGTATGTTATTTGTCATTTTCCCCTTGCTGCTTTCAATAATTTTTCTTTGTCTTTAATTTTTGCCAATTTGATTACTATGTGTCTCCACGTGTTTCTCCTTGGGTTTATCCTGTAGGGGACTCTCTGTGCTTCCTGGACTTGGGTGGCTATTTCCTTTCCCATGTTAGGGAAGTTTTCGACTATAATCTCTTCAAATATTTTCTTGGGTCCTTTCTCTATCTCTTCTCCTTCTGGGACCCTTATAATGCAAATGTTGTTGCACTTAATGTTGTCCCTGAGGTCTCTTAGGCTTTCTTCATTTCTTTTCATTCTTTTTTCTTTATTCTGTTCCGCAGCAGTGAATTCCACCATTCTGTCTTGTAGGTCACTTATCCGTTATTCTGCCTCAGTTATTCTGCTATTGATTCCTTCTAGTGGAGTTTTCATTTCAGTTATTGTATTGTTCATCTCTGTTTGTTTGTTCTTTAATTCTTCTAGATCTTTGTTAAACATTTCTTGCATCTTCTTGATCTTTGCCTCCATTCTTTTTCCGAGGTCCTGGATTATCTTCACTATCATTATTCTGAATTATTTTTCTGGAAGATTGCCTGTCTCCATTTCATTTAGTTGTTTTTTGGTGGTTTTATCTTGTTCCTACATCTGGTACCTAGTCCTCTGCCTTTTCATTTTGTCTGTCTTTCTGTGAATGTGGTTTTTGTTCCACAGGCTGCATGATCGTAGTTCTTCTTGCTTCTGCTCAGACCTTTGTTTCTGATACTCTTTAGAGAAATGGCTCATTCCTCACAAAGCTTCTTTTACTGCTACCATTTAAAGGTTAGTTCTGATCCAGGAGCCTGTCAATTTGAACATCAATTGCATCCTGCTATTGTTGAAGGGTGTCCTGCAGAGGCAGGGGATGGCTCTGTTTCACTGTGAGGACAAGGACACTGGCAACAGAAGTTCTGGGAAGTACTCCTTAGTGTGAGCCCTCCCAGAGTCCGCCATTAGCCCCACCAAACCTGTTTAATTTTTAATGTGGTAAATACTGATAGATATAATCCACTCTATCACTCACTCTGGGGAGGGTATGCTGGCTATTTCTCAAAACAGAACTGTCAACAGTATTGAGAACAGTGTGCTTTGTAAAGGAAAGGAAGAATTTGGGGGTCTTCAATAGTTTTTACATGGCTAAAAGGGGGCCTGAGACAAAAATATTTGAGAATCACTTATGTATTCTGAGTGTAGGGTAAGGTGTGTAGTGTAGAGGGACATAAACATGGAGAGGTAGGTTGGGGTCTTGAATGCCATTAACAAAGTGTGGATTTTATTTTTTAAGCAAAGAGGAGGTGTAGAAGATTTGTGTGGAAGAGTTTGGCATGATCAGAGTTGTGCTCTGGAGGACAATTCTGGCAAGAGTATGAAGAATGGATTGGAGGAGGGAAGGAAATGAAAACAAAAAGTACCCAACAAGAAGCTCTGGAAGTGTCCAGATAAAGACCTGACCTGGGGCAGGAGCAGTGGGGATGTAAATAAGGTAAAAGAACTATTCAAGGCATTAGGGAACATGGTGATTGCTTGAATATAAGGCTGGAGGATGACTCCAGATTTTCTTGCTATATCAACAACATTATCAAACCCATTATTTGAGGCCTTAAGGGCAAAGCCCTGGGCTAGGTGCTGTTTTTAAAATTCCAGGCTGCCTGATGTAAAACCCCAGCTCCAGTAGTCCCTAGCTGTGTTGTGCAAGTCACCTCTCTTCACCTGTAACATGGTGATGTTATTAGTACCTACGTTATAAGGTTGATGTGAAGAGCATCGTCACTAATTAAGTGTTTGGAAAGGTGCCTGGACACCTTGTAAAAAACAGTAATTCTTTTATAAATGTTTGTGAGGGAAAAGATGGGGTGTAGGAGAAAGGAAGATACAGAACTGAGCATGAGAGGAGTCCTGCCTGGATGTGGGAGCACAGGAGGGTAAGTGATGTTTACCAAGTTGTATCATTAAGCATGGGTGGGGCCCCATATACCAATCTCCAGCTCCCCTACTTAGTTTATCTGACAGAGGGTGGGGCTGGAGAGAGTGGCTGTTGGAAATCTTAGTTAAATCTTCCAGAAGAAGTTTGTTTTGTTGATTTAAGTTTTTGCTGGCAGTTTAGCCAGGTGCTTTGATTAACCTAAAATTTCAAAGAGCAGAAGAGTGTGCTCATTCGTGGACTTGGGAGCATGTTGGAGGCCGTGGGGAGTGGTGGGAAGTATAGAGGGTACTGAATGGTGGCTTACTTTAAGTGGTCTTATGTTCTATCTTTAAATTTATATGAATTTTGCATTTTATTCTGTAATATATTATGAGTTTATTTTGGTATGTAACGATGTTTTAAATTACAAATCATTAAGGAAAAAGATGCTTCAGAAGGAGCCTCCATGTTTATTGAGTACCCCCAGCACACTGCCACATACCCCCAGCAGTACACTGATTTGAGCAGCACTGATTTAACCCAATTATGCAGCCCAGTAGGGAAAAAAAAATTCAACTCTGTGTATGTTTTAGTTCTTTGCAGGAGAAACAATGAATCATAAAGATTAATTGTGTCTTTTCTTGTGAGTTTAATAAATAATATCAGTTTATAGGAAGGATGAAAAGTTGACATATTAATTAATGCTGAGTGAAAAATGCTACCGTCAAAGATTTGTACAAAATGCTGTCTTTTAAAATATATGGAGGGGGTGCTTTTATTTTAAAATTCATGAAGACTTGAATTTAAGCTAAGCAACAGTTTCTGCAAAGGTAAATGAAGACACCTCCTCCCTCAATGCAGTCACCTTCCCCCCAAAGGGAAAGGAATAAAGAAGTTCTACAAATAAACTAGCTTTTTGAATACTGTTCAGTCCCAGGGAAAGGAATTTAAGTTGGATTTCAATTATAAATACATTTTCAAAAATTTGCTTGAGTGAGTTCCTGCTCATACAAAGGGGAAAATGCACCAATATAGAACAGACAGATCACGTGATGACAATCTTGATCATGTGGTTGATTGTGGCACTCCAAATGGTGGAGGTACTGACACATGTGTCTCCTGATAGGACGCAATCAGAAAACATGTTTCACCTTAATCTAACCAAACTTTTAAGCCTAACTTCTAGTTTCCAGGATATACAGGAACTGGAAGAACAAGTTAAATGATACTATAAGGAAACAAGCACTCAAATCCAGAATACAGAACATTCTACAAAACAATTGAATTGGTTCTTCAAGACGTTAACTGTGTGTGTGTGTGTCTGTGTGTGTTGGGAAATGTTTCCAGAATCTTGATTAGATACTGGTCAATATAAATAAAAGAGTTTTAAATATCAGATGGGGAAACTTTAAGATGGTCTAGATATTGAAAGAGAGTAGGGAATTATTGTTTGTTGTCTCAGGTTGGCTAATGGTACTGAGGTAATATAGGACATATACCTTATTTTTCGGAGATGTGTGCTGAAATATTTAAGCAATGAGGTATCATGACACCAACCACTTACTTTCAAATGGTTTAGCAATAGAACTAGAGAGACAAATGAAAGAGAGAGAGTGAGAGAGAGAGCTCTTGCAAAAAGTGGCAAAAATATTAACAATTGAACTTAAGTAATGTGGGTTGTATATGGTACAATTTTTAATTCTTTTATATGTTTGGGTTTTCACATCAATTATGTGTTAGTCACTGTGTCAAATGTTGGGGGGATAATGGTGACAAGAACAAATAGGACCTCCTTATTCCTGTGGAATTTCAAATTGGGTGAGAACACTTCAATAGTGAGACATGCAAGCAAATGAATAGTCATGTGTTGCAATATGACACAAAGAAAAGAGTAAAATGTCGAGACAGAGAGAGAGACAGAGAGGGTCAGAGAGAGAGAGTGTGATAGGGGACATAATTTGGATGAGGGTGGGTTAAATGACTGGAAAGTCCTTTCTAGGGAAGGAGGTTCTTTCAAAGAGGCTCCTTGGGACCCTTTGGCCCTTAACAACCTCTCTGACCCACAGGCAACTCTGTTTTCACACTGTTCCTTCAGCACTCCCTTGGGAAGCCTAGTAGCATTTCACTCCCCTTGCATTAATCTTGTCATCTCACTTAGATGGTAAACAATTTGAGGGCAGGCCTTTGATTTATTCATCTCCGTATTCCTCAAAGCCTCACGTGACACAGAAGTTCAATGTTTCTTTAAAAAACAAACAAAATCTTACTTGTGCAGCTCTTCATATCTTTGAAATTTCTTTCCTATATGTGAATTCATTTGATGTGAATTTTAAAGTAGCTCTATGATGGTTAATTTTATGTGTCAACTTGGCTAAGTTATGGTACCCAGTTGTTTAGTCAATCACTAATCTAGATGTTGCTTTGAAGGTATTTGTGGATAGAATTAATTTATAATCAGTTGACTTTAAGTAAAGCAGATTACTTTCCATAATCTGGGTGGGCCTCATCCAATCAGCTGAAGGTCTTAAGAGCACATTTGCCAGAGGTTTTCCCAAAAAGTAATTCTGCCTTAAGACCACAACATAGACATTCATCCTGAGTTTCCAGCTTGTTGCACTCTGGAATTTGGACTCAAAACTGAAACATCAACTCTTACCTGAATTTCTAGACCTGCCCTACAGATTTCGGACTTGCCAATCCCCACAATTGTGTGAGCCAGTTCCTTAATCTCTCTCTCTGTAGGTAGGTGATAGATAGATAGATAGATCTCCTTATCCTACTAGTTTTATTTTTCTGGAGAACCCTGACAAACATAAACCTTGAGAGATAAAGACAACCACTATTCCCACTTTACAGACAGTTAAAGAGAGGCACAGAGAGGTTAGCCCATTAGTCCAAGGCCCCATAGTGAGTGTGTAAGACTAGAAGAAAGCCAAGTCCCTGGCCTTCTAACTCAGGGTTTTTAAAATGGAAGCAGTTTCCTGGTAAACGTTCATTCAGTAGTCAAGAGCTCAAACGTCTGGGAGTGATATTTTAACAACATTTCCTCTCTCTGGCGCTGTGTTGGGTCTGGACGCTAAGCCGGGTGACACTGAAAGGCTTCAGAGATCCACACAAGCACTGTTATATATTTAACAAGCACTGTTTTGATGGGCTTGTTTTAGAGGAGATATAAGCCTTCATCTGAACAAAACAGTCACCTCACTGTAAATGTGTATGGGGACACCAAGCCATCAGCAAACTGAAAGATTTTTATCCTTTGCAATCAGTAGTGAAAGCCTGGAAAGGGTTTCTCTTGAGATATTCCGTTTTTCATGGATTTTCTTTGTTTACAATGAACTTGGGACTTAAATTTTGCAGCCTATCCTTCCTCACTGAAATAACTGAACCACAATATCTGGAACAATAACTTGGGTGTTATTTGAAGTATGTTGGTCAGAACCTTGACTCTGTTCACATGAGGTGGAAAACTAAAGAAGAAACAATAACAGCCTGGTGGCTCCCATTATGGGGGGAGTGGTCTGGAATCTCACAGGCACTGGTAGGATTTTGCTCCACCAAGCCCTTGGGTGGGAAAGCCCACTGTAGGTGGTTTGGGGAAAGGCTTGGTCTTCTCATGTTTCTCTCTGATGCCTGGGCTGAGCTGTCCCCTCCTGCCAAGAGTAGAGTTAGACCCCACAACACGGGAGTAGGTTTAGGTGTAACTGCATCATTTTTCTGCTCATTTATCAAAAAATCATGGGAGTTTGAAATTCTCTAGAGAAGCTGCTACCTACAAGGGAGATAGCGTGTGAATAGCAAAGCTTATGTGGTCTTGTACAAGCTCCTTTACAGTCTATGCCTCATTTTGCTCATCTGCAAAATGGGAATAACACTCTCTTCCCAGGATTGTTAAGAGGATTAAAGGACACAATACTATTCGTTGACATTTACTGAATGCGAAACTTGAGTCAGCACTGGGTCCATCATTTGACATTCCTTATCTTACTTAAATGTCACAACAATTCCACTCAGGGAGGTGCAGTTTTGGGTCCTGTTTTAAAGATGAGGACTTTGGTTTTCAGCTCAGCTGGTTAAGCATCTTTCCTTTGTCACTTAGTTGTCATCAGACAGTATCCTACGCTCAATCACTGACTCAGGAGAACCTTGCCAGCCACTGGGTGCTCAGGACAGGCTGGTTTTCTCCTCCTTGCCTTTGGTCCCCACCCTCTTCCTTTTTTGCTCTGCTTAGGGTCTTTTAAGTGGAATTCCAAACGGAAGTAGCAGAAGGGGTGCAGTGTTTTTGCTCCAGCTAATGGGCCTTTCCTGAGGTTGGGTTGAAAGCAGCTGAGAACACTTCCATGCCAGATATGGGGGGAAGATATGTCTAATGCAAAGTGAAATAAAATCTTTGAGGTCTTCAAGTGCCACGCTTGTTCTGTGTTCCTAAGAAATTATATATTCCGAAGAAATTATGTATCTGCTAGAGGTAATGAAGCAGGTCTGTTAGCTTGTAGTAGACTCTGGGGTTTTATGTTAAACAAATAATTTTTGATGAGGAAGTTGCCATTTCCTCTGACAATAATCTGCTCTGTTCCTTGCTTGTCTCATTGTCCAACTCAGCTTGTAGGGCTTTGTCAGTTCTCATGAAAAGCTTTCTTTCCAGGCAGTGAGCAAGTTTAAGGTCAGAAGAAGGACACAGTGCTGAGAATGTAAAAGCTCACGGGATTCGTTGAGTGATGAGACCCTCTCTAGCGCATAGAAAAATAAAAAGCCCTTTGTTGCCTTCAAACTTAGAATTTATGGAGACAAGTGGAATACAAGCACAGGAAAAATTATTCTGGAAGCATTATGCTTTCAGATTTCCCATTCCTTCGAAAAAAACATTCTCCATCAGTAAGGGGCAGAAGATGAATTCTGTAGTGAATGGGATAGGAAAGAAGGAACCACCTGTCATATGTAGGAGAGGATTGAATCCGAATGTAAACTGAAGGCACTAGGTATTGCTGTTGTCCTTGTTAAACCCACTGTGCTGAAGAGGTGGTGCTAAAGCTTTCAGCCAATGAAAAGCGAGTGTCTACATAATGAACAGCTACCACTACTCGGTATCTAGACCTCGCATATGTGTAGTAACAGCTTCCCAAGGGCATGGCTGGTTAATTGTCTGGAGCCTGGATGAAGAGAGAGAGGATTATATTACATGCTCCGGCATATTACATTAAGCTGAGTCCTGATTCAGGGCCAATATTTTTGTTCAGTGATGCTTGTTGCCTTAGATCTCTCCCTGGTGGACTTTATCTCCCTGAGGAAACATGGTGATAGCTCTAAAGAGCAGTCCATAGACTATTAATCAAAACACTGAAGCACTTTTCTGTCTCAGGATAGAGATGTCTTCTAGGAAAAAGAGCATTGGACTGAGAGTCATTTATGCTGTACTATAGACCTGGCAATGCCATTGGACAGGTGTTTGACTGAGGATAAATCACTTGTACTCACAGATTACCACTGTGAGTTATACTCACAGGATTGCCACTTTCTAATCCATAAACTGAGAGACAGTGAAGGCTTTCTTCAAATTATAACCAACCAGAAAACCTAATATGTACAACAGATAAATTCAGAACAGCCGAGGGACCAAGGACCCATCACTTACCTTATCCTCCGCTCCTTCCCACTTTCCCTTCAAGTGGCTTCACCAAATCTTTAAGCATCCATAGTTCCCAAAATAGCCTCTCATGCTAATCCTCCTAGAGATCACATAGCAGAAATGTCAGGCTTTTATTACTGTGGTTTTAGACTTGCGTGTGTTCTAAAATTTCAGTAGGAGAATGACCCTGAAGGTGATTTTACAAAGAAGATAGAAACATACAAGAGGATATTTGTGTTCTGCAATGCTCAAGTTTAAAAAAAATATTCAGTCCTTCTCTATTGTGTGGACATCTGTATTGATTTTTCTTCAAATTGAACTACACTGGGGGCTTTCCTGGTGGTGCAATGGGTAGGACTCCACAATCCCAATGCAGGGGGCCCGGGTTCTATCCCTAGTAGGCGAGCTGGATCCCACATGCATGCTGCAACTGGGAGTTTGCATGCCACAACTAAGGAGCCCACGTGCCACAACTAAGACTTGGTGCAACTAAATAAATATTAAACAAAAAAAGTTAAACTACATTGATACTATGCTATTATGTGGGTTATGGTTGTACATTGTTGTTGGTTAAAAAAAAAATCCCTATGTTGATCAGTCTCAAAAGGGACAGCGTATGATGACAAAGGCTTATCTGGTAGATGTTTTGTCCTGACTAGGAGAAGGAATGGGGCAGTAGGAAAAGAATAAAAAAGCAGAGCTTTATGGAAGGAGTTGTGGAATCTCTGGTTCTTGAGTTAAGGCTCTCACTAGACCAAACTGTCAGGTGTAAAAAACAGGAAGCAGAGAGATGGGCACATTTGAACTGCTGGTTTTTTGGTTTAAAGAATGTGTCTAAGTTAGGAAGAGATTTTATAGAATCACAAAGTATTGAAATTTTAAAGCTGGAAGAGATCAGAATGATTTTATCCCAAAAGTGGCTTTAGTTTGTGAGAGGAGCTTTTCTTTTTCTTTAAATGAATGTTCATATATAAGCAAAGGATTTTGATCTTTTGCATAGCCACTTAGGGAATGTTCTTTGCAATATACATTAGGTTTTGGAATGACTGGCAAAGCCTTTCTGGGAAAGAAAATGTAATAGTACGTTGGGTAAATTGAGAAACTGAAATAATTACTGTAAGTTTATCAAGGTAATTTCATTAATACGAGTATTATCAAAAATTGTTGAGATCACTAAAACAGTCCTCTGTTGAACTGGAATCATTTATGTGTTTTAGTGATGGTATTTTTATTACCTTTTTATTTGAAAAACAGAATGCAATCAATTAAGTCACATGTCTGGGAAAAAAAGGTCACGTTTTAGCAATTATTTTAACATAAAGAAGTGTTACATATAGAGTCACTGTCAATTACTAGAAATAATTACATATTTTCTTGGGTAATTTCTTGGTAATTAAAGTGTCACTGAAGCATAAGATGCTTTGTTAATGAAAAGATTAAAAAACCCCACAAGAGTTTATCATATTTTGTTGAAATGTGGTTCAATGTTTATTATCATAATTTCTGATTGTTATTGCATAACCTTGAATGGTATTAATGTACAAATCATGAGTGTAAGCCAAATAATAGCTCACGAAGTAAAAAGTACATCACTTGAGGTGGTTCAATAGCAATCAAAATTATGATAATAAACATTAAACCATGTTTCAACAAAGAAAGAACAAAAACACCTTAAAATATTTTTTCTCTTGATTTTGAAAGAATCCATGACATTAATTACAAAAAACTTACTGGAGAGGACAAAAAACAAATATTGCACTATTTGTTTCCAAACATTCTATACTGAATAGCATAAACATGCAAAACTGTAAACAGAATTTTTAAGAATAAAAGGATTTCCAAAATGTCCAAAAAGACTTTTTGAGTGAATTTTTCACATGATGTACTATAGAAAAGACAACACACTGTTTTCTGTTTTGAACCTAATAATGTTAACCGAACCCTTAGCTAGGCAAGGGTTTTTACTTGTTACTTTAGAAGAAGATGGATTTAAATGGATTCATTCTTTTATTTCCCATCCTTCTTGTGACCAGCAAAAATGTGAAATGAGAGGGCAAATAGAACAGTGTGCCCTTCTTGTTTCCAGATGTTTCCTGGGAGGGGCAAGAGAAACTCAGGAAATCTCACAAGAACATAGGCAAGTTGATTGGGATGCTCCAGGAGTCTGAACATAAGAAGATAAGGCATAAAATGGATACATTTCAGAGATGGAAAAATTAGGAGCTGGTGCAATGGTGTGCTAGAGCTGGCACTTAGAGTAGACTTTGCAAGAGTAGATTTTGTGCATATCTTTTCAACTCTCCTTTTGGTGACTTTACTTTTGGAAGCTTAAAATCAGCCATGGTAGGAGTATTTACACCATGGAAATTGGCAAATGCTACCAATCAGAACATTTTTTTTTCAGAGAGCCAGTTTTTCAGCATGCTGTTGATGGGAAGAGAGAGGGATTGTGGATTTGAAAGTCACATCAATCAAAATAGTGACCACTATAGAGGTCAATTAGATCATGTCATGTAGAGACAAAGATTTACATTTATTCACCTTGTTAAAAATGACCCCTAGTCTGATCTATAAGCCTGAATAAATTTGGAAAATCTGGTCCAGTGCTTCTGATCTCTTTACCATTCACATAAAGCTTCCAATAATCATATGACGTTAGTTCTCCTCTCCCTCAACAGACACCCATTAATCTTTTCTTCAAAGAGCAAAATGAAATGGGGGCTCTACTAAGGGACTTTGTAGGACAGGACCTGTGTTTATTGCAATCTGACAGTCCTGTGAGTTTCCAAGGAGTCCTCACCACTTAGTGAAAGCTCAAGCACTGTGTGACATATCAGACACCCCACAGTCTGGACCCCCAGGTTCTCTTTGCATTCCTACTCTCAAGTCTCCATCCCACTCCTTTCTCACTCTCTTGTGCAAGTCGGTTGTGTGCATATCTAAGTGCCTTTGCCAAGAGTGCTCTTCCTCTGGCCCACCATCTGTCTAATCCTCCAACTCAACTAGCATCACAGAAAACCCTTTTCCTGCAATAGCTCCTCTTATCCACAATATTCATTGCATGTCATATGGCCAAGCACAGGGGCCCTTTATTTGTGGTCATTCAGTAAATATTTTTGAACAGTTTGGAAAGTGCAGTTCCAAGTGCACCCCACAGCCTGTAGGCAAGGGTTCCCATGAACCTTGGGACAAGTCTGGGGAGTTACTGTTTTTGTAAGTGAAGGGATGAGGGGGAAAGTGAAGAGGAAAGGGCATCTATTCAGGATCAGGTTGTACTTGAAGTTCTTAGAACTCATAACTTTGGGATTAATATTTGTGCCTAGATTAGTTGACCCTAGAGCTTTCTGCTATAGAGATACAGGTCTAAGATCATTCACACATTTTATGGTTTCTAGCCAAGAATTGGAGATTGGAGAGCCAGATTTACTTTTTGTCTAATTGTCAAGGGATGGAAGGCTAACAGGACCAGCTGGGGGCATGTGTCAAGAGCATATAGTATATTTGCAATCCTAGTTCTTTATTTTCAAGCCTTCCTGTTTTTCATCTTCCTGTGACTACATTATGATTTATTAATAAACATTTACATTTTCCAAGTGCAGATATTTATTTATTTTTAATATCTTTATTGGAGTATAATTGCTTTACAATGGTGTGTTAGTTTCTGCTGTATAACAAAGTGAATCAACTACACATATACGTATATCCCCATATCCCCTCCCTCTTGCATCTCCCTCCCACCCTCCCTATCCCACCCCTCTAGGTGGACACAAGGCACCGAGCTGATCTCCCTGTGCTATGCAGCTGCTTCCCACTAGCTATCAGTTTTACATGTAGTAGTGTATATATGTCCATAATTGCTTTACAGTGGTGTGTTAGTTTCTGCTGTATAACAAAGTGAATCAGCTATACATATACATATATCCCCAAGTGGCAATATTTAAATAAAACGTTCATTGAGATATCGTTTGTATAAAATTGTCTGTTTTGTTAATTTTTTTTTCTTGAGAAGTTAACTGATTTTGTTGTTGTTACTGTTACTTCAGATTTTAAAATAAAATTATCTCATTCCAGACAGGGTTTTAGAGAGATTTACATCAGGTTCTGAAGTTGCTAGGGCCACATCTGAACATCTAATCACTTCCCTCTCATCTCCTTGTGTTGTCAAATTTTCCAAAAGCCTATTTGTGTCCCTGGATAAAGTCTTGTTTTCATTTTGCTGGGGGCTGGGGGTGGAAGCAGCATGGTTTTAAACATTTCTGTCTCCTCACTTTGCTCAAATGTGTTTCTCCTGGCAGGAATCCTAACTTGACTGGATTCACTTTGGTGTGGGTGTGACCCCAGTTTTCCTCCAGCCGATATTTTGCATGGCTGTGCCAGTCAGGAGAGCCAAACTCTCTCTCCTGACCGAAGATCATAAAAAGGCAAAGGCAAGTGCTCAAGGTGCTTTCCTGAGATGATGATTTAAATTATCATGCTCTCCTGGGGTCCTTGAGAAATAGGCCACTCTCTGATCATTTTTGAGCGCTTGCCAGCATGCCTGAAATATGAGGAGAGGGAAAAGATGTGTCTGCTTTTCTAATTAGTTTTTTCCTCCACTAAGTCATATCCCCTTCCTTTTAAGTGACGGAAAACATTAGAGTTCTTAAGAGATGTCTATTTTCCACTGGGATTTACATCATCGTTTTATCTAATTATTTCCCAATTACGAATAATAATTAAACCAAATGGTGATGCAAACTGGCGCAGTAACAATCTATCTTTTTAGAAGAGCTCCCCAAAGGAGTTATACAACACCAGGGTTGAACATTCTTTGTTCAGTCTCAAAATTCAGTCTTGAAGAATGCAGAAGTTACAAGTCTTGGTTTTTAAACTAGGTCTGATGCCCCTTGTCCCTGACCTGGGACAGAAGACCGACGAATCCAGTCTTCAACTGTTTTTGACACCTCAAAAGTGTTTCCATATTTGCAATAAACACAGGCATGCTACGGAAAGAGAATTTGTTAAGTGAGTCATTATTAGTGGAAAACATCCAAGGATGATTCTTAGCCTGGAGTCTGGAGACCTGAATCTAGAGTGATTACGTGTCTGAGTTTGCCAGAAACAACCCTAGTGGATGCCTCTTGTCTTGAAATTATTGTGGCTGGTGACCCCTTCCACTGTCAGAGGTGTCCTACTTCAAATTCTTTTACAACTTGCTAGGTGGACAAACAAAATGAGATTCGACGTAGACATTCTTTATTGATATCTACTAGCAAGATTCTAAAATCACGTTTTCCAAGTGGTATTACTCAACCTCAAATACCTTGTTTAAGATCATATAAGAAGCTCATAGATGAAAATATACACTTTCATGATAGCCCATCGTGTGCAAGCTAAATTTGTAAAGCTTCTAGAAGAAGAGAATATCTTTAAGATCTTGTTTAGGAAAAGAACTTTTAAATGAGACTTCATAAAAATTAAAAACTTTCTGCTCTTCAAAGACACTATTAAAAAACTGAAAAGCCACAGACAGGGAGAAAATATTCACTATACATCTAGCTAAGAAAGGACTCTTATTCAGAATATATAAAGAACTCTTAGAAACCAATGACAAAAATACAAATCATCCAATTAAAAAAAATGGGCAAAAACTTGAACACTCCAAAGAAAAGATATTAGATTGGTAAATATGTATATGAAAAGATGTTTAACATCAAGGAAGTGCAAATTAAAACCAGAAGATATTTTGAACCCATGAAAATTGTTAAAATTTAAAATATTGACACCACTAAATGCTGGTGAATGACTGAAACTCTCATACTTAGCTGGTGGGACTATAAAAGCGTACATTGATTGACAGTGTATTGTAAAGTTATATATGCACTTACACTTTAACCTAGCAATTCCACTGAAAGTATTTATCCAAGAGAAAAGAAAACAGATGACCACAAAGGGGCTTGAACACAAATATTGATAGCAGATTTACTCATAGTAGCTCCAAGCTGGAAACAGCTCCATAGATTGTCAACAGGTGAATGGATAAACAAATTGTGACCTACTCACAATGGAAACCTATGCAGCAATGTAAAAATTAACTTCAATTATATGTAACAACATGGATGAATCTCATAGATAATATGTTGAGAGGAAGAATCCAGACACAAAAGAGTACATACTAGAGTACATACATTTATATGAAGCTCTAGAATAGGTGAAAATGATCAATGGTGATAGAAATCAGATCGGTGGTTATCGGGGCGGGTCTGTGTGTGTGAAAGGGGGGCTAATGAGTGGAGAGTGGACTGAAGGAAATTTCTGGGTGAAGGAAATGTCTACTCTCTTTATTTGAGTGGTATATGCATGGGTGTATACATATATAAAAATCACTGAGTGTACACCTGAGGTGTGTTCATGTCCTTTATGCAAATTATACCTCAGTACAATACTGTAAAGATAAGTTACACTACTTCTCAGTTTATCAAGCACATTCTCCCACCATAATGTTTTTCAAATATTTCTAAGCATCACAATTATTTCTCCAAACAAACTTTTACATGGAATTTCAACATATAAAATAGCAAAAACAGAATTTCTGGGGTTGAAACGAGGAGGGGGTTCTGAAGTCCTCTATGCCTGCTGTTTACTGCCCACCTCTTTACCCTCTGCAGCCCATTCTGTTAACAACTCTATGATATAATAAAAGAATATCAGCTATACAGATGAAGAGAGTGAGGTTCAGAGAAGTTATGACTTGCCTAAGTTTACGTGGTTAATAATAATATAACAAGGACCTGAAAGTCATGACTTCTGACCCATGATCTGTACCTTGCCTCCCACTGAATGCCTGTGAAATTTAAAGCAGTATCTCAAACATTGTGAGGGATATAAAGTAATCAAAACTGTTCCCAGTTGCCAATGAGTTTACAGTCCATTGAGAGAGGTGAGATATATATGCGCATCTCTAGTGAACACAGATGCATGGGGTCAGGCACTCAGCATCCTGCTCCAATCTCATCTAGCTGGAGGCATCATGTCTGATCAATGGGAAATAACTATAGGTGAGAAACCACCACTCGTCAGCACGCAGGTGACATTTCTGGTCATTTCAGTAACTCCGACAACCAGGTTGGTGCTGTCTTTTGCTCTCCTGATGGTTGGTTTTTGTGGATTCGTAGTAGGAGACGGAAATGGGTGAGAGGTGGTCGAGATTATCCTACATTTCTTTTTGCTGTCTAGTTTTGGTAAATCATCTACACAAAGTTTTAGGTTTTCATTTTGATGTGGCCATCCTCACTATTACTGAAAAACCCCTTATTTCCCCGTTTAAGGAGGCCTACATCAAATCACTGACTTGGATGTTTTCAGATCAGTTAATGCTGTGGTTTCCTTTCTCATAAACGTCCTACTCATACATCTTTGCATTTCCCATCCTATAGCAGCTGGTTTGATTCATTTATTTATTTTCAAGTTCAGTTTGTGATACAGTTAGAAGAGACTGTCAGCAAGGGAGGGTCAAATGGAAAGTTTATTTTTTTTCCCCAGCGGGTAAGTGGTGGACAAGAAGGGGCACTGCTGGCAGGGGGCTTATTGGATTTATTTGGTTTATTTTTTTCTAAAAGTCCTTCCCTCTGAGAGGACAAAGTTCTTCTTTTCTCTTTAAGTGCAAAGCCCAAAGTGGGAAAATTTGAAATTTGATTTAAATTTTTTTGATGTGGAACAGACTAAAGAAAACAGTGATGCTGTGAATTTTCTTTAATTTAAATAGGAAAGAGATTGGAATTCCCACGAGGGGGCTGATTGTTGAGATTCATATTTTTTTCTTTTTAATCTATCACTGGGGAAATGCTGATTTTGATGGAGAAAACTCAGAATGAGGAGCTCGACAAACACGTGTGGGACAGGGCCACGAAAGGAGGAGAAGCTGAAGCCAGTGATAGTCCCACCAACAGAGTGAGGATGGCTCGTGAGGCCACGTGCAAATCCCCTGCCTCGCCCTTACTGGGCCTCTGTTGGGCTTTATATTTCCTCCATTAGAAATATTTCCTGATTTGGATATGAGTTATGCAAAAACAAAAAGAAATAATAAAACCCTGAACCATAAAGCAATTAAGGAAAACTTCTGTGGTTGAAAAAGTTTGGGAAAACTGGAATAAACAAAGGAAACTGATGTCTTTATTGTAGGATTTCCCTGGACCTGTAATATTCTCATGTACATTATGAATCTCCAAGAAGAGCTATAGAATTAGCCATGTAAGGAGGCCTAACTTTAGATGAGAGGAAAATTTTACCCATTTATTCCCACCAACATCTTAGGAGGCTGATCTCAAAATAAAAAAAAGCTTTGATGAAAGCATTGAAAAACGCTGGTTAAAATGCAGATCAGAACAGGGACGTGATAATATTTGAAACCGTTATTAACCAGCCTAACTCCTCAGTTTAAATAAGTTTATCAAATTAACTGCAAGTGCCTTGTAAAACTCCTGTGGGAAGAAGATTGGACTGAAATAAAACATGACAGGGGCCAGAGGGTATCAGTGATCTAACCAGAAGGCCTGGAAGAGATGGCAGATAGATAAAAGAGACAACATTTCTGGTTTTGTTTTGGTTTTTCTTGGTTGTGCCATGTGGTGCAGCTTATGGGATTTTAGTTCCCTGACCAGGGGTGGAACTGGGGCCGTGGCAGTGAGAGCACTGAGTCCTAACCACTGGACCACCAGGGAATTCCCAAATATTTAGTAAACTTTTTTGGGGGGGGTGCCATGTGGCTTGCATGATCGCAGTTTCCCGACCAGAGATTGAACCCAGGCCACAGCAGTGAAAGCCTGGAGCCCTAACCACTGGGCCACCAGGGAGCTCAGATTTACATTTCTGAATTTTAAATATTTACTCCACCAGCTTTACTCCATGTAGCATGTATCAGCCTAGAACCAAATAAGAGAAAAGAGATGTTCAATTTACGTAAACACAAGAAGAATCATACAAATCAGATTCTAGCATTTCTATATTAACTTAAAGCATAAAATCAAATAAATGATTGCCAACAACAAGTGGAGATGTTTAAAGTTTTCTCAGCACGCAAATGAGTTTTTTGGTTTATGGAGAACTGACATTGAAACTCAAGGTTTAGCTGGTTTATGTTGACACTACCAGGGGCACCAAACTTATTTCCTTTCATTTCTTTACACACAGTTAAGTGAGATTTCCCTGTCTCTCCTCCAGCTAAGTGAATCCACCTGATTGAGTTCTGGCCCATGCAACATGGGCAGAAGTGCTAAACTCTGCCTCCATCCTGGTGTATACAGAAAGTCCTGCATGGTCCTCATGTTCTCAACCCTACCATCTGCCAGGTTTATGCCACCAGGGCAACAAGAAGGCAGAGCCATGTGATTGAAGCAACCTGGGTTCCTGAGTTACCATCTGGAGGATAGTCACACACACATTCATACTAGACTTTGTATAGGTTAGAAATATTTTTATTTTATTAAGTCACTGAGATTTTGATTTTGTCATCACATTTCATGTTAATTGCCCTGGCCAACACAAATTCAGGGAATAAAGACATGTTTAATTGTGGAAGCTGAATCTAGAGTAAGTTAGTGCTCATAACTCATTCTTTTCATGTTGACTGTAACAGGATGCACCATGTGTTACTCCTGCCTTATCCCATGGAAACTGCTTTAAAATCAGATTATGTAAGATTAGCTTTAAAGTGTTCCAACTTTCGAATATCTCCCACTGGTATCCGGTTCTTCTCTCCCATCTGCCGCATTGAAAGGGACCACCCTAAACTCAAGTGCTCCAGTTCCACTGTGGTGTGTTTTGGGTCATATATAGAATATGTGGCTCTGGGTGTCAGTTTCCCCAGCCATGAAGTGTGGAACCACCCCTCAGAGGATGCAGCCCAAGCAGAACCCAGCCAGGATCTGCTGACCTGGTAACCTTCTTCGTATTTACACACATTGGCCTTTAGCCTAGCCCTTCACAGCTGGCTGAAACAGTGCTCAGTACTTCAGGAACTACCCCCAAGAGAATTTCATGAAAGTAGGAGCTGGTCAGAAAAAGATGAAATTAATGTAAACCTTGCTTAGGAATTAAGTGAATTTTCTGGAACAAGAACTTCAACAAGCATGATAGGATTCAATCTCTTAACAGTCAGAATGAAGAGGTTAGGGAATATTTTTGTACAGGTTTACATCTGGTGAAAGTCTCATTTGATAAGAATATGTGTATTTATTTGAGTCTAAGTGTGAATGGCTCCTTTTGGGAAGTAAATACTGTAGTTACTACCCAGAGGAACTCATAAATCCATGTCCCTTTTTATAGCCAAAGACGAATTTCAATCAAGTCAGCTATTTTGAAGTCTGGAAGATGTAACCCTATATACAGGGATAGATCTTGGTTTTGTGAGCCTGGAATGTTATACAATTTTTAAGACCTTCTTTAAAAAGTGAATACAAAATTAGGTATGAAAGTAAATATTTCTTTAGATTGAGAAATGAAATCACAGTGAGTTGCAAATTTTTAAAGTTGACTGCCATAGAAGTCACAAAATCCAGGAACACTGTAGATCTATTCGTAGACTTGCTAACATACTTCTATAGTACTTTCTCTTACATTTTTAGTTGCATAGTCTGGTCATCTTGTTATATGATAATGAACTTGTAATATTTTCTGTATAGAAAATAAAATGGTAACTCAGTCTCTTTTTTAGCAAGTTTATTGTTAATGGTTTAGAAGTTTCTTTGGTCTCACACATTTTTATTGGTAATTTTATGTGAATTATTAAGATCATTAAACTGGGGAAAATTTCTCTGTCAATATTCCTTTCATACGTGAGCTGTTATGATTGTAATTTTTTTCCATAGACTAACTTCTGGCTCCCTACTTTTGAACCTTGCTTCTTGCCACTACCTGCTATCCACATTCTCCTACTGCAAGTGTCACATCATGACATGACCTCTGGCCCTGCACCTTTGTATCAGGGTGCTGGGTGAGTTAGCATAGTGGGTAGTAGGAGTATTCCTGGAAGCCATTTCTGCATTGAGATGGCTAGCAATAATTTGATTACCCATGGAAATAATGGCAAACCAAATAAATATATTTCAACAAACCCTAACTAAATGTGTCCTGTAAGTCAACATCCCTTAAACTGCATATTAAAAACTCTGTGGCTAGTATTACCCTTGAACCCAGGGAGCCAGGCTGCCACACTGGATGCTGTGCCTCAGGAGGCCATCCATTTTGGAGTGCCTTCCTTAAAATTAACCAATTTCTTTGAGATTGGCTGGGACAGGTGGTGCCATCTGGATGGGGCACCTTAACCCTGGACCTGGGCCTGTATGGATGCTAGTCCTCCTCTCAACTATTGGGATGCTCTCTGACCTTCTACCTCATATATGGGATTGACCAGATGCCCCAATGATCTATGGGACTCAGATTTAGTGTCTTGGTGAGTGAATTACACTCATTAGCCAATGCAGCATTTCTTTCATGGCATCTTGCGATACTTGGCCAGCAGAATAGTGCTAACAGACTGATTTAGGGTGATTTTCACTCACATCTGACACAGGATGAGTTTGGAGCTCTGAGCTAATGATGGTCCACTGTTAACCCTTAGGCTTAAGCGGGGGTGTGGTCGGGGGGTAGATCTATGTATTGGCTCTCATTAGGCCTTGTTCTAACTGTTCTAACCATATCTCACATAGACCCTTGACTTTTCTAATGTATTTTTTAATAAAATTGTTTATATAAATAGAGGCCCAACAAAAATATTTTGCTTGGGGCCCTGCATATCCTATAGGTAGCCCTGCCTATGGCCACTCCCTCACAACCTAACAAAAGAAAAATGTGAAAGAGGGGAAGTTTGATGGAAAGAGATGACAGTCTAGGCTGATTGAGGGAAACGAATTTTTTTGTCCGTTTTACGAAAACATATAGTCATTGAATACCATGTTGAGTCCCCTCCCAATGTCTTGGGTGGGGCTTATGCAAGTGAGGGGCCCTGCAGGTTCACTGTAAGTCTACTTCTGCTAATGGACTTGATTTTGCACAATGGTGGTATTCTCCTAAATTATTAATGATGCCTCATAGTGACAATGGGCTTAGGGTTTATTTAAAACTGAAACCATTTAAAGAACTTTTGTTTTTGCTCAATCTTCTCTGTTGCATCCTACTCTAAACCCTGCAGAAAGTGGCTTTTTTTCCCACACTATTGACCCTAATAGCAAATACAGTGGAATTTGATTAATTCCGCTTCATTTTATATGTCCATAATTAATGTAAAAGCGACAACAATCTCTCAAATCTCTTCTCAGAAAATATCTAATAATGAAGTTCAAGTGCAGTTTAATATGACCTAATTTTAAGAAATATAATAGCTGGAGAATTTCTTTGAAAAGTTAGAAGTACTATGCAAATGTAAAGTATCCTCATTATTATTGCTATTATTAGTCAAGTATCTATAAGCTAACGTTCAGTTATTTGCTGCATTACAAAATTAAAAAGTAAAATAGTCTCTTGACATCTATCTCTCTGGGCTCCTTGAAAGATCATATTGGTCTTGTTAACTATAGTGTTTCTGGCGTCTCACCCTGTTCTAGTACTTAGCACTCATAAGTATTTATTGAATGAATAAATAAATAATTTCTAATTCTATGTTTAGGTTATTTTGTTTTTTCCAAATTTTATGCTATAAATAAGCAGTTCTTCAAATACTAAATTTTACTTAAATTTTTTTTTTTTTCGGTATGCAGGCCTCTCACTGTTGTGGCCTCTCCCGTTGCGGAGCACAGGCTCCGGACACGCAGGCTCAGCGGCCATGGCTCACGGACCCAGCTGTTCCGTGGCATGTGGGATCTTCCCGGACCGGGGCACAAACCCACGTCCCCTGCATCGGCAGGCGGACTCTCAACCACTGCGCCACCAGAGAAGCCCTACTTAAAGTATTTTTAAGGATAAACTTCCAGAGGTTAAATTTCTAGGCCATCAGCTTTACACCTTTTTTAAAGCTTTTGATACACATTGCCAAACTGCCTTCTAGAAATGTTTTTTCATTCAACAAATAGGGGATTAATAGATACTGTCTCTAAGTTGATGCTAATTCCTGGGGGACCCAAAAACATTCTATGGTCAACCAGTCAATTGGGAGCTTGTGGTCTCAAGCAATAAATGAAATTTTGGCCCAGGTCTTTTTCACAATTGGGCCCAGTGGGTCAATGACACCTCCTATGATTATTTCTCCCGTTACCTAAAATATAATTGGAATAGAGATACTCAGTCACATGGGCCCAGTCACCTGTGAAGTAAGCTCCATGATGGTAGGAAGGGAGATTGCCGATATTAGCTCCACCATCAAAGACATCACATACTCTACCACTCAGAAGCAACTGACCTGCTAAAATGTTATAATGACCATCTGAAAACTGAGTTTTAATTTTTCAGTGAGGAGACAACACCTTGGGGCTCTATCTCGGGGTAAAAATCAGTGATGAGTTTATGGTGCTGTTTCAACCCAAGCCAAAATACATGGGTCCTAGAATCAAGGATAGAAGCAGGAATGGTTCTTCTATTATTTTTGATAAACTTCTTGCAGAAATTTCACTTTCAGTCCCCAGGCTGTTGAGGTCTGCAGTCCTGATGGCCTTGGTTCTCAAGGGAGGCATGCTTCCACAGGGGGATGCAATGATGGTTTCACTGAATTGGAAGTTGAGACTGGCCATTTGGGGGTATCCTATTTGTGGGGGAAATTGATCCCAATTACCAAGGGAAACTGGGTTGCTGCTATACGATGGAGGCAGAGAACAACAGACTGGAACCCAAAGGATTCCTCTGGGCACCTTTTAGTCTTTCCACGTCCTCTAGTAAAAGTGTAAGGAAGACCAGAGCAACCAATACAAAGGTGGGACCACGGAGAAACAGGCCCTTTAAGAATGAGGGTTTGGGTCACACCACCAAGGAAAGAACCCAACCACCTGTGGTGCTGGCTGAGGGCAAAGGAACAGGGAAGGGATAATAAAAGAAGGAAATAATAAATACCAACTCTAAGCCTGTGACCAATTTCAGAAATGAAGACTGTAGCACATCTTCCAGATTCTTGGGGTGCACGCATCAGCTGGGCAGCACCCTGTCTTTTCTGAGGGAGCGTCTCCTCTTCCAAGCTTCTAATTTCTTTTAATTAACTTCTTCCCTTTGTTCTCCAACCTAGGGATGGTAGATGCTTATTGCAGCTATTTCTTGTTACCTCAGTGTTCTCTTTCTGGTTTTTTAGTCTTCAAGAATTATTTTAACATCACGATTCATTATATTAAATTGTCTCTTCTGAAAAACTTAATGTGGTTTCTGTTTTCCACATGGGATCCTGACTATTACATAAACTGTACATCCTCATCCATAGCCATGTGGTTTGCTGGGCCTCCTTGTGGGCAGATGTATTTTGTTGCCTGTTCATGTGATTCACAATGGTCAATGGAATGTGATTAGATGTGATTTGTGCCACACCTGATAAGGCAGATACTTTTAAAAAACCACACTTTTATTTTTGAGATGAGTGTAGGTTCATATGCAATTGTGAGAAATAATACAGAGTGATCCCATGGCCCTTTTATCCAGCTTCCCCCAATGGTAACATCTTGCAAAATATCATATAATATACAACCAGGACACTGACATTGATAAAATCCAGCACTCTTACTCAGATTTCCCTAGTTTGGGACAGAAACTTTTACAGTGGTCACGAGGTTTAGCTAAGACTCTTGTTCCTCTCCTCTGTCATGTGAACAAGGCTGTGGACCAGAACAACAGACCTGAGCAGAGGCATAGCCAGCCTGCAGCCAACCAGGAGCCTACACACCATATGACCAGGAGAAATCCTTAGTTGTTGTAAAAACTGAGAATTTGAGGCTTGAGTTACCTCAGCATGACTGATTAATAGAGAGAGAGATGAAGGAGGGGGATTATTTTAGATAGAAGGGTCAGTGACGCCCTCAGAAGAAGGGACATTTGAGCAGGGACCTGCCTGGAGTGAGGATGCCACTCAGGAAAATGGCTAGGGATGGTCATTCACACTGAGGTGGTAGCAGGTGTGAAACCCCTCAGTGGGATGAGCTTGGTACACATGTCAGAGAAAGAGCAGAGCTAGCATGATGGGAGGAGGATGCAGTGAACAAGGAAGAGGATGGGCAGAGATGCAGAAGCTTGGTATCATCTAGGCCATGGTCAAAGAATAGATTTGATTCTCAATGAAGTTTTGATAATAATTTTCAGAACTGCATATTTAATACCATGGATAGTTCTCTTAAGGACTTCCTCCTTAAATGAAGTTGAAATCTGCCTCTTGGACACATTTCCTTTTTATACTATTTCTGTCTTCTCTTTTCTGTAGACAGTTAGTCCCTTCTCCTGTGACCAGCCTCACATGTTTGAGAATGGCCATGATGCCTTCCCAAGTCTCTTTACTTTGGGCTAAACAGTTCCATTATTTAAATTAGTTAGATAGCTTTGCGTTTCACATAGTTTTTTAAGAGAACATTTTAGACTTAATTCTGGTAATTGATTATTCATATAGTAATTATATCAATGGTTCATAAGGTGAGAATATCTAGAATCTTAGAGGTACCACATGTACTTATGGGAGTATATCATTTGTGTATGTCTGTCTCATTCATCACATTATTCTGAAGATATGGCTCCAAGGATGGGTAATTGTAAGTGGGTGTTTGACTGACTCAACATGAATTTCCTATTTAATGAAGAAATGGAAGGGAGTAAATTGTCGTTAAGCCAAAGAAGGCAATCCTTTAAAGCAGTGATAGTTACCCAAACTTTAATGTGTATAGGAAACACTTGGGGATCTTGTTAAAATTCAGATTCTTAGTCAGTAGATCTGGGGCAGGACCCTCAAGACTAGATTTCAGTGGATGCTGCTAGTATGTGGAACATTGTTTTGAGTAGCAAGGTTCTAAAGAACTCAACTCAGTAGAGAGTTACTCTGACTGCCAAGGCAGATGTAGTCTGTTTCATCAACCCATTGGAAGTTTAATATAAGTGGAGCTCTTCAGTCATTTCAGGCTGTTCCCAGATGCCAGCAGAACCATAAGGACACCTCAGAAAAATTGCTTTTCAGCCATTTCTAGACTGAGACTTTAAAGACAGAGACTTTAAAGAAAGTGATTGACTCTCAAACTGCTCTTGTTCAATTTCCTGTGTAACTGCATGAGTGTCTCCATGGGACAGTGTTGTGATTGATGCTAAGAGGCCAGTAGACACAATTATAGAATATAATGTTTCTTTAATGACAAAGGATATGGAAACTGAAGATCGTTACAAAAGCAGGAGACAATAAGGTGTGCTCCCAGATGAAGGCGTCCCAGGTCTCTAGGTCTCTGTAGGAATGTATAGCAGCTACTGATACTATCTACATGGAGTAGACTTCTTGCATTGGTGATAACCACCCCTGTTCCATTATTGGAGTGCAGTTGTATTCTCATGTACTTTCCTGATGGTATGGAGACAGCCTACTTGTGTGCCAGCTCAGGGTACAAACACAAGCTGGGAACCTTCCTGAGTGTTCTCTGTAAGACCAACTGAATCAAAGATCAGTTTCTCAGGTGTAATATCTCTTAGCAGGTCCACACATCAGGTCTGCCTAAGGTCATTCCTACACTTAACATGAGGACAAACATGGGTAGATCATAGTGTATGATGAAAAATATCTTCTAAGATAGCACAGACAGCAAAGTCAGTGCCTTATGTTTACCCTTTATTCCATCACGTTTTCCCTTCTAAGTTATGGATAAGGTAAATGCTGCAAATTAATTATGCTTTATTAGAAAAATTCGGGTATATGAAAATATTTCCTTAGGAACATTTTCCCACTGAGAAATGCTAATAAAATTGAATGAATTCATAAGATCATAGATTTCCAGAACTGGAGGTTAACTTAAAGATGTTCTAATTCATAAACTTTATGATGAAATCATTATGGCTTATGATTATTCTGAAGACAGAATATAAAGATTGGTCTCCATAGGCTTTACCTATAGCCATTTCTAAGCCAAAATACGGTGGTGGACTAACTGATTAGCTCTTGAAATATTCCATCCCAGATGACTCTCAGTTTATGTCATTATTTGGTGGCTGTTTTTGGTCTAGAGTTGGGTCTGAGTCCTAAGTTGGTCCAGTTAGCCTGGATGGAGGTTTATATTATAATGAATGTTGAGAGCCAAGTTTTCTCTCTCTTCTCATTTTCCAAATACAAACAAGAATAACTTGTATCCACAGAGGAACCTGTCTTAGGGTGAAACCAACAATGCATATGGCAGAACAGATAGATCAAAAGAACTTGGGTCCTTTTGAATTAAAAAGATTGATCACTGATTATACCACCCTTGGGTCTTAGTCTACCTCTGGACTTCCAATGCTTTTCTTTATTGTTTAAGGCAATTGGAGTTAAGTTTTCAGAAAATGTAGTGGTTATAGCATGGCCTCTGGAACCAGACTGCCTGGGTCCAAATCCTGACTCTGCAACCATAGTCATGTAGTCTTGGGCAAGTTACTTAAAAACTTTGTGTCTCAGTTTTCTTATCTGTAAAATGCAGGTGAAAACATTACCCAATGTCCTAGGGCCACTCTAAGATTAAATGAGTTAATACATGTAAAGTGCTTGGAACAGTGCCTGGCTAATACATGCACTAAAAAAGCGTTGATTATTAATACTATCACTGCTACTACTACTAATATTTGCTGATAACAATCTAAAACTTTTCATCCATTTTACTCATTCATTAGTTATATATTGAGTGACCACATTATACATGGTTGTTAGATTGAGTTGAGATTTGAATACATGTTTATGCCCACCATTTAAGCATTTAAATTCCCTTCCTTCCTTCCTTCCTTCTTCCTCCTCTTCCTCTTCCCCTATCCTCCTCCCCCTTCCTTTTTCTTCTTCCTCCTCCTCCCCCTCCTCCTCCTGCCCCTTCTTCTTCTTCTTCTTCTTCTTCTTCTTCTTCTTCTCTCTCTGTCTCTCTCTTATTCTCTCTCTCTCTCTCTCACATTCTCTGTTTCTTTACTTTGGGATTATGACGTAGAAATAATTTTTTTGGCGATCAATATATGAAAACATTGTAGGAACTTTATGACTGAGTTTAGCTTTTGTTTATTTATTTTCCAGAGGCATGTTTTTCTGGGCCAGATAGTTTTTTTCTAGTCTGGATTAATAAAGACCTAGATAATGTAATTCACTCCCAAACTGGTCATATGAAAATGCATTCTTCACCATGTAGAGCACTTTGGATATGAAATTATTAGGTAAAGCTTCAAGAATGAAAAAGCAGACTGTCTGGGTCTAGAGAACCTTAAAATGAACAGCACAGGGAATTTTGGTTAATGGAACGCCTTTTGTGCTGATGTAGTATGTTATAAATGAAGATAAGTTCATTGTCTTTTCTTTTTCGTCTGTTGGTAGGTGTTCTTATTCCAAAATGTACTTCCCAGTAGAGAATCCCACAAAGCATGGTGGTTCTGTGGATCTGTGGCATCATCAAAATATTTACTCTTTGGTGGTCTGGTGATTGACTCTCTTAGAAGAAGCAGAGAAACTCCACAAAGTGGGGCTCCAAGAATCATTAACATGAAACTCGTCCCTCCAGGAAATTAAAGCATTTTAACCTACGTGGTGCTAGATAGCTTACCTTCAATCCCTATCAGATCACATGCCAAATTTCCCTGGATTTAGAGAAAAATATGAGTTTTGTGAAGAAACTTCCTCTGGATTCCCATAGGAAATGTGGAAAGCCAGTCTTGGACTGAGATCTTTTGACTGTAGGTGTATTTCTTTTTTAGGGCTGTGGTAAAGCCATATGAGTCCAGCATACATGGCTTACACACCCACTGCCTTTGTGAACAAGCCATTTGAATTAGATTTTCTAATGCTGTAGCAGTAAGAAAATGTTACTTTGAGGGTGGGAAAGTACTGAGTTAGGAAATCTTGATCTCCTAAGCCCTGGATTCAGCATTTTCCATTTTTCCTAGATGTCTGCTCAGAGGTACTAAAGTAGATCTGGCAAAGGTAGGTGCTGCAGTGTTTGAATTTCTCCTTTATTTCTTGTGGTGCTGAAGCAATGGGAACACTATTGAGAGTCTAAATGAAATACCATATGTCACAGTGGCTAGTACTGTGCAATGGGGACTCAATAATAAGAACCAACAAATCCTCACTTTTTTTTTTTTTTTTTTTTTCTTTTTGTGGTATGCGGGCCTCTCACTGTTGTGGCCTCTCCCGTTGCGGAGCACAGGCTCCGGACGCGCAGGCCCAGCGGCCACGGCTCATGGGCCCAGCCGCTCCGCGGCATATGGGATCCTCCCAGACCGGGGCACGAACCCGTATCCCCTGCATCGGCAGGCGGACTCTCAACCACTGCGCCACCAGGGAGGCCCAAATCCTCACTTTTTAATTTCTACTTATCTAGGAATTTTCTATCTTGGAATATAAAAATCTCAGATGTAATTTTCTCATATTATAATAGACCTGTCAGAAAAATTATTTCCATGGACATTCCTTTTTCACTTTTTTCCTTGGGGGAAATACACACACACACACACACACACACACATTTTCCATTTCCCACCTTCCATAAAAATGGTTGAAATTGACCTCTAGGAAAACATGTAACTGTTGTGGTCCTTTACTCCCTGATATTCCTTGGAAGCACAGAGAATGTTTAGTACTAATCATAATTTTTGTTGGTGGTGCTTCTTTGCCTGTGTGTAACTTGAAAGCCTTAATAATGGCTTGGAGGAATCAGGGAATAATGCTGCAACTCATTAAATAATTCAGTTGATAGGAGACCAAGTTTAGTATCTTCTATTTACATTCTGGAGACCAAAAAAAACATAAAATAATATTTTTATGTGACTAATTATTTAGTTCTTCCCATTTCTCCTTCACTGTACTAAGCTTCTAATATATAATATTTGATTCATGCCTCAAATGACTATTTGAATTTTACTATTATTAACTCTTATTACTACCATTATTATTAACATGTTAGAGATGAGGGAACTGAGATCTTGTGAGACTGCATGACTCACCCGACTCTCACAGCTAATAAATGCAGGAGCCAGAATTCCCAAAGCCTGTGATGTTCTTAAGCAGTATGACACACTGCTTCCCAATTATGCAGACATAATTGGCAATTTCTCTACCTATAGTAAAAATCACTAAGGAAATGCACATATATAGCACTTTTCCATTAGCTGGTTGGTTTCTTCATTATACTATTTGAGGCTTGTTCTTTTCTTGAGTGACTTAAGAAAAGGGAGGGCTTCCCTGGTGGCACAGTGGTTGAGAGTCCACCTGCCGATGCAGGGGACGGGGGTTCATGCCCCGGTCAGGGAGGATCCGTGGCTGGGCCCGTGAGCCATGGCCACTGAGCCTGTGCGTCTGGAGCCCGTGCTCCGCAACGGGAGAGGCCACAATGGTGAGAGGCCCGCGTACTGCAAAAAAAAAAAAAAGAAAGGAATCGTTAGCACATGTCTCCAAATGGGGATGTGACAAATTAATAACTTTTACATTATTAGGTCTATCTGCTTTGAAAATTTCAATCTGCCCAATGAATGTTTTGGAGATAAGCTTAGCCTCATTCTGTTAAAAGTAACTCCAAGTCAGTCAGGTAGGGTTTCAATCATACAATCAGCAAATTTTATCTGCAGATAAAGCAGATGTTTAAAGTATAGCAGAGAACAGTTGAAATGGAAGTGAGGAGAGTGGTTGTAGCTTTGAAATTTTTACAGAAGTGCGCAGGGATGTAAGAAAGCATTAAGTAGTGGTGGAAGAGAAAAAAATCAGACTGGCTTCAAATCATGACCGCAACTTACTCACAGTATGTGGGCATGTTTCCTGGCCTCTGCAAATCTTCGTGTCTTTATCTAGAAAGGCAATAATAGTAATTACTCGATAGGATTATTGTGAGTGACAAATGAGATGCCATATGGCACAGTGGCTAGGACTGAGCAATTAGGGCTGAATAAATAAAATTGAAATCTGCACTCTGGCACTTTTATAACGTTGTGGGGATGTAAATGATAACTCTTCTTCTTGAAAGACCATTTGTAGTTATTGCATTAACTTTGCTTATTTTTGTACTGAGCTATAGATGAAACATGAAGTAGGTAAAAGATGGTCTTGGTAGTTGCTTGTATTAAATTCACATTCCAGAAAATAATTCTTGGTTGGGCAGAATGCTTAACAACAACAATAGCAACAACAATAATAATAAGGCCTAGAGGGACAAGTTTTGGCACCCTGATAGTCTGTTCTTATGATTTGTGGCAGAACACAGTTTTCTCAGAGTAACAAGCTGCATGTATCAGACACCAGCAGAATCCTCTGAAAAATCTGTAGTCAAAGGGAGCTAATTTTGCATGAGTTAAGAAGGTGAGGAGGACAGGGAACTGTGTCTGTGGAATTCTCTTTGCATAATTCTCCATTCCATTAGATGTCTAGTGGATGCTTGGTGATGATGGTAGACAAGTTATCCCTTTGCATGTGAGACATCAATGGCGAGAGAGGAGCCCTACCTGCCACTTTCAAAGTGTACCGTGTGTCATGGTTGATCAGGGCTGGTCTGTTTTCTTTATAAAAGAGGGAGATACTGTTTTTTTAAAAAACTTTTTTCCCTTGAAAATTGGACTGGAAGGTTACACCACAGGAAACTGAATTTGATTCATTCCAGAATAAAAAAATTAAAAAACAAATCCAGCTGGGCTAAAAATATTTCATTAATTCAACAAAAGCTGAATTCCCTTAACTCAGGGCTTAAGTGTGTATTCCAGCATTGAGAGACCAGTTCGTTGTCAGCATGCTCTTATATCCTTCACTCACAACCCAGTGGATTACTTTGGAGTCCACAAATGGAAACTTCCAATTTCCTTAATTAAATGAGATGCATATAAAAGCACTCAGCATGGGCTTGGGATAGAGCAGAGCAAATGAACTGTTAGTCTTTTTTTTCATTTTCCCCTCCATTCTTCTTTGCCTTTCACCGTAATGTAAAACTTCTATGTTAATATGCAACTAGTTTCTAAGATGATGTTTTAAAACAATACTTCGAACAAACATGGAAGCAAAAACAATAGTTTCTTTCACTCTGTGAGCCATTTTTGTAAACCCACAAGATGCCTTGGGTCAATTATGGCTTCCTGGTGAGTTCTTCTTAATTGGATTTCTATGAGGTTCCATTTTGTTCAATCAACACCTTAGAGAGAAAATTATTTGTATCAATTTGTGGCTTATTTTTGCTGTTTGTTTTGATAATCATAAGCTATTTGCAATTTAAAAATGTATCATTGATTGGAGAACATTCATAAAAAGCTAAAATTTAATTATACAACACAACAAAACATACTTTTATTTCTCTTGTGAGGAATTTTATAAAACATTTTTCTTTCATATTCATATTGTCAGAATATTTTAGAATGATATAATAGAAAGTGTTACCTGAAAATTGATAAATTTATTCAAATTTCTCTCTTTCCTTCCCTCCCTCCCTTCCTTCATTTGTGCCTTCCTTCCTTCCCTCCACCTGGCTTACTGTGAACCTGGTATAAAAAAGTAAAAAAAAAAAAATTCCACATTAACTACTCTTAATATATTGGCAAAGACAAGGCAAGTTCCCAATATATCAATGATTAAAGAATGAATGTGCCAAAGGCCATAATGAAGGAATAGCAGGACTAATTGTTAAAGATTTAGTGAGTGCTGTTGTGTGCCAGACACATTATCTTGGGCATTAAATACATAAAAAAATTGTAATTTAATCCTTCCAACAACCCTATGATGTAAACCTATTTCCCTATACTTTGTAGATAAGAAAGCTGAGGTACAAAAATGTTATAACCAAAACCAAAACCAAAACCAAAAACATGTTCAGTATCACATTTTTAGTCAGTGGCAGACCTGGGATGTAAATTCAGGTGTATTTACGTCAAATACGCTCTTTCTACCACAGTATGATGCCTCTTGTATTAGTTTCTTATTGCTGCTATAACAAATTACCATACACTTAATGTCATAGGACAACACAAATTTATTATCTTTTTTATTGAAATACAGTTGATTTATAATATGTAAGTTTCAGGTGTACAACATAGTGATTCACAATTTTTAAAGGCTATACTCTATTTATAGTTATTATAAAATATTGGCTATATTCCCCATGCTGTACAATATATCTTTGTAGCTTATGTATTTTATACATAATAGTTTGTATCTCTTAATCCCCTACAAATTTATTATCTTATACTTCTGAAGGTCAGAAGTCCAAAATGGGTGTCACTGTGCTAAAATCAAGGTGTCAGCAAAGCTGTGTTCCTTTGCAGAGGCTCAAGGGAGAATCTGTTTTCTTGTTTTTTCCAGCTTCCAGATGCTGCCTTCAGTCCTTGGCTAGTGGCCCCCTTTCAGCTTCAAAGCCAGCAATGACTGATCAGGTTTTTCTCATATTGCATCGCTCTGACACTGACTTTTCTTCCTCCCTCTTCCACATTTAAAGACTCTTGTGATTACACTGGGCCCACCAAATAACCCACGATAATCTCCTTATCTTAAGGTCAGCTGATTAGCAACCTATAATTTTATCTGCAACCTTAATTCCCCCTTGCCATATAACATAACATATTCCCAGGTTCTGGGGATTAGAATGTGAGTGTCTTTGTAGGGGGAGCATTATTCTGCCTACTGCACCTCCCCAAACAAATGAGGGAATATGAGAACTTAGAGGAAAGAGATGTTTAAGGCTAGGAGCCAGGGAAGGGTTCATGGAGAAAATGACGTTGAGCTCAATCTTGAAAAGACAGATAGAGGAAGGAGGATTCCCAAGGGATCATATAGGTAAAGGAAGCCATAGAAACAAATATATGCAGGTGGATACTGCAGAGCATGGTGGGAACAAGGTTTTCCTAAAGGAGCAGAGAGACCAGAGCCCTAGAAAGGCAGAATATGGACAGACTTAATGATGTTGAATGCCTTACTAGGAGGTCTGGGCTTTATTCCACAGTGAGTGTGGACCCTCTGGAGGATTTTTAGGGCAGACCAGTATGATCAGATTAATATGACAGCAAGGTGGAAGAAGCTGCAAAAGAGAGAGATGGGATCTAAAGGGGTTTGCTGGGTCGGTATTGAAATGGTATTAGCCAGAGACAAGAGAAGCCCTCTGTTAGGTTGTTGACAGTGGATTGGAAGGAAAAGTAGGACCCAAGATATTCTGGAGGAAAAGTCACAGTTTCATACAGAAGATGGGAGAGTAACAAGAGTAAATGACCAGGTGAATTTTAAGCATATACTGCTGAAGCTGTTGTTGACCCTGAGAGACAGGAAGTCAGAAGGAGTTAATCTCAGTTTTGTGAAGCTTGAGTTTGAAATACCAGGCAGGTGGATATTAATAAGCAGAGGAATAACTGAAGTTTTCATTGTCATCCTGAGGTTTAAGTGAAGGTAGATAGGGCTTTGGGGAGTGAAAGGAGTGGGCCCAAAACCTATACACTGGTGGTGGGGCTGTAAGATGGTCCAGATCTTCTGGAAGGCAGTTCAGCAATGCATCTTAAGAGCTTTGGACTTTTGCCAGATCCATGATACTCTAATTCCACATGACTATTTATAACAACTGGAAAGTTATAAACAACCTAAATATCTTATAAAGGGAATCATTAAAGAACTTGTCATAAGTGCAAATGATGGAATATTATGCAGACATTTAAAAGTTATGTTTTAGAATAGCATTTATTAATATGGATAGATGATCACTATGTAACATCCAAAAAGGGAGGCTACATACAGAGCAGTGGCTCTCACTTGGAGAATAATAATAATAGAAAAAAAAACCAATATTCACTGAGTGTCTTCTGTGTGGCAGGCCTTGTACTGGACATGTTTTATGAATATTCATTTAATTCTCACAATAAGCTCATAAGGTAGGCAATCTTATTAGCTATTCTAATGATGAGGAAACAGACTTAGATATTAACTGTCTTGGTCAAGATCACACCAATGTGACAGGGTTAGATTTGAACTCAGGAAGTCTAACCTGGACTCATAACCACTATGCCACATATCCACATTTTACATTGTTGTCCTGCTTCAAATTTGAGAAATGGATGTAATTACTTAGGAGTTGTGAATAAACTAAAGGCTATTTTTTGCATGTTGCAGCTCAATTGTCCAAATCTGGGTAAGCCCATAGGAATATCTTACATATGAAAGTGTGTGTCACAGAGGGAAATGATAAATGTCAAAATCATGGGCCAAGTGAAATAAAAATGTGAAGAGTGGATATCTTTGAGTGATAGGGTTGGGGGTAATTTTTATTCTATTTTTTTTACTTACCTGAGTTTTCTAAATTCTCTAAATAAATTTTCTAAACCCTTAGTAAATACATGTTACCTTTTAAATAAGAGAATAATTACTAGAAATAAACACTAGGAAAGGTTAAGAAGGCATCTACAGAATGGAGTTGTGTCTATATGATGAGAAATAGCCACGAACTCTAAAATGTTATCATCGTGATAGGTACTTCAGTTTAGGGCCCATCATCTCATATATCAATTAGAGTTTTAAGACCATGTAGACAGTGGCTGAAATAAATTGTAATTCAATAAGGAGATAAATGCCTATGAGTCGAACAAGTCCAAAAAATGTTTACTCTTGTCCAGGTGATGGGCTAATTTCCAATTTGGGAATCTGAAAAGCATTGCTGAAGTAGAGCTCTTATAGACAGAATCAATTAGAAGGGATATGGGAGGTCATGAACCATATCCTCTGCTTAACAGGGGGCCCAGCCAAAAGGGATTATTGAGTTTTCAGAGTTTTACAGAGCAGATTCCCATATTATCCACTCAAATCCTATTTTAACTTTGACTGTCCCAAGCATTGTCTTTACTTACACCATTGTGCAGTGTATAGACCCATTTAAAAGAATTTCCACTCTAAATAAATGGAAAATAGCTGGCTACCTCCAGCTGAAGGTAGCTGAAACACTCCAGTTACTTCATTTTTTCAGTTGAGGTCTTACCTTTTAATCCTGTTTGTTCTGTGCCTCTCCCTCAGCAGTCTTCTAAAATCTTCATGCTTCCTCCAAACCTGAGAAAAAACTTACTGAATTTTAGCCTCGAGTAAAATATATTTTCAAAAATGATCTGTTGGAAAGACAGGATAATGATGCCTATATTTACATGTCTCAGCATCGCAGGGTCTGGCCCTGAGAAGGTGCTTGATTATGGAATCAATAAATGAGTGGTTTCTTTTAAAACTGAAGCACAGTTATTGGACCATGGTCATCATATCTTCAAATCTGATTCTTATAGCACCTTTTGGGTACTGTGCTATTTTAAGACAGGTAGGTCCTCTATCCTTTGTGTTTTTTCAGTCGGTTGCTCACATTGTTTCTCTCCAGTGACACTCTCCTTCATTTATCCTTTTCATGTTCAATTCTCTTTATTTCTAAACTCTTCAAATATACAAAGGCATTTAATCTTCCAATGCAAAATGCCAGCCGCTCTAGATTTGTGTCACCTGCAAAGCTTAATGTTGTACTAACTATTCCATCATGCATATCACTGGCAGAAACATGGAATACCAATACTCTCAAGTCAAAGTCAAGAAGAAATCCACTAGTGATGGTCCCCCTCTCCTCCTCAAGTTGACACCAATCTATTGATTATCCTTCTGAGTACAGCCTCTGTAATAACACAGTGAATTACTCCTGCTATCTATCAAGATTTGTGGTCTCCCAAGGAGCCACAGATGACGTATTAAAAGAGTTTATTGGCATAGAACATCTTTAGTCTCAGAAGAACAAGACATTTTACACAATAAGTGGGAAGTAAATCACATTTTTGAAAATGGAATTATTTTTAAATGCTCTTAGGTACTATTTAGAAGAGACCTATAATAAAACCCATTGTCAAAAGAAAAATCCCTAAGAAAAGTTAGTAATTATCCCCTAATGTATTTCTTCAGGATTGGCTATTTTACGGCAGATTTTCTCAGAGGGGATCGCCTGTACTCATTTTCCCCTCATAAGCTTTATAAAATCTGTAAGGCCTAATAGCTCTTGGAGCTGTATGTGACTTATTTGAGGATTAATGACTCAACCTCAGTGCTCCTTGGCCGGTGTCCTGGGCTCCCCTCTTAGACCTCACAGCCTCAAATGCCTTGAAGAAAAATGGCTCATCTACCCAAATCATCCATTACCAAGGCTGGAGCTTTCCAGTTGGCTTACCTTTCTCATGTTGAGACTTTGTTTAAATAATAGCACGGCTGGAGAAGTTGCTGGTAGAATTAGTTCTAATTCTGTGCACAGCTACTGGAAAACAGAAACTGACTGGATATGTTCCAGTGAAGTAGAGTGGGAGCATGATGAATTTGTGATTACTCATTTAACACTAATTTAAAGCAGACACCTCTGTGGACATTATTAAGCCCATAGATAAACTATAGGAGATGTAGGAAATTGTATGTAACATTTTGTGTATCTGTGCTCCACCCAGCAGTTTTCATCAAATCCAGGTGTTCACAACCCAAATAACATTAAGAACTATTACATTACAAGTATCTTTAGTCTTCAGCCCCTTACTCTTAGACTCTATTTAATAGACATTTTAAAATAAAATATCTTTTAAAAGTTTAAACTTTATTATAATTAAAGAAATGTAAATATATTTATGAGATACTACATTTTAGTTATCACGCTGTGGAAAACCACAAGAATGAAACTTAGTGTTGACCAAGATGTAGGAAAACACACACTCTCATCCTCTGCTGGTGGGAGTTTATACTCTGGCCAGCAATTTGGTGAAAGTCTTAGAATATATATATGATTGGATCAGCAATTCTCTTTTGAGGAATTTATCCTAAGAGAAAGAATTGGACAGGTATACAAAGATATTTATCTCAAGATGTTTATTATAGTCTTGTTTACAATAGTGAGAAGTTTATAACTGTGCATTAACGGGGTTAAGTTAAGCCAGTTATGGTACACTCATCAAATGGATTTCCACAAAATAATATAGCTGTACATTTATCAGTATGGAACAATACTTGTATTATGTTAAGTAAAAGTGCTGGTTACAAAATAATAGGTATAGTATTGAATAGACACTATATTTTTTAGGCACAAATGGAAAATCTGAATATACACTGAAAATATAGTCACAAAAATAATATTTGTGTTTACACTTAATTAGATTTTAGATTGTTTTTCTTCTTGCCTGAATTTATTCTGTCAACACATATACATAATATAAAAGTTAAACATAAACACAATAAAATAATAAAAGTCTGTAAAATCCTCGGGGAAAAACATATGTTTTGGGAACAGACAAGAATTTTTCTGCAATGATCTACTGGGTAAAATTTCATCGTCTCATTATAGACACTAATCATCCACTTATTTAGCTATTGATTTGTAGAAAGAAGAACATTGCTTTCTGAAGAGATTAGAAATATTTTGTGTTTGGGTGTAGAAATATCACCTGCTATGTGCTCTGTGTAGGGTCACCAAATGCTTCACTAAAAGAGAGAAGGATGACAGGAGCTTCTTATTTCTTATAGAAAATCCTCTTTTCTTCCTCATAACCCCCAGCACAAGGGGGCTCACCGAATTGGTGTTTGGTTGGCCTGTGCAAATAATAAGAACTGAACATTTACTTATTTCTCCATCAAAACTTTTATATTACTTACTAGGTTCCAGGCACTATTATAAGAACTTTGCAAATATGAACTTAATCCTCTAAGCCACCCTAGGAGTTAACGGTTATTATTCTTCCTATTTTATAGATGGAGGAACAGATGATTTTAAAGATAGTTCAAGTGACTTGTCTGAGATCAAGCAGCTGATGGTTGTGAATGATCATTTATCCTCAAATTGGTAATTACAGTGATGTATATGATATAGGAGTGGAAATAACTTGATTGTCTTACAGTAGGGAAGGATTATACAAATGATGACAAATTTTTATACTGGAATCTTATGTAGCTACCAAAATAATTTTGATAATTTTTATTAGGGTGGGAAATGTTTCCAATAAAATATTCATCAAATAATTCAGATATATAACTAAAACATAGCAATATCATAAGTTTGTGCAAAAATGTCCAAATATATAAAATAAGGGGGACAAAAAGACAAGTAAATATAACCAGATGATGATGACAACTACATCAGGAGGAGTGAGACTATGGGTGATTTTAATTTTCTTGAATCACTTTCTAATTTTCCAAAATTAGTAGAGTGAATAGTGTTACTTTAAAATGAGTTAATTCTTTTCCTTTAAATTACTGGCTAGCAAGAAAAATAACACATCTAAGGAGAAATGGCACTAAAATTAAAAATCAGAAAATATGGTGTTTGATTTAATGGTGGTACCAGTATGTGTGACCCTGAGCAGATATCTTAGGGACACTGACTGTTAGTGAATTTATGGATGGTCACCAAGTCCTGCCAAAGCTCCACTCTCTAGGGAACATAGGTCATTTCTTTCCTCCATTATTAAAATTCTCTGCTAGGCTTCCAACTTCGTAGAAGTGCAAAAATTGAAAAGTGCAAAGTAAGAATGAAAAGGGCTGGAGTAAATAGCAGAGCTACGTAGAGGGCTTTAAGGTTTGCTGGGAAAACATCTATGAAAGAATAGAGTGTACAATTCAACTATTAAATATTAATTTGTTTGGTTGCTTTTTGCTTTTTCTGATCTAGCCAAAGTTCTGATGCATACAACTAAACCACAGTAATATTTTAGTAGGAAGTTTTCAACAACTTCCCAGTATGGAACTGGATCTATTTTTCTCTAGCCAGAAGTACAGAGAGCTGAAAATAGCAAAAATGAGAATGAGTCTTTTGCCTGAAAGAAAATCCTCCTTCCCAGACACGAATGGAAGTCCTCTTGGGGACTGAGATGCAGGGAACTTGCTCTGCTCTAGGGCTGGGATGAGGACGTTGGGAGATGTATTTGAAAGACCCAGCTAAGAGTGTGGGTGTGTATGTGAGCATATGATTAAAGCATAGTAACACCAGGGATACTGGGTCCAGGGGAAGAATGGAACTTTGACAGTTAATTGTATCAACAACTCTGCAGGGAAGGGAGATTACTTTTTCATCCTTGGGTGAAGAGAACACTAACTGCAGGACTGTGGCAGTGGTCCTTGGACTATAAACACATCTATTTTCTAGAGAGGGGTGGACCAGCTTACTGGGTTAGCTAGAAGGTTTCACTGATAATGCATAAACACACCCATAATTCATCAGTGTGTGGAGGCCAGTCCGCCATGTTCAATGGCTGCACTGTAAGGCACCTATCTCCCTTGTCCTGCTTGAATCTCTTTTTTTAATCCCATCTACATCAATTGGCCTTGCCTTCTTTCCTTCACTTAATTAATCCAGGCAAACTGGATTAATCTTCAGATATGAATCCTTTAATAATTCTGTCCCTTTGAAGTTCAAAGGTAATTTGGCTTCTTGGATGGCTAAGCAGTTGTCGTTTGGGGTTTTGTTTTGTTTTGTCTTACATTCTCTTCCCAAAACACGAATATCCACTACTGATCCCTTGGGCTGAATAGACATTCCTCAAAGTCTTGGAGTCACCATGCAAGGAAGACTCTAGAGAAGAAGGAACAAGGACATTTCTAGAATCACGTGGCATTAGAGCTTTTAAAAGGAAGTGGTGCCATTTGGTACTTTAGATTCTTGAAGAGGTGCCAGCTGCCAAGGAGGGGAAGTTGTGTACCACCCCTCTACTGCTTTCCTCTAGACCCCTAATTCATACTTGTTGACACTTTGGAATGATTCTGCTGTTGTTTCAAAAATCTGTTCTCCCTTTTCCCCCTCTCTTTTCCTTGGAGAACTTACCCAAATTTGTAGCCTCAGCTGGGTTCTCCAATCTTGACTTTGGTCCCAAGATTCAACACTCGATCCCAAAGCCCTGATATTTACTCAAAGATCTTCTGCTAACTTCAGATTAATAATACTCATTAAGTAGTCTGACAATCCCATCCCACCTCCATCAAATGTTCTCAACCTCATTTTGTGGTTTATTCTCCTAGACACCAGACACAAAAACTCAGAATTGCTTTTGTATCCTCTCTTCTCTGCTTCCTATTATTAGAGAGTTCCTAAGCCTCTTATGTTTTTCCTTTGATCTACTTCTTTGCTGAATTAATGTAACATTTTCTATCTAAACTAACAGTTAATGTACTTGCAAGAACCCTTGTTTTATTAATTTTCATTTAGAAACAGCAGAATTTTGATATTGTGTGCCACTTAGATATGCTACATAATATCATATCTAATAGCATAATAGCATATTAGCATTAGATATAACAGAAGCTACATTAACTAAGCCCCATTTACACAACTTACTGGTCTTACTGTTTTTCGTTCCTTCTTGCAAACATTTGCATTGATATCTGTGGTCTGCTGAATGTTCAATGTTTATTTCTGTTTTCCAAGAGCCAGTTGTGTTTCTTTGAAAAACCTACTTATGCCCCTTAAAACTTACTATTATAATTGTGTGGACCAATGAGGTATGAGCCCCCATCAAAAAATGACTTGGTTTTTGGAAAACTAAGTGGAATGGTTTGGAAAGACTTGAAAAAAGTGAGTTGCTAAAAAATGCTGTTTTAACTTTAAATAAATTCATAGAATAAATGTAGGTATATATTTCTCTTTTTAATGACATTGCTTTACATAACTTTTTCAATTAATTAAACAACTACTGAACCTGACCCTATAGATCTGAGGGTTTCGGTATGTGCCTTGAGGGATAACAGCACAGTGATTCCTGGCATGGGCTCTGGCACCTGTCTGGGTTTAGATCCTGTCTCCATTTCTAACTAGTTGTACTTGATTTTCCTCATCTGTAAATAAGGGTATTACCAATTTCTATCTCCTACGAGGATCAAATGAGTTAATTCACTTTAAATAGTATCTGGCGTATAACAAGCTCTCAGTAAATACCATTTATAGGTAGGAGTGGGAAATGAGGAAAGTCAAGATGGAGAAATGATCTAGAAGAAAATCTAAGCAATGCCCTTGATGTCGACATGATTCACAAAGTGAGGAGCTATTTCAGCCACTTTTCTGAGAAAATATGATTGAGAAGATAATTCTAGCTGCTGTAATTAATAATAACACTGACAATATAAATAATAATAACAGCATTTTTGTGACACAATGGTAACTCTTGAGTGTTTGTGTGACTTTTTGATCTCTCAGAATAAACATGGAAATTAGATTCAGGTCCCCAGTTCTAATCCTAGTTTTGCCACAAGCTACTTTAGTGACTTCTGGTCAGCTACATTCCGTTTCTGAACTAAAGGTTCCTCTTTGGGTAGTTGGAGGTAATAGTGTTTGCCTGCCAACTTCATCAAGTATGGAGTAGCAAGGGTACAGAGAGGTAGGTAGGAAAGAATGAATTAGGGAGAGTTTGGGGGCTTAGAGTAAGAATTAAGTCATGACATGACAGCTGTAAAAGAGTGTTTCATCTGAGGGCTTTTGGGTGGCTGAAATTTAAACTGTATCCATTGTTTTTTGTAGGCCATATACCCGTTCATGACTTTAGCTCTGTGTTCTGTGATTCACATTTATTGTATGAAAGGGAATGATTTGGGGCTTAAGTGACAGGATATGGAGCAGAAAAAAATATGGGGGAGTGGTCAGCATGGGATCTGGACTCGTTCTGCATCTCTCTGTGGAAAATCTATGCAGCAATAGCTTTTCCGCCATCTTGGGCTGGAATTGCTTTGGATTTAAAGGTGTTGAGAAGCTTGGCTGCCTGTTGTTCAAATAAGGTATATGTCAGTGATGTCAACACAGCATGTTAAGGAAATGTTACATCTGTCTGCAATTGGCTACCTTTCGATAGGAGAAACACCACTGGAAGCCTGGAGACCAGATGTTGCTTTCAATCACACAGGGGTCAAACAGCTTTAGATGAAGTATGTCTGCACCTCCCCATCCCTGGCCCTAACAGAAATACGCAAGGCGATTTTGGTGGAATCATAATTGTTTTAGCTCATGTTCCCGTGTTTCTTAGTGTATGACATCGCAGCCACTAAAATAGAGCAATCAAAATGGTGGCCCTTGGTCCAAGGGTCGTGAAGAAGACATCAGAGCAGAGAGATTCCTGTTCATGGGGTCACATCACCTACATTCCAACCTGGGTTTTGCCATTGCAGATGTTGAAGGAGTCTGAAAATATCACTAGTTTTTTATCTAGACTTCAGTTTTTTAAACTGAGAAAAAAATGACTGCATTATCCTAGATGGTTTGTGTTATCCTTCCCAGTTTAACATTTTGCAATTATGCAGGTATGAGGGAAGCCTGGTCTTGGCTAAGCCTTGGGACAGCCACCTGGAAAATCAGTACAGCAGTGTTTCCAGGATGAAAGCCTCTTCTGGTATTTCCTACTAGTCTGCGTGGGAAAAACCAGTTAAAACAGCTGGCTGGAAACATGTCCTGAGCCAGAGTGAGAAATGACTGATTGTGAACTTAATTTTAAAGAACTCTCTAATTAAACCTCTTAGAGTCATAAAATATCTCATCCCTTGACTAACCCTGTGTGCTAGGGGGAGTTAGGAATTAATATACCTTTCAGGAGAGTTTGCTTCTTTCACATTTGTGAAGGTTTTCTGTTAGGGTGACAGTAAAACAGAAAAGGGAAAACATCCAGGTTTCTTTCCAATTCAGTTTCATGCCAATAACTACTTATATATGGAGCATCCATTAAGTGAGAAATGTTTTGCTAGGTGCTGCTAGTGATGTATAGGACACTGTGACAGGAGAAATGGTTTGCCCCCACTCCTGAGGGTTTCCATGATCTAGTATAGCTCCTGGTTTCTCCCTACGCTGTAACTCACTCCCCATCAGTGAATGTAGGGGACTTATTGCTTAGTAAATTTGGGAAGAATAACTGACTTGATTCTGCCCTTCTACCTAGAAGTCCACCCCCCTGCATAGCATATTTGCTTTAGGTTGCATTGTCCTGCATGGGTCTTCTACTACTAAGTGGCAGATAGGAGGAGTGATGCTGCAGTTTTCAGGTAATAATTTTAGAACTTTCCAATATATTTTTTCATTGATGGGTGGTACCAAGAAATTAAAACCAAAGAGTGAAATTCAGGGAAGCAAATTATACATGTGGCAAGGCTTTTGGTGGTCAAGCTCTATGGTTTTTGGCCATAGACTTGGTGTGAGGGAAGAGTCTTTTGACATGGGTGATTTGAAGTTCATATTTGCCCAGGTGAGTTCTTATAGTTATATAGTTGGCATTTAACTCCTGTGACCCAGATGAGAGTCTTTAAGACAGGCACATAGTATTTTGACCTTGGTGAATCACTAAAGTTTTTGGAGGTTTTGTCCACAGGCAAGAGGCTATTTTTATAGGGAGAGTTACATGTGTGAGTCACTTCAACTGGCCCATGTGGGTGCTAGAAAATTGATACCTTGGGCCCTTGCATGGTCTGGCTGAGGGGGACAAAGCTGAGACAAATATGCAGTTAAAGACAAAAGAGACTCTCTACCAGCCTCCTAGGCATTGATGGGCAGAACAATACTAGCTGCATTTAAAGGACAAGGCAACTGAGTCCCATGCATGCTATGAAGCACTGGTGTGATTCTAGCTTCAAATTGTCCATGTCAGGTCAGAGAAACAGTGTTGAGTTGGCTATTTTGAATCCCATTCTGCATTCAAGAGCAAAGAGGAAACTGTGGAGAAGTTACTTCTGAATTCATGTGAGTAGCCCACAGGGTTAAGAGTGGAAAATATTCAAAGAACTCCTGGGCGAGTTTCAAGGTGATTCAGATTTTATAGGTGGACATGCATCTTGAAATGCATGCCAGAGCATGTATGGAATTCAAGTCAGAGGAAGCCATGCCAGAGCATGTTTGGAATTCAAGTCAGGGGAAGCCAGTGTCTTGAGGAGCACTTGGGAAAAAGCATCTGGACTCCACTAGGTGCCTGAATATCCAGGCATAAGAGTAGCAATAGAGCTTTAGAACTAAAGGCAAAGATAGATGTAATATATCAGGGGAAGGAGTGGTGGTGAAAGAAAGGAAGATAAGAATGATCAGAGCCATTTAAAGCTGAGGAATCAAGACACACTTCACAGAGCAGTTGGTGTTTAAGATGGATCTTGACAATACAGCAGAGATTTTTAGGCTTCTTGTTCCAGAAGGGCCGTGGCTAAGTCTAGTGAAGAGGAGATTTGGAAGTCTTAGTACCATCTCTGGTTACAAGTTTCCTTCTCAACCAGTGTGGATTCACTTAAATGATACATTTGTGAGAGGTGGGCTTTTAAAACGATCCCATTAAGGGTAAACAGCAGCCATAAAAGGAAACATGGTAGGACTCTTCCCTTGTATCTGTTCTTTCCCTACCTTCCTGCTATATGCTTAGGAATTTGGAATGTTTCAGGTGTGAGTTCCATCTCAAGATGCAATGAAAGTGAGCTCTTCTTGGGTAGATTGAGATTCTTGGCTTATTTCCCTCATTTGTCAAAAAAATGGTTAGGTCTCAGCATACGTGTCTTGGATCAACAGAGAAAACCCCTCTTCAATGGCCCAACCATCTGGCATGGACAAAATGTTTATATCCTCAATATTCTGATTTCTGATGCCAGAGACAGGGCCACGTGTAAATCCTGTGATGTTTTAATCCCTGGAATATCTTTGTTCTTGTCGGGATTAGCTGAGAAATTCCCCTATCACAAGTTACCCCTAATATAGATCCTTGGGCTTTTGTTATGTTTGCCTATAATGGGACTTTGAACACATTGCTTGATATAGAACACCTAGGGTATTTTGATATATAATGGTTAATTTACACACATGCTACCTGGTATGCTTAAATACGAAATATCTTAGATCCCATGAATAATACATATTAGTAGGTATCTACCAATAGTAAGGGATAAAAGAGAAGTCATCTTGCTCAATTACATAGAGATTTAAAGGATGATAGGAGGAAAAGGGGGCTCCATAAGCAAAGGAAAGCATGTTTGGGAAACAGTGGAAAATCAACTTTGGCTAAAGAGTTGGTTCTGAGTATATGAGAAATAGAGATAAAACTGCAAATGTGCTAATAATAGAATTTTGAGCTGGAAGAGTCCTTTGTGGTCATCTCGTCAGGTCTTAAAGTGGAATTGGGATACCTTTGTTCAAACAAAATCTATGGAATTAGTAGGTATGTAACTTTATTCAAGTCAACATCATTTGCCTACAGTTTGCTCATTATTAAAGTGAGGTTTAAATAAGGTGAATAATGTAATATGGGGAAATACCTAGTGAAATTCAAATACATATTAGGTGTTCAATGAATAATCCTTAAATATGTTGAATCCAAATATATTTCCTCTTCTAATTTAATACATGAAGTACCTGGGGCTCAAAGAAATTAACTTATTTGTTTAAGTTTCCAAAGTTAATAGTGGCAGAGAAGTGATTCAAATCTACTTTCCTCTTTTCTCCTTGTCTAGTGGGCTTTAGACTGCATCATGTTTAAAGTGGCATGATTATTTTAGTATAAGCCTTAGAGATAGCGAGTTAAATTAAGATCTCACCAGGCCCTTGAAAGATAAGGAAAAGAATTGTGCTGCGTTTGTCAAATCACTGATGATTTTGGAGCTGCGGGGCATATGTGAGACTGGTGATCTGCAGGATGTATTAGGGAAAGGAAGTCTTCTGGAAGACATGAATTTCTCTTCCATTGTAGGCTCCAAGAATATGGGGGACTAGGCTGTTCCGTTCTCTGGTATATGATCAGCTTCAAGCAGTGTCTAGTTCATAGATACTAAATAAACAAACAAATAAATAAACAAACAAATATATATATATAGAGAGAATGAATACAAAATAGGAAACATATCAATTGAGTAAGTAAATAAATGAAATACATGCATGAGTGAATGAAATGGTATTTTCGTTACAAACTGGCCTTCACTTTCTTTTCCTAGTTGAACAGTAGAGTATTCAAGTTAGGGCCTGAAAACTCATAAGGATATGGTCAATGTCTTCTGGGTTATTACTGTTAGGAATGCACTAATTTGGCCAAGATCCATTCTTTCTTGGGAGTAGATAATGAGAATCTGGTCTGGTTAGGAGTATTCGATTCAGAGTCAGACAGAATTGGATTTGAGTTATGGCTTGGCTCTACCACTTATTAGCTGTACAATTTTCAGTGAGGACTCGAGGGGAGGAAGCAGAGTAGAAGAGGGAAAAAATGGCCAGCATAAGATGATTGACAGGTATTAAAAAAAATACATTTGCCAACCCATGGGAATTCCCAGAAATGCTTATCGTCAGAATACTCTGCTCTGGGTTGGGCTTTATTTTAGCTGATGAAAAAAGAACCAGTAAAATACAAATTGTTCATCAATACAGAGCTATTGTCATGTGAATGTGACAAAATATTTATTTGTCCACATCCACTGAGAAGCAGGAATATAGTCAGTTCCATGAAATGTACTTTTCAAATGTACCATCTCAACCATCTCAAATGTACTTTTTGCTTTGAAACCTCCCCTGTCTCTTCAGGCAAATCATTGCTTTTTCTTTTATGCTTCCATATGATTCTGTACGTATTTACATTACACTCAGCTGAAATTTATTTAGATGTCTGTCTTCCCCAAAGGACTGTGACCTTCTGAAGATGGGCACTGTGTCTTGGTCATCTTATTTTTTCGACATCTAACACATTTCCTCTGCAAATAAAAACTTAATATTTGATGGATGAATTTTTGAGAGAACGAGCAAGTGAGTCAGTGAGTGAATGAAGAAATGAATAAATGAATGAAAGGTTCTTTAAAAGATGGATGATGGTGGAATAAATTCTTCCTAAAAGTGTGAGTGAGAGGCAGTAGATTTTGACTAACTAGTTGGTATTTCATTTTGTTGAGAAAAGTCCAGGTCACACAAACCTTTGTTTTTATGAGAATATAAATGGAGTGAGTTAAGAGAGTTTACTGAGTTAAGCTCACTTTTCTAGGTAAGGGATGGAGGAGATGTACTAGGAAAATCTAAGCACCTTTGTGGGGAAAAGAAGAGTAGAGAAAGTAAACAGAAAAAAGGAGACAACAAAGGGAGATCTGGGGGAGTTTGGGGAGAGAGAGAATTGGGACAGCTGCTGAAAAAGGAAGAGATTTGAGAGAAAGTGAGGAATAATTCAAAGAGCATTTTTGGAAACTTTAAGGCAGCTCTCTTACCTGTCTTTCAAAAGCAAATCCCAATTTCCCTGTTCCTGAGATTAATAATTAATATTTTTCTGTCATTTTCTCTAAAAGCCCCCAGCTCAGAGACTGGGAATTGCAGTCTTCTCTCATTTGTGTCCCAGCTGTCCTGGGTTTGGACTCTGGAAATTCCTTTTGTTGCAGGAAAGGAGACTCCTTCCAGGGCCTGAGAGTGGGCACTTGTCTAACACTCAGAAATAAATTGTTCGAGGACACACACGTGCTGACAAAGCAAAAGACTTTATTGGGAAGAGGCGCCTGGGAGGAAAGCAATAGGGTGAGGGAACCCAGGAGAACTGCTCTGCCGTGTGGCTCACAGTCTCACGTTTTATGGTAATGGGGTTAGTTTCCCACCTCTAGCCAATCTTTCTGACTCGGGGTCCTTCCTGCTGGCTGGCACATCTCTCAAACAAGATGGATTCTACCGTGAGGGTTTCTGGGAGGTCGGCAGGACATATTGTCTCCTCCTTCCATTTTTTGGCCTCTCCCGAATTCTTCCAGGTTAGTTTTACAAGACATAATATGGGCTGGCGTGTCCTTCCTCCTTTCAAGCCCTCCGGAACTCTCCCTGTTAGTTTTTGGCAGCACGGAGTTCTTTATAGGGACCTCCTGTTGTGAGACAACTCAGGCAAGCGGTTATCATCAGGCCTGGCCAAGGTGGGCGGTTTCAGTCAACATTTCCCTAACATTTTCAGCCCTCTGCATGGACCTCCCTGGCTTACAACTAGGTTTTCATCTGACGCTGCTAAATGCCTCCACCGACAGCTTCTGAGAATGTGTCCTTCCCAAATACCTTCTGAGAGGACTTGCTCACTGATGTGAGTCTGTGTTGAACTTCAGCTTAACCATGTGCCTTCAGAACTGGTCCCTGCCTGAGAAGAGGAACCAACTCTTCTTCTTCTTCTTTTTTTTTTTTTTTTTTTTTTAAGCACAGATTTCTGGACCCTGACCTCAGGGGTCCTCTGACTAAGGATTTCTGAGGTGGGTCATTTAGAATATGCTCCTCAGGTGGTTCTTTTTTTTTTAATATAAATGTATTTATTTATTTATTTTTGGCTGCGTTGGGTCTGTTGTTGCGTGTGCGCTTTCTCTAGTTGCAGCGTGCGGGGCCTACTCTTTGTTGCGGTGCACAGGCTTCTCATAGCAGTGGCTTCTCTTGTTGTGGAGCATGGGCTCTAGGCACGTGGGCTTCAGTAGTTGTGGCGCACGGGCTCAGTACTTGTGGCTCGCAGGCTCAGTAGTTGTGGTGCACAGGCTTAGTTGCTCCGTGGAATGTGGGATCTTCCCGGACCAGGGATTGAACCCGTGTCCCCTGCCTTGGCAGGTGAACTCTTAACCACTGCGCCACCAGGGAAGCCCCGGAACCAACTCTTCTGCTCTGCATTTGCCACACTCCATGTGATTCATCTCTAATCCCACATTGGTATTCACCAAGTGTGCTGGGTAGTGGGGAGCATGATGCATGACATTTGGTCACTGCCTTCTTGGAAACATTTCAAATTATTAACATAAGCCAGCCTCTCACCTAAAGCAATAAGGTAAATATCTCTTTATTTCTAGCCTATTTGTGCTTCATGACATAGGAAGTTAAAAAAAAAAGAAAAAATATTATTTTCTCCTTTTGTACCATCCTATTGTGTTGAAAGTAAGTGAGCTTTGAAGGGAATAACTAAAATGTGATACCCTTGGTTAGTAGCTAATTCTGTCAGTTGATCATGTGGCAGTAAGCACAATAAAATGGGTGATTTTCCCATAACTAGAAGGAGAATCGCTACAGAAATATCAAAGGGCAGAGACAGAGGATTAACAGCCATAAACTCTCATAAACTGAGTTTATCAGAGCCTGGATTTTTGCAAGGAGCTGGGACAGGATCCCTGATTTAGTAGATTATTTTATAAAATGTACAAAACCAGACTTGTCTCATGCTGAGCTATTTACAAGCTAATGTTTATGGATAAAATGTAGACTATAGGGATGAAAATACAAAAATGAATTTGTCATATTGTTTTTGTACCCTACTGTATGATTTCCCAAGGCTGTCTCAACACATGACATGCATTTTCACTAGAGGAAAAATTTGCTGTGCTGGTGGATTTGTCTTAGGCCCAGTTCCTGGTGGCATAGTAAATAGGGCTTCCTGTCCTACTTAGTATGATTCCAGGGGCAGTAAGGAGGAAGATCCTTCTTGTGATACTTAAAGTACTAATGATTCACCCCTTTGGAGTTAAGCATTGACCTCATTATGTGACCGTCCCTGAAAAGGCAATAATTCCTTAGTCCCTTACTTGGTAAGAGATTTTTGTTTCTAATACTAGGGCTTAAAGGTTTTATGTGTGTGGTAGTAAAGATGAAAAGGGCAGAAAATAGAATAAATAAATTGCAATTTTATCTTAATATGAAGTTATTTTGGAAATGGATTCCTAAAACTGACATTTGGACTGTCAGCCCCAATCATTCAGGATATGTTTGTTGAATTTGATCTCATGAAACTGCTGGAGACAATATGAAATCAAAGATGCTTTTGAGCTCAAAACAAAAGATGGGCCCCACAATAAGGCAGGACTGATCAGCAGGGTCCTTAGTGGGCTCTTCAATATCTTTTTGCCCTTGGGCAAGACACTTCTCTGTAAATGAAACACTGAACTTTACCTGGAAATTGAAGTTGGGTAGGGAAAGAAAAGAGGTTGGCTTAGGAGATCTTGGGTCATGTAAAATGACAGCTATTCCCACATGTCTGGCTCTAAGAGGCCTGATTTGATGCTCAGCTGAAACATCTGCAGAAAATATGAAGAAAACACACCCACATACCACTCAAAACAGGACCCTTCACATGTGGCTGTTGGAATCATTAACCAAAGAGTCAAAGCAAGTCATAGGCCAAGAGTTCACTGTAAACACAGGATCACAGAACTAACTGAGGCCTGGTCTCATAGCAATCCATGATTTGTGTCAGTGCTAAATAATCCCTGTAAATAATAAAAATGGTAACTTGTTCTTTCTGGTACTTTAGAATTTACAAAGCACTCATCCTTTCAGGGGAGTAAAGCTATGAATTACTCTCTTCATTTTACAGATGTAGAAACTGTGGCTTCATGAAGCTTTGTCCTTTTTCAAAATCATACAGGAGAGCCCATGCTTATATGCAAATGTTCTGATCACAGATTCTAGCTAATCACACTAATTTTAGAATCCAATTAAACATTGTCACGATATGTCGCCTTTTTGAAAATTATATCCTAGAGATATTCTCCACAGGTTCTTTTAGAGGAGATCAAAACTGATTAACTAATCTAAGTACTATTGGGATCAGTTTAAAAAATAAACCAGCCTTGCCGTCTCCATTTGTCAGTTCCAAATGGAGAAACTGGAATGAATGGGGCTGGGGCTTTAATGTCCATCTGGAAGATATCTACTTTGCAACATTGCTGTACATCAACATATGGGTCAGAGGACCAGACTCATCATCTATATAAATATTGTTAAATTATTTCTCATTGTGAAAGTTTGAGCCTCATTGGATCTAGAATAGAAAGAACACCATTAGCTCAGTGTTTACAGCTAACTACTGTTTTCCGTTTTAGATTTAGTGCAATAAATTTAGCAAATGACATTGAAAACAGCTCTTACTTGCTTGAAAGATATAATTGCATTGTTTTATAACATTAAAATATTACAACTGGATACAAACTTTATCTATTACCGTTCGTTTTCATTTAAAAGCTTCTGGTTTGGAGGACCCAATGGGTACAGCTTGGAAAGTAGAAGGAAAGAAATCATTAAGTGTGCCAATGACAGGAACAAAATCATTGTGCGCCAATGACAGTGATTTTGCTGTTGTTTTTGTTTGTTTGTGCTTTTTAAAAGAGAGTTACAAAGGGTTGAAGAATTTGAGAAAATTGCAAGTGAACTTGTGAAGTCAGTTTTAAAAGGCCAACCTCTACCACTTGTAATATTTACGCTGTGACTGGGCACCAGGTTTAATATGCTGGAGGTCTGTTGATTGCACAAGCAATGGACCACTCGCATTTGCAATTAGCCACTCACACCCTTGTTTTTCCTCACAACCCAAGAGGTTGATTATGTGATTGTTGGTAAGCAATTAGTACACATGAAAAGAAAAACTCAGCAGAAGCCTCCTAAGAGTGTTTTTTCATTGACAGCCTCAAATATGAACTAATTAGGTCAGAAGGCACAGAAGATGGTCCCCAACATGTATTCTTATTGTGTGATAGAAATTGTTCCCCCACCAGTCCTACGTGGGGATGCTTCTCTGTTCCAGTACAGAGCAGGGGAAAAGTGATATAAAGGGAGTGGAAAGGCTTCCTACTCTCTACTCTCAGATACATCTTCCTCGCTGTAGGCTGACACTGGAAATTTTAAAATACCTAGACAAAGGATAACCCAGAGGAATATACAGAAACCTACCCATCTCTCAGAATTTCTTTTTTCTTTTCCTTCCTCCCTCCCTCCTCCCTCCCTCGCTCCCTTTCCTCCCTCCCTCTCCTCCCTCCCTCATTCCTTCCTTCCTTCCTTCCTTCCTTTCATCCTCCCTTCCTTCCTTTCTCCTCACGTTCATTTCTTCCCTTCAATTGCATTCTGGTTCTGGAAATATGGCAAATTAACCAAACAAATACAGAAATAAACCTTGAAAAACCTTTTGGTACAACCACTTAGAAAAGTTAGATAAAATATTTTAAAATTTTACAAATATGTAGTTGAATTTACAAGGAAGAAAGGGCAAGTTTCATTTACTTGCCAGCAGTAATAAATTGTTAGCTATATGAACCAATTTAGATGCTTGAGGTTGATATATAGACTGAAAGTCAGCAGAATTACAAGTAGAATTTGACAAATGCCTTAACACATAAGATTTTAATACATTAAAAAAAAAATCCAGGACTAATATGTTTAGCAAGTACCATTTAGGAAAAATACAGAATTTTCAAACAATGTAATTAACAATCTTGATGTAATGGGCAATACATATGGAACTTGCCATTCTGTATTTAAGAATCTTCATTCTTCAGAAGTACATATGGAACTTTTATAAAAATTGACCACATACCAGGCCACAAATATAAAAAAATAATTTTATAGACTATTTTCTCTGATAACATGAAATAAAAATAGAACTAAAGAGAGAAAATCAATCCTCTTTCTTCTGTATTTGGAAACAAGAAAAGCAACACATTTCTAAATATTTTGTGAGCAAAAAATAAACTTAGAAAGCAGAAAATGTGAAAATATTGAGAACTGAATGGCAGTGAAAAGACTCACATAAAAGCTAGTGGGATGCAGCTAAAGCATCACTCAGAGGTAAATGTGCAGCATTAAATGCCCATATTAGAGAAGAACAAAGACAAAAAACTAACGATCTAATTCCAAAAAAAAAAAAGATTTAGAAGAAAAACAAAACCAGAATAAGCACAAAGAAAGTAGAATGAAGGGAACTTTAACCTTAGAACAGGAAATAATACATTAGAGCAAAGGCATGTAAAAGAATGCCAATAAAACCAAAAGTTGGTTCTTTGAAGGACTAACAATAGATAAGAATAACAATAAACAAAACTAATGTGAAATAACAAATATTATATTATATATTACATTAATAAACAATAATGAAAATAAAGATATAATTAGAGATTAAAGAAATCATAAGAAAATAATATAGAATGACTTTATAATAGTAAATTAGAAAATGCAGACCAAATGGAGAATTTCTTAGGAGAATACAATTTTCCATAATTAACTAAAGAATAAATGGGGAGCTTAATAAATCTGTAAGTATTAAAGATATCAAATTGGTACAAAAACTTCTAGAACCAAATTTCATTAGGCCTAGGTGGTTTTCAGGTGATTTTTAGCAAAATGTCAAGAAAAGTAATAATTACATAAACTCTTACAGAAAACAGAAAAGGAGGGAAAAACTCCACAACTAATTTAAGAGGCTAATATTACCTTATTACAAAATGAGTCAAAAGCAACACAAGAAAAAATATAGACCAAATCTTACTTAAAAATATAAATACGAAAATAACAAAATCTGGTGAATTAAATTCAGCAGTACGTATCAAAAATTAATCACCATGACAAAGAAGGTTTTATCCAATGAATATAACAAGGTTTTAACCTCAACAAATCTATCATTATAATACAACACAATAACACTCTAAAGGAGAAAAATTGAATGATCATTCCAATGAATTAATAAAAAAGCATTTGATAAAATTCAGCCTGTGTTTAGTAGAAAATCCGCTTAGTATACCATGAGTAGGCATGAAATTTCTTAACTTGGTTAAAGGAGACTTATCAAAAATCTTTAGAGGGCCTCCCTGGTGGCGCAGTGGTTGAGAATCCGCCTGCCGATGCAGGGGATACGGGTTCGTGCCCCGGTCCGGGAGGATCCCATATGCCGCGGAGCGGCTGGGCCCGTGAGCCATGGCCGCTGGGCCTGCGCGTCCGGAGCCTGTGCTCCGCAACGGGAGAGGCCACAGCGGTGAGAGGCCCGCGTACCGCAAAAAAAAAAAAAAAAAAAAAAAAAAAAATCTTTAGAAAATATCCTTGTTAATGGTGAATTTTAGGTTGTATCCTATTAAAGTCAAGAGAAGAGAGGTATGCTTATTCTTATTAGTTTTACTCTGCATTGGCCAATAGGCCTTAGGTAGTGTGGTAAGATATGAAGAGTAAAACATAAATATTGGAAAGGAATAAACAGTTATTTACTTATTCACTTATATTATTGTATAGGAGACAAAATGATTTTACAAACTACTTGAGCTGATGAGAGTTCAACAAGGTTGCTGGTCATATGATCAGTACACAAAAAGCAATGGTATTCTAGGTATGAACAACAAATTTGTAGAAAATGTAAATTAAAAAGAAGGTCCCATTAAGAACGCAACAACAACGGGCTTCCCTGGTGGCGCAGTGGTTGAGAGTCCGCCTGCCAATGCAGGGGACACGGGTTCGTGCCCCGGTCCTGGAGGATCCCACATGCCACAGAGCAGCTGGGCCTGTGAGCCATGGCCGCTGAGCCTGCGCGTCTGGAGCCTGTGCTCTGCAATGGGAGAGGCCACAACAGTGAGAGGCCTGCGTACCGGAAAAAAAAAAAAAAAAAAAAAAAGAACAGCAACAACAGTACAAAAAAATGTGCCTATAAATAAATCTAACAAAAGATGCAGAAAACTATGAACCTAAAGTCTTATAGTTGAAGAAAATAAAAGAAAAACTGAGTAAATGGAAAAAAGTATACCTTGTTTATTTAGAGATAGAATCAATACCGTAATGATAGGATTTCTCTGATAGAATCAATACTGTAATGATAGGATTTCTCTCCCACATTGATCTGTAAGTACAATGATTCTCCAACCAAATTGACAATAGGATTTCACAAACTCATCATAAACTGTTTCTTTGGAAAAGCAAAGAGCCAAAATAGCCATCAGAATCTTAAGAAGAAAAGGAGGGAAAATTTTGACTTATTTGACACAAAGCTTACATTAAAGCCTAGAAATATAAGAAATGTGGTAATGGTACAGAAACAGACAAACAGATCAGGAACAGAAAAAGAAGACCCAGTAACAAGCTTACTTATACATGGGATAAGGTATACAACACAGGTGGCATTGCAGATCAGTGGAGGGAGGATAGACTACTCAAAAAAAAGATACAGCCCATCTAGAAAAAATAAAGTCAGATCCCTTTCCAACATACAGAAATAAATTCCAGATGGATGCAACACCAAAATGTGAGAAGAAAAACTGCTAAGCATTTAGAAGGAAATACAGGAAAGTATTTTAAAAAATATTTTGATAGGGAAGGATTTCTTAAGATTCAAGAAACCTAAGCCATAGAAAAAAAAGATTACATTCTAACCAATATTTCTAATAAATGACAGCATAAGCAAGGACCAAAGACACTGGTTTAGTAGTGATGGTGGTTGCCTAGTTATCTGTTACCTAATGTTCTGTATACTTTAAATGTTTGAAAAGACTCATCGTTAAGAATTAAAAACAATAAAGACTAAAAAATATTTTGGAAAATGTAGAATAAAGTAGAGGGCAGTAGAGCTGGAGATGATAAGCGTGTTTTTTCAACCTTCTGGTCCCTCTCTCTCCTCCACCCTCCACCCCACTGCAGTATTATTTATACTACTTGTAAGCGCTTGCCTCTGGTCTCTTTCCAGTTCAGTTCAGGACACAATGCTTTAATGCTGCTGAGAGTATTTGGGGCTGACTATTGGCAGAATTATGACTAAGAGGTTCTGCTCCAAGTCCCTGGAGACATTTTTTCTCTGACATACCAAGAAGTGTTTATTGGGTTTGTGACAAAATATTTCTTAGGGGGCAGGTGCATACCCATTTCCATAAGATGACACCCATTCACAGCAGGCCAATCCATTTATGAATGTTGAAAATGCCTATTGAGTGGTAATCCAGCTTGTGAATTTGCACAGACAATTCTCAGAAGGGTTTGGTTGCAACTTACTTGCTGTGATCCTCCTACTTGGCCTCATCCTATTCTACAATTGCCCAAAGCTGCCAGCCCACACAGTCCCATATAAGTGGGGATGGTACGTGGGGATGGGACCTCATTCTACCAATTAATTTTTATTATCTGAGGTCCTTTTCCTAGCACATTGGATTTCATAGAGAGGGTTTATCCTTTACACAGACTGAGTTTGTATTCTACTAGAGTCCTGGGCCCCTGTTGCCATGAAAAAGCTGAGTTTACGGTAACATGTGAAGGATATTGAAGCCAGTCTCACCCGAGCTGCCCTCTTAACGTGTGAGTGCCCACGGAGGCAGGGAGATGGCGCTATTGGTTTACTGCTCTGTCACTGGGAAATAGTCCCAAAGTACAAAGACAAGTGGAACACCAAGGTTAGTTCAGGATGTAGCTGGACAACTACTGGCTTGATAAATGAAATGAAATCACATGCAGTTGTATGTACAAAAGAGCCAAACAAAGCAATTCTTCATTTACTTACTTACTTATTTGGCTTAGTTGCTCCACAGCATGTGGGATCTTCCCAGACCAGGGCTCAAACCTATGTCCCCTGCATTGGCAGGTAGATTCTTAACCACTGCACCACCAGGCAAGTGCCAAGCAAAGCAATTCTTAACTAAGCTATTCAGCCCACGAAGGTTTCCCAGCAAGACTAGATGAATTCAGTAACTGTTTAACGTCTATTTTCATAGTTGAATCGGGGAGCTTTGGGCAAGCACAGATATTTAAAGAACTTTCAACGCTAAATGCTAATTTCTGAAATTATAAACTCATGCCATAAGCCCGAGGATTTGATTACTACTGAAACGAAATGACCCATCAACTCCTCCAGGTCTGTGTGGTGGACATTGCTGGTGCTCTGCCCTGACTGCCTGTGGTCACTTTAACCCTTCATGTGCTTCCCTCCCCTAGCTTTGATGTGTTTTTGTTGCAGTGGCCCCAACCTGCAGAGAGCTGGAACTGCTGGGCTTTTAGGGCTTACTCCCACCCTACTCCCAGGTGGCCCTTTGTGGATGACGGCTGGGGGGTATGACTTTCAAAGGCTAACTCCCAGCTTCCAACGGATTGGGATGATTCTGAGCACTAACTTACTCTCCAGAATTCCTCTAGCGGATCAGACTTTTTCTTCATCCACAGCTTGCCTCCCTCACTCTTTCAGTGGCTTCTCCTGGGAGTACTTCCTTAATAGGACACATTCGAGGACATCTTTATCTCAGCCTTGGCTTCTGGGGAACCCAGTGGAATACATGGATGGTTTATTAGAGCTTTTCAGAGATAGGGAAGAAAATTGGGGGGTCCCGAGCTGTTGAGATGGCCGAGACTGAATCTCTGAGGGAAGGGGGAGCAGGATGGGAGAGTGAGGAAGGTCCTCATTAGAGAGCCCAAATTTCCAAAGGAAATATGAAGCAAGTTCACAGGTTTGCCTCTGGACAACCTTTATCTAAGTTATTGGATGATGTCCTCAGTTCTTTGGATTTATTTTGCTGGTGAAGACAGTTGTGGTGTTCCTTGCTTGAAGCTATGCCCTTCCACGCCTCTGCCCTACCTCAGAATGATCTTCATATGTGAGTTTAAATAAATACAAGCTAGTTGTTTCCTCCAGAGACAGACTTTTCAACCCCCAGCTTGGTAGGCTACTTGGAAACATGTCTCAGAAATCATCTGGTTTGGGGAAACATCCATGTTTTATAAGGATGTAAATTCTCTCCCAGTTAGGAATCTAGTCATCTGAAGGGCACATTATGGGCTTTGGCTCACTTGAAGAATTCTGTCTTTGTTTATGGATATACATATAGTAAAAGTTAAAAGCATGACTGGAAATGATAAACACCAAGCCAAGATGGTGGTTACTTCTTGGTGTGATAGAGGGAAAGAAATGTGGCTGGAGAAAGGTTCACAGAGTTTCCGTTATACATGTATGTTTAATTTAAGCTGGCTGATAGGAACATAAGAGTTTAAAAAAAGAAGTTTCCTCCAAATATATTTTTTTTAAATTTTATTAGATTATAGTTGATTTACAATGTTGTGTTAGTTTCAGATGTACAGCAAAGTGATTCAGTTATACATATATTACTTTTTTTTTAGATTCTTTTCTCATATAGGTTATCACAGAATATTGAGTAGAGTTCCCTGTGCTATACAGTAGATCTTTGCTGGTTATTTATCTTATATATAGGAATGTATATATGTTAATCCCAAGTTCCTGATTTATCCTACCCCTCCATGTTTCCCCTTTGGTAACCATAAGTTTGTTTTCTATGCCTGTAAGTCTGTTTCTGTTTTGTAAATAAGCTCATTTGTATCATTTTTTAAAAATTAGATTCCACATATGAGTGATATCATATAATATTTGTCTGTCTGTCCGACTTGCTTCACTTAGTATAATAATCTCTAGGTCCATCCATGTTGCTGCAAATGGCATTATTTCATTCTTTTTTTCATGGCTGAGTTATAGTTCATTGTGTATATATACACCAAATCTTCTTTATCCATTCTTCTGATGATGGCCACCACGTCTTGGTTATTGTAAATTGTGCTGCAATGAACATTGGGATGCATGTATCTTTTCTAATTATGGTTTTCTCTGGATACATGCCCAGGAGTGGGATTGCTGGATCATATGGTAGGGGTGCAGAATGAAGGAGAATGGAGAATGCCTTTCCCTTAAAAACATAGTCAGCTGGTAGGGAAGTAATAGTTGTTCTGACTACGTAGTCTCTGTAGCAACACTGTCCAATGGAAATTTCTGCATTGATGGAAATGTTCTATATCTGTGCCGTCTGGTATGGTCATCACAAACTTCAGAGGACCATATAATTTAAATTAATTAAAAATTTAAAAGATTGAAATTTTAGTTTTACTGTGGCACCAACCACATTTCAAGTGTTCAAGAGCTGTTTGGGCAACACAGCTCTACAATGGAGCCTCAAAAGACCGATTTCACAGAACCACAGATAGGAACAATGAGGTTCAAGTTTTTTTATACAGATGAGAGAATTACATGATTAAGTTCAGTTAATGAGGAGATCAAGGCCTAGTTTTCTGATTCCCAGTTAATGTTTTAGCCTCTAGTGCCCACCACCTCAGCTGGGGAAGGGAAAAGAACGTGAATGGGGTGGGGAAGGGGTTGAAATGGTTGCTTTTCTGTTTCTGCATGAGAAAGACTCTAGGCGGAAGGGGTATCTCCCCTTTGCCCTTCAGGTATTCTGTCTACCTTTCTCCATCAACAGACTCCCTTGCCCTCTGGCTTCTGGTTAGGTTTATGGAGAACAGTGGCAGAATTTGGGTTGAAAGGAGGAACAAAAGAGTAGGACTTGTGTTTCCCCAATTCCTTCTCTGAGGGCCTCTGCAGACCCAACTCCTGTAGGTCCAACATCTCCAGGTAATCCTCCTTGAATCAGGCAGGAGACACTAAGCACTCTCAAACTGGGTGATTTGAAGACAGTTTAATAAGGAGCTATTTACAATTGACAGCAGGGAGCTGGTCCCAGAAGGGAGAGGTTAGAGAGAGGTTTTGCAACAGAGACAGCATGCCATTTTCCCCTTCTCTGCTTCCAAGATACATGTGTGTGATAAGAACATTCTACCTGAGTCAGGGATAGAGGAGAGGGTTTATATTTTCCTCTAGCCTCCAAATTTGTCTTTCTACAATGCGTAGTTACTCAGAGTTAAATCAGTTGTTACTGGGCATCTACAATTGAGGAGGTAGTATATTAGTCATCTTTGGGATATGGAATAGAATAAGGAGTTGTCTCTGCTTCTGAGGCCCTTGCTATCTATCTGGATATGTTAGACACACATGTATGAAATCATCGGCCTATAAACGAATCTCAGATGAAATGTATAACTCATATGTATAAAATATATTTGCACATTATGTGTATATAATATGACACTTTCTAGATGTATTGTCTTTGGACAGGTTGTTTTATTCCTCTGAGCTTTTATTCACCCAAAACAGTAGGGTTACTTTTAGGGTTACTAAATCATAGTAATTAGCAAAATTAAATGATAATTTTGTAAAGTGTATCCACTTGCCTAATGTACATCTGTACTTAGATGAACATCTCTAATAGGCAGCTTAACTCAAGTTTAACATTTTCCAACTGAATTCCTAATTCGCTCTGGAAATCTACTTCTCTTACAGTCTTCCTATCTGAGTAAATGGGGACTTCATTAAGTCAAAAGCCTCACCTCCCTACTTTTCTTACGTCCGACATTCCAGTCATCTGAAAATATTCTTGGGTTCCCCTTCCAGTATATCTCAAGTCCACCCACTTCTTACCATGTGCACTGTGATCACCGTGGTCCAAGCAATCATCATCTCTGGTCTGGATCATTGGAAAGTTTCCTAACTAGTCAACATGTTTCTATCTAAATCTCTTATCATATGGCATGGCTGTCTCTTTTCTTAATGTTGTTTAGATGATTTAGAATTGTTGAAATTTAGATTCCAGAACTTTAACAACATTTTTCTTTTGGTGATCATTTCTTGTTGGGAACCCTTTTTTGGCCATTTTTCCTAACATGACTTTTATACTGTTTGGTAAGGAAAACATACACCCTTACTAGACATCATGAAGAACTCACTGAGCTCTAAATGTTTAAAGTAACATTTAATGATCATGTTAATCTGGGCAGCTAGATGCTCTATCCCCATTTTACTGAGAAATCTCTAAGGAATGTTTCCCAACAAAATTCAGAAATTTGCTTAATGGTCTCTGGCTTGAGGCATTCTTTTTCCTTACAAATAAGGATGGTTGAAAGTCCTCTGTCACCAAGAGATTCTGAACCAAAACTTAGCCATGGTACATCAATCAAACAAATCCTTATTCACCTTTGGACTACATGTACAATGTATGTGATAAGCATTCACTAAAAACAATCTTTATTCAATGTGCACAGATACATGCTGATTTAATTCAGAGAAGAATATATTTGACCTTGTCCTCAAAAAACTTATGTTCCAGTGACAGAGACAGAAATGTACTGCCTAAAGATATGATCCATGTGTTTAGGTCATAACAGAAGACTAAGCAGCTATTAATGTCCACAGTATGGAAAAATAATTAACAAAATGATTCTAAATCAGAGTTCATTTACACTTTCATTGTGAAAGAGAGTCATTTGCCAGTTTAAGTAAAATGTTGTGATTTGATAACAGGTGTTGAAACAGAAAACTGTTAATAGGATCTGGGTCCTTGCCATAAAATGTAGAGGTTATGGAAATTCAAACACAGTTTACATTTTCTCCATGACACTAAAACATTTTTGAAGGCAGGGAAGTCCTTTGCCTTAAAACAACTAGTCATTTGCCTAAAGAAGTGACATGAAAACAAAATCCTTATTCTAAGCTCATTTTCCCTGTGTAGATATGAGTGTGGACACTCATATCTAAGCTGTGACATGTGTATCTCTGTCCTGCAGGTCGGCATCTCCTTCCCTTTCTTTATTCTTTCTGTTTTAATATATGTTCTCTCATTAGTCCCATGTTTCATTTTATCTGTTTAAGGAACTTTTGAGCCCAAGATAATGCCTTCAATTATACTGGTCTGTTTCTCACGTCCCTTCCATAGGCACATTTCAGACAGTCGCATGCTCTCCTCCTTCACTCCATTTCAGCCTAGAATTTCTCAAGTCTCCCCTGGAGCTCAGGTCTTTCCTGGGATCAGTATGTAGTAAACTTACCTTTGGGATTTGTTGATCCATTCCCACCAAGCCCACTGATAAATGCTGCTTTAAAACTTGCTTTCAGCTCTAGATAAAGAGAATGAGTTCAATTAGTTATTTCCAAAGTGAGAGTTGATATCGATGTATGTATAATTTCATGTTATGAGGATGGTTTGTAATAAGTCCTGAGTCTTTGGAAACCATTCCTAGGAATTATCAATGCTTTCATTAATTTTATGGTTTGTCTCTCTCTGCACCAAAAAGCTCACTGGATGTATATTTAAAAGGAATTTGAAAAAAATATAAACCACAAAGTCCAAGAGAAGAATCCATTCGAAAAATAATAATTTTTTGTGAACTATATGTACATTTACATCAGAGTTTCTCATAAATAACAATAGTTTAATAGTAAATTAAAAACTAGATTTCATAGATACACATTGGTAATGTTTAAAGAGATGACATCGACCCCAACACAATATACCCTGTTGAAGGAGATTATGGATTAGGGCTTTTTCAGCCCTCTAATCACAGATGAAAAAAGTTCCCTGGTAGTGACAATAATATTCACCAAATATTTGATTGCTCCCCTTCATGTCCTAGCCTCTCTTGTAGTTTCTGTGGCACCATATGACCAGTTCTGTTCAGTGTCCTGTGAATAAAAGTGATCCTTGCAGATTTGAGGAACTGTGGGTGACTGTGAGCTCTCCGTGCTCTCTTCCCCTGATGTGGCAATCCTGAATGTCATGTGTCGGCATGGTGATGTTATAAGATGGTAGGATATCATCAAACCAGTGCCCTCAGTGGTGATCGTGGAACAATGCCTCCCGTTGACTTATGTTGGAGGCAGAGTGTAAGCATGAGGTGTAGTCAGCTTGGGCTGCTATAACAAATACCACAGACTGGGTGGCTTAAACAACAAACATTTATTTCTCACAGTTCTGGAAGCTGGTACATTTAAGATCAAGATGCCAGCAGATTCAGTGTCTGGTGAGGAACCTATTCTTAGTTTACAGATGACCATTTTCTTGCTGTATCCTCACCTGGTTGAGAGAGATCATCTCTCTTGTGTCTGTACTTGTAAGGGCAGTAATCCCATTCATGAGAGCTCCATCCTCATGACCTAATTTCCTCCCAAAGACCTCACACCACATTGGAGGATAGGTCTTCAATATATGGATTTTGGAGGAACACAAACATTCATAGCAGCAACATATAAACCTTTACAGTGTAGAGTCACTGAGATTTGGGGTCAATTTGTTACTCAGCATGACCTTGCCTGATACAAGTATCTTCTGAAGAGAAATAATGCTTATTTCCTGGCTTCTTTTAACATACTACATAAAGTTAAATGTGGATATTTACCATAGAACCAGGGCACATGTCCTTTTGCATGGAAAAGGAGGGAACCATGACATCTAAACTTACAAATAATGTCACTGCCTAAAAAAATTGCCCTCATCTGCATAGCTTATAATAATGAAATTAATAAGAAATAACTTAAAATAAGGGATACAATGAATATGACATATTTTCTATCTGATTTTTCTTCCTTTCTAAATATACTACACAGATGTAAAGACACCTGGATGTGCTAGGACTCAAAATTGGGACTGTCTAATGTGGAAATTCAGCATATTAACATGTAGAAATGCAATAAGATCCATCTCCCTGCAGCTGTTTCTAATGCACAGTTCATTGTCTATCTCAATTAGAAACTCATTTTTTGAAATACCATTTCCTTCTCTGTGGTTGATTTGATCAAACATCCTATTGTTTAGGCCAAAAACATAGCTTTACCAAATCAGCCATAGTATTGTTCAAAACTCATCATTCATTACATTGTTCTTCATCAATGCTTATGGTACTAATATCTGCAAAAAATGAACTGAATCTTAAATGAAGCTTTTCAAATCCACTTGACTAGAAGTAGTCTGTGAACAGAGAGTTTTCTCTCCTTTGTATTTTTTTTAAAGGAAAGCAAAATGATTCAGTCTTGTATGGATCATGACAATACCAAACAGATGCAAATAAATATTAAAGTAATATATTTTAGTGTTGGATCACATCCCAAATTCTTTGCCCCAGAAAATTACATAAATGCTCTAGTGCACATGTGGTTTATATTTAAGGTGTAATGAGCTGTTCAAATAAAGAAGGTCAGGCAACCATATTAAAAACAAACATCAAATTTTAACAAAGACACATCCACTTAGTTTGCAAATAGCCCTAATGGTTTCTGTTTATTGCAACTACTCCAGCCTACAACATCTTTGGTTGAAACCCAATTTCCAATTTCAAAGTCTTCCAGTGAATATGGAAAGGTTGCTGTGTATAATTCTTTTACGGAATAATTGTTCAATTGTGATCACATTGCCAGAGTGAGAGCAGTCTGTGATGAGAGGGTAGAAATCAGAGTAAAATAGGGTGGCAGTGGTATATGAGTACTTAAGACTGTCTCACCAAGTCCACTGGGTCAGAAGTCAGCCTCAATCTATGTGTGATGTGCATCATAATGGCACTTCCCTGACTAGTGTTGGGGCACCTCCATCTGGGTTCTGATACTAGCATGTTACACAGTACTATTTACAAAGCCTTAGGGGAAACAGTAGGTACACTCCTCCCTGATTATTTTAGGTTTAAAACACAGGCAAGTTGTATTTCAAGTGCTTACAACACACACACACACACACATGCACGCACACACACACACACACACATACCCCTTAGATTTGCTGTCTTCTCTGCTTATGATGGCAAAGCTGCCCTGCTTTTTGCCTCAGTAAGTGGGTCTTTGTAATCAGGGAAGTGATACTGATTCTCAGCCCAGAGAAATGCTGGGATGCTGTCTTTGCAAAAGATCAAATGTGAGATCTATGGTTCCAATAAATCCCTATGTTCTAGTTTATAGTTTATAAACCATAAAATGTTAACTCTCCTTGGAGTCTTCCAAGTTTCAACCGAAAAGATGCCAACCAATCTCGAAATAAAACAGTTAATCTCAGAGTTTCACATTGCTGAGGATTGACAACTTCGTCTCCCTTTTCGCTTGCTAGAGACTAGGAGCCGGGGAGCACTTGTATCACCCACTTGGACTTGATTTATGAATAAGTAGCCAAAGACTATTTTGTGTGGCAGGTTTCCAAGTTTGCAGAAACAATACGATGAACCTAAACAAAAAAACTAGTTGGAACTATACTCTCTAGGTCATCTAACACCAGTCGGGCATTGACTAGATTTTCAAATTGGTTGACGATGCCAATATTTCTTTCTGTCGGTGTGATCTTTAAGCTAAGCCCACATTTCCTATAATATCAAAATGATTTCAAATCCCTTCTTAGATTCTTATATTTTTTGTATAGATTTTTCTTTCTAAAAATCAGATGGTACTTTTCACCTACCCATTGAGTGAGACTTTTCCCAGCTATCTGAAACTTCTCTGGCTTCCAAAAACTACAATGAAAAAACTCATAAAAACAGATTTAAAACAAAAAGATAACATGGAATAAAGTTTAGTCTGTCACCGAAGATGAATTTAACATCTGGAATTTGCTTGGACCCACTTTCTGCAGGCTAGGTCATGGAAGGATTTTACAGAGGAATGGAGTTGACCATCCCAGGGTTATTTCATGGCATACCTGACTCTCAGATGTCCTGAAACTAGTTGCATTATCTTAGGCAGGAGATTCCATTATTTACCCCCCAACAGGGGAAGAGCCCACAACCTTCTGAACTTTTTGCATTTTACAAAGAGTTGGAAGGTGTGGAAGCTTTATAAGGTACTGGCTGAATGCAGGGTGGGGCCACTAGGCAGATAGAAAAAAATCTGAAAGAGGTCAGCTTAAAGTAGAGGCAGGAAAATATAAAAATAAGAATCTCTCTAGAAATTTTCCAGTTTTATTGGAAAACATTTATATTGGAGAGAATGGGAGAAACCTACCTGGTTATTACTGGGAAGAGGAAAAAAATGTTTTCATCCACTGGGTAATTATTAAAATTCTCTTGTTGCTTATTGTGTTAAATGTCTGTTTTTTTAATTATTAAAGTAATATGTGTGTTAAAAATTTCCAACAATACATAAGTATATGGAGTTAAACAATATAGCTCTTCTTCTATCTTCTACTTTTCAATTTTAACCTTTACTTCTCTTCCTCATTTTAATAATTGTCAAAATCAAAGAAAGTACATCTCCTATAAACTTGCTACTCAAAGCATTGTCCACAAACCAGCAGCATTGGCATCCTGAGAACTTGGTAGTAATTGCAGAATTTCAGGTCACATTTTGGACCTATTGAATCAGAATCTGCATTTTAATAAGATCCCTAGTGATTCTTACGCCTATGTATTAAAGTTAAGATGCACTGTCTTACAACACTGAACTCCCACTTGCTGGAATCTATTCTACAGAAATATTAGCACATATGCATAAAGATTATATATGTATATATGCTTGTGATAGATATATAAGTATATTTATATTTAAAATATACAAAATATTATATATCTGTTTGTAATAGCAAAAAATTAGAAACAACCAAAACATCCATTATTAGGGAACAAATCAATCATAACGCAGTCCTAAGGTGGAACACAATATATAGACTGATGTCTTTCTTTGAGTCTCATCCATTTATCATCCAGCTGATGCTTTGGCGCTTTCCTTTTCATAGCCAAAAGGCCCCAAAGTATGTTTTTCTAAATGGATGAAGATCTACTTGTATATTATTAATATCTTTCAGATATAGAAGCATCTAGAGTCAAGTTTTCCTGTAACTTTTTTCAAATTGTATATTGTACATCTATACATAATAATTTTCAGATTATATAACACATAATGATCTATTAAGTAATGAATTTAGAAGGCTAAATTAGCACTTAGCATTTACAGGAAATTCAGTATCTCTCTTGGGTCTCTATCTTCCTCTCCTCATCCCAGTCTCAGCCGCTTAGTTGACCAAGCACCATGGGGTTTGCTTAGTTCAAAAGGAGTCAGATCTACTCCCAAATGACAAGTTGAGAAAGAACCAGATCATGTGATCAGTCCCCTGGTAGAACCCTGTTTTCTCTCATCCTTGTTTCAGTTGTTACTTGGTGGAGTCATTGTTGAACCTGGTGCAGCCTAGCCAATCTCGATCATAATTGCAAGACTGCCCCTCCAGGGCCCACATCTTGCCTGGGCCACAGGGATATTTGCAGGGCAAGTGACCCCCCTCCCAATGTTACCCACCCATACGTGGGTTCTGCAGGTTTCCCCTCACAGACTCATCCACTGTTCCTGAAGCAAATGTACTGTGTCTGAGTGACTGAGGTTAAGAAGCATTTCCTGCCTAACTGCATGATGTGTGGTGGCTGTGTATTTGTAAATCAAACTTCTACAAGAGAGAAAAACCACAAGAGAGATACTTTAACTCATTGGTCGTCCACCCTGGATAACCTGGGGAGCTTTATATAATGCTGTTACCCAGGCCCTGCTTCTGGGGTTGGAGATCTACTTGGGTTACGTGTGAAAACATCTCAAGGTGATTTCATTTAATCACTGCAATAACTGGAGAGGGGCAAGGATGAAGAACTGAAGTCTTACAAGCCCCAGAATGAAAAACCAGGGCCCCAGCCTAAAGGCCTCTTACTTTCATACTGCCCACTCTTTTTTTTGTTTGTTTTGCAGTGAGGCTTGAAGTTCAAGCATTAGAATGTCACTAAGTTCCACCTCCCCAGTATGGATTTGGCCATCTGAATGCATCTGTTATGGAATCAGGCTCCAAAGTACAAGTGACACACAATACACCGTATGAGCTGCCAGGGTCTGGATTCTCCATTCAGAGTGCAATCTGAGAGCATCAGACACTCCTGTTGGGAAAGAAGAAAAAGACTGCAGCGTTCAATATTTTTTCTTAAAATGTAAAGTTAATGGAGCAGCCTGACTAAAATAATGTATTTATTTTGATTTATAACATACCGTTTGATATGTTAGAATGAATTTTAAATTAGCTACAGTAAACAACAAAGAAATGTACGAAGATCATTCTAGGAAAGGCTTTTTAAAAAAATAACCAGAATAATTTTTCAATTTGATATGGAATTCAGATATCAAAGGAGCTATTGTTGGATGGTTTGGATGTATGAACAGATGCTTTTTTGGACAGGATCTGTGTGCTCTGGAGGTGGATTACTAAGCCATTTACAATTCACTACTACATTGTAGGTATTCATATCCCTTCCATTTTTATCACATCGTGAGGCCAAGAATTTTTTAAAAAGGTCATTTAGCTTTCAGAAAAGTATGAATTATGGTAAAAGCATTGTTCTTTCTCTGACTTTAATGTGCTCATTTAGAGAAAAGTTACAGGAACATATTTTTGCTTAAGCTCTAAATCTGACCCTCCTGCATTCCTTCACATAAAATAACTTGTCATTAATGATTTCTTGTATTCTCTGTGCTCATTACAGATTATGTAAATATTTTCTTAAGCTACGATAGCATCCAGAGTAAAAGCATGTTTGTCATTTTTAGAATTAGAATCAAATTGTGAAAACTCAGGTACTGATTCACCAGACAATTTAAGATTGCTTTGGAATTCTTGAATCAATCAGAGAGGGCAGGGAGAATCTCAACTAGTAAGTGTCAAGCACAGAAAATGAAGCTATTTTGTTTTTATAATAAGAATGAAATAAAATGTCAACCTGTTGTCTCATTGGGTGACTTTTGAGGGATACCTAAGGTATCCTAATGATCAATATAATTTAATAGTAGTATAAGAAAACACTTTAAAAATGTAAAGAATTTGAGCACAACACCTCTCTAATTAGCTGCTGATTTTTTCTTTCCTTTTCAATTCCATTCCTTAAGAAATGAAAGCAGGGACTGAGATTTAACATGGGAGGTGTTTGAGGATGGATTGAGTTGACCAACATTCAACTTTATTTCAACATCTTGGAAAAACCTTGTTCTTAGTAAGTCATTACAGAATTATTTGGTTGCCATTATGTGTAATTCTAGAATTTGTATGAATATCATAATCATGATCACATTAAAGAGAAGATTAATAAAGAGAGGTTGACAGCATAATTTTTATTGGAAATTGAGTCCAAGTCAGGATCTCCTGGTCAAATGATTATTTAGGCAGGAGTTATGATCTGTGTTCATCTTGGCTTAAGACTGTTATATTTTATAAAATGAATATCTAAGAATATTTTGCTTATAATGGACACTTACAATGAAATATATATTATGGAAAATATTTTTTGCATCATAAATCAATAGTGAAATTGCTTACTTCCCATTGATCTGTGGCTAAATGGAAAGTGGGCCAGAGCTGGAGATATGCACACAGAAGGACCTTGATGCTTTTCATGTTCCCAAGCTGGCAATACACATAGAATGGTTTCTGTGAACTAGCTCCCTCCCTTTATGGGAGTTCCTATATCCCTGGAAGTGTGAGATGAGCTCTAAGAAAGCATATGCTTTTATAATTTTTAAATATCCAAGGTCAATAAAGTCAACAGACTATACTGAAGGAGAACAGTAAATCTTAACTGAGTTTCCATTAATTAATAATGAAGAATGATGAATAAACTCTCAGGTGTCTGGTTTGTGAATATTTTAGAATTAAATTTTTCTTTTCAAAACATCTTATGGTAAGTAAGAAAGAGTAGGTTCCTTTGAAAAATCTATTAACAACATGAAGGAAAAATAAAAATCAGCAAAGGAAGGCAACCACAATGACAACGTTCCAGTAGAATTCCATTAAGAGGCAAGACAAGCTAAATACCTATATGATCAGATAACTACTGAATAAGAGAAACCACAGAAAACACCACCCCCAAACCTACAGTCCCTAAAGACTCAATCTCCAAAGTTCAATTTGCAGGACTACAGCTGGTCTGTAGGGGGCACAGCACAAGCCTTGGCCCCAGGCAGAGATGTAGAGATTTAAATCCTGCCTTAGGCCAGTCAATACTCTTAAGTCTTAAGTGAGGATGATAGTGAAATTAAAATAATGTACAGTTGACTCTCATTATTTGTGGATTCTGTATTAGCGAATTCACCTACTTGCTAAAATTTATTTGTAATCCCCACACCAATACTCAGCAGCATATTAATGGTCATTTGTGGATGTGGACACTCACTGAGTGGCAAAAAGTTTTAGCGTCCAGACCTGCATATTCCCAGCGGATACTTAACAAGGAGAGAAGACACTTCTTACTCAATTCTCATACTGTAAACAAGAATCCTTTCAGATCATATTTAGTGCCATGTTTTCCTCATTTTTGTGCTTTTTAGTGATGATGTTACTTTTTTTTTTTTTTTTGCAGTACGCGGGCCTTTCACTGTTGTGGCCTCTCCCCTTGTGGAGCACAGGCTCCAGACGTGCAGGCTCAGCGGCCATGGCTCACGGGCCCAGCCGCTCCGCGGCATGTGGGATCTTCCCAGACCAGGGCATGAACCCGTGTCCCCTGCATTGGCAGGCGGACTCTCAACCACTGCGCCACCAGGGAAGCCCTGATGTTACTTTTTAAAATGGCCCAAGCATAGTGCTGAAGTGCTATCTAAGTGTTCCTAAGGTTGACCTTAAAACAATAAAACAGCCGATTATTTTATCAGCAAAATGGGTGTATCTGGGGACAGCAATGAATTGCAATTTGGAACAGGCAGTCTATGGAAAACCACAGAAAAGCCTGGAGAACAAAGGGGAAGAATGTTCTTTTATGAAGAAGAGGGAGTTGGGAGGACATGTTATAAACAAAGAGTCCATTGGAGGAAACTGGGAGTTTGAAGTGTAATGGTTTTTCATTGGCTGGGCTGTTGCCGGGCAAAGATAAATTCTTCCTTCCTCCTACTTGGTAGTATAGTAGTAACCTTCTTGTTGGAGATGGAAAGGTACATCTCTTCCTGTTGGGTCTACAACTGGCATCCAGTGGTAGGGCATGAGAGCTCCCCCTTCTGGCATTCTGGCTCCATTTCAAATGAGGTTGCTGTTTAGTATTAATTTTCAAGCTAAGCACAGGAAGGCTGTGATGTATCCTAACGAAGAAAATATATGTGTTAGGTAAACTTTGTTCAGGAATGCGCTGTAGAGCTGTTGACCATGAGTTTAAGGTTAATGAATCAACAATATACATTAATAATGTCTCTTTAAGCAGACACACACCTACAACAAGTTTATGTATTGGCTGGTTGATGAAAACATTGTTACCAGAGGCTCCCAGGTATCTAATCCTGTATTTCCCTTAGAAGCAATGGTTTAGTACTATTTTATACATTTTTAATACAAGCGTTTATTTGGCATTTAAAAGAAGATTTTAAAAACCTGCCTAAAGGTCTCTGTTATATTATTCTCGATACCTGGTTCTCACATTATGGCTCCAGCTTCTCTTGCTAGGAACAATGGTTCAGTATTCCTAGTGACTTTAGAAAACATAATTATTGTGAATTATCAGCTGTATATGAAGTGTCTGTACGCTTTGAATTTAAGCCTATTTTCAAAACTTTGATTCCTTACATCTCACTTGGTAGACCTGGAATATGGTTGTGTGAACCTGGCTTCTCTCCATTTTCTCAGCCTCCATCTGCTCCACTCCATCTTTTAGCCTTTTTCACACGGTGGAATGGATCATACTTTTTAAAAAAGCATATTTATTAAGTACAGAATGTATACCAGGCACTTTGCTGAGAAATAGATGCCCTAAAGTTGCTTGGAGATTTGTTGAGAAGATAGAGACATAAATATCAATTCAGAATAACATATGGCCAGGGCTATAACAGATTAGGGACAAAATTCAGTAGCAGCACAGGTGACGGAACAAGCTGAATCTCTGGAAGGGAGGGGAACAGAGGAGTCAGGGAGGGCTTAACAGGAGGTGTGGCATTTGGCCTGAGCTTTAATGAATGTGATAATATTCACCAAGCAAAAAAAAAAAAAAATTCAAGCAGAGAGAATTTCATGTGCAAAGACACAAAGGTGTAAAAGAGCATCCTTTGGTCAGTGAAGCTGGAAGGCAGAATGTGAGGTGAGGGAGGGGAGGAGGAATGGGGGAGGGGCAGGAAGAGCCTAGAGGTGAGGCTGGAAAGAGAAGCTGGGGCCGTAGTGTGAGGACCAAATCCCCAGAATAATATAATAGAGACTTTTAGGCAGGTTTTTAAAAATCTTTTTTTAAAAAGTGAAATAAACACCTATATTAAAAGGCATAAAATGTAAATGTATAGGTTTAAAATATTCTTTTGAAGTGAATACTCACATAACTACCACCTGGGTCAGGAGAGTGAAAACTTCCAGCCCCTAGAAACCTGTTTCTGCATGCATTCTTTCTAATCACAATCCCTTTCTCCCACGTAGACGTAAACTCTTTTGACTTTCATAGTCATCACTTCCTGGGCTTCTTTATGATCTTACCACAGGGTGGTGGGGGGATGGGTAGAATAATACCCTCCTCTATCCCACCCCACCTCCCAGTTTGGATGTCTATGTCCTAATCTCCAGAACCTGTAAACCGGTTACAATACTTAAATACTTACAAGACAAAGAAGACTTTGCTGATATGATTAAGGTAAGGATCTTGAGATGGAGAGATTATCCTGGATTATCTGGGTGGGTCCACATACTCACAAGAGCCCTTATAAGTGAAAGGGGGAAGCAGAAGAGTCAGACAAAGAGATGTGATGACAGAAGCAGAGGTCGGAGTGGTCTGATGGCTGGAAGGGATCAGATCAAAGGAGTATAGGTGGTCTCCAAAGGCTGGAAAAAGCAAAGAATGGATTCTCTGCTTGAGTCTCCAGAAGAAACACAGCTCTACTGACACCTTAATTTTAACCCCTAAAAATCGATTTCTGACTTCTGACCTCCAGAACTATAAGATAATAAACTTGTGTTGTTTTAAGCCACTAAGTTTCTGGTTATTTGTTTCAGCAGCAGTAGGATGCAAATGCACCACCAACGTGTGCTTCCCTAGACAGTACTTATTTTTTTGACGTTCTGTAAGTAGAATCCTTGAGGATGTTCTTTCTTGTCTGGCTTCTTCTGAACTCCCTGTTGCTGAATTTAGGCCATTTTTAAAGCCAGAAAGTGCCATGACTAGATCTACATTTTAGAAGTTTACCTCGACATCAGTGTTCTGTCAGTAGCTTGGGAAGCTGAGAGGCTGGGGGTGGCAAGAGCACACAACAGGCTTGGCAAGAAATGGCCGGAACCTAAATTGACAGTGGAAACAGAGAATGGGAAAGATGGCTCAGAACTAATAGGAGTTTGTAGCAGAATTGTTAAGAGTTAATATCCAGGGAATTCCCTGGAGGTCCAGTGGTTAGGATATGGTGCTTTCACTGCTGAGGGCCCAGGTTCAATCCCTGGTCAGGGAACTAAGATCCCACAAGCCGTTGGTGTGGCCAAAAAAAATTAACGTTCAAATACAGGCATACCTCGTTTCACTGCGATTCACAGATATTACACTTTTTACAAGTTGAAGGTCTATGGCAACCCTGCATTGAACAAGTCTATTGGCACCTTTTTCCAACAGCGTTTGCTCATTTTGTGTCTCTATACCAAATTTTGGTAATTCTTGCAATATTGCAAACTTTTTTATTATCATTATATTTGTTATGGAGATTTGTGGTCAGTAACCTTTGATGTGGCCATGGCAAAAAATTACTACTCGCCAAAGGCTCCAATGACGGTTAGCATTTTTCAGCAATAAAGTACTTTTTAATTAAGGTATGTACGTTGTTTTTTTTAGACATAATGCTATTGCACACTTAATAGACTACAGTATAGTGTATACATAACTTTTATATGCACTGGGAAACCAAAAAAATTGTGTGACTTGTTTTATTGAAATATTTGCTTTATTGTGGAGTTCTGGAACCAAATCCGCAATATCTTTGAGCTATGCCCGTAGGTGTAAGGAATGAGAGAGTAGCTAATAATAATTCCAAGCATTCTAGTTGGACAGCTGTTTGGGTGAAGGTGGTGAGCACAGGAGGAATAGCCAGGATGAGGAGAAAGATAGCAACTTGAAGCTGACACATTTGGAGCCCAGGCTAGTGTGTTTCCAGATGTCAGAAAGTTTCTCCTGTGGATAATATTCTGACTGCTGGGTTGACCTTTTTAGGTCATGTAGATGTAGAGGGAGCAACAGAAACACTGATGAATGAATCCACTCTTAAAATAGAATGGAGATGTCTTACCTTATCTTCAATGATGGGTAATTACTTTGTTGTTCAATGGAAGTTAATTTCTACTCCCCTCTTTTCTACTCCTATCACATAATAGGCGCAATTATATCTCACACTCAGGGTGATATAATTAAATATCAGCTTTTGTAGAGGTGCATTTCCGGAGAGACTTCTTAGGCAGCTGATTTAGGCACTTGTCAGGTTTATCACACAATAGATAAATGTTTTCGTCATGTAGCTTAATATAACAGGATATCTGCCTCCGAATGGGAGTGTTTCTAGATAGTCCAGGCAAACAGTCCATTTATTGCATCTGACAGCTTTATTGCTTTATCAGTTATTTGCTTAGGCAGGATTTTATTATATGTAAAAGACTGACATAAATTATGGGGAGGAGAATTGATTTTTATATAGGTTTGATTCATTTTTCATTGTTTATATGTGACAAGTTTGATATTGCACATTTTCTCCTAGTGTATTTATTTAGTTTACAAGTTATTTCCCTGGTTCTATAAACACTGGTATTCAGTTCTCAATTCTTTTATTTTCGGGACTGCTCACGTCCTCAAACTAAGCCACCTATAGAGTTAGTAAATAAAAAGTACCTACATACACATATATAGATAAAATATATAACTAATAAAAGTAAGTAGATTGACTCAAAAAAAAGTTCTGGATCATTCTTAGAATTCTGCCCTTCAAAATTAAGAGAGATGTGATGTCATTTTCCCTTCTGCCAGTTGCGAGAAAAGCAAGGCTAGAACTTGGCTGGGGTAAGCCATGTAGATGATCAAGGTTGGGGAGACCCAGGGGTTTTCAAAATGGAAAGCAGCCTGGGAGTCATTCTCATGGGGACTGGCATGTAGAGGTCTGGGTCTGGAGGACACACCCTGTCTCTCAAGACAAACAGAGCTAGGCATAGGCAAAATATAGTCATTTGGTAGGTTCAGATAGGCAGATACTGAGCAAGGAAATTTAGGGACAGATTGCACCGATTCAGTTGTAGGAAGTTGTAGCGGCACTATTGTCAGCCTGTCAAAGCCCCTCAAATCTCCTCTACCAGTTTTGTGGACCCATACTTTCCTGCCTAAACCTTCAGAGGATTGCCTTTAGGGTCCTGGAGTTGCTTCATCCTGATGGAGATCCTAAAGTTCTCAGAAGTTACACCACCTAGGGGCAGTTACAAATCCCCTCCTGTACCTTAACCAGTGTCAACAGGTGTAGGGGTACAAAAAGCCCAGCAACTTTGCCTTGAGATGGGACAAAACTCTGAGGTACACTTTACATTCTACAACTCCTTCTGAGATCAGACCAAAGCTGGACTTCAACTAATATTGCACCGTCCCTTGACTTCTTTCCCTGTCTTATCCTGCTCCCCTAACTCCTGCATTGGTTTCTCCTAGGAACAGTCCCTTAATAAGGCACTTGCATTCAAAACTTTAGCTCAGGGTCTGCTTCTGGGAGAATCTTCCCTAAGACAGCTAGTAAACCAATAACCAAGACAACAGGGCTACAAAAACAAGCATAATAATTATTGTGATAATAATAGCTAATCTTGACTGATTATTACTCTTTTCCAGGAATGGTTCTAATTGTTTTATATACAGTTTTTTCACTGGATTCTTTTGAGTCAAATGGGTTAGAGTTATTATTCCCACTTTACAGCTTAAAAAATTGAGACTGGGAATTCCCTGGCAGTCCAGTGGTTAGGACTCCGAGTTTTCACTGCTGAAGGCCTGGGTTCAATCCCTGGTCGGGGAATGAAGATCCCACAAGCCGTGTGGATGGCCAAAAAAAAAAAAAAAAAAAAAAAATTGACACAGAGACATTAAGCAACTTGTTCAAGATTTTATGGCTAAAGTAGGAAAGAAGGTTTCAGAGAGAGGTCAGCAGGACCATTATGGCATATCAAGTGTTGAATGTTAGATTTTAGGACTACTCTTCTGTTCCACCCCAGAACCCCTGCTCCATTCAGAATATGTCTGGCTCTGAGCCTACATGTGGAGTGATGCAGATTTATCTGTTGAATAGATGAACTCTTGGGATAGGAAGCAAGGCTGATCATTTCAGTGATTCTAGTCAGCAGTCTTGCACATTAATCATCTTGTGGTTATTAGGTAGCTTAATAAGAGAGTCTGGATGGTTTGGGATAAATCCAATACTACTGTTAGAATAAAACAATAGAAATGTTGCTTGGTACCTAGTAGATAGATGTTAATTGTATTGAATGACTGTATTGAATGACCATTTTGAAAGTGTCATTACTTTCAGGTGATTGATACAGGTAATGTGTACAGTAAATAGAGAATGAGAAAGTGTTGTATGTGTGAGGAGCAGTGTCCAGATAGAAATCTTGGATTTTTCAACTAGCATTGACTACTTGTCTCTGTAGGTGGCCCACATGCCTGCCTAGAGCATTGGAGCACTCAGAGTCTGGAAGGGCCATAACCAGGAGTTTTTTTCATTATGCAAAAGTTTTTGAATTTTTATATACCTAATGGAAGGACAATAAATTGAGCTAAAAAGCTTAAACCATTTTATAGAGCACATCAAGATGTTTTCTTATCCAAAGGAATGTTGTGTGGTCAAAGAATGCCAGACTGAGTCATAGTATTTAGTTTCTAGTCCACTCTGCTACCAAATAGATTGTTAACATTAAGGAAGCCAGTTTTTATTCTCTCCAGGACCTGGATTCTGAGGTTTTCTTCTGTAAAACAAAATTAATAGGTGGCATTTGGAAAAGGTGCCTCATCCCCTGTGACCCTTAACCTTTTTTCCTTGATGAGAATTATATGTGTTTTGATATCAATATATCTGATATAGTACCATCAATAAAAATGTATGTAAGCTTATCACTAACTTGTATAATTCACTGATGTGTGAAATAATAGTGGGAAGTGCAGAAATCATAAGAACACAGTTCAATGAATATTCACAAAATAAACACACCTATGGAAGAATCACTGAGACTAAGAAATAGAACTTACTAGCATCCCAGAAATGCTTCCACACCCTTTCTAGTCACTAGCAAATCCCTCTCCTCGAGTAAAAACTACCCTGACTTCTAACATCATATTAGGACTGCTGATTTTATACATAATAAAATGGAATCAAACTATATGTAATCTTTTATGCCAGACTTCTTTTACTCAATATTGTGTGTGAGATTTATCCGCACTGTGTGTAATTTTAGTTTGTTCATTCTCTTTGCTATCTAATAATTCCATTGGATGAACATAGCTCAATTTATCCATTCCACTGTAGGGAAACATTTGGTTCATTCCCTGTTTTTTTTTTTTTTTGGTTTGTTTGTTTGTTTGTTTTTGGATATTACCAAGAGTGTAACTACAAACATTCTTTCTTATTTCTTTAGTGGAACATGTGTGAGCATTTGTGATAGGTATATGCCTCTGAGTTGAAAGGCTAGGTCCTAATGCATGCAAATATTTAGCTTTGCATATACTGCCAAATAGTTTTCCAAAGTGATTGTAGAGGAATAATGCACTTTAACATATAAAAGAAAGAACAGAAAGTCCCTGGGCACATCAGAACATCACTTGATTGGTAAGTTGGTGGGTTTGAACCTGGGGTGATTAGGACCTATTAAGCTAGAGGGAAAAGCCAGGCATTCTGCTTAATAGTAAAAAGGAATAGTTTCTGCGGGAAGACAGGTGGTCTGCCAGACTAAGGACCTGAAAGAGGGTCAGCCTCCTATAGGTAACCAAAAATGAAGCTATACACCAGGGAGACCATTATCTAGTTTGCATGGGCACCCAGGAATCTAGATCTCTGTGTTAACATTGAATACCTGACTAGGAGCCTTGCCTTCCCTTGGGAAGGAGAATTGGCTGGAACTGGCTAGTGAGCATTACAAATGCAAGCCCAGGCAGGGGGAGACAGGTGGTTTAGGTCAAGGATTGTACATTAAGGATCTTGAGTTGGCCATAATCCATTTGGTCTGAGAATCAGAGATGTGGTTAATAAACAACTTGTAACAAGGAGTAGATAAAACCACCGTAGTTGTAATTGTTTGAGAATGTTCCTTATACTTTATTCTTCCCATAATTGCCCTTACTTAATGTCTTTAAACATATGAATAACTTTTTGTATGGTTTCTGCAATATAGACTGTAGAGTGAGTAATTTGCAGACAAAGCCAAGATAATCACTGGGAGATACTGGTCACAAAGAATCTTGGTGCACCTTTGTCAACCCTGCAGATCTAGGACTTTGAAGACAAGAAGGAAGGGGCAAATTACAGAGAGAAAACATTAACAAATAGCAGGAGTTAGGCAGAGAGAAGGGTGGGACCTTAAATAACATTTAGTGGGCTCTCTCCTGACCCTACTCTGTTCAAATTTATAACTCCTACTGTATATTATTATGCATTTGTAATGGACTTTTTTCATTTTGACCTTCTAGTAAATCCAATAGTATCAATGAGTTCCCACTGATCAGTGACAGACATTACAGTTGACAATTGGTCTGTGTTTATAAAACCTATAAAAATAGGACAAATTCAAAGAGAGGAGGGCTGCTGTGTGTTGGGTGTAATGAGATGAGAAACTAAGTTGTTGAAAGGTGGTGTTACTGAGAAAGGGCAGAGAAAGTGATTCAGTTTATTCCTTGGTCTTAAGCCTGTCTCCAGCCCAGGCAGAAGGATTCTCCTGGCTTGGTTCTCAGCATTGGGTTTAGAGCTCAACTAAGACCCCAAAGTCACAGGATGTACATTTCTTCTCCTGCCTTGGTTCTCAGCATTGGGTTTATAGCTCAACTAAGACCCCAAAGTCACAGGGTGTACATTTCGCTAATCTTGTCTTCTATACATATAGATTTCTTAGGGCCTTGACATGGGAAAGGGAGATTATTGAAGGACAGTGTGATGGTTAATTTTATGTGTCAATTTGCCTGAGCCACTTAATGTCCAGACATTTGGACAAACATTATTCTGGGTGTGTCTGTGAGGCTGTTTCTGAATGAGATGAACATTTGCATCAGTGGACTGAGTAAAGCGTTTTGCCCTCCCTAATGATGGTAGGCCTCATGCAATCAATTGAAGACCTAAGTGGAACAAAAAGGCTGAGTAAAAGGGAGCTCCTCTAACCTGACTGTATGAGCTGGGACATTGGTCTTTTCTAGTGTTCAGATTTAGACTGAAACAGTGGCTTTTTTTGGTGTTGAGCCTGCAAGCTTTTGGACTAGAATTTGTACCACTGGTTCTCCTGATTCTCAGGTCTCTGGACTTGGTCAGGAACAATATATCAGCTCTCCTGGGTCTCCAGCTTGCTGACTGCAGATATTGGAAGTTTTCAGACTATGTAATTGATAAATCAATTCCATATAATAAAATATATATAAATATAAAAATACATATACATATATGTATGTGTGTGTATATATATATATATATATATATATATATCCATCCTCCTATTGGTTCTATTTCTCTGGAGGATCCTTAAGTGATACAGACAGGATTCCTCATTCTGACTTCCTGCTATCTCCCACTTGCTCAATGAAAATATGACTCCCTCTGAAAGCATTTTTAAAATAATATATATATTTTAGAGCAGTTTTAGATTCATAGCAAAATTGAGTGGAAAGTGCAGAGAGTTCTCATATACCCGTTGCCCCTATACATGCACAGCTTCTCCTATTATCACTATCCCACACCAGAGTGGTACATTTGTTATCATCAATGAATCTACATGGGCATGTCACTATTATGAAAGTCCATACTTTATATTAGGGTTTACTCTTGGAGTTGTACATTCCATGGGTTTTGACAAATGTATTATGAGATGTATCCACCATTATCATATCATACAGAATAGTTTCACTGTCTTAAAAATCCTCTGTGCTCCAGCTTCATCTTTCTCCCCATCCCTAAACCTTGGCAAATACTGATCTTTTTATTGTCTCCATAGTTATATTTTTTTCCAGAATGTCATATAGTTGGAATCATACAGTATGATTCCCTTTCAGATTGGCTTCTTTAGTAATATGCATTTAAGTTCCCTCTGTGTCTTTTCATGGCTCATTTCTTTTTAGTGCTAAATAACATTCCATTGTCTGGATGTACCACAGTTTATTAATCTATTCACTTACTGAAGGACATCTTGATTGATTCCAAGTTTTGGCAATTATGAATTATGAATAAAGCTTAAGACATTCATGTATGTGTTTTGGTGTGGACATAGATTTTCAACTCCCTTGGGTAAATACCGAAGAGAGAGATTTTTGGACTTTATGGCAAGAGTATGTTTAGTTTTGTAAGAAACTATCAAACTGTCTTCCAAAGTGGCTGTACTGTTTCACTTCCCCACCAGCAAGGAATGAGAGTTACTATTGCTCCACATCTTCATCAGCATTTGGTGTTGTCAGTGTTTCAGAGTTTGGCCATTTCAATAGTGTGTAGTGGTATCTCATTGTTGTTTCAATTTACATTTCCTTGATAACATATGACGTAGAATATCTTTTCATGTGTTTATTTGTCATCTGTATATTTTCTTTGGTAAAGTGACTATCCAAGTTTTTGGCCTGCTTTTCTTTTTTTGGAGGAGGTATGGGGAATTGTTTTCTTCATATTGAAGTGTTTGTTTTTAATGGATACAAGTCCTTTATCAGGTGTATGCTTTTCAAATGTTTTTCTTATTTTGTGGCTTACATATGTATTTTCTAATAGTGTCTTTTGAAGTACATAATTTTTTAATTTTGATGAAGTTTAATTTATCAATTTTTTTCTTTTATGGGTCATGCTTTTGGGGTTGAACCTAAGGAGTCTTTGCCTTTATAATCTTTGCCAAGATTATAAAGATTTTCTATTATGCTTTCTTCTAGAAGGTTTACCGTTTTAGGCTTCACATTCAGTCTAGAATCCATTTTGATTCTAGACTGAATTTTTATATTTTTATATATGGTGTGAGGTACTGATTAATTATGGTGTGAGCTTTTTTCTTTTTCTTTTAATTTTTTTTGTTTTTTTGATGTGGACCATTTTTTAAATCTTTATTGAATTTGTGACAATATTGCTTCTGTTTTATGTTTTGGGTTTTTTGGCCACAAGGCATGTGGGATCTTAGCTCCCCAACCAGGGATTGAACCCGCACCCCCTGCACTGGAAAATGAAATCTTAACCACTGGACTGCCAGGGAAGTCCCTAAGGTTCTTTTTTTGCATATGTTTATCCAATTATTTCAGCTCTATTTGTTGAAAAGACTATCCTTTCTCCACTGAATTGTCTTTGCACCTTTGTTGAAAATTAGTTGTGTATATAAAAGTGGATTTATTATTTTATATTATTTTTATTTATTTATTTATTTTTACAGTAGGTCCTTGTTGGTTATATATTTTAAATATAGCAGTTTGTACATGTCAATCCCAAACTCCCAATTTCCCCTCCCACCCTTCCCCCACTGGTAACCATAAGTTCATTCTCTAAGTCTGTGAGTCTGTTTTGTAAGTAAGTTCATTTATATCATTTTTTAAAGATTCTGCATATAAGCAATATCATGATATTTGTCTTTCTCTGTCTGATTTACTTCACCTAGTATCATGATCTTGAGGTCCATCCATGTTGCTGCAAATGGCATTATTTCATTCTTTTTAATGGCTGAGTAATCTTCCACTGTATATATGTACCACATCTTAACCCATTCATCTGTCAATGGACATTTAGGTGGCTTCCATGTCTTGGCTGTTGTAAACTTTGGAGCATTTATTGTTTCTCTTCTCTATATGCTGTTACTTCTCTATCTTTATGCCAGTGCCACATTATCTTGATTACTGTAGCATTGAAATAAGTCTTGAAATCAGGAAGTGTCAGCTCTTTAACTTTTCTCATCTCTTTCAGATTTGTTTTTGTTATTATAGGTCCTTAGCATTTCCATTTGGATTTTAAAATCAAAATGTCAAGAGCTGCAGAAAACCTGCTAAAATGTTAATTGAGATTGCATTGAATCTATGGATCAAATTGAGGGGACTCAATATCTTATATTGACTCCTGAAGATGGAATATTTTTCTATTTATTTAGATTTTTCTTTACTTTTACTTAGCAATGTCTTATAGTTTTCAGTATATAGATCTTGCACAACTTTTGTCAGATTTGTCCCTAACTATTTAATATTTTTGAAGGTATTGTAAATGGCATGTTTTGTTTATTTCAATTTCTGATTTTTTGTTGTTAGCATAAAGGAATACCATTAACTTTTTATATTTATTGAATAACTTGTAATCTTGTTATACTCAATTATTAGTTCTAGTAGCTTTTTTGTGAATTACATCAGATTTTCTATATAGATGATTATGTCACCTGTGAATAAAGATCATTTTACTTATGCCTTTTCTATCTGGATACTGTTCATTTCTTTTCTTTGTCTGGTTGGACTGGTTAAATTTTCCTGTACAATATTGAAAAGAAGTGACGGAAGCAGACATCCTTGCCTTATTCCTGATCTTAAGGAGAAAACATTAAATATTTCACCATTAAGTATGAATATTGAATTTTTAAATTCTCTTTCTGTATCTATAGAGATAATATACTTTTGTTTCATTGGTTTTAGTTTATTAATCTGGTGGATTACATTAACTGATTTTTAAGAGTCTCATGCTCTACCGACTGAGCTAGCCGGGTGACTAGTTTAACTGATTTTTAAATGTTAAAACAACATTTCATTCTTGGGAAAATTTCACTTGGTCATAATATATTATCCATTATATATTACTGGTGTAAATTTGCTAAAATCTTGCTTAGAATTTTTGTGTCTATGTTTATTAGTGATATCAGTCTGTAGTTATCTTTTCTATAATGCCTTTGTCTAGTTTTAATATCAGGGTAAGGTTGTTCATAGAATGAGTTGGGAAGAATTGCCTTTGCTATAGTTGTATGGAAGAATGTATAGAATTGATATTATTTCTTCATTAAAGGTTTAGTAGGACTCACCAGTGAAGCCATATGAACCTGAGGTTTTCTATGTGGAAAGGTTTTTAACTCTGTGTTATATTTAGAAAAGAGATATAGGGCTACTCATGCTATTTCTCCTTATTTGAGCTTTGATAATTTGTATCTTTTAAGGAATGTGTCCGTTTTATTGTGTCAAATTTATTGTCATAGAGTTGTTCATAATATTCCCTTATAATCCTCTCAATATCAATAGAGTCTATAATAATGGTCATTTCTCTTATTCCTGATTTTTTTCATGATTAGTTTATCTAGAAGTTTATCAATTTGTTGACCCTCTAAAAGTACCAGCTTTAGGTTTTGTTGATTTTCTCTCTTGTGTTTTCTTGTTTTCTATTTCATTGATAACCTTTCTGATCCATATTATTTTTTCTTTTCTGTTTACTTTGGATTTAATTTTCTCTTTTTTCCTAGTGTTCTATGTTAAACTGAAGTTTTGATTTATTAGAGACCTTTCATTTTTTCTAACAACCCATAGGTTGTTAGAAGTGTGTTATTCTGTTTTGAAATGTTTGGGAAATTTTCCAGATATCTTTCTGTTATTAATTTCTGAGTTTAATTTTATCATGGTCAGAAAACATATTTTGTATGACTTGAATCTTCTTAAACTTATTGAGCCTTGTTTTATGACCCAGAATATGGTCTACCTTGGTAAATGTACCATGCACACTCAAAAAGAATGCATTATGCTGCTGTTGGGTGAAGTAGTCTATAAATATCAGTTAAGTCAAGTTAATAGTTTTGTTCAAGTCTTCTATATCTTTTCTGATGTCTGTGTAATTGTTATTAAAAGAATGGTATAGAAATCTTCTATTATACCTGTGGACTTGTCTGTATATTATTTCAGATTTCAGTTTTTGCTTCATGTATTTTGAAGCTTCACTACCAGCAGTGTAAACTTTTGAAGTTGTTACGTCCTCCTGATGAATTGATTCCTTATCATTATCAAATGATCATCTTTATCCATGATCATGTACTTTATTCTGAAATCTCCTTTGTCTGTACTAACATAGATATTCTAGCTTTCCTTTGATTCATGTAAACATGGTATAACTGTTTCCATCCTTTTACTTTTAAGTTGTTTATCACTTTTTATCTTATGTGTGTTTCTTATGTTTAGTGGGGTCTGTTTAGCAGGCAGTGTTTAATAGGGTCTTGCTTTTCTATCCAATCTTACAGCCTCTTCCTTTTAATTGGTGCCTTTAGATAATTTACACTTAATGTGATTTTTTTTTTTTTTTCAGTACATGGGCCTCTCACTGCTGTGGCCTCTCCCATTGCGGAGCACAGGCTCCGGACCCGCAGGCCCAGTGGCCATGGCTCATGGGCCCAGCCGCTCCACGGCACATGGGATCCTCCCAGACTGGGGCACGAACCCACGTCCCCCACATTGGCAGGCAGACTCCCAACCACTGCGCCACCAGGGAAGCCCCTACTTAATGTGATTTTTGATATGGTAAGTGTTAAGTCTATTATCTGTTTTGTTTTTCATTTGTATTGTCTGTTCTTTGTTTCTCTTTCCCTCTTTTTCTGCCTTCTTTTGAATTATTGAGATTTTTATGATTCTATTTCATCTTAGTTATAATTATTACATGTAATCCTTGTTTAGTTATTTTAATAGTTTATATAACGTTTATGATATACATCTTATCATAGTCTACCTTCAAGTAATATTATACCATTTCACATATAGTATAATGAGATAACATTAAAATATGTTAATTCTTATTGGTATTTATGCTTTTGTTGTCACATATTTTATTTAAATATGTTACACTACATTCTTATAATTTTTGTTTAAAGAGTCAATTAGCTTCTAAAGAGATTTAAAGTATAAGAAAACATTTCTTATGTATTTATCCATATATTTACCATTTCCATTGCTCTTTCTTTGTGTAGATTCATATTTCCATGAGGTATATTTTCATTCTGCCTGGAAGACTTCCTTTATTAATTTTTGTATAGAGGGTCCACTATAGATGAATTCTTTCAGCTTCTGTATGTCTGGAATGTTTTTATTTCACCCTCATTTTTGAAAAATGTTATTGTTGGATGTAGAATTCTGGATTGACAGGATTTTTTCCTTCAGGACTTTAAAGATGTTGCTCCATTGTCTTCTCACATTATGCTTGATAAGAAACTATCATCCTTATCTTTGTTCCTTTGTATGGAATGTCTTTTTTCCCTAGCTGTTTTTAAGATTTCTTTATCACTCATTTTGAGTAATGCAAATATTATGTGCCTTGGTATAGTTTTCTTCATATTTTTCTTACTTAGAGTTCATTCAGCTTCTTGGATCTGTGGGTTTGCTGTCTTCATATTTGGGAAAAGTTTGACCCATTACTTATTCAAACATTTTTTCTGTTCCTGTGTCTCTCTTTTCTCCTCCAGTGAATCCAGTTTTACAGTGTTAGATAGCTTGGAATTGTCTCACACTCTCTGAATCTCTGTTCATTTTTAAAATTGTTTTGTTTTATTTAAACATTTTTTCTATTGCTAAGTCTTCAAATTCAATAAACTCTTCTGCAATGTCTAATCTGCCATTAATCTCATTCAGTATGTTTTTCATCTCAGATATTGTAATTTTCACCTCTAGAAGTTAAATTTCAGTCTTTAAAAAATATATTTCTTTTTCTACTTGTGTCCTGGAACATAAGGCATATTGTTATAACAGCTGTTTTTATTTATTTTTATTTATTTATTTGTTCTTGGCTTCACTGGGTCTTTTTTTGCTGCATGTGGGCTTTCTCTAATTGTGGTGAGTGGGGACTACTCTTTGCTGTGGTGCATGGGTTTCTCATTGCGATGGCTTCTCTTGTTGTGGAGCATGGGCTCTAGGTGTGAGGGCTTCGGTAGTTGCAGCATGCAGGCCCCAGTGCATGCGGGCTTCAGTAGTTGTGGCGCATGGGCTCTAGAGTGCCTGGGCTTCAGTAGTTGTGGCACATGGCTCAGTAGTTGTGGCTCACAGGCTCTAGGGCATGGGCTCAGGAGTTGTGGTGCATGGGCTTAGTTACCCCATGGCATGCGGGATTTTCCTGGACCAGGGATCAAACCCATGTCCCTTGCATTGGCAGGCAGATTCTTAGCCACTGGACCACCAGGGAAGTCCATGACAGCTGTTTCAATGTCCTTGTCTGCTAATTCTAATGCCCACATAAATTTTGAGTTTGTTTTGATTGAATGATTTTTCTCCTATCATGGGTCTTATATTCTGCTTCTTTGCATGCCTGGTATTTTTTTTATTGGATGATGATATTGTGACTTTTACTCTATTGGGTGCTAGATGTTTTCTTATATGTATAATTATTTTTGAACTTTGTTATGGGGCACCATTAAGTTAGTTGGTAACAGTTTGATTCTTTCAAGTCTTGCTTTTTAGACTTGTTAGGTGTTACCAGTGTATTATTTAGCCTAGGGCTAATTATTCCCCACTAATGAGGCAAAAAACTTCTGGGTACTCTACCCAAAGTTCTGTGAATTATGAGGTTTACAGTCTGGCTGGTGGGACCAGACTCTGTTCCCACACTTTATGAGCACACAAGGCACTGTTACTTCTAATTATTTCAAGTGGTTCTTCCCCTAGCCTTGGATAGCTTTTCACATACATACACTGATCATTACTTTTCTGAATACTTAAAGGGAGTCCTCTGCAGATCTCGAGTTTTGTCTCTGCGATTCTCTCCTCTCCAGTACTTCACATGTGAATTCTGGCTGCCTTGGTCTCCCCAAACTCTCAGCTCTGTTTCCTCAATGCAGTCTGCTGGGCTCCACCCACATTCTTCTCTACACTACAGCCTGAAAACTCTTCAAAACAGTAAGCAGGGACAATCAGAGGGCTCATCTCATTTACATCCTGTTTCTAGGGGATCACTATCCTTCCTTGACTAATAATGTCTTTAAAACCATTGTTTCATATATTTTCAGTTTTCTTGGTTGTTTTGGGTGGGAAGGTAAATTTAGTCCCTGTTATTCCATTTTGCCTGGAAGTAGAAGTCCTCTACAGACTTTTGTTTGAATATAATCACTATTAACTCTGAGCTTTTGTCTCTTGGAGTTTGCCAGCTGCCTGATATTGACTTCAAAGACCCAATTTAGTGGGACCTTCTCACTTCTTATTTTGTCCCAGTCCCACTTGGCTTTTGTGTTGAACATATCCTATACTGAAGTGAAATACAGCAGAAGTTTTTCTATTCTAGCCACAGGAGAGGAGACAGAAGACTTCTTAAGGAAGATGAGAATAATTGCACCTTTGCTCTATCCAAAGAGTTTTCCATCCAAGAAGATGTTCTTACTGTGTGTCCTCCACATGTCCTTGAGGAATGTCAGTGTTTTCCCCTGAATTAGAGTTGAAAGGGGCTAGGGTAGGAAGGAAAATGTGGGGAAGAAAACTAAGGAGTTTCTGACAAGATTCATCTGACTTTATATTCATCTCCGTGGGAAGAAAGATGTTAGAAATGCTGGCTTCTCCACATGAGAGACTGTCTCAAAAGCTGTGGGAAAATGGGCATGAATAGATTATTCAGATATACTTATGTGATAAATACACAAAATGATTTCTTGATATTCTGAGCATGTTTTGGAGAGGGATTTGTACAGCCAAATAATGATAAAATAGATGTCCTAAATATGTCATGAGCTTAATATTGAAAAAGAATTTTTCCCCACAGAACACAGTTCTTATCTCTACGGTCAATATTTGATGCATGCTCACTGCTATTTCCTCATATTCAGTCAGAGGGAAATACGTGGATTCATCTCTAATTGATTGATCATCACAGCTTTACTCTGCAACATTAGGAGAAAGAGAAATTATGGGAGAATGTACACTTTAAACAGCCATTCTATTGGCCTCCCAATGCAGTCAGAAGGATCAAAGCTAAGTTTTCAGAAGACCTATTGTGTCTTCAGGAGTGTTGAGGATGATTGACACACCTTGCAAAAAATAAAAACACTGCTAGTTACTCTAAAAAACTAAAGAGAGGGTAAAAAGTAGCTTCTTATTTGCCTTTGTAAAGGAATCCTAATAAGAAAGTCCATTTTAGTTTTATGGGGGGCGTGTGTTTATTGACTGAGCTAGAAATTTCATAAATTATAGTAGCCACCATATAGAGAGATTAGAATGAAAACATATGGGCTGTGATTAATGGCAGGTAAGAAAAACCAGGTGCTTTGGCAGAAATAAGACTTGGAGGAGGTTTCCACCAAGGTCACAGTAGTTTTTCACAAGAAGCACTTGCTGGCATCAATGTTAACATATACTGGCTATGTGTGATGTGCTGAGCTAGGAGATATCTAAGGAAACATGAGACATTCCTGCTGTCAAGTGACTGCAGTCCATTTGGGGATACTGGTCAGAACCTGAAAAGGATAAGTGACCTTAAATGTGAGCCTGAGGCATTCTGAGAGAGTATAATTAAAGAGCTGATTCTGGAAGAAAGAATAATGTTTGTGTTCTTACTGTGGCTCAAAATGTTGAGGATGAGCTGGATCTACCAACAGCTATTTATTGAGATACCACCACATGTTAAGTAATGTTCTAGTATCTGGCAACCCAGCAATTAAAATGAAATTTAATTCTAGTGGAATTAATTGAACAGCTAGAAACTTAAATTCTAAAGGCAGAATCAAGCAGAATAAGTTTTGAAAACAGAGTCAGACAAAATGTACCTCTTCAAGAAAATACTCTTTCTCACAGATTAAAGACTAATTCAATACTCTGAACATACTTGGTGTTTATATACAAGATACTTTGTGCTCATCGTGTCCCTTCCTCCTGAAACGTATCCCTTCCTCCCACTGGCAAGTGAGAAAAGAGTGGTTTAGTCAAATTATGTTGTTTAGCTATGGTGGGAAACCTTGGACTCAAATCTAAATCTATTTGACACCAATGTCTGTGTTCTCAGGACACTATGCTGCCTCTGGAATTGGGATCCTTGCTTTGTTGGGTCATGTTCCACGGGTGTTTCAGCCAGTTTCTTGCAGGAAAGAAAGTGGGGTGCAAGAAGATGGTCATATACCAGGTCTCAGGCAAGTCCTTGGGACTCCCACCGAGTGTGGGTTCTGGGCTTTGTGCAGAATTCAAGAGCGAGCCATAGTAAAGTGAAACTTTTTCAGGGAGAAACACCCTCCACAGACAGAGTGTGGGCCATCTCAGAAGGCAAGAGAGGCACCAGGGTATGGGGTTGTCAGTTTTTATAGGGGTGGGTAATTTCATAGGCTAATGAGTGGGAGGATCATTACAACTATTTTGGGGAAGGGGTGGAGATTTCCAGGAATCGGGTCACCACCCACTCTTTGGCCTTTTTTGGTTGGCCTTGGATCTGTCATGGTGCCCATGGGTGTGTCATTTAGATGCTGATGTACTATAAGGAGTGTATACTGAGGCTCAAGGTCTAGTGCAAGTCAATCAATGGCCATCTTGAACCTAGTTGTTTCTAACCAGTTTATGTTGTGTCCTCGATGGCTATGTCATTCTTTTTAAAGGTTGTGCCCTCCTCCCATCCTATTCAAGTTCACCTTCAGTTCAATTCACGGTGCCTGTGAGAGTCCTCTTTCCTACTCTGGCTCCTTCAAAAAGGCATCACAGATCTTCAGTTGTGATCTCCTTGCACCATGGGCCAAAGGGTTTAAAACAGGAGACTAAGGAAACACAGGAGAAAGATGACCGAAGCGTGTCCTCAAATCATCTATGGAGCAAGGGTGTACTTTCCTCTTCCAGTGATGTGACTGATTATGGATGTGGAGTACTGAGAGAACTTGGCCTTGGGTCATTTGACCTGGTCAGACCTCCGGGGTCGGCTTGAATGATTCATCAGGAAATGAAGCTCCATCCTGCCAGTGGTTTGTGGAGCAGCAAGGGATGAGTGGAACCTTGCCGATGACTTCCAGAATGAGAGAAGTTACTGTGCTCATATTAAAAACCCAAATCTCGGGCACGGGTCAGGGCATATTTTAAGCTTGCTCTCTAACCAGAGTGCTTGCTGTATGATAGATATTTGATTTCAGGGACCTCATGCCTGCTTAGGATGTGTTTAAACATGCATAAAACTTTGATGAGGGTTGATGTTTTCCTAAAAGCTGGTGACAACTTTTCAGTAGTAGATTGATAGGTTCTGTAAGGGAGGTAGAAGAAACTCCATGGTGGGATGCTGGGTGGGGGGTCCTTTCGATTCCGAACAGTCCATGTCTGTCTACTCTAGCTCCATTCCATGGGGCTCCAGGTCGGCTTTCAAGAAACCATACTTCAAAGCACCCAGGAGGCTCCTCAAACTGAAGGGAGTCCCATGACCAGTAGGAATCTCTTTAAGAAACTATAAATGTGTGACCTTGAGGAAAAGGTGCACTTTCATGAAGAGAAAAAAGCCCCCGTGGTAGCTGGCAGGATACTGAAGCCAGGAGAGTTCGATGGTGGCATCAAGCTGTGCTGTAAATCCCAGACATTCACAAGGCCCTGGCTGTAGAATCTCTCGCAAGTTTTGCTTTTGTTTCCCATCAATGGTGTTAACAGCTCTGCCAGTGTTCAGCAATTATGCTAGGAGGACAATACTCAGACAGAAAAATCAGTACAGTATTGTTTTATTGTTATGCTATATCCAGACAGAAAGATCTCATCTATTCATTGTAATACATTTGTCATCTTAGTGGGAAAAAATTCAAGGCTACGAGAAAATGCTGATACTAGTTGTCAGAGAAAACTATTTACAGTGGTCCCTCCCTTTCTTTCTTTAGGCATTTTCATTATAATCTTTTCAGCTTCACAGAGAGATGAACAAAACTCGTGCATGGATTATAAAGCAGACGGCTGAACTGCATTGATTGTGACCTTCACTTTTAAGGTTAACAGTGGGGAGAAGAAAAACAAACTGTTGACTTCAGTAGTTCCGTTACTGTTTTCTGGAAGAGGAGGTACTCATTTCTTTCCTCTTATCAGATCTCACAGGCTGGGTTCCTATATGAAGACCTTAAGTTCATTTGTTCATTCATTCATTCATTTGCTCATTCACTGCTTACGCATGCCAGCCATGGGCTAGACACTGGATTAGTCCCTGGAGATAAGGTGGTGAACATGACCTCCGAGGTCTTAGAGGCTGGAGAGCCTAGTGAGGGAGATGGCTTTGTAAGGAAATAGGAAACCCTGTTATCAAATCAGGGTCTTTCAAAGCAAAAGAACAGACATCTATCAGGCTGTAGTTCTCTATCAGACAGTTTCATACATCTCTCCATCAAGTGTCCAGTGAGCTTAAAATAAACCTCTGGCTTTTGACCTTCTATTTCCAGCCAAAATACACTTATTTTTGTAAGTTTCAGAGTGATTCATTTTAAATGGAATGTATACAAGAGAGGGAGTCAAATATTGTTAGTTTCAGAGTGAGTCATTTTAAATGGAATGTATACAAGAGAGGGAGTCAAATATTGTTAAGTCCTTTTTTACTTAATTTTGCTGGACACTTTTTTTTCTTTTTTTAGGATAAAGGAAACTGAAGTGCTTGGTCAATAACAAGTATTAAAAGACACCCTAAAAAGAGTCCTTCAAACATCAGACAATTTTTTCTTGAGGGCTTAATACTGATTTTATTTATGTATCTCTTTTTTTTTCTGATATCTTTATTACTGCCCCGAAGACTTACCTCAGTCCTTTGTGTGGTTTTTGACACAAATCCCTGCTAAACCAGCATTTTCCAAACTTCAGTCATTTCTTCAAAACCGTAACAATTTTTTCCACATACACATACTCTGACTGTTCTTCTTTAATTATTTTATCCTATCTGGGTACCACGTACTTACATAATATTCTACTTAAATTCACTTATTTTTTTTTAACTTAAGCTAGTTCACTTTAAAAAAGAAACTTCATATGACCACCATAAATGAAATGCCAGTTTTGCTTCCAAGAAATAGCAGGTAATTGCAATAACAAATAAAATGTAAACTGATATTCCTAAATTCTATCCAGATACCAGTAGAGGTTCAGAGTGTTCTCTCTGTTTGTTAAAAAGGAAGATGAGTGCATGATGGAATGTTAAATAAATACTCAGACCAGCTGAGACTTACCCTTAGATATAGGAAGAAAGACTGAAAATAAAAATAATGCTTTCCTCTGTATGTGATTCAAGGTGTATAATGCCATGTCTGGGTATCTCCTAAGGTCATTTCCTGAACTGTCGGGGGCATCTCAAAGGGTCACAATATGGCCACACTCCATGCTCTGGTGGGAAATTCTCTGGCAGGTTTGGGAATGGGTTGCCTTCCCTATCGCCAAGGGGGTTCTGTAGGAAATAAGGACAGTGCTGATTTCAAATAACTGTTTCTTTTCCCAAGATCTATAAGAATTGACTTCACTCAACTATTCAGAGATACGGGATAATTTAAGGGAATCCATGTATCTTCTCGATAGACTTCAACACCTGCAGCTGGTGACATCTGTCACCACCTTTCCATACATGCTTCCTGTCTTCATTATTCTTCTCTTTAATTAACAGTTTAATTCTTAAAAATAAACTTCATAGTATGTGGTTATGAGTGATTGTGTCCAGTCAGCATAACAGAAGGCAATAACACTAGATCACGGCTGAACCCCATCCAATAATAGACTGCCCAGCAATAACGACAACAGGAAGTCATTTATCAGGCCTAGGTTTCTCCCATTTCATCTAGAAATATAAATATCTTATTTTTAATAGAGAGAAAGATGAGCTGAGAAGATGAGGATGGATCAAGTGGGTGACACTGTGGACCAGCCAAAGCTTTTAAACATGACATTTTTCAAATCACAGGAGAAAAGCAGAGCCGAGGGAGGAAGAGGAGAGACTATCAAACTACATTTAAAAAAATACAGGCCAGGCTGCAATAATTGTGCATCACATTCTTCCGAGTCTAAGAGCAAATCTGAAGTTCCCTCAGGTCTAGCCATCCCTCGATATTGTCAGATTGCAGAGAAATTGACTTAGAATCAGAAATGATTGTTGACAGTGAAGGGAAATAGTCAATTCCTTACTACTAAATCATCAAGTGGTATCTTTACAGAAGAGCTTTTTGTTTCAGGAAAATAATATGTGTAGAGAAAGAGATTGCTAGGAATGACCCAGGTCAAGAAAAAGAAAGACTATACAGGTATATGCTAGAAAATATGGGGAACAGGTCCTGAACAGAATATTCCAAACTATAATAGATGATGGAGTGCAGATGATTCTCTGTAAGTGTACACTGAGACGGGGGTTGGGATCATAGCTTAAAAAATAGAATCACTTAATAAAAAGTATTTTCCTAAAGAACGAATGCTTTGAGAAGTGTGAATTGGGAAGAAAGAAGTTTGGAGCTGGACTAATATTTAACCTTTTTATTCCCCCTTAAAGAATAAATATCCCTGTGGATAGAGCAATATCTTTCTAAGTGTCTCAACTTTTTCCTTTTCCAGGATTCTTATACTTAAAACATAAAAACAAACAAGCAAACAAAAGATGAAAAATTACTATGAGAGCCCTTGAGAATAATCAAAGGACAACATTTTAGGAATTGATTTCATTCCACCATTTGCCATATTGTATCTATTCCTAGTTTGCAAATAACAGAACCACTGTAGAAGCTGATGCATAACAGTTCTCCGTGGTCTGCAGACTCACCAAGCTGTCAAAGATAAAGGAAGATGGACAACCAATTATAGGAAATCTTCATTTGTAGGAAGGGGTGGGGACTGCTGCTAAATTGTCTACTGATTTTTTTTAAAAGATGTTATGCAATGCTTTTGGTCAGAAAAACAGCCTCTAGCAACCAATGCATTTTACATAAAGGAAACCTTCTCAGGAAGGATGGCTATGAATTTAATTATAAGCTCTTCTCTTTGCATAAATTTGGTTCAGTCTAAATAAGACTTGAAACATGGAACAATGTCCACGGAGTACAATTCACCAATTGTTACTTTTAATTATGTTCACATGCATAATTCATAAATACACTGCATGGACAAGAAGAAAGAAAAGATAAGAAGGGACAAAATAAATGAATTTTCCATCAAACAATTACTATATAAATAGACAACATATTTAATACATTAGTTAGCAAAGTGATTCTTCTTGCCAGTCCGGGGCTTAAAAATGTTAAAAGGATCCCCAAACATAACATTGTTACATTTTGCTAATGTCTCTCTTAAATGAAAGAAATAGGGTTATCATTCTTCATAAAAATAAAATAAAATAAATTCCCCCCCAAATGTGGAGATATAGGTACGGTTGACATTGGATAATATTATACAATGTAATATTGTAATAGATTCTAATAGGAGGCAAAGAATATAATAGATTATTAATACAGAAACATTTAAGAATGGCATTATTTCCTCCTTAGAGGAAAAAGAGTCTTTCTTTCTTTAGTGCCAGGTTTGTCATTTCATGCTGCTGCAAAGTGTTTACTTTGTTTCATCTTCTTAACAGTACATGCATCTTCCTAGAAAAGAAAGTAGTACAAACAGGAGCGGATGTGTTGCCAGAGAGTCCAAACAATTTCCTCAATGATATAATTTTTATGAAAGCATTTAATGTCATAGACTCAATGATAGTCCCGTTCTTGAGAGGTGCAAAGATTAAATAAAATATTGCCGAACAAAAGTGTATGTTAAACGAATTAAAGCTTTGAACATAAGTGTAAATTCACATTCTTATTGCAAATTCTCTTTTATGTAGAAACATCTTTTGGTTTACAGTGCAAATTTTGAGAGCCCAATAACTAGCCCCAGTCTTCCATGATTTCAGAACCATCGAGAGCTAGACAAGGAGGCAGGCACATAGCGACCAAAATGTCAGTTTCCCCTCCAGTCGCGCTGTAGAAATCTTGGTTGGAGTAGATGTGGCAACAGTGTGCTACTTCATACTAAACTTCAAAATTAGACAGGTTTCCCCACCCAGTCACAAGCAGCGCTCTCACTGTGGGCTCTCCCCTAGCTCATCAACTGGGACCACTCTGTTAAAAGCTGGAGGAGCTGAGCAAAATGTGTCCAGCTTGCAAGCACTAGGTTAGGAAAAGGAAGAGGAAGCCGCCAAGTCACACATGCTCAGATCCAATTAGACACATCACTCTTCTTATGTGGGAGCAGGGGTGGGTGGTGAGGGATGAGACCGAGCGATAATCTGATAGAATGCCTGCCACACAGAGATGATAGTCAAGCATCTGTAGGCTGACAGAAGGCTGATATCCTTATCTTACAGGCTGTTAAAATTTTTAAGTATCCTGCCTACTTTCAAGTGGAAGGAACAATGTAAGTATGGAATAATTGTTTAAATAAGGAAAGGAATATTTAATCCCAATTACCTTATGAAAATCCAAATCTATTTAAACTACAAATCAGTCTATGTGCTACATCCATAAAAGGAAACTTTTTGCATAAAATTTTTTTTGGCTCTTTATATCATCAGTGTTTGGTGCCTAATTTTCTTCTACTGTAAAACGGTGATAATAAGAGTGCATATCTCATTTGAGTATAAGAGTTAAATAAGTAACATGTATTGGTGCTTTGAAGGGTGTATGGCATATGGAACTCAAGAAATGTTAGCTGTTATTGTTATTAATATTATCATCATCATCACTATCATCAGCATAATAACCCACATCATCATCACCATCCAGGACCACCGCCACCATCATCCTCATCAACACCATTATCATCATCATCGTCTCCACATCATCATCATCACCATGACCCTCATCATCATCACCACCACCAGCCCCATCAGAGCCATCATCATCATCATCATCATTACTAACATCACCACCATCATCATCACTACCATCACTACCATCATCATCATCACCATCAACAGCATAATAACCCACATCATCATCACCATCCAGCACCACCGCCACCATCATCCTCATCAACACCATTATCATCATCATCGTCTCCACATCATCATTATCATCACCATGACCCTCATCATCACCACCACCACCAGCCCCATCAGAGCCATCATCATCATCATCACTACCATCACCACCATCAGCATCATCACCATCACCACCATCACCATCATCCTCATCATCACCATTACCATCATCGGTGTTACCACATCACCATCATCATCGCCACTGTGACCCTCATCACCACCACCATCATCATCATCACCACCACCACCACCATCATTGTTGTCACCACATCACCATCACCATCACCACCATGACCCTCATCATCATCATTATTATCATCACTATCATCATTTTGCAGCTCAGGTGAAGACCTGTGGATAAGTGACCAGGACTTGGTGACAGGTGCACAATCCATTGGAAGAATGATTTCCATTCATTATTTGGTCAATAAACAATTATTCAGGGCCCATGACATGCCTACTGTTTTTGTGAGTTATGATACCTCTCTCTTCAAAGCTTACAATCTACATAATCACATGAGTATTTCAGCCAGTACTCAACAGAGTTCAGAAACCAGAGCTTTACATGAGCCCAACATTGAAGAAATTCTAAAGGAAGCAGACTTTCCATCTGACCTTGAAAGTCAGGTAGGAGGTGTCCTGCAAGGATCAGCATGAGTAAAGGCAAAGGCTTAGGAAAGAACGTGGGTGTTTAGAGGCTAACAGGGGGACTGGATTGATTGGAAATTGTTGTTTTAAGGCCTGGACAGAATTCCAAAACCGAAGTTTGTACTGGGGGATTCAAGAGGAAAATACTGTATCTATCTAATTCACTGCCCTCACATGAGGTCTCTTCAGCTCAGCTCCCTTAGTCTCCAGTCTGTTCAGAGCATGACTCTGTTGCCCCATCTAAGCCTGTGCTCATGCTCTTCCCCAACCCACTCCCTTCATTTCTGCTCTTTGAAACTGTCTCTCTCCTTCAAGGCCTGGATTTTGTCGTTTTTGTTTATTGCTTCCATTTTTGCTTTTTTAAACTTACTTATTCAGCAAAACTTTTTGACCCTACTGTGTTACATAATCATTTCTCTCTCTCCTGAACTCATAAACTCATCTGTTTCTTCATTATTTGACAATATATCCTGTAAAGCAGTCTGGTATACTGGTAAGAACATAACATCTCAGTTCTGGGCCAGACTATCTGGCCATCTTTGTAGCCACAGGCAAGACGCTTAATCTCTTTTGGCCTTAGTTTCCTCAACTACAAAATGAAAGGATTGGTTTAAATGATCTTTAATTGCTTACCCAACTTTGTTGATTTTTGTCCTAGGATTTTTCTATTGCCTTTTCCATGTCATTTTTTTTTTTTTTTTTTTTTTTTTTGCGGTACGCGGGCCTCTCACTGTTGTGCCCTCTCCCGTTGCAGAGCACAGGCTCCAGACGTGCAGGCTCAGCGGCCATGGCTCACGGGCCCAGCCACTCCGCGGCATGTGGGATCTTCCCAGACTGGGGCACGAACCCATGTCCCCTGAATCGGCAGGTGGACTCTCAACCACTGCGCTACCAGGGAAGCCCTTCCATATCATTTTAATTCAGTTTTATGATAAATCTGTATTATTTTGGCCATAGGATTAAAACTCCATCAAAAGTAGGGAATTTGATACCTGCCCATCACCTAATACCACCTGATCACTGTCTTGTGATTGTTATCATTAACTAAATACCTGGTGAAATTTACTGCTACTTCTTCCTACCTATCTGCTAAGTGTGAACTTAATCTCCCTGCTTCTTCCACTGCTCCCCAAAATGTCCTCAGTCTCTGGTTTCTGCATTAGTCAAACAGCAAATATTTCATATTGACTTTTAGTGAGAGTTGGTATTTGTATTTCATAAACAATGAGAATTAATTAGCTATAACAAAGGCAAGCCTCAAGATGAAGAGCTGCCAAGGTGAGTCTGTCATTTGCCCTCATTCAGCAAGTATGACACTGCTCTGTGAAACAGTGCAAGATAAGTAAATCTCTCCAAATCTAAGTAAGACCTCAAAAGCCCACCTTCTATCATAGCTGATGTGTTTATTTCCACAGTGTTTCTGCATCGGGAGCTGCCTTACCCTTTGGGCACCAAACACTGTCAGAGTTCCAGAGAGTTTTGTTTTTAATGCCTTATCCTTTTTATGCCAATTAGAGATAATCTCCTTGGGCTCTTAAGTAATTTGTCTGTGTAATCTCAGGCACACTGAAAAGAATCACAAATCCTTTGCGGATTGGAAGGCATAGTGGAAACTCCTCAGGCACAGTTAGAAATTAGTCAAAACTTTTAAGTCAGTATGATGTCTTTTTTTCCTCCATTCTTTTATCAGATAAAGAAATCTTCCTACACAGATTAATGCACAAATTAATTTGTTCATGGGGATTTTTCTTTAAGCTTGTAAAACACACAGACACAGACACACACACACAGACACAGACACACACACACACACACACTGCCCACAACTGGACAGTCTTAATGAACCTAAGAATTAGGAATTTTTCCCAAGGAAACAAAATGCTTTGGTTGAATTTTGAGAGGTTTTCACTTTTTCATGGCTCTTTATTGTCCTAGATATTTAGAAGGATTACTGGCTGAGGGTTTAGTAGGAAGTCTCTTTACTGCATTGGGCTGCAGACTTCTGTAGAAGGAGCAGAACAGAGTGGCTTAATTAATTCCTGATTGATTATAATAATTACATCTTTTCACTCCACGTTTGTTTATTATTTTAAAACAACTGAAAATGATCGTATTGCCATTTAAGTAGTAACCTTCACATAGAGGAATATCATTTTATGTTAACAAATTACCAGTTTTAACTATCTAAAAAAGGTCAGTTCAATTAGTCCTATGCATAAGGGAAAGAGGGTGAGCTATGATCTAAGTGACACTCAGTACATGCCCCATTGCTGCTGTGGCCATGTTGAAGAGCTTTACCCTGTGCCCTAGTAACCACCAGTCCAGAACACATATTTTTGGCAGATTTGTTTGAGTTGAACTTGATTCAAAATGGGAAATTATCTTGCCTTTGAGTCCTGAATTGAAGTATGTCACCACCTAAAATCCCAATTCTGTCAACTGCACCAGACAGAATTCATGAATTAATGCCCTAGTTTGATCAGTGGAGCATTCCTTTGCCTTTTATGGAAATATCTTCCCCTTCATCACTCTTTTCTGTAGATTTAAAACTAGTGCTTTCATGCGTATGATATGGATAATTTTTCTCATTTATTCCAGTTCTACTTTGTAGTTTGTATTTATTCCTTTAACAAGCATTAACTGAGAACTTATTGTCTGACACACACTCAAAATGTAACTATGCAATGGAGGACATGCAGAAACAGAGAGTTAAAAATATTATTCAACTTTTCTTTTTCTCTATCTATGCACACACAGACCAAGGAAGCTCTCCAACCATCTCTGACATTACATTTCCTTTGCCTCTGTCTTCTCTTGCATTTAAAAAAAATTTTTTTTGGTCCCCATGAAAGATTCTTGTTCTCATCTTGCAAAAATGTGGGCTTGACTGAAAGCTGTTAGGGCTGGAGAGTTTAGTAAGAAATTCATAGTATATAAAAAATAAAAGCTTTCCAATGCACCAAACATAACTAGTCTAGAAAATGGAAAGATAAGATTCCAATCACAAGAAAAAATTTTTTTAATGCTTAGAAAATTTTTTAAACCTAGACACATATTTCTAAGTGGAAAGACTGAATATTTTAAGTATACAAAATTCTTCCAGATGTAATTGTAGGATTGTTGCAATTCTTGTTCATTGTGTGGGACTATATTTGATTAGTGTTGGAACTTGACAAAGTGATTTGTCTATCCACCTCTTTTAGAAAGAAAAGACTGGAAGGAAAGTCACCAACATCTTGAAAATGATGCACTTTTAATATTTGTAAGTCTCAAAGTAAACATGTTTGCCTATTATTTGTTGTTTTCTGATTACCAAAGCATTTTTGAAGGGATTAAATGTAATTATCTACCTACTTTCCAGATTTTCAATTTCTGCAACAGTAGCATGATGTAATGAAAGTGTTGATGTATGTTGGTTGGCATTATAGAGAGGGTACTGGGCAGGTGGCCTTCTGAAGAGTGTGCAGAGTGATTTGGAGGCAATGAATAGAGAAAACAGATATTTTCAGATCAACATATGCAGGAATGAAAATCAGCAGAAGACAAGAGAATTCAATAAGGTCAGAGGAGAGACATAAATCATGGAAAACTTCTCTAAGAGATATGCAGTGACGTTAACAGGGACGTGCAATCTGTTGCTTTTCCCTAAACTAATTTGCATAGGTTATTAACCTCTGGACAACCCTTGTAGAATAGGAACTAAATCGTTGAAGAGAAAGCAGAGCACCTTCCACTCATGCTGCTCTTTCTTGTAGAAAGAGGACAGGTGTGCGGAGGGCGGGATGAGGTATGCTGGGATTGTGGTGTTCAGGCATGGGAAAAAGCAGGGAGAATTTGTCTATCTTTATCTGGAGGTCTTTTCATCACAATGTTTTCAGGCAGAACTTTTTTGGATTGCTAGAACTGCAACTGTTTGTTCCATGTACAGACAGTGCTCTGATTATTTTCCATCTTAAATGTCATTTAAAAAAGAACTTATCTATGTAATAAAAAAATTCAGCAGCAATTAATTAAAGGGAGAAAAATGGTCTGTTCTGCGCTGTTCCACTCAAGAGAGCATATCACTAATATTATTTTGAAAGACAAAATCTGCATCAGCTTTTCTTTCCAAACAAACTAAACAAAAACAAGTTCACTCATGAGCTGAGATGCTGTCAGCTCCCCACACACAGGTAGGTTATACCAGCAATGATGTCATTTCTGAGAACTGAGGCTCAAAACAGAAAGACTCCCAGAACTTCAAATGTCTCCAGCCCAAGCCATCTCCTCTTATATTTCATGTACGAATTTGCAGCCCATCTGAAAGAATCAGAAATTTCATTCATTTCTTTCTCTTCAGGTTCCCAGGAGGTCATTCAGTTTTATGTAATGCAAGAACACTTCAGTTTGGAGTGGGAAGTTTTCACAGCTCAAACAGGCTGCCTCTTTGGGATTTGTAGCACTGTTTGAGATTTCGGCTTCCTGCTTCACATTTCTGCTTTGGTTTCCTGATGCTTCACCATAACACCAAAGGGCCTTTCAGAATGGAGTTCTATTTAAGTACCTTCTTTTATTGAATGTGGTGCATTTAGTATGGCTGGATTACATTACATAAAACTATGTTGGCAAATTAACTGCTAAGCATCATCTTGTTATGGCAAACGTATATGTGCACACATACAAATGCAATAAATCATTGGTGTGGAGTAAATGAGTTGCTGTAAAACATGGATTTCTATAGTCATAGGAGTTGTAATTACTTTTTCATCATAGAACTCTTAGGTCTCCCGAATAGTACACAGCTGTCTGTACAGCCAAAAAAAAGCAGACAATCAGTTATGTTGATATACACAAAACAAAAAGATCAGGTTGAATTATTCTCCACCCACCATCTCAAACCCATCAGGTCCACTTTTGTCATAGAAATAACAGAGGGATGATGTTGGATGCTCTTTGCATTAAGCTTTCCTGAACGGCAGGCATCATTTTTTTAAGACAATAACTTTTCTGAATTTATAATCACTTTTCAAATAAGGTCATGATTTTAATGCTTATTTTATAATACTTTGTTTTCATGTTTTACGGAAACTAAAAATAATCATACAAGTTTTGCAAATGACACACTAATAATAATTACTTGTTAATACATTTAAAATGGCAATTCAAACGGTACACCTTCCTAAGTAACATAGATTAGCTGAAGTCACTTAACAAAGTTAAAAACTAAGTATTAATTCCTATGAAATTTTACCTGATTAAGTACTTCTAACAGCCCCTGCTTGATAGAATTTTTCAGATGAGGACAGTGAGATACAGTAAGATTAAATAAGTTACCTGGGCCACATAGTGAGTGAGTGATGGACCAGAATGAACTCTTAGTGGGTCTGCCTACAAAACCTGCACTTAGCCACTGTGCTGGGCTCTCCCATGAATCTGGTCCTCCCTCATCCTAACACTTTTCACACTGCTTTCATTGTTTACCTGAGTTCCCACCCTTTTACAAGCTCTGGATTCAGGGGTTTATACTGTGCACAGTTGTGAGTCCAGCCCTGGAACTGGGCCAGGCAGCCAACAGGTTCTTAATAAGTGTCAGATGAACAAATGAATGATTGTGACTTAAAAAAATTTTTTTATTGAAGTATAGTTGACTTACAATATTGTGTTAGTTTCAGGTGTACAGCAAAGTGATTCAGTTATATAAATATATTATAGATACTTACTTTTTTCCAGATTATTTTCCATTATAGGTTATAATAAGGTATCAAATACTGTTCCCTATGCTACACAGTAAGTTCTTGTTGCTTATCTATTTTATGTACAGTAGTTTGTATCTGTTAATCCCATACTCCTAACTTATCGTTGTGTCTCTAGTTCAAATTGTCTTCAGGATGCTTCTTGCCATGAATCTGTGCCTGAGGCCTGCAAAGAGAGATAAGATAAATGTGGGAAAAACAGAAGGAACTTGAGACCTGGGGAGCCTGGGGGAGTACTGCTTGGAGTCCTTTGATGTAATCATGAGTGAAACCACAGTGGGGGAAGAGGTTAGAGGGCACAGCCACCCTCTTGAATACCACGTTTACTATGGTACCTATGGTACTGATGACTTTGGCACTGGAGGAACTCAGGACCACAGTGCTGGTACCAGGAGCAAGGGAAACAATGTCACCTTCTTAGGAATGTCCCCAGCCTATCAGATTAAATTCCAGTGTTGTTGCCAAATGGTGTCAAGACATCACTGGCGTAGGTGATGTGACACTAAGGCATGGCTTTGGCACTGTGGTCCTTTCCAGTACTCCTGGAGTGAGGTGTCACTTTCATTGTACATTATGGGTCTGGAGAGTTTGTTGGGGGATATTAGTGCAGGAAGATGGAACTGGGGGAGGCAAAGTGTAGATTCCAAGTTCTAGTAGAGTTTGCTCTCTTTGATATCACATATAATATATATTCCAAGTACTCTCAGAAAAGTTTTGAGGGATGAAGAGACTGGAGGGCATGGTTTAATAGGTCAAAGCAGAGTTAGACAAATACTAACCTCATTTTTACTCAGGCTGGTGTCACCTAAGGATATAAAGACTATACTTGATTATGTCCATAGACAGATGGGGATAACAAGCCAGCCTATCAATTTACAAGGTTGTGTAGGGTCAGTGTGCAGAGGTGGAAAGGCCACAGAATTAAAAAAAAAAAAAATTTGTCCCCATCATGAAACCCAAAGAGCCTTGGGTCTTGGAAACTTGTTCTTGTGTTACATGCCTATGTGTGGTGTGCTGGGAACATGGTGGCAGCCAAAGAAGATGACAATGGACAAGGAAAACACTGTACATCATTGCTGCGCTTCATAAAGAGATTGTGACTAATTTGTGAATGTCTCTTGGTTCTGGTCCTTGAGACTCCTAGGAGTCTCTATCATGGGTCCTAGAGTATGTGACTTACGGGCTACACAAACAAGTAGCCTGAAATAAAGGAGAATTTAATCGATGCAGCTACTATTCTGGGAAATACATCAAGTTTATATTTTAATAAGAATTGAGAAATTGCCTTCCCCTGAGTGAGGAGAGAGTACATAGGAAATTAAACAAAAGTGTTGGATCGTGGGAGTGGTGGTGTGCATTCTAGAGCCTGTCAGGATTGCCCTTTCTCTGGGTTTCCTACTTGGGCTCTTTAAAATTGCTTGGTAGACAAAGGCTGTTTGGACAGTCTCCTTCCTGGCAAAGTTTTCCTCAGATCTGAGGCTGATCCATAGTCAAGAACTTTATTTAGCTGGGTTACTGTGTTTGTGGAAGTCAGAAATGTTTTTGTTCCAAGCACAGGGGGATAGAGTCAGGAAAGAAGATAAAGATTTCAAAGGTATTGCACTTCACTGAGAAAAAGAAAACTTTATGCAGACATTCTGAACCTCAAGGAGCAGGAGTCAATTCCCCCAACTTTCTGGCTCCAACCCTGTCTGAGGTGACTTTCTACAGCACTGCCAATTCCATTCTTGATGTTGGACCAGCCCTTGGTGAGATCCTCCTTAATCAGGTAGTTGCACAAAACTCTGTCTTCTCTATTGCTACTTCTTTGGCTGTTCTGGGTTTCTAATCTCTGTTGCTGACACCCTGCAGGGCTGCCTGCAGCCCTGCTTTTGTCCTCCAGTCCTCCCTATGCTTCTTGTGGACCATGCTGGTCCACAAGGACCTAGGGAAGTGTCTGGTTGGTAGAACTGGTTGGAGGTGAGGAATGAGAGGGAGGGGGCCCTGCCATCTCTCCTTTGTTATCACTACCTTGCCCCCATGCTTGGTACCCTTGGAAGCTTTCCCAGTCCCAACCCATCAGTTCATCCCTTCTGCTCATATTGTAGACCCCTATCCCTGCCCCTCCTAACATCTGGCTTTGACTTCTATGATTATATACCTGGAATAGCTAAGACTGAGACTGCCTTTTTTTTTTCATACAATGAGAAAAACCTCATTCTTTGTAGTATACCCTACCCAGGAACTCTGTGCACAAAAAAGAACCTTTCCATTACAATCCTTTTCCTTTGCAAGTACCATCACAGCCATGATTAAAAATTGCAAAGACTGCTATTATGCTGGGAATGTAAGGAAAAGAAAGGGGCTGGGATAATATGTCATGTCTCCCACTGGTCATAGAAGGAAGAGGGACCAGGCTGGAAGTAGCACATGACCAGGAGAGACAGACTGCATTCTGGGACTTTCTTAAGGAAGAGAAGGACTCCTAGAGAGTTGAGCTTGGACTGAGGCAATTGTGGGAAGTCCTCACTCACCCCCTTACTCTTTACCCTGTTTTCTTCCCGGCCTTAACCTGGAGTTGCTGCTGACACTGACCTGGGGCTGGAGGGGTTGCAATGCCCTCTTTCCAGTGGATGTGAGGCCCTGGGAGGTCTCCAGGGACCTGGAAGCCATGGATTCTGTTAGAAACATTCTGGACATCCCAGAGCAGAGGAATTCTCATATATTGTGATAATAGCAAGTTGTTAATGTAGAGTTTGCTTTCTATATGTTTATGGAATACATATTGTGGATTAAACAAACTTCTCAAGGGCTTCCCTGGGAAACTGAATATATAGCAGTTGCACTGTCCTGAGTTCTAAACAGCTGGCTTCCCAGAGAAGAACCATTTCTAAATCAGAAGCTGCCTGTGACAAGAAAAATAATACCTTTAAAAACAATAATACGAATGATTATTTTTTTGGATACATTTTCTTTGTATTTCTGTTTTTTCTTTTAAATAGTATTTTTCTTTTTAAATTACTTAAATATTTTATTTAATATTTATTTTAAAATTATTTTTATGATTTATGATTTTTTATGATGTATGAAATATTTATGACTATGCTACAAATTTGCCTATTTTGAAAAAAAACATTAATGGACATACTCCAGCTAATCAAGAGTTGAATTAAAACCAGAGACACATTTACTGTGAAGCAATTAAAGCTTTAGCTTTGAGGCCTCATCCAAGTCCCTGGGAGTGTTAAGTGCGTGCAGGATATTTAACTGTAGCTGGTTAAGGCCACTGTCTCTGTCCACTCTGGCATCTACTTGTGACCAGTGAGTCTGGGGTGGCCCTGAGCCTTTTTCTCTAAATATATATTCACTTTCATACTGAATTTTGTATTTACAGTTTGATATCCTTTTTCTTAAAGAGTTTCCCAAATTTTCTGTAAGATTCACATTCCTCAAAATCTGGATCTGCTCTAATTAAAATAAAAAACTAGGATGTTTTTTATATTAAAGACATTGTAAAAGTTTCTATGAATAAAGATACAGTTAAAACTAAATAATTCTTTGAAATACACTGAAAACCTTAGCAGAGATGTATAGATACTTCTTGAAGGAGGTTTCACACCATGTAAGAATATTTTATGTCATGCAGTGGAGCAGACAGAATGTAGTCTTCTTCAGGATAAGTTGCCAGTTAAGACCTACTTTCAAAATTCTTCTCTTCCTCCTAATACATTCTGAAGTCATTCAGTCTGCAAGTCAGCTGGACTACAATGGCAGTTTACAGTGAACAGTTTGTGCATTAGAATATACTGAAGGTTTTTCTTTAAATCTTTGCTACTCAAAGTATGGTCCATGAATCAGCAACATCTCCTGGGAGCTTGTTCAATATTCATAATCTTCTAACCCCATAATCTGCATTATAACATATAATCTGCATTATAACAATATCCATGTGTTTCTTATACACCTTAAGCATTGCTCTAAATGCCTGCTGCAGTTTTGGGTGACCAAGAGTATTCGGAAATTGAGTATTTCTTTGAATTTAGATAAATACAGTGATCTTACTGTTGGAACACAGCATAAAACTTATACCAGTGATCTGAGCCTGTTATGGTTTATAATACTAAATTCAAAACTTTGCAAACTCTGGCTAATTTTCTTTCCCCTTGAAATTCTGGTCTACTTTCTCCCCAGTTTTCAGCTAGAAGAAGGAGGTCTCTTGGTGTCAGTCTTTCCAAGAATTTTCCTTACAGATGAATAACAAGCAAATCCAATGGAAGGCATGTACTGTATCTGATCCTTCTCCCTGTGGCTCCAGCAATTGCCAATGGTTTTCATGGCCTCTCTAGTGTTTTCTCCTTTGTTCTCAGATCATAGGGAGTGTTGCAGTGAGGTGAGGACTGGGAGTAAATTTGATGTCTGACTGGTTCTGAAACACCCATCCTTGCTTGCTCTGTGCTCCCACACCATATTGCTTATTCCTCTATTAGTAGCATTTATTTCCTTCTGTCTTTTATAATATTCATTATACGCCTGCCTCTCCAACTGGACTATAAACTCCTTGGGGGCAGAAAGAATCCATATTCATTTTTATTCCCTCCATCACATCTACATTTAGTATGAAACCTTATAGTATCACATGCTTAGTAAATTCACGTGTCAGAAATTTACTATATACATATCTGTGTATGTATTGCCAATATCTCACTTATTAAAATTAGATTTGTTGTCATGGAGACATCAATGATTATGACTTGTAGATTAGAGATAGGAATTGAGCAATAAGTCTTGGTTATTGACTAGCAGAACGTAAAAGTTATTATTTCCACAGCCCCAGTTATAGCAGATGGACTATAGCACTCTAAAATTTGATCTAGTAGCATTCATTTAAATCTGTAAATGAACCAGATGGTAAAGAGTTGTACTGGGGAGAGTGGACTTTAGAGGTGATAAAACAATAATTTTCTGATAACTTTTTTTCTTTCCAAATTTTATGACCTTGCAGAGAATTTCTCCCATCCTTCGCTTCACTATTTCACATCGTCTCTAAATAATGAAGAGACAAAGTGGCCTCCCCGGTTTGAATCTTTGCTCTGTCGCTTACTAGCCCTGAAGCTGCTCTGTGCTTCCATGCATTTTTTTGTAAATTTAAAAAAAAAACAATGATTGGGGCTTCCTTGGTGACGCAGTGGTTGAGAGTCCGCCTGCCGATGCAGGGGACACGGGTTCGTTCCCTGGTCCGGGAAGAGCCCACATGCCACGGAGCCGCTGGGCCCGTGAGCCATGGCCACTGAGCCTGCGCATCCGGAGTCTGTGCTCCGCAACGGGAGAGGCCACAACAGTGAGAGGCCCGCGTACCACAAAAAAAATAAATTAATTAAATAAAAATAAAAAAAAACAATGATTAATTGAGCCATAGAACAGTATTGGACACATAAGAGGTGATACACAATGTGTTTGGTGTTATTATTATCCTTCAATAAAAAGAATAAACATAACAAGCCTGTGGTTCAGCTTAGAAGGGCAAACACCTGCATATTTTGAATATCCATTATGCTTTGGTAAAGCCTGAGGGTACACACTGACAGATGATACCATCCATTCAGTCAAAACTTTATCCAGTGAGCTGAACACTATTTTTCACAGATCTGAAGCTTCTCCACAAGGCTATGTGTTCTAGTGTGTTTTGTTTTTGGTTCCTGTTCTTGCAGTCCTCCAGTTGGCATAGATGGTGGACAGACCCTAAGGGACATCCAGTAAGCCCCCACCTCCTAGTGTCCACACTTTAGTGTCATTCCCCTTTCCTGAGCATGTGTGGGACATGGAACTTTTTCCTAACCAATAAAGTACGCAAAGGTGATGGAATGTCACACCTGTGATTCCATCGTGCTATGTGACTCCTTCTTAGCAGACTGCAGAGTTCTCCTGGCTGGGCTGATGGAGTAAGCAGTCGTGTTGAGGAAGCCACATGGCACGGAGGGGTGGGCTTCCCTGTAAGACTCGAGGCAGGCTTCTGCAATGTCAAGCCTCCAGATGAAAAATAGCCCAGTGACATCCTGATTGTAACCTGTGAGACCCTGAGCAGAGGACCCATCTAAGCCATGCCTGGATTCCTGACACATGAAAACTGTAACCCAATAAATGTGGGTAGTTTTCAGTCACTGAGTTTGTAGTAATTTGTTACAGAGTCATAGAAAACTACTATAGTACAGTTACCAGCTCATAAGTGGGGCTCACATTTGCATGGGTCCAGCAGTCAAAGACCACTGCTGTGTCCTAGCAGTTATTTTGTGGTGGTTGGGATCCTTTAAGGTGGGCTTGCATGAGCTGATTCAAATGATTTTTAGGCCAAATTCCACTTTTCAGTAAGCAGTCAGGTTGGAGTTGTGTTGGGGCTAAAAATAATTGTTCCTTAATCAGATTATTCTTTCAGTTCCTACTTACTTTTTAAAAAAATTAATAGACTGTTTTTTTTAGAATAGTTTCAGATCTACACAAGAATTGAGAAGATAGTATGGAGTAATCCCATAACCACCCCTTCCTCTAGTTTCCTATATTGCTAACATCTTGCATTAATGTGGTACATATGTTATAATTAATGTCTACATTGATATACTAGTATTTATTAACTAAAGCATAACATTTATATCCAGCATTACAGTATCTTTTCTTTTTTTTCTTTTTTTTTTTTTTTTGCGGTACGCGGGCCTCTCACTGTTGTGCCCTCTCCCGTTGCAGAGCACAGGCTCCAGATCTGCAGGCTCAGCGGCCATGGCTCATGGACCCAGCCGCCCCACGGCATGTGGGATCCTCCCGGACCGGGGCACGAACCCGTGTCCACTGCCTCGGCAGGCGGACTCTCAACCACTGCACCATCAGGGAATCCCTGTATTCTTTTTGTTGCAATGGTAAATGGGAGTGTTTCCTTAATTTCTCTTTCAGATTTTTCATCCTTAGTGTATAGGAATGCCAGAGATTTCTCTGCATTAATTTTGTTTCCTGCAACTTTACCAGATTCATTGATTAGCTCTAGTAGTTTTCTGGTGGCTTCTTTAGGATTCTCTATGTATAGTATCATGTCATCTGCAAACATTGGCAATTTTACTTCTTCTTTTCCAATTTGTATTCCTTTCATTTCTTATTCTTCTCTGATTGCTGTGGCTAGGACTTCCAAAACTATGTTGAATAATAGTGGTGAGAGTGAATGTCCTTGTCTTGTTCCTGATCTTAGAGCAAATGCTTTCAGTTTTTCACCATTGAGAATGATGTTTGCTGTGGGTTTGTCGTATATGGCCTTTAATATGTTGAGGTAGGTTCCCTCTTTGCCCACTTTCTGTAGAGTTTTTATCATAAATGGGTATTGAATTTTCTCAAAAGCTTTTTCTGCATCTATTGAGATGATCATATGGTTTTTATTCTTCAATTTGTTAATATGGTTTATCACATTGATTGATTTACATATATTGAAGAATCCTTGCATCCCTGGGATAAATTCCACTGGATCTTGGTGTATGATCCTTTTAATGTGTTGTTAGATTCTGTTTGCTAGTATTTTGTTGAGGATTTTTGCATCTATATTCATCAGTGATTTGGGTCTGTAATTTTCTTTTTTTGTAGTATCTTTGTCTGGGTTTAGTATCATGGTGATGGTGGCCTCATAGAATGAGTTTGGGAGTATTCCTTCCTCTGCAATTTTTGGGAAGAGTTTGAGAAGGATGGGTGTTAGCCCTTCACTAAATGTTTGATAGAATTCACCTGTGAAGCCATCTGGACCTGGACTTTTGTTTCTTGGAAGATTTTTAATCACATTTTCAATTTCATTACTTGTGATTGGTCTGTTCATATTTTCTATTTCTTACTGGTTCAGTCTTGGAAGGTTATACCTTTCTAAGAATTTGTCCATTTCTTCCAGGTTGTCCATTTTATTGGCATAGAGTTGCTTGTAGTAGTCTCTTACGATGCTTTGTATTTCTGCGGTGTCTATTGTAACTTCTCCTTTTCCATTTCTAATTTTATTGATTTGAGTCCTCTCCCTCTTTTTCTTGATGAGTCTGGCTAATGGTTTATCAATTTTGTTTACCTTCTCAAAGAACCAGCTTTTAGTTTTACTGATCTTTGCTATTGTTTTCTTTGTTTCGATTTCATTTATTTCTGCTCTGATCTTTATGATTTCTTTCCTTCTGCTAACTTTGGGTTTTGTTTGTTCTTCTTTCTCTAGTTCCTTTAGGTGTAAGGTTAGATTATTTACTTGAGATTTTTCTTGTTTCTTGAGGTAGGCTTGTACAGCTATAAACTTCCCTCTTAGGACTGCTTTTGCTGCATCCCATAGGTTTTGGATCATCGTGTTTTCATTGTCATTTGTCTCTAGGTATTTTTTTATTTCCTCTTTGATTTCTTTAGTGATCTCTTTGTTATTTAGTAACGTATTATTTAGCCTCCATGTGTTTGTGTTTTTTACATTTTTTTCCCTGTAATTCATTTCTAACCTCATAGCATTGTGGTCAGAAAAGATGCTTGATATGATTTCAATTTTCTTAAATTTACTGAGTCTTCATTTGTGACCCAAGATGTGATCTATCCTGGAGAATGTTCCGTGCGCACTTGAGAAGAAAGTGTAATCTGCTGTTTCTGGATGGAATGTCCTATAAATATAAATTAAATCTATCTGGTCTATTGTGTCATTTAAAGCTTCTGTTTCCTTATTTATTTTCATTTTGGTTGATCTGTCCGTTGGTGTAAGTGAGGTGTTAAAGTTCCCCACTATTATTGTGTTACTGTTGATTTCCTCTTTTATAGCTGTTAACAGTTGCCTTATGTATTGAGGTGCTCCTATTTTGGGTGCATATCTATTTATAATTGTTATGTCTTCTTCTTGGATTGATCCCTTGATCATTATGTACTGTCCTTCCTTGTCTCTTGTAACATTCTTTATTTTAAAGTCTATTTTATCTGATATGAGTATTGCTACTCCAGCTTTCTTTTGATTTCCATTTACATGGAATATCTTTTTCCATCCCCTCACTTTCAGTGTGTATGTGTCCCTAGGTCTGAAGTGGGTGTCTTGTAGACAGCATATATATGGGTCTTGTTTTTGTATCCATTCAACAAGCCTGTGTCTTTTGGTTGGAGCATTTAATCTATTCATGTTTAAGGTAATTATCGATATGTATGTTCCTATGACCATTTTTTTAATTGTTTTGGGTTTGTTTTTGTAGGTCTTTTCCTTCTCTTGTGTTTCTTGCCTAGAGAAGTTCCTTTGGCATTTGTTGTAAAGCTGGTTTGGTGGTGCTGAATTCTCTTAGCTTTTGTTTGTCTGTAAAGCTTTTGATTTCTCCATAGAATCTGAATGACATCCTTGCCAGGTAGAGTAATCTCGGTTGTAGGTTCTTCCCTTTCATCACTTTAAGTATATCATGTCACTCCGTTCTGGCTTGTAGAGTTTCTACTGAGAAATCAGCTGTTAACCTTATGGGAGTTTCTTTGTATGTTATTTGTCATTTTTCCCTTGCTGCTTTCAATAATTTTTCTTTGTCTTTAATTTTTGCCAGTTTGATTACTATGTGTCTCTGTGTGTTTCTCCTTGGGTTTATCCTGTATGGGACCCTCTGCACTTCCTGCACTTGGGTTGCTATTTCCTTTCCCATGTTAGGGAAGTTTTTGACTATAATCCCTTCAAATATTTTCTCGGGTCCTTTCTCTCTCTTCTCCTTCTGGGACCCCTATAATGTGAATTTTGTTGTTTAATGTTGTCCCAGAGGTCTCAGGCTGTCTTCATTTCTTTTCATTCTTTTTTCTTTATTCTGTTCCACAGCAGTAAATTACACCATACTGTGTTCCACATCACTTATCCGTTCTTCTGCCTCAGTTATTCTGCTATTGATTCCTTCTAGTGTAGTTTTCACTTCAGTTATTGTATTGTTCATCTCTGTTTGTTTGTTCTTTAAATCTTCTAGGTCTTTGTTAAACATTTCTTGCATTTTCTCGATCTTTGCCTCCATTCTTTTTCCGAGGTCCTGGCTCATCTTCACTATCATTATTTTGAATTCTTTTTCTGGAAGGTTGCCTATCTCCATTTCATTTAGTTGTTTTTTGGTGGTTTTATCTTGTTCCTTCATCTTGTACATAGCCCTCTGCCTTTTCATCTTGTCTATCTTCCTGTGAATGTGGTTTTTGTTCCACAGGCTGCAGGATTTTAGTTCTTCTTGCTTCGGCTCTCTGCCTTCTCCTCCATGTTTCTTAATGGCTTAATAGTTTATTTATTTTTATTTCTGAGTAATATTTCATTGTAAGTATGTACCACAGTTTGTATATCCATTTATCTACTGAAGAACATCTTGTTTGTCTCTATTTGGGTAATTATGAATAAATCTGCTAAAATCATTCACTTGCAAGTTTCTCTGTGGACATAGGTTTTCAACTCAGTTGGGTAAATATCTAGGAATTTGATTGCTTGATCATATAAAACTATTTTAGCTTTGTAAGAAACTGCTAACTTTGTTCCAAAGCGATTGTATCATTTCACATTCCAGCTGGCAATGAAAGAGAGTTCCTGTTACTCCACATCCTTGTCAGGATTTGATATTGTCAGTTTTTTAAATTTTGGCCATTCTATATGTATGTAGTGGTATCTCATTGTTGTTTTAATTTGCAGAAATAATGGCATATAATGCTGAACACATTTTCATATGCTTAATTGTCATCTGTAAGTGAGGTGCCTTTTCAGATCTTTTGCACCATTTTAAAATTGAGTTCATTTTCTTGCTGTTGAGTTTTAACTGTCCTTTGTATATTTTGGCTAATAGTCCTTTATCAGATGTGTCTTTTGAAAATATATTCTCACAGTCTGTGGCTTGTATTTTAATTATCTTAATGGTGTCTGTTGCAGATCCAAAATTTTAAAATTTTGATTAGATGTCATCTGTTTTCCAGTGTCATGATTGGATTGGGATAATCCTTAGATAAAGTTCCTGGCCTTGAGGGCTCTGGGAAAAAATTGGCTACCCATTTGCTACCCATACTTGCTCCTGTTGGTCTGCTTTAGAAACCTGTATTATATTTTTAAGTACATGGAAGAACAGAAGGTTTTGTTAAAAACTTACATTTGAAACTCAGCATGACGAATATGTAAGTCCCCAAATGGAAGATAGATAAGTGGCAGTTAATTTTATGGCCTTTCATGGGAATTTTTTTCCCCAATAATTCAACTGTAATATGATCTTCTGAAGTAAAACCACAGATAATTTCATTTGTGTTCTCAAGATTTAAATCACTTTGGCTTTTAAAGTAGTTATTAGAGGGGAACTAAGTAATTCACTCTAGAATCTTTTCTTTTAGGACAGTTATAAAGAAAGAAGTAACATTAGGCTCTAGTAATTGTTTGGACTTTAGGTTTTTTTTTTTTTTTTTTTTTTTTTGTGGTACGCGGGCCCCTCACAGCTGTGGTCTCTCCCGCTGTGGAGCACAGGCTCTGGACGCACAGGCTCAGCGGCCATGGCTCAGGGGCCCAGCCGCTCCGTGGCATGTGGGATCTTCCCGGACCGGGGCACGAACCCGCATCCCCTGCATCAGCAGGCGGACTCACAACCGCTGCGCCACCAGGGAAGCCCAAGGTTTTGTTTTTAACTAAAGAAAATTGCTGTAAGTTTCACCATGCGACCCCTTTACATAAGTCCCAAATTCTTTTTATGGCAAAGAAAGATTTTCACTATTTGGCTCTAACTTGCTTTCCCAGCATTATTCACTCCATTTTCACTCTTCTCACACATATTTGGTAATACCCAAAGTTTTCAGTTGAACTCTAGACTTTTGTATGTACTGTTTTTGCTGCCTGAAAAGCCCTTTCCACCCAAAATTTTTCTTTCCTTGGTAAATCCTACTTATCCTTCAAGGCCCATTTCAATGAGTACTTCTGGCCAGAGTAGACATTTAACCTTATATCTATTAGCTCTGGTAACTTTTGATGGTAATTGCTTACCTGTCAATATTTTCTCCTGGAGAGGCAGCTCCTAAAAGGAGGGGGACATTATTTTATTTTTTTTTTCATTTTCTGTCTCTCCAGTATCTAGTATGATGTTTCACTCATGGTAATTGCTCAACAAATGTGTGTTGGAATATTACAGATAGTAGATATATCTCTTGCAGTCCTTACCTATTGCTAGAGAAACATCTGGTTGTCTATTGGCTCATGAAGATTTAATGAGGGCCAATCACAGCAGAAACAAAATTCTTTCCAATGATCATTTACTACTTTTATATGATTGAAGAAAAGAGGATGGATTATTTTTCTCTTTCCTCTGGTTGTTCAACAGATTTAATCAGGTTGCACATTGATGCCAAGTTACATGCAAGATATACCCGTTGTTTATTGTAAGATAACTTTAAAAGGCAAAATAAGAAGCTGCAAATGATGACTTTCTCTAGAGATCTTTATATTGGTGACGTGAAGCTATATGATTCAATCAATCAATCAATCAATAAAATCTTCTTTGGGTAAAAGTACGTGGAAGATTCATTCTTGATGAATTCTCCTAATTTTAAACAGATGTCCTTCAAAGTACAATGTTGACCATATGCTTTATTATAATGTAGTGAAAATACACATGACTCTAGTTCTGGCTGCCTCATGGTATAGTGCTTGGTACATTAGAGATAATCATAGCTACTCAATCGGTATTTATTGAGTCAATAGAGACAAATTAATGAATTTAAGAGAGTTCTTCATATCCTACATCCATTCTAAATAAGTGCTGCAGAACTATTTTTAGATCCTCCCTCTTTTCAAGGTTTTCATGTGAGGTCAGAAGTGTTTAGATAAGAAGAGAATCATGAACAGGCTTATCTCTCTTGCATATACAGCCATGCTTTGTGGATTGATTAACTTTCATGTAGAGCTATGGGGGTGTGTCTGCAAGGACTGCTGGATTGGCTGTGCTCATCATGGAGTATGTGTTCAGTTCTATGTCCAGTCTTATGATGTGTACACTGAGGGGTCCAGAAGGTTGACACGTGGTCATTACTCCCCAGAGATAATCATTTAGTCACAGGGAACATAAAATGACTTTGGAACAAGTAGAAAACCATTGCAGGAAACAGCTGGAGGTGGAAAGTATGGAAAGTAGTTTGACTGGCACTCTCCCAATCCTACACATTGTCCATCTGACCCAAGTTCATTGCTGGTCATTTATCCTCTTGTTTATTTATTTACTTATGTTCATCCATTAAACAAATATGAATTGACCACTACTATATTTCAAGTATCTTGCTAGATGCAGAGGATATAACAGTGAGTAAAAACAGAGGCCATTCCTGGCAATATACAAAGAGCAATATAATAAATTCAAAATTACAGTTATGGTAAGAGCTGCAGAGGGAGAAGCAGCAATGAGTCTAAAGTCTCTGGCATATGATCATTGACTCCAGTGCCTTGCATGTTGCCTGGTGCTTAGTAGGTACCTAAAATATTTTAGGAATGAATTAGAATACACTTTTGAGGTAGTGAGAGAAAATTCCATTTGCTTTGCCCTGTACCTACCCACCCATGTTCTTTGAGTGATCGTTCACTACTCTGATTGTAAATTAATATCTCCCTAATTTTTTTAAGAGCCTTTAATTAATTATGAGATCATAACATTTAAGTCTAGTCAAAGTCATTTAGGTTTGCCTGATATCAGGACTTTAACTCAAATCTTCATTTCTGGCTCCTTGACTACTTCGACTTCCCATAAAACCATGACATGTTAGAGGCAATGTGTTGTGGAGAGGGAAGAAAGTGGGACACACAATTCTGCCTGACAATTTGCTAACTTCTGAGACCTTGGAATAATAATGCCCTGTCACTTATTATTAAAAGACTCATTTGAGACTATGTAATACAAACATAGATATAATTACATTAAATGTAATAGTCATTCCCTAAGCACAGCTGTGCATAGGGCAGGGAAAGCTAAACTAATAGAATCACAGCTAAAAGAAAGGGTGTTGATTTTTTAGTCATCGTATTATTTTAAGTTATATATGCAAATTGTTTACAGTCAAATAGTTCTACAAAATTTATTTTGGAAAACAGCACAATCCTATCTATTTCTTCACATTTTCCCTGCCTTGGAGGTAACTACGTTCAACTCTTTTCGATGATTATTTTGGTATTTACCCTCTTCATGTTTCCAAGTAACTTTATTGAATTGGTATTTTTAAACTTCAATTTCAGTCATTTTATATTTACTCCCCACTCTGCAAATTAATTAATTAAAAAATTATTTCACTGTCCCTTTTACCCATGCATGACTTCTCATTCTACCATTTCCCTAAAATAGTGTGCTTGCTTAGAGCAATATGCCAGGTTTACATATTTATGACTAAGTAAATGTTATTTATAGCAGAGCCTCATAGCAAATTATAATAACTCTTTTACTGTAAAACTCCTTTCTTATAGTTAAGAATCATCTTGCTTTAATATATGCTAATTTTCTCTGTATTGATCTGGAATTTAACCTCAAAATCTTTGCCGATTGTCTAACTCTCTTCTCAAGAACTCAGACTCATTAGATACCCAGAAACTCAGTTTCTTCTTCCTAAAGATGTATTTCCTGGAGCCTTCTGACTTGCTCCCGTGTGGACAGAGTGCCCTATATGCATGTCACCTAACTATGATCCCAAGATGTCCTTGACTATTATCCTGGGAATTGAAGTCATCTCTTTCCTATGGTGAATTATTTCCCCCTTTGTGTCATTTCAGTCTAGTACCAAAATATGAGTAGCTTCACATGACAAAAGTTGTTTGTCCCTTGTATAAAGTTCTCTGCAGGTCTGGATAACTCTGGATGACTTTCCAGGATGTTGCAGGAAGGGAGACCCCTTGTCTAATACTCCGAAATGAATTGTCTGAGGAGACACACGTACTGACAAAGTAAGAGACTTTATTGGGAAGGGGCACCCGGGTGGAGAGCAGCAGAGTAAGGGAACCCAGGAGAACTGCTCTGCCATGTGGCTCGCAATCTCAGGTTTTATGGTAATGGTGTTTGTTAGTTTCCGGTTGTCTCTGGCCAATCTTCTTGCTTGGCCCATATTTGGTCTGACTCAGGGTCTTTCCTGATGGTAGGGGCATCTTACAGCCAAGATGGATTCCAGCAACAAGTATTCTGGAAGGTTGGTAGGACATATGGACTGGTGTCTCCCCTTTTGGCCCCTCCTGAATTCTTCTGGTTAGCTTTGGGTGACAGCACCATGTTCCTTATCAGGACCTCTTGTGAGACAACTCATGCAAGTGGTGGTCATCGTGCCTGGTCACGGCAGGCAGTTCTGGTCAATGGTTCCCTAACAGCTCTACTCTTTGTTGGACCAGCATCCCAGGTGACTTTGATATTGTGGTGACTCCACATTGATGTGCACATCCATGATGTCAGAGGACGGGAACAAGAGCATGGAGTACTGTGCACCAGCTCTTAAATGCTCCCATCTGGAAGTTTCATTGTGCCTTATGGTCATATTTCATTGACCACACCAAGTCACCTGGCCATGCTAACTGCAAGGGTATGGAGAAATGCGTGTTTGGAAGGAGAAGATAACTGGAAATACAAATGTGTAGCTTAATGTTCCCACATCTATTTTGCACACTTCAGATTCTCTTGACTGTCTGATCATCACCTCTTTCTTAATCCAGCCACACTATGACAATCAGTTCTGTGAGTACACCAAGCAGCTTCAAGAAGGAGCAACACAGAGCAGCTCGACTTGGACCCGCACTGATGCTTCTTGCTTCTGATTCTGAGCTTCTCTGACAACTGGAGCCATTTGGTGCTCATGCATGTGCCCTTAAAAGAGCTTATAACCAAGCAGGACCCTATGGGGTCTTTTGGGACAGACTCCTCCCCCATATCCTCTTCTTTAGCTCCTCTCTGAAGTACCTAGTTAATAGTATCTGATGCACATTTCCTGAGTTGTGTTACAGATGCTAACCCCCCCACCAAATGGAAGACATTATCTACCTGATGACCATGAGCACATAGCCACCAGACCTACTGGAGGCTGAGAATTGATAATGTTAACCCCTGTGACATTGCCCTGTTACCTCACCATAAACCAATTAGAAAATTGTGTGTGAGCTGATAACACACTGTGGGACTCCCCTCCCTTACCTTGCCTTTAAAAATACTTTGCTGAAACCCGTCAGGGAGTTTGAGCTCTTTGAGTATTAGCTGTCCCAGACTCCTTGTATGGCACTTTACAATAAATGCTGTACTTCCTTCATGGCAAGCTGGTGTCAGTAGATTGGCTTTATTGCACATGGGTGAGTGGACCCAAGTTTTGGTTCAGTAACAAACTGAAGACTTGGCACCCTCAGGAGAAACTTGGACCAACATTGGACAGGAACGAAATGACAAATTCTTCCCCATTTCTTCCCAGGAGGAATTCCTGAAAAATAGATTCTGCTTTCCCTAGTTTGCTCCCCACACTCCTCACTCCTGCTCCTAGGATCAAACTTCCTAATAAAACACTACTTGCCCCAGGCTTGGTATTCTGGCCAAACTGGGCTAAGATAGCGTGTCTTTTACTTTCTTGGTTTTCTATCCTGTTTTGTTGGAGGAAAGGTGTTTCCTAAGACAGGGTGCATGGGGGGTAAATTTTTTGTAACCTTGATGTCTGAAAATATTTTAACAGAAATTGATGAGAATTTTGCCTTTGTATGGAGCTCAAAGTTGGAAACAATTTTGATTTGGAATCCTGAATGTATGGTTCTCTACCTTCTCACTTCCAGCTATTGAGAAATCTAAAATCCACTTTGGAACCTCTTATGTAACTTGATTTTTATGTTTATTTTTATGTTTTATTTTTATGTTTCTGGAGCCTTTTTGGATCATCTCTTTATCTCAGTCTGAAATATATGACTCTATGCTTTGGTAGAAATTCAATACTCTTAGGTTATTTTATTGCTAATTATTTTTCATCCCTGTTTTCTTTGTGTTCTTTTTCTGGAAATCTTACCATTCAGTTATTGAATATTCTAAACTTGCCTTTGAATTTTTTTATTACTGTGTGTCTTTTTACTTTGTTCTACATTCTGGGAGATTTCTTCAAATTTGCCTTCAAATCTTCTATTGACTTTTTCATTTCTGCTCTCAAATTTTAAATTTCTCCAAAACCTCTTTTTTTCTTGAATTAAAAAAAAATCCCTGTTCTTGTTTAAAGTTAGCAATATTTTTTCATATCTCTGCCAGCATTCTGGGAGTTGAGTGGGATTGAGATATAGAGTTGTGGGTAAGGTCTCAGCATCGTATATGCATCTGTCCCCTTAACTTCTCAGTTCTCAGTTCAGAATTTCCTGCCTGATCATGATCTAGTTTGTCCCACTCCAGAGAACATTTGCTTTCTTTTGCAAGGTGGGAGTGAAACAGTGACCATTTGTACCATTCGAGGGAGGTGATCTGAGCCTCTGATTGTTCCTTTAACCAACTTTGACCAGTCCTCTGTACTTTTGGCATTAGCTGCAGCACTCCTTCCAGAGGAGATTGTTTTGCCAATTCCCAATTCCCAATGCTTTGGAGACTTCTTTGGTGAAAATCTGGTTGGTTCTCAGTTTTCTTACTGCTAGGATTCAGTTTGCTAGGTCTGCTAGAATTTACCACTGTCCTGTTTTCTCCCCAGCTTCCAAAGTGTTGCCAATATCTCTGACGTCATTCTCATTCTTGTAGGGTTATAGCTACATAAAGACCTTTTTACTGTCATTTTAGTTGGCCTTTGAGAGTGTTTTAAAATAGATGATTGTATTCAATCAGCCATCTTTACACAGAAGTCTTTAGATGGTCTATTTTATGGATTATATTTGTATAACACAATAATATCAAGCATATAGCCTGCAAATTTACTTTTTGGAAGAAACAAATATTTTGAAAATTTTAGTCAATGTTCAACTCATTGGTATAATAATGTATATTAAAATGGCATTAAAATTGTACATTTCATGAAGTTATGTAACGGGACCATGCAAATTTCATTACATAGAGGATTTGCGATGGGACTGTTTCTCAGTCCCATCACTACTGACATTTTGAGCTGAATAATTAATTCTTTGTTGTGGAGGATTGTTCTGCATTGTAGGATGTTTAGCAGCATCTGTGGCCTTGACGTGTTAAGATGCCAGTAGCACCCTGACGTCAAAACAATTTTAGCGATGTCTCCAGACATTGCCAAGTGTCTCCGTGGGGGCAAAATTGCCTCTGATTGAGAACCACTATGGTATGATATGGTACAGAAGTAGGCAAACATTTTCCGTAAAGGGTCAGCTAGTAAATATTTTCAGCTTTGTGGGTAATATTGTTTCTGTCACGGCTGCTCTACTCTGCTATTATAGAGTGAAAGCAGCCACAGATAATATGAAAACGAATGGGTGTGGCTGTGTTCCAGTAAAACTTTATTTATAAAACCAGGCAGCAGACCATATTTGCCCTATGGGTGACAGTTTGCCAACTCGTGGAATTGCACAAAAAGCAAAGATTTTGGAGATAGAGTTGGATTTAAGCCACTCACTGGCTACATGGTGTCAGGTTAACTTAATAGAAATAATAGTGCCTATTTCTTGGTGTTGTAGTGAGGAAACTTAAATGAGAATATTTCTAAGATACAGTAATACTCTTCACCTTTTCTGGTCCTTGTCAAAAGGTTCATAAATAAAACAGTATCCCCCTTGCATAATACAATGTACCTTCTCCCTGCACCAGATGGTGAGCTTCTAGAAGTCAGCAAATGAGTCTTTTTATGCCTTTGGTCCACTCAGTGGCTGGCACAGTGTTGTTGGTTATGAAATGTTTGATGAAGAAACAAGTAATTTGGTGTATTCTGTGCACTCAATGAAGTTTTATTTCATATTTATATTTGTACTGTTTCTCATGAAGAAACACATCGTCAATAACTCTAAAAAAAATCTCTACTTCCAACATCAATAGACATGATAAGATATTTTGCCTGACAATTTGTAGATCAAATGGTTTCACAAATACTTGTAAGAGACATGTTGTTCTTTGCCACAGACTCCAAAATAGCTGGAATGAAACATTTTTCTATTAAGTGTATGCTATTAGGAGCACAAAAAGATAGTGATATGATTTTATTATATTAGATATTAGAATTGATTATCTTTTAAGCATATTAACACAAAATCATGTACTTCCTACCTAAATTAAAAAAACTGACCCTGCTTCTAGGGTCTAACAATTTACTGCAAGTATTTGTAGCGCTTTTTTTCCTGATGAAATATCTACAGCAAAATAAATTATAATTTTCAGAATAATTGAGATATTGAGACAGACTTAACATTCTGCTTCCTATGGTGTAACTGAATGAGTAAAAAATAATGGAACTGAGTCAAGAGATAGAAGACTTTGGGATTCCAGGACCATGGCTAGCTTTTGATCTTTACCTATTCCCTTATGTCCAATGAAGTTGTGGAATGCGGACAATTTAAGATATTGCCAAACCTTGAAAGGAATGAGTGACTTTACCCTGAAACAACTTTGGAGAATGGTTTTGGAGGGAGTCTGCTAATTCTAGGAAGTATTAAGGGAGCTGTGTCCTGTCTTGGGAAGGAAGGAAAAACGTTGAATGCTGCAAAGAAACTCTGATCCTTCTTAATTCCTAAATTCAGAAACAAGTTATGATATTGCTCACTTTTACTGGTTGCTTTCTTGAGGTCTGTGGAAAAGAAAAGAGTAAGCAACACTAGGTATGAGTAATGTAAGGCGTCAGAAGCTAAGTTCAAAACAGAAAAACACCACCGTGTGGAGAGGATCCAGATCCAGGTTAGGGGTGGGTAAGGAAGGCAGCTGCTAAAGGCACTGATCTCCAAGTCACAGTACAATATTATTGTAAGAAAATCAGCAATATGGTGCCATATTTCCCCGTGATAATCTATACAGAGATAGTGGTGTGACCTATAGTAAATTTAAATTACCTCCTCTCTCTATTTCTTTCTTCTGTAGCAAAGTTCCCATGACCATCTTTGGGGTCTGGATTTGGCAGTTGACTCCTTAAGGAAGAGTAGAAGTCATTTACATTCCCTTTCCTAGAAGAATGCATAGGCCTTTGTCATCCTAATGCCTAGGACCATCAAATGTTTCCTATAAAGCATAAGGCTCTATTATGGTAAAGAACAGTGGAATGCACATGTTTTTTGGAAAAGGGGTAAGAAAAGTGGATTGGCCCATGAGGTAGACTGACATACAGTGAAGCCCTCATTCCCACCCCAGGACCAAGGCTGCTGACTGAAAACAATTGATTCACTCTCCAGAAATTACCCTGACTAAGCAAAGCTGCTTCTTTCAAGGTTACACTTCTTTAGGGGGGCAGCCTGCATCTGATACATGGTCAACGTGGTTGTCTGAAGGTCTGACTCCTGTGTCTCAATTAGGGTAACTCTTCAGTTCCAGAAGCTCCTATTGTAACTACATCACGGTTCATCTTCCTCCTCTGCTCCATTTTTCTCCTCATTCCTCAACAGGTGTGGTTGCCAAGTGCACTTTTCAGTAAACATCCCACATGCAAATCTTAGGGTTTCATAATCTTTTTTTCCTGTTGAACTGACCTATGGCAGTTGACAACAGAAGTGTCCCTAAGAAGACTGTAAAATGGGATTTGGGAGCTTGGTCGCCTACCAGCAGGAGCAATTGCATTTGTGAGGTTTAAGGGAAATAGTATTCATTGGGACTACATTATTGGGTGGCTGTTGCTGGGTTCCACTGATGCACTAGAGAAGGGTGCTAAAAGGTTAAGAATGATTAATAGCAAATAGAAGGTGTTACGTGAAAGCCAGGGGCCCTCTGTATTAGTTTACTAGAGCTACTATAACAAAGCACTAAAGACTGGGTGGCTTAAACAACAGAAATATATTTTCTCACAGTTCTAGAGGGTAGAAATTCAAACTCAAGGTTTCAACAGTGTTGATTCCTTCTGCAAGGGAAGGATCTGTTCCAGGCCTCTCTTCTAGACATGTAGATGGCCTTCTTCATGCTCACATGACATTCTCCCTCTATACATGCTTGTGTCCACATTTCTTCTCCTTATGAGAGCAGCTGTCATATTGGATTAGGACCCACTCTAATTATTATCATTTTAACTTAATTATCTCTTTAAAGAATCTATCTCCAAATACAGCCACATTCTGGGGTACTAGGTGTTAGGATTTCATCACATGAATTTTGAGAGGACATAATTCAGCCCATAATCATCTCCTTGGCAACACAAAAAGATTTTTATCTTATCTATAACAAGGGAATAGCTCCAAAGAATGTTGGGTTCTCAGTCATGACTGATATTTTGTGTCAGTATCAGGACTCCTATTTGAAAGAGTGGGGACATGTGACTTGGGATGAATACATCTAAGTTGATGCACTGAAAAATCCCTGGCTTCACTATGGAGAACAGTATGGAGGTTCCTTAAAAAACTAAAAATAGAATTACCATGTGACTCAGCAATCTCACTACTGGGCATATACCCAGAAAAAAAAAACCATAATTCAAAAAGACACATGCATCCTAATGTTCATTGCAGCACTATTTACAATAGTCAGGTCATGGAAGCAACCTAAATGCCCATTGACAGGCAAATGGATAAAGAAGATGTGGTACATACATACAATGGAATATTACTCAGCCATAAAAAGGAACGAAATTTGGTCATTTGTAGAGACGTGGATGGACCTAAAGACTGTCATACAGAGTGAAGTAAGTCAGAAAGAGAAAAACAAATATCGTATATTAACGCATATATGTGAAGTCTAGAAAAATGGTACAGATGAACCATTTTGCAAGGCAGAAATAGAGACACAGATGTAGAGAATGAACATATGGACATTAAGGGGGAATGCAGGGAGGGAGGGTGGTGGTGGTGGGATGAATTGGGAGATTGGGATTGACATATATACATTAATATGTATAGATAACTAATAAGAACCTGTTGTATAAACATAAATAAATTAAATTAAATTAAAAAAACAAACAAACCCTGGCTTTGTAGAGCACTGTGGGCCTGTAGGAGCGGGTCACTCCTCCTTGGCAAAGTCTGGTTCTTCCCACCTGCTTGAATATGTTACAGAGAATTTTGCCTGCAGGACAGCAAGCAACGCTCATTCTACTTTCATCTACTCTTTTATCATTCTGACAAGCACATAAGCTACCTGGGAATGTGCTGAGCCTGCCAAAGGAGGAAAGGGTCTATACCCCAAAAAAGCTGCAAGAACTAATCAACATGTACTGGCAGGACCAGGAGAGGAGGCACAGCACTGGGTTGGAGGAGAAGGCAGGTATAAAGGAAACTCTATTTTTCTCCTCTACACTCAAAACTTCTGACTTCAGATGTACGGGCTTTTTCCCCATGCCAAGAAGTTCTCCAATTCTCAATGGACACTGACTGGGTGTCCTACAAACTAAACTCAATTCTTACACTAACTATCTGGAGTTAATGCAGACCCCACAGGTCAAGGGCTCAATCCCACAAGACTGTCCCTGTTTCAGATGCCAATCACAAGTCCCAGCCGTTTCCTGCATGTCTGACCTAGCAGCTATGTATCAGAGGTTACAACAACCTCCTCCTTGCACTCAATAATTTTCTATAATGGCTCACAGAACTCAGAGAAACATTTTCTTACATTTACCAATTTATTATAAAAACTTAGAATGCAGGAACAGCCAGGTGGAAGAGGTGTATAGGGCAAGGTATTGGTCGAAGGGGGTGCTTGCATTTATCATGCCCTTTCTGGGCACAATCTCCCAGCCCCTTGATGTGTTTACTAGCTTGGAGGCTCATTGTTCAAGAGTTTTTTAGAGAGCTTAATCTCTAAACCCCACAATCCTTCCCCTTCTCAGAAGCCGGTGGGTGAGGCTGGAAGACCAATCTAATCACTTGGTCTTTCTGGTGAATAACCCCATCCTGAGGCTATCTAGGGGCTCCACCCTAAGTCACCACATTAATATAAATTCGGTGTGTTCAAAAAGTTCTTCTTATGAAGAACAAAAGATACTTCTCTCACTCAAGAAATTGCCAGGATTTCTGGAGCCCTGTGCCAGGAAGCAAGGACAGAGACCAAATCTATTTCTTATTATACCACAGCAGAACAGAACATAAATTTGGGAGATAGTTACTGATATGGTAGCACTTTCTCAAGCACAGTATTTAATCCTTGGGCAAGAACCAGTGTTATGGAGTAAATGTTTGTGGCCTCCATGAAATCCATATTTTGAAGCCCTAACACCCAATGTGACTGTACTTAGAGATAGGGCCTATGAAGAGGTGATAAAAATTAAGTGAGGTCATAAGGATGGGGCCCTACTCTGATGGGGTGGTGACCTTATAAAAGGGAAGGACACCAGAGGTCTCTATCTTGACCACATGAGGATATAGTGAGAAGGTGGCCATCTGTAAGCAGGAAAGAGCTCTCACCTGGAACTGAATTTGCTGGCACCTGATCTTGAACTTCCAAGCCTTCAGAACTGTGAGAAAATAAATTTCTATTGTTTAAGCCACCCGGTCTATGGAATTTTGTTATGGCCGCCCAAGCTAAGATGCCCAGGGAGGGTGTGAACACACTGCTTGGAAGAGTATATACAGGACTTGATGGTAATAGAACAAGAAAGAAAGAAATTAAAGTTAGATAAAAGAGAGTTTATTACTATGGGAACAGTCTCCTGTGATACTGGGTTTAATATTGGCAAGATCCCAGGGGATGTTATTAATCTAACACTGGGTTGACCCTTGAAAATATGGAAAAGTGTTGGATCACATTAAATGAAGTAGAAATGCCAGAACTTTTGTGTAGAGGAAAAGATCAAACGTCTCAAGGAATTGAGCCTGCTATAATGGATTTACTACATATGGCCAGAAAACCTACTAATTGTCTGTGTTGAGTGGGAGGGTCTGACGATACTTCCTTTACCAAATGCTAATGAGAGGGTGCCAGCATTCTTTTTTTTTTTTAAATTGGAGTCGTCTTTATTTTTATTTATTTATTTTTTACAACTTTATTGGAGTATAATTGCTTCACAATGGTGTGTTGGTTTCTGCTTTATAACAAAGTGAATCAGTTATACATATACATCTGTTCCCATATCCCTTCCCTCTTGCATCTTCCTCCCTCCAACCCTCCCTATCCCACCCCTCCAGGCGGTCACAAAGCACCGAGCTGATCTCCCTGTGCTATGCGGCTGCTTCCCACTAGCTCTCTACCTTACGTTTGGTAGTGTGTATGCCAGCATTCTTAAGAAGTACAAAGGGAATAAGAGTGGTGAGAGTGGGCAGCCTTGTCTTGTTCCTGATCTTAGTGGAAATGGTTTCAGTTTTTCACCATTGAGGACAATGTTGGCTGTGGGTTTGTCATATATGGCCTTTATTATGTTGAGGAAAGATCCCTCTATACCTACTTTCTGCAGGGTTTTTATCATAAATGGGTGTTGAATTTTGTCGAAAGCTTTCTCTGCATCTATTGAGATGATCATATGGTTTTTCTCCTTCAACTTGTTAATATGGTGTATTACATTGATTGATTTGCGTATATTGAAGAATCCTTGCATTCCTGGGATAAACCCCACTTGATCATGGTGTATGATCCTTTTAATGTGCTGTTGGATTCTGTTTGCTAGTATTTTGTTGAGGATTTTTGCATCTATGTTCATCAGTGATATTGGCCTGTAGTTTTCTTTCTTTGTGACATCCTTGCCTGGTTTTGGTATCAAGGTGATGTCGGCCTCGTAGAATGAGTTTGGGAGTGTTCCTCCCTCTGCTATATTTTGGAAGAGTTTGAGAAGGATAGGTGTTAGCTCTTCTCTAAATGTTTGATAGAATTCACCTGTGAAGCCATCTGGTCCTGGGCTTTTGTTTGATGGAAGATTTTTAATCACAGTTTCAATTTCAGTGCTTGTGATTGGTCTATTCATATTTTCTATTTCTTCCTGAGTCAGTCTTGGCAGGTTGTGCATTTCTAAGAATGTGTCCATTTCTTCCAGGTTGTCCATTTTATTGGAATAGAGTTGCTTATAGTAATCTCTCATAATCTTTTGTATTTCTGCAGTGTCAGTTGTTACTTCTCCTTTTTCATTTCTAATTCTATTGATTTGAGTCTTCTCCCTTTTTTTCTTGATGAGTCTGGCTAATGGTTTGTCAATTTTGTTTATCTTCTCAAAGAACCAGCTTTTAGTTTGGTTGATCTTTGCTATCGTTTCCTTCATTTCTTTTTCATTTATTTCTGATCTGATCTTTATGATTTCTTTCCTTCTGCTAGCTTTGGGGTATTTTTGTTCTTCTTTCTCTAATTGCTTTAGGTGCAGGGTCAGGTTGTTTACTCGAAATGCTTCCTGTTTCTTAAGGTGGGATTGTATTGCTATAAACTTCCCCCTTAGAACTGCTTTTGCTGCGTCCCATAGGTTTTGGGTCGTCGTGTCTCCATTGTCATTTGTTTCTAGGTATTTTTTAATTTCCTCTTTGATTTCTTCAGTGATCACTTCGTTATTGAGTAGTGTATTGTTTAGCCTCCATGTGTTTGTATTTTTTACACATCTTTTCCTGTAATTGATGTCTAGTCTCATAGCATTGTGGTCGGAGAAGATACTTGATACAATTTCAATTTTCTTAAAATTACCGAGGCTTGATTTGTGACCCAAGATATGATCTATCCTGGAGAATGTTCCATGAGCACTTGAGAAAAATGTGTATTCTGTTGTTTTTGGATGGAATGTCCTATAAATATCAACTAAGTCCATCTCGTTTAATGTAACATAGTTTTGGAAGTTTTAGCCACAGCAATCAGAGAAGAAAAGGAAATAAAAGGAATCCAAATTGGAAAAGAAGAAGTAAAGCTGTCACTGTTTGCAGATGACATGATACTATACATAGAGAATCCTAAAGATGCTACCGAAAAACTACTAGAGCTAATCAATGAATTTGGTAAAGTAGCAGGATATAAAATTAATGTACAGAAATCTCTGGCATTCCTATACACTAATGATGAAAAATCTGAAAATGAAATCAAGAAAACACTCCCATTTACCATCGCAACAAAAAGAATAAAATATCTAGGAATAAACCTACCTAAGGAGACAAAAGACCTGTATGCAGAAAACTATAAGACACTGATGAAAGAAATTAAAGATGATACAAATAGATGGAGAGATATACCATGCTCCTGGATTGGAAGAATCAATATTGTGAAAATGACTCTACTACCGAAAGCAATCTACAGATTCAATGCAATCCCTATCAAACTACCAATGGCATTTTTCACAGAACTAGAACAAAAAATTTCAAAATTTGTTTGGAAAAACAAAAGGCCCCGAATAGCTAAAGCAATCTTGAGAACGAAAAACGGAGCTGGAGGAATCAGGCTCCCTGACTTCAGACTATACTACAAAGCTACAGTAATTAAGACAGTCTGGTACTGGCATAAAAACAGAAAGATAGATCAGTGGATCAGGATAGAAAGCCCAGAGATAAACCCACGCACATATGGCCAACTTATCTTTGATAAAGGAGGCAGGAATGTACAGTGGAGAAAGGACAGCCTCTTCAATAAGTGGTGCTGGGAAAACTGGACAGGGACATGTAAAAGTTTGAGATTAGATCATTCCCTAGCACCATACACAAAAATAAGCTCAAAATGGATTAAAGACTTAAATGTAAGGCCAGAAACTATCAAACTCTTAGAGGAAAACATAGGTAGAACACTCTATGACATAAATCACAGCAAGATCCTTTTGGACCCACCTCCTAGAGAAATGGAAATAAAAACAAAGATAAACAAATGGGACCTAATGAAACTTCAAAGCTTTTGCACAGCAAAGGAAACCATAAAGAAGACCAAAAGACAACCCTCAGAATGGGAGAAAATATTTGCAAATGAAGCAACTGACAAAGGATTAATCTCCAAAATTTATAAACAGCTCATGCAGCTCAATAGCAAAAAAACAGACAACCCAATCCAAAAATGGGCAGAAGACTTAAATAGGCATTTCTCCAAAGAAGATATACAGACTGCCAACAAACACATGAAAGAATGCTCAACATCATTAATCATTAGAGAAATGCAAATCAAAACTACAATGAGATATCATCTCACACCAGTCAGAATGGCCATCATCAAGGAATCTAGAAACAATAAATGCTGGAGAGGGTGTGGAGAAAAGGGAACACTCTTGCACTGCTGGTGGGAATGTGAATTGGTACAGCCACTATGGAGAACGGTATGGAGGTTCCTTAAAAAACTACAAATAGAACTACCATATGACCCAGCAATCCCACTACTGGGCATATACCCTGAGAAAACCATAATTCAAAAAGAGACATGTACCAAAATGTTCATTGCAGCTCTATTCACAATAGCCCGGAGCTGGAAACAACCTAAGTGTCCATCATCGGATGAATGGATAAAGAAGATGTGGCACATATATACAATGGAATATTACTCAGCCATAAAAAGAAACGAAACTGAGCTATTTGTAATGAGGTGGATAGACCTAGAGTCTGTCATACAGAGTGAAGTTAGTCAGAAAGAGAAAGACAAATACCGTATGCTAACACATATATACGGAATTTAAAAAAAAATGTCATGAAGAACCTAGGGGCAAAACGAGAATAAAGACACAGACCTACTTGAGAATGGACTTGAGGATATGGGGAGGGGGAAGGGTAAGCTGTGACAAAGCGAAAGAGAGGCATGGACATATATACACTACCAAACGTAAGGTAGATAGATAGTGGGAAGCAGCCGCAGAGCACAGGGAGATCAGCTCGGTGCTTTGTGACCGCCTGGAGGGGTGGGATGGGGAGGGTGGGAGGGAGGGAGATGCATGAGGGAAGGGATGTGGGAACAGATGTATATGTATGACTGATTCACTTTGTTATAAAGCAGAAACTAATTAAAAAAAAAAAAAGAAATCTAGAAACAATAAATGCTGGAGAGGGTGTGGAGAAAAGGGAACACTCTTGCACTGCTGGTGGGAATGTGAATTGGTACAGCCACTATGGAGAACGGTATGGAGGTTCCTTAAAAAACTACAAATAGAACTACCATATGACCCAGCAATCCCACTACTGGGCATATACCCTGAGAAAACCATAATTCAAAAAGAGACATGTACCAAAATGTTCATTGCAGCTCTATTCACAATAGCCCGGAGCTGGGAACAACCTAAGTGTCCATCATCGGATGAATGGATAAAGAAGATGTGGCACATATATACAATGGAATATTACTCAGCCATAAAAAGAAACGAAACTGAGCTATTTGTAATGAGGTGGATAGACCTAGAGTCTGTCATACAGAGTGAAGTTAGTCAGAAAGAGAAAGACAAATACCGTATGCTAACACATATATACGGAATTAAAAAAAAAAATGTCATGAAGAACCTAGGGGCAAAACGGGAATGAAGACGCAGACCTACTTGAGAATGGACTTGAGGATATGGGGAGGGGGAAGGGTGGGCTGTGACAAGGCGAAAGAGAGGCATGGACGTGTATACACTACCAAACGTAAGGTAGATAGATAGTGGGAAGCAGCCGCAGAGCACAGGGAGATCAGCTCGGTGCTTTGTGACCGCCTGGAGGGGTGGGATGGGGAGGGTGGGAGGGAGGGAGATGCATGAGGGAAGGGATGTGGGAACAGATGTATATGTATGACTGATTCACTTTGTTATAAAGCAGAAACTAATTAAAAAAATAAATAAATAAACTTTAAAAAAAAAAAAAAAAAAAAAAAAAAAAAAAAGAAGTACAAAGGGAGCTCTCCTCTGTAGGTTGGCACTGATTCAGAGAGATGCTATTATGCAGTTGGGCTCCCTGATAGCAATGTATATGATATGATTCTGTAAAAATAGATGCCAGCTGATGGTACTTAACTGGGAGAAACAAAGTGGGTACATTTATTATAAGGAGGAGCAAGGTCCAAGTGGAACTAGGGGACCTGACCTAAAAAGAGCTATGGGTATTTGGTGAAGAGAGCATGATATTCCCTGGGGCAAGATAAATTGTCAGCCAACAAGGGTCTTGCTCAGTTGTGTACAACAGAAGAAAACAAGGATGATGCTCAGCAGACAGCAGGCAATTGTTCCAATCAAAAGTCATCATCTCTTGACCAGTTTCCAAAACTGGGCCAGTGTTCAGAGCCAAGACTCACTGAAAACATGGAGATGATGAGTCCTTACAAGAAGAATATTGTGAAACCATGGCAAGTATATTCAGTAATGATTATGCCAAGGCTTCCTCAAAGGCAACTATACTCTCTTACTCAAATCCTCGTATAATGAGAATAGGAGACTATCAAGACATTTTAAGGACTTTTGGACATAGGATCTGGTTGATAAGGTGGGAACGTATGAGGACCAAGTAATAAAGAGAATTTTGGCTCAGGTCTTATGGCTCACAGGTCTTCTGAGTCCATGACCAGGGAACCATTTATCTTCAGTCCCTGAATAGATGCTTGGCATGGATATACTTGGTAGTTTGAAGAACTCCCTCACTGGTTCCTTATCATGTGCCCTGACTGACCAAGTGATATAAAAAGCTACCAGCTTTGAGAGTGACACAGAGCAGTCAGGACAGGACTCTGCAGCAGGTTCAGCCTGTGATCAAAGTATACATTTCAGCAGACCTAATAGAATTAGAGGTATATGAAGTTGGGAAAGGCACTTCTGGTGCTTTTCTGGTTGATCAAGAGAGGGAAGGGGAAATATTAGGGGTAAGTGATCTGGGGAGGAAGACCATTCCTTGAGGAAACCAACTAGCCACTTGGTAGGAATTTGATTATATTGAACCTGTTCTACCCTGAAAATGGCCTGATATGAATAGGGACATTTTGGGTATGAGTTTACTTTTCCTGCCCACAGGGCTTTAGCCAGCACCATTGAAGACCAAACAATTTGATCTAGGGGCATAAGATCTTACATAACCTTGTATCAAACCAAAGGACCTGATCTATAGTAAAGAAGATGTGGCAGTAAACACATCACCATGGAATCTACTGTTTTATAAACCATACCACCCCAAAACTGATGGCCTGATAGAGTGATGGAATGATTCTTTGAAGGTTAAGATAAGGTACTGGATTAGAGACTATTCTCTGAAGGCATGGGGAGCCCTTCCCTAGGCTGCAGTATATGCTCTAAATTGTCGACTATTATACGGTGCTGTGTCCCAAACAGGAGGAATATTTGGTCCAGGAACTAAAGGGTAGAAGTAGGAGTGGCCCTGCTATCATCACAACCAATGATCCCTTGGGGGAATTTGATGCTCTCATAACTCTAGGCTTTGTAGGTTTTAAAACTCCTGAGTCATAGAGGGGGAGCATTTCCACCATGGGACAGTGAGTGTACCATTAAACTTTACACTATGGCTGCCAATCTATCACTTTTATCCCTGTGCCAAAAGACAAGTAGGCAAGGCACAGAATCACCATCCTGGTGGAAATAACTGACCCTGATCATTCAGAAAGGTAAAACTGCTGTTACACAGTGAGGGCAGGGAAGAATTTGTTTGGCACTGGATGATCCACTGGGGCATGACCTGGCATACATTTACCACTCTGGATGATACCTGGACAAATGCCCAGGCATGAGATGGGCATGTTAATAGAAGCCCAGACCCCTCAAAGATGAGAGTCTTGGTTACCCAACTAAGTAAATTACCAAGAGCAAAAGAGGTACTAATCAAGGATAAGAGGAATCTAAAATGGGTGGTAAAGGAGGGAAAAGAGGAGTGCCAGCTGCAGTCTAAAAACTAGCTGCAGTGCTGGGGGCTATAGTTTGTCCCATTAACCTTCATCTTGTAAGTTTCTCTAGGAAAAGAGATCAGTCCAATCTGGGAACAGCTATTTTCATATAGGATGAGCTCTTTATCAGAGGCAAATGGCACACAAAGGATAGAAAGTAGTGGATGCTGTGTTATGCCACCTGGATTCCCCACTGGGACTGAGGAGTCATTGTCCAGCTGGCAGGAAGGTTGGCCACTGGTGGTCCATAGCTGAGTCCCTCTTTGGAGAATTGTCCTCCATTTGAGGGAAGTTGCTTTGTCCAAGGTTACATTTCCTCTGTGGAGGCAGCCCACACCCATAGACTGATTGATTTGGGGGATACAAAACGAGGACCTTTGCATAGATGGAACAAGTCCGAAGGACCAGTCCACCTCTGGGGCTCCTCATGCAACTGGCTGCAGTGGCTCCTGAAACTGGAGCACATTTCAGCTCTTCCCTCTGCTGGGTCCTGCTTCCCTCACCTCTTGCCAGTGCTATTCGTGAGTGTGCTCCTCAATAAAGCTTCTGCACGCAAATCTCAAAGTCTCTTTCCCAGGGAATGCAGCCTATGAGGACTAGCAAAAGGAACTCTTAAATGTATTTGGAAGAAGCCTTTGGAAGTATACCCATGTTAGTTACCGCTAACCTAAGTGAGTGTGAGTGACGAATCCCACCCAGTTAAAGGAAAAACTGGACAAAGTGAAGGAAAAACTGTGACATGAAATATAATTCCAAATACATTTACAATGATCTGTTACTTTCAGGAAAATACCTTCATTTGATCATAAAAAAAACAATATAATTTTTAGGAATGGAAAACCAGCACTCTTCTTCAAAAGTAAAAGTTGAATAACTATTAAAGAACCCTACCCTCTAGGAGTGAACTCTAGAGGACGGGGACTCATGGGGCTCTGCTGGAAGATGTGTGGCCCCAAGGTACCCAGAGCTTGGTCAGCTCTGTCCCTTTCCCCTAACACCTAGATTTTTCTATGAGAAATTATTCCCCTTCCACTGGATGTTTGTTCTATAGGAAGGAGAGATTCCCAGCACCTACCTCCAAGCACTCCCAGCATCAGGTGGTAGATCCTTCTGCAGGAGAGGAGAGGACAGCCCTTAGATATTTTGTTGAGGCTGAAATCCATGATAGAGAGGAACATATACGTATCAGAAGGTTATAGTTTCCCATGCTTACCTATGTGGACTTCCAGGTTTCAAAGACTTAGAAAAATAAACCCTCGAATTGTTCTGCATATATTGAATCTGAGGTCTATATGAACCTGAGGTCCAGGACTCTAAACACAGACTCATCCTGGAATAATAAAGAGCCCAGAAGACTTAGACGATGAGGCCCAATTGCCGTAGAGCCTTAGGCAGTCTCTGGACATTGAATACAACCCTGATGACGGCTTGTTTACTTGTCATTCATCTCTTTCTCAAAAAAGAATGCAAAACATGCAAAATGCTTTTGGTTTCTGGTTTTGTAATTGTTTGCAAGCCAGCTAGACAGTAATTTACTGTATTTTATTTTCTGTTTGGAGATGCTACAACTTCTCTAAAACGTTTTCTACATTTTTCTTCATTTGTTGTCTCATACTAGGAAATAATGCACATACCCGAGCCTGCATTTTCATCACCTTAGGGACCAGTAGAAGAGTCTATTTCCTAAAGAAGGAAGCAAGGATGGGGAGTAGGCGGAATGTGCTAAAAAACATGTTCCAGAGTTTGTTTCACCCACACAAATGGGAGGGGACTAAACGCTCTCTACCACAGAAGCAGCCAGCATGGTTTTATCTTGATCCACTCCACCTCTGTGGTTCAAAGTTCCACAACTGAGAAAATGGGCCGTGTAGTCTTTTTTAACATGGATCATGTAGAGCCAGGTTATTTTTAAATTCAATGAAGACATCTGGCCCAGAGACCTTAGACAGTAATATTGTCAAATGACTTCCCTTCTTCTTTGGTTTTTATATTTAGCATCCATCATAAGTAAGCCAGGGATAAATATAGTAAATAACCATCTAGGTAATTCCACATAGATTCCACTTCATGTAAGTGTCAGAGGTACTGTGTGGAAGCTGCTTCACCTTTCTGAATATCATAGGGGCAACAGTGATCCCACAGGACCAAGACTATTTTTAAAAATTGATTTTAAAATGATACTTCTGCCTTCTTGAGGTTCACTTATGTCCTGTGATGAGCAGGATCATTCTATGTCTCTCATGATTAAATTTTGGCATTAGATGCTCTAACTGGTCCATGTATCTGATTTTTCTTATCCCTAAGCAGAAGGTATAGTTATATACACCTGTAGCTGGAACCACAGTCCCTGTAGCTTTCCACAGGGGAACAGGAATACCTTACATACAAAGGGTTTCTAAAGCTCCATCCTTTTACCTTTGAGAAGGAAGACTGGCTCTCGAGCATAATATCACACTAGAACCAGTGCCAAACAGGTAGAGGGGCTGTCCTGATCAGAGAGAGAGAGAAGAATTAGGTTTTCCTCTTACTCTTCATGAATTTTATTAGCCTAGTTAAGTAGGGTAATCTAGGCATTTTATTAGGATACTGCTTTATAGATAAAATATGACTAAATCTCAACTTATAAATAAAGTGGAAGTGGACCTCTTAGAGTGATGCTGCGTTGGGGTGCTCAGAGCCCCCCATTGCAACTCCCCATCTTCTTCCCCTTCCCAGGTTGTTTCTGACACTACTCCTCAAGATTCTTGAGCACTGCAGAACCATGGATACCCTGGAAAACTGGAACATTCTGCTCTAATTAAACAATAATATCATATGGTTGTAGTCCTTATAGTTCCACCATGTGAAAAATTTAGACAGTGGGAGCCTCCTGGGAGGTGTGACTTGAGAAATGCCAATGATTTTCTGCCTTTTGGGACCCTGCTAGTCATCCTTCTTCCAGCACTATTTGGCATTTCTGTATTGGAATCACTTCTTTGGGTTAAGATGCTATTACTATTATGGGTCCCTATTAGAAAACAAAACAAAACAAAACTTTATTTAAAAGTATCACCATATTCCACTGGAATCCATCATTAAATGCAGAATGGAGATTTTTCCATGATGATACAGAGCTCAGATAATCCAGTCCCACCAGCAAAACTGAGTGTAAGTTAGAGGGCTGTTTTAGGTTATGACCTTGTGAAGTCAGCCAGTGGGCAGAGAGATGCTGATGTGGAGAGAGGCATGAAGAAACGGCTTAGACAGGACACACTGCTCAATGCAGCTGATTCTGCAGCTATGATGGGCCACCCTGTGTAACCATATGGCAAAGAAAGAATTGGGTGTTTTTACTAGTGAATACGTGAAAGACAAATGCTGTAAAGAAAAGGAAGATGGTGGCACGTAGTCCAGGCATTGTGTTACGATTTTGCCCAGGACTGGCTGGTTGGCATTTCCAAGTGCCCAGTGGAATTAATGGACATTAGTGAACTAATTTGTTACTGGTCCCTGAACAGTATGGTATTGTGTGTGGGATGAGGGTAAGTGTGGATGAGAGGAAGCTCTCTTAAATATGCAGAAGTAGGTTGGATGACATGACAGCTAGTTAATCAAAAATTTCAAGCTGTGGATTTATTAGGTTTGGGGTAAGGGCACTTCTTTTGAATCCTGTTTTAATATTCTATCTATTCCTTAAAAACAGTTATCAAATTTGTTTCCTCGTGTCTGTCTTTATTGATTACAAATGTTCCCAAATGTCAAGACCATGGAAAATGACAAAAAACTATCAGTTCCTTACATTAACAAGCACCACATTTACTCCAAAAGATTGCAAAGAATAGGGAAAAGAGAATCACCACACAGATGATTTAAATCATGTCATTTATAAAGATGTAGAGAAACAGACTTTGGTTGGGGTGCAAGCTGCTTGGATTTGAATTTAAAGATGGACAGTTTTTCTACGGGGTTGGCATTTTGTCTTCCTGAAGCCAGAATAGATTCCATCCAGATGCTTTATGTTTTTGCCCTGAGAGCAAACATTTATATGGGAACTGAGCTGAAGGAACTGAACAAAGCAACCTTATAAATTCTAAATTTGGGTGATTGCATCACTGAAGTCCTAAACATACTACAAGTCAAATCCAGCTTTTATTTTTACTGAGCATTTGCAACTAATTCCCACTGATCAAAGACAATTTAGTCTCTCTCTCTCTCTTTTTTTCAGTCTTTCTTTTTGGCAAATAAATTGTATTCTGGAAGGATGACATGGGAATCACTGGTCTTCCCAACAGCTGCATGATTCCACTGTTGCAATGGGAATGTGGAATGGGGGAAGGTAGTGCATTTGGGAAATTCATTAAGCGACTGTATTCTTTAAATGTTGGGAGGAAATAATTTAGACCTTTTTTGTTAATATAATAATTTACAATGGTGTCATTATTAGAGTTTGCTTTAGCCTGGGACAAAATTTTATATTTATATAAAATGAAAATTACCTACTACTTATATGATAAAATATGAATCTTAGTTGTAGTTATTAGTAAGATGTGGGGTTACAGAATCTCCACTTTTTTCTTTGCTAATTAACTTGCACAGTCTGGGGTATGGCCAGAGGAGGGAGAGGTGACCCAAGGTGGAGACGGTGCCTGTGTAAGGCAGGCAGCTTAAGTAGAAGGTTAAGCTTGAGGCTGGAACTAAGACACCCAGGTCTTATTCCTGATCATCTCAGGTATTTCATTTCTTTATCTGTAAAATGAGGAAGACACTATCCTTATGGTGAATCCAGGGACAAATCTATATTTTTGAAGGTCCAGAACTTACACATTCTGAGAGATCCTCTTTAAGAAAAAGAATATAAATATTATAAGTTCTAAGTTGGGTATAAGGCATTGGAATGGGCCATTACAATTAAAGGGTCCTGAAGCTTAAGCTTTATTAACTTCATGGTAAATCCACATCTGGTTGTGCTGATGAAACTGAGGGAGGGAATGAGGACTCTCAGAAGTTGCCCCATCATCCATCAAAGACCTGCCACTAGTGCTGGTGGGGCTGCCTTTCCGAGGGAGGCAGTAAGGTCTTCCCTAGAACTGGAAAGGGCAGAGCAGGAGACTGCTGTTTGCTGACAACTGAAGGTTGTTCCCAGGAATTTTAAGGTGGTGTCCCATCATGAGTCTCCACTGATAAGGCGACCTCTGTTTTATAAACATGATTACTCACAGGTACAATTTTCCTAGGTGGGGATGATTACGTGTTTGAACTCCTGTTTCAGGCCTCCTGGGAGTAGTAAATAACCATGAAGTGGTTACCACCACTTTCTTGCTGGTATATATTTCTAGAGTATACCCTCATTTGGATGCTGTTTATTTTGAAAATCCATTTTGTGGATTTTCAAACAGGCTAGATTCTCTGAGGAATTATTATTAGTCCTGGGCCTCACCAGACATGGGAATTGCGTGGGGAGGAGAAGGATTTCTAAAAAGAGAGACAGAAGATTCTATCTCAGATCAGGGCTCTTTTGCAGAGAAATTCTCCTCTACAGACACTGTGACTTTTTCTTCTCTGCTGTGCCTCAACCTCTTCTACTATCAAACACACACACACACACACACACATTCCTCACACACACACACAAACACACATACATTCCTCACAGGTAGTAATAAAAAAATCACTAGGATCCAGTAGCATTTGGACGCTTAAGTCTCTCAAAAACCTCTTCAAAGCCCTGGGCAAGAAGGCAGTTCTCTTTCTCCCCAGATTCATCTCAACCAATTCCGTATTTAGAAATGTGATCTGTTGAGACCAGCATGGATCTGTTATGCTCTGGATCTACAGTGACTTAATATGTATTTCTTTTTTGAAACCATTAAGAACCATGTGGTTACTTCCCCCAAAGGTGAGGCATTTCTAAACACGATTAAGTGGAGGCTTTTGATTTGAAGGCTTATGTAAAGGGAACAGCTCTGGGCTCTCTCAAAGCTTTCCAGCCTGGTAATCAAACCAGACTCACTGCCATTCTGGTGACTGCTCCTAGAAGCTTAGAAACACTAACTGTGCTGGTGAAGGCTTAGAATACATTGAAATAGGCCTGTCAAGTGTCAGTTTATACAGGAGGCGATGGAGTATGTGTTGACATCACGTAATCAAAAGGAAAAAAATTACACCATGTGTCTTGCCTGGGAAAAATAGACTGAAGCTTAGCAAGTTGTATTTCATGCTCCCTGAACAGAGCTGCAATATCTTCCTGTATTTATTCATTGAGCGCCTATTTAACTACATGGTGGTAGTTTACAAATAAAGTGTGGGGCTGTTTTGTGTGCTTTTAAAGACATCAGCTCTGGTGGATCAGATCAAATCCAGTCCACTTCAGCAGGTACTAACTTGTTTAAGAAAACCAGCTGTCAACAGGAAAGGGTTGTCAACAGGCTCAGAGGGTTCACCAAGTTAATCATTACTTTGGTAGGCCCTGGGAAATTCGCTGCTTGATTTTTCAGTGACATGTAGGGCAAATGCAGAAAGGCAGCACCTTCCATCAATTAGGAATCAATTATGAAACTGATTGAGGTGTTTTTTAAATTACCCAAGTAGATGGAGGTTCAGGGAACGGCAGATACCTTAAGGTCTTAACTAAAGGAGCACACGGTGTACGGATAAGGGGAAAGGAGTTCAGAGCAGGCAAGAAGGCCTGGGAAACATGGCTTCTCTCCTTCTAGACTGCAGACTGAACAGCGTCCCCTCCTCACCTGCCTCCCTGGAGACATTTATGTTCTGGTGGCTGTCATTGAGTTTTCTCTCGGGGGTTACCCGGTAGGGTCACAAGCAAAGCTACTACAGAAATCTACTCAATGACCTTGCCCTCCCCTGGAACTTCCAGCCTCTCCTGGAAAAGCCTTTCATGAATTACTATTAATTTCAGACATGCAGTGCAAATGCCAAATGCATACCCCATAAGATGGTTCTGATGTTGTTTCTAAACATTTTTCACCCACATTGGTATTCACAAGGAATTTGTTCTGTAAACCCCCAATATTATCAGCTTGGTGTCCAATTGCCTAAGAGTCAACATTTTCCTGGAAGGAATTTTGAAAGAATACCCCCTTGGTCAGCCCCAAGGGTTATTTCTGTTCTATTGATATATTTTTAAACAGTTTAGTTGTGAAATATAACATACCCACTAAAAAATGGGTAAGGCATTGCCATAGATATTTTCTTAGTTAATTCAGGAAGATTCCTGGAAGGAAGATGAAATAGAATCATAATCAATGTACCAACCAAAGGCTATTTTGCATTTTGTTTTAGTTAGTGGAGGCAGAAATTGGTGGAAAGGGACCAGGGGAAGATATCATTTTGACTCTGCTGATCTGCTCTGTCAGTGAAAATCAGGTCCTTCTCAAGCATGATATGTCTCAAATTTGTGGGGTGTTGCTTAGTAAGTAAATCAGGATGACAGTTATTTTTTTTTATCTAAGAAGAGAACTAGACCAAAGTTATAACCAAACACAGCACTCAGACAAGACACCTCTCACTGCACAGTTTTCATGCAAAATGCTGGCTTGAATGGGAGGTTTATTAGATCAAAGAGAAGTTACAGGAAACGAGAAACAAGGTGCATATGTTATAGTTCAAAAGGTTTGCATAAAGAAATTTAAATAAGAATGCTTAGTGGGATGAAGTCATAATGTGGCTTTTAAGGGCATATATTTCGGGGTCAGAGTGCTTGATTTAGAGACGCAGTCCTACCACTTTTCTAGCTGCATAACACTGGGTGATTTGTCTATTATCCAAGCCTTAGTTTTCTTAGTTATCTAATGAGGGTGGTAATACACATATCACATAAGGAATGATACATGTAGGGACCCCATGTAAAATCTTAGCACAGTGGCTGGCACTTAGTAAGAACTCAGTAAATGTAAGTTGCTGCTATTAGTACTAGTACTACTAGTACTAGTACTGCTGCTACTGTGGGGCTTCTCAGAGCCCCCAGTATGCTAATGAATGCCTTGAATTTGCAGAAGAAGCCTGTAGAGCTCAGTCTGTCCAAGACTTACTTAAACCACTAACCCTTTTTCCATAGAACATTTGGCTGGATTCATGTTTTCTGGAATACCGTTTAGGAAATATTGTGACAGACATATCTCCATGGGATCCTGACTCATAGTCTTTAACATTTGATGGAGCAATTCCTCTCACTTCTCTCTACCTACTCAAATTCTCTGCATTTTGTTCAGCTCAACTCCTGCCCTCTCTCCAAGAGCCAGCTTTCACCTCCCTGGCCAGCACTCACCTCCTTTCTCTCAATTCAGTTGGCCCATGTCACTTGCACTGTATTGTCACTTGGACTTTTTGTCTTGGTATTGCCATTGCTTTGATGAATTTCTTGTCACACTCAACTTGTCTTCTTTGATTTTATTTTATGTAGTAAGTCTTCAGCTTAGCAACGCTTCACTGACCAGTCTTAGATCTGCTGTGTTCGCTCAATACCTAATTGAGTGCAGTAGAAATCTTGCATTGGAAGTTGATTTCCCCTGCAGTTAAGTCTGAAGCCTCACTCATCACCTGCCCCAACTTCTTCCAGAGCCAGTGTTCTTAGTTTTTAGTCCAGTTGTGGTAAGTTATCTCTCCTTCTGATGTCTTTCCTAACCCACAGGACAGTGTCTGTTACCAAACTCAGGTGTGGCTGCTCACTGCTCAAAAGCCAATAATTGAGAAGCAAATGTTGTAAGAAAGGAAAGTTGCTTTAGTCCAAAAGCCAGCAATCTGGGGAGAAGGTGGACTCATGTCCCAAGAACAACTCCAAAAATTCTGCTCTGCCATGATGACTTTTAAAGGGAAAAAGGGGAAATAATCTCAGTTAAATATTAAAGAGGTCATATTTGTCATTTTTCCATTGTGTGCAGACCTGCTGACTTCTCCTGATCTTCCTTTGGATGCTCCCCTGCCCATGTGGTCCACCTGCAAATTTACCAAGGGGAAGCTAGGGGTAGATAGTCATTTTTAAACTACTTAATTCTTCATTATTACTCCTTCTAATCCAGGAAAGGAATCAACAGGTTAGGCAAGGCATTGTGTACATTCAGTAAAGCAAACATCAGGAGTTAGGTTAAATGCAACCTAGTGATATCATTTTTATGATTAAGGTCTGATAAAAACAGAGATGAACAAACAGAAAAGGGACAAAATTGTGGCTTACATATCTACTGTACAAAAACCTAGATTGCTGAGAAGACCATGTTTCCCTTTTTATTACAAATCTTTTCTCTGAAGTCAATATTTCATTCTGTTTCTTGGTAATATATATTTTCTCTCTCTTTAACTAATTCTATTCTTTATATTTCCTAGTGAGGCTTTGGTTTAACCATATTTAATGGACCATTATTTGCCTTACTGTGCCTAAAAATTGTGCTGATGGAGGAGAGCTGATTACAAGAATAGATGTAATACAAGTTCATTAAAGAGATTCAGAACACAGGCTCTTGAACTAAGAAAATGTGGGGTTAACTCCATCATTTACTAGCTGTGTGACCTTGGGCAAGTTAACTAAACTCTCTCTGCTATAGTTTCACCATGTGTAAAATGGGCCACCTCATAAGGTTGCTGTCAGCATTAAACAAGACAATGAAAGTCTATCTTTTAGCACAGCACTGTGCACCCAGTAAGGTTCATAGTCACGGCCCAGATTTAAGACACATTCTCTGCTTTCTTGAATCTCGCCATCTGAAGCAGAAGCAGAGGGGGCTTTAGAAGGAGGAAAGATGTGAGCAGGAATTGCAGATGTATAAGGGAGAATTGAAAAGGCTGGTTCTACTGGGCACAGGGTGAGAGATGAGGTTGGCATCATGATTGGAGACACATAGTAGAGGGTTTTGAATCCCAAATTATGGAATTTTATAGACAATGGATTAAACATTTTTAAACAAAATAGTAATACGTTCAGCTCTGTGTTTCAGGAAGCTAACTTTGGGAATACTAAGGAGGAGGAATTGGAGCAGAGAGATCAATTAAGAGATTAAGATCCACCATTCAGATTTTTTTTTCTATTTCCCCTGGTTCAGTTTCTTTTTACATAATGGGAATAAGTTTTTCATGCAACTTCCATTGATAATCCTTGATGAGACTCTCCTTGGACTTTTTAATCTTTCTCTATCTGACTAGGTCTATTTGGTTCACCTGACTCCCAAGAATGTATCCAGAAACAAAACAGATCATACGTTTTCCATTTTATTTATAACCCTCGACTCCCATAGCTGCTGCCCACTACCATAATATTGCTTCAGAGGATCACTGACCATCATTTCTTCCACTTTGTGCTATGTGTTCTTGGTTGAGTGCTCAATTCTAAGGGTAAGTGCTTTATTTATACTCAAAACAGAAAGTACATAAAAAGAAAGTTATCAATAACTGTTGGTACCTTGATTACAATAGATGCTTAACCCCGGGGAAGCAGGGCTGGCATTCTGTTCTGAAACCCTCTGAAACAAAAAACCTATTTACACCAGATGCAGTTGCCCGGTGCAAACTTTCAATCCAGTTAGATGCACAGGAGTGTCTACTGATGACCTTTCAGCTGCTTGTCAGCACCTTCCTATTAAACTCTAAGTCTGCTTGAAATAGAGCACCAATACCTCCGGGCACCTCACTTTTTGAAAAACAAACTAAATCATCAGATAAGACCATGGGGACTTGGGATTTATCTAATGCTACACACTCTTTTTAAAATTGATTCACTTTTCTGCCAACCCAAAATGTCCATGAAATAGCCTAGCTGCTCTGCTACAAGAACAATTATTATACTGCCTGAGGTGACTTGTATGGTCTCAAGGCCTTGCAAACATCCATTTATACTGAGATGGATTGAAGATAAAGCAGACATGAGTTGGCACTTTGGGCAGACAATGATTGTCAGACATGCCACATTGTGACAGCGGGAGCACAGCCCCATGGCCTGACGGGAGAACACACTTCCGTATTTCCCGCAGATCAGTATGCATGCAAATGTGCTCAATTTTGTCCAAAGACAAATACCGTAAGGGTCCAAAAGCCCTTCAAATCGGAATTGTCTGATTTTTCAAACCGACAGACTTGAAGTCTGTAAGCAAACATGGAAGTCCCCGTGGAAACTTCAATTCACCTGTGCTGTATCTTTCCCTATAATCTAATGCCAAGCTGCAAGTGACTGTAATTCAAGATATACATAATTGCAACTCACCCAGAAGAGATTATTTTTTGAGTGCTTCAAAATGAGAAAATATGCATATTCCTTTTCACGTTTCATTGAAAGAAAGTTGATTTAAATAAATGCACAGGCATATATACTGTAGGGATTGATTTACCCCAAACAAAATGTACTATTGACATCTGTAGAAATGTAAATAGTAATTTATTTCTCAGATTAATATTATCTCATTAGTGATGTCATTAACTAAAAGTAGAAATATCACTTCAGTCGCCATTTTGTAATTTCTCTATAAAATTCCTGTTCATGTTTGGACTTATAAGACAAAATGGGTTTTTAAGTTTGAACTAGATGTATTTGTATTGTCTAGTTACAAATTAGTTCCCAGTGATTCATGAGATCATCATAGGCAAATGTGAGAGATCCCTTTGGGGCATCATAATACACTTCTTAACAGGGAAATAAGTATTAACATCTGAAGCCATAAGAGCAGGAACATCTATATTTCAAGGAAAAACTGACACCGGAAATTTCAATCCTATCATAAAAATGAGTTGCAAAAAATTTACACTCCAGAGTGACCACTCAAAACATTAAAGACAAGAGTGGATCCTATTCAGTCAAAATGTTTATTCTCTTTTTTAGTCAAACTGAACACTTCTGTGGAATAAAAATAGTGTAAAAGTTTGAACTGAATTCCAAATCAGCCAGAATAATCAATCTTTAAGCCTATGTTTTATATGTAGGAGTTTGGGTAAAAACGGTAAGGACAAAATTACATCAAGTCTTTGACTTTGGTTTCAGTGAGTCATGCCAATCCCCCTTTGTCACAAAACAGAAAATCATAAGTTCATCACAGATCAATGATTTCAGAGCAGTAAATACTCATCCTGCCCAAACCACTCAGTTCCCAGATTATTTGGAGTCTTGACATTACCTCTGAGGATTTACTTGGGTCTTGAGAGAGGGGATAGGCCTCCCACTACAGTGAAAAATAAACCAAGTCATTTCGTTCAGATTCCGGTCTTAAAAATTCAAAGGTCTTCTGTGGTGCTTAAGGAATCCCCAGTTCATTCTAGATTTGAACCTTCCAAATGTCCAAGGGACTTATGGTGGATGAGAGCCATGGGAACCTACAGCCAAATGCTACTGGGAAGTACCCTAGAAAAGGCCCAAATTTGGTTTTCGTCAATCTGAATCTCAGTGACCTGCCTTCTACTTTCAGCATTGAAAGCTGACCAAATTAGAATGTTATTACTAGCAATCAGAGCAGCTTTTTTTTTTTTTAATTGCACTTTGGACTTCAATTTCTGCCAAGGATTAGATGCTGAATTGGAATTAACCTCTCCCTTGCCCATAATCTGAGTGCACTTTGTTTCTACAGTTTATGAACTACTAATTACAGTCTGCATTCATTAGCTTAGAAACACAGATCTGCCCATATAATTCTTCAAATCTTCAGTATTTCTTGGCTTGGTATTTAATACATTTCCTTCAATATTTCTTGGCTTGGTATTTAATACACTTCCTTCAATATGTCTTGGCTTGGTATTTAATACACTTCTTAATCAGGCCTAGTCCTGTACCTTTACCATCTCTTTTCAGTTTTCTCAACACAAACTTGATTTCTCAGCCATATCAGGTTATTTGCTGTTTCCAAACTTGACATCATTTGATGCCTTTGCTTGTGCTGTTCCCTCTGCCATTGTCCATCTTATCACTGATATTCATCTTTCAAAGTTGATCACAAATGTTAGCTACTCCCATACACACTTTCTCAACTCCTGGAGACAAAATTAATGAACCCCCTAGCGTTGTTACTATGTAATAACTAGTGAGATAGGAGAGCTTATTGTTTCCTGTGCTGAAGCTTGTATTCTTTGAGGTCTGATAACATTTCCCTGGGTAGGTGGTGATTCAGTATCTGAGAGGTCAGGACGTATGAAGGTTCCTTCATGTTCATGATGAGTCATGAAAATAATGATAGTAAGTGAGGTGCAGAGGAAGACAGAGCTAGGGGTTAAGGTTTCCTATGAATGAGGAGAGTGACCAGGAGGTTGGCAGATGACTATACCACTTAAGAGTACAAGAGTGACATATTTGCATGGTGTGAGTTTCAAGAGAGCCGTGGTTTTGGCAGGAAGTGTGGGGTGGTGTTGCTCTGACACATGAGTGAGGAAATAAAAGCCTTCTCCCTGTGAGCAGTCTTCAAAGCAGTACTTAGAGGACACTTGGGTTTTACTTAAGACAAGAAGTGAGGAGAATCTTCTGAGAAAGGATGGAGGGTAGAGAGGAATTTCAGTTGACTGAGGTTTGAGAGGGAGGGGAAAGGAGAAGGAGGGGGTCAGACTAAGTGCACAGACAAGGATAAAGATGGAGTCAGGGAGGGGAGGGTGGATTTTTTTTTTTTTTTTTTCTTTTTGCGGTATGCGGGCCTCTCACTGTTGTGGCCTCTCCCGTTGCGGAGCACAGGCTCCGGATGCGCAGGCCCAGTGGCCATGGCTCACGGGCCCAGCCGCTCCGCGGCATATGGGATCCTCCCAGACCGGGGCACGAACCCGTATCCCCTGTATCGGCAGGCGGACTCTCAACCACTGCGCCACCAGGGAGGCCCGTGGGGAGGGTGGATTTTAAATGGCAACCAAGAGGATGGGAGTGTGAGGCATAGCACATTGGTCTTGATGGTCTCTGCTATGTGCCTGGGCAACTGGACCAATTAGCACGGTCTCAAAATCTTCCCTCTGATACAATGGCTCGCAGAACGAGGACTCTCTGCGACTTCTTGGAGGTTGATGGTTCATGTGGTCTAGAACTTAATCCTGGCTCTGTCTTGGGGTGTGTACAAATGCAGCCCATAGGTGCACCTCACCAGACTTCTATCCCCTTGCATATAATTCAAGAAGATTAGATCCAATAATCCTGGATATTGACTCTAGCTATTATTCTATGAAAAGTTTTGTTTATCTTTTCACTGAGTTTAGGAAGTCCATGTTTCTTGAGTTATTTTGCCAATTGAAAGAGGGCTACTTCCTAAAGACTAAACGAAAAATATATTATTTTCTTCACCTTCATGCAAGAAGAATTTATTGAGCACCTGATTTAGGTCTCACTTGATGTGTCATAGAAGAAATGGATAAATTCTGTTCTCTCTAAGATCTTTCAAACTGTTTGGAGAGGTGATATATGCCCAGGAATAAACGGTGAATGTTGAAGACAAGTATCTTCATGCAAACATTTAAATGAGGCTCACCTCACCCAGGTCCACTTCTTGCTTAGACTCTTGACTAAAAGATATTTCACAACTTAAAGTTGAGAGTTATGTTTTATTCAGCGGGTATTTTTAGGGTTTCAAGCCCGGGAGGCAGCATCTCAAGTAACATTGAGAGAACTGCTCCGAGGAGGTGAGGGGGGAGCTAGGATGTATAGGAGTTTTGCAACAAAGGACAGGTAGTCAGAATCAAAGATTACTGTTAATTAAAGAAAACCAGGAATCCTAAATTAAGGAATTGAGCGCTTTTCTATGTATGGGAAGATGGAAGAGTCTGAGCTCACTGAAATCATTCCTTTGATATGCAACTCAGCTCTCTGGGGACAGTATCCTGTGTTTTCACATCCTGAATTTCCTCAGGGCTCACCTTAGGGAGTCGCTGCAGTCTGGTGGCTGCTAGATGGCAGGTATTCTTTCCTTCCTGAGTTCCCTCAGGGCTCTCCAGCCTACCAGCTCACCTTAGGTGGTGGTTGCATGGCTGCAGTCACTGATCACTGTGATATCCTTTGTTTACTGATATGGCAGGCAATATTCCATTTATCAGACCAATCCCTTAACATTCACCATTTTTATTTGGCCCTCAATATCTTATAGGGACTAATTGGGAAGTTCAGGATTTATGTCTAAAGTTCTTGAAGATTCTAGTGGTAGGGTCAGATTTAAAGTGTCTTGGCCTCAAGATAATACAATTTTAATGTCAGAGACAGAGCTGGAGAAATATGCACATAGCTTCCTCCTCTCCTTTCCTTTGACCAGTTTATTTTCCTCTGAGAAAGTTCGAAAGTAGGAAGTGAGAAGATATTTCTTGGTCCCTGTTCATAGGAGGGGGAAAAAATCCAGGGAACTTGCATATGACTGATCCTAAGAATTGTTGCTTAGGTGATCAGCACCTTGCTACTATGTAATCATAGCAGAGAAGCCCAAGACAGAGGTCAGGAGACTTTTGTTTTAAAGATTTGCTCAGATGTTAATCCACTGCGTGACTTATTAAAAGTCATCTCTTGACACTAGGCTTTCCTCCTTGGAAAAATGAGAGGTTTGGATAAGAGAGTCTATACTATAACCCCTTTCAGCTTGAACATCTGTGGTTCCAGAAGTCCACCTTTGAAGTGCTGGGATCAGTGGGAAACTGACTTTGGGATCTTTAAATGCCTTGGTGTTCTCAAAACAATTGATACATTGGATCTTTCTATCCAAATTCAAAATTCATTTTTAAATTGTAAAACATTGTTCAAAAATTTTTTGGAATGATTTTTGTCCCTATGCTTAGACAAATGTGCCTAGAAAGGGAGAGAGGTGAGAAAGGGGGCAAGATACAGAATTCAACAATACTGATAATTTATGCATAACGTTGTTTTGTTTTATTGAAAGCACATCCTTGAATCTCTGGAAACCTGAGGAAGAAAATATGATATGTGTTTTAGAACTGGCTCCAGATGAATTCATGAGCAGCCGGCTATGAGGAAGTATGTGTCAGCATTTTTTTAAAATTAATTTTTATTGGAATATAGTTGATGTACAATGTTGTATTAGTTTCTGCTGTACAGCAAAGTGAATCAGTTATACATATACATATATCCACTCTTTTTTAGATTCTTTTCCCATATAGGTCATTATAGAGTATTGAGTAAATTTCCTTGTCCTGTGCCCTCCATCACCTTGTGGTTTGCCATATCCCACAGGCCACCAACTGGTCATCCCTGGTTAGGAAAACACTGCTAGTGAATGAGGTTGTCTATTGGGTCACAAAGAAAGAGGCCATGCCACAATCTGGACATTTCTAATGAATAGTCATTTAAATTTATTTACTTTATAGTTTCAGCCGTTCATACAGTTATTTGTCTGTGTCACTTTAGGGAAGTTATTTAATTGTTTAGAGCAGGGGTCCCCAATCCCCGGGCCACGGACTGCTACAGGTCCGCGGCCTGTTAAGAACTGGGCTGCACAGCAGGAGGTGAGCGGCGGGCGAGAGAGCGAAGCTTCATCTGCTGCTCCCCATCGCTCCCCATCGCTCCCCATCGCTTGCATAATTGCTTGAACATCTCTCACATTACCTCCTAAGCCATCCCCCTCCTCCAATTGTCTTCCACGAAAGTGGTCCCTGGTGCCAAAAAGGTTGGGGAACTGCTGGTTTAGAGCTTCCATGCCTTCATCTGTTCAAGTAAGCACATCAGCTTCAGAGGGTTGTTGTGAGAGTTTTAGGCGATGATGCCTGTGAAAACATATTTTAAACTGTTAAACACCATAGACATGTGGGTTATTATATCCCATTGGACAAGTAATGGCCAAGAAATTTATTTTTCTTTCCTAAAACCTCAAAAACAATAATTTTATCTACACCATATCTTTTTCTCATCATTGTCTTGTGAAGTGTAATCTACTCCATCTACTTTTAGTAAATTTGCCAATTTGGTAGCTTTGGATCAGATTGGACAAATTTTCTGTAAATCCATTCTGAGCAGGACTCTGTTATCGTTGGAATCCCAGATCATTAATTGATGCTTGCAGCTGCCAAGATTTTACCGCAATTGAGGAAATAACCGTGGAAATCAGACTCACACCTGAATTCCTTTAGATTTGTTCATTTAAATCTGATCCTCAAAGAATTTGTTTTACTCATTATTCTACCTAATTTGCCAAAAATAAATCAGGAACGAGTCAGCACTCAAATCCTGGGGTAATTGGAGCTTTCAATGTCAGCAGTAGCATTCACATCTATTCCATCACGAGTGCCTGCTAGTTCTGCTAGAGTGTGTGTGTTGGAAATATGAACTAAGAGGGTTCATTTGCCTGCAATTACAAGTATTGTTTGGGGGTATTTTTAGTTCATCTGTAAATGGATATAAAATGCTGCTATCTAATAGAAATAAAAGGCTATTTGTTTTCAGATATCAATCTCACCTGAAGAAGACAGGATGAGAAATAGACTGGAGGAATATATCCTAATTTATCACCATAGAAATATGGGTAGTATCTTTCAAAACTAAATGCTTTTGATGCAACAATCTTGGGGGACAAATAAGCATATGGATATAACCTCAGAATAATGATAGAATGACGTGTATTCTGACATTAGTTAATTAATGATTCTTTACAAGAGTAAGGAAAGGAACAAACATATGACTGAGGACAGATTTCATTGTGTTGACTTGATAGCCAGCAATGGTACCCTGTCTACTTGAAATCTGTGCAGTATTTTGTTATGAATAACTGTCAGGAAACAAGATAAGAGATGGGGATTCAGGCAAGTAAAACTTTCATTTACTCAGTAAAAATTGTTTAGGTGTTGGATGTTAGGGAGCCTGATTCTTATTTAGGGTCTGAGCAGAAGGAACTTCACACAGAGCACGGCAGGCAAGGGACCAGTTCACCTTCTGCCCTGTACTTTGGGAACTGGTTCCGTACTGGTGGCTTCTCCTCACTCATCCACTTAGTCACCAGCAGAGATGATAGAACAGCACAGAAGCTGTGGGGCTGGCGAAAGATTCTGTACCCCAGTTCTCACTTGTGGGTTTTTCCCTTGCACCACTAAAGAATTCTCAGATACCAGCTGTGTGTCCTATAATTCAACTTAGTTCTGACCTATCTACCTAGAGACACCATCAGATGCCACAGGTTAAAGGCTTAGTCTCACAAGACTGCCCTCCACTTCAGATGCCATTCACAAATCCAAGCTGTTATCTGTATTTCTGACCTACTGGCTATAAATCTGAGGTTCCCATGACCCCCTCCTTGGGTTCAATTAATTTGCTAGAGTGGCTCACAGACTCAGGAAACCAGTTTGCTCACTAGGTCACCCATTTACTACAAAGGGTATCAATCAACCCCCAGATAAAGAGATACTTAGGTCCCAAAAAAAGGAGCTTCTGTCCTTGTGGAGATTGGGGCCCAATGCAGTGGCACATGGAAACATTCTGTTTCCCCAACGTGGAATCTCTCAGAACCCACTTTTTTTTTGGTTTTAATGAAGGTCTCATTACATAGGCCTGATTGATTATTATTATTATTATTTATTATTATTATTTTTTTGCAGTACGCAGGCCTCTCACTGTTGTGGGCTCTCCCATTGTGGAGCACAGGCTCCGGACCCGCAGGCTCAGCAGCCATGGCTCACGGGCCCAGTGGCTCCGCGGCATGTGGGATCTTCCCGGTCTGAGGCACGAACCCATGTCCCCTTCATTAGCAGGCGGACTCTCAACCACTGTGCCACCGGGGAAGCCCTGATTGATTATTATTATTCGCTATTGGTAACAATTCAATTTCTACCCCTTTTCCGTTCCCCAGACCTCAGGGGTTGAGACTGAAAGTTCCAGCCCTCTAATCACAGCTTGGTTCCTTTGGTGATCAGCCCCACCTTTAGATGGAGTCCAAAAGTTACCTCATTCACATAACAAAAGACACCTTTATGATTCTCATCACTTAGGAAGTCTGAAAGGTTTCAGGAGCTCTGTGCCAGAACTGGGACAATGATCAAATACACATTTCACAGTACCACACTGGCCCTGGGACCTTGGGCGTACCACAGATGGACAGAAAGCAGAGGAGAGGGGCCCTGTGGACAAGTGACCTTGAACACCAGTAAAGTGTCTCAGCTGTGGTCAGGACAACACCGGTAAGATCAGCTACTTCTCCCTGGGGGAGGAAAGAGAAGAGTGGAGAGCCAGAGACAGGGCGTAGGCTCAGACCAGTGCCCACTATGGGGTGGAGGAGAGATGGCAGCGCCCCCCATCCCACCCAGATTCCAGGGATGAACTCTCTGGAAGAGACAGAAATACTCAAGAACAGGTTCCTGCCTTAAAGAAGCTAATCAACCTGTGAAAGCAAACACCACATGTTGATTTTTATTTTTTGCACAGAATTAAGACAAAAAAATTTCTATACCTTCTAAAAAATAGCATCCAAAAAAAAATGTCTGTGGCATTTACATGTCTATTTAAAAATGTCTGTGGCTTTAGACCAAAGTCTTTAAGAGGGATTGGAGGAAATTCTAAGTGGACAGGTTGGCTTTTGGGGGGAAGTCTGTATTCCTTTGGTCTCTTTTGCTCCATTTTGGTTTCAAGATAAGAAGGACAATATTTTCTTTGACAAAATCAACAGATTCATTCTGATAATGAGACATAATATTTGAATTGAGGACAGACCTAAATATTGCAAGCTGGCTAACCTCTTTTTTCTGTAGGCCATGACCTGTAGCAGCTGAACCAGTACCCTGCCCTTGCCCAGCTGTTAGCTCCAGTTATTTGTTCCAACAGGTTAATGCAGAGAATTGTTGCCCTATTATTAGAAATGGAATGGTGATCTTTAATAGAAGTCTTAATTGACACCCAAACTTAGATAACACAATATTAAATGCTGTGGTCTTTTATAACAAGTGATTACTATGGTTCTGTAAGGAAAATATCCACAAGATTTTCTGAATCCTTTCATTTGCATCCAAATATATGGCTGTCAAATTGATATTGGGTGCAATGAAATTAAATGGCAGTGTTCTGTGCTGCTTTCTACAAGGAGTCTGTTGCTTAGAATATATAGGAATTGCCAGGCAGCACAATGTTTCCACCAAATGGGGGAAGAGCAGATGACTCAGACAGAGACTTTTCATGCTACTGGAGTTTAAAGTCTGTCCCCTGCCAAGTGTCCTGTCCCCTCAGCTTTCCACTCTATGTAGGGTATGCTGAACCCCCCCCAGACCTGAATGATAAAAATCCCTTAGATGATTCGACAGAGAGCTGCAGCCTCACACACCTGTAATGAGCAGGGCATATGGAAAGGAATTAAGAGTCTCTGCAGAAACTCTCTGAGGCAAAATCATTTTTCGAAGATTGTTTGGAGACACTGTGACCTTAAAGTAATAGACTTCCCAAAGGAAGAAGAAGCCCAAGACATGAGACAAAAACAGCGACTCTGGAGAGCAGACAGAACCAGAAAAAGATGAGTTAGGGATGATTACCACTAAAACTAGTAAGAAAGAACCAGAGATTAGTGTCAAAATCCACTGTGTACTCTTTTTTTTTTTTTTTTTTTTTTTTGCGCTACACCGGCCTCTCACTGTTGTGGCCTCTCCCGCTGCGGAGCACGGGCTCTGGACGCGCAGGCTCAGCGGCCATGGCTCATGGGCCCAGCCGCTCCACGGCATGTGGGATCTTCCTGGACCGGGGCACGAACCTGTGTCCCCTGCACCGGCAGGCAGACTCTCAACCACTGCGCCACTAGGGAAGCCCATGTACTCTTTAATTATGTGAAACTTTGTTTATTTCTCACTGGGTATGGATTTTGTCATTATCAACAAAAACTTTTGATGTCTTCATAAAGACCAGGTTAAAAACCCCTTCCATTGTTAGTAAAAAGGGACGCTTTTCCCAAGATCCCTGTCCTTTAGAGCCAAGAGCATTGTGCCTAGAGTTGGCAAAGCCAGATGAGCAGTCCCTTAGAGAATTCTGACCTAATGAGGTTTCCAGAAATATGGGTAGAACGGGCATCAGCAAGCTATGGTCCATGGGCCAAATCTGTCTTAAACAAAGTTTAACTGGACCACATCTACTCATTTATTTATGTATTATCTATGGCTGCCTTTGTGCTGCAAGGGCCAAGTTGAATAGGTGTGACAGAGACCATATGACCCACAAAGCTGAAAATATTTCTATCTGGCTCTTTCTAGAAAAAGTTTGCAAACCCCTGGGATTGACTCACATGAAACATCACTTGTCACAAAGCAGCAGCCAAACACCTACGATGAGAACCATAGACATGCATCCATTCATTCATTCTTTTTTGTTCATTTACAAACATTCATTGGGCACCTACTATGTGCCAGGCACTATTCTGGGATGCTTAAGTGAACAAAAAAGACAAAAATTCCTTTCTTCATGGAGCTTACTTTCTCATGGGGAAAGACAGACCGTAAATAATAAACAAAATAAGTGTGACATACTGTAGAAAATGCTAAGTGCTGAGGAAAAAAATAGAGCAGGTGTACATGGATGGGAGCCCTTGGAAAGGGCTGCAAGTTGTGGGAGACTATTTAGGAGGTGACATCTGAATGAAGATGTGAAGGAGCTTGAGCTCTGCAGATCTAGGGGAAGAGTGTTTCAGGCCAGGGAACAGCCAGTGCAAAGGCCCTGGGTAACCTCTACAGGATCCTGCCTTATAGCCATTAGCTCAGGAACACAGGTTGGTTTTCCAGATACATGAAATTAATCTCCAAATTCCACCCCCCTAGACCCAGGCAATTCTTTTTTTAATCTTATTTATTTATTTAGGCTACGACGGGTCTTAGTTGTGGCATGTGGGATCTAGTTCCCTGACCAGGGATCAAACCCGTGCCCCCTGCATTGGGAGCATGGAGTCTTAGCCACTGGACCACCAGGGAAGTCCCGACCCAGGCGAATTTTAACAACTCCTGAAGATTTTAATACAGTAAGTGGGGAGGGGACTGGAAATTTGTATTCTGTGAAATGGGGGGTCATTTTCATTTTCTCAAGTGTCTCTTTTTGGGAACAACTGATCTAAATCAAAATAGGAGTGCCCTCCAAATATGCTGAGAGTCATTCAGGCTCTGCTTAAACATTTCCAGTAATGAGAAGCTATCAACTCTTTTAGAGAGTTCACTCCATAGAATATTTATAACATTTAATTAATTAATTAGTTAATTCAACAAAAGATGTGTAGCCTTCCTACTGTGAGTCAGGTACTGGGGATGTGAGAACACATATTCTGTGCCTTCATTGTTTTTTACTTGTTTGTTTCTGATCACAAAATGTATATGGTATTTTAATTTTAGACAGATTGGAAGAAACCCAGTAAAACGCATAAGAAAAAAGTTCCTTTTTATCTTATAAGTAGCAATGTTAATATTTCGGCCTCTTGCATTTAATTTTTTTCTCTCTTTCTAGGTTTAAAAGTTTGAGCTCTCTTTTTCAACTAATAATGTGTTGTGAATATTTCTGTTTATACAAATTTTTTCTGCTATGTGCTTTAAAAATAACAGCTTATTATTCCATTTTATATATGTATGTATACATATATATTCCCTATGTACACACATGTGGAATATATATACATATATATATATATGTATATATATATGGCTATTTAGGTTATCTCAAAATGTACACTACTACAAAAAACTCTAATTAATTTTCTTTTAAGCCTTTTCCAGCATTTCTAATTATAGAGGTAAATGTCTATAAGTGGAATTTCTGAATTAAAGGATGTAGGCTTTTAAGTCTTTTGAATACATTGCCAAATTGCCACTCCAGAAAGAATGATCCAATTTCCACCCCCATTTCAATTATATAAAAATATTCATGTTTGCATACCCTTGGCAATACTTCTATTTCATTCTTTTTTATTCAAAAGCTATAATTACTACAAAGTTCTTTTTTGTGCTGGGCTCAATTTTGCCTATTAAACTCTTCAGTCTATTGATCTGACTTTTGTCTTCTGGAGCTTTGTGGAGTAATTTCAATTCCCCTTCTTTAAAATGGAATCTCAAATATTTGAAAATAATGATCATGTCTCTACTGTACTCTGTCTCCAGTTAGATAATTACTCCTTTAACCCACTTTCTAGACTCTCCGCATTTCTGGTCTCACCATTCTAGATAAGCTTTCGTTAATCAAAGTCTTTCTCATAAAATGTGGTGACAAGGATTAACTCAGGACTCTCACTGCAAAAACACTGGCTTCTTTGTTTTGAACAGGATTCTTCTAACTGGTGCAGGCTAGGCAGGCGTTAGCTTTTCTTGGCAACCTTGCCATCCTATTGGCTCATACAGAGATTGATATCTACCAAAATTCCCAAGCATTTTTATAAACAATCTCGTGGTCATATCAGGCATATCTGCTGCACTTCACTGCTGCAGTTGTTTTCTGAGATCCACAGGAAGGACTTTAATAAAAAATCAGCACAACCATTAATTCTAACTTGTCAAGTTCTTTTGAAAACTGATTTCATCACCAGATGTTTATCTTATACAAACTCGATAGAGATATCTCTTGATTTATAATTAAGAAAAATACAAGATCATGTCTATTGTAGAGTCCTGCCACACCCTATTAGTCTGTTATTGACCCATTAATCAAATAGACTCTATAGGTACAACACTGAGTCCAATCATGCTACTTGCAGCTCATGCAGAGTGTGTGCGTGTGTGTGTGTGTGTGTGTGTGTGTGTGGTATTCCTGTTGCTAAAGATATGGAGGGAAACTTTGTTAAACAAACCACAAACAAAATATTTTAAACTTGCTGAAATCAATATATGTTCTTTGCATAGTCTTTCCTTGACCCTCCTGACTATGATTCCTTTTGTTTTTTTTTTATTAAAATGGACATTGTTTTTTTGGCATAACTAGTCAGTTGTCCATGTTGGGTTCTTGGTTTCAGCTTTATTCCAGAATGGTTGGGTCAACTTCAAGCTAAGATTGATGCAGTTTCTAGTTTATAACTTCATTTCTCTATTTTGAAACATTGGGGTATTTGTCCATATCTCATCCACTGGAACGTTTTGCTTTTGTAGGAAATTAAGTATTAATTTTTGTTGTTGTTTTATTTTTCAGCTAGTTTGGTGTATAGCTTATTTGGATCTAAGGACTTTTATTCATTTCAAGCAGAGTTTTTTTCTTTTCTTTTCTTTTCTTCTAGATCTTCTAGCATCTTTAACTCCAGTTTTCTGATAACTGTGCTTGGTACCTACACTTTCCAATTTGAAAGTCATTCTGCAAGATGTAGAAGATGATTTTAAGTAAAAGTTGAGCACATGTGCTTTTGTATTATTTCTTAATAATGTGTTATTTATCTCCATTTGTAGATTTAAGCCTTCCTCATTTTAATATTATAGACATAATTTTAATGATCCAATTCACTGTTCTTGACACTTTTGCCACATCTATGTGAAATGCATTGCCCTTATCATAGCTGATCTGTACATGCCAAACAATTCAGATTACTGAAAAAATAGTTTAGCTCTGGTGGTATTTATATGTGAACAGATTGGTAGTTAACACAGGCTTGCTTTCTTACATGTGTGCTGCTTTTAAATAGTTTCAAAACATTTTGTACTTTTTATCTTAAAAACTAGACCCAGTTATAAAATTAGATGGATCATGAGTCTAAGTTACTTGCTAGCCTATGCAATAAGAGGTGGTGATGAATAAGGTAGAGATAATTGCATTTTCTTAAGAACAAGAAATATGTGTAGGTATATGTGTGTATATATATCCATATAGATATATATATCCATTCTCTGTGCTCCTTATTTGGGAGTTTCCATAGTTTCTACAGAACTTAAAATAATATAGAACACAACTAATTGGCTTCTAACTAAATATAGGAAAGGAAATTCAACTATTTCAATGTGAGAGTCATCTTAAAATAAAACAATTTAATGTTTGATTATAGACTTTTTTCTACGGTGATCCACCATCCCCAGTTGCCTGGGACTGGGTTGTTTCCCAAGATGCAGAGTTTTCAGTGTCCAAATAGAGAAAGTTCTGGGAAAACTGGGATGATTCAGTCATCTTATCTTTATCCTAATTCTTCCCATATGACCCTCCCCACCTTTTTTTAAACCTAAAATGGTTAACTACTTTCCCATTCTAATATGACCAGTTTTTATTTAGCCAATTCCTTTTTTTAAAATGAATTTCAGATGCTGTTGCTGTCTAGTCTATAGACTACTCTTTCTTTCTTAAAACTTTCTTTCCCTCCTCTTTCTCTTTTCCTCACCCCTCTTCCATGCTTTCTTCCTCCATAGGAGAGCATCCAGGGCACAGAGTTCACCTTTAATACACTCATTTCAGTGTTTAGTGACCATGAAGTGCTGATTAATACCTCCAGATAACTTGCACCTCTATTTTCATTGGGAAGTTCATGTTATTTCTATACCAATGGCCCATATTTTTTTGTGATTTGGATTCCAAATTGAAGCAAAAAAGAGGAATATACATTTTATGAAATACTTTTAAAGGCCAGAAGTAACCAGCACACCAGAACTTCTTGGAAGTAGTACCATGATCTTGATGTTTCTGTCCCCAGATGCCAACAAAATGGCAGACCCTTTATTGTGTTGATGGAACCAAGGTTCACACACGACCCAGTTAATGTGTTGACTCCATCCATTCTGACTTACATGCCATTGAATATAGTAATCAAGGCTTGCAAACTGGGGGCTTGTGTCTCAAAAGTAGTCCATGATCATCATCCCGCATAACGTTTACAGCCTGGAAGAGACGTTTGAAATGATAAAGTAGAACTTCCTCATTTCTCACTTGAAGAAACTGAGATCTAGAGAGGTTAAAGAAATTTCCTGATATCAAAAATCTAATTAGTGGCCGGGCTGGGATCTCTATCGCCCAGGATCCACGGGCTCATTCCCGACCCTAAACTGTCAAAGGAAAAGAGAGGAGACAAAGTAATAGATGTGAGATTGTTCATGATCCAGCCTCCTCACAGCCATTTCTGGTGGAAACAGGCTTGAACCAACTTTGCAAAATATCCCCTTCGACCTTTATCCTCTTTAGCCACTTTGCAGCCTGAGGAGCTTACCAGTGCCCAGCATTGGGATCACTGGTTTCCATGTTTTTATTCTTGCTCATTATTGCCCAGAGTTGTCCCCCTAATAAGTGACTTACTCTTCCCATAGTCATTCCCTTGAACATAAATTTTTAATTTATGGAACTCCCACCTAATCTAGGCTTAATGGCTGCCTAGAGAATTTGCTCAATTGACCACTGAAAAGCAGAACATAGCTAATGTGGAGCCGTCATCTTGAAATGCCTTTTACCTTTATCTATTGCTTTTATCCTTGCTTACCGTGAACCTTATTGCCTCTGTTTATCATAAAGCCTCTACAGAACAAAATTACTAGTCTTTTTGAATACAATATGCTTTTGAAACCCATCCCCTCTAGGTCTGCATTTTCTCCCCCATTTTCCTTATACCACAGAAAATTACATATCTTCTTTAAAATGTTCACTGAAAAAAATTGATGCTCTAATATCATTTTAATAAGATAAAATTGTAACCCACAATTATTTTTAAATTAACTTTTTATTTTGGAATAACTATAAATTATCAGAAAAGTTGCAAAAAGAGCACAGTGAGTTCCCCAATACCCTTTATCCCATTTTCCTCTAATATGAGCATCTTCTATAACCATAGTGCATTTGTCAAAACTAAGAGATGAATGTCAGTGCATCACTGTTAACTGAACTGCACACTTTATTTGGATTTCACCATTTTTTCCCACTGATGTCCTTTTTCCTCTCCAGGATCCAATCTGTGGTTCCACATTGCATTGTGTCAAGACATCTTCTTAGGCTCCTCTGATCTGTGACAATTCTAAAGTCTACCCTTGTTTTTCATGATCTTGATGGGTTTGAAGAGGACTGGTCAAGGATTTTGTAGGATGTCCCTCAATTTGGGTTTACTTGATACTTTTCTTGTGATCTGACTGTGTAGTGGGTTTAGGGGAAAATATCACAGAGGCAAAGTGCCCTTCTCATCACATTATATCAGGACTGTATGCCATCAACATGTTTTATTATAGGTGCCATTGACCTCCATCACCTGGTTAAGGTTGTGTTTGCCAGGTTTCTCCACTGGAAATTTACTAGTTTTCCCTTTCCATGCTCTTTTCCTTGGAAGTGAGTCACAAAGTCCAGCCCACATTCAGGGGGAGGAAGAATTAAGCTATCACCTCCAATCTTTTAACCTATTTCATTTCTGCCCATTAAGTTGCCTCATTTTGGGGTCTAAGCATCTCCACCACTAGGTGGACCGCATTTATTCTAAAAGTTTCCTACTCCTCTTCTAAACACTTTCCTCCTTCCCTTGTTTTGTGACCAGCTCCATTTCCATACATTCTTTCTCTCTTCTCTGCAGCAAATCTCTCTGATTTTAATTTTCTTCATCTGAAACTTAGCATAGCGTACCATGGCTACTTTCCCTGGTTTCCCAGAGTTTGAGTTGAAAGATGAGGTGTGTTGGGTTAGGAAGTTATTCATGAAGAAAAAAGAAGCTAAATGTAGACTTAATAGATAAAAGAGTTAAAGCAAGTCTCTTCACAAGTTAACAACTGATGAGACAGCTACTCAGTAAATGTTGTGATGTAAGAATTTCAAGGAGTGTCTGGGGGATGCAGAGATCCTTCGGGAAGGAGGCCCTCTTTATTCATCTTCTTACCTTTTTCTCCTAACACATTAAAAGGCAGCAAGTAAATACCCAATACATCTTTGTTGTTTATAGAGATATGCAGATGTGGATTGATATAAACACTCACCAACTTCTATACGACAAACACATGTAGAAAAAGCAAAGCTCTAGGAAAACCAATGCACTGCTTTTGTAACAAGATCTCCCAGCAGATATGGTGATTCAATGTCTAGATTTAAATCCCAGCTCAGCCACTTACTAGCTTTGTGATTACGGGCAAGTTATTTACACTCTCTGTGCTGAGCTATAAAATGGATATATTATTAGCACTTATGATACAGAAAGGTTGTGAGAAATAAGTGAATTAATCCACGTAAAGTACTTAGCAGAGTGCCTGGCACATAACAAACATTCAGTCAATATGAATTATTGATATGGTTATTATTCATGAAGTTTTAGGCATAGATCAAGCCGTGGGTTTATTTCTGTATAGACTTTTAAAGTAGATTCAGGTTCATCACTAAATTGAGAGGCAAGTACAGAGATACCTCATGTACTCGCTGCCCACACACATGCACAACCTCCACCATTGTTAACATCTCCCACCAGAGGGAAACATTTGTTACCACTGATGAACCTACATTGACACATCATAACCACCCAAAGTCCACTGTTTATCTTAGGTTTCAGCCTTGATGTCATACATTCTATGGTTTGGACAAATGCATATTGACATATATCCATCATTATAATATCATACAAAGTATTTTCAGTGCCCTAAAAAATCCCTTATGCTCTGACTATTCATCGTTCACCAAAACAAGTTGTTTTTTAAAGTAAAATCATGTCACAATAAAAACACCAGAGAAAGTTACCCAATGAATTAACTGCAAAATGTTAAATTGTTCCTATGTAGTAAATAACCCCGTTTCTCTCTTTCAAAACAAAGTTATCACTTTAATCCTACCTATCTTTTATGCTAGACTTTTTCCTGTAGTTTGGCTTCCATCATTAAAAATATTTTAAATAAAATGGCTCAGCAACCACTAAATATAAATATAAGATTATGGCCAAAAGTTTTGGCTTTCTTTTCCTTGATATAGGATACCTCCAGGCAGAAGCTGCTTCCTGATCTAGGTGTCTGGGCTCTGGCCATCTAGAGCAAGGCAGAGGCCCAGACTCTGAGTTTAGATTATTTGGTTACCTCAGCAGTGTTTAAATCTTTATCAATGGTGATCTTTATCTACACATAAGTTGGAATTTTCCAAAAAACAGATTAATTAAACCATACAGCTTCACCAGTTAGGCCTCTTCTTCATTGGTAAATATGGTCATGAATTATTTGTAGACATAGTTTTGAGATTAGCTACAAACAACTCCTTCACAAAGTAATTTAGTTAGTGAATTAAAAATATTGTGTGTGACTACAAGTAGCTGCTCCCAAAGAACTGCTGAATTGGGTTGCCATGTATTAGGTTCATTATGCAAATAGACATCCCTAGAGAGCCACCCCAAAGACGATTAGCCTCTTTCACCTTTAATAACCTAAGATCTCTGGTTCATGATGTGTGCAGATGAAAATATGTTCCGCCCGTGGGTAACGGTGATATTAATGCATAATTCTTTTTTCTTTTTTTTTTTTTTGCGGTACATGGGCCTCTCACTGTTGTGGCCTCTCCCGTTGCGGAGCACAGGCTCCGGATGCGCAGGCTCAGCGGCCATGGCTCACGGGACCAGCCGCTCCGCGGCATGTGGGATCTTCCCGGACCGGGGCACGAACCCGTGTCCCCTGCATCGGCAGGCAGACTCTCAACCACTGTGCCACCAGGGAAGCCCCAATGCATAACTCTTTAGCTTCCTTCTCCCTACACTCGAATTCTATTTTGGCAGACCTCTTGGGTTCGGTTGTCAGAGAGAGAAAATCTGTGAGTACTGCAGTAGAATCCTGAGTGAATCTTGGTAAATTTAGAGGGTCAGATTACTCTTTGTTAGACTGCTGTCCTTATCTGTGAATAAAACTACATCTCCCTTACCCAGTTGTACTACTGATTGTGTTGCAAGGGCTCTAACTGGCTCTCCCTGGGTTGGAAACCTTTTAGATGGACCCTTCATCAAAAGAGCCAGTTGTATTTCAGATGCAGCCTTGGGTGCCAGAACAGCTGATTCACAGGTAACATTAGTCTTAAGCAGATTGTGCCTTTCTCTGGAAGAAAGTCAGCCAGGGCCCTAGGCAGGCTCAGAGAGAGTATTACCGTTTGGTGGCTAGAATGGTCACTTCCAAAAATAAAATGCAATCTTACAGCCTTTTGGAAAGGTATTTGCTGGATGCGGGCATCTGCTGACATTGAGAAGGTGTGATAGTTCACGGGTCTGAAATAGTAACCATGCGTGTTCCCAGAAGTGAATCATCAGTAGCTTCAACCCTGGAAAAGTTCAAGAACGCTATCAGTGTAAGTGACTGTTAATCCCAATGGGAAGGATTTTCCAGCTTTGCTGATATCATAGTTCAATTAGTTAGTGACTTATAAAAAAGTACATTAAAAAATGTTGTTTTTTTCTCCATCCTTTTTGCCTCCCAGAATTCTGCTAGGAATTCCCTGTCACAAAGGAGGACTTGGGGATACAAAGGCAGACTGCCTTTCTTGGAAGGACCCAATATAGAGAGCCTTGGTATTAACCTTTACATTTGTGCATTTGGAAATTCTTGGCAACTTGATTCATCTCCTGTTGGTGGCAATATGTGACAGGGCAGTGACTGAAAGGTGTGCTGTATGTGTGTCCCAGGTAATTAAAACCATGTCAAAAGGCCAAGGAAAAAAACTGCATGAAAAATTCATCCAGCGTTTTGAGAAAGAGGTGATTCAATTTTTTTATTATCTACTTTAAATCATTTGTTGTATTTCATCCAAAGGTTTCCTTATCTTTTCTTGTTCCTGTATATGCTACATCATCTTCTTCTCCACCTCTCTCCAGGGATCTGCCCTTATAAATTTCTGTGGTCATCATTCTTCAGATATTAAAGAATATGGTACTTTCACATTATCCTCTATTCCTCTGTGCTGAAGTCTGACTTTCCTTTGACTGACTCTTTTTGTGGCACTTTGTTTTTTCTTTTCCTTTACTTATGCTCTTTTCTTATTCTCCTCTTTGTGGTTCTGCCTTCCAATAGGACCTGTTTATTTGTTTGTTTACTTTTGATTCTCAGCCTTTAAGGCTCATTCCTTCCCTCTTCTGATGTCTTTCATGCCCTGAAATACGTTCAGCCAAACCTGGTCACAGAACAAGTTTCTTATCAACTATCATATCATAACTGTCTTCAGGGTTTCATATCAACATGATCTCTTTAACCTTAGTACCTCTTCTTCACTGATGAGAAACTGAGACCCTGATTGATCAGTTTCCCTGAAATCAGACTGTGGATTCCTGGAAGAGTGAGAATTGTAATGTAGGTTTTCTGACTTCCAAAAGAAGTGACTAGCCAAGTGAACTCTTATTATTGAATACGTGGCCCCTGGACCAGCTACATGGGGAACATCTGGAAACTGGTTAAAAATACAGATTCACAGGCTCAACTCCAGACCTACTGAATCAGCATCTGCATTTTATCAAGATTCCAGGTGATTCATATACACATTAAAGTTTGAGCAATTTTGAACTAGACCCCTCTGTATTGAAGGACAGCTCTCTGAAACAAACTGCATAGCACTGATAAGTTTGCTTTACATCTGTGAGGTTTCTTCTGAGTCCTGGTTGCCCCAATCAAAGTCTGAGAAGACAGACACAAGCCTTGGTCTTGGTTTCAGTACCTGTCTGATCTCGGTTCTGGAATTTGGATTTCAGATAAGCTGCATTTGTAGAGAGTTTCAAGTAGCTAATGACAAAGCAAGTGAAATTCTTTTCCAGGCAATTAGTTTTCTCTGTGCTTATTTATTTGTGGTTCACTGATTCAATTTAGTATATGCAAACGTGTTGGTGACAACGGAGGCCTCGTAGCTTTAACTGTCTTTATCCGTTTCTTTGAATATATTGTCTGCTGTTTTCCAAGCACAGAGTGAAAATACTCAAGTGCTTCATGGGATATTTCAATATCCGGAATGGTTTTTATTGTTTTCCCAAACTGTAATAAAAGAGGTATTATCTCCTTCATTCCCCTGAGTGGATTTTAAATTTAGAGGAAAACTGGTGCATGCATTTGGCAAGCAGAGGTGTACAGTAAAATCTATTTGATACCAGAATTGAAATGAATCACTGGCATAGGAAACAGAGATGAATATTTTCTTGCGGAGAGTAAGTGTCGTCAGATTTCACCACTATCATATCAGTTCATGTATAAGGGACACATTCCGACTTAGGATTTTGGATGATAAGCGCTGAGTAATCGTGAAAAAAGGGGTGTTCAAGCAATTTCCAGGTAAAAAAGAATAAAGAAAATGAATCTTGAGGGAATCAGAAAACACTTCCGCATATGCTTCTGTCTTGTTTTTTCATTTTTCATTTCCAAATAAACATCTTTTTGATTTGAAAGACTAGAAGGGATTGTAATGGGAGGCAAGTCAGAATCCTGAACATTCATGCATCTATCAGTAGCTTGAGATTGAATTTATTTCATCTTACTGCATGTTTGTGCCAACTGAGAGCAGACCCTCAGAATGTACATTTTTCAAGAGGATATGAGACAAGTCAGGGATGGTCTACAGACTGGCAACCTCTGCCTACCATGATTTGAACCTGGAATCAGTGCCTTTGCTCAGTGTCACAGCAAGCCTCAGCAAGCCAAGTTCCAGAAGCTCATCTTCTGTGATTCATCTAATTCTACATGCCTAAAAATTAGGGTAAATGGCAAAATTACATCCATTTCCCCCTAAAATTCATCAAACCTGCCACTTCTATCTCTGAAACAGTGGAGAGCTTGACTGTGACTAAGACCTTCAGACAAAGGTTACAAATATGAAGCTTTAATGTTCAGAAATATGCAGAAAATACATCACCCCAAACTTGACAAAATATTTCTCCTTAGTCACCCACAAGTTTAACTGACTTCACTAACTCATAACTGATTAGGATGTAGGGGAGGAAAATAAACAACCCAGCAACACCATGCCTGGCAGAATGGGGACAAGAAATGATGGTTGATGTGACCCTCATCCCCACCTCCTTATTGACTGTTTCTCACATGTCCACAAAGAAGAAGGTCATAATCATTCAGAAATGGTTTTAGACTTTGGTCATCAGCTAGGCTGACAGCTGTCTTCTCTCACATTCTTACTTTTGTGACCTTCTGGAGGGGGACCTTCTACTTCCCCCCATCTTTTCCTCCCACTACTGAAGATTTATTGTCCAAGTCTGATAAAATTCTTTAGCAGTTATCCGTGATGATAACCTTACAGTTACAGAAAGTGATACCACTTCTGGAAGACAAGATAAAAATGCATCTTATTTCCACTTTGCTATGTTGATGCATTTAACTTACCTTCAGTTTTGAAATTCCTAAACCATGAGCAAAAGAATGTTCTTTGACATTTGTGGTGATGCTATTGTTAACTCAGTCTTTATTGTTTAGGAGGTGCAAATTGATGCTATTTGAGAGGAAAATTTAAAATTCCCTGGCTTCCATGCTAAATATGTATATATATATATATATACACACAACTTCACATTTGAAGAAAGAGGATTGTCTTAGTACCTGAAAGGGTATTTCTGTCGAAAATCTAAGTCAAAAATTCACAGTGATTCCCAGCAGCATACAAATGATAAGCCTTCTATATATTTTAATTTGGGGAGAGCCTAGAATATGTTTATGCTACTCTAATTTCCTTCTTTCTTAGAATTACCTGCTACTGACTCTTAAAAACTGAAGAAAAAAAGTATGCTTAGAATCATGGCTGCATTGCAAAACAGTTCAGGTGTACTTTTAAGGCACCTCAAGGAAGATGCATTTTAGAAGGCTTCAGATTTATATCTTTCATATATCATTTTCCCTTTTGAAGACTTTCATATACCTTTGAAATCTCTTCCTTGAAAGAGAATAAGTGAAAAATGATAACATTCTTAAATATGAATGATTCATCGATGTTAAGCATAGGATTTTAGACCTTGGGTGTATCTGTAAAGCGGATATTTGGAGAGTGGCTCATGTCCCTCCCACCTGCTCTGCCATTACTGGAGTTCTTCTAACGCTGGTCCTGAGCAAGTGCCACATTTATACTAGTACCTCAAATTTCCTGGCTTTCCATGAGAGAAATATTTCATGTTCAGTTAAGGTCCAACTTGGTGGAAGTGTTTAAATAATGAATTCAAGTAAGAGTCATAGAGTATACACACAAGAATTATTCATGCTAAGCCACAGTTGAGTATCAGTGGCTTATTTCATTCATTTATTTATTCACTCATTCATTCATTCTTCAATAAATATTGAGTGCCCATGTATTCATATATATTCTTTTTTTCTAGGCTTGAGAATAGAGCACAGAACAAGTAAAATAATCCCTGCCCTTACAAGGCTTACTTTCTCATATGGGAATCAGAGAATGAGCAAATTGAAGTAGTGATACAGAAAAATCAAAGCAAGGTAAGAGAGAGAGGACAAACTATTTTAGATAGTGTAGTTAAAGAAAGGCTATTCGATATCACATGATGTTTGTCTTTCTCTGTCTGACTTCACTTAATATGATAATCTCCAGGTCCATCTGTGTTGCTACGAATGGCATTATTTCATTCTTTTTTTATGGCTGAGTAATATTCCATTGTATATATGTACCACATCTTCTTTATCTATTCATCTGTCAATGGACATGTAGGTTGCTTCCATGGCTTGGCTATTTTACATAGTGTTGCAATGAACATTGGGGTGCATGTATCTTTTCAAGTTAGAGTTTTCTCTGGATATATGACTAGGAGTGGGATTGCAGGATCATATATGTAGAATCTAAAAAAATGATACAAATGAACTTATTTACAAAACAGAAATAGATTCAGAGACATAGAAAACAAAACTTATGGCTGCCAAAGAGGATAGCAGGGGATGGGGTAGAGATAAATTAGGAGTTTGGGATTAACAGATATACACTACTATATATAAAATAGTTAAACAACAAGGAACTACTGTATAGCCCAAGGAACTATACTCAATATCTTGTAATAAACTATAATGGAAAAGAACCTGATAAAGAATATATATATATGTATATATCTGATATATGAATATATATATATATATATCTATATATATATACATATATATATATATCAGGATATATATGTATATATATCTGAATCACTTTTCTGTACACTTGAAACCAACCCAACGTAAATTAACTGTACTTCAATAAGAAAAATAATGGGGAAAAAAGTAAAGAAAGGCTATTGAGTAGCTGATATTTGAGCAGAGATATAAATAAAAATTACAAATGAATGATAATGAACCATGTAAAGATGTGGGTCTAGAAGAGCATTCTAGATGGAGGGAAACAACCAGTATAAAGACCCTGGAGACAGGATTGAGTTTGATGCTTTAGAGCAGCTCTGTACAATAGAAATAAAATGACAGCCACAAATGTAATTTAAAAAATTTTAGGAAGCACAATAAAAAAGGAAAAATACAATTAAAAAGTAAAATCAGGGCTTCCCTGGTGGCGCAGTGGTTGAGAGTCCGCCTGCCGACGCAGGGGACACGGATTCGTGCCCTGGTTCGGGAAGATCCCACATGCTGCGGAGCGGCTAGGCCCATGAGCCACGGCCACTGAGCCTGCGCGTCCGGAGCCTGTGCTCCGCAACAGGAGAGGCCACAACAGTGAGAGGCTCGTGTACCGCAAAAAAAAAAAAAAAAAAAAAAAAGTAAAAACAAACAAGTGAATTTGATTTTAATTATATATTTTACAATTAAATATGTAATCAATGTAGGCATTATGAATGTAATATTTTACATTTTTTCATTTCATATAATTTTTTCCAAATCTGTTGGGTATTTTATATATGAAGCATGTCTCAACTCAGAAGCTAAATTTTTACTGGAAGTAATTGATATGCATTTTGATTTCATAACATTTATAATTGATAAAGTAGGTTTATATATCCATGTTGTCTAGACATACCTCAGGGTTTTCTGATCATTAAATTAGTACTTATTTTTAAATTTAAATTTACTAAAAATTAAAATAAGAAATTCAGTTCTTCAGTCTCCCTAGCCACAATTCAAGTGCTGAATAGGAACATATGGCGAGTGGCTACTGTATTGGAAAGTAAGAAGGTCAGAGTGGCTGAAAAAGAACAAAGCAGTTGGAGAGCTAGATAAAGGCCAGGAGACAGAGAACTTAGGGGTCTTGGGGGGAAATGTTTGGATTTCATTTGGCTTGTGCTAGGAAGTCTTTGAAAGTATGTGAATGGATGAGTGACATGCTCTGATCTGTGCCTAAGGAGATCCACTCTGGCTTCAGTAGGGGAGAGAGTAGAAGCATGGAGACCAGGTAGGAGATCATTAGGTAGGTAAGTAAGGGATGAAGATGGCATGGTCCAGGACTCTCATGGTGCAGGAGGGAGAAGTTGTTGGTTTCAGGGTATATCCTGAAGGTAGAGTTGAAAGTACTTGCTACTGGATTGTTTGCAGGGTAGGCAGCATGGAAGAGTCCAAGGTGACTCCTAGGATTTTGGCTTGAGCAACCCTATGAATGGTGGTGCTGATGTTCAGATAGATATGACCAAGGTAGAAGGGAATTGGAGGGAGGGCATAATGTGGACAAATTAATTGAGATTGGCCTAATTAGCTTTTCAAGTGGACAGCTGAGTTTGGAATTTATTGGGAAAGTTTAGGGCTGGAGACCTCTATTTGGCTTTCACCACATAGATGGTATTTAATGTCATCTGAATGAGATCAAACAGGAACTGAGGGTACACAGGAAAAAGAACAAGTCCAAGGGTACTCTAAAATTTAGATGTTGTGAAGTTGAGATGAAGCCAGCAAAGGATAGTAGGATGGGGTGAACAATGACATAGGAGGAAAAACTAGGTGAATGTGAAGTCTTAAAGCCAAGTTCAGCAGTCGTTTTTGGCAAGAAAAAGGTGGTGTGCTCAAGTAGAGTATTTGAAGAGAGCTTAATTAAGGGGACTTTTTACAATGGTGTGATCAGGGTTTGGAAGAAGCCCAAGGAAATAATCCAGTTACCCAAAGGGTAGACTTGTGGTTACCACAGCTAGGCCTGAAGGGACAAGAAGAGACAGAGAACAAGAGAGTGAGAAATTGCGAGAGAGACAGAGAGAGAGACAGAGAGACTGAAAGAGAGACAGAGAGAAAGACAGAGAGAGAGACAGATACAGACAAAGACAGACTGCGACAGAGAGACAGAAGGAGACAGAGACAGAATCAGACAGAGAGAACTGTGGAGGACTAACCAATAGGAATTGCAGCATTAGGCTGAAGAGTACAAGTCTATGGCACACTGCAGGGAATGAGTAAGGAAATTGATAATCCAACCTCTCTTCTGTCTTCCAATGTTCTGCCATTGGCTGAATTCATCCAGAAGGGAACTGTTGGCTTAGTCTATGCCTGCACCTTCCAGGGCATAGTGCAGGATGGACGAAGATAAGGTGTGAGTCTGGAGGGGACATACGAGATAGCCGGCTTGCCAAGCGAAGAAAGCTGATAGCAGGATTATAAATGAGGATTATATGAAACAGAATCTGCCTCTAAGTTTGTTTTTTACTTATATCCTCATTGAAAGATGCTTAACAAGAGACACCAGATGGCAGAATTTGGAGATTTTGAATCATTGTCCTTGTGTGCCTTATTTCTTCCTTCCATCTTTTCCATTTCCTTCTTTCTTACACATTCCACTTAGCTTTTCATTTTTCTTGTATTCACTTCCCTCTTTTTCTTTTTTCCCTTCTTTCTACTTTCATTCCTCCTCTTTTTCCCCCTCTCTTCTTCTCATTCAGTCCTACACACTCTAGTATTTACCCCTTGTTTCTTAGTCAAGTTGGTGCATGGAAGTTTCTGAGAACAGCTTAAAAACAAAATGATGTTTAAATGTCACTCATACCAACTTAGCATACAGAGAAAAAGCATCGGTATCCAAAAATTATATATGGGTCAGGAGTAGACCTAATATATTTGCATTTTAAAACAATAATTGCTCCTTCATAGATGAGTGGATGACTGATTTGAGCACGTATAATTGGAAGTATCTAAATTTATTAGGTTACAGAAAAGGTGATCTACAGCATAGTTTCTCAAACTTGAGTAGGCATCAGAATCACCTAGGAGGTTATTAAAAGACAGATTTCTTGGTCCTAGTCCCAGAGTTTCTGATTCAGTAGGTCTGGGGTGGGGACCAAGAATTTCCATTTCTAACAACTTCCAGGGTAAAGCTGCTGCTGCCACTGGTCTGGGGAGAACCACTGATATATAAAGACAGAGAATGACAGTAGACCCTGACATGGGATTGGGAATGGGGAAGGTAAACATAGGATGAATCACTAGGCGCTTTAAGAGGGAAATGGGAGGGTGGTGCTTTGACTTGTGATAAATTCCCTGACATTCAGAGGCAGCCTAGTGACTGGCTAAGAAATGTGGGATGAACAGTGATATAGACAGAAAAGAATGGCCAGGGTCCTGTCGACTTCAGTAGGATGAATACATCCCAAACAACTGGCATCTCAAGGGAGATAATCACATCAAGGCAAATTAATTTTAAACACCTATTATGTGCTCAAATGATCCACTGTCTGCTAGACATCTCCACTAGGATGTATCACAAACTCAATCTGTCATAAAGTCTTGTTATCACCTCCCCTTCATCCTCTAACCTCTTCTCCTTCCTGTACTTGCCACCTACATCAGTGACCCCACTAACAATGTCACTATGCCAGGAATCTAAGAGTTGCTCCCAGATCCAATATTCCTTTCAATTTGTCTTCCTGTATAACTTGCAAAACCCATCTTGTATTTTCCCCATCCCCTACTAACACTGTCTTAGGTGAAACTCTCAACATTCCTCACCTAGAGATAGACTCCTACATCTAATTTTTCCCCCTCAAATTTTTCAACCGTGCTTTCAGAAGAGTTATGTTCTAAAATACAGATCTGATCTCCTTGCCCCTTTTCATCCCTCTCCTATGAGGCTTCACAGGGTACACACAGCCTTCATGACAGGACACCTGGCTAGCCTCCTCATGCCTTTCTGCTCTCCCTCTTTCTTTATGCTTCCCCCTCTAATTTATTTTCAAGCAATAACAGATCATGCATATTTCCCCAATCACACCACATTTCTGCAAGCCTGTGTGATTTTCTTGGACTGTCTAGCTTATGCACTCATTTCCACAGCCATCTTCTTTTTCTCTTCCAACCTCTGTGAATTTCACCTCCTTGAAGAAATTTGACCCTGGATGGAAGCAAAAATCTTATGTGCTCCTTGGGTAAATTTTAATTTTTGCCCTTAGTATATGATGTGGTTATTATCATGGGTTTATATATCTCTATTCACTTTCTAAGAAGTCTGTTGCTTGAGGGGTGAAGCTATAGCTTCTTCACCTTTGTATTGTCAGAGCTTAGCAACCTGATAAAATTTGAGCTACAGAATTATTTCAGGACACTGGGAAAACTTGTTCCAGATTTGGATTAAAGTAAGATGAACTGAGAACTAAGAAGAAAAGAATGCTCAGTGTGCCAAGCTGAACCGAAGGGAATTCTGTGTGAGGGATGCTCTTGAACATCTCATCAGACTTTGTTCAACTTTCACCTTATTGTGTAGCATTAACTACAAGTGCTTTACTTGAACCTGGTAAGTCTGCCAGCTGTCTTCTCCATGCAGTTGGTGATGTATTTATGTTCTTTTAAACACCATTTCCCAAGCACTGTACTAAACACTTGGCTTGTATCACCTCATTCAATATTTCTAGTAACCAAGCCATTACCCACAGAGGCAGCAAACCTCTCTGACTAAAACCATAAATTCTAGTAGGGCTGCCAGGTCCTGGAGCAAGTTATTTAACCTTTTTTGGCCTCAGTTTTTGCATCTCTAAAATGGGACTATTAATAGCACTTACCTACACAACTGTTATATGCATGGGTTTGTCAATATTGTAATGTACCTGAGACTGCCTGGAACATACCAAGTGCTATGTAAGTGATTGTTAAAGAAATCGTACCATTTTCTTCTCCCTAATTTCTCCATTTTCCTTCCACCAAACCAAGTGTTTCTTCTCACAGCTTCTCTCATGAGTGATGTTTTTTTCAAAGGTTATGTGGTTTGTCTGAAAATATGGGATTGGATACCAGGAGGACTGGGATCTATTTCAGAGTCCGCTACTGGTGCCTGTGTCACCTTTAGCACCTTGTTAACCCCTCAGGTCCTCAGATCCTTCATAATGGGGTTGATATGAGTACTACTGTATTTGCAGACTCTGGGAAGGTCTAATGAGAATATGTATTATACATTAATATGTATATATATATACACACATATATATGTGTATACACACACACACAAATTATAAGCTATAAGATACTATAATGATGTTAGAAGAGTAGTGATAGCAATAATTATAAATGTGGCATCCACACCTGGCCCAGTCTTCAAGTCACTCAAGTAATTGCCATTTTGTAGGGGGCCCCTTCCCACCACCACTGTCTGACTCTTCTGGGTTAAGGCGTCCCTACAGCCATATCTCACATTCCCTTCTTTACCAAATATGGAGAAATATAGACAGTGAAGGTCTGGAATCCATTTAAGGTCTGGAATTCTTCAATCATCTCTCTTTCATGATTAAACACATTCAAGTATTATATGACACACAAACTAGTAAGACCACATGTTCAATCACGGCTTTTGTCCCTGTTGACTCCTGGGAGTGTATTAATTCCTGCACAGCTCCCCTCTTCTTCCTTCTGTCCCACCCACACCAATCATTCCTCCTTCTCCTTGGTCAAAATAGCATCTCAGGACTATAAATGATTCTGCATTTTACCTCCTTGGAGTTCTTCTTTACCTTTTGCTAATCCTCGGTCGTGCACAAAGAAATTATGAAAACAGTTGCATCAGTTTAATCTTATCCAAAAAATGCCTCATACTTATTTAAAAAATTTACTCCTCCTTTATGATTTTGACCATTGCTTGCTAGTCCCGTCATTTTATTGGGACTTTTTAAAATTTCAATCGTAATATGAAATTTGAAAACTGCTATCTTGACATTCTTGAAAATTTCTTTGGACAATAGGAGGTGGGGTTTAATTTTATTTGTCAAGTTAGACTTTCCTTTGACTTTAAAGATCACTCTGAGCTTTTTCTGCAGCCCTGTGCAATCTGTGGTGAATCTTTCCATTTAAATTATATTGCAGTAGAAAGAGAAAGGTCAGAGAGCAGAAGGAGAACAACAGGGAAATATCATTTAAGATAATTTTCAGACAGATCTTCTATGGAGTTAACAGGTTTTAATTCTGAATAGATTCAACAGTGAGTTTTCCAAAAAAAGTCTGTCACCCATTTTGATGATTATGATATACTTACAAAGAAATCACAGTTGAATTCATAGACCCAGATTATTTATTGTAAAGAAATGAACATGACAATATGCTTTCTATGTCTTTCCAACTAAAGTTTAGATCAATTTATCTTTGTGAAGATACTGCCTGGTTGAATTTTTTTAATATATTATGACATGTTATTGGAGCCAACTAGCTGGAACACAAGGTTCCTGAGACTCAACATTCATTATTTATCCATTTATACTAATAAACTTTTATATCCCACATATCCCCTGCTGAGATTTGAACAGGGCCTCAGAAGCACAACCCGCTTTAAATTTATGACACAACAGCAATTGCTTATGACAAAGAAGAATGACATAAAATTGCATCTATTTTCCACCACAGGAAGACAAATGATAAGATTTCCTTTGGAGATGGCATTCCTCTCCCTTCTTAGAAGAAAAATTAGTCTAAGAAAAAGAAACGCAAAGATCATAAACCATAAAAGTGAAAGAAAAATTGATTTGGGGATGCAGGATGGGATTGAGTCATAATACTGAAGTGGTTGGTCCTTTCCTACCAGAAGGCAGAACGAATTGATTTATGAATCACAACTCTGAGCTTGCTTTCCTTCTTCCTTCTTCTTTTCCCCTCCCTCTACCCCCCGGGAAGGGAATGTGGGTACTAGGTGGCATGTTTTTTTTGATTTGCCACACTATGTCTTAATTATCAGTGCTGGAAGATGAGGTACTGGTGTTTTCTAACTTCAAAAGCTTCAACAGCCTTTCAACAGCATGAGGGGGATCAGATGAGCCAGGATGTAGAGTGACAACAATATGGTGTCTTCATATTTTCGGAGTGTCAGCTCATTTTTTATTTGTGGCACATCAAAGTGAAAATGAGGACATGAGGAGGGTTTCGCTCTTTGTTATTCTCTTCTTAAGTGACAGCAATGTCTTCTGATTCAATGGCTAAGCCAGAGTACTTAAAGAACAATGCTTCTGATTTTAATATGCCTCCTACTTACAGAACTTGGAAAAAATAGCTATGGATGATAAACTGGAACAGAAAAGCATCGTACTTATAAGGAAACATGATTAGAGATTCCAAGAGGATGTCTGGAGTGATTTAAGCATTGCTAGGTATTCGTGAATAATAAGAAAGTAGCAGTAATGACAATAATAATAGTAGCAGTAGTTGCAGTGAGCAGCTAATATTTATTGTTTGCAAGTTGTCAGACACCATGTTAATCACTTTTATGCATGATAGACCTGAGGCTTGGAGAGGTTAAATAAGTTGCCTAATGTTATACAGTATGGCATGGAGTTAGGATTCGAAACCAGTCCATCGGACTCAGAACCCACTCTTGTGATTACTAACAATTTAGTGGAGACTTATCTGAAAATAGGATGTAGGTTCTGAATTCAGTACATTGGGGAAACATCATAATAGTTAAAATTACTCTCAAGGTCTGTTAAATTGGTCATAAAATACAACAAACCTTTTAATTACTGGGGATGTGTGTGCAACTTCCCATTAATGCTTATAGGAATATTTAATAAATAGAACAACACAATAGCGAGATGCAATTTTAGATAATTTTAAGGTTCAAGAAACAGAGTGAACATATACAGCTGCATTTACATGTACACTATCGATGTATAACATGACTTCAGAGTAATATGAAATGATGGTACTGGATGTGGGTTTCTCTATTGGAAAGGAGGCTACACAATACATAGGTTATGATAATTGCATTTGAATGGATTTATGCCTTCTTTTTCCAAGGAAATGCACTTTCCACACTAGTCCAGTGAATGGTGTAAGCACGGGATGTGAAGCTTGGCTGTGACTCAGAAGCAAGGGCTTCAGGTGATACAAATACTCTGGTCTGCTTGACTCCCACTTTTTTTTTTTTTTCTTTTTTTGCGGTACGCAGGCCTCTCACTGTTGTGGCCTCTCCCGTTGCGGAGCACAGGTTCCGGACTCGCAGGCTCAGCGGCCATGGCTCACGGGCCCAGCTGCTCCGCAGCATGTGGGATCTTCCCAGACCGGGGCGCGAACCCGTGTTCCCTGCATCAGCAGGCAGACTCTCAACCACTGCGCCACCAGGGAAGCCCTTGACTCCCACTTCTTAGTACCTTGGTGAATCTCCCAGCAACTCTGTGCACTTAGAAATATTTCAAAATTTTTTTAAGTAAATGGACATTTAAGGATGTTAAGTAGCTCATCTAAAGTCACACAGGCACTAAGTTTTAAGGATTTGTTAGGAAATCCTCAGAAAATCTTACTTCTGCTCTCCTTTTGTCATGTGGCAATCATTCCTTCTTCATCTGTGAAAAAGACAAGCTTGATAAATTGCTCCCAGGAGAGGTGCCACCAGGATTGGCCTCTGATTCTCTGGGGATACCCTCTATGTATCAGCAAGGGGAGGGGGTAAAGGCAAGGCATGTTCAGCAAAATGTGTCTGTCTTGTCCTGTGTCGTGATAAATTATGCATGCTGGCTGCATTGAATATTTCTGTTTGAGAAGAGAGGACACCCACCTCTCAGCATCTATATTGAGAAAAGAATCATTGTTCTTAGATGTCATCACTGCCAATCACCCCTGAAATAAAAGAGGGAGTCCATTTCTAGAGACCCCCAGGGAAGTGGTGAACAGGCTGGTCCACAGAACTTGACAGGCTTCTCTTTCTCCTAATTGAGGGCAAGGGAAGGCTTCACTACTGCTTTTGAAACAAAAAGAAAGAAACCTCACAAGCAGAGGCCTGAGAAACCTATGTAGATAAAAACCGATTACTTCTTAACACACTCTTAGAACATTAAAAGGACTTTGTAGAAAAACCCTTGTGATTGATAGCTGCCCACTGGAGTTTTGAATACTTTACTCATGACCTGATAAGAAGAGCCACTTAAGTATTTTCAACAAAAAGGAGGATATTGCCCATGAAGAGTCTGTCTTCTGGCTTCTGGTCCATTGGATTTTCCTTGTGCTACTCTGTCTCCCATAGACTCTTGGAGGATTGCATAGTGGATTGCAACTGGCTCCCCTTTTCCCGGCATGCCATTGTGGATGGAGCTCATCTTTGAAAGGAGCCATATTCACCAAGGTAGCTATGTTCATAGATAACTTTCAGAACCTATGCATTAGCATTAGGACATCTTGGGTGACACACTTCTACGAGGGCATGGATGGGTATTTGTGTTTGTAACACACACACACAATTTCATTTTCTAAATCAGTTGAATTTTGGTCTTTGTTGTTAACCTCATTTACCCAGAGTAAAATCAATCATATCACCCTCAGTTCATGGCTCATTATCATCCTTGGTCCAAGCAAGACTCTTTTCCTGTTTTATTTATTTTTTTCTCTCCATACCCTTACCTATTTACCTCACCATAGCCGTTCATTCTAATGTGTTATCATCAAATAGGTATTGCATTCTGCTTACTTGTATTTTTGACTTTTACAAATGGCATTAGCTTACAGATCTCATTCTGTTTTTCACTTAATCCTAATCCTGAGTTTAGGATTCCAGCCACAAGTTCCTGCTTTACTTTTCCTGGGGCACCTTTTAAAATAACTGCTTAGAGTTGAGTCCAGGAAAAGCCAGTGAGCACAGCCCCAATCATCCCCATGAGTAATAGGTTCTTGCTACCCTGCTCTGTATCTCCTGCTCACTTGTAACCTGGGATGGAGGACTGCCCTTTTCCCAGCTCATTGTGCCCCTGCCTCCCCAACCCTATTTTCGGGATTGGTAAGTAATTCATTTGGTGATTTCACTTCCTTTCTGTGAGTGTATTGAAACTGTGCCTTCAATCAAAACAGCCCTGGGGTTTTCACCTTCCCAGGGTAGGAGCTCAGATACTGAGGGAGCTCCGTGCCAACCCTGTGTGGGTGGCTTGTGCCTCCTCATTCAGCAGGACTTAATCTGTATATTCTTAATACACCAAGTAAAGTACCTCCAACACGGCAGGTTCTTCCTGATTTCCTTGCAGCCAAAGGACCCAAGGTGACCCAGTTCTGGACAAAGACATATAAGCAAAAGCTTTTGCTTTTCCAGTAAAGGGATGAGTTCGTTTGTGGATCCTCCTTGCCTTCTTGCTCCTTCGAATCTAGTGAATGATTGTCTACAGGCAACTCAATACCATTTTCTCCCTTTTTATGCACTGCAGGGGCTGGAAGCCTGGGAACTACTTTTCTCAGATTTCCTGCCATCAGAGTTTCAGTTTACAGCCAGCACTCACAATGAGATCTGGGAAGTAGAAGAGAAGCAGAAGCCCTTTCATTGGTCCTCTGACAGCAGTGAACAGATCCATGGACTTCAGCAGAGGAGAGATTTTTGCAGTGGTTTCTGGTCATTTTCTTTAGAATCACCTGCTTTGATGCTGAGCAGCGCAATCATCATCAGTTGTTTTCTGTGGTTCCTGCAGCTTCGTAATCCCAGAAGCTAGCTGCAAACTCGGAACCAGCAATGACCTATACAGACCTCCATTCTTCTAGACCACATTCCCAACAATTCCATAAGCACTGAAATCCCTTTTCCATTTAAAATACCCACAGAAGTTTCTGTTTTCCCAAACAGCCTTGACTGATACAAGCAGAAAATGTGATGGGAAGCCCTGTAACTGCCATCTCTTAAACAACCCTGCAGCAATATTCCATCATGCTGAGATGTTGAGACAGAAAGATAGTACATTCTTGATGATATTAAACCAATGTACCAGCTCCAGACTGCTTTATGTTTTCACTGCTTTTTTATGTGAAGAAAAATAAAATATATTTGTGTCAGCAATATTAGTCATGTTCTTGTATTTTTAAACAAAGCATTCCTAATGTTTCTTATTCCTCAATTTCTCATCTGTAAAATGGGGCCACAGTGAAGTTCAGTATGTACAAAAAATGTGGGGTGCTTAGCATATCATAACCACTTAAATGTTGATGATTAATATTGAATCATTTTCCTAGTCCTCCTTTGAGTGACATTTTCAGGAAGGAGAATTCATGTATATAGAATATGCTTTTCTAAATTTGAGCCTGGATAATCAGTGCCATTAGTGAATGCCAAGTGTAATATTTTTGGATGGATACTTTTTATTGCATTGACAAATAGATTTAGCAGGAGTGTTACATAGAGATCCATGTATGAATTGCACACCTTATCTTCAAAACTGAAGGAAGAGATTAGTCTTGACATACCCCTATGCAGTGTATAGAAAAACAAACTTTAATGTTATGATGTTATGGGTATAACTTTCTCTCCTAATGGAATGTTCTATAAATATTTCTCATTTCATAATAACTTATTTAAAATAGGGTGACCATTTATAAATGCTCTGCTGGAGACCAAAAAAAAAAGAAAGAAAGAAAGAAAGAAAATGTTGATTATATCTTGTCAACAGAGGATAACCGAGAGGTCACTATGCTCTTTACTGTTTTATGAAACCAAGACTATGATCAGCCCTTTGGTCAGAAAAATCTATTTTCCTCACCCAGTGGTTTTACAAACATAGTGTCTTTAATATGGAAAGGCATTTGGCTTGTCCAACTTCTCTAGCTGTGTTCATAAATCAAGATAATCAGTATCAGCAGAACAAACAAGAGAAAAATATTATGATAAAACATAAGTGAGATGTGAAAGAATATTTTCAAAGGTACAATACTAATGAAAAACATAAAACCATTATTTTTTTCCAGAGCCATTTATCTGCTCATAAAGAAACTTTTCAAATTTGTTCCACTCTTAGAATACTCAAGGACTACAAAGATGTATTAGTATTTTGGCGTTGGCCTCTTAAAGTTCCTTATATTTTCAAATCGAGTTTTACCTTGTTTGAGGTCTGTAAAAATGAAATTGTTTTATTAAGTACCAGGGCTTCATAATTATCTTTGCATGGTTGCTGTAGAGTTAGCTATAATTTCTTCAAGAAGTTGAGGCTTTTAAAATGCGATTTAAATATCTGCTAATAGCAATAATAAAATGCCTTGAAGTGGCTCTCTTTTTGATTCTAACCACCATGAGCAATATTCTGGTCTCGGTGGACAGACACCAAATCGACAAACCACAGCAAAATTATTCATACACTGAACCTGGGAGAGAAAATGGCTGAGTGACAGGTGGGACTAATCACTTCATAGGTACAAACCAAGATTGGATTTGATGAGGGGATTTCTTGGTCCGCAGTGCATTCAATCCTCTTTTCAATATACTGAAAAGCCATTTTTTTGGCCAAGTTTGATTTTCATTATTCCCCAACCCTAGGTCTGTCAATGTTCTCCAAGGGATTCCTCCTCACTGGCTTTCCCTAATTCTACATCCAACCAAATGGCCTGAGGGGAAGATTCAGAGTTAACAAAAGGGTAGGGAGAAAATTAAATGCCTGGGCTCCTGTGAAATCTTGTTCTGGAGACCTGCTGTTAGTTATGGCAGTGGTTAGTTACAAAAATTTTAAAAATAAATAAATAAATAAAAGCGAGGTGGCACTGAGCCAGTTACTTTCAGCCGGTGACAGACTTACCTCTTCTTCAGACCAGTTCTTGTCTGATCACCAACAGTGGTCAAGAAAGGTGACCATTTTAACACCCAAACTAATTTTATCATGTTGTCAGAAATCCTTCACAGATAACATTTCCTTTATTCTCCTCTGGATCAGAAGTTCTTTTTAAAAAAATTTTATTGGGCTTCCCTGGTGGCGCAGTGGTTGAGAGTCCGCCTGTCAATGTAGGAGACACGGGTTCGTCCCCGGTCCGGGAAGATCCCACATGCCGCAGAGCGGCTGGGCCCGTGAGCCATGGCCACTGAGCCTGCGTGCCCAGAGCCTGTGCTCTGCAATGGGAGAGGCCACAACAGTGAGAGGCCCACACACTGCAAAAAAAAAAAAGAAATTATCTTATTGGAGTATAGTTGATTTACAATGTTGTGTTAATTTCTGCTCTACAGCAAAGTGATTCGGGTATACATACATATATACATATATATGTGTGTATAGATAGATAGATATACATTCTTTTTCCTATTCTTTTCCATTATGGTTTAGCACAGGATATTGAATATAGTTCCCTGTGCTCTACAGTAGGACCTTGTTGTTTATCCACTCTCTATATAAGAGTTGCATCTGCTAATCCCAAACTCCCAGTCCATCCCTCCATCACAGAAGTTCTTAACAAAAGGGTGTTTCCAGGTCTCTTGTGGGAGCATTTCCTGAATAAACAGTGAATATTTTCTCTGTCTCCTTAAGGGGTTCTGATAAGTAAAGTGCATTTTGATAAAAAGAAAACCCTGCAATATCTTGATGCTCAACTCTTTCTTCTCGTCTTCTCTCTTCAGTATGAATCTTGCAGGTTTTCAGTGGGTTGCTTTGTGTTATGGGGCTGACATTCATATGTTGAATTTCTAACCCCCAGTAGCTCAGAATGTTACTATATTTGGAAATACGTCCTTTAAAGAGGTAACTTAGTTAAAACGAGAACTCATATGGGTGGGCCCTAATCCAATATGGCTGGTGTCTTTATAAGAAAAAGAGATTAGGACACAAACACAAAGGAAAGACCACATGAAGACACAGGAAGAAGGTGGCCTTCTTCAAGCCAAGGTGAGAGGCCTCAGGAGAAATCAACCCTGCTGAAACTTTGGCCTCAGACTTCCAGCCTCCAGGACTGTGAAGAAAACAAATTTCAGTTGTTTAGGCCACCCAGTCTGTGGTACTTTGTTATGGTAAGCCCAGCTCGCTGAGGCACTTTGGGCAGCTACACTGGTGGTTGAGGTGCAGAGAGCTTCACTGGCGATTGGAAACACTAAGGTGGGTAGGCAAGTGGGGAAAGATCCACGTGATGTTGCCTCTATAGGTGTTGGGGGGAGGGAAGGGTGGGCTGTGTGCCTCCTGGGTTCAGGGCAGTGTGAGGAGTTGAAGACAAGAACATCCAGGCATTTTTGACACAAAGTCTGGACTTTAAGGCTGCCAAGACTTAGTCCTTCTGCGTTTACAAGGTTAATTTATTTTTAAAAAGCAAAGTAAAAATTGTTTTTTTTTAAGAGTCTAATAGGAGAATGCTTGTGATAAAAACAGCCATCCCCTGCTCACCCTCACCCTCCCTCCCAGTAGCAACCACCTTCAACTCTTCTGGCTGTGTCCTCTACTATTAACTTCATATTTTAAATAATATGTTTATATTCTTATTTTATTCACTCAATGAATATTTAATGAGGTGCCGTTCTAGTTGCAGGTACCCAGCAGTGAACAAAATAGTTAAAATTCACCCTCCCCATAGAGCTGATATCTCCTTGGGGGAGGAACATGACGAGCAAAATAAATAGATAAATTGTGTAAGATGTGATCATGCTACAGTCAAAATATGTAATATAAGAATGTGATATTTGAATTAAAAAACACACCCCAAAACTGGAGTTGGGCAAGGGAGCAGCTCATAAGGACATTTGAGGGTGAAGACTGCAGGCAGAGAAAACACAAAATGCAAAGTCCCTTAGATGAGAGTGCTTATGGCATGTTCTAGAAACAAGGGCAGTGAGGAAGTGGAGTGAGCAGGGGTGAGCGGTGAGGATGTGGTGGGAGAGGACAGGGACGTACATGGAGACAGATGATGGAGAGTCTTGAGTGCATCAAGGTCTTCAGCTCTTGTTCTGAGAGATGGGAGACATGGGGGTGGTTTGAGCAGGGGACTGACAAGATACAGATCAGCAGACTTAGAAAGAGCCTCTCTGGCTGCTGGAATGAGATGAGACAGAAGAGGGATGAGCTGGAAGGAGGTAGTAACCAGGCTTCTGCAGTCACGTGGCTGAGAGGTGAGGAATGGGGGAGCTTGGGTCATATTTTGGAGGTTGAGTTGGTTGGATTAGCTGATACGTTGGACATGGGGGGCATTGGGAAGAGGAAGTCAAGGATGACTCCAAGCTTTTTGGCTTGAGGAACTGAAGGACGGGGTTTCCACTAACATCGTTGGGTAAATTTTAGAAAAAGCAAATTTAAGAGGGAACTACGTGTTAGTGTGTTAGTGACCTAGGATGGTTTTAGTTTATCCTCTTGTTATGATGGAATAATCAGCAGCTTCCTTTCACTCTCAAAAGACCCCTGTTAGGCTGATACATTATGGTCACCAGGTTGTTAAGTGGGGATGTCAAGGAGGCAGAAGAGTGTGGGATTTGGGGAGAGGCTGTGCTGTGTACAGACTGTCAAACCCTTCAACACCTCTATCATTTGCCCATCAAAATAAGTTTAAAATTCTTTTTTTTTAAATTAACTTTAATTTTTTAACGTCTTTATTGGAGTATGATTGCTTTACAAAGGTGTGTTAGTTTCTGCTGTATAACAAAGTGAATCAGCTGTACATATACATACATCCCCATATCTCCTCCCTCTTGTGTCTCCCTCCCACCCTCCCTAACCCACCCCTCTAGGTGGTCACAAAGCACTGAGCTGATCACCCTGTGCTATGCAGATGCTTCCCACTAGCTATCTATTTTACATTTGGTAGTGTATATATGTCCATGTCACTCTCTCACTTTGTCCCAGCTTACCCTTCCCCCTCCCCAAAGTTTAAAATTCTTAAACCCATCACTTCCAATTTCCACTAGAGATTTCACTCCCAGGTGTATGCCATTTATTTACGTAGTTAACAAACACAGTGAGCACAGTAGGTGCCAGGCACTGTTCTAGTTTGTAAATATTTACAAACTAGTTTTTGCTCTAGGTTGTACATATTTCTTCACTTTATCATCATAACAATTTTATAGAGGAGAAAAGTGGCTACAGAAACTTATGTTGGAAAAAATATATATTTTCATGAATTTTGAAAGCCTTTTTCCATTGTCTTTCACATCCCAGATTTCACTGTTGTTGAAAAATCATTTTCATTTTTAATACATGGTATGTGATCTGCTTTTTTTAAAAAAACTTCTTGTCCCTTGTTTTCTAAAATTTCATGAGATATGCCTCAGTGCAAGGCTTCTTAGTCATTGCGTTGTGTCTCTACAATTTGGAGACATATCTTTCAGTCTGGGAGATTTGCATTAGTTCTATGATAAATTCTTCCTCAGAATATGTTCTTTATTTTTTCTTTCTTTCTTTATGGAACACCTTTTACTGGGTTTCTCTTTTTTAATTTTGTTTTCTATCCTTTGCTCTAATTTCTGAAAAATTTCTTAACTTCTAACTCTTCTCTCAAACATTTCCTTTTGGCTATTTTATTTTTTACTCTCAAGAACTGTTACTTCTTCTCTGATTGGCCTCTTTTCTTAGCAATTTGTTTGTGTTTCACTGGTGCAATATTTTCTCATATCTCTCTGGGGATGTTTGTTTATTTTTGCAGTTCCTTCAGCTTCCTGAACCATTTTGGCTTCTTTCAGTAGTGCCATGTGCTTCAGGCATTTACTTTTTTTTTTTTTTTTTTTTTTTTTTGCGGTAGGCGGGCCTCTCACTGTTGTGGCCTCTCCCCTTGCAGAGCACAGGCTCCGGATGCGCAGGCTCAGCAGCCATGGCTCACGGGCCTAGCCGCTCTGCGGCATGTGGGATCTTCCCAGACCGGGGCACGAACCCGTGTCCCCTGCATCGGCAGGCGGACTCTCAACCACTGCGCCACCAGGGAAGCCCCAGGCATTTACTTTTTGATTTGATTTAGTCTCTCTATGTTAGGATGGAGGCTTTCCACAAATATCTGATGGCCCTTGGTTTTCTAGTCATATCAAAATATGAGGCTAAAAGTTTGCAGAGAGCTCTCTATGCCTCTTGGAGTTTGTCCTCCACTGGAGGGCGGGAGGATGGCTTTGCAGTGAGGTACCACCCCGTCCCACACTTGACAAGTTCTTGGAGATCTTTGTCAAGGGGTGCTTCCATTTCTTCAGAGAAAAATTCTGCCTGAGTGATATTGGACTAGAGGATGGGGGCTGGCTTCCCACCTTCCAGTGTAGACTTTCATTTTGTTTCCTGTTTTAACCTGAATCCTACCCTCCACTCCAGCCTAACCTCACCGTGCTTGGTGCATCTAATCCTGAGCCTCTCAGTCTCTCTCTCTCTCTTTTTTTTTTCTACCATAATTAAATTGCTGGGATGTGGTAGGGACCTGGCTTCATGGACCAGGAGGGGAGTCCCATGGTTCCAAACTCATATGCGGACTTTCAACCAGTCTCCTTGCTGTGAACCCCTGTCTGAAATCCCAAGCCCCCAGCAGGCTGAATGGACTGACTTTTCTTCTGGGTTCTCTTTTCCAAACAAGAGTTACCTCTGCTGGATCTGCTTTTGCTCTTCCAGACTTTTAATACAGTCTCTCATCTATCGCTGTCATCTTTCCTGTTCTCTTTGTTTTTTGGGATTTAATTGCTTTTAAAAAAAAGTTTTTGTCAGTTTTCTGGAGTTGGGGAAGGGACAGGAAATAGATGCATGTTTGCTATGCAGCTAATTGACCTTTGACCTAAAACCTACCCACAAAAAGAAAAAAGAAAATCCTATTTTGGATGCATTTTTGAGTTAGATAAAAACTGAATTTTGAGTTACCAATCAAATTTATGCCTCTGCATCTTATAAGTTTCAACCTTCCCCTTGAGAAAGAAACAAATACATAAGTCAGGTCAATATCTTCAGAGTCCATTTTGGAATGCATTGAAAGAAAAAAATAAAGTACTAGTTTAATTTTTTTTTTGTCTTGAAAACATTCAATAATTCATGAACCTTGTTTCATTATTTTAGGAGTAGCTAGTCCCCCTGAATGTTGTTGGGAGGCTGGTCTTTCTCTGCCTTGTTAACGGTGCTTTCTTTGCTCTGATTCAGACTTCCTCTGTGACAGTGGAGCAGGTTGAGAGCAGTTTTCTCTGAATAGCTCCTGGTCTTTCACCAGAAGTAGAGTCAAGTCTCATGATGCATTTATTCCTGCACATTTACACTCAGATGATGGGATGGTCTGTCTCAAGAGAAAGCTGGCAGGGCTTCTGGAGGGTCAGATCAAAGGTTTAGGAGCCATTCATATCACAATAATTAAACACAGGGCTAAAGCAGTCTTCCTGGGTCTCAATCCAGTCTCCTGCATTTATTATCTATCATTATGCAGTAAACATAACACTTTGGCAATGATCAACCCTTCTATAAAATGAGTATAATGATAGCACCTACCTCATGGTTCTGTGTGATTGTAGCTGAGCAGGACCCTATGGGGCCTTCCTTGGACAGACTCCCTCAATGTCCTCTGTCTGCCTCTTGGTTGTAGAAAAACTTTAGCCTCCTAGGCTTTCCTTGAGTTCCAAAGAATAAAGTTAATCCAAGAAGTGAGAAAATGCAGAAATAAAGGAAAAGAGTCAAGCAAAACAAAACAAAACAATAATAGTTTAGCTATTAAACAAAGTCAGGGACATTTTGTTCCTCTTCAAGGGCTACAGATAATATTCTGAGCCATAGCCTTTGAGCTATTTTGCAGATACTGAAACCCCCACCAGGTGGAAGGAGTTAACTGCATGATGCCCAAAAGCACATAGACCCCAGAGCAGAAACAGAAGGTTGATGATGTTGACTCTGGGTTACCTCACCACCAACCAATCAGAAGAATGTCCACGACCTGATCACGTACCCCACAACTCTCTCTTTCTCACCCTGTCCTTAAAAACCCTTCCCTAAAAGCCATTGGAGAGTTCGGGCCTTTTGAACATTAGCTGCCTAGACTCCTTGCTTGGTGTCCTGCAGTAAATGCTGTACTTCCCTTCACTACAGCCCAATGTCAGTAGACTGGCTTTACTGCACACAGGAAAGGGGACACAAGTTCGGTTTGGTAACATGACGATTAAATGAATTAAAATATGTAAAACGTTTAGAAGGGTGCCTGGCTTATAATAAGGATTCAGTACATGTTAGCTACTGTTATTATTCTATTTTATTCTTTTTTCTTTTTATAATTGTATTGATCACTAATTATATGGATGATCTCTTTGACAATCAGCTCTAATCCCTCCCTCAGATACAAAGACAATGATGAATTTAGTATGTATCCTTTTAGCTCTTAGAATAATTATATACAGTATATAAAATATAGTAGATGTAATAAATATAGTATATAGTACTGTATATAAGTATATATTTTACATGTTGTTATATATATTGAGATATATATGTCTAAAACAAAAGCTGAAATTTAGCAAGTTGACTTATTCCCAAACTACTAGGAAAAAATAGATTTCCTAAGATATTTATCCACTTTCCCCTTAGAATCCCTCTAAATATTTCTTGAGAGAATTCAAACTGATAGGCACAAAAGTCACTTTTTCATGGTTTTACATGTATATGTTTGCATATATAGGAAATAGAATGGTTTTCATGTATGTACACATGAATTTTTTTACACAAATGGTATCGTACTTTATGAGATGGATGTGCTACCTAATGCACTAATGAGGCACCTATGGTATCATAGTATATATGTCATTTTGCAAGTTGTATTTTCACTCAACTATTTGTTTTGGGGATTTTTCCATGTTGATTCATGTAAACTTAATTTATTGCTTTTAATTCCTGAATACCATTCCAGTGAATAAAAATGCCACATTTTATGTATTGGCAAGTATTCTAGATCCTCCAAGTTGTCCCTCAACTTAAGAAGCCTACAGAAGGATGTCTGAGTCACAGACTAAGAGAGGCTACTCACTGAAACTGAGCTTTCTGGTCCTTTCAGCAAGTTCTTGCTGGACCAGGTGTGTCTCCTCCTTTGCCAGAAGAGGGACACCTGGACAGGTGCCCTTAGACTGCCATCTCCTGCTTATTAATTGATGGGATTAGCAGGCAGTCAAAGCAGAGATCTTATGCATCCATGTCTTGCAAATGCCCATGGGTACTCAGGTGCCCACTGCTAACATTGTGGCAGGGCAGGGTAGTCTTAGAAGGAAGTGGGACGCACTGCTGCAAATGGGTCCCTGCCCTTGCTCACTGCCTCTAGTTGAACTAGTGTGAAATCAGACACTAAGACATTGTTCAGGGCATGTTTTGAACAAGTTGATGCAGTCATAAAATACAAATAACCATCATCTGAATTGCTAGAATGATTGTGAGCAATTCTTAATTAAGCAGTTTGTACAGCACTTTTTATTTGCAAAGTGCCCCATCAGAAAGATGGAGGCTTAGAGGCTGGTATCAGGTCAACATAAAATCTCCTTCTCAGGAAAACAATCTCCATCTTGCAATTCATGATGCTATGAAATTTCTAATTTGAGGATTTGTGAAAAGATGCACAATCTGTTGCTTCATACAGTCCATGGCTGGATATGATTGGGCCCATCTGCTCATTGGAGAATGACTTGGGTATGCCTTCTCTTTAGTATTTTAATTTCAGGTGTAGGTGTTTAGAAAAGGCAGTTACTAAAATTAATTATATCGAGACAGGATATGTAAACTTATAAAGTGAAGCCGCATGTTTGGGCGATGCTAAAGAGTAGTTCTATCCAGTTATCTCTGCAGAAAGTTCTGATGGGCAGATATTTAAGACATAGCTCCAGGACCTGCCTTACTACCAGCCAAAGGGTGGAATGGGTCTAACTGGGCTCATAGCTCTAGACTCTGTCGGTGGAGAAATTTCTTCTTTGGGTTTCTTTGATCTATCTCTGATCTTGTATTTGTGGCTTCTTGTACACACTGAAAGACTGTACACCACAAAAAAAGTGCTTTTGTGCACAGCAGTTTGAACTCTGCTAGCAAACAACTAGTGACTATGTAAGGAAAAAAAAGGTTAACTCTCTTGGGAATATTTTTTCCTAGTTACGTGGGACTATGTCAAACAGCTATATTTCGTCTTGTTGTTATTGTATGAAAAATTATAGAGAAGCCCATAAAGCAATTTTACTTGAAGCTTATTATTGTATTTTTATTTACTTTATATATTAACCACCTTGCTCTTAAGGGAGGACACGTTTTTAAATGTATTTTATAATTAGCTCAGAGTTTCGTGAAGAGAATTTTAACAGTGGTGGTGAGCATTTTGAGGTTGGGAGGGGGTTTTAGTTATTTAATTAACAAATGGTTTTTGTTTGCCTCCTTGATGTCAGATCTTGAATTGAATGCAGGGTTAGGAAAAACAAACATGGTCTTTGCCTTTCTGGAACTTTCAGTCTCCTGGGAGGCTCAAAAATAAATAATTATGCTAATGCATATGTAATTTCAATCCTGGAAGTGCTATGGGTGGCTATGTGATATGTCACAGTGAGGAATGGCCTAGCCTGGGAATCAGGAGGGCAAGACATCTACTTTGTCTTGAGATCTGAAGAGTGAACAGGATTTAGATGGGCCAGAGGAGGTGGACAAGTCTGTAGGTGTCAACAACTTTACCTGAAAGGGGACAACACTTTTAAAGCCCTTTTTGTAAGGCTGGGTTAGGGGTTGGGGTACAGAAAGCCCCTGTCACCTGTCCCTGGAAGGCAGAGAGAACAGGCAGGTGGGAAGAGAGGATGTCTAGAATGTAAGGAGGGGCTGAAGGCGTAGGGTTTGGAGGCTGCCCTGAAGTTATGCTGAAGGCAAAAGGAAACCACTGAAGTCTTTGAATAAGAACATTCTGGTTGCAGAGTAAACAAGGAGAGGAGAGAGGGTGGGAGCCAAGGCAGCTGCATTTGTCTAGGTGAGAGTTATTATATAAGACAGGCTACACACCCATACTTCTGAGGAGAGAGAGAGAGTGAAATCAAGAAAGACACAGAGACACGTGTGTGTGTATGTGTGTGTGTGAAAGAGAGAGAGAGAGAGAGAACTGAGTTAAAAGCTTGAGGGGCTTGGGTTGTAAAACTGGAGCTAATGATACAATTCTGAGACAATTATAATATAACATTTAAACCGTGTCCTTCTTTCTTGATATCAGGGTGGTTAATATAAAAACCCACAAAGAGAAGTATGATGATGAGCTTCAGCTACGATTGTTTATACACTTTCCTACCATTTTTCATACAAGAACAGCAAAACCAAAAGATGAAATTCACCTTTGCTATGTTCCAACCGTGTGAATTTGAGCAGTTTCTTAAAGCTCTGAGCCTTAGTTTCTTCATTTCTGTTAACTAGTGCTAACGATATTCCATGAGAGTTGAACAACCAGGCAACGTACATAACATGTGTGTCTGTGTGTGTCTCTGCATGTGTGTATCTGTGTATGTCTGGGTCTGTCCGTGTGTGTCTGTGTGTCTATGTGTCTGTATGTGTATGTGTGTCTGTATGTGTGTGTGTGTGTCTGTATGTGTATGTGTGTCTGTGTGTTTGTGTGTCTGTATCTGTGTGTGTATGTCTATGTGTCTGTATGTGTATGTGTGACTGGGTATGTGTATCTGTGTATGTGTGTGTGTAAGCTGGTTTTCCTTCTCCCAGGCATCGCACACCAGGCTTTCCCCAACTGACTCTCAGTGTGGACCCCTTTCTGTCTTCCTTGATGACTTCGGTGAGGCCCACACCTTCTCTTGTTACCTTCAGGCAGTGGCTCCTCAAGGAGACCTGCCTCTGGAGTGAAAGCCTGAACTCAGACCTGCTTTTTCAAGTGTCTGTGAACACTTTTCTTTCAATGTGTAACTAATACTTTAAACTCAAGTAGGTCTATATAGAGATTCTGTAGAAAAAACTCAGACTTTGGATAAGGAGGCCCAAGTAGCTTTGGGCAAGGGCTTAAGTCTGTTGGGCCTCATTTTCTTTAGGTATCAGGACACAGGAAACTTGGGCTAGGAGCAGGGTCAACCCCTGCCTGGTTTGTAGATAAAGTCTGATTGGAACACAGCCACGTCCATTTGTTTACTTAGTGGTGAATAGTTACTACAGAGACCGATCCTCAAATATTTACTATCCGGCCCTTCACTGACAAAGTTTGCCAACTGCTGAATTAGATCCTTGGGTCACAAACTTCCTTTTCTTCCTCTCTGTCCTTCATGTTTGCCTTCCTTCTCTTCCCACTTCCTTCCTTCTTCTATTTCTTTCTCTCTTTCTTCACATCTGACTCCTTTCTACAAACAATATATTGCATAGAAGACCCATACAAGACAGATAAAAGTGGGCCTCATCTATTTCAAAGGTTTGGATGTGGGGAGAGTTTTCAGTTACTTCAATTTGAAAATCATTGGACTGAATCATGTTTCAAGTTCTATTCTAGAATTTAGATCGTGAATGTTGAGAGCTCCTTATAGACTTTAGAAAAATAGTCAAGTGATAGTGTGACTTGCTGCCTCCCCTGACCCCCATCCCCTCTCTCCCACCACGGAAATCCTTTCCTTTATTCGTTTTCATCTTCCATTCCCCACCTGTTTCTCGTCACCCCTGCGTCAGTCTGAGGTCCCCAGTGCCCCCTGCTGCCCTCTCCCTGACCAGGAACCATATCTGGGGCACACACTTGACCTTGCCCCTTGCAGCAGCGTCTGGAGTTCCAGACTTTTCTGGATCTCTTCTCTAAAGGAGAAACTTCATGTTCTCCCCTCAGTATCTACGCTTCCTACTGAGTGACAGCTGGCTAATCAGATACATTCAGGCTGTTAATTTTATAAAGACTGTTAATTTTTACTAATGGCTTAATGAATGTATTCCTCCCAGGTAACACATTTGTATTTTAATCAGGGCTTTCTGGAGATGGCGCATTAGTTACCCCAAGGGAACAACATTAGTGGAAAGAATGCACGCCACATTCTGAGAGTTTAAGAGATATTTAGAGTAAGAAAAGCTTCTGGACGCTGCTCAAATTACTCTATAAAAATGGCCATCCTCGGGCTTCCCTGGTGGCGCAGTGGTTGAGAGTCCGCCTGCCGATGCAGGGGACACGGGTTCGTGCCCCGGTCCGGGAATATCCCACATGCCGCGGAGCGGCTGGGCCCGTGAGCCATGGCTGCTGAGCCTGTGCGTCCGGAGCCTGTGCTCTGCAACGGGAGAGGCCACAACAGTGAGAGGCCCATGTACCGCAAAAAAAAAAAAAAAAAAGACCATCCTCTTGTACTTTCCACTGACTCAGACCCGTATTTCATGGCCACTTTGCTTAGTTGAGTAGGAAGCCTCACGCGTTGTGTCATGTCTCTTCCACTTACAAGCTGTGTGACCATGGGCATGTGACACTGCATTTCTGGGGCTCAGACTCTCCTCAGGGATTGCAGGGATATGAGGAGATCAGGGTGTAAAAAGTCTTCTGCATATTAAGGTCTCAGTAAACGTTCCTTATTTTTGCATCGAAGTGCAACCCAGACCTCTTATGTTTAGGATAAGAAATTTTCGTCTTGGTCTTATGCAGAACACATTCATTTATTTAGAAGGTAAGACTTTATTTTATTCTCCATAAATTAGCCCAAAGAGAAAATAATTGGAATCAGAGGAGTGAATGATATAAGGGACATTAGAAAATATTGAACTTACTTCTTTTATTTCCCAGACACATGCAGAGGGTAACTCGTTTATTTAGGGTTGCCAGAGGTCTAGTTAGTGGCATATCTAGAGCTAGGAAGCAAGCCTTCAAATACGCAGTCTCTGCAAGTCAAAAAACAAACAAATAGCACATTTCCTCCACCAAAACTTCTATACCAAAGAAAATGCTGAATCAAAACCCCACATTTGGAACAACATATGTAGAGATTTGCTCAGGATGCCCCCAAGACTGGTAAGGTTGCATATTTCATCCTATTTGGACCAGGAAAATGGTCAAGCTCTCAAATCCACTTAACGAAGCAAGAAAGTAGGTCATAGTACCGTTCCCATCATTTAGCGTCTGTTTTTTAAGCCTGCTTCTGTAACTAGCAATGAAACCTGCCTTCATCACATTTATTATGGGATGAAAACTGAGCTTCTGTGTGTTGATGGCATAGCTCCGGGGAGTCACCCTGCCCACTTGAACTTTAAATAGACCTCTTACCGCTTATGCTGTATTCATTCCTCCATGCAAAGCACTCTCTCCTCATTGCTGGAGAGCCTAACAAGAAAGTCGCCAGGCACAGCTGCTTCAAGTAGCCCTAGTATTGGGGGTAATAACAACCTAGCCAGCTGCAGGTCTCTCCCCCCCACCCCTCTTTTCAATCCCCATGCAACTGTTTGAGTCTCTCCTTGCACCAGCTTCCCACCCTCCCTTTCAAAAATTACTTTCAGTAATTACTCCAGCTCAAGGATGCTGTCCAATCTAAAAGAGCTAATGAGAACCAGTCCTTCAATCTAAACTGTAATCAGCTTATAGCAAGCTCCCTTTTCCTGTGCTTCATTACTGTGACACAATCTATTTTTCATACCTCAAAATGATAAGGCAGAGTTGGGGGAAAAGACTCCCTCTTTATCACCAAGCTTGTATGAAAGGGAGATGGACTTAAGCATGCAGAACTGATTTATTTGCATTCTTCTATTGCTTTGGTGGTTGCATCTTTGAAAGAAGTTAATACTGTATTTTTGATTTGGCCCTAAGAACAGCAGGGCCTGACAATCAAGCATGTTTATTACAGCCATGAAGGGAAAAAAAAAGAGCCCAGGGGAGCTCAAGTGTATCCTGATTTATTTGGACATGTGTAGACTTGGAGCAGAAAGTATTTTAAATTCTGTTGGGGCATCTGTCAATGCTGTCTTTATCTGAGTGTTTGTTCTCCCTGACTGTGTATGATTGTTACCTATAACCCTATTAGCTACTTAACCTGCCTTAGTTTTTATGTGCCTGTGTAAACTCTTCATTGTTCATTTCCGAAGAAAGAACATGGAGGGTGCCATCCACAGGGGTTCTCACTAGGAGTTTGGGAAATCTGCTTGGCTAATATTGTAGAATCTGTTGATAAACACCCAGACTATTTTAATCTCCTTTCCAAGTTTATCCTCCTGAGTTCATTTCCAAACTGTCATGTTTTGCCTTGTGTGATTAAAGCTCGGCCCAGCGAAGTGGCTGCATCCTCCTGGCGTGATTTCCTAGGCACAGAGGCTGTGGCAGAGCAAGCCTATTAATCCCACCCTAATGATTAAAGAAGCTGAGAGGCTGCAACATCTGATGGGTTAATACCGGTAGCCAAGGCCTTGGGTTTAATCCAACTCAGGCATCACTTTGAATGAGACAGTTTGATGAGCTTCAGTAAGGCTGGGACTGCTGTCATTGTCCGTTTTAGACTCCAAATACCAGGAAAAGATAAAAGCCAGTCTCAAACAGCTAAACAGCTCCTAAGAGTATGGATGTCAATAACATAAAGATATCAAATGCAGATTGAAGTATTTTTGTTAAATAACTGTTAACGGGCAGAGAAACCTCACAAAGAACCCCCTGCACTATTCAACTAATGTCCCTGCCAAAAACAGAAAAAAAATAGAATCTATTAGCCAGTTTTTAAAAGTTGTTTTTCACTGTTTTGTCTAAAAATGTGTAAAAGATGAGGTTAAATTAGAAAATCTTTTACCGCATCCCTTCATTTGTAGAAAATAAGTGCACACAACTCATTTAAAGTGAAAGGCTCACACATTTACTCATTAGCCATGATAACCAGTAAGCTGGTATCTCCACTCAAGTGGAATCTTGATCAGACAATCAGGGAAGGTGGTCCTCGGCTGCCTCTCCATCTTCAAGAGCTCCGGGATCCAACTTGCTTTTAAAATTGTGAGGCTGTCAGAGGACTCAGACTGAGCATCTGCACTTCAGGCGAGTCTATAAATTAACTTCTCATACTTATGGCATTCTGAAAGAATGAAGCTTTCATTGGAATTCACGGTTCGTCTGTTTCAGGAATGTTATGTAACCATGCATGTTATACAGGGAGAATGCTCTACCTCCAGTGTCTGCAGGAGGGAATTTTTCTTGCCAAAGCAAGACTTTATATTATCATCCTCTCCCTCTCCCTCTCCCTCCCTCCCTCGCTCTGCTCTTTCTCTTTGAAGGTGACCATCTGAGAACATGTAAAGTGGAATGCCTTTACAACTTGGTGCTAGGGGATAGGATTCACAGCCTCCTCCGGACTGTTCAATCAGTCCTTTCCTGTTTGAGTGTTAGATTGAAAGGAATTTGAGTTAGCTGGCAGACTATCTGAATTTATACATCACTGTATTATTTTCTTAAGTGGTGTTGATTTCCAATATACAAAGCCCTTCCCATACTTTATCCACCTGCTTTATCACAATTTTGAATTGTACTGCAAGTAAAAACCCCAGTTTGCTGTCATGCATATAGGTCTTTGCTAAAGAAGAAAATGAAAGCACCAGATTGTTTCAGAAATAATATAAACTTATAATCCTGTATAGTTAATTTTATCTTAGCCAACACATACACAATACAATATGCAGTAAATCTTTACCTTTCACTAAGAACATTTATGGACACCTTCTATATGCTAAACAAGGATGCTAGTCATTGAAGATATCAGGCATGGAAATGCTCAGTCCAAAAGCTCACAGTCTCATCCTTGGACTCGAAATAAAGATTTTTCTTGACAATGTTAACAGAAAGGGGAAATAATAGTAAAAAAGCCTACTCTTAAAGGGGTGCTTAAAAATAATATTCAGATTATGTTTGGAGGAGTTTCATTTCTATTGGTGATATTAATGAAACTAGTCAGTTTATCAATGACTAAGTATTTAAAGATGTTTGCATTATTTGATGATTAATTTAGGCTTACAATTTAATGCTTCTCAAAATAAGCCAGGGAATATGTAAATGATTTTAAAGACCTACTAGCGGCAATACAGTTTCTTAGGTTGTAAAGATACATGAAATGTCCTTATTGTCAAGGACCTTAAAATCTAGAAGAAGAAATAGAAACACTGAAATCAAAGCTTAAATATGGTCCATATACTGTATTTTTAAATACAGTTTAAAATGATGCTAATACATTTTTCAAAGGTTTTTAAATTTTAAAAAAAGTTCAAAAAGTTACTTGGAAAATTATATCAGTTAGAAATATTTTTGAGTAAACTGGTTGTGAGTTGTGGCAAAAAATGAATTCTGTGGTTACATTATGTTGAGAGCCACATAGAAGGTGAGGAATAAAATCAAGATAAATGCCTGGAGATCCATGTGCTTGGATTTTAGAGCTAATGCTCCATTGTGTTTTTTAACATCTTTCTTGGAGTATAATTGCTTTACAATGGTGTGTTAGGTTCTGCTGTATACCAAAGTGAATCAGCTATGCATATACCTATATCCCCATATCTCCTCCCTCTGGTATCTCCCTTTGTGTTTTATTTTATTTTCCTTTCTCCCATCTTTCCTCCCTCTTCTATCTGCCTCCTTCCAAACTTGGGTGTATCATGTAACTAATCTGTGCCTTTTTCTCTTTAAAATTTCACTTTTATAGAAGAATATTATTCAAACAAATACTTTTTGTTGTAGAAACCAATCTGAGTTCTTAAAAAAGAGTTTCATAAAATATAATTTTATCATGGTAACCTTATCATTAAGAACATGATGTAACCTTATTTTTGTTAACAAAAGAAGCTGAAATATCTCCTTACATTGCCACTCAGTGTTTTTAATATGAAACAATCATGGGTTAATATTTCAGGTAGTAGCTTAATGACAATGGAATTTTACTTTTGAAAAATATAGAAATTTTATAATTATAAATGGGTTCTAGTTAGCAAGCTTGCATCATCTGGATGGAATTTAAAAATAATCCTCTGCAGGTTTATTAACCTGATACCCAAGTATTAGTTATGGATTTTCTCCTCAGGGTCCATTTGATCCGTTGACAAAAATCAGGTTTTAGCCTGGTCTGGGACTGAAAATGGTGACTCTGAAAAGGCAGAGAGAAATGAAATGAATGAAACATTACTTGTTGCTAAGATTTCTAATTTGGGCAATAAATTCACCTGGAGATTAAAAATGGCAATGCACCATTATTTTAGGCTTGGGAAGGGGCACCTAGGCATCTCATATTTTGCTTTCCCACTTGGCACTGCAGGGGTCAAAGTGCACCTCAAATGTGGGTGGCAGGAGACGGTGCAAGAGGGATGGACATGCAGGAGGACGAAGTGGGAAGAACCCAAGTACCTTGGCTAGTTTTAGAATTCTGCTTCAGGGCGATGAAACGAGAGGTCCACATGGGTATTAGTAGTGTTAGTAATGCTAGCTCTCACGTGTTTCTTGGTTCTGGTCAAGTGGTGCTTGGGAAGACTTCAGAGAACTGGTGGCCCATAAGCTGAGAAATCAAAGAGCAAAATTTGAAAATTGGGAGACAGAATAAGAACATTCAAGAAAGAATGTACAGTGCATAAAGAAGAAATGCTTCTGAGGAGTAGTCAATTTACAAATTGCAGAAGCCATCTAAACTCGCTTTATGCATCTACAATTGACCAATGTGGCAAGGATGCTCTTTTATTTAGGAAAAAAACATTAGTACAAAGGAGCATATTAGGATACCTATAAGATTCTTCATACTTACTTTCCACTGTGGAGCTCAATCTGTATATATAGTATTATTGCTGAATATGATATGTAAGGAAAATAGTTGCTAATTATACTATGGACTGGAGGGTGTCAGTACAAATAACAAAATCATGAAAGGTTGCTGAGTTCACTGTAATTATTCAATTGGGGAAAAATATGTGAAAACAATCCACATAGAATCACTGATTGTTAATTAAAAAAATAATAAGGAGAAAAAAAATCCTCATGAGTCAGCCAGAAACGTCACAGTCTTGCAGATTTTCTCGTTTTAGACCAAAGTAAATCTGTCTCTAAGAGGACATTCTCCGTCTGAGTCACACTGATAAAACATGCTGAACAGAGACAGGAAGATGACACTGGAACAGTTTCTACCCCCTGGGGATGTTCAGAATGGTGAAGGAAAAAAATCATGTTTTTAAATGTCTAGTCTTGTTTTTGAGTTAAAATAAACCTGGAAAGCTATCTTTGACAGGAGAAGCATGTTTTCTCATCATGCAAAGGCATTTAACCACGTTTCACTCATTAAATTTGAAATGTTTTTAAGCACGGTTTTGGTTTGGAGTAATTTTTGCGTCCCACAATTGTTCATGGTGAGAAGTGTTATCGTCTGGTGATTAACACATATTTATTGAAATGTTTTCTATGAGCAAAGCACTGCGTTGGATGTCATCAGCATTACAACAATTTATTTCACTTTGAAAATAACTCTCCTAGACTTCTAGGGCTGCAGGATCTTCTGTGCATTGGGAAGTTGATGAGTTCTTGCATAAATTGTGCTGAAGGAAGCTGATGTAACAAGTGCTATGAGAGCAGGAGGTCAGGATTCCTTGGTTCTGGCTCCAAGGATCTGAGATGGCTTCTTTGGAGGAGGCCTGTTTACTTGTTGAGGGTGTTGTGCTCAAAGTGGTTCATTTGCCTTAGCCTTGGCTTTGACTTTGTGGGGAGCCAGAGTTTGGCCCCAGAATTTCTGTACTTTTCATTTCCTGGGTAGATGGGAGTGGCTGCTTCTTCTTTTTAACAATACATACTCAAAATATCTTAATTCTGTTGCGAGTAGTTGTCAGCCAGACCTATACATTGCAACTGAAGAAAGGCACACAAAAATTTTAGCACACTCATTTTAATGCATAATGAATTCCTCTAGTCTCTCCTTTTCTCTTTTCCTTCATCTCAGCTTCCATGTTTTTCCTTTCATTTCTCACCTGCCCACCTGCCGTTTTCAGGATGCTTTGGAGAGTAACTACCCATTCACTAAGTTTAAATGTCTCAAGTTTGCTGCTCATAACTTTAAAAGAAATTATTTGTGATCCAGCTTTCTGTCACATAAATATTACAGATTCCAGATTAGTTGAATCTCTTTCCTGGGTTGCTTAAACTTAGCACTGAATCCTTCCAGGGAGACAATATTGAATAATGACTACAAATGGAGACTCTTGCGACCCCAGCTTTGTGATCACCTTTGCCACATGGGACCTCCGTCTTTTGACCTCAGAGGAGCTGCCTAACAGCTCATATCCTTAGTTACCTTATTTCCATTTCACAAAATGAAGATGTTACAAAGGTGAAATGAGATAATCTGCTTAAAATTTTTAGTGTAGTATCTGATAGTAAGTCTTCAGTCGAGTTGAATATTCTGCATCACCATCATCATCATCGTTGTCAAGGTGCCAAGTGGTAGAGTGCATCTTTTTGGAACATCAATTGTGCTTGAGGATTTAAGGGAAAGAGTTAACTGATTTTACTCATAAATAATTAAAAGTGTAATTTCTACATTAAAACAAATGCAGCCTCATTACAGAATAGAACACAAGTCACATGGATTTCTCAAGATAAAGTACTTAACAGAATTTTGTACTTGTAGCAGAAAGCCCCTGAAGGAGTCCATTTACTTTCTTCTGCCACTTGGGGTATTCTATTCCAGGGGAGATTTGGAGAGGTGCTGCTATTCATTAACACAACAGGATAAAAATGAGCCCCAGTCCTTTCAACTAAGGGTCATAGCTCACTCTCCCAAATTGCGTATCTGTCAATGTGTTTTACTCAGGAATACATAACTTTTCACATATATATGAAAAAAAAATATATATATATACACATACACAGTGGCAACTGTAGTGAATTTGTAACGTGTCAACTTAGCTAAGTTCATGCTACATTTCCAACAATTTCTTTCCTTGTATAGTTCTGAGTGAGTGTGCACTATTAGAGACACTTCTGGGGAGATGTGGATGGTGGATGGTGGATATGGAGTGATCATACTCCTTTCCACTGGAGAGATCAGGGCTAATCATGAGGTACCATTACTGTTCGTTCACACATGTTGTCATTTACCTGCTGGTTCATCTGGTTGGCACTGGGCAACAGCTGGACCCTCAGTGTCTCCTGCCAGATCTTCTGCTTCTCTTTCTCCAGCTCCAGGTTCATGATGAGAGGCACCAACCTCTATAGCAGGTACAACTGGATAAATAATTTCTGAGACCCAACTGTACAATGAAAATATGGAGCCTCTTGGTCAAATATTATTGAGAATTTCAAGATGGCAACAGCAGAGCATTAAACCAAGCATGAGATCCTCCTAAGCAGGGGACTCTGAGTGACTGCGTAGGTCACATACCCATGAAGCCAACTCTTCCTTCAGGACAGGAGACTCCCATCCTCAAGGTATGAGGCTTGGAAATATTGAAAGATCAGTGTGATTTCCAGGTCATTCTGGTAATTCTAGCTTAACCTTTCTTCCCCCACTTCATTTCCATTACCCCAGCTGACTGCCTGGCCTACTGACTCAAGATATGCTGATAACAACCTTGCATGGACTGGATAAATAGTTGCCACAATTGCCTAAGGTCACATCCCTTGGGGTCATTGAGAAAATAATTTATAATGCATTTTCTGGGTTTTGTGGTTCAGATGAGGAACTCCCATTGAGAAAGCCTGGAAAGAAGTAGACATTAAAGAGATAATCACACAGTATTGCTGTTATCACCATTGTTGGTCATCACTGTGAAAGAAGGATCCAGGGCACTCAGATTTCCTTCCTGTTTTATATGAGTGTTGTTTCTGGATTAGACCTGGAAATGGTTTCTACGCACATCTCATAGGTAGAAGCCACAGGAGAAGATACCTCTCCAGACTTACTCTTATACTTAGCAGAGGAACAAATTAAAGGCAATCAATCATTGATTTCAAGTTTTGAATAAATTTTGATATCAGTACTTCTAAGAATCTTGATTTGTTCTCTGTAGAATTCCTTAGAGTCTGGAAGTTCCTAACTTTCCTTGAACAACCATAGGAATGATGAGCTCTCTATACCATGAAGCCATCCATTCTTTCATAGTATTATTTCAATGGCACCAGTGGAGTTTCTCTATTTTCTCTCATCCCTTCATTGAGCTTTATTTTTTTAATAGTGGGAATAATATTTCAATATTATTAGAAAATCCGAGGCTTACAATGAGAAAACCACTGAAGATGATGAGATGCATGTCAGTTCCTCCTTCAAGAACAGGGAGAAACTGGAGGAGGTAGAGCAATGTGCTTTAGATAGATATAAAGGCTACTGATGAATAGGGGTGGAATCAAAGCAGATGTCGCCACACTTTTCCTGTAAGGGGTCAGAGAATATATATTTTAGGCTTTGTGGGTCATATGTTCTCTGTTACAACTACTCAGCTCTGGTGTTGTAGCATGAAAGCAGCCATACACAATACATAAATGAAAGAGTATGGGTCCGTTCCAACAGAACATTATTTATGGACACTGAACATTGAATTTCATATCATTTTCATGTGCCACAAAATATTATTGATTTTTTTCAGCCATCTAAAAATGTAAAAACCATTCCTAGCTTTCAGGCTGCACAAAAACAGGCAGTAGATTAGAGTCTGCCAATCTGTTTTATAGAGGCAAACTTCCCTTATTGTAAGTTTGACTAAAACTGGCCAGAGTTTATGGTGGGTCACAAGGCACTGGGATCACTGGGGAGCTTTCACAATGCAGAATCCTGGGCCTTAGAAATCAGTATATTGAACCAGTACTCCAGATCAACCTTATGAATAATAAAGTTTTTTTTTTTTTTTGCGGTAGGTGGGCCTCTCACTGTTGTGGCTTCTCCTGTTGAGGAGCACAGGCTCCAGACGCGCAGGCTCAGCGGCCATGGCTCATGGGCCCAGCCACTCCATGGCATGTGGGATCTTCCCAGACTGGGGCACGAACCCGTGTCCCCTGCATTGGCAGGCAGACGCTCAACCACTGCGCCACAAGGGAAGCCCTCAAATTTTAAAACTATATATGTAGAATTTAAGTAGTCTTTTCTCTGATTCCCTCTCTTTGCATATGAGGAGAGAAAATTTGAACACCAGATAATTCTAAAGGCTGAGACAAAACTACACACATAAATATATCTGGAGACATATTTACACATTCATGTTTGCATAATATCCACCTAGGTGCACAAACGTGTGTGTATAATGATATAAGGACACTATATCCTATATTTCTATCTATGAACATGTATGACTATGGATGAACTGGTGCATGCCCATGCAATGCAACATGTAGAAAACCTTGTTTGGCAGCTCTTTATTATAGTGATGAAAACCCAAATGATCATTTGAGAATAATACCATGCACATGTTTTGACATAAAACAAAGAAGAAATTATCATATGACACTATCACCTCTGCTGAAGTAGGAGATAGAGGAAGCAAATGTTATTTGTTCCAAGCTTCAAGCCTCATTAATATGTGTTGATGAAGTCCTTTGTCACATCAAAGAAGTACCATCTTTTAGAGACAGTTGATTGGAATAAAAGGTTTAAACATGGGTACATAGTAAAATCCTTAAAATATCTAAATGAACAAACATGTTCAACTATTAATAAAATATTACTCACTCATGGACTTTATAGTGATCTGATTAATTTGAAATGATTTTCAGATGAAGGACAAGATCATTTAATCTCCTTCAAGTGTCATTCTTTGATTTTAGCTTACCTTTTTTATTCCTTTAATTTGTATAGTTTCACTTTAAACTTGACCTTCCTTTTCCCATTTAGAGAGATGTTCCCAAACACAAGACTAATTCCTGCTCATAATGTTGCTTATTAGGAGAATTTCCAGCAAGACAGGTGAATGGTGCAGCAAATATCTCTTCATTTCCAGTGTGGCAAATAATCTGTCAAGACAACACTCTAGCCAATTGTTTAATTGTGTATCAGGTTTAGGTAACAGAGCTTGGATATGACATGACAAAGGGGCTTAGGAAGAGCTATCTGTCTTCCTTCCCTTTAGAACAGCCACATTTTCAATAAAGACATCTGTTAATGGCCATCATCAAAAAATCTAGAAACAATAAATGCTGGAGAGGGTGTGGAAAAAAGGGAACACTCTTGCACTGCTGGTGGGAATGTGAATTGGTACAGCCACTATGGAGAACGGTATGGAGGTTCCTTAAAAAACTACAAATAGAACTACCATATGACCCAGCAATCCCACTACTGGGCATATACCCTGAGAAAACCATAATTCAAAAAGAGTCATGTACCAAAATGTTCATAGCAGCCCTATTTACAATAGCCCGGAGATGGAAACAACCTAAGTGTCCATCATCGGATGAATGGATAAAGAAGATGTGGCACATATATACAATGGAATATTACTCAGCCATAAAAAGAAACGAAATTGAGCTATTTGTAATGAGGTGGATGGACCTAGAGTCTGTCATACAGAGTGAAGTAAGTCAGAAAGAGAAAGACAAATACCGTATGCTGACACATATATATGGAATTTAAGAAAAAAAAATGTCATGAAGAACATAGGGGTAAGACAGGAATAAAGACACAGATCTACTAGAGAATGGACTTGAGGATATGGGGAGGGGGAAGGGTAAGCTGTGACAAAGTGAAAGAGCGGCATGGACATATATACACTACCAAACGTAAGGTAGATAGCTAGTGGGAAGCAGCCGCATAGCACAGGGAGATCAGCTCGGTGCTTTGTGACCGCCTGGAGGGGTGGGATAGGGAGGGCGGGAGGGAGACGTAAAAGGGAGGGGATATGGGAACATATGTATATGTATAACTGATTAAATTTGTTAAATAAAAAAAAATGCACAACCTAAAAAAAAAAATCTACAAGGGCAGAAAAAAAAAAGTACAAACATAAACACAGATAAATAGTAATAAATAATATAAATTATATCCATGACATTTCTGTTTTCAAAAGGAAACATAGATGAATGAAGTGTATTCAATACAATGGCTCACCATTTTACTTCTAGACCCAAGAACACTGTCTGGCACAAAGTAGACACATAATATATTTTTCTTAAATGAATTAATGAATGAATAAAATGATAAAATATATGTAATATTCTTAGTGCAAAAATTAAAATATAGAACTCAATATGCTAAAAAAAAAAGACATCTGTTAAGTTTTTATTTCCTAAGGCATATAGAAACAGCCTTCGTACTTTTCAATGACTAATGGTGGAACTTCAAAAAGTAAGGTTTCATTTTCATTTTTGCTATTGCTGGCAGGTTTCAGATACTTGGAGAGTTTAATGGATTCCATCCCCTCCTCTTCTTTGTTTTGTTTTTTGTTGTTGTTGTTGTTGTTGTTGTTCATACCCTCAGGATGACACCTATTATTTAGAAGTTCATTGGTTTTCTTTTCTTATTTGCATTCATTTAATTATTTTTGAGATATTGGCCAGGAGAGAAAGAAAAGAAAATCTTTTTCTAGAGATTATTTTTCTTCTTTTCTTAAAAAAAAATAATGACCATCTTTTAGAGCTGTTGAACAAATTATATGAGCTACACCTTCACCCATCATCACTTGCAAATAAATCCTTCTCAAACGTAGTTTCCTACAATTTTCATAAAATTTAGAATGTGCCCATGATTAAAAAGGGTCTTTCTGTTTTAATCCTATTTTTATTTTAAGGTTTGATCTATTTTTAGATCCTCTTCTTTTTATAGGTCTTAAACTAGTTTGCCTCAAACTAGAGGTTAAGATTTCCTAATTGATCTTAATATGAGCATATCTGGAGACCTGAACCATGGTGCTGCGTGTAAAAAATGTGTTGGAATCTCCCCTCCTTAATGTATTTGCTCTTCTATTTCAAGAAGAAACAAAGCCTTATTTTTACTTTAACCTCAACCTGACCCTAATGATGCGTCTACACTAAATCACTCACCCATTCATCCATCCATTTAATAGGTACTACTAGGTACCCACTCTATGCCTTACACTTGGCTAGTTGAGGGAGAAATAAAGGTGGGAATAAAATTCAGACATAGTCTCTTCCTCAGAGAACTTAGGGTCTAGTGAGGAGGAAGATACTAATTTTTGAAAATCTCACAAATAATTGTATGTTTTCAATGGAGAAGATGTATGTGGGACCATGAGAACTTTTAATAGGGCAAGTTGACCTGGTTAGGACAGGCAAGGAAGCCTACCTTGAGGAAATGAGGGCAGAGCTGAGGAATGGAGGGGGAGGAAGAGGAGGAGGAAGAGGGCGAGGAGGATGAGAAGGGTTAACCAGGAAAAAAAAAAAGATAGAAGAACAGAAACTAGAAACAAACTAACACTTCCCCCCACCCCAAATCTCACATTAAAACAAAAGCACTCTATTTTTATATCACGTATGACTAGGATTTACTCATGCTTGGAATAGCGGTGATGGAAACGTGGGTCTGTCGTGATGATCATGAAGGTTTTGAGTCCTAACTAGAAGACAATATGGAATAAAAACATCTGAGGATCTATTACCTTGGAAAAAGTGTGCCTCTTCATAAAACATTTGCAAGTGGGCTTCTATTTCTCCTCCCAGCCTATCAGTCTTTTCCATGTGGATTACCTGCAGGAGTGATGTTTGACCACATTTATTCTTAAACAATTAGGTAAAAATATTCCCAATCAAACCTTACATGATATCTCATCAATTCCTGTTGTTCTCATCTTGGGAGAGTTAGGAAGTGGCTTGCCTAAGATGTCAGGTAGGATCTGTACCACATACATGAGTTTATGACACAGGACATGAGCTTGAGTTAGAACCTGGATTACAATCCAAGTCTAGCCATTTCTCCCTCAATGTTCTTCCCATAATATCAATGTAAGGTGTCGTCAATATATTTATTTTTTAATTTTTAAGGGAAAAAAGTCTCACCTTCTCACAGCATTTTCAATTTTAGAAAGACAAAAGGCAGTAAAGTCCAGAAATGAGGATTTTTCTTCTCCCATAATTTTCTCTCTTCCATTTTATCTTATTTCCCAACCTCTATTTTAGTTCCTTTTAAAAATTTCCTCTAGCCAGCCTTTCTTCTCGCCTGCCCAGGGCTCGCCCAGTATGCAACCACTCTCTGCCTGCTGACCCTTCATCATTTAGCATTTTGCACTGTCAACTCTCCCTGCTGAGCCAGGAAGCCTGGACCAGATTGGGAAGGAATACGTGTGAGCAATTGTCCTTTGTTCTTCTCTTGGCTCTTCGCTCTGGCCATGTGTTCTAGGCAGGACTTCCAATTAGGGCGCCTGAAAGAAATGAGCAGATTGGAGGTGCCGGGTCCTCCTCCGCCACCAGCAGGGCTGGGGGTGGCATAATATGCCGCCCAAAACTCATCCGGAAAAACTTGCTTCCAAGGAAGGAAAACGTGGCATTTCAGCCCCCAGGTAAAGAATGGGAGGAACACACGGAAAGTGTGGCAGATCTGGGGCAGAGTGTAGATAAATCAGTGTATCCATATTTTTGTAATAAGATGAATATGTCCCAAAGCTGAGTATAATCTTTGCTTGTAACTGTTGCATATGTTGAAGTGCTTGTCTTTAAGTGAGCTGTAAGGGAGTTAAGCCTTCTTTTACCTTTCTTATACTCACCATAGATACTATATATTTAACACATGTAGGCCAGAATATAAGTACCATAAATACAGGGACTTGGGATTTTGTTCACTGCTATATTCCAGTATCAGAACAGAATTTAACATATGGTAAGTACCAGCATGATATTTAGGATATTTAACTACTTGTTCAGCATGGGTAGCAGCGAATCTGAAGACTTGAAACAATTAGTCTGCTGGGACGGCTATCAGTCCTGATAAGCCTTCAATGAATGTTGGTTGAATGACTTAATGAGACATACTGTTCCCACGTAAGTGCTGAATATATAGTTTTGAATTGATTTTTGAGAACTTAACCTGCTTAAAATAGTCTTAAGGAATTCACATACACATATCAAACTGGGTACATGAATATATATGTACATAAAAAATTGTCAGTCTGTCTAATAATCAAAGACATACAAATTTAACATAACTCTGTTGTTGTTTCTCTGAACTTCCAAAATGAAGACAAATAATGTTTCTTGCACAGACATGAACGTGATGAGTATGCAGCTCCAAAGCTCAGTTATTCTACAGGCTACTCTCTGTAGACTGGAGGACAGTTTCATTCACATTGACCTGTAACAGGGTAAACTGATAAAACATTACCAGATTGCAATATAATTGCCATCTGGTCATATTCCACAAAACTTTGAAATGTTTGAGTATTTAGCTGAATAATTATCCCTGTAAATTTTTATTCTAAAAAATCACTTTATAAATACACAAGAGTTTATATATATATATATATGCATATATACTTATATTCATCACAGCATTGTTAATAATTGTAAAATGTTAGGAGCTGCTTAAAATGTTCAACAATGGGGCATTGGTAAGGTACATTATCTTCCATCCATTCTAGGTTATCCTGTGCAGGCTGATAAATATTCATGCAGCACCTCGTAGATGGGACCTTGTACATTATGATAACAGGCAAAAGTTATACAAACTGATATTTATTCACCAAATTGCTATAACAAAGGTGATGTCTAGCTACCAAAAGACTACATTCTGTTCAGAATTTATTAAGCAGAAAAAGAGCATCCCACCCACAAAGCAGTATTTATAATCTTTCCATTTTTTGTTTGAAAAATACATACCTATATAGAATATGTGAGAGTTAAGAGATCAGATGGCACTAACTATAGAGTATGTATACTCTCTATCTGTAGTATAGTGTAGATATTACAGCCATATCTATATACCTCTATATAGATACAGAGGGAAGAAAAATCTGAAGGACTAGATCTCAGTATGTTCATGGCAGTAATTTACTGGGAATTTGGGTAATTATTTTTCTTTCTCTTTTTTTGTCTTTGTTCATCTGTATTTTCTAACTTTTCTATGATTACCATGTATTTCCTGTGAAGTTAAAAACAAGTAATAATAAATGGATAGAAAGTAGCCCCTGGGATGTTTGCAAGAGCTGGCAACCCTGCCTAAGGAAAATGGCATGGGCTTTGGACCTGGAAAGACCCCTGTTTGATTCCTCAGTCCTTTCTGTGTGACCCCGACTAAACCACTTAAAACATTGGGGTAACGCCTGAATTGCAGGACTAGTTTAAGGATGAGGGACAATGTGTGTAAATGTCCTGACAGGCTACCAGCACATGATAGACCCTTGGTCACTTGTTATTTATTCTTACTGTTATCTGGAGACAACCATTTTAAGTTTGAGAGCAGGTGTGAACTTTTGGCTTCTCTCTTTAAGATCCATCTCCATGTGCCCCATGTGGAAACCTATTCATTAGGAAACTGGCTATTGTCATGTGTGCTAGTCACACAATGACACCTTGAGACAGGAGCTGAAAAGGGACCACTTAACTGGAACAGTTAAGGAGGTAGTTTAGGATTTTGAGTTTCCATCCCTAGGTTTGTGTTTTAGTATACATATCTGCTCAAGCAGACTACATTGTATTTTGAGAGTAATAACCCTTCTTTGATACACACCTACATATACACGTATCATAAAACAGAGATCAATGCATTTGTAGAACTAAGAGGTAGTTTGTGTGCTCGGTTCTTTCTTTAATACTAAAATAATTAGCAAATGCACAGACACAAACAGAGAACTATATACATATACACATGCACACACACACATGCATACAACCAACTGTTTCCACCAGGCTCTGTTTTCTACTCTCACCACTAAGACAGCTGATGATAAAAAAGGTAATGCCCTCATCTTCTCTTCTTCCCATTCTTTGCCATGTTTCCTTGCCTCCTAAGAATCAAGATGATATTCCAAGAATACTTTCTAGGGACTAAGTGCATAATCCAGAAAGACGAGCAGGCTTCTGGGAGTGGCCCTGCAGATGTGAACTTGAAATTATTCTAACAAAGGTGTACTGGGGGTGTGGTGGGAGGGCCCTCAGTCATCGTCACTTTCTCATCTCTTCCCCTGTGGCCACTTACAGCCCCTCACACCAGGCTGTTTATAGTCTGCTGCTACAGAACGGAGTTGGCTTTGCTGCAGATAACTTAGTGCTTACCTTTTAAATTTATAGCTAGTTAAACTAACCAACTTAATTAAAATATAAAAGACCAAACATTTCTCCAGATTTAAAAAGAGTGCTGTGATATAGGCAAGAATATTGTGTAGACTGCAGATTTGCAACTATTTATGATTATACATCTTTTTAAAACAGTGTCTAAAAAGATATGTTGATAGCAAAGGGGGAGAAGTCCTGTCAATTTTCTAGGCACAGTACATTTAATTCTGTACTGGAACTTAACACTTCCAACAAAGACCTGCGTGAAATCTACTTTTTATGGCACTGTTATTAAAAGGTAAGTATCATTTGAGGAAATGACTGTCAGTGTTTAGCTCTTTTCATAAAAATAGGCTTCCTCCTTTATGACATGTATTTTTGGATTCTGCAAAAAACAGTAAATATCAGGACAGGTAAAGGTAAAATTCCTGGAACCCCCCAAAATATATTTTTTGGGAGGGGGAGACTTTTTATGATTGATTTGGGCTTCAGATGTTTCTTTCTACACATGAGCTAGTTTGGGATATTATGGTTGAATCCCAGAAAACAAATTCAATACATTTTTCCTGTACTTTTGTGTGTATAAGCAGGCCTGGCTCACAAAATATTGGTAAGTAGTTAAAGCTTATATTTCATGACTAAATCTATCTGAACCCTTTCTTTATCCCTGGTGTTCCCAAGAGTTGTTCCATTCCCCGTTCGTCTAGTCCTTAGGTAATTAGAATAGTTCCCAATGACAAGATACTCTTTACTCTCAGAGAAATTTCTTTAGAAGGGAATAGGGAATTAGAAGGCTTGGGTTCAAGGTTCAACCCTGCCAGTTTCCTGCTATAAAACCACTGGTAAATAAACCACACTTTCTGAGTCTGAATTTCTCTCTTAATAGAGCTGTATACCTTTATCAGAGGACTGCTATGAAGAATAATTTAGATTACATATCAAAACTGTAGAGCATTATGTAATGTAAGGGCTGGTTATAATTTGGTAAAGACTGGCCAGTTGCATAGATTACATAGTTAGCTTGATCAATTCTGCAGCTAATTGAATCAATGTAGGTAGCAAGCCATATAATCAAATCCTCAAAGAATTACCCAGAGTTGGGTAATTAAGAGTCCCTGTGGATAAAATACATTTTACCTTTCTAGACTGTCTCCTCATTTGAGAAAAGAAATCATTGCATTTGAAGATTAAAGGACTTTTCCAGCACTGAGTTCTATGATAATAGAAACCATTTTTTAAAAGTTATTGTCATTTTAAAGTAAGACATTTTTCACAATTTTAATTCCTGTCATTTGATCCTTTTTGCAATGGAACAAAAATCTGCTACTGAGATCTGTTGTGTTGGCATCACAGCGTCAAAAATACTCAATAACAGATAGATACAAAATGAAAACAAAAAGATCAGAGTGTCATTTGGGAAGCGGGCAGACAGCATGGTGCCAACCAGCTCTCAATTACAGGCTGATCTGGAGGTTCAAATGTGTTGGTTCCATGTAAGTCAGTGCGAGGCTGGTACCTACCACTGTTTCCTAAACTAGCTCCTCTGTGTCATTCCAGGATTTCATGCTTAATACTGAAGTGGTCAAAGCCAGCTTCGCCAGCTGACTCTGGGCTGTAACTGGACTTCCAACCCCCAAGGCTTGTGTGTCACAACACCACCCCACTGGGTGACTACAGAATTTTCACACTGCTACTTCATGGTGAAACAGGGTAGCTGGAAATTGGACCAAGGGGATAAGAATGCTGTTATAGACTGATGGGGAGTCCCTGAAAACTGTCCTCTAGGAATCCTGGTCAAATAGCATGATTAGGTTATATGACTAGCATTCTATAAAATGAAGAGTTGGACAGTGTAGTTAAGATTTATTGAGCACTCACTATGCATCAGGCATTATCCTGTATATTACATGCATCTTTTTTTTTTTTTTTTTGTGGTACGCGGGCCTCTCACTGTTGTGGCCTCTCCTGTTGCAGAGCACAGGCTCCGGACACGCAGGCTCAGCGGCCATGGCTCATGGGCCCAGCCGCTCTGCGGCATGTGGGATCTTCCCAGACCGGGGCACGAACCCATGTCCCCTGCATCGGCAGGTGGACTCTCAACCACTGCGCCACCAGGGAAGCCCTACATGCATCATTTGATTTGATTCTCTCAACATCTGTTTAAGGAAGGCACGATTAGCTCCATTCCATCAACAGATGAAGGAACTGAGGCATTGAGAGGTTAAGTAACTTGCCCAGAGCCACACACATCCAGCTTGAATGAAGAGGCAGAATAGCAGCTAATTGCAGACATGAACCAAAGCATAGTGTTATGGGTGCTGAGCTACCTACAGTATTCTCACCACTATCTATACACCTGTGTGAATCATAACACATTTAATATCCTTACATTCCTGTACAGAGGACACCATATTCCTCCATAGCAGGTGTTCAACGTCCTAGATTTCAGCCAGCACCTATGAGCTATTTATTTTTCTTCCACAGGAAAAAAACAAGAATGACCATCTCTAGTTAATTTCATCTAAAGGGACATGATAAAAGATGATTGATTCTTTTAGTTTCATGTCCTTTGGTACTATTTTAAAATGTAATACATACTGAATGAAAATTGATTACAGCACCCTTTGATAGTTCAACCATTTTTCCCTATGAAGAGTGTGTGTGTGTGTGTGTGAGAGAGAGAGAGAGAGAGAATGAAAAATGTATGAGTGTAAGCATGTGTCTCTGGACTATGAGGTTATTTAAGGGAAGAGTCCACTATAAAAAAAATGCAAAGACCAAATAGAATAAATAGATTTCCAAGAATGTCTCAGAAGTTTTGCAGTTATATTAAGATTGCTATTTATTGCAGAAAAGTGGGTCAGTATCATATTACGCTCAGCATTTCTATGCAGAGTAGAGATGACTGATATCAGGACTTAATCAGAGCAATTACTTTGTATCATGGAAAATGATGTCAGGGTAGCTTGTAGGAGGTATGTTTGAATGGGATTTAATCCTTAGGGCAGCAACAGTTGCGGTATCACCTGAGTGAAAATCTAAACAAGTTCACTGTGGGACATATTAACTCTCTAAAGCATTATTTCAAGCTTTATCTAAACTAAAAACTCTATGAGAAGTTACTTTAACTGTCTGAACACTAATGTGTTTTCACCTTGGTGGGGATTAGGATCTAAGTTTAGAATGGAGAATAACTTTAACGGAAACGTTTTAGCATTGGTAATGTTGGAGGCGGGTCTATGGGATACAAGTGTGCATCAGTCCAAGAGGCAGATTCTCACTCCCGTCCTGATGGCAGTCCTCGTACAACCCCAGGGGGCACCACTCACAGAATGCATTTCCTTTAACTGCACAATGTGGTAGCTTGGCAAGATGTGGAGTGGGGGAGATTAGAAGAAAGGACTGTAGCAGAATGGAAAAATAATCATAGTGACATTTTAAATGACAATAGAGATTGTAAACTTCTGTCTTTAAAACTGTGGCCAGTATATAAAAATTGAATATCCACTTGCTCAAGGACTAGAAAATGCCATACAAATAGAAACATTCACTTGGTCAAATGAAAGGATTGTGGACAATTTTTATTTGGATTTATCTCTTCAGTTTAATATTGTTACTTAAGTAAAATAATATTATTTTGAAACAGTCACAGCCTCCAAATGACTCTGCACACTTAGTGAGATGAAATTTACACTTAACATTTTCAACTCAAGAGAACAAGCATGTAGATGGGCTCCATCATTTGACAGAGAAAGAAATGAGGTCCGCAGTGCTGAGTATACTTGGTTAGGTTCATATAAGCAGTGGCAGAGTGGGATTTAAACTCATGGGGCTCTTTCCCAGGGTGCCTTCCTGCCATCACTCACCATTGTCAGTTCATCTCCTTCCTTCCTAATCTTTCATATCCTCATGACTTCTATAGAAGGCTGAATATTAGCCACACAAATTTATCAGGTTCTAATCCCTGAAAACTATAAAGCTACTTTATTTGGAAAAAAGGTCTTTGCAGATGTGATTAAGTTTCAAATATTATGATGAGGAGGTAATCCTGATTATTTTAATGGGCCATAAATGTCATCACAGGTATCCTTATAAGAAGAGATAGAGAGAGATTCAACATACAGATAGAGGAGGAGGTGGAAAGATGGAGATTGCAGTGTTGCAGCCACAAGCTAAGGGATGCCAGCGGTCACCAGAAGCTGAACAAATAATTATCCCCTAGCACCTCCAGAGGGAGCGCTGCTCTGTCCATGATTTTGGAATTTTGGCCTCCAGGTTTGTGAGAGAATAAATTTCTGTTGCTTTAAGCCACACGTTTGTGGTACTTTGTTACGGCAGCCATAGAAAACTAATACAACTTCCAAATTTATTTAATTTCAATTTCCAAATCCCCACTAGCTTGCTTCTCTCCTCCCCTCAACATGCTTCCTAGCTCAGGTAATCTGTCACAAATTCCTAATCATGCTGGATTTTATCACTTTTCTCTCATTCCCAACTAATCTGATTAGTTACAAAATCCTGGTGATGTTATCTTGAAAACAGGTTTCTTGGATTATCACCCACTCCCCATTCCCCCGCGCTACTAGTCTCAGACAGATGCTTATCACCATGTCTCATTTTAGATTTCTGCCATGCTCTGTACTCTCCCTGATTTGCTCTCTATTCTACCAACAGAATCACCTTTCTAAAATGGCAAATTTGATATATATCCCTGTGCTCAAAAATATCTATAAAATTAAGTTTGCTCTCAGAGCATCACTAAAACAGTGACTGAGTGCAGGCTCTGGAGATGGGACCTCCTGGGTTCCACTCAGGGCTCTGCTACTTACTAGGTATGTGACCTTAGGCTGGTTATTTCTCAGTGCCTCGTTTCTGCTCTGGATATTGAGGACAATAATAGTGCCTCTTTCATAAAGGGGTATTCAGAAATAAATGAGTTGAGACCTATAAAGCACACAGAAGTGTATCTTGGCCACCCGAGAAATAAGCAGAAACACTGTGGCTTGTCAATAATAACAGCTACAATATTTAAAAGAAGTATTAGTTGTCTTTCATATGTATAGAACAACCTGAAGATTCTTTACATTCTGGTCATGTTTACTGTTACAACCTTATCTTCTGCCATCCTTTTCATTAGTCAGGGTTCTCTAGAGAACAGAAGCAATAGAATGTGTGTGTATGTGTGTGTGTGTGTGTGTGTGAGATAGATAGAGATAGAGAGATAGAGATAGAGATAGATAAGCATATATAGGTATAGCTATAGTACAGCTATACAGTTATAGATAGGTATGGATATACATAGATATAGCTATGGTACAGCTATCTGTAGATAGATAGTTAAAGACACAGATAAGGATGTACTGATAGAAAAAGGTTTCTTATAAGAAGTTAGCTCACGTGATTATGGAGGCTGACCCGTCCCCAGACCTGCAGTTGGTAAGTGCTGGGGAGCTGACAGTACTGTTCTAGTCGGAATGCTGGCAGCCTTGCAATCCAGGAAGAACCAAGGCCTCAGTCTGAGGCCAGAGGCAGGAAGAGACCAGGGTTCCAGCCTGAAGGCAGTCAGCTAGGAGAAGTTCTCTCTTACTCGAGGGCAGGTCAGCCATGTTGTTCTACTCAGGCCTTCAACTAATTAGGTGAGGGCCCCCCACATTAGGGAGGGCAAGCTGCTTTATTCAGTCTACCAGTTTAAATATCTATCTTATCCACTCTCACAGAAACACTCAGAATACTATTTGACCCATTATCTGGGCTCCTCATGGCCCAGTCAAACAATTAACCATTACACTCTCCTAACCACTATCCATGGCAGCTCAGCAGATGTTTGGTGGTTTCCTGGAGACGCTCGTACTGTCTGTCTGTCTGTCTGTGTGTTTTCTTAGATGTTCCTTTCTGCTTCCATGATATCCTTCCTCCACTCTTGCCCGGAGAAGCCCCACGTATTCTTCACAAATGTGTTCAAACGTTACCTCCTTCTCTATTTGACAACTCAGTTCCTTCCCTTCTCACAGTGAGATTGAACTCTTTGTGCCCTGTGCCACCCAGTAGCACTCAATTTACAGAACTGATCACACAGGTTACAACTGGATATGCAGCATCCACTCAAAGTCAGACCTTATGGAGGACAGGAACAGAGGTTCACATCTTATTTTTCTTAGTATTCTAGTGCCTGGCCCAGTACATGGCACATTATAGGTGTTCAATAAATGCTTGTTGAATTAATTCTTGGTTCTTTGGGGAAACGGAAAAGATGAGCCTTGCTAATAAGCAATGAAGCGTCATTAAATAGGAATTCTAGTTAACCCCAGTTTTGCCAATCCTTAAGTGAAGTTTTTCCCAAAAGGCATTCTGCTGTTCATGGCCTGTGGAGGGAATTTGGGGACTGCCAGCGGACTGCCCTGGCTGAGTGAATCACTGTGATGCTGCCTATGGAGAGAAGCAATCTTTAAAGCACCCAAGCAGTAACATTTATTTCATTGGCAAGATGGAAATTAGTGACACATATGGCATTAAACAAGTTTAGATTCTGGATTAGTTTGCAGTGATATCTGTTGATAAAAAGAAATAGATTCAAATAATCTTCAAACCATTTCTTTTCAGGAAAAAAACACCAGTGAATTTCTTGTATTTCTTAATAGAAATTCAGTTATTTAAACTTGCATGCAGAAGAAAAATAAGCAATTGCATAAATAGTTATCTAAAAAGATGTGTACACTAAATAAAGCCCATAGACTGTGAAACATGGCTGATTGTCCCCCCTATATTTTTCTTGCCTGGCCAAGAGATATGTCTATTATTACCTATTATTTTATTCTAAACTTTAAAAAATCTTAAAGGTAGACAAAATATTGGTGCACACAAATCAAGGGGCTGAGAAAAAATCTCTCCAAACCAAAATAAATTATTTGTGTTAGTAACACTCTACATCATTCAGAGTTCAGTACATGAAACAGAAACCATTTTAGATATTTTAAGCAGAAAGGGATTTAATACAGGAAATTAAGGGCTTAGAAGATTGTTGGGAAGGCTGGAAGAGTGGTCGTCAAGGGCTACCACTGGGGCTGCAGAAGAGGCAGCTCAGTGACCAAGATGCCATTGTGGCATTGCTGATGCTGCACCATTGACTCCTGACACCCAGAAGCAGGTGACCCAGCACTGGAATGTGTCCCTTGTCACTCACATCTCCCTTGTCCTGTCACTTTACAGGACAAACAGCAATAGTAGTACAGCCTTAACTATAGAGTTAACATGATACACCCATTAACAGTCAAACTAACCAAGGTGTCTTTCAGTAAGTGGTGGATAAATAAACTGTGGTACATCCAGACAATGGGATATTTACCAGAGCTAAAAAGAAATGAGCTATCAGGCCATGAAAAGACATGGAGGACTCTTGAATGCATATTACTAAGTGAGAAAAACCAATCTGCAAAGGCTACCTACTGTATGATTTCAACTGTACTACATTGTGGAAAAGGCAGAACTATGGAGACGATAAAAAGATCAGTCGTTTCCAAGGTTAGAGGGGGAAGGGTGGGATGAATAATAGGATCACAGAGGTTTCTGGAGGGGCATAGAAACAATGCTGTATGATACTATAATGGTGAATGTCATTATATATTACTTGCCCAAACCTATAGAAGGTAAAACACAAGAGTGAACCCTACTGTAAACTGTGGACTCTGGGTGATAAAGATGTGTCAATGTAGGCCCATCAATTGTAACAAGTGTACCACTCTGGTGAATAATATTGATAATGGGAGAGGCTATGCATCAGTAGGGGCAGGGCAGGTATAGGAAATCTTCGTATCTTTTGCTTAATTTTGCTATGAATCTAAAACTACTCTAAAAATTTAAGTCTATTTTTTTAAAGGCCAACCTCTGGCATTTGTGTACTTTGTTATACAAACTTAGAAGAGGAACTTATAGATCTAGTCCAAATCTTATATGTGAAAAATTAAGAAACTGACACCTTGTACTGTTTGAGAATATTTTAGTTGGAAAAGTAGCTGAGCTGACACAAACGATCAGATTGTCAAATTAGATTTTCACAAGTAAGGATCTTTCCCGGAGTCGATCTTTACTAATAATTTTTGAGACAAGCAACCGAAGGCACAGGTGAAGAACAGCAGAGGTATGGAACACTGAATGCAGCCCCCCTAGGTTCTCCCTTTCCCCCATACCCACACACTCTGACCCTCATTAGATGAGGTCCAACCGAGGTACACATTATCTCACACAGCAGAGAGCATCTGGGTTGTGAAATATCTCAATTTTGTACCCCAGATGGTCACCTAACTTATGTGAGTTTTCCTAGGCATCCATGTCTTATAAATCCACAGATCCTAGGTATGTTTACCTTAAACAGACCTAAACTAGTCACATCCTGCTAAGAATATTCTATAGTTATGGATGCTCTTCTTGGAAATAGCAGCAGTATATTTATCAGGAGTTTCAGTTATCACCATGTACATACGGAGGTAAGACCAGCTCACCCACATTTTTCCTTTCCCTGGAATTGTATCCCTTAGTCATGGAAAGAGAAATGGACCACAGGCCAGCTTCTCTACGTCCTTTCTCCCTAGTATCAAACCTACAGAAAAGTTGAAAGAATAGTAAAATAAACTCACCTAGACTCACTGCAGATAACATTTTATGTCATCCCTGCTCTCTCTCTCTCTTTCTCTTTCTCTGTGATCTATATATATCTTAGATTGGACGTGCCTAAAACTGATCCTGAGATGAGAATTTCTGTGAAAGTGATTTATTAAAAATGTGCTCACCTGGGAAAAAGGAAAGAAAGTTGAGGGGAGCAGGCAGAAGTTAAGTAAGGGTGTGATTTCAGGCAAAATTTAAGTCTCACTCTAATCCTACGTGGATTTCTTGAAACCACAAAGCCTTAAGTGTGGAATGTTAGAAGGAAAAAGAAAAGTTGGTGGATGGACACACATAAATAGTAAAAGGGATCCAAGGGGATCTGGGCAGAGCACCAATGTCACAGACAGTGTGTGTGTGTGTGTGTGTGTACATACTCCTGAACATACACACAATTTTTTGGTGAATCACTTGAAAGAAAGTTGCAGGCATCTTTGACACTTCACTTGTAAACACTTCAGCATTTATCTCCTAAATAAACAACATAACCATGATACTGTTACCACATTCAAAAAATTTAACACTGACCTAATGTTAATCTAATGTAGAGTCCACAGTCAAATTATCCTAATAATGTTTTTTTTAAGTGTTTGATTTTTTTTCTGATTCAGAATCTACTGAAGGATCACACATTCCTGTAATCATCATATCTTTTTAGATTCCAGTAATCTAGATTAGTTCCACCAACTGTTTTGACTTTAATGAAATTAATATTTTTGAAAAACCCAGGTTTTATAGAAGGTCCATCAGTTTGTATTTGTCTGTTTCCTCACAATCTGATGCAGGTTGAATAACTTTGGAAAAATACAAAGAGGTGATATTTTGTTTTCTCAGAAAATCATATCAGGAGACATATAATGTCTGCCACCCCACTACTGGTGGTATTAACTCTTGTCACTTAATTGAGATGTCTACCAGATTAACACCTTAAAAGTGTGATATAACTTAAGCTATCTTAAAATGAATGTCTTGCTCTACACCACAATTCTTCCCAAGCTCTCACTGACAACGTCTTTATCAATTTCTAATTCTCCAACCATATAGTTTTGAAGTCATCAACAAACAAAACAAAATTCTTTTCATCCAAACCTACATAGTGATGATCCATTCTCTTGCCAATTTTAAAGTCTCTTCCTTTATGCTGTTTCTCAGATATATTCCCTTAACTCCAATATGCAACCTTATTCCTAATTTAGTCCTTAAAATTTTGTTCTGTGAACTCTTGGAACAGATGTTTAGCCAACTCTTTTATCTTTTACATTTTGTATTTCCATTCTGGATCTATTCAATAATAAAGTTGACATTTTTTAAAAGGTACTTTACTTGTGAATATGGTAGTTGTAAGAAATTTATCTGTCATTTCCTTTCTCTTAAGTTTAGTTGATATGCAAATTAGTTTTCAAATAAAACTAAAAATTTAATTATGAGACTTAATGTTATTCATCAATTTCACCCACTACCTCCAACTAAAATTTTAATTTACTGCAGATCCAAAAGACAAATATATTATTTAGATTTTGATCAATGCTTTCCTACTTCATTATGACTTTTTTCTATTCATAGAATTTTTTAATCTTTATCTGTTAATTATCCTTGGAACCTATATTAGTTTATTGGGGCCTCTATAATAAAGTACTACAGACTGGGGCCTTAAATAACAGAAATTTATTGTCTCACAATTTGGAGGCTAGAAATCTGAGATCAAGGTGTCCGCAGGGTTGAATCTGTTCCATTCCTCTCCCTTAGCTTTGGTGCTTTACTGACAATCTTTGTATTCCTTGGCTTGTAGAAGCATCACACCATCTCTGCCTTCATCTGTACATGGCATTCTTGCTGCATGTGTCTGTGTCCAAATTTTCCCTCTTTTTATAAGGACACTAGTCATATTGGATTAGAACCCAACCATATTCCAGTATGACCTCATCTTAACTTAAGTGATTAGATCTGCGACAGCCCTATTTCCATGCAACAACACATTCTGAGGTCCTGGGGGTTAGGATGTCAAATATGAACTCTGGAAGGACATAGTCAGCTCATAACAAACCCTTATATAAACTCATGTATGCCAGGATATGAACTATTACTTTATAAATATTTGATCTACTGAAAGCATCATTTATAATGTCTTGCCTGAAACCCTTCTTACTTAATTCTAATCCAGTTATTTTCATTTAGAATATTCCATTAAAATTTCCTTTATACTTACCATCTGCTATAGTAAAATCAGATCCTTATTAATGTCTATAAACATTGATTGTGCTTATGTACTAATCGGTTACCATTCATTATCAAGTGAAAGGAACCCATTTCATGTAATCACTGGTGGGGCTGGATCCAGGGCCACAAATGAAGGCATGAGGATATTGTCTGGGTTTCTTGCATTTAACTTCTTCCTGCTTTGACTGCATTTTCAGACTGAATTTTTCTCCATGGTAGCCATTTTGATATGGCCAGGTCCATATTGACTCCTAGTTACTGAGCAACCCTACTGGAATAAGATGCATATTCCTTTCCAAAAGAGCTCGTGCAGACTCCTGATTCTGCATCTCACTGACAAGCGTGGGTCATACGTTTGTCCTCGAACTGATCACTACAGCTATCTAGTTGGCTATGCTCTGGAGCTGCAGGCAAGGTGTGGAGTGAGGATGAGTTTCATTCAAAGGAAATCCAGGCTTTTTTTTTTTTTTTTTCACAAGAGAGTAATGGATGCTGACGATATTAAACAAACAAACAAAAACCAAATAACTCACCGTATGTTCACTATAGCTTATGTTTTTGCTTCTCTTATATTTTGATTGGCACTTTTAATAAATGAAAATGTGTGCATTTACACAAATATATCCGAGTTTCATAATTTCTGCAGCAACTGTGGTGCTGTAGGAAATAAAGTGGATGTAAATCTCCAAATTTTGATTAAGAGAGTTTTCAGGAACACGCCTCTCTGGGGCAAGGTGAAGCATGCTTTTATATTGTAGGGATAACATGTGGATTAACCAGTACTTTGACTATAAAAAGTACAATGTAAATGTATCCTTTAATTATGCTTTTGAAAATAATATCTGTGTTCCCTATTAGGAATGACATCAGGTAACAGAAGTAAAATGAATGAAAGAGACTGAAATTAATCATGCTGGGACCAAATAAAAGATTCAAGCAAAATAGCTAGGCAGAGACTCTTTCTTCTTGGATTCAAAACCAAATCCAAACATGAGTTCAACTTGCTAAAAAAAAATCACATCCACTTTCTTCACAAGCTTCTTTATGTATTGCAAAAAATGACCTTTAAACTACCTTGAGAGATAGCAACTGACTAGAAAATTACAGTTATTAGCAGTATAACCAGAGATTAGAGTATTGTTAAAAAAAAATACTAAGAGACAGATGTTAACAATTTGCAACCTCAAAAGACAGCTACCATAAAACCCTATTCTAAAGGATGCTTGGGAGATTCATGATAATATACTGTACCTAGAAATCTGAATGTGGTTAAGTAACATTACCTTTTTTTTCAGAAATTTACCTTAAAAGTTTGATTTTTAAAAGCTATAGAAAATGACTAATTATATTTCTCAAGTAGTCACCTGCATTCCAAACATTTTTAAGTATAATGTTTTCCTTTTTCATAAATAACTAAAATGCACACATTTTTTGAAAGACATTTTTAAAATAAAGACTACTTAATGATTATAGTCTGTTCAGTGTTAACCCTTTGGTAGAAGGGCAATACGAACCTAAACTGTGCGTTAGCAATCATGCATTACAGACATCATGGTTAATTTCCATTTGATCCGGGGCCAATCATTCAATAATCATTTTTCTTTACTTCTCAGAGGGAGGCTCCAGCAATTTTTCTTCTGGGCAAAAGTGGAAGGAAACAGAAGCGCTGGCAGGAGGTAGATTTGAGTTTCCACGACACTATGCCACTGAAATCTGCAGAGACCATGTAAGGTGATGGTTAAGTTCGAGGACCCCAGCACCAGCTTGATTGGGTTCAAGTCCTGGCTCTGACTCTTGCTTGCTGTATGACCTTGCTCTAATGACTTAAATTTCTATGCCAGGGTTTCCTCATTCCTCAAATGGACATGATAATAATACCTGTCACTGGAGTTATGAGAAGTAAAATGTTTAATATTTGTAAAGGGCTTGAAACATTGCCTGGGGTGGGATTTGCTGTTACCTGCTATTTGAAAGCTCTTAGCTAACCACACCCCATTACCTCTTTAGTGAAACAGAATTGTGATGATGTAGTGAGATATAGTTTATAAAATACCTAAATGCTTTACTCAGAGTAGCCACCCAGTGAATGATAGTTGCTTTCCAACTGATGAGAATTTTCCATGATGATAGCTGAACTTGGCTCCAGGAGATCGTCTATAAAATGACATGGTTGTCTTCCTTGATAACAACTTCAAATTTTAGCATTGGCTCTAGGACATTCTCTTTCCACCACTGTCACCATATACTTTTAATGTTTATTATAAATTCAGTAAACATTTGTTAACTTACCTTGTGTGTCACTCTACCAGGTACTTAATTGGGAGGCAGAGGTAAGAGAAAAAACATTTATTTGACATTGCTATTGGGAATCATGTTTTGCCCCCATCCAAAGCTTAATCCTTATCTACTCCTTGCTTTAGTCAATGCACCACCATCGCCCTGGTTCTTGAATTCCTCTACCTTCCTCTCCTCTGCCGTCTATGTACAGCCAACAGCCAAGCCTTGTCAAGTCTCTGCGTAGGGCCTCTACCCCCCACTGCCACTGTCTCAGGCATGGTCCTCATTTTCCTTTGCTTACACTCTTGTTGCAGCTTGATGGAACCCCCAACACACACAAGCATCTTCCTGTTTTGTCCACCTCTTCTGAGGGTCCAGATTAACAACAGGATACTGTCCAGATTCCTCAGATTTACTTTCTCTCTCTCTCTCTCTTTTCTTTTTTAAGATTTATTATTTATTTATTTAATTAATTTTTGGCTGTGTCGGGTCTTAGTCGCTGCATGCGGGATCATCGTTGAGGCATGCGGGATCCTTCGTTGCAGTGCGCGGGTTTCTCTCTAGTTGTCACCTGCTGGTTTTCTCTTCTCTAGTTGTGATGCGTGGGCTCCAGGGCGTGTGGGCTCTATAGTTTGTGGCACACAAGCTCAGTAGTTGTGGCGCACAGGCTTAGTTTCCCTGAGTCAAGTGGGATCTTAGTTCCCTGACCAGGGATTGAACCTGCATCCCTTACATTGTATGGTGGCTTCTTTACCCCTGGACCACGAGTGAAGTCCCTACTTTTTCTCTTTATGCATCACATGGCCCTCTTGAACCTACCTTTCTAATCTTCCTGTTCATGCCTTTACTCAAGATGTTTTCCTTACTTGGGGGAATGTGCATATCCACACATCCAAATCCTACCCATCCTCAGAGGACAATTTCAAAACGTGTCTTGTTCCATGAAGTCTTCTCTGGTTTTCTCTTCTTCCTCTCTGCCTACTCCCTCTCTCACTATTAAAATGATCTGCATCTTCTTGGTTTGTTTTGTTGAACACTCACAAAGAGCAGGGGTTTTTTTGTTTGTTTGTTTTTGGGTTTTGGGGCACATGGCATGTGGGATCTTAGTTCCCCAGACCAGGGATCAAACCCATCCCCCTGCATTGGAAGCATGGAGTCTTAACCACTGGACCGCCAGGGAAGTGATCTGCATCTTCTTGGAACTCTCAAAACATTTCATCTTTACCTCTCTTACATCACTTATGTTTGTCTTGTATCATATTTATTTTCTGTCTGTCTTTTATTTCCTACACTGTAAATTCTTGGAGATACAGTCTGATTTATCTCAATATCTCCATTGAGTGAATATGAACACTCAAAAATACTTATTTAAAAACTGAATAAATAGATGGGAAAAAAGAGTCATGGCATTTACCCTCCAGGAGCTCAGCAGCTAGTGGAGATTATCTATCTATCTAACTACACACCCCTCCACACACACAACCTAATATGCAAAGCTGACTCCAAAAAGGCAAAAAAAGTGTACAAGCATCTTGTTAAGCAAGCATAAGCAAAGGAATACTTCACTCTGACTGGTAAATTTGAAGGCAGTGGGGCTTCTCAGGGGAGAGAGAATTTTAGCTGAACATGGGAGGCAAGGTAGAAGACACAAGCAGATTGGAATCAGACACTTTACCTTGGGAAGAATTGTCTCCCTTAGGAGAGGTGCCTGGTTCAGCACTGTGGACCTAAGTTGGCTCCTGCTTCTCCACGGTCAAGATGACCTGCCTCCCTCCTTAGGAAATAAAATGATTGACAAAGGTGAAACCAAATTTGAATTTTTCCATTCTTAATTGTGGTGCTGCGAGTTTGGCTTCCTCATTTAATGGGTAATAGTACAGAATCACAAGCATGCAAAATTTCTCATAATATAGAGCAAGATTTAAAGTGTTTACAGACCATTTCATGCATTAGTTCACTCTTCCACCTTATGTGTATTATCTTCTGGAATTGGAATGGCCCAGGTATTAACCTCAAAGAATATCAGTGGCATTTTATCAACCTATCTTTTCCTAGAAGGAAGAACCTCCTTTGGCAAATAACCAAGAAGACACTGCATATTGAGGAAAAACTAAAGTCCCTTCTAATATTTGTAATGTTGGATACTAACATTTTACATCAAGGCTTGTACTTATTGAATCTACACGTTAGTCAATTGACTATGTTGAAGGATTATGAATGCAGTGAAAATTAATTACGAACCTAAGGAATCATTATCTTGACCTATAAAAACTGATATGATCTAAATTATTTTCCCAAATAATGCTCTTTAATATTTTATTTCTGCCTAAGACCTACTTGAACAATGCAGGTCCATTCTGCCATGTGTCATAAAGATCTGACTAAGCATTTATATCATTTATATTTTCTTATATTATAAATGTGCCACTTGATACTTCACACTTATCTAAAGTTGAAAAAATATTATTTAGGTATTATACAATAAAGAAAAGAAGCATGGTCTTATTTCCATGTCCTTTAAGTCAAGATAGTTATAGTTGTAAATCTCTGTGATCCAGTATTGTGCCTAAAATGGAATTTTAAAAATAAGACCAAAAAATGTTACTTTAGACTGAGCTAATAGTTTGAGCCAAGACTTGGAGGCAGGTGAGGGCAGGGCCATGTTCTGGAAACAGTGTGCAGACTGGTCTCATTGGATGTGTTATCCATAAATTTATCTAGGTCTTATGATGGTGACAGTCACAGGTATATTCCTTCGGGTTGGGTTTTTCTTCTCAATACAGTCCAAGCTGACTTAACGTGATAGAATCATTTACTTAATATTATGTAAGGACCACTCCATTATTGAATACTACATATTTTTTTAACTATAGACCTTTCCCTTTACTGAATATAATTGACAGTTACTAAAAATTGTAGGAAGAGATGTGCTCATTTAACTACTTGCCATTTTGTTTCATGATGACAGAGTGAGCTGCAAATCAAACTTAATATGGATCAGTATTATTTTTTAGTGGTACACCAAATTTAATTTTAAAAGAGTTAATTCATTTAAGGGTGATGATAGGACATGTAGATTGACAAGCAGGAAAAGTTTAGTGGTAAAATGCCCTGCACATAAAAAAGGTGCTTAATAAATAATGGCTAAATTGAAATGGTATAGAGGTTACCCTTGACACTGTCTATGCAGTATATTCCCCCTTACCCATCCACATGGCTGCAATGGGAGCCACCATGTTTCTAGATGACACACAGACAGGCACCATCTTGGTTTTGAGTTTCATGATACACTCTATTATTTAAAAATAAAGAAATTCCCTCTATTTTGTTTAACTCTTTTTCAGTTGTGTTTTGGTATTTTTCTACCCAAAGATTTAGAACAAATATACTTCATTACAACTTTCTTACTTATATATGATCATCCTGAGATTAAAAACGAGTTTGCCAGTAGCAAACTACTGGTTGTGAAAACTCTTTATGCAGGGATACTGCTAAATATCTTACAATATCCCCTAAAACAAAGAATTATCAGACTCCAAATGTCAAAAGTGCTGAGGTTAAGAAATTCTGCTTTGGGCTTCCCTGGTGGTGCAGTTGTTGAGAGCCCACCTGCCGATGCAGGGGACACGGGTTCGTGCCCTGGTCCAGGAAGATCCCACATGCCGTGGAGCGGCTGGGCCTGTGAGCCATGGCCGCTGAGCCTGTGCGTTCGGAGCCTGTGCTCCGCAACGGGAGAGGCCACAACAGTGAGAGGTCCGCATACCACACACACACAAAAAAGAGTTTCTATGTGCCATTAAAATTGCCCCCAAATTAAAATTTTACTATAGTAACGATTTGCAACTTGTCACAGGCTTCTGAGACTCTATGTATCCTAGCTATAGGGTGATTATTATTTTTTAAGATATTTAAAAAAATTTTAAAGTTTTTATTTTATATTGAAGTCTAGTTGATCTACGATGTTGTGTTAGTTTCTGCTGGACAGCAAAGTGATTTAGTTATACATACACATATATCTATTCTTTTTCAGATTCTTTCCTCATATAGGTTATTACAGAGTACTGAGTAGAGTTCCCTGTGCTATAAGTAGGTCCTAGTTGATTATCTATTTTATATATAGTAGTGTGTATATGTTAATCTCAACCTCCTAATTTCTCCCTCCTCCCATCTTTCCCCTTTGGTAACCATAAGTTTGTTTTCTGAGTCTGTGAGTCTGTTTCCATTTTGTAAATAAGTTTATTTGTATCATTTTTTAGATTCCACATATAAGTGATATCATGATACTTGTCTTTCTCTGTCTAACTTACCTGACTTAGTATGGTAATCTCTAGGTCCATCCATGTTGCTGCAAATGGCATTATTTCATTTGTTTTTATGGCTGAGTAATATTCCATTGTTTATATGTACCACATCTTCTTTATCCATTCATCTGTTGATGGACATTTGGTTTGTTTCCATGTCTTGGCTATTGTAAATAGTGCTGCAATGAACATTGTGGCACCCCAATCATCCCAATGATTATTTGTTTTATAAACCAAGTATTAGAAGGTAAAGACTTTTTCTCCAGAGAATAGAAAGGTTCCTCAAATGGCTATGCAAGTTTGGCTGACGGCAAGGGATGTTCCCAATATTTTTTCTAGGGGTAAAACACTAGTCCTTAATATCTAAATTTTGTTGTAGGGTGAAAAGACATTTACAATATGTCTTCCAACATTTCCCTTTTATCCTGGGTACTCTTCTACAAAACCAAACCTCGTAGCTAGAGTGGAATCTGGTTACATCAAAGAATCTTTTCATAAGTATTTCTAAATCTGGGATCCATGGGGTTGAAACGAATCTCATTTAGTGACAGAAGCCATAAGCTATAAAGTTCAGGTGATGTGTGCTGCCACATTCCCTATAAAATGGAGAAATTTTGAGAGACAGAATGAACTTGACATCCAGAACAATCGGAAACAAGAGATGGAAAAGAGGTGGCCTTAAAATACCGAGTCATGGTTCTCTTAGGGTCCTGCTACATCTTTGCCTTTCCACTGGTTGGGGTTCTACCTTTGTTTCTTGTTTTGGGTTTTTTTTTTAAATTTTATTATTGTAAGAACACTTAACATAAGATCTAGCCTTTTAAATTTTGAAGCAATTTTTAAGTCCACCGTACTGCTCTATTTTTTTTTAAATATCTTTATTGGAGTATAATTGCTTTACAATGGTGTGTTAGTTTCTGCTGTATAACAAAGTGAATCAGCTATACATAAACATATATCCCCATATCTCCTCCCTCTTGCATCTCCCTCTGACCCTCCGTATCCCACCCCTCTAGGTGGACACAAAGCACCAAGCTGGTCTCCCTGTGCTATGTGGCTGCTTCCCACTAGCTATCTATTTTACCTTTGGATACTACAAGTCATTATCTTTCCCTTTCTGCTTGAACATGTTGGAGGGGTGTCCTTGTCATTTGTAACCAGACTTCTATAAAATCTCTGACATTCTGGGGGTCAGGAAGCTGGATGTAGACATATGAATGGGGAAGGACTGGCTTAGAGCCCTGGGATATGGAGGAAATGACAATTGGCGGCCTTGCTTAAGCTTGAAAGAGGCAGACCAAAAGCAAATTACCTGACCTCAAGAAAAGGGTCTCCGATGCTTGAATGGCCAACAGGTTAAGCTAATTAGAAGGCAGGTACTAGGAAAGAGTTTCCTGTGTAGGAAGGAGGGACCTATTCTCAAATGTCTATGGCTTTGTGCAAGGGTGAGAAGGGAACATGAAGATCCTGAGCCAGTTCTGATGATTAAAGATTGACTCCAATTCAGAGCCATCTTTATAGCGATGTACAAAAGGGGAGGAATAAATAAATGTAGTTTATGGTTTGGGAAATAATAGAAAGAGCAATAGGTCCTTCCTCTCATACCTGGGGAACAAATCAACATCACCCACTGTTAGTAGATCCCTATGGCCCTGAACGTTGTTAACAAAGATGAAATTGTAAGAGAGCCAAGTAGTGTTCTATGCTATTTTAGTGATACCATTGACATTCTTTTACAATATTGATATTTCAGAATATGTTTATGTGAAAGAGAGAATTTGGACAAAATCGTCCCAGCTCAGAATATAGAAGTCATGTAATCTGAAGTAGATGCTTGACCCAAGTTCTTCTCTGAGAAGTTCAAATACCAGTCATTGTAGGCTTCTCAGGTCCAGCTGGACACTTAGTTTTTGATGCTGGCCTCAAAGCAGATAAACGTGTCAGAGGGCAGAGTTATGTGCCATATGTGTTTCAGGAAAGTAAAGCTGCTCCGTTGCACCATCAACTGACAAGGAATTATGAAACACCTTATGATTTAGTTCAGTGAAAACTGCCAGAAACCTCTCTCCTAAAATTCCCATCTTACCTTGAGAGATGAGGCAATACAAAGTTTTTGCGAATGACATGCCTTAACTTTCCACATTAGGTTACTGCAAGGCTATAAATCAAGACTATTTTTCATTCTTCCCTCTGGTGGGCACCCCTCTGTCTGGCTACATCCTGGGGTGGAAGGCCTTTCCTCTTCCCCAGATGTGTTTGGAATGCAGTAATTCTCTCACTCTCCTCTGTCACAAATTGCCTTGTCTCTTAAAGCAGGGAATTGCAAGTTGAGTGCACAGGAGGATGTGACTATTAGGTCTTATTAAATCAGGGCCAGTCAGGTTAGAAGCTGTGGCATAACTTATGTGTGACCCTGAACTTGCTTACCCAGATTCCTGAACCTGAACTCACTTTATGGTTCATTGCATTAATTATGGCTGTATAAAAAGCTAAAAAAAGAGAAACAAAAATCTTTTAAATATTTGACCCAAAGAAGGGTTTGAGAAATTTACTGGGTTTCCCTGGTTTGGTTTGTGTTCTAATGGTGAAGCATTTAATTTTTCCACTTTCTCTGGTCACCCCATGGCTCACTTATCAAAAAAAATATCACTTTCCCACAATCCTTAGAGTCTTCCTTCTCATAATATATTGAGGTCAAGGAAATACTAATTTAAAATAGGTGGTAATTTAAATTCCTTCACATTTGTATCAGATTGGCACACAAAGCCCAACACATGCGTTACTCATAACTGCCCTGTGTGGTAAGAATTAGCTGGCAGGTGAACAGGCCTGCTTTATCATGGTGGTCTCAGACAGAAATTACAGGAGTTATATTCATCCTAAATTCCTTTCTGGAGAGGGAGGTGCATGATAGGGCTTAAAATACATACAAATAAACATGAGGCAAGTTTGAAAGCCATAAACCTTCCTTCTATGTAGGGAACTCTATGCTATGCAGATGAAGGGATTGCATTTCTGCTTCTATTAATCACAAAGGAAGCATGAGCTTAGCCTGATGAAATGGCTTTATCAGTGAATATACATTCTTTGTGCCCAGGTTTACAGTCTGAATTCTAAACGTTTTTTATGTTCTCTCTACTTATGTCTGTTCAGAGTGATTGAGCTAAACCCAATCTTCGTGAATTCACCAAATAACTGAATTAGCTGAAGAGGAGTATGATGCTAATCTCTCTGAATGGGTCTATAGGATGCAACACACTTCCAATGAAAAGCAAAAAACCAAAATAGCAAATGTTTTCTGAAGATCTGATCTTCTTATACCACTAAGTGTTGATTAGGTCCATTGGAGTTTTCAATCCTCTGCTGGGTGTTACCTTGCTTTGTCCTAATACTGTGTAGAGAAAGTAGTAGGATTGTAGTTCTGAGCCCCCAGAGATATAATTGATCTTACGCAGAATTCCTCTAAAGATACACATGATGAATGATGAGACCTGCTTGCCTGTCATAAATCCCGGCAAATAGAGGAGGAGACCAGGCTGACATATCACCTCTGAGGACTGGGTTACAGACTCCCAGCTGATTTATCTGCTCATTTCTCCTCATTATGAAAGATGGAAATCATTTAGCTCAAACATCTTACAGAAATATTTGGTCAAGGTGAACCTATTTCAAGGGGGACAGACACCTGTTTTCATCCTGTTTGTTGTTCTCCAAAAGCCATTGTTCTTTAATCTAGACAGGCCACTACCAGGTCTCCATCAACAGATTTTTCTTTTTCTTAGAAATAAAAAGTAAAATGCTGGAACTTGCTAAGCCCTGCCTTTCTTTTTCAGAAGTAACTTGGATATCAGAAGCTCAACCTTTCCAGATGCCAAATGATGGTGAAAGTGAGTAATGGTGAGGAATCAGGCAGATGTGTTCTAAAGTTGTATCAGCCAATTTCCAGCTGTGTGACATTATTAACTTCTGTAAAATATTAATAATTATTAACATTAGTAAATATATATAATACATAAATAATATAATACTAATATATATTATATATTTACATATAATGTTGATAATTATTAACATTATTAAATAATGGACATTAACTTCTGAGACTCAGTTCTTCATCTGCTAAATGGCATTCATCATAATGACTATCCCCTATAGTTAAATAACACATCACATAGTAAGTGCTAAATAAATAATTGCTTTCACAAATCAGCATCATCCTCTGCGTTCCCACAGCATGAACACCAACACTATATAAGAAAGGAAACTTCATGATTTTCAGCCTTGATGTCTCTCTTCCATTAGATCCTGTTGCTTCAGTACTCAGGAAACTGGAAATGGTCTCCTTGGCTTGGGTTTGTGTAGACTTAGTCTTGCATTAAATGTTGCAATCATCTCTATCCACCTACAGAATGAAGTCCAGTCACCTCAGCCTCACTTATACATATGTAGCACCCTCATCCTTGACCTGATTTCCTGTGCACTTTTTCAGCAATCTGAATATTTCCCATGAGATTATCAAATTGCTACATTTTATTGAAATTATATGCATATAAATCTATTTTCCCCACTAGACCAGAAGCTCCCCAAGGGCAGAGATTGTCATTCCAGTGCCTGACACAAGGAGGTGCTCGCTCCAAACATGATTTTAAGGGTGTTTTAAGCTTAATGTTGGCATGAGAAGGGCTATACGAATCACTTTCTTCATGTATATGAATACAGGAAAAGTAAATGACTAATGTAGTTACAGATGGTTCTCTATAGAAATATTTATAGATATGTGTATATACACAGAATAATATATACACATATATTTCTTTGCTCTGTCAACTAAGGAGGCATAAAGAACAGCCCATATCAGTGAGCACACCTATCACCCAGATGTTGGTTTTCTAATATCATTCTCTAGCAAAAGGAACCAGGGATCCTTGGGAAAATGACTGATTCTAGGATTGAGGCAGAAAAGGTACAAGATAAGCCTAAAGCTTCTTGTAGAGCATGAAAATATTGAAGTGCTAAAACACACACACACACACACACACAAAATGAGAGTATGTCAGAGGGGCACAAGAACCAACTAAAACTCCCAGTGGCCAGAATCTGGAATAATCTGGAATATCCTTAAGATTGTATTAGATTATAATTCCAACAATAAATAAATATTCATGAGTCTATACTGATATAAATAAATAATTGAATAAATTAATAAGTGGGAGAGGAGAGACAAATGTCCTGAGCACAAGAATTTATGCAGGCACTCCACGCTAATGGAGTAGGGTGGCATAACTCATAATTTTTATAGTGTGGGTTGTGTATAGAGACTTTCTTCCAAAGAGTAGAGTATGAAAAGGGAGGGAAAAATATAGAGTAACTTTACAGTGGAGAAATTTGACCCACACTACGTTCAGCCAGGTGATCAAGGTCAACACCAATAGTGAAAAGCCATGTTGATAGTGTGTGACCTTGATATGATAGGATGAAAATGGCACTTCTTCTCTCCTATCTTCCTCTCTAAATCTCGTAACCCCAGACTAATCATGAGAAAAACATCAGACAAATTCCATTAGAGGGGCATCCTACAATGTACATTATCAGTACTCCACAAAACTGTCAAGGTCATCAAAAACAAGGAAAAGTCTGAGAAACTGTCATATCCAAGAGGAGTCTAAGAAGACATGAAGATTAAATGTAATATGCTGTCCTGGATGAGATAGGAGGAATAGGAATAGGAATAGGACATTAGGAAAAAACTAAGGTAATTTGAATAAAGCATGGACTTTAGTTAAAAATAATGCATCATTATCAGTTCATTAATTGTAGCAAGTGCACCATACTGATGTAAGATATTAATAATAGGGACAAATGAGTGTGGGGATAGATCAGAACCTTCTGAACTGTCTTCTTAATTTTTTTGTAAATCTAAAACTGTTATAAAAATAGTCTATTAAAAATGCCTAAATAAAAAAATAAAAAAGCAAATGAGGAATAAAATCAGGATTATCTGACTAATATAGAAGAGATACTACTTCTTTCTTAACACAGATGCCCTTTTTCCTGCCATATCTGGATAGTTCAGGTGAATTAATTTAGGACACAAAAGTAACTCAATCATTGCCTCTGTCTTCTGCTTTATTATGTGTATGTGGATACGAATGGAATGAAGATACTTCACATGGAATCTCTCTTACAATAATAATAATATGTTACAACACCAGTCAGATTTTTTAAAATCAGAAGCTTCATGACTTAATACACATTCACTCTAGTCCTTGCTTTGTCCAGACTGGTGTACTGGTCATGGAGATGAATTCCCAGTACTCTGTAAGAGCTGACTCAGCATTTAACAAATACTCTTAGTCAGAAGTGTTGAAATAATTAGAATAGCCTTTAATATTTTGGGAAATATTAATGTTGGTGAGAGAAGTCTGAGTACCAGCCTGCTTTCAATGCATTTAGGCAGGGAAAGGTGTTTCCCTGGACTCACATCAATAAGAATAAACATAGATGCCGGTGCTCCGAAACCATAGTGTTCCATCTAAGAAGCTCTACTCTGCTCTGTCGCTGTGCCCACAGCTAGTGACTTATTTCCTGACAAAAAAATGTTTTGGTTTAAGCAGCAATTGTTGAAGTTAGCCCTCTTCACCAACTTGATAAAGAAGCCAAAAGTTAGCTTGCAGCTCTCAGGTGACCCCGCTCCTAGACTCGTGCTTAATTTTAGATACGTGGTTCAGTGCCCTTTCTCGAAGATAGCTTCATCTAAGTCCTTTTGATAAACAGTGGTGGGGGAGAAAGGCAGAGGATGTCTGCATGACAGGGTGGCCCAGGTCAGCAAATTAATGTTCCTCCTTGGGGCCAGAGCTGGCCAGGAGAAGGATTGGCTCTGACCTTGAGGGTTTTACACTGGAGGCCTGCAGAGGTGGTCCAACAGAGAGAAACCTAGAGGCAGGACAGGAATAGAGACGCAGACATATAGAATGGACTTGAGGACATGGGGAGGGGGAAGGGTAAGCTGGGACGAAGTGAGAGAGTGGCATGGACATATATACACTACCAAATGTAAAATAGTGGGAAGCATTTGCATAGCACAGGGAGATCAGCTCAGTGCTTTGTGACCACCTAGAGGGGTGGGATAGGGAGGGTGGGAGGGAGACACAAGAGGGGGGAGATATGGAGATATATGTATATGTATAGCTGATTCACTTTGTTATAAAGCAGAAACTAACACACCATTGTAAAGCAATTATACTCCAATAAAGATGTTAAAAAAAAAGAGAGGAAACCGCAGCGATTTTTATAGAATTATTGATTGGATGCATCCACTTCCCTGTTGCAACCATCCAAGTGATTGGCTGAACGTCTTTAATTTTCAAACATTTGTAGAGATGTCAGGTAAACACATCCTGAAGTGCAGGAACCTTTGGTTAATATTTCAATCATAATTCCTTATACCTATGCAGTGCCTTCAACTTTCTAAACTGCTTATGCAAACCTGCAGTCACCCTCTGGCTCCAGCCAGTACCTTTTCCCCCTTTCCTTCAGGAAAAAAATTAACAACATATTAGATGGTGTTAAACTGCCTTGGAAAATCAACTCTCCCCAGTTTTATAAATGGATGGGAGTCGGTGGCGGTGAGAAGGTAGTGAGGTGCAGTAAGTAGTACAGGGTCTCATCAGCACCAGCCGCATAAATGGTGAGGCCCCAGGCAAAATGAAAATGCAAGTTTTTTGTCGAAAAACTATTAAAAGTTTTGAGACGTTGACAGTAGACTCTTAAACCAAGCACGCCTTCTGTGACTGCCCCAGTCACACACCCAAGGGTCTGGAGTAACCCAAAATGGGCTCTAAGGCTGGCTCTGCCTTTTCACAATTGTGTAACTCTGGACAAATTTCTCACACTCGTTGACTCAAGGATATCCATCTGTAAAATGGTAATAAGTGTATCTACCTCGTTTATAGAGTCTTCAATGAAACAATGAACGCAAAGAACAAAGTATATTGTATTGTGCAGTGAGCGTTCAATAAACTAACAATGATGATAAGGACATGAAGAATGATACAAGCAAGAAGGTAGAGGCAGGAGTTGAGGGTGGGGTTGGCGGCACTGCCTCACCCCCGCTCTCAGCTCTCCCTCTGGTATAGGCACAGCAGGGCCGGGAGAGCTGTGGCCTGTCCTCAGGGCCCCACACACACCTCAGCTGGCTGCCCGTTGCTGGCTCCCACCTGCAGGCCTCAGAAGAGACCATCTGGAACTGACATTTGACACCACTCACAGCACAGAGAAGACCAGAGAGCGAGGTCAGGAAGCTGCTCCAGCAGCGGTCCAGTCCCCTCCTTGACAAGCGCATGTGTTTCCATTTACAACAAGCTTGTTCCTCTAGAATCCCCGTCCCTCACCAGGCTCAGAAATTTCCCGAGGGCCTCGCGCTTGACCTCCACACCTGGGGCTGCCAAGCTGGCTTCCTGCTGTGGCCAGCTGCCCTCCGGCCTGCCCGTCCACCCCCTTGTTGACCTCCCGTGGGCCAGATCGCATAGCGTGTGCCCTGTGGCCCCCTTGTCTCTACACTCTCTCTGACCTGACACCATGACGTCTGTATTTGCCCTCGGGCTGCCTGCTGACTCTTTGTAGCCCTTTGCAGCAGTGGAACACCCTCCAGTTTTGGCCGTTTGCCCAGAACAGTGACCCTGAGATGTCTGGGGCCCGTCCACCGTTGCCCAGGAGCACATGGGCAAAATGGAGTCCACTGACCCGCCCAGCCTAGTCCTGCTTTCTCGGTGGTCTCATTAAGACACAGAACAACGTCTAGTGGAAACTTCTCCACCTGCCTTGATCTGGGTGGTACCCAAGCATGAAATTCCTTCAGTCTAAACACCAGCAGCATCAGTCACTAAGGCCACTGAAGAGAGCTGTTCTCCCTCTAATGAGTCCTCCTCCCTTTTCCCCGATTGTGGGAAGGCAGAATGGTTGGGGCATTCTTTCCTTTGGGGTCAGCAAGAGTTCTCCATGAACATGCCTCTTTGTTCTTTGTGGTTGGATTATATTCTTAAAAAAAAAAAGTCAAGTAGGCTTAGTGCAGAGTTAACCCTTTGGAGTTATATATTAGTTGACAATCCTTAATACCAAACCATTTATTTTTCATTTGGTAGGTATCGTGGCAGTGAGCTAACTGCAGCGGAAAGATGAATGTCAATCGACCCAGGCTTTTACTGGGCTGAATATTGTGCTGTATAAGCTGCTCATCAGGAGGTGCTTACAGTCTAGCTGAGGTGACCCAATGTGCTTCAAAATGTGTGTCTTTGGATACTGGAAAATGATTCCGAGGCAAAGGCTTTTCTGACAAGATAAGTGGTCGTTACAGTGGGGTCTCATAGTTCCCAGGTATCTCTGAGCAGTGTACAATCTCAGAGGCCCTCAAAATGTGATCATTTTAAATTAATCTCATTTCACTTATCACCAGCATTGGACACAGTGATAACTCTCTCCTTCTTGAAACACTTTCCTCACCCGCTGGGACATCCCTATCTTGATTCTCTTTCAAGCTCACAGGCTCATTTTTTTCTGTCTCCTTGTTTTTCCTCCTCATATTCCAGACTGCCACATTTGGGATGCCTCTTAGTTTTGTGTGTGGGGAAAATCTTCCATTTACCCCTTTGGGTTCTCGCTCCACTTCCCACTTCAACCAGCCCTGTGCTCTGGAAGGCTGACTTTGTAAATTGCATCATGACTTCTGTGCCTCTTAAGAGTTGAATTGCGTCCCGCCAAATTCATATGTGGCAGTCCTAACCCCCAGTATCTCACAACGTGACCTTACTTGGAGATAGGATCACTGCAGATGTGAATCGTTAAAATGAAGTCATACTAGGGTAGAGTGGTCCCCTAATCCAGTGTGACCAATGCCCTTATAAAGAGGGAAAATTTAGACACAGACATACACAGGGAGAATGCCGTGTGAATAGTAAGGCAGAGATCAGGGTGATGCATCGATTAGGCAAAGCACACAAAATTGTCATCAACCACCAGAAGCTAGGTGAGGAGTGTGGATCGGATTCTCTCTCAGTCCTTAGAAGGAGCCAGTCCTGTCTTGATCTTGGACTTCTACCTTCTAGAACTGTGAAACAATACATTTATGTTATTTAAGTTGCCCGGTTTGTGGTACTTCGGTAGAACGACCCCGGCAAACTGATACAGTGCCTCTTGTTTCTGATTGAATTTGGCTTTTGGGGATCTGGCAAGAGACTGGAGGGAAGAAGGAGGGTGGATCAGGCTATGCAGTGCCTTGGATCCTCCCCTGTGAGTTTGCTTTGGATTAGTTGTATCCCGGTGCTCCTCTCCCTATGGCCTGCTCTGCATGACTCTGCTGTGGATTCTGACCACTTCTATCTTCCCTCATGCCTTCAAGTAAAAGGCTGCATTATGGGTCTCCATACCAGCCTTTCAAGGGGTATAGTGGCTGAGCTGCTGCTAGCCCTGAGTGCCACGACATCCCTTGTGATTGCCCGACATCTTCCCACCTTTGAAATCGATTCCTTTGTAAATAAACTTTCAATGCATCCTAAATTTGAGCATGCCATATGTTTGGTGTTGGGGCACTGACTCATACAAGACCTTCTCTCTTTTCTATATGTACTCATTCCCTTGATCATCTCCTCCTCGTTCGTGACTGCAAATACTGCCTCTAGTCTTGACCTCTCCATTGAATTCCAGACTTCTCTAACTGCCCACTTGTTATTTCCCCTTAGTTGTTTAATAGGCATCGTAAACCCTTACATATTCAAAATCAAATTATTGTTATTGTCCTCCAAACTTGCTCTTCTGACAGTGTTTCCCATCTCACTAAGTGGAAGCCTCAATTCTTCTAGTAGCTCATAACTCCAAGGTTATGCCTCCAACATCTCACATTCAATAGATTAGGAAATCCTCTTGAGTCTATAGTAAAAAAAAATCCAATGTGGCAAAACTGGAACACTTGTATAGTGTTGGTGGGTATGTAAAATATTGCAGCTCCTGTGAAAAATACTTTGGTGGTTTCTTTTCCCATATATGTCATTACAGAGTACTGAGTAGAGTTCCCTGTGCTATACAGTAGGTCCTTATTAGTTATCTATTTTATATATTGTAGTGTGTATATGTCAATCCCAATCTTCCATTTATTCCTCCTTCCCTTACCATCTGGTAACCATAAGATTGTTAAGAATGCAGTTTTTTTTTTTTTTTTTTTTTTTTTTTTTGTGGTACGCAGGCCTCTCACTGTCATAGCCTATCCCGTTGCGGAGCACAGGCTCCGGACGCACAGGCACAGCGGCCATGGTTCTCCGGCCCAGCCGCTCTGCGGCATGTGGGATCTTCCCGGAGCAGGGCACGAACCCGTGTCCCCTGCATCGGCAGGCGGACTCTCAACCACTGCGCCACCAGGGAAGCCCAAGAATGCAGTTTTGAGGCATGCTACAACATGTATGGACCTGAAAAATATTACACTTAGGAAAATAAATGACAGACAGAGGACGAGTATGATTCTGCTTATATGAAGTTCTTAGAAAAGACAAAAAAAGGAGAAAGATGGTTTCCAGGGCCTGGGAGGAGGGCGAAAGGGAGAATTATTGTTTAATGGGTCGAGAGTTTTGTTCGGGATAATGAAAATGTTTTGGGCATAGATAGTGATGATGGGTACACAATTGTTAATGTATGTAATGCCACTCAATTGTTTACTGATGAATTAAATAATTAAAATGATAAATTATATGGCGTGTATATTTTACAACAGTAAAAATAAATACAATAAACATATCCAGGATTTGACCCCTCCTTACCACTTCTACCAATACCTTCTCTGTCCCAGCTACCATGGCATCTCAAGGGGATTATTGCAGTAATCTCCTCACGGGTCTCTCTGCTTGTACAGTTGTTTCCCTAGGCTGTATTCTCCACACAGCAGCCCCAGTGATCCTGTTGACATCAAGATAATTTAGATTATGACCTTCTTCTGTTTCATACCTTCCAGGAGCTTCCTGTCTCTTTCAGTGTAAACGTCAACATCGTTACACCAGCTGACAAGGCCCTTGTGGTTGGACCTCAGGCACCTCCAGGTCTTACCTCCTCCCCTCCTTGCTCTTCCCTAGCCATGCCAGACTCCTTGCTGCTCCCAGAACACACCTACTATGCACCCTCCTAGAGGTCCCTGCTCACCCCTCATCTTACCACCAAGGCCTTCCCTGACACCCTCCATGAAATAGTAATCACATTCTACCCCAGCATGCCCTCTCCTCATCTCCTGCTGTATTTTTCTTCATGGAAATAAGCATACAGAACATATAGTATCGCCAACGTGTTTATCGTCTGCATTTCTCTCCCCACGACCATCTTTGAAGGTAGGCACCTTGTTCACTGGTGTCTCCTCTCCACCTAGAATGATGCTTGGCCCATGATAGGTACTTGGTAAATATTTGTTAAATGATGAATGAAGGCAAGATCTATGCTTCTTCAGTTCCTGACCAGGATAAATAATTAATACAATTAATGAAAATTTAGACACTTTCCTATTGTCTTCTATTTCTGCCATTTAGTCTATCATTTTTTATCCGTTTTTTTTTTTTCCTTCTTTTCTTTCCATGGGAAGTAGGAACACACAGAGGAGGTAAGACACAGAGCCTTGAGGCAAGCTATGTCTCATTCTACCTGGTCTGTCCTTCTCAAATCTGCAGCCTCACAGCTTGATTTTCCTCCAGTCATCATTCTAGACCCCAGCAGGACTGGACTATACCTGAATTTCCTTCATCTGATGTGCTGAACTCTCCTCAGGCCCTGGTCCTTTACTCAGTGTATTACTCAGGATTCTCCAGAAAAACAGAATGTGTGTGTGTGTATGTGTAAAGTGATCGATTATAAGGAATGGACTCACATGATCATGGGGGTTGAGAAATCCCAATATCCACAATTGGCAAGCTAGAGACCCACGAGGGCCAATAATTTAAGTTTGAGGCCGAAAGCTGTAGGCTTGAGACTGAAGAAGAGTCCAAAAGCATGAAAAGACTGATACCTCAGCTCAAACAGTCAGGGAGGAGGAATTCTCTCTCACTGGCAGTAGGGGCAGTCTTTTTGTTCTATTCAAGCCTTCAATGGATTGAGTGAGGCCATTCACATAGGGAGGGCAACCAGCTTTACTCCGTCTACTGATTCGATTGTTAATCGAATCCAAAGACACTCTTGAAGTCACATCCAGATAATATTTGATCAAATATTTGGCTACGCCATAGTCCAGTCACGTTGACACATAACAATTAACTATCACTTCAATTTTAGCTTCCTCTTCACCGATCTCCTATTCTTAGGTCTCAGTTGGGATGTCCCTTTCGGAAAATGGGCTCTAACCACCTCTGGTCATGATTAACTCTTCTTCTAATGTACTCATAGAGCAAACTCTTTCCTCCTATCATATTTTGCACCTCTGGATTGCAATTTCAAGTTGATTTAGGGAGCAGGTTTTTCTGCTTAAGACTGCATTCTAGAGCTTGGCACAGTGCCCGGAGCAGAGGAGGTGCTCCAGAATTTTTTTTTTCCCAACTGTGCAAATGAACAATGGTCCACTGAGGGCCTGGAATCCCAAATTCCTTTCAGCTGGGAGCATAAGCCAATGATGCTGAGTCAAGGGAAAGAAAGGAGGTGGTAAAGCTGCCTAATGTGATAGGATCTTGGAAACTCTAAGGCAAAATGGAACAGAGAGTTTGAATTACATGGCAGATTTGAGCAACTATGACACACTTCATAGTTTTAGGAAAACTTCAAAGAACCCAACTTCAGATGGGGTTCTCAGGGCCCTAATATTTTAATTCTGGCTCCACTCTTCCATTTGAATGGTGAAAATGGGCAGGCAGCTTCAAAATCACAAGAGCTCTGCTAGAAATACAGAATCCTGGGACCCACCTCAGAACTACTGAATTAAAATATGCATTTTACGGTGATTCCCAGGTGACAGGAGAAGCTTGAGAAACTCTGAGCTATGCTACTAACTGGTTGCATCAACTGGGGTAAGTTACTTAGCTTCTAGACCAAAACATCTCATTTGCAATGTAGGGACAGAGATGCTTACGGTTGTTGTAACAACCAAATGAGATCCCTACTTGTAGTTGCAGTGCCTGAAATAGAATATAAATTCAATAGGTCTGAGTTGTTTTTCATCATGGAAGCTATAGGTAAATGGCAGCGGGCAGAATGGATCTGAGTTTGCCTCTCTAGATGCTGTCACAGAGTTGTGCTCACCACAGTAGATGTTCTTGGGCTTCTAAGCTTGCTTTTGTTAAGTTCCCAGTGAACTATGTGCAGAGAACATGGTCAGTCCCACACAGTTTGCCAACGCTATCTATAGTTTCTTTACTCTGATATTGCTTTCTTTTACCTTCTGGGGTCTACTTTGTATATTTACTAGATATTTACCAATATTTATTGGATACTAATTATATGTAAGGCTCTGTGCTCTTGTAGATTCAGATGATTAAAAAAGCAGATTCTGTACTGGATGAATTTATAATATATTAGAAGAGTATAAACACATATAAATTAAGTCAGAAATTGAGAAGTGTCAGTCAAGGTGCTAAGAAAGTTAGAGAATGGAAACATTTCTTATTAGTATAGATTTTATGTTTCTATAGTAGCTGTTGTCTCAATATGTTTCTCATTATTGAAATAAATATTTGATAAAAGATACCTTGGCTCACCCTACAGAATTAATATTCCCTTTCTTACTGTGCCTTTGCTTTGAGTAAGATTTATTCTTTTCCATGTTTAAAAAAATTGGAATTAATACACTCTTTCTTAACAGTTCAATTTAATTACTACTTTAAAATTCACAGAGAAATATCATTAAATATTAATAGCCAATCTACAAAAACACATCTCACTGCAGGTTTGGCTTAGGTAAATGGGACTTTGAGAAAGTATGACAGAGCTTAAGACGTAATAGAACTAAGAGGCAGTTTGCATTTTCTAGACCTTCATTTACTTATTATAAAGATTTGAGTCTTAGGATTATGATTCCTAACAATTCTACAGGTCTATGCTGGTGGTCATAAAGAAAAAGGGCTGCAAAAGCCCTGCGGGTGATTTTAGAGAGGTGGTCTGGTATGGTATTTTAGAAGGGAGTGGTGAGGATTGTAGCAAACTGTAGAGAGCTGCTTTGTGTAAAAGGACAGACATCACGAGAGTCCAGCTGATTGTGCCATGCAGGGCTTCTAGTATAGCTTTTTCAGAGGAAATTAGAAACATATTTTTATGTGCTATATCCTATTTTTTTTTAAAAAACATTGTTTTGATTTTAAGCATAACACATGCCAAACTAAGCATGCTTACATTCTAAATAAAGCCTCAGGCTTCAAGTTTGCAACTTCTCACCTCTACTGAGGGTCCATGAGCAGCCAGTCAGGCATCAACTGCAACTGACTGATAGTCAATCACCACCCAGTGGTTCCTAGCCCAGCCAAAGCATTAGGCTCATTTGGAACGCATTTTACAAACAGCAGGGCCTGCATTCCACCTGCAGAGATTCTGATTCAATCAGTCTTGGGGTGGTGTCTGGTATTAGTAGGTTTTAAAACTCCATAGGCGATTCTAATGTGCAGCTAGTTTGAGAACTGCTGTCTCAAGGAAACATTTCCATTTCCTGCATGGACGTCACCACCTCACCTGGCTCCCATGACTTCTGGGGTCCCCAGGGCTGTGTGAAGCCTTCTTCATGCAACACTTGCCTTTGCCATCATTCTGGAGCCTTTATTCTTGACCAGAGACTACGAAGAAGTCACAAATCTTCTTTTTTTCAAGAATGTCATTGACTTTGGCTCAACAGCAGTTCACAGCAAAGCTGCTTCCAACTTCATTCCATACTCCATTGTTTCAGGTTCACATTTTTCTACCAGCTGCAGAGAGGGAAAGAGAGAATCAGGAAAGATATCCTCCTGCTATTTTTCAATTTTATGCTGCCTAAACAATATTCATAATAAGCCCGGTGGTAAATCTCTCATTTACTGTCACAGTTTTTCTACTGTTTTGGTGCATTTTTTATATTTTTACTCCCTCTAAGAATTGAAAACAAATTAAAATCAGCAAAATAGAAGATCCGGGGAATACAGCAAATAATTATTCCTGCCAAGCACGAGTATTTAGTACCTGCATGTTTGGGAAACATTCAAGTTGGTTTGCTTGGTATATGCTGTAAAAGTGCTCCCTGGAGCTGAGGAAATCTATTTTGGATTTACTTGTTGTTTATGTATTTATTTGATTTTGAAAATGTAGGCAACAGGCGAATTAGGTTAGGTTGCAAGGTCTCTGGGTACAGCCATGAGATTTTAGAATGTCTCATTTGGTCTGGATCTCATATTGGAGTCAGGATTGGGTTATTAATCTGCAGACCGGAGTCCGGATGGATTATATTAAAGTAAGACTTTGTACACTTTCATATAACTCATTTTTGTCATGCAGCATTATGTTTCTCAGTGGCTTAAGGCTCACAAATGGCTCATAAATATTTTGTGAATGAAGGTTTGGGGATGATAGTTTGTCATAGCCAGGATGAATTGATGTGAGAGATAGAGGAAAAGAAAAGTGAGCTGCAGAATTTTCATTGCTCCTACATAGCTTGGAGAACTGATTTAGAGGCCCGTGTAGCTTCTCTTTAATTACTTCAGAGACGGTTTTGGAAAATGCAACTCTAAATGGAGGGCAGGATGATTTATGGCACTATTTTATGAGATGGAATTGAAAATTCAAACCCGAATATGGAACTGTGGCAGCATGGGTCTACTCATTAAGCAGCAGTGAACACTGCCATTCATTTGACTGCACCTGCTCGGGGAGAAACACGTTGGTACCTGCCCATTTGACTGGACTCAGCAGGATGGAATGAGAGATTCCCAGATCAGTGACTGGAGAGAAATTCTTTGTGAGGAATTGGGAGACACTCCCCACTTTCTGTAATGAGAACAGCTGGCAACTTACACTCTGCAGGATGGTCTGGGGATTCCAGGCCATCTAGAATCCAGACACACAGCCCTGAAACTTCAGAGCCTGTGGCTCAGCTTCTTTATATATCAAATGGGGCTGGGTAACAATCACAAGCTGTTCTGTAAGGATGAAATAAAGTCATATTTGAAGAAGCCTCTGGTGAACTAGATAATGGAATATAAATGTAAATTATACTGTGTGATTCTAAAATCCCCAAAGAAGCTGTCTCAAGATCCTTTCATGCATGTTAGCATGAAGCAGTTAATAGTTGCTACGCAAGTTGGTGGTATACCCAGAGGGTGTGCCAGGGACCAAGAAGAAACTGACTTTGTGAAAATTCTCTGGATTTTGCCCACTAGCATCCATTAACCCTTCATGGGGCTCTGGCTGTGTGCACTGAATATTTTGTTGGACTTGTACTCACAGTGGATTCAGATGTGCAGAGAAGATGCAGTTTCTTCATCACATCTACATGATCCTCATGATCCCCCTCCTGCTAAGTTGTGGGGATAGAGCAACTTAGTAACCTTCAGTCTGATGCAGGGATTGAAACTATCCCGTTAGCTTTCACAGTTATAGGCAAAAATGCTAAGTCTCCCAATTTTCAAAATTTGTTCCCCAACACCCATCAAAAATGGCTTCTGTGATCTCGAGAGAGCAGAATGATGGGGTTCTAAGGTCCAGGCAGAACCCTGTGGCTCCTTTGCTCTCTGAAGGATGTCGTTCTCCGTCTGGTCCATCCCAGCATTCCTAGTTGGCATAACCTGTGATGTGTTTGCTTTTGCCCTGTTGGGTTCAGTAGCCCTCCTCTGCAACTTGGGCTGGTCTGATTCTTTGTAGTCCTTTTTGGTCTCAGCTACATTGACCTTTCACTCCTGGCCCAGTCCTGATATGGGGGTCCCCTCTCCCTTCATCATCAGAGATGCCTGTTGTTTCTCAACTTAACTTCTTTGTAATCATTCCTCATGAACAGGCAGGAAATTCTAGGTCCTGCCTATACCTCACCAGAACCAAAAGAGGCCCAAGAAATGTACACACTGGCCATTCCTCTGATTAATTACCATGTTGGGGTTATCAATTATCTTTGATGTCACCACCTCTTCTCATCCACTTCTCATCAGGTTGGTTGGTGCAGTGAAAATATGTAATAGAATCTTTTCTAGAGTTTTTTGCTCTTGTTTTTTAAAAAATTTATTTACCTAAAATACATTCTCATCTTTGAGTTCAACTTTGGAGAGAGGAGATTGGACCCTCCTGCTTCATTACTGCCTCAGTTCCAGGAACTGCAAGAGGCTAGTTGGGCTTGTCTTTGCTCTGTAGCACATTCTCCTCTGATTCTAGCAAACGAGTCATAGCCTGGTTGTCATGGGTGGAAGGGTCATCTTAGACATGCTCTGGAAGACAGTTCAAGGTCTGAGTGTGTCCTCCAGGTTTGGTTCTTGACTTGCAAAAGTGCTTTAACCTTTAGAGAAATACTTCTCAACAAAGCCTGGCTTCAGATCCTGTTGTCTTGTTGCAAAATCTTATTTTAAATGCCAGAAACAGAAAAGTAGTTATTCCTTTCTCTTTCGATTATGACAATTCAAATACGCCCCTCCACTTCCCAGCTATGTATCAGATAGTGTTCTAAGTGCTAAGGATGACATTTTAAAGGAAATAGATAGAATCCCTGCTTCCAAGGAGCTGTCTTTCTAGTGGGAAGTGACAGATAATAAACCAATTGAATAAGTAAAATAAATATATAAGGTGATGATATGTGGTATGAAGGCAAACAAAGAAAGAGAGGATGATAGCAAGGGCTGGACATAGAGTGCTGGGCTTCACTTTAAAAGTGACATTTGACCAAGACTGACAGAAGCTAGAGAGCAAACCACATGGATTAACAGGGAGAAGGACATGCTAGAGAAGGTCATATAAAAATTAGAAGTAGAAATGCATGTTAATATTTTTCAAAATATCCCTGTTACTTTGTCTTCACTGATTCTGAAAAAATGATGCTTCATTTTAGGCAGAAATATCCAGACTGAATATTATTAACAAATTATGCTTCCTAAAGTATCACAAAGATGATGGCACAACCATGTTCAAAAATATTTGGGGAATCTTCATTACTTATATGACAAAGCCATTCATTTATTCACGCAGAATATAATAAGTACTGGGGATAAAAAATGAATGTGTTGTTGTCCCTGCTTCCAAGAAGCTCTTGTCAGTTTGGGAGGATGGACTTAATTATAAAAGCATGTAATGAGATCAAAGCCAGAAACATACATGCCAGAAAGAAGAGACATTAGATGTCTCTTCTTTTGGAAACAGACAAGACATTTAATATGCCCTGGGTTGGAGTGGAAGGTCAGGAGAGGGTTCTTAGAGAAAGCAATTCCTGAGCTGAATCTTAAGGGTTAGTAGATGCCATGGAAGAGGGTGATCTGAGAAGGGGTAACATCAGTTAATTCATGCAGGTGGGAACATGCAGGTGAGCTAAAAGTAGCTCAGAGTTGCTGGGAGTAAGGTGCGGGGCATGCAATGGAAAGAAAGGAGGCTAGAGATGTGGACAGATGAAGGAAACTCATATTAGATCCAACTGCATTCACAGGCACCTCTTCTGTACCAGGGACATCTCCAGCAGTTCAGTCACTCCAGCCTTGGCTCTACTTAAGCTATACCGCATGTCAGCAGCGTCCATTCCTACAAAATTCATCTCTTAAATCTTGATTACAGCCTGCCATCGCCAGGCAGCTTGCCTTCATTTTAGCTGTCTAGGGAGATCCAACAAATATTTGCCATGTACCCTTAGTTTCCACTCATTTTAGTTCAGTCACTGCTGCCTCTTGCTGTCATTTAAATGTCTCATGTATGTCTGTTTTCCTTTCACAGATTATAGATTTGAGACCACCAACAGCCTTCTGGTCCTCCTACATGGTCCAACACGGTGCTCTGTGTGTAGTAGATGTCAAATAAGTCCTTGCTGAAAAACGCATTTTATGACTTCAGACCTGTGCTGTGTAATACGGTAGTTACCAGCCACAGGTGGCTATTTAAATTTAAATTAATTAAAATGAAATAAGATTAAAAATTCAGTTTCTCAAAATCATTAGTCACAATTCAAGGGCTTAATAGCCCAAGTGTGGCTAGTGGCTACTGTACTAGGCAACACAGAAAACGCTCCCAATCGTTATAGGAAGTTCTATTGGCCATCACTGCCTTCTCTAGAATACTTTTGAAGGAATTTCCAGATGAAAATCACTTCAGGCCACTTTGGAATTATATCTATAAAGTGTCAAAAGAGCACCATTGAATTCTATTGCTCATCATGCTAAAGCCATTGATAAAACGTTAAAATTTGACTCCAGATAATATATTTTTACAAGCTTAGCAATACACAGGATGTAGATATTTGTCAAAGTAATAAAACTGGTAGTGTTTTATTGATATCTACTGTGTGCCATGTATTATGCTAATGCTAATATGCTATATATATTTTGTTATATATATATTTTTAAATTTTATTCTTCTTTAGAACAACCCTTTGAAATGTATATTATTAAAGAAGAAGGAACTGAACTCATTCTGGTGACATAAGTTGCTTAGAACACACAGCCAGGAAGAGGTAGAACCAATGTACCTACCCAGGACTTGCTAACCCTAAAGCCTGTCCAGAGAATATTTCATATATATACATATATACGTATATATATGTGTCTATATGTGTGTGTGTATATATATATATATATTCAATATCAGCCACTAGATCTAAGAAATGTACAGTTTTCTGTATTTGTGTCTTTTTATAAAATAAAGATCTACAGATTTAAAGCCATATTTAATCCTTTCCAAATTCCATTCTTCTTTCTTCCTTCTGCAAGTATAACTACTATCCTGCAGTTCTCATATGTATTTCCATCCATGTCTTTGTATTTTTAGATGTATACATGTACCTAAAAATAGTATATAGCATTTTTTTATTTAACACTTCTTTTTATTTTCAGTGTATTGTTTTGAATACCTTTAATTTTAAAAAATTAAATCTGCAATTTATAAGCCATTCAATATTTTGCTTCAAGATTAATCCCATTTGATATGTGTAGCTTTGGTTTGTTTATCTCCACTGTTGTGTAGTTTTCTACTGTGTGAATGTAGTATTGTTTATTTATCCATTGACTATCCTCACTTTTCTCTATTATTACGTATTATGCTGTAGAGAAGAGCTTTTCTTAAGCATATTGCAAACATTTCTCTAGGATATGTATCTCAGAAGGAAGTGGCTGTACACAGAGTTCTTGGTTATATGTATCCACATATTAGTAGATATAAGTAAATTGTTCTCAAAATGGCAATTTCAATTTATATTCCCATTGATGGTGCTTGAAATTTCCTATTTTCACACATTCCTGCAGTACTTAGAATTTTCAGGCTTTTTAATTTTGCCATTCTAATGAGGATGAAGTGGTATTTCATTTTTGTTTTAATTTTAATTTTCTTGGTCATAGTCAGGTTGAGCCTATTTTACTATATCTAGTGGCCATTCATATTTTCTCTTCTGTGGCTTGCCAGCCCATAAATATTGCCCTATTTTTCCATTTGGCTATTGATTTAGTTTTCATTTTGATTTGTGAGAGTTCTTTATATGTTCTGGTTACTAATCATTTGTTATTTATGTGGGCTGCAATAACTCTAAGGGTTGTCTTTTCTTTGTCTTTTCGATTTGTTAGTAGCAGTTTTTAACTACATGTAGTCAGATATATAATTTCCTTCTTCAGGATTTGAACACTTGGTGTTTTACTTTAGATATTTTTTTCATATTTCTGCATCATAAAGATAATCTCTTATGTTTTCTCCTAAAAGTTTTAAAGCTTTACTTTTTACATTTAGGACCTTGGTCAATTGGATTTTATTTTTGTGTATGATGCAAAACAGATACTCAGTTTTTTTTTCATATAGTTAACCAATTTGACTAAGTTTAGAACAGTCACCCCCATCACTATGTAGAGAATTACCTCTGTCATTTATCAAGTCCCCATATATGTGTGGGCCTGGGCCTGTGCTTAGTCTCTCTTTTCTGTCTTTGGTCTCTTTGTTTATCTCATTGTTTACAATCTGGTAATTTCTTATAATGCATTTTTTGCCTTCTTTATTGTTGGCTTGGCTAGTCTTGGTCTTTTCCTTTTCCTTCTCAGTTTTTGGAACAGCCTGACAAGTTTTAGTCTATGCTTCTTTTATTCTGCCAAACTACCTCTATTTTGAGTCCCATGTTGGTAGTAACAAACTTGAAATATTCATTTTATGCTGTCTCTTAAAGATAAAAGTACATCTCAGGAAAGATGGTGAGCTAAAATCAGAAGGTTAAATGTATTGTCCATCTAAGCAGGGTCAGACCCACCATACACAGGATAATGAACTGAGATCTAAGCAGGAGAACTGAGAAGGATTTTTTGATGCCCAGGATCTATGACAATTGCTTGGATAACTTACGGCAGGTGGGAGGGGGATGTTAGTTACTCCCAAGAAAAAATGAACTCATATAAAGTCATTGTAACTGGAGGTAGCATTGCTCTAGGTACCAGCCATTCCCCAGACAACTTCTCTCATTGTAATGAGACGGTGTGGCACAATGGTGTACGCAGACCTACCAACTCCAAAAGTGTGGCTTTCAGCTCATACCATCATGAGGAGTTGAAAGACCTTGGGTGAGGTTCTAGGTCCTCTCTAAGCCTCTATAAAATGAAGATGATCCTAGTTTCTACCTTACAAGTGAGAAAAGCACCAAACAAAGTGCTTGGCAAACAGTAAGTGCTCAGGTAATATCATTTTATTCTCTTAAAGACAACCACGGTCTATCAAAGGTCCCCAAATACCAGAAACTGTGTTCTCATCCATCCAGTATACTCCTTGTCCTCTTCATTTGGGGAATTCACATCATTCTGGTACAAGTGTATTTCCATTTCCTGCAAACAGTGGCTAACAGCAGCTCATCATTGCATTGGGGGCCGTGCCTACAGACTCCTCAAATCTCATGTATGTCCTTTCTCTTCCAAGTCTTAACCTGGGCTCAAAACCTGACCACTCTCAACTTTCTGTCTTGGGAAAATGCCTTAACTTCTCCCTGCCTCAGTTTTCTCATCTGTAAATGAGGCAAACTGTAGATAGGGTTACTAATATAATTCAATGAGTGAAAATGTAAAAGTGCATAGTAGAGTGTTCAACGCGTAGAAGTCCTCTATAAACACTGGTTAAATAAAAATGAATAAACGTCCTACACTAGACAGTGCAGATTGTCTTGGTCAACTCTAGGCCTTGCCACTTTTAGATGCATGGCTTTGGGAAAGTCACTTAAAGTTACTTAACTTCTCGCAGACTCCGGTCCTTCCTTGTTAACTAGGAATATAATGTCCTTCTCAGAGGGTCATTCTGAGGATTAGTGGGAATGATGTATGTGAACTGCCTGGCACATTGGAACTGCTCAACAAATATGAGCTTTTATCATCACTACACTCTTAGCATAGGGTCACTTGCTCAAGGCTTTGTTAACTTGGGAATAATATATGGGTCAAGGATGAGGGTGATGGCCAGCCTAATTTAATTGAAATTTTATATTTAATGAATGTGAGGGGCAAAGCTGGTTTATGGGGATCTGGGAGAACCCCTTCTTCCTCTTTTATTCTATCCAAACTTCTGGAGACATAACCCATCACATCCAAACTTAGTGTGGCCACGTGGCGGTATGGGAATGGGGCATGATCTGAAGCTTTCGTAGTTTATGACCAAAGGCAGCTTGACTTTCTTAACAGTGTCACTTCCCCCCATTTAACTTTGCCATGAGGAGGAGAGAAAGTGTTCTCTTTCCATCTTGAGTTGCTACAGGCTGACACAGGAGCATCTGGTTTTTCCTCTTTCTCTCTATACATTTCAGGATGGGCATCCAAGTTCCTTCCCAGATGCGACAGGGAAGACTGAATGGATTGGAATCATGGCTGTGCCGGCCACTAAACTAGGTCTGCAAGTTGAGAAAAACAACTGAGAAAAACGGAAAAGAGTGAGAGTTTGAAATTACTTTAATTTTGAAAAAGTTAGATGTAATTACAAAATAAAACTTCAATATCACAGCCGTGGTTATTCACCCAAATACAATCTTCACAGTTTGTGAATTCAGCTTTCTATTCATTAGTGGCTGTCCCCCAGTTAGTGATATGTTCTAATCATAAATGAATTCTTAATAGCTTCAAACCAAAGGAATTATAGCACAAAGGTCACTGTTTATTTTTAAAATGTCTTTTTGTAATGTAATACTAAATATCTATGATAAGAAAATTTACTCCTTCTGGAACTGGTTGAGGATAAAGGGACCATTTGCCTCAAAGCTCCAGTCAGCTCCACTGTCACATTACAGACAGTGCAGTAAATGGAGGCCCCAAGAGTAGCCTATACCCACATGCATATAATCACAGGCTTTTGTTTCAGGAAAAGTAATCTGTAGCTCAGCCTCTGAGGGCTGTATTAGCTGGGATATAAGATTGGATACTGTAAGAAAGACCAAATTAACAGTGAGTTAAGTAGGATAAAAATTACTTTATTGTTCTTAAAATCCAGGCTGATGTGAAAATTCTGTTGTAGTACATAGTCCTCAGAAGTCCAAGTTCCTTCATGTTATTCCTCATCCTTGGTCAGCACTTATCTAGATTTCAGCCATTATAAGGAGGAAAGGACAAAAGGATGGCACACACCTTGATTTTAAGGTCATGGCCCAGAAATCCTACACTTCATTTGTGCTCACATGCCATTGGTCCAAACAAGTCACATGACACACATTCTGCAAGGGAACCTGGGATATGTGTCCTTTTTCTGTGTATCCAAGTTCTTAGTTAAACATCTAATGGCCACAGAGGTTATGTGAAAGATCACTTGAGAGGTCAGTCAGATTTCATGTTCATGAGACCTGAAGACTTTGACTTGGGTACATCACAGGGTCTAGGAGAGATTCACATGCTGAGCCAGCCACTGAAGCCTTAATCCAGCCCAGTAGAGCTAGCTACCCCATCTGTTCCCAGAAGTTTATGCTTTAGCAATAGGATTTTCATACCGTGCCCATAATTTGGATGCTTTTATGTATTTAGTCTAGTAGAGAAGATAAGAGCTAAGTTAGTAATGTTACAAGAAAAAGTTATACATGCCATAAGAGAGATTCTAAACAAGTGTTAGGAAATTCAGGTGAAGGGACACTTCCCATACAAATGACACCTCTTCCATGATCTGCTCATTTGCTACTCCTTCTCCAATCATAAAGGCCAGGGACATTAGTATTGGGCTTCAAATGATCAGCAAAGATGGCAGTGAAGGAAATGATGCTCTAAGCTGAGCAAACAAAAGTGTGAAGGTTTCACTTTGGCTAGGACATAAGCAGCTGAAGCTAAGAAATGGAGACTAAGACTGAAAAAGAAGGCAAGGAAACCAGAGGTGAGATCTTACCAAGGATATTGGTATGTGTTTTCCCAGGAAGCTGTTGCTGACATTGGACAAGTATATGGAATTCGACTTCCTAAAGACACTCACTGACTAGGGAGAAAATGAAATGTACAACGTCCTATATGTAGATATACATACACATTCTCCAAAAGCAGTTGGAGCTTAACAATATTTTGTTTGGAGAGTCACATAGATGGTAAGACTGTACTACTAGAAAATCACCTAAAATTCAGGATAATGGTTACCTCTGGGGAGTACTTTGGAAAATGTGATCAAGGAGGGACACACAGGGGACTGTTTTGTAACTGAGGTGGTGAGTACACAGATGTTCATTTTATTATTATTATTTTAAATATACAGAAAAGCTTTATACACTGCTTTGTAAATGTGGATACTTCACAATGGAAATCAAGAGCCTAAAATAGGGAGCCAGGAGACCTAAACTCTAGGTCAGGCAGTTCAGCTAAGCACATGTACAATCTTTGGCAAGTTGTTTTATTTCTCTGTGTCTCAGATTCCTGATCTGCCATAATAGATTCTCTTGGATTCAGATTCTACATATTTTAATTAAATTTTTATATATATTTGTTCTTGGGCCGTGTTTTTGCAGCAGTCATAAGATTCTCTGAACATTTAACTAGTGTTTAGGGTGATAGGGTGTAAGAGTTTTTCTTTCTCTAGTTTTAGAGGAGAGCTCTTCGTACATGAGGGAATAGAAAGTAGATAATAGGACATAATGAAAAACAATTTGGGTAAGGGAGTTCAGGAAGCTGAATGAAGTTACTACCATATCAGAAACAGATGTGGTTAAAGATATAAGTGACTTCTTTTTCATGTATTGGATCTAAAAGATGTTAACAATGCCTCTGGGAGGGTTTCTTTTTTGTTTCTTTGGTCTTTTGGTTTGTTTGTTATTCTTGGGGAAACTGATTTTGTTAATTGTACATGTGACACATTAATCTAGAAAATTGTTTACCTAGTCTCTCTAAACTGCAGTTTCCTTTTCTGTAAATGGGGAATAATACTACTTACAACATAGGATTATTGTCAGGATTAAATGGGATAATGCAAGTGTAGTGCTAAGCGCAGTGCCTTGCACCTGGTGAGCATACAGTATATGTTAGAGGTAATGATGATGATGATGACGATGATGGTGATGGTGATGGTGATAGAGGAGGAGAGGAAAGTGATGATGGTGAAATGGAGGCCTCTACAGATTTTTTTTTTTTTTTTTTTTTGCCGCTCTGTGCGGCATGAGGGATCTTAGTTCCCTGACCAGGTGTTGAACCCCAGCCCCCTGCTTAGGGAGCGCAGAGTTTTAACCACTGGACTGCCAGGGAAATCTGAGGCTTCTACACTGCAAGCAAAGGAATATTTTCCAGTGAAAACGCTGGTGTTTTAAAAGAGTTGTGTTTGTGTCAATGTAAATAGATCAGAATAAAAACTTTTGGTCCCTCTGAAGTAAAGCATTTATTCCCTGACTGCCAGGAGAGCTAAAAGTGCCCCCATCAGGCAAATGGATGCTGAGTCTTAGTCGCTCACAACAGATTTTTCAATATCCATTTTTTCTGTTGGTAAGAGTCCATTTTTGAGGCATGCCTCTGAATGTTGATTAGATAAATTGGTAATATATCAACAATTCCTCTTCCTCCTTATTATGTACCCCCTCCTCCCCCTTGTCGTCATCATCCTCCTTCCCTACCACCTCTTCCTTTCCCTCCTCCTTCCTCTCCTCCTTCTTTCTTGTTTATTTCTTCTTCTTTTTTTTTCTTATCACCTAAGTGTATGTTCCTAAACACTAGTTTCATTTTACCTGTTGGTTTTTTTTTTTACATCTTTACTTCTTCTTTTAATTCTACTCCTTCTTCTCCACTTCTTTATCATCATAATGATCAACAATAGTAAACAACTTTTCTTTTTCTCTTCCGTATCCCTTTCTTCTTTTTCTGGATCCTTATTTCCTCCATTTATATAGTTCAGAGGACCATGATGCTTTCTTCCCACTCTTCCCCCAGCCCTAAGATGCACAGAGAAACCTGGCCAGGCAAGATTACCCAACTCCCTGGACATAAGAATCTGTGTAGAGTTGTCACATAGGAATCTGTGTAGAGTTCTCATCTACCCCAGGCAAAGCTATTGAGAGACTTGTCAGATGCTTGAGACATGACATATAGAAGTTATGAAAGAGGTAAGTTCTCTTCATGTATGATTAAAAAAAAAGTATGCAGAGGTTACCTATGGCTTTTTTGCCCATGGTCACTTGGAAGAATTTGTTTGCAGGGGAGAAGGAGTCTAAGACAAAAATGGAAGAACTGAAAGAAGGAGGAAGAGAGACAGAGAATGGCTGCAGGGGAGAATTAGGGAGTGAGTTAATAACAATTTTTGATACTGGATTCAAATTTTTTCAAGCCATATCTGCATAAATATTTAATTACATGAAAAAATCATTTTTAAAAATTAAAAAATAATTTGGAAATTGAATATTTGAGTTGGGTTCCTCTCATTTATACCCCAATATTTATTGAATAAAAATGTGAGGGAATGAATTAGCTTATTAAGATTCAAGGTATAAGTACTAGCCCTTAAATTTTTAATTAAAAAAAGACATGCAACATAAAATATATGTCTTTTTCAGAGCACTCCTATTAGACATGGGTAGTTAGGTCAACTAAATTTTTTGGGCTGGTCTGAATAAGTCACGTTGAATAGACAACTCAATTTGAGATAAAATTTCCTATTTAAAAGAAGGCTTCCTTCTTATTCTATGGTTTGAAATGCATAGAGTGGTATGTTTATATTTGTGTATAAAATTTGTATGGTTTACAAACAGCAGCATTAGTAAAACACTAACATTTATGATGAGTAGCATGAGTGACTTGGAATACAGACCATGTTTGAAGAAATTGAAATAGTTCCCCCTTATTCATTTTCACTTTCTTCAGTTTCAGTTACCTGTGGTCAACTATGGTCTGCAAATATTAAATGGAAAATTCCAGAAATAAGCAATTCATAAGTTTTAAAGTGCATGCAGTTCTGAGTTGTGTGATGAAATTTCGTGCCATCCTGCTCCTTCTTGCCCTGGACTGTGAGTCATCCTTTTGTCCAGTGTATCCACACTGTATATGCTACCCTCCCATTAGAACAGGAAAACACATAAATGGGGTTTCATAGTATCTGTGCTTTCGGACAATCACTGAGGTTCTTGGAACGTACCCCCTGGGGATAAGGGGGGACAGCTGTAAAGAAAATCAACAAAATCTGCTATTTTTCATTTGCTTTTGGCTTCATATTGAAATCAAACATAGTGAATATGGTAAATATTTCACATATGTAAATACTGGTGTCACACTTCTATTAATTGTGTAGTGCAACATTTGATATTCTCAATTAAAACCCTTAATTTGCATGCTATACTGCCTGCAGTCCCTAGAGTAATTGCTCTCTTATTTTCCTGGATAACTTATTTAGGGAAGAATAAAATAATGAAATGATCTCAAAATGAAAATGATCATAAAATGAAAAGGCCTGAAAATAGTGTTCTTATTTAAATTACAATACTTCACACTCATCTGAGATTTCTTCATCCCTGCAATACGCAGCTGTTTTCCTCAGGGTGTTCTCACAAGTTCATAAAGAAAAACCTTGTTATGAGCCTTCCGAAACCCCAAGGAAGGCAGCTGTGTTTTTGATAAACTGGGCTACGGTGTCAACACTTCAAGCTATAGAGAAATTTACACAGGAATTTTCTGCATTACATATCCATGAGCAATATATTTTCAACAGTAACGATGTACACTGTATTTAGTCAGAGTTTACACAGCGAAGCGGTCAGGCTGAACACTGTGAAATTAAAAACCTGACCTTCAGCAGAAACCTCTGCCCTAAACATACAGAATGTCACTCACCCTGACCTGTAGAAAAACACAAGGGAAATCATGGAAGGGTGAAGAGATGCTTGGGGTGAACTCCTGCATCAGATGTCCAAGAGTCACATTTTTCTCCATATTCAGTAGAGGGCATCCATCATAAATCAGTGCATTTTCCAAGGGTTTTAGCTAAGAAAAAGGGCTTGAGTGATTGAAGAGTTGGGACTCTGCCAATCCAAAATTCTCTTGGTTCCTGAGGCTGTGCTGCCTCTCCCTTGCTCTCTCCCCTTTGCTGTCAAAGCGCTTATCCTTATGATTTTGGACAAGGAAAGAAACATTCCCAGACTGAACATATTTGAAAGTTTTCTGGGTATGTTTTGTAAGAAGTGACCTAGGTTGTGTCTACCCAATTGCAAGAAAATGTGCGGGGAAAATACTAATCAGTGTGTTCAGTTGTGGAAAGCACTTCTTTTCCCCCAACCTGCCCTCCTCCCTTTTAGTTGCCTTTGTCTCACTTGGAACAACCTCTTGGATCATTCCTTCAGGCCGAGTCATTGTTCTTTGTCAGATCTGCTCTCTATCAAGCCAACTCTCATTTATTCAGTGCTGGTTCCTTCCTTCGTGCATCATTTATCCTGCTGACTTTTCTTTTACTTCCTTCTCCCTCTTGGGCTTCTACACTATGGCCATTGCAATTGACTGTTTAAAAAAAAAAAAAAGAAAACACTATACTTCAACTTATTCTGTGAGCTGTGTCTCTTTTCAGAGCTCTGTTGTCTATTGTTGTTATCATTAGTTTGCTTGTTCTAAGAGGGTAGCGACACTGTTATTGCAAATGTCCTCCAAGCTCATTTATTTAGCGCCTATAATTTTTGAACTTTTATTGTGGGTTATGTATTGGGTTATGTGTATGTATTTTCTGATGAAGGGGACAGAGAGACAGACAAAGAAACAAATAACTGTAATACATTGTGATGTACAGAATCAGAGAAGTACGTAACACCTACAGGGTTAGAACTAAGGGCATTCTGTGGGGTGAAATGAGCAGTTTAAACATCCCTAAGCATAGATTATCACGTACGTAGCTAGCATGCTGAAAGCTTCAAGTGAGTTGTGTCATTGAATCGGCTGTCTCATGTTAGACTCTGTAAATAAGGCTCTGAGAGGTAAAATAAATTTCCAAAAGTCATAGAACTAGTAAATAACGGAGGTAGGATTCACAGGGGTGTGTTTCCAAAGCCCATCTTGTATCTTGACACCAAGAGACAGCCTTCCTCTCTTTTTCATAAGCCTGGATTTATATCTCTGTCATATAGTCCTGGAATCAAGGATACAAGCTCATATTTGTTGCATATTAAGAATAATGGTCATAGAAAACACACTTACGGTTACCAAAGGAGAAATTGTGGAGGAGGGGATAAACTAGGAGTTTGGGATTAACTGTTACACACTGCTATATACAAATATATAAATAACAAGGATCTACTGTATAGCACAGGGAACTATATTCAATATGTTGTAATAACCTATAATGGAAAAGAATCTGAAAAAGAAGATATATTACTGAATCACTTTGCTGTACACCTGAAGCTAACACAACATTGTAAATCAACTATATTTCAATGAAAAAAAAAAGAATAATAGTCACCTACAAATATAGATGAAAATAAATTTGTTGATTTGATTAGCTTACCATGTTAATACTTTCATTAACCCCTTGACTAAGGCTGAGGTAGACAATAATATCACATACGTCAAAACAACTGTTTGACTCATGGTAGAAGTCACTAATCAAGCACCATCCTCTGGTCTGCTAATTCCAGGCATAGTCAGGGAGGCCGTCAACACACAGTACTCCAGGCAGACACTCCAACAAATCAGCCAGTCTTGGCAAGTGTTATGGGTTTAATTGTGTCCCCCCAAGTCCTAAACCCCAGTGTCTCAGAATGCAAGCTTATTTGGAGATAATGGTAATCAGGTAAAAGTAGGTCATTATGGTGGGCTCTAATCCAATATGACTGGTTTCCTTATAAAAAGGGAGAGTTTGGAGACAGTCATGAATACAGAGAGATGCCACGTGATGATGAAGTCAGAAATCAACAAGTCAAGGAATATAGAAGATTTCTGACAAAACACCAGAAGCTAAGAGAGAAGGATGGAACATACTTTCTCCCACAGCCCTCAGAAGGAACCAAGCCTGCTAATACTTTGATCTCAGATATCTAGCTTCCAGAACTCTGAGACAATAAATTGCTGTTGTTTAAGCCACACAGTTTGTGGCACTTTGTCATGGCAGCCATGGCAAACTGATACAGCAGGTAAGACAAAAACTATTTCCTATAGCTGTTCTGGGAAGGTGGGCAAAAAAAAAAAAAAAAAGAAGAAAGAAATTGACTCCTCTCTCCCCTGCCATGGTGATAGCATCCCCTGCTGAGATAGATTATTCTTATCCAAATTCAGTTTTCTCATTGGGTTCACATGGCAGAATAAATTAGCAATTGATAACACTGGATCAAATGTCCCTTAGGCTAAGCAAGGTTAGCACCTCATGGAACAAATCATAGCCCCACTAGTATGCAGAGAACTAATTATGTTTATTGGAAGTGTGCATCTGGGAGCAGTGGAAATCCTCTCTTGACCAATATTTCTCAGTTACTGTCCAAATTGTGCCACTAAGAAATGGTACCTGCTCATGCCAGAGGGAAGTACACCATGCCAGTAACCCCAATGCCACTGTGATTCTTATGCGTGCCATTTCAACAAATGATTATTATTGCAAAGCAGAAGGATAACAGTCAAAATGTGTGCAGGTGGGGTCTTCCCTAGTGGTCCAGTGGCAAAGAATCCGCCTTCCAATGCCAGGGACGTGGGTTTGATCCCGGGTCGGGGAACTAAGATCCCACATGCTGCAGGGCAGCTAAGCCCATGTACCACAACTACTGAGCCTACGTGCCTCAGCTAGAGAGCCACGTGCCACAAACTACAGAGCCCATGCACTCTGGAGCTCGTGCACCACAACTAGAGTGAGATAACCTGCACGCCACAACTAGAGAGAAGCCCGCACACTGCAACAAAAGATCCCGCATGCCACAAATAAGACCCGATGCAGTCAAAAAAAAAAAGTGCAGGTGAATGTGTCTGTGTGTGTATGTTTAATGCTATTTGAATACTGGACTATCTTATATGCTATTGTTAAATTAATGAATGAATGAATAATGCATGGCATGGTGCCAAAGAAAGGGCATGGGCTTTGGAATGAGGCAGAACTGGGTTACAAGGATTGAGAGAGAGAGCATTTGGAAAAGCAGTGACACAGAAATGTTAGTTTCTTTTACCTCATTTCTTTCATTACCACCCTTCTTCAAGGACTGCAGGCTCCCTTCCATTGAACATCTCGGCTTTCATGGTCCTAGTTCCAGCTTTATCTAAGAACTTGATGAACTCAGTTGAGTAAGTCCCACTTCAGGTACAATGATAATTTCTTCCTCTTTTAGGAAAGGATGACTCTCTTCAAAAGCCAATCTTTTATAAATGAAGATTTTATTAATCAATTATCATCTTGGAACAGATGAGTGCATCAGCAGAAACCAAGCACCATGTATTGCTTTAGTGATCAAAGAATGTATGGGAATGACACACACATTCCTTTATGTCTCTCAAGGTGCACCTTACTGTCATAGCCCCATATTTCCAACTCATCTGTGCTGGTTGTCACCCATTTTGTTCCTCACTCTTCTAAATTGCCCTATTAACCAGCTGGCCCTGAAGACACATTCAGCAGTTAGGGAACTTTGGATAACGTAGCTAATTATTGCTTGTGCCATATGGATTCCCTCTGTGTGACACTGGGGTTCTCACTGGTGTCATACTTGGATCTTTCTGGCTACTGAAGGACATGAATAGAGCCAGAGAATTAAAGAAATGTCCCTTGTCTTCCTCTACAACCTCAACATATAGTGAAGCACTCAGTGTTTTACCAGAAGGAGGCACAGGGTCAGGATTACTTTGACACAAGGATGTGACTTTCACCAAACTGTATTTGTTGTCTTAGCTGCCATTTCCTTGCCAGCCTTATAGGTAGCAATGCCCTATAAAAAGTTCCCTCTGGTTGAAAAGTCCTTCCAACATTTGCTCCTAGACCCTGCTTCCAAACCCTCTGCTCCTGAAACTGGAGCTCTTTTTTAATTCTAGTGAGAATAAGTATGTCCATGCAATATTTGAGACACATACTAAAAAATTATTTCTTGATTTTCTGAAATACAAAGTTAACTGGTTACCCTTTGTTTTTTTAAATTTATTTTATTGAGATACAGTTGATTTATAATGTGTTAATTTCTGCTGTACAGCAGTGATTCAGTTATACATATATATACATATTCTTTTTCATGTTCTTTTCTATTATGGTTAATCAGAGGATATTGAACATAGTTCCCTTTGCTACACAGTAGGAACTTGTTGTTCACCCATTCAGTATATAATAGTTTTCATGGTCATCCTGTATTTTTATTTGCCAAATCTGGCAACACTTAAATACATGTAACTTTCAAAGTAATGTACCTCCTTCTCCAGAAGAAACTGGCATCAATATAAATATATCTTGTGATTACAGTTTTGTATATATATTCACCTTATTAATGAAAGTAACTGAATGGGAAAAGCAGTTGAGAGGTATTGCACCATGGAGTTAGCTTATTTTTTTACTCTCAACTTTCTCTCTTAAATAGTCAAGGAACTTTTGATAGAAGCTTGGACTCTCCAAACCACAGTCTCTTCTTCTCAGCATTGGGCAAAGTAATAGAAAAGGAATATTGTGGTTTTTAAATACCCTTATTTATAAGAAAAAATATATAAAGCTGAAGATATAAATAACTAAGCTAATGTTATACTTTTTTTGAGGTTTTTATCTGAAGATGCTGTAAGAAGATAGCACTGCTTTTCCAAAAATGAAGAGAATGTCTTGATATACTAATTTAACAGCACTCTCTCTGCACAGCCTGAAATGGCAGACAAAGCCTTTGGTTCATGTTGAAATGAGATGTGGACCTAACTCCCTTGGAAGGAGAGCTCAGGTATGGAATCACACATCACAGCTGAACATGACAAATTTCCCTGCTTTATAACAAGTGCACCAACTGGAAGCCTATCTGGATATCTGTTGCAGAGCATCCTGAGGAAATCATAGGGTAAAGTTCATTGTTTACAAAAACTTTTTTTTTTGGTCTATACAATTCTCTTGTCTCAATAAGATTACCATGTAGAGAGAGAGAATGACTAGGGAAAAGATTGTTTTAATTGTCTTATTAGAAGGCAATTCAAGACACAAGCTAATAAAACTAGATATGCTGGTCAAGAACAAGGATTTGAATTTGAGGATAAAGAGTTTAGGATTTCTTCTGCCTTCCATCCTTTGCAATGTATTTCTATAAGACAGTATAACATATGGTGAGGGAAACTGAAAAAGGCTAAATGGCAAAACAAACAATATTTTTTCTTTTTCTTTCCGATTTATGTGATAAATTGCTAAAAGAAATAGAATACAGTGCCTTTTAACCTTAAATATAAGGAAGATATCCTTTCTGACACATAGTGACTGACACTGGATACATGTAAGGAGAATTTTTTTTTTTTTTTTTTTTTTTCGGTATGCGGGCCTCTCACTGTTGTGGCATCTCCCGTTGCAGAGCACAGGCTCCGGTAGCGCAGGCTCAGTGGCCATGGCTCACGGGCCCAGCCGCTCCGTGGTATGTGGGATCCTCCCGGACTGGGGCACGAACCCGCGTCCCCTGCATCGGCAGGCTGACTCTCAACCACTGCGCCACCAGGGAAGCCCCATATAAGGAGAATTTTTAATGGTGTATGTATTTAGTTAAGGATACAAACAACATTTCCTAGTGGTTTGGAACATACTCAGAATACAAATTGTCAAGCCAAGAAATTTATAAATACAGCAAACTTGTCTGTTCTCAGATAAACTGTAAAAATAAATGAAGTCATCAATAATATCAAGTGTAATTTAATAATAATTTTTCATTCAACATTTAATAGTTTCCAGGTGGCAGGATATTTCTCCAAAATTTAAATGGTATATACATATATGAAATAAATGCAAATAATTATTTTCTAGTAAAAGAAGCAAAAATCTGATAAAACATGCAATTTAAATTTATCAATTACATTTAACTAGAATCATAGATATCATATAGAGGAATATTTTATCTATATATTTATTCAATTTGCTTCTGAAATTTTACCTCATTCAGGAAATATTCATTTTTTTCTCTTCTTGGTTTTCTCCCTTCCATTCATGTTTTTATATGTGTACAATTTTTTGTTTTGCCTTGTTAGTTATTAGTTTAAAAATCTCATTTTTATTTTTCTTCTTTAACACAAGTTCACAAATGGCTTTATGTAACTTTATTTAGAATGTGTTTGTCATTCTACTAAACGCTGTAGCGTTGGTAATGTAAGTGTGATCAGTGGAACTGACTTGTATCTGTATTTTTTTCTGTGAAGTTATTTCTTGTAATGAAAATAATATGAGTTTAGAGTTACCACAGGTTTTTGTGACCTAACAGCTTTGTAACCTTGAGCAGGATGCTATCAGAAACTCAAGTTTTCTTTACATCCAAATTAGACTATTAACAGGCTTGCTGTGAAAAATAAGATAATGGTGAAGCACATAATGTCTAGCAATTTCTCAATTAAAATTAGTCAGTAGCTTCTTCTCTCCTCTTCTTTCCTTTTCCTGATTCTCCTGAGACTATAGACTGTTCATTTTTTGCTGTTGTTGTCTTTGATACCTAAGAATGGTGGAAGTTTAGGAGAATACACTTGGGAAGAAATAGAAGTTTATGATTTATTTGATGAGCCTGCATGAGTTGATGCCATATAAAGTGATGGCTAAAGCCTCTGCTATGCAGGAATGTTACCAATGTAATAGAAAATGATTCTGGAAGGAAATCAAGTCAATTTATCAGACATTGAGTGGCCCCTGAATCCTGTAGAAACACATATGCTATGTGTGCTTGGAGACACAAATATGAACAGGTCATAGTCCTTGCCCTAAAGGTGCAACTGATTTCATGGAGATATAAAATAAGTTATAAAGTGTCCATAAAACAGAGAAAAATAAAAGGAATTCTAGATTGAGGTATAAACAGTGTGCTGTGAAACGGGAGAAAGGTAAACTTTGCTTTGATATGAATTTCAGTGAGAGATATTCCAAACAATTAGAGAAACAAAAAGGCAACAAAAACAACAACAAAAAAAAAGGCTGAATTTTTCCCATTGTTCCATATTCTCATTTCACAACTTTGGAGTTTAACTACAGTATGCATATTATATAATGTGTCAAGTTTTAGTCTACTGATGGTACTGTGATATACAAAAAAAGTACCTCTATCCAAAAATATGTTATTGCATTGGTAAGAGTCATGTAGATCAGCTGGCTTATTGGTCCATAGGTTTGTTAATTTATTTAAGGAAATCTGTGCCAGAGTGATTTATAGGTGATTTACCATGTCCAATGTAGTAGAGTAATAGCAGAAGTAACAGTAGTAGCAGCAGCAGTAGGAATAGTAGCAGAGCATTACTTCATAAGTAAATCACTGCATTTGTTGTTCTGTTTGGTTGGCTATATTACTGATCTGTTTTACCTATATTTTATTGAATTCCAGCATATGCTTTTTTGCATTACATTTTTTTTGAGATATAACATACATACAACAAGATGCACAGATATTGTGTGCTGTTCAATGCACTTTTAAAAACATTATTATTTTAGAGCAGTTCTAGGTTCACAACAAAAGGGAGAGGAGGGTAATCAAAGCACTTTGACAGATGCATATATCTGTGTAACTTACATTTATATGAAGAATAGCATATTTTCATCATCCCAGAAAGTTCTTGAACCAACTCTGGAGACAACCAGTGCTCTAATTTTATAACTATAGATTAGTGTTTCCTGCTCTGGAGCTTCTTCTATGAATACCATATGAATAAAATTTGTACTCTTCTATGTCTGGTTTTATTTACTCAGCATAATGCTTTTGATATTTAACCATGCTGTTAGGATACTAGTAGTTTGTTACTTTTTATTTTTGAGTTGTATTCAGTTTTGTGTTGATAAATGTTTAAATGGGATTTCAAAAAAAAAGAAAAAAACCCAAAACCCCAAACCAAACAAAAACAAAAAATTCCGAATGGTAGCATTTGCCAATTTCCAGGATGTAAACACTCTGAAAGTAGAAAATTTCAAGTTACTAACATGTCATCAGTTATTTTGAAAAATTCCTGAAATTGCACGATGAGATCTCATGACCTAGCATGAGCCATGTCCAGCTCCCATTGGCCACCCTCCATTGTATGAATAGCCCATCTGCTTCTCAGTTCTACTCTCGATGTGAGCATGTGTGTTGTTTCTATTTCTGCACAATTATGGCTACAGCTCCTGTAAACATTCTTATACAAGTCTTTGGGTGAACACGTTTTCATTACTCCTGTATAAATATCCAAAGTAGAATTGCTTAGTCATGGGGTAAGTGTACCTTTAACTTTATGAAAAATATTGCCAAGAAGTTGTTCAAAGATATTGCAACATTTTATACTTCCAGCAACAAAATATATTTGCTCCATATTTTTGGACAATATTTGGTATTATCAGTCTTTTTACTTTAGACACTTTGATGGGAGTCATGTCTCATTGTGTTTTTTATTTTTTTCCCCTCCCATAACTGATAGTGACGGTGAGTATTTCACATTCTTTTTGGCCATCTGTACATCTTCCTTCGTGAAGTGTCTAAGTCTTTTGACCATTTTTGTTTTTGTCTATTATCGGGTTGTAGGGTTCTTTACATACTATTGACATGAGTCCTTTTTCATATATATGTAAACATACATATATCTATGTATATATAAACATTACATATATAGTATATTACATATAAATATATAAATATTTTCCTAAGTTGTGACTTGATCATTCATTTGTTATGGTGCCATTTTTGTAAATTAATAAACAACAGTTTTTAGGGTAGTTTTATGTTCATACCAAAATTGAATGAAAAGTACAGAAATTCACCATATAACCCCTGTCTCCACACACACACACACACACACACACACACAAAACACACACAACCTCCCAATCTATTGTTATCTCACATATGGTGTCTTTTGCTAACAAAAGTTTTTGAAAAAGCTTTATTTATAATATTTTTCGAGTAGTGCTTTCTGTGTCCTAAGAAAACTTTACCGATTCTGAATTAGCAAAGGAATTTTATTATATTTTCTATAGAAGTTTTATTTAGTATTTTCTTTTTTTTGTTTATTAATTATTTCAATCTAATGATTGTGTAGGGTGAGAATGAGGGGTCAAGATACAATTTTTTTCCATTTAGAAATCCAATTGTTCCAGCATTATATGTAAAAAAAAAAAACTTCCTTTGCCCCATTGAAATGCTTTGGCACCTTTGCTGAAAAACAATTGGCCACATAAGTTTAGGTCTAATTCTGGACACTTTATTCTGTTCAGTTAACTAGTCCATCCTTACAGCAATATCTAGTTCCCTTCATTTTTATAGATTTTAAGTAGTCTTTGTTTTTGTTTTGTTTTTTTTTTTTCGATACGCGGGCCTCTCACTGTTGTGGCTTCTCCCGTTGCAGAGCACAGGCTTTGGACGCGCAGGCTCAGTGGCCATGGCTCATGGGCCCAGCCGCTTTGCGGCATGTGGGATCTTCCCGGACCAGGGTACGAACCGGCGTCCCCTGCATCGGCAGGCTGACTCTCAACCACTGTGCCACCAGGGAAGCCCTCAAGTAGTCTTGAGTCATATGTTATATATCCTCCAACTTTTAAAAATTTTTTTCAAAAATTTTGGCCATTTGATGTTCTTTATCCTTTGAATCTTTATATTTTATACATTTTAAAATCAGGTAGTCCATTTCTATGAAATGATACACTGTAATTATGATTGGGAATGTGATCAATATTTAGATTGATTTAGAGAGAATGACCGCTAACAATATTGAGTTTCCCAAACCATAAATCTGCTATGTTCCTTATTTTTACTTAGGTCTTTAATTTCTCTTAACAATGTTTTGTAGCTTTTAGTATATAGATTATCTATAAGTTTTGTCAAATTTTCTCTAAATATTTTTGTTTTGTAATGCTATTATAAATAACATTGTTTTAAAATGTATTTTCCAATTGTTAACAACTATTATATAGATTTACAATTAATTGATCTTATATTAATTATACAATTATTAATTGATCTTATATTCTTTGATCTATCTAAAGTGACTTATTAGTTTAGTAATTTTTTAAAGATTCTTTAAGATTTTCTACATCAAAAATCATATTCTGAATAAAGATTACTTTTTCTTTTCCAATGCTAATGCCTTTTTATTTTGCTTTTGTCTTTAGCACAACGTATAAGTTGTGAGAGCCTTTTTTTCCCCTCCATCTTAAGAGGAAGGGGCTCAATATATTTTTTTCTTATAAAAAACTGGTGAGGAATTCTCTCAGCATTTGGTTATCTGAGCAAGTCTCTAGCTTGCCTTCATTTTTCAGGGATTTTTTTTTTAAATATAAAATTTTAGTTTGATAGTTTTTGATATTTTTTCAGCACTTAAATGATGTCTTTCACTGTTTTTTGGTTTTCATTATTTCTGATGAGAAATTAGTTATATATTATAATATTTTTCCTGTATATAACATATTTTTCTTTTTTTCTTGTTGGTTTTGAGTTTTTCCTTAGCTTTGGCTTTTAGAGATTTTCTGATGACACATAGCTGTGGTTTTCTTTGTGTTTCTTTTGCACAGTGTTTACTGAGTTTCTCAAATTTGTGGTTTGGTACTTTTTATTTCCAATTTGGGAAAACTGTGGCCTAATATTATTTCATCAAATATTTTTTTCTGCTTCTCTCTCTCTCTCTCTTATTTAATTTTAGTATGCCAGTTATAAAAATGTCAGATTAGTTGATATTTCCCTATATCTTCATAAGGCCTAGTTTCTTCTTCTTCCTTTTTTTTTTCCTTTATTTTTCTCTCCTGCCTAAGAGTGGAGACTTCCTACTGTTCTGTCTCCAAGTCTACTGATCCTTTTTTTTTTTTTAGAGTTTTTAATCTTCTATCGAGCACATTTATTGAATTTAAGTGTAATTATTTATTTCTAGTTCTAGAATAATCATGTGGTTCTCTTAGCTATTTCTTGGCTAAGATTGTCTCTGTTCACTCATTTTGATCATTATTTTCCTTAAATCTTTGATCATGTGCATGCATGTGCATACTGTATAGATCATGTCTTTTTAAAAAAAAAATTCTCTTTTTGGGGGACTTACTGACCCTGAAAGGAATGGCCTTCCCAGGGCTAGTCACTTCCTACAGATAGTAATCCATTTGCCTGTGAGTGTGCCTTTCATATGCAGACCAATCAATGCAGAGCCCACACCACAATCACCTCTTCTTTTGGGCTCTCCATACTCTGGTCCACTATCCACCTGTCCTAATCACTCCAGGGCCAGGTATCAGGCAAATAGAGACAGCCCCTATGCCCCCAGCCCATTAAAGTTATTCAAACTAGCAAACTCTAAGTCTGCTTATACCTTATATAATCCTAAGCCTGGCTTGTCTATGCCTTTAAATGGAAATCACAATAGAGATTCTTGCTCACATTTCCCCTTGATTCTGCCTTCTGATCAGCCTTGGTGGTTTTCCAATGTGATTCCCCATGGTATGGCATGCGCCCTTCTCTTGGGATCTGTAAGTGTAACAAAACTGTCTTTTCAATGGCAGTTGTCTCCAGATCTGTTGGTCCTGACATAACTAACTAATAATAAAACTTACATTTTAAATCATATAAACACAATACATACATATACACATATATATATTAACATATTAACATAACATATGTTAACATTAACATCCAGGCAAGTTTTTTCCAGGTGTGGGTCACATTTTCATGCTTCTTTACATGTTTCGTTTTTTTTTTTTATTGAATGTTAGAGATTGTTGGCGACATTTCATGGCAATTATGAACTTTGTTTTCTTCAGACCGTGTTCAATTTTATTTTGTCAGTCAGGTAATTTACTGTACAATCAGCTTGATCCTATCAAGGCTTGGTTTTAGACTTTGTTAGGTTGGGTTTAATGGAACCCTTACTTCAGGGCATGGATTTTACTCCTATGGCATGTTCTTTCTAGTGTATCAGCTGAACAACTGTAGTATTCATAAGGCTGCCTAACTGTGGCTGGGTCGAACTCTAATATTTCCCTGTACCATGTAAGCTCTAAAATATCCCTGCCACTCACAGCCCTTAGTAGGATTCATAGTTTCTCACACACTGTATGTACAGCATACATACAATATTACATACATACATACATACTTTGAACTAGTAATTGGTCAAGGTAGAAGGGGAAACCTATACCTGGATACTTGGAGCTTCCTGTCTGCATAGTTTTTCCTCTCTAATATTCTGCTCCATGAATTCCAACTGCCTCAATAGCCTTGAAACTGTAGTCTTGGCCTTCTCCTAGCAAGGAGACTACTGCTACTTGTTTGACTTCACTTCCTTGTACCACAGTTTGGAACGTGGTCCCTGACAAAAAGTTCAGATGTTGTGATGCTCACCTTCTATGTATATTTTCTCTCAAGGACTACAGACCTGCATTCTCTGTTTTTCAATGCATAGAAACAATTGCTTCATATATTTTTGCTCAATGTTGTAAGTATTTATACTGGAAGGTCAAATGTGATACTCTCTCCTTTGTCAAAGCCAGAACCAGAAATATGACAATATATGCTTTTTTAGGAAAGATACTTTTATGGTTGTTTTTTGAGAGAAGAAAAATGTAAAAAATTCTTATCTTTTCCCTATTATTCATTCTGGCATAGCTTTAGGATTATCTTTCAATATTATGCTGACTTCAAGTGACATCTGTGAATTTTTTGTTCTCTTCCTTATTTCAAATCTTCCATATATGTCTTAATTCTGGCACAAATTACTCTCTTACACAATGAATTTCTCTGTGAACTTGACTGGTGTTATGCATTCAGGTTCTTGAGAACTGAATTGTTCAGTCTGTTATGATGAGTACTTTAGGGACAAGGTGGGGAACTCATTATGATTTTAGTGCTTTCACAGAAGAACTATGATGATAAAAACTTGCAGGGAAAAGTAGCTTAATAAAGTATATTTTACAATTTCCAATTTTATGAAGCTACAATAGGATTTATTGTAAAGTTCCATAGAATATGATTAATTTTAGTCTGCACAGACCCAATAATTATTTTGAGATAGATTTAGTTGATTTCTTAACAATTAATTAGTTCAGCAGAGGATCTGTTTGATTTAATTACTAATAGAGTCTAAAACAATTTGACCATATTTCAGAATAAGGAGATAAAGTTCAGATATGATCCCAATTCATAGATCACTGAATTAAGAAATAACTGCTCTAGTGTTTCAGGCCATCTTAATAGTTAATTTGGGTCACTGTGTTGTCAGTTCCACTGAATGATGGTTTCTCAGTAAACATGAATTGAACTCATACCCCACAAAGAGATTGAACTCAAGAAAACAAGGAAATCAAGGTTAGACTTAATATCTTTTTATTAATTTTTTATTGCTGCCATAATAAAATACTATAGAGTATTTTACACAACAGAATTTTTATTCACAGTTTTGGAGGCTGGAAGTCGAAGATCAACGTGTCAGCAGTTTTGGTTTCTCCCAAGGCCTCTCCCCTTGGCTTGCAGCCATCTTGCTGTGTCCTCACATGACCTTTCCTCTATGCATACATACACACCCCTGGTGTGTATACACACCTCTCTTCTTATCAGGACACCAGCCATATTGGATTAAGTCCCCATGCTTATGACCTCAGTTTGCCTTAATTACCTCCTTAAAGGCCCTGTCTCCAAATATAGTCAAATGTGCTTTAGGACTTCTACATAAGCATTTTGGAGGAACACAGTTTGGTCCATAACAATCTCCATGTTACAGTAATATTCATATATAAGAGTATAGATTAAATAAGAAAAATACTAAGCTATGAAATTTCTGTTCTTAAGTTTTATAAACAAGATAGAAGATATTTTTGTAAACAGGACATTAAAATCTCATGATTCAGTGATAAAGATTTGAGGAAATGAGGTAAAATAGAAAATATGTGAACATGCTTTGGAGTTTAGAAAACATGATAGAAGCATAAGGTGTTTATCATTATATGCATTAACATTCAGGCCTCCTAAGCTTTCTTTTAACTTCCTTTCTGGTGATGTGCGCTTGGGCAAAGACTTTACACCTTAGTGTGGATCTAACTCCACATTTTTTTTCTCCCTTAAAGATGATTTCTTAATAAAATTACTAATTATAAACCTTTGCCATCTGGTAATGGGTTTTGAGGGCAGGAAAACTTCTAAGCCCACATAAATTTATTTTGCCTGTAAGATAAATTTAGTCCCTGTAGCAGAGATTTCAAGGGCAGGATGTGTGTCCTAGACCCCAAAGGAGCTGAGAAAGGGAACCTAGGTATGCAGAGGCCATGGCTGTTAGAAAGTAGTCAGAAAATGTAATGAAAATTTAGGCAAAAAAATAGCAATATGGTATACAAATATAGATTTTTGGAATCTCATTCTTGAAAAGAACAGTAAAATCTATTTCAGCCACTCAACTCATGCCTGAATATTCTCTCATCTAGATTTTGACCTTTTGCAAAGGGTATAAATCTATCAACCATTGTTACAATCTGGCCCACATCATGCATATGTGTGCCACACAGAGTTATAAATTCCTTTGATTTTTCTCCTTTACATTTTTTTAATTTGGGAAATTTACTGTATAAATTTGGACATCTAGCTTCCCTTGAAAATTTGCAAATATCTGATTATATCACAGGCTCATGAATCTGGAACTGAGCAGAAGTTACATCTTAAAAGGGCGTACACTCTCCTGTTCATCATAGTCCCAATACCTTTTTTCACCCATGCATGTTATCTACTCAGACCCAGTGGCCATTAGAATTTATAATCCTTTGATGTCTCAGTGATAGGGAATTTCCACATCTGAAGACAGCCTGATTTTTCTCTGAACCATTCTCCTGATACGCCTTCCCTCCGATGATTCTAAACATTCCATCCCTTTGTACCAAAGAGGAGAAATTATTGGAAACTTTCCCCAGCTTGACCTAACTATTAAAATATATTTCTTATTTGGGAGAATTTATGCAAATGAAGTATGTTGCATAGGGAGAAAGGATCGTGTCAGTTCTTCTCAGAGCCAAGCCCATTGTCATTTGTTATTTGCATATAACAAGCTCTTAGAAACTTTATCATGGTCTAGAATACCTGACCTCATATGGTCTTTGCTAGTATCACCATTGGATCTGACATAAGGTCCACCCTAGCTTTTCTCTAGCTGGAGCTTTCACCACTGTGTAAGGGGTCTTCTGGGTCGAAGAGGCATGGCTACCCACAGCAACCCTCCCTATTCCCCCTATTCTAGACCATGCCCCTAGAATCCCTTGCCCCAGTGCCTAGAGTCACTCCCCAGGCCTATGAGGGTCTACTCTCTGGTTTGTCCTTTGAGGGCAGACTGAGCCACCACTGTGCATACTCCTAGGCCTGAGGGGTTCCAAACGTTAAATATTTGAAAAGGGGATGTGAACATGTGTTCTGGGGCATCCACACATATGAATAAGGTCTTTTGTGGAGTGGGACAGAAAAGAAAAAGGGAGGATCTGGCTGGGGTCAAGAATTTCCGGTTTTAGGCTTTTTCTGGACCCACAAATGTTAAGGATGGCCTCGGAACTCACCCACCGCTCCAACTTCCACTCCTGCCTCCCTGCCTCCACTCACCTCTAGTTGGACACATGTTCTTCCTGACCCTCAATCAGATCAAACTCGCTGCCTTTGTATATGTTGTTTCTTTTGCTTGGATTATACCTTCCCTGATTATTTCTGTGGCTGGCTTCTTCGAGTTATTCAAATCTGAGCTTAAAAACCATCTTTTTTTCTGGACTTTCCTCCCTATTCCGAGTCATTTTCCTTATAGGCCATTTTATAATCTGAAATGATCTTTTAAAGGCATTTACCTATGTATTGTTCACCTCTTCCTACTAGAATATAAACTCCATGAGAGCGGAGTATTGGTCCTGCCTACCATGATCTCCCTAGGACCTAGCACAGAGTAATGCTCCATAATATTTGGTTAATAAATGATTGGGCAACTGAGCAAATAAATATTTTTTATCTCTGCACAGTATGAAGACTACCACATGTAAAGTTAAAAATAAAGTTTCATTGTCGACATTAATCAGGATAGGCTAGGTTAAGCTGCAATAACTCTCAGGTTAGGCTAGGTTAAGCTGCAATAACTCTCAGGTTTAAAACAGCTTTTGCTTCTCATTCACCCTATTTCACCATTGTGGGTTAACTAGGGGCCTGATCCTGTCATGTTCTTATTCTGGGACCCAGACTGGCAGATTCTTCCTTATCTGGAACAACACTGATTGTCATGGCACAAGGGAAGAGGGAAGGTAGCAGAGCATTGGCTGGCTCTTAAAAGTCTACCTGGAAGTAACCCACAGGGTTTTGCTTAGATTTTATTGGTCAAAGCAATACATGACTGTGCCTGACTCTAAAGGGGGTGCCTTGAAGGAGAATGAGAAACATGTGGTGAACAGTCCCAATCGTGACCATGTTTCTACTCGACAGATCTCCTCCCACACTTTTTATAGTATATATAGGATATTATATTTATAGGATATTTTTCTTAGCATAGACACAGCTTAAGCTTGTGATACTAGTCATCTCAGTTGAAAATGGTCATTAGTATTACAAAAATATATATTTTTAACAAAGCTGAATCTCATTAAAAGGAAAGGCTGTTTTCCTACACATTAATTTTGCCCTATTTTAGTTTAAAAAGATTTTTAAGTCTTTCAAATTGGTAATAACTTTGCATCTGATTCTTTTGCCCTTTTACATGTGGTTGCTCCCACTGATATGGTTAAAATAAAATGATAGAAAATCAAGTGTGTTATTCCCCTGCATACATATGGTTCTATAATGAAAGTATTCCTGCTATGAAGAATAAGTTTGCATTTTGCGGCTGATCGCAACTGGTGAAAACAGAGAGTCTATACGTCTTTAATGGAGGTTATTTCTCAAACTTTTGACAAGTGGGGTGTCTCTCACTTTCTGCTACAATTAAGTCAGAAATCCTTGATTTCAAGCTTGAATTCTGCAGACGGAAACAGCATCTTGCAGGTTGCCTTTTAATTTATTATCTCTTGTGTCTCCTTTTTCTCTCTCTGCCTGTCTCTTCCTAACTTCCAGTTATCTGTTCATCAGACTCTGTGTAAACAATTTGGGTGTATGTAAGGGATTTAGATAACTTTCATTAAAATTCCTGCATATTTTGCAAAAATAAAAAGAATTAAATCAGCACTTAAAGATTGTCCATTTGAGATCTTTATTTTCCCATCTTTTTTTTTTTCAATTTAGGAAATAACTTACTTATTTTTAGTTATTACAAGCTTTTGGATCCAAGAGAACAAGAAAGAATTTCTTGGAAGAAGAGTCCTTCAATACTTCTCTGTTTGATCAGAGGACTATTTGGCTCTACATGACTAGCCGCCAGACGGTTCCAAGAAGCATCTAAATTATTGTTTTTGGTCAAACTATTGGATGTGGTCTATTTTTATAGGTGATATCCAGTAGACCCAGAACTAGGCTTATTCTAAATAAGAATTGGAGAAATAGGCCATGATGAGAGGGTTGTCATACATCGTTTAAAGACAGGTAATTCCTTATAATATTCTTAGGAATACTTGCTGTCCATGGCAAATCAAGTATTTATAAGTATGCCTTACAGGTTTCCATGGAAAACTTTCCCATTTATATAGAAAAACAAAGAGGAAAGGGTAATTAAAATCTATTGAGCCTCCATATGTGTTAAGCACTATAGTATATGCTTTACCTAATTCATCTCATTTAATCCCTCTCTCAGGAACCCATGAAACACGGATTATGGTCATTTATCTTTTCTGTTTTATCCAAAGAGTAAGTGTATATATCACAGAACTTTGCAGAGTAAGAAGCCAAAGGGGACCATCTAGCAGTCTTAGACTTAAGAAGAAGGAAGGTGTCCCTGGTGGTGTCTAAACAGTTAGGACATCCATGCATGTGCCATTGTTATTAAGTCTTGTCCTGGAATATTAGATTAACCAAGGATTTCTGATATAACTCTATTACTTTATCACATATAAGTTTCATAATAGTTGTGTAAAATTATAGCCAGGTAGAGACAAATATTTGTTGTTTTATTATTGAATTTGTTGATTTGTATTGGTAATACTTTATAGTATTTAAATTAAACTATTTAAAATACAACCAAAACAGTATCAATTATGACCCTGCCACTAAAAAAGAACTAATTATTACACATTGAAGTATTTTCTTCCAGTTTAATTTTGTGTATAGTATATAATATTTACATTATGTACATTTCAGTTTCTACAAAATATAGATTTCACCATTCATACAGTTTTGTACTCTCCTTTCTTCATTTAAAATGTCATAATGAGCATTTTTGCTTGACATTATTAATCAAATATATAATTTTAATAGTGTGTTTTTCCATTTATGAATATACAATACTAAATATAGCATTTTCCCCATTGTTTCAGAGATGCTGCCCTTTGTGTGTGTGTGTGTGTGTGTGTGTGTGTGTAGGAGAGAGAGTTAAACAAAGGTACTTGTTCTTTACCTATTCCTTTAGGTATTCTCAGTTCCATTCCTGTAATAAGTCAGATTTCCAAATCATATATTTTAATTTCCCATGAAGGTGTCATTTCTGAATCATGCTTTAGTATTTTTTCTGCAATGATGATTAGGACTCTACATAAAAAAAATAGCAATGTGAAAAACATTGTTGTGTCTTCAATAAAACCATCACATCAAGGAATTATTCACTGTATGGATAAGGTCTGTGAAGTATATTCCTATTAAATATTGGGAATGAAGAAGAGACTGCTTCTCCTGAATAACAAGGGTACTTTCTTTGACTTGCTAGTTTTGCTCAATGCATCTTCCTCTTCCCTTAGGGTAATGGGAAGCAGACCTGGACTGCGTGCACAACTATAGCAAATATTTGTAGTCTAGATCTGCATGGTAGTCATTAACCACATGTGACTATTTGAATTTAAATTAATTAAGATTAAATAAAATTAAAAATTCGTTTCCTCAGTCACACTAGCCATATTTCAATTGCTCAATAGTCATGTGTCTCTGTTGTCTACTATATTGAAAACCACAGATATAGAATATTTCCATCATTATAGAAAGTTCTATTGAACAACACTCATTTACATTATGGATCAAATTATAAATTTCTAGCATCCTATACTTTTTTACATCTTATGTTAATTTAAACTATCTACATGATTAGTTACTTCTTATTGCATGCTACCTTCTATTGCTTTTAGAATTAGGTTGTATATAAATTGCAAATATGTGATTAAATCTATCCTTTCATAATATATTACCATCCTATCATAAGTTTTTATAACGTTGACACCCAACCATTAGGAGATGGGTTACTAGGCTTACAAAAGAGATTAAAAATTTTATTATATCTAGAATTTGTAGATTTACATGGTCACATTTGTATGGGCCCTGTCTACCTATATTATTATGACCCTCTCATCCTCACTACCTCCCACCACACCTCAATGCAGTCTCATTTTCTACACTGTTAATAATAAATGTGACTAAGTACAAACCTTATTCAGGATCATTACAGTAGTGCCAGAAATTATGAAGGGGCAATGATTCTGTGCTTCTGCTTCTGCCATGCTACCTGTGTCACAGTTACCAATAGCCAGAACTGCAGGTGGGTGAATACCAGAGAGAGCTTCAGAGAAAAGCAGTGTCAGTTTTGGCTGGATAACATGGAATATCTTTATGCCATTTGGGACATTTAGGCTCAGATTGAAAATCTGAAAGCCACATTCATATTTTAGAATTTTAAATCACTTATATCTATAGTTTCTACTGATTTGAGAAGGATTTGAATTAAATAACTCAATAGTACATCTGCTTTAGGGCTGGTGATGGCATTTCAAAAAGCTTGGGTATAAATAAAGCAAACATACATTTCCTAGGTCTAACTATATAGTCATAGAATGCTTAGCCATAAATCAGTGTGGACCACTTTAATTTCATTCCTTGCCTACATAATCAAAACATGAAGCTCCCTTTTCGTTAACACATAATTCTTCTCAATCATTACATAAATTGCCATATTTCTTTATAACAAAGTAAATGCCTAGGTTCAGCTATGATTTACAGATTGTGTAAATTATTAGCCATATGGTTGTTATATGCCATTCTGCTTACAAAATATGTGTTTTAAGTAAATACATCTATGACTACGAGAGAGGGTTATTCATTACTATTTAGATGCTTTAAATATCTTCTCTATAGCAAGGGCAAGCACTTCCAGCTGGGTTGTATCATTTGTCCCAAATACTTTTTTTCTTCATGGTTTTATCATTCCAACCTACAAAAGTGGATAAGGATGGGCCTTCATAAGGATAGCTTCATACCATAGCTATTATTTACTATGAACATATGTATTTTTGAGGCCATTTATTTTTTACCATTTTCAACAGTTATTTGGCTGAAATTTTCATTTGTTATATCTCCTGGGTGCTGACATGTCATTGACTGTTTGATGTACCTCCAAATTAATAACCTTTATGGGGGGGGGTAACTTCAATAAATGTAACTGAGATTCATAATGAGATGGCAAATACTTTATTTCTTTGAAAGAGAGAGGTGTTTTGTTTGGTAAACAACTTTGTTGAAAACTTAGAGTTGCTGCCCAACAATCTAGCTTACATGGGCTTCAAAGGCACTGAATCTTTTAAAGGGGTGTGTGTGTGTGTGTGTGTGTGTGTGTGTGTGTGTGTTGAAGGTTGGATATGGAGGGGTGATGAAGGTCTTCATACAGACAAAACGATTTTGAGCTTGAGAGGGGAAACCTTGGAGACAGTGAAAAAGTAAGAAGAGATGCCGAGAAGGGCATACAAGATGAGAGTAGTCTAAACCCTTCCAATTTTACTCCCTCATATCTCCCCCAAATCTTCAGCAAATTCTGCATGTTCTCAAAAGTCCTAGTGGGAGAAAAAATTTTGTGGAAATTGATGGAAAAGCCAAAGAGATTTTTATAGACATTGATAGACTTGGGGTACCACTAAATAATACCTTGAGATACAAATGTCAGAGTTAGGACAGCTATGAAGTATAAGCCCAAGAATCAGTGCCTGTTGATACCTGTAGACCTATCCATTCATTGCATGAATGCATCAATCAGTTTAGTTATCTATGCCCCTATCGAGGAAATTTAGTTCTTGCTAGTATTTTTCCAGTAAAATCAATGCTACAAAGAATTCCTATATATGTCTCCTTGAGCACACAAAGCTTCTCTAAAGAATGTACCTAGTAGCGCCATTTTCAGTTCATGAGAAATTTATGAGGCATTTTCAAATTGTCCTCCAAAATAACAGTATATGGTGTGTTCCAAAACATAGTATAAATGTTTGCTTTGATTTTCAGCATATGAAAGTTCTTATTTACTCTCATTTTTGTGAACAAATGACATTATCATTCTGACTGGGTATGGAGTGCTGTCTTATTGTTTTAGTTTGTTTTTTACTGGGTGCTAGTGAGTGGGAAACTTTTCTTATATATATTGACCATTAAGTTTCTCTATTCTGTGTATTGCCTCAATTTTTCTTTGGCAGGCACTGTTAATCATCTCCCTCCTAGCCATTCTTCACTTATTTACCAACAGATTTTTATTTTATTGAGATCTCAATATGCCCAGTCAAACTTATTTCCTATTTTTCCTTTAGGCTGGAGGTGGTCACATGACCCAACTCTGGCCAATGGGAAGTAAGTGTAAGTCACTGGGAATTTCAGACAAGCTTTTTTTTTTTTTTTTTGCGGTGCGTGGGCCTCTCACTGTTGTGGCCTCTCCCTTTGTGGAGCACAGGCTCCAGACGCGCAGGCTCACGGGCCCAGCTGCTCCGTGGCATGTGGGATCTTCCCGGACTGGGGCACGAACCCGTATCCCCTGCGTCGGCAGGCAGACTCTCAACCACTGCGCCACCAGGGAAGCCCCCAGACAAGCTTTTAAAAAGATGTGTATTTTGCTTTTAGCCCCTGGAACTTCCTCTCTGTTTTTTTTTATTCTTTCTTTTTCTGGAACACAGACAATGCCTGGAGGAAGGGAAGTAGTCTGTGATAATGTAAGAAGAAAGTCTACTGAACAGGGGAGAAGCTGAGTCCTTGATCATCTCTTCAGGTGGCTGCTCCTTGCTGACCTCTGGTTTTGTGAGGAAAACCAACCCATTTTGGCTTAAGCCTCTCTCATTAAATTTCTGAGGTAGCAGAATTCCATCTGAACTATCAAAATATCTTGTACCCATTTTTAATGAGCTTGTTTTATTTTCTTATTGATATCCTAGAGTTCTTTATATGTTCCAGATGGAAATCTTTTGCCAGTTATATTTCCTACAAATAGCTTCTCCCCAAGACAGGGATTTTTGTTATGGCTTTTTTGCTAATTTCACCATGGCTTCTGGAAAAATCACCTTCCCTTTTTAGGTCATGGGCCCATCGTCTGTAAAATGAAAGGCAGAGAGTCTCTAAGGTCTGGTCTAGCCCTATATTCCATAAGAACATGAATTTGTGCTTAATAAACACATCTCTGAACAGCAGGGCAGAGCAGTGTGGTTCCTACAGCCCTTCATCTTGATAAAGCTCTTTCTGCCCTGCCAGACAGATCACACAATCCAGACTGATTCCTTTAGATGCTATTTACAAACCATTCTTGCTAGCTTTAGAGTGATCCGTCTTTTTGAGCACGTATAGAAATAGCCTTGAAGACATGGAGTTGAAAATTTTCTTGTGTTCCCCAAGAGAAAAAAAATGGGAAAACTAAAAAAAAAAAACACTATCATATTTCAGTACATCTCCATTAAACTAAATGGACATAAATTGTCAACAGAACTTGAAGAGAGCATATTCAATTGATATGTAATAGGAGGAAACGGCGAGTAATTCTTGATAGATTTCATCAATATTCATTGTTATTATGAAAAGGAAATCTATTGAAGTAAATTAGTTTGCTAGCTGTCAAGTTTGGATTTGCTTTTAACATGGATTGTGGAGAAATAGTAAAAGACAAAAACAAACCAAATAACAAAACAGCAGATAGATCATCTTGAATGTTCTCTCAAGATGGCTTGTTTTCCATTATTACTGTGAAGAGAAAATGTTGATTTTTAAACTGTGGAAGACATCCCTCTACATTTCATTTTTTCCTTTGTGTTTACATAAAAGCTCAGGCAGAAAGGATCATGACAAACATCTGGGATGAAACTGGGAAAATATCTCTTCTAGAGTCAGCACCATTCTGGACATTAGCCCCCAAATGCCAGCTCTTACATGATTATTAGTTCTGTTGAAGGGCTCTACACTAACTACTGTTTCTTTATTACTGTGCTCTGAAAGCGAGGAGCCTGCCAAGCTGTTTAGAGCTGCATCTCTGAGGTTGGTAACAGGTACATGAGGACCCACTGCATAAATCTACTAACCTCATTCAAGAAAATGATATGCGTGACTAAGTGAAATCTTAAATTCATTGAGGAAAGTAAAACCACAAAACAGAGCTTGTTAATCCTTCTTGCTCTTCCCTTATCCTGCCTGTGGAAAATCTAAGAGCTGCCTGCTTTATCTTACCCTTCATTCCTTGATTCATTACGTTTCTTTATTTTAACTCAAAGGCCCTCTGGGCCCTAAAGTTTTCTAGAGCCTAATTAAGGAGTCACTAATTTTGCCACTGAGTGAAAGGGATGAGAAGTCCTTGATCTTCGAATGGCAGGGCTGGGTCTTTCCTCTTCCATTTCCTCCTTGTAATTTATAGAGGAGGGCCACTGGGCTTCTTTCTTAGCTAGCTGCAGGCTCCTACTCCTGCCTTCCCCGTCCTTGCAGCAACACTGACTCACCTCACACCATGCACACACTTGCCTTCACTCCTTCAGGGCCACCCATACAAAGCAGACCTACCCAGGAGACCCATAACCCAAGACCCTCTTGGGGCATCTTGTTTCTCCACTGTGGCTACTAGGAGCTACTCACCCATTCTCCTTGATTCTGAATTTCATATACTTAAGATTTTCTCTTGCTGTTAGGGAAACGGCTTTCTTTATCTAGTCATGTGGTTTGATTAGGCTGGAAACATCAGGCTGGAGACAACTGATGTTAATTTATTTGTATTCCTGATAATGCAGTTAAATCCACAGCCCCTGGTCTAGCCTTGTGATAGTTGCACCTAGACCTGGAGCAACCCCTCCTTACAAGTCTCAGGCTCCAGTGCTACTCTGGCCCTCATCCCAGGCTTTTTCCTCACTGATGAAGAGGGCAGTCTCAGTATATCCCCACCCACTGCATCCCATCTGTATTTCATCTTCTCCCCTTTCTCCCCTTGCTTCCTGTTGTCTATCAAATATAAATATATTCACCTGAACTACAATTTTGGCCAGATTTCAATGATTTCTTTTCTGTGTGTGTTTTTGTTTGTCTAGTAGGGTAGTAATGATTTCCAAGCTGTTTCATAAGAGATCTTTGCATGAGTTTGTTGAGTATATTGATTCTTTTTTCTCTTGGAATGGTGTAGTAGACCGTTTACACCCCATCCTATATTTTTGTACCACCTGAGCTTATCAGGAGTACTGGTGGAGTGTTTCCAGTCCATTAGAACTTTTTTGATGTCTGTTCTGAGATGTACATATAACTTGTTAAGAAAACAAAGCAACACCCCCACACAAAAAATGCTTGGTTTACTTTGTCAAGATAATTTGTTGAGTAGATTAATCCTTTCATTCCTTCCCCATAAGTTAACATCTCATAGATGCCATATTTGGTTTCCATGCTATCTGGTCTTATGATAAAAGCAAAACAAAAACTTGGAATGTGTACTATGTGAACAAAACAAATGAAGATTTTTGTCCATATGGAAAGGTTATTCTCCTCCATTTCTCCATCATTCTAATTGTGCACCAAAAGTACATGTTTTCCATTACAGTAGTTTTATAGTCAGCTTTTATATCTGGTAAGGCATTCACAATCTTAATCTTTTTTCAAATGATTCTAAATCATTCTTACCTATGAATTTGTAAAACGTACATTTAGAATAATTTTGCTTTCAGAACCATCACATCAAGGTATTAGTGAGAACTAAGTGAAGCCCATTGCATTAGAAAGAGTGATCACTCGTAAAATTTCGTCTTTACCTTCTGTTAAACATAGGTATTTATCTCTATTTATTGAAGGGTTTTACTCAAGTGTTTTATTCAGAGTTCTTCATAGAAACAGAACCAACAGAATGTGTATGTATGTAGCAAGAGGTTTATTATAAGGAATTGGCACACAAGATTATGGAGACTGGCAAGTCTAAATATGCAGTGTGGGCTGGTGTGTTGGAGATCCAGGAAGAGCCCATGTTCCAGTTCCAGTCTGAAAGCCAGCAGTCTAGATACCAAGGAGAGCCAATGGTGCAGATAAAGTCTGAAGGCAGTCTGCTGGACAATTCTCTCTTGCTTAAGGGGGCTGATCTTTCTGTTCTATTCAAGTCTTCAACTGATCGGATGAGGCCCATCTACATGATGAAGGGCAATCTTCTATTCAAGGTTTACCAATTTAAATGTTAATCTCACCCCAAAACACCCTCCAAGCTGACTCACAAAATGAACCACCACAGTTAAATGTTTTTAGTTTTCATCAAATATTGTGAATATTTTTAAAGTTTATTCCTTATTATTTTATATTTTTGTTTGCTAATATAAGATTTCTTTCTCATATTGTGTTTTTTAAATAGAACATTCTGGCATAAGTAATATATATATAACTTGTAACAGAATGCTTGGCACATGGAAGTGCTTAGTGAATGCTCTTGATATGTATGTTTATTTTGCATCTGCACCTTAATACTTCTGTTATAGTTTAAAAAATGTTTTTGTCAAAACTTTTATGTTTATAAATATTGTAATCTGTAAATAATTTTACTCTTCACTTATCCTTGCAATGGATGCATTATTACCATTTCTTATTGCATTGGCTGGATTCTAAAAAAACCCCAAATTTTAGTAATATTAATGAGGGAAGGCATCTTGGTCTGATTCTAAAGAATAAGGGGCTGTAAATTCTTTTCTCCTCAATTATCTTGGTTTCCTTTAGCCGTAATTTTTCTCTTTGTTTATCCTGGCCAGTTTTCCATTTCATACTTTTTCCCATTGTCAGCTGATCCTTAGTTCTCTAATTTTTAGGTATGTGATGATATAAAGCTCCTTGGCAACTCTCTGTATATGGGTGGGGCTTTGTGATGGGTGGACTTTATTGTACAGTGATTGGGATGGGACATTTTCATGACACTGTGGGGTCCTCAAATGTCAGAAATTAGGACCTTTCGATTTCTCTGGCTTTCAGATCTTTTTGATCGTTTTATTTAGAGACATTAGGCAGACTTCCAGGAGTTTTGCACACAGGGTATGTGTGAAATTAATTGTACAAGCTTTCAGTTACTCCCTCGTTGTCAGTCTCATGCCTTGTTCCTTCCCTACATTGCACCTAATGTTTCTGAGTATCAAATCTTTCTGAGATTCTGGAGGGTAGAATGACAGTTCCTCACTGTATCTTTCTATTAAAGTATTTTCATATTTCAGTCCCTTTCCTTGCTTCATAGATGCTATTTCTCCATCTCCATGCTTTCATTACTCTAGAAATTAATAAATTTCTAGGAAAACCTCTTTGTGAGCTTGAATTTTATAGTAAAAATTATTTTCATTTCAATGTGGTCTCAGGAAGTAAGACGATAAACCACATTGAACCAGAACTATCATTTTAATTGTTGATTTTTTAAAATTAAGAATACTCTTAGCTGCCTATTTAAGACAGAATATTTTAAGATGTGAAAACATTCTTTTATTCTTAATTTCTAAAAGTTTTTAAAATTAAGAATTTCAACGTCTTTTGCAAAATCTTTTGGATTATTTTATTGTTTTATTATTTGTCTTACTAATGTGATATATCAAATTGGTAGATTTTCTTCCCTATTTTCTTAATCCTTCAGAACTAATTAAGTATTTATTATTGTCTAGATACTTCTTAGAGAACACAAAAATATGAGGAAGACACCCTGGATCATTGCATAGCTCTTAATATAATTGAGAACCAGTGCAAACAACAAAGTATAATGAAATGAGTGCAAAATAGATCTATAAGGAAAATGGAATCAGATGAAGAAGGAATTAATTACAACTAAGAATAATAGGAAAAGTTTCACAGAGTTGTTGCCATTTGAGTTGAAATTTGAAGGATGAGAATGTACTTTTCATGGTAGTAATGGAGAACAATGATGGGTTTACAATGATATTCTAGGCTAAAGGAACAGGTGACAAAATCCAGAAGCATGAAAAAAAGAAGTGGGATACATGGAAAATGGCAAATAACCTTCTCTGTTGTTCTCTAAGATGTATGGAAGAGGTGCTGTATTACAAAGCTAAACCGGGGTCAGATTAATGAAAGCCTTGAAGGATTTTTGTCTTTATACCATGGGCAAGGACATTTGGACTTGTCAAACAGTTTTAAAAATAGTAACATGATCAAAATGCTGCTTTACAAAGGTAAATCCGGGGAAAGTGTAAAAGATGGGCTGGCAAAGTGAGATCAGAGGTAGGCATCCTGTTAAAAAGCCATTGCAAGAGTTCAGAAAGAGATCAAAGGAGTCTATACTAAGACATCGGACATAGTAATTGGGAGAAAGAATGGATAGGGGAGCCACTTTGAACATATAATTGATAGACATTGTAAATAATTGGAAATAAGGACTGATAAAAATGCATAAATAAGGAGTACATTAAATTTTCTAGCCTGAGTAACTGGGAGAGGGCTTCAGAGTTTTTTTCTGGGAAAGCAAACACCAGAGGTGGATAGCAGTGGGATAGGTAATACAGTATTAATAACAAATACAGGATCAGGAAGTGCCACTCAAAACTTCTCTGCTCACAGAAAGGAAAAAATGTCCTGTTCTTTGAAATAGCCAAATTTTCCCAGGAAGTGAAGAGTTCTAGCTTCATTATATTGGTGCTATACTTAAGAAATTCTAGAATTTGCTGAAGAATAGCTGGGAGATTGACCTGTGCTACAATGAGAAACCATATCACAGATAACTTGAAAACAGTGGCTCTCCAACAAAGATGGTGAGGCCTGAATATAAGGTTTGCATACGTACATACACACACTTGTAGTAGGCCATGTATGATGGAAAAGCTGAATTAATAAGAATCTGGATGTCCTTCAACCTGGGACTGAAAGACATGGCATTGGTTTTGTCTTGGAATCACCACTGCTTTAAAAATCAGGTTGAGATGCAACTGTGCCTGATTATGCAGCTTAAGTTTGTGCTAAGGAAAGGTAAACCCATGCTTCTTTCTTTCATTCATTCCCACTGAGAAGAGACACCTACCACATTTCTTTGGATGCTTTAGCAATGATCATGGATCAGTACACTGTTTTGACTGCCTCTGGGACAGCGTAGAGTGACCGTCCCAGCGGGAGTGCTGCTCTGTCTAATCAATGGCTGGTTCCCCCTGGAGGCATAGGTGTCTGGTAAGACAGGGGGCAGTGGTACTCCTCTTGTGACTGACATTTTTGTAGAAGTTAAGCTTTGTTACTCTGATTCCTAAAAGAAAACACTTTCTGAGTGCAGTAATGTGGCTCCTAGAGAAAATAAACAAGGGCAGAAATGCATTCTTTCCACCAAGAAGCATTCCTAACTCTCTGTCCCAATTTAAGCATCTGTTTTCACCAAATGATCTGTTCACCCTATCTGGATTGAGCTACTATAACTGCAGCAATGATTTGGCAATTTTCCTTTATTTTTTAAAATTTTCATTTATTTGCTTTTATTTTTGGCTGTGTTGGGTCTTCATTGCTGTGCACAGGCTTTCTCTTGTTGCGGCGACCAGGGGCTGCTCTTTGTTGCAGTGAGCGGATTTCTCATTGTCATGGCTTCTCTTGTTGCAGAGCACGGGCTCTAGGCACGCAGGCTCAGTACTTGTGGCTCGCGGGCTTTAGAACACAGGCTCAGTAGTTGCGGCACACGAACTTAGTTGCTCTGCAGCATGTGGGATCTTCCTGGGCCAGTGCTCGAATCCGTGTCCCCTGCATTGGCAGGCGGATTCTTAACCACTGAGCCAGCCGGGAAGCCCAATTTCCCTTTGTTGAATTCCTGATCATAGTGGCCATCCCCCTTTCCCTGAAAACCCTCAAGCCACATGCTGTTCTTTGGACATATCAATACTCCCTTCTTCTACCTTCCATCTACTACTCTTCTTGAAATTTTCAATCCCTAATTAGATTAATTAATCAAGAATTTCCTTGATGTTAATTGTATAACCACACTATAACTTTGTTAAAACATTCTTGTGCAATATATTTTCCCCAGGGTCCTACAGTGGCCTGGGTAAGACCCTGGAATGAAGAGATTCTGCATGAGGATAACAACAGACCTTTACCAGTCAGTCCAAAGACTTATGGATGAGAAAGTTCAAGAAATTTTTGTGGTTACCCCTTGTGGTTTTAGACAAAACCTGTGTTCTCAGAGCTCTCTGATTTTTGGATGGTGGGCTGTTAGGGCGGGCCAGATCTTACACAGCCACTTGGTGCTGAAGAGAGGTTTTTGATGAGGCTCATTTTGAGTAGGGCTCATCACTCATGTAAGTCCTCAACAGACTTTAGATTAAGGTTCAGAGAACTGGTATCCTAGTTGCTATGGCACCATGAGAAAACAATATGCTTGCTATGTAACAGACTACAGAGTTACCTTAATGATACCCAACTTTATTTTTACCAGAGAGTAGTTTATATACTTGAAAAATTAGTCACTGTAATCTTTTGTAATCCTCTACTTTTTTTTTCCTTTTGTGGTACGCGGGCCTCTCACTGTTGTGACCTCTTCCATTGTGGAGCACAGGCTCTGGATGCGCAGGCTCAGTGGCCAGGGCTCACGGGCCTAGCCGCTCCGTGGCATGTGGGATCTTCCCGGACAGGGGCACAAACCCATGTCCCCTGCATCGGCAGGCGGACTCCCAACCACTGCACCACCAGGGAAGCCCCTGTAATCCTCTACTTTTGTATATTACTTCTCAGTTTATAAATCTCCGTACACACCTGATCTTGTTTAATCCTCCCATGACCCTAGGCAGTAGGCTTTGTTAACATCAGTTTGCAGATGTGAAGGCTCAGAACCACGGAGATTAAAGCAACTTCCCCAGGTCTTCTTCTTCTCATCAAGTACTTTGTTCAATAAACCACAACTACCACATGATCAAGGACCTAGATAGTTGGTGTAAGTCTCAAGTCTGGCTTCGAAACAAACCTTATGCATAGACAGGGGCTCTTAATGTTTCTTTTAGAATTAGACTGTATGTTCCTTGGCCATGATGTTCCTACTGTCATGCATGCACATGTTCTCCCTTCTCTTCTTAGTTAGAAACTACTTACCCCTCTAGTCTCAGCCGGGTTTTTGGTGCCTCTCAGAAGCTTTCTCTCGCTTCACTGACCCCAATCCAATCTGCACTCCCCTAGTATGATGGACTTCTGTGTGATTATATGATCAATGTTTACATCCCCTTGGAAGCGAGCAAGGGGAATGTGTTTTTCCTCATTGTTATATCCCAGTGTCCAGCAGTTTCTAGCCCATAGTGGGGGCTCAATATATATTTGTTGGATGGATGAATGAATAATTAAGTCTTACTAGAATAAGTTGACCTATTTGTGAGAAAAGCAATAATTTTATAATTAAGTGCTGGAAATGCCTTTAAAGACTTTTTCCCATACTAAGCACATATTCTTATTGTGAAATAGACCATGAATCCAATTCCCCTGGTACTTACACTATTTCATGGAAGTAAATGGAACTACATAAAATTAGTTAAGTCAAGCAGAGGAGTATTTAAGAAGTTTCTGTTTGAGCAAATAAAACGATGTAGTTTCATCCAGAATGAATTAATGAATCTATCAAAGATGTCAAGTTTTTTTTTTTTTCAGGAAGTTTAGCCAAAGAGTCTCATACCAGGTGGATCAAATTCATTTCTAAGTATACATTTCAGCTCAAGTAAATGTATCTCAGCTGGCCCAAAACATAAATGTCAACTTGTGAGGCATTTATATGACATGCATAAACTTTCCTCAGGAGGATGCTAAGTTATGAACTGACAATCTGATTTTTCCATTTTGTCTTTGATGCTAATGCTATAAAAGAAATGCAGACATCTATTGTTATTTACAGGAAATCTATCATAGAGTAGTTGGAGTGGTGAGAGTGGATTTCTTATCTTGGTCCATGCTAGATAACGCCAACAGACCATTCAATTAGAGCTTGTTCTATTCCCACTGTACAAACAGTGTAAATGAGGTAGAGCACATTGATGCATTAGATAAGCCAGAAGAAAAATGCCTTTTGTGAAAGGACTTTCTTGCATTGACCTGTGTTAGGCTTTTCTGTGAAGTTTTCTCCTCATAAAAACATGGATTTGCAGTGACAGATTCCTTGTGGAATCAATGAAGAGCTATAGGAAGCTACACTGAGATACTGCCTGAGAACCCCTATTGCTCTAATATAAGCAGCCTCACAGGAAGGGGAGAAACTAGAAGTTGGGAGACATGGGTTCCAGTTCTGGTTTACAGCAATTTCCTGCATGTTCACTGGCAAATCACTTTACTACTCTGGGTTTCATTGTTTATATCTGTAAAATGAAGAGAATAAATGATGAGTGATTCCAAATGTGGATTTACTGCTGGGTTGAATAGGAATGACTGGGGACTTTCCAAAATGCAGGTTCCTGGCTCTCATCCAAGACTTCACAAGTCAGAACTTTTGGGAGAGGAGTCAGAACTTGGGAACCCATATTTTTAACAGCTCCATAGATGATTCCTATAAATTAATGAAATACAGATGGAACACTTCCAGCCACAGACTGTAAGCTTTGGCTCCCACATTCAACAAAATAATCACAATCTATGTCTCCAGGGCAGCAATGGGGACCGCTGGAGATATCTCTGGGATTGACACAACACAATTGCTCATCAGGGCACACTGCCTGGTTTTCTAGGCAATGTATGGTTTGAAGGAGACCGAGATACACTGTTATTAGTCTTTTCAAGGTCCACAAGTGCCACAAAATAGAGATGGGACATACTTCATACTTCTGCCAATAAGAGAGACTCATGGAAATCTTTTGAGGTGAGGACCACCATAAGCAACTTGCCTATTAGCAAATCACATCTTAGGAACTGCATCTCTTGCAGCAGCCTGGTGGACCATCTGGAGGAAAGAGAGACCAGGGGCTACTCTGGTAATAAGCACCAGAACTAGGGCAGTGACCTACTATGTAAACTGAGCCAGAGGCTGTTAAACCAAAATCACAGTCATTTAGATTGAACAGTGGTGCTTCAGAAGTACCATTTGCTTTTCTATAAATGTAAATATTCTTCTGTACCACTGGGCTTCTTATTTATACATTTCAGAACATCTGTGCTCTCTCAATATACCTAGATGTGGTATGTGTCTGTGCACAGATTTAAGCAAGCAGTTTTTGTGGTATTTTGGGAAGAAGTAACCAGAACTGCTGGGAACTCTAATGGGAATTCGGAATTGGAAAAATGACACTTTGAAGACTTTTATTCCTTCCATTTAAACAACTGGTTTGTGGTTAAGACATACTTTTTAGCATACTGTGTATAATTGGCTCTGTTTCCTATGACAAGCTTTAATTTTAGAAGCAAGATAATGCTTTTTAGTTAAGACCTTTAGGCACAGCCTTTAAAAAATCAAAATGATAATTTTCAGCATTAAAATATTTATATTTGCAAAGGAGTAGGAGCTATATATTGAGACTAGAACTTTCGAAAGACAATTCATATTTGGATATTTAGCTCATTTTGGCTTTTTTCCTTTTTGTACTCCTAATGGATCACTTATTCTGATAAAAATCATAGTTTTATGGGTTTATGATAATCTGTGTAGTTTCATCTCAGTTTAACCTCTCAAAACTCCTGTTTTTAAAAAAAATCTGAGAGTTATGGAAGTCTCTGTAAGATGGCTTTGGTCTAACCAACTTGGCCACCAAGATGCTGGTTCAAGAGCTGATGAGAATTGATATTTGTGATTGCACATTTTTTCAGGCAATAGAATCCCAGCCATGGTTCCTTGAAGGTGTTCCAAGGGATACACTTTTAGGCAGTATTTCTCACTCTGTTAGAATGTCAACCAAAGAAGCTCCTGGCTTACTCTTTGGTTCTGCCGGCATTTATTGAGATACCATTGTAAGCTCATTGCTATATCCAGTGCTTTCAGACAAGGATCTGTGAGCTGCTTGGAAACACAAAGCCAAGAGCAGGCTTCATTTGAAATTCCCTAGTTGAAATACGTGGTATATTAAAGTTCATCTTGAAGGTCGTGAGCATTTGGAGCGCCGACACCATGACCTCGCTGCATGGAAGAGAGCTACTACAGGAAGGAAGCTTACAAATGATCAGCATGGATTCCACATTCTGCTAAAATCAAATAGGACCTTTCCCCTTTGTTGGATGCCTTAATACACGAGAAATAAGCCAGCAGGATGCCCATATTCATCCTTTTCACCCAGCTCAAAGAGAGCCAGTTCTCATCACTTTTATTCAGCAAGAAAAATTTCACCACGAGGCAGCTCATTTTCGAAGAGAAGGTAAGATCTTACATAACTTGAGACTAAAAAGTGAAGGTTTTTTGCATTTTAATGAAGGATTTCTATTAAAAAAACCTATGCTTTTCACCAGAAGCTTCCCCAGTAGAGAAATAATATGGACTTCGGCATCAACAAAGCCTGCTTTAATTCCAAATCCACCACTTACTAGCTTTTGACTGTTCACATTACTTATGCTCTGACCTTCAATTTCTTCATTTATGAAATAGGGATAAGGATACATTCTCACAAGACTGTCTGGAGGTTTACTCTGCTTGAGTTATGTAATCCCCAAATTGTCTCAAAAACTGATGTGTGTGTATGTGTGTGTGTGTTTGTGTGTGCACATGAACTTTTTGTCATAAGTATGGGCTGGGCAGTTGGAGACCTGGTTTCAGGCTGTCTCCACCTCTTTATGGTCAGACGACTTTCAGCAGAATTCTTACTCTCATTCTCTCTCTCTGAGCCTCAGTTTCCTTATCACTAAAATGGACATAATACTTTTTTTTTTTTTTGCGGTACGTGGGCCTCTCACTGTTGTGGCCTCTCCCATTGCGGAGCACAGGTTCCGGACGCGCAGGCTCAGCGGCTATGGCTCACTGGCCCAGCCGCTCCGCGGCATGTGGGATCTTCCCGGACCGGGGCATGAACCCGTGTCCCCTGCATCGGCAGGTGGACTCTCAACCACTGCGCCACCAGGGAAGCCCCAAAAATGGACATAATACTTCTTACCCCAGATGGATGTTATGGTGAATAGTTGAGATAATCTATGTGAGGACCTGGAACATTCCTTCTCCTTCTCCCTTTACACCTTTGACAAGAGAGGAAAAAGGAGAGTGGGAGAAGATTAAATGTAGTATATTTCATGCTTGCAAAATTATTTCCTGATCATACCAATGATGATTGTATTGACTTTCTATTGATTACTTTGTCTGAAGAGTTCAAAGTACTTATATGTATCATCTCATGAATCTTCACTCCAGCCTTCTGAGAAATATTGTTATTACCCCTGTTTTTATACATAGTGAGGCTCAGAGATTACTCACCTGAGATCAAACATGGGTCTCACAGATTCCAAAGCCAGTGTGTTCAACCATTCACTTTTCTACTTCCCTAACCATGTTTATCTGTTCTTTAATCATGAGTGCCATGGATTTTGTTGTTGTTTGTCTATTTTTTTTGTTTCTCTTTTTGTTTTTTACCAATATTTGGATATAGATCAAGAGGACTATTGTTTTAAAAATTATAGACCAGCCTAACTAAGTTGCCTTTAGATTTGCTCCAGTCAAGAAGGTATCTTATTTCAGCCTGAGTATTTTTTTTTAAAAGAACAATCATTTATTATCTTGGAGTTTGTGTAGGTCAGGAATTCAGGTACCACTTAGGTCTCTCCGATGCCTACAATCATGGTGACCACAGCTGCAATTATCTGAAGACTTGACTGGTAGAGGGTCTACTTCTACACTCATTCTTTTTATTTTTTTTATTTTTATTTTTTTGCTTTATAACAAATTAAATCAGTTATACATATACATCTGTTCCCATATCCCCTCCCTTTTGCGTCTCCCTCCCACCCTCCCTATCCCACCCCTCCAGGCAGTCACAAAGCACCGAGCTGATCTCCCTGTGCTATGCGGCTGCTTCCCACTAGCTATCTACCTTACGTTTGGTAGTGTATATATGTCCATGCCGCTCTTTCACTTTGTCACAGCTTATCCTTCCCCCTCCCCATATCCTCAAGTCCATTCTCTAGGAGGTCTGTGTCTTTATTCCTGTCTTACCCCTATGTTCTTCAGGACTTTTTTTTTCTTAAATTCCATATATATGTGTCAGCATACAGTATTTGTCTTTCTATTTCTGACTTACTTCACTCTGTATGACAGGCTCTAGGTCCATCCACCTCATTACAAATAGCTCAATTTCATTTCTTTTTATGGCTGAGTAATATTCCATTGTATATATGTGCCACATCTTCTTTACACATTCATCCAATGATGGACACTTAGGTTGTTTCCATCTCCGGGCTATTGTAAATAGGGCTGCTATGAACATTTTGGTACATGTCTCCTTTTGAATTATGGTTTTCTCAGGGTATATGCCCAGTAGTGGGATTGCTGGGTCATATGGTAGTTCTATTTGTAGTTTTTTAAGGAACCTCCATACCGTTCTCCATAGTGGCTGTACCAATTCACATTCCCACCAACAGTGCAAGAGTGTTCCCTTTTTTCCACACCCTCTCCAGCATTTATTGTTTCTAGATTTTTTTTGATGATGGCCATTCTGACTGGTGTGAGATGATATCTCATTGTAGTTTTGATTTGCATTTCTCTAATGAGTAAAGATGTTGAGCATCCTTTCATGTGTTTGTTGGCAGTCTGTATATCTTCTGTGGAGAAATGTCTATTTAGGTCTTCTGCCCATTTTTGGATGGGGTTGTTTGTTTTTTTGTTATTGACCTGCATGAGCTGCTTATAAATTTTGGAGATGAATCCTTTGTCAGTTGCTTCATTTGCAAATATTTTCTCCCATTCTGAGGGTTGTCTTTTGGTCTTCTTTATGGTTTCCTTTGCTGTGCAAAAGCTTTTAAGTTTCATTAGGTCCCATGTGTTTATTTTTGTCTTTATTTCCATTTCTCTAGGAGGTGGGTCAAAAAGGATCTTGCTGTGATTTATGTCATAGAGTGTTCTGCCTATGTTTTCCTCTAAGTGTCTGATAGTGTCTGGCCTTACATTTAGGTCTTTAATCCATTTTGAGCTTATTTTTGTGTATGGTGTTGGGGAGTGATCCAATCTCATACTTTTACATGTCCCTGTCCAGTTTTCCCAGCACCACTTATTGAAGAGACTGTCCTTTCTCCGCTGTACATTCCTGTCTCCTTTATCAAAGGTAAGGTGACCATATGTCCATGGGTTTATCTCTGAGCTTTGTATCCTGTTCCATTGAACTATCTTTCTGTTTTTGTGCCAGTACCATACTCTCTTGATTACTGTAGCTTTGTAGTGTAGTCTGAAGTCAGGGAGCCTGATTCCTTCAGCTCCATTTTTCGTTCTCAAGATTGCTTTGGCTATTCGGGGTCTTTTGTTTTTCCAAACAAATTTTGAAATTTTTTGTTCTAGTTCTGTGAAAAAGGCCAGTGGGAGTTTGATAGGGATTGCATTGAATCTGTAGATTGCTTTGGGTAGTAGAGTCGTTTTCACAATGTTGATTCTTCCAATCCAAGAACATGGTACATCTCTCCATCTATCTGTATCATCTTTAATTTCTTTCATCAGTATGTTATAATTTTCAGCATACAGGTCTTTTGTCTCCTTAAGTAGGTTTATTCCTAGATATTTTATTCTTTTTGTTGCAATGGTAAATGGGAGCGTTTCCTTGATTTCACTTTCAGATTTTTCATCATTAGTATATAGGAATGCCAGAGATTTCTGTGCATTAATTTTGTATCCTGCAACTTTACCAGATTCATTGATTAGCTCTAGTAGTTTTCTGGTAGCATCTTTAGGATTCTCTATGTATAGTATCATGTCATCTGCAAACAGTGACAGCTTTACTTCTTCTTTTCCAATTTGGATTCCTTTTATTTCCTTTTCTTATCTGATTGCTGTGGCTAAAACTTCCAAAACTATGTTGAATTAGAGTGGTGAGAGTGGGCAACCTTGTCTTGTTCCTGATCTTAGTGGAAATGGTTTCAGTTTTTCACCATTGAGGACGATGCTGGCTGTGGGTTTGTCATATATGGCCTTTATTATGTTGAGGGAAGTTCCCTCTATGCCTACTTTCTGCAGGGTCATAAATGGGTGTTGAATTTTGTCAAAAGCTTTCTCTGCAACTATTGAGATGATCATATGGTTTTTCTCCTTCAATTTGTTAATATGGTGTATCACGTTGATTGATTTGCATATATTGAAGAATCCTTGCATTCCTGGAATAAACCCCACTTGATCCTGGTGTATGATCCTTTGAATGTGCTGTTGGATTCTGTTTGCTAGTATTTGGTTGAGGATTTTTGCATCTATGTTCATCAGTGATATTGGCCTGTAGTTTTCTTTCTTTGTGACATCCTTGTCTGGTTTTGGTATCAAGGTGATGGTGGCCTCGTATAATGAGTTTGGGAGTGTTCCTCCCTCTGCTATATTTTGGAAGAGTTTCAGAAGGATAGGTGTTAGCTCTTCTCTACATGCTTGATAGAATTCGCCTGTGAAGCCATCTGGTCCTGGGCTTTTGTTTGTTGGAAGATTTTTTATCACAGTTTCAATTTCAGTGCTTGTGATTGGTCTGTTCATATTTTCTATTTCTTCCTGATTCAGTCTTGGCAGGTTGTACATTTCTAAGAATTTGTCCATTTCTTCCAGGTTGTCCATTTTATTGGCATAGAGTTGCTTGTAGTAATCTCTCATGATCCTTTGTATTGCTGCAGTGTCAGTTGTTACTTCTCCTTTTTCATTTCTAATTCTATTGATTTGAGTCTTCTCCCTTTTTTTCTTGATGAGTCTGGCTAATGGTTTATCAATTTTGTTTATCTTCTCAAAGAACCAGCTTTTAGTTTTATTGATCTTTGCTATCGTTTCCTTCATTTCTTTTTCATTTGTTTCTGATCTGATTTTTATGATTTCTTTCCTTCTGCTAACTTTGGGATGTTTTTGTTTTTATTTCTCTAATTGCTTTAGGTGCAAGGTTAGGTTGTTTATTCGAGATATTTCCTGTTTCTTAAGGTGGGATTGTACTGCTATAAACTTCCCCCTTAGAACTGCTTTTGCTGCATCCCATAGGTTTTGGGTCGTCGTGTCTCCATTGTCATTTGTTTCTAGGTATTTTTTAATTTCCTCTTTGATTGCTTCAGTGGTCACTTCGTTATTAAGTAGTGTATTGTTTAGCCTCCATGTGTTTGTATTTTTTACACCTCTTTTCCTATAATTGATATCTAGTGTCATAGCATTGTGGTTGGAAAAGATACTTGATACAATTTCAATTTTCTTAAATTTACCAAGGCTTGATTTGTGACCCAAGATATGATCTATCCTGGAGAATGTTCCATGAGCACTTGAGAAAAACGTGTATTCTGTTGTTTTTGGATGGAATGTCCTATAAATATCAATTAAGTCCATCTTGTTTAACGTATCATTTAAAGCTTGTGTTTCCTTATTTATTTTCATTTTGGATGATCTGTCCATTGGTGAAAGTGGGGTGTTAAAGTCCCCTACTATGATTGTGTTACTGTCGATTTCTCCTTTTATGGCTGTTAGTATTTGCCTTATGTATTGAGGTGCTCCTATGTTTGGTACATAAATATTTATAATTGTTATATCTTCTACTTGGATCGATCCCTTGATCATTATGTAGTGTCCTTCTTTGTCTCTTCTAGTAGTCTTTATTTTAAAGTCTATTTTGTCTGATATGAGAATTGCTACTCCAGCTTTCTTTTGGTTTCCATTTGCATGGAATATCTTTTTCCATCCCCTTACTTTCAGTCTGTATGTGTCTCTAGGTCTGAAGTGGGTCTCTTGTAGACAGCATATATATGGGTCTTGTTTTTGTATCCATTCAGCCAATCTGTGTCTTTTGGTGGGAGCATTTAGTCCATTTACATTTAAGGTAATTATCGATATGTATGTTCCTATTCCCATTTTCTTAATTGTTTTGGGTTCGTTATTGTAGGTCTTTTCCTTCTGTTGTGTTTCTTTCCTAGAGAAGTTCCTTTAGCATTTGTTGTAAAGCTGGTTTGGTGGTGCTGAACTCTCTCAGCTTTTGCTTGTCTGTAAAGGTTTTAATTTCTCCATCAAATCTGAATGAGATCCTTGCTGGGTAGGGTAATCTTGGTTGCAGGTTTTTCTCCTTCCTCACTTTAATTATGTCCTGCCACTCCCTTCTGGCTTGTAGACTTTCTGCTGAGAGATCAGCTGTTATCCTGATGGGGATTCCCTTGTGTGTTATTTGTTGGTTTTACCTTGCTGCTTTTAATATGATTTCTTTGTGTTTCATTTTTGACAGTTTGATTAATATGTGTCTTGGCGTATTTCTCCTTGGATTTATTCTGTACGGGACTCTCTGTGCCTCCTGGAGTTGATTAACTATTTCTTTTCCCATATTAGGGAAGTTTTCAACTATAATTTCTTCAAATATTTTCTCAGTCCCTTTCTTTTTCTCTTCTTCTTCTGGAACCCGTATAATTCGAATGTTGGTGCGTTTAATGTTGTCCCAGAGGTCTCTGAGACTGTCCTCGGTTCTTTTCATTCTTTTTTCTTTATTTTGCTCTGCAGCTCTTATTTCCACTATTTTATCTTCCACCTCACTTATCCGTTCTTTTGCCTCAGTTATTCTGCTATTGATCCCATCTAGAGTATTTTTTATTTCATTTATTGTGTTTTTAATTGATGCTTGATCCATCTTTAGTTCTTCTAGGTCCTTGTTAACTGTTTCTTGCATTTTGTCTATTCTATTTCCAAGATTTTGGATCTTGGAAATAGAATCTTGGATCATCTTTACCATCATTATTCTGAATTCTTTTTCAGGTAGACTGCCTATTACCTCTTCATTTGTTAGGTCTGGTGGGTATTTATCTTGCTCCTTCTCCTGCTGTGTGATCTTCTGTCTTCTCATTTTGCTTATGTTACTGTGTTTGGGGTCTCCTTTTTGCAGGCTGCAGGTTCGTAGTTCCCGTTGTTTTTGGTGTCTGTCCCCAGTGGCTAAGGTTGGTTTAGTGGGTTGTGTAGGCTTCCTGGTGGAGGAGACTAGTGCCTGTGTTCTGGTGGATGAGGCTGGATCTTGTCTTTCTGGTGGGCAGGTCCACGTCTGGTGGTGTGTTTTGGGGTGTCTGTGGACTTTTTATGATTTTAGGCCACCTCTCTGCTAATGGGTGGCGTTGTGTTCCTGTTTTGCTAGTTGTTTGGCATAGGGTGTCTAGCACTGTAACTTGCTGGTCGTTGAGTGAAGCTGGGTGCTGGTGTTGAGATGGAGATCTCTGGAAGATTTTCGCCGTTTGATATTATGTGGAGCTGGGAGGTCTCTTGTGGACCAGTGTCCTGAAGTTGGCTCTCCCACCTCAGAGGCACAGCACTGACTCCTGGCTCCTCAATTTGGGATGATTTGTTGTCTATTCATGTATTCCACAGATGCAGGGTACATCAAGTTGATTGTGGAGCTTTAATCCGCTGCTTCTGAGGCTGCTGGGAGAGGTTTCCCTTTCTCTTCTTTGTTCTCACAGCTCCTGGGTCTCAGCTTTGGATTTGGCCCCGCCTCTGCGTGTAGGTCGCCGGAGGGCGTCTGTTCTTCGCTCAGACAGGACAGGGTTAAAGGAGCAGCCTCTTCGGGGACTCTGGCTCACTCAGGCCGGGCGGGAGGGAGGGGCACGGAGTGCGGGGCGAGCCTGCAGCGGCAGAGGCCGGCGTGATGTTGCACCAGCCCGAGGCGCGCCGTGCGTTCTCCCAGGGAAGCCGTCTCTGGATCCCGGGACCCCGGCAGTGGCGGGCTGCACAGGCTCCCGGAAGGGCGGTGTGGACAGTGACCTGCGCTCGCACACCGGCTTCTTGGCGGCGGCAGCAGCAGCCCCAGCGTCCCACGCCCGTCCCTGGGCTCCGCACTTTCAGCCGTGACTCACGCCCGTCTGTGGAGCTCCTTTAAGCAGCGCTCTTAATCCCCTCTCCTTGCACACCAGGAAACCAAGAGGGAAGAAAAAGTCTCTTGCCTCTTCGGCAGCTCCATAGTTTTCCCGGACTCCCTCCTGGCTAGCTGTGGCACATTAGCCCCCTTCAGGCTGAGTTCTTGCCGCCAGCCCCAGTTCTCTCCCTGTGCTCTGACCGAAGCCCGAGCCTCAGCTTCCAGCGCCGCCCACCCCGGCAGGCGAGCAGACAAGCCTCTCGGGCTGGTGAGTGCCGCTCGGCACCGATCCTCTGTGCGGGAATCTCTCCGCTTTTCCCTACCCAGGTATGTGGGGAGTTTCTTGCCTTTTGGGAGGTCTGGGGTCTTCTGTCAGTTTTCAGTAGGTGTTCTGTAGGAGTTGTTCCACGTGTAGCTGTATTTCTGGTGTATCCGTGGGGAGGAAGGTGATCTCCGCGACTTACTCTTCTGCCATCTTACCTGGAAGTCTCTCAGCCTGAGTATTTGATTGTTGCTTTTGTAAGTACCTAACTGAGATGCACTTAGGAAAAAAAAGATAGGCTTGTACTTTCTCATTTGCTTTTCAACAAAGGTATATGGCTTGAAGAAGCCTTGCCTTTAAATGATTAGACAGCTTGTGTAACATAAAATTATTGTCCCTAAAGGAAAGTGGAACATTTTACGAATACAAGAGCACTCAATTAGAGTTTTTAATTAGAATGTAGTTATGTGTTTTTGTTTTCTTTTTCTTTTTTTTTAGGAAGAAAAGGAGAGGGATTTTAATCTTTTAGGTTTCCTCATTTTGTTGAAAAGACAATTTTAGGAAGTGTTTAAATTTAAGATGCTGCTCTGCATCTTGCTTAATTTTGGACCTAGTCCAATCCCTGAAGAACTAGAAGCAGATAAGTTTGCTTATATCTGGCTTTTAAAAATCCTGCATTACATAATTCAAAACAGGGATGAGCTGTTGATATGCATTACTGCACTCCGTATAATGAAATTGTCGATATGCTTAGAGATTCATGGCATGTAACCCGGCAGTAGGGAAACAGCCCATTCAACCTCTGAAACAAAGGATTTGCATTTGGGACCATGACTATACCAAAGAACCATGCTCTTTATTTAGGAAATAAACTGGAATATGGATAGTTTTCTTAATGTGGAACCAAGTGTACCTTTTGTCCCCAGACACTTCCCTTTGCAGAGAAGACAACATGGATGTTGAAGACCAATGGAATTATCTGTGAATCTATTGGATTCAAAATCCTCCATTTAGCTACCACCTGAACAGACATAAAAACAATTACTTGGGCTTCAGATCCTGTGAATGATAATGTAACTCTAAGCAAATTTCAACAACAATTTAGCCTGAAGAGGACGTACATAGCCTTTTGATTAACTTGGACCAGTTCTCTCCTTTGGGTAAGTCTCTATTCCTGTGATGTGGATTCCCTGCAGATTCTGTTCTACCTTTGACTTTAGATGCTCTCTGAATAGGAGCCTGGTAAAAACTATCAATTGGGCTCTGCAATGTTCAGGGGATGGTTGCAGATGCTTTACATTGCTCTCAATATTATGAGAGTAGGTCTTATTTCTCTGTTCTATGATTGACTGAAGAGATAAAGTGACTTTTAGACTCCATTGCTATCATGTGATCAGAGCAGGACTTAACCACCTGCACTCTTAATCATACAGTGTATTCGTCAAGGTTTACTCTTTTTTTTAAATGAGTTTCTGCTTTATAACAAAGTGAATCAGTTATACATATACATCTGTTCCCATATCCCTTCCCTCTTGCGTCTCCCTCCCTCCCACCCGCCCTATCCCTCCCCTCTAGGTGGTCACAAAGCACAGAGCTGATCTCCCTGTGCTATGTGGCTGCTTCCCACTAGCTACCTACCTTACGTTTGGTAGTGTATATATGTCCATACCTCTCTCTCGCTTTGTCACAGCTTACCCTTCCCCCTCCCCATATCCTCAAGTCCATTCTCTAGGAGGTCTGTGTCTTTATTTCTGTTTTACCCCTAGGTTTCTCATGACATTTTTTTTTTCTTAAATTCCATAAATATGTGTTAGCATACGGTATTTGTCTTTCTCTTTCTGACTTACTTCACTCTGTATGACAGACTCTAGGTCCATCCACCTCATTACAAATAGCTCAGTTTCATTTCTTTTTATGGCTGAGTAATATTCCATTGTATATATGTGCCACATCTTCTTTATCCATTCATCCGATGATGGACACTTAGGTTGTTTCCATCTCCTGGCTATTGTAAATAGAGCTGCAATGAACATTTTGGTACATGACTCCTTTTGAATTATGGTTTTCTCAGGGTGTATGCCCAGTCGTGGGATTGCTGGGTCATATGGTAGTTCTATTTGTAGTTTTTTAAGGAACCTCCATACTGTTCTCCATAGTGGCTGTACCAATTCACGTTCCCACCAGCAGTGCAAGAGTGTTCCCTTTTCTCCACACTCTTTCCAGCATTTATTGTTTCTAGATTTTTGGATGATGACCATTCTGACTGGTGTGAGATGATATCTCATTGTAGTTTTGATTTGCATTTCTCTAATGATTAATGATGTTGAGCATTCTTTCATGTGTTTGTTGTCAGTCTGTATATCTTCTTTGGAGAAATGTCTATTTAGGTCTTCTGCCCATTTTTGGATTGGGTTGTTTTTGTTTTTGCTATTGAGCTGCATGATCTGTTTATAAACTTTGGAGATTAATCCTTTGTCAGTTGCTTCATTTGCAAATATTTTCTCCCATTCTGAGGGTTGTCTTTTGATCTTGTTTATGGTTTCCTTTGCTGTGCAAAAGCTTTGAAGTTTCATTAGATCCCATTTGTATATTTTTGTTTTTATTTCCATTTCTCTAGGAGGTGGGTCAAAAAGGATCTTGCTGTGATTTATGTCATAGAAGGTTTACTCTTAATTGTATAGGTGCATTCACACATCAATGAAGAGGTGCAGCTTGCCGTACTCTGCCAGTGTTCCTTGCAGTCAGATCCATTGTCAATCTCTAGCTGTGTTTTTTAAAGACATCTGGCAACATGCATTTGGTTAGAATAAGTTTCCTAGGATCCTGCAAACTCAGAGTTTGAAAAAAAATGCTAGGGTTCACCCAAGAACCAATTCTCTAAATGTACTTATGAGCAACCAAGGACTAGGAAAGCAAACAAACAAACGTACCACCAACAACAAAAATCTTTTCCCAGATTCACTCAGAGGGTTAGTAGCGAACTAAGACTAATGTTCTTTCTGCTATGGTTGAATCATTCTGCCTCCATAATGCAAATAACATATTTGCATCTTTACTTGTTTTTAAGGACACATTACAGAATTTTTCAGACAGGGAAAGAAAAATTACATTTCAAATGCTGGTTTTTTTTCTTTAAAAGCTACATAGGGATTTAAAAAAATCCTTGTTGAGAAAATAATTATAGATGAAAACACAAATAACTGGAATGCTATTTAGAGACATCTGAAACCATAGTAGGAGGCTGAAAGTAACAGAATCAACAAGTCACTGAATATAGGACCTGATAATGGTATTAGAAATCATACTGTTTAATGTTTCCCAAAGAATGACACACATAAAGCTGTTAGTGGGATGACTTTTGGTGACATAAACAAAATTTTAATATTTATTTTAATGATATTAGCATACATATGCATACGTATTTGTGTAGATGTAAGTATTTACCTATGCACATTTATGTTTATATATATTTTGAGGTCTTGTGTACCAGGTAGTGTCCTGTGAAATAAGAATAAACAGTATGGACGAAAATCCCTGCCCTCCTGCAGATGATGTGGACCCATGAAGGTTGTCCATACAATCCAAGGATTGTTTTAAATTTGAAATCTTCTGGCCCGGACTACACTGGCCCTTCTCACTGTTGCCCTTAACTATAAAAGCCAGGCTCTCTCTGCAGGCACGGGTGGATATAGTCCTTGGCTGGAAAGAGAGAAAGTCTTTCAGCAGAGTCCAGGTTCTATCACAATAGATGGGCTTCATTATCCATTCTCAGCTTCATAGATAATGCAGTCATAGATGGCATCATTTGGTCTAGTGAAGAATTGCCCAGGAGATTGTGTTGACATCTGAGATTTATTTTAATCTTTTTGGGCAGATTTTATAATGAGCATTTTACAAAGTACACCAAAGAATCATTACATATCTTATAAAATCTTAATAATACAAAAATTAGAAACGTTTTTTATGCATATGTTCAATTTGTTCAGAATCCACAGATTTCACTTTGCTGATTAGCACACAGTGCCCTTCTAGGGGACACTGTCTATAAGAGGTCACAATTCCTGAATTGCTGTACTTTTTGTGGTTATGAATATTGTTTATATTTACAGGCTCTTACCATCATATTTTGCAGTTTGGACAAAGAAGATGTAGAATGAATGTACATATACCTGTGCACAGGGTTTTTTTTTCTTACTTATTCACTAAATCTTTATTGATTGCCTACCTCAAACATAGTAATGAGTATAAAAAACGGTGAACAGACAAGGCTTTAGAGATGAGGAAACACTTCCAGTGTGGGTATTCATCTGGAAAAGTAAATGCTTCTCACAAGGACAGGGAGTGAGGGGTATAGCCATAGCATAAATACAAGATCAAGGGTTAGATGCACACCTTATTCTTTTTCTGGGTTCATCACTTAATTGCTATGTGATCCTCGGTGCTAGAGACTGAATGTTTGTGTCCCTTCAAAATTCATGTGTTGAAAACTAGTCCCCAACGTGATAGTATTTTGAGGTGGGCCTTTGGGAAGTGATTAGGTCATGAGAGCGGTGCCCTCATGAGCTAGATTAGCGTTCTTATAAATGAAATCTCAGGGAGCTCTTATACCTCTTCTTTTATGTAAAGACCCAGCTAAGAGATGGCAATCTGTGAACCAGGAAACAGGACTTCAGCAGATACCAAATCTGCTGGCACCTTGATCTTGGACTTCCCAACCTATGGAACTGTGAGAAATAAGTTTCTGTTGTTTATAAGCCACCCAGTCTATGGTATTTTGTTATAGCAGCCCCAATGGACTAAGACACTGGGCAAGGTGTTCAGTCTTTCTGAGACTGGTTCCTCATCTGGAAAATAACATGAATACCACCTACTTTGTTGTGCTATTGTGAAGATAAAAGGGAATATTCTATGCAAGCGTACTTATCACAGAGAAGATATCCAATAAAGATTGTTTTATTTCCCCTTCTGTTATTTAGTTGTAAGTTCTTAAACAACTCAATTATTCTCACAGATCAGTTCATTTTAATACATCTCCTCCATGAAACTCTTCATGGACCTGACATGACATCTCATACAATGTTCTTCTTTTCTACTCCCCACTACCAACCCAGATCAGGTTTCTTTTCTGTTCTTTACCCAGATTTCTGTTTTCTTGGCCCTCCTTTTCACTCAAGAATCTGTTTGCTTCCCTCTCTTTTCCACAGTTTTCTCTTGCTCCATTTCTTAAATGTTCCATTCCACCCAAGGCCTGTCACAGACAGTACTTCCAAGTTCCCTATTTTCCTTGCACCAAAACAGAAGTGCTCTAAGTCCATCCACATATCTACAAGACTGTCATACAGTGTGAAGTAAGTCAGAAGGAGAAAGCAAATATCATATATTAACGCATATATGTGGAATCTGAAAACATTGATATAGACTATCTTACTTACAAAGCAGAAATAGAGACGCACAAATAGAGAACAAACGTATGGATATCAAGGGGGAAAAGGGGTGGTGGTGGGATGAATTGGGAGATTAGGATTGACGTATATACACTATTGATACTATGTATAAAATAAATAGCTAATGAGAACCTACTGTATAGCACAGGGAACTCTACTCAGTGCTCTGTGATGACCTAAATGGGAAGGAAATCCAAAAAAGAGGGGATATATCTATACATATAGCTGATTCATCTTGCTGTACAGTGGAAACTAACACAACATTGTAAAGCAACTATACTCCAATAAAAATTAAAAAAAAAACAAATAGAAGTACTCAAGTGGTTTTTAATTAGAAGTACTCAAGTGGTTTTTAATTAAGTGGCATTCCTGATAGCATGAACCATAAACAATGCTGACAATACTCTAGAATCTCCCCCCAATTCTTCTTATGGTTGTGTCGAGACTTCATTGCCATAACAGATCTTATTCTCACTGTACTTTTACCATTACCTGTCTCCATTCAGTCTAAGGGGATAATCAGGCTTTTGGCCCATGAGCTGCTGTTGGAAAACTTGCCTGTAAGCCCTTTCCACCATCCACTGTGACCACCCTGCCCAAAACCTACCCTCCTTCAGGCATACAGGATTTTGTTTCTTGAAATTAAAGTCACTGAGGCTGTATAATAAGGGGAGTGACTGAGACAAGTACCTTAGGAACATGAGCATGCAAAGTGAACTGGAAGCACAGTGAATGAGAAGAAAAAGTTGTAGAACTGCACTTTTTAATAGGATAACCATTGGCCACATGTGACTATTAGACACATAAAATGTAGCTAATCTGAATTGAGATTAATTGTAAACATAAAATGCACAGTGAATTTTAGAGGTTGTATGAAAAGAGGAATATAAAATATCTCCTGTGTAATTTTTTTTTTTTTTTTTTTGCAGTATGCAAGCCTCTTACTGTTGTGGCCTCTCCCGTTGCAGAGCACAGGCTCCAGACACACAGGCTCAGCGGCCATGGCTCACGGGCCCAGCCGCTCCGTGGCATGCGGGATCTTCCCAGACCTGGGCATGAACCCGTGTCCCTTGCATTGGCAGGCGGGCTCTCAACCACTGCGCCACCAGGGAAGCCCTCCTGTGTAATTTTTAATTGAAAAGATAACACAGTCATTTTGGTATCCATAGGGGATTGGTTCCAGGACCCTTGAGGATACCAAAATCCTGGGATGCTCAAGTCCCTTATATGAAATGGCCTAGGATTTGCATATGACCTATCCACATCCCCCCATATACTTTAAATCCTCTCTAGATTACATATAATAGCTAATACGATGTAAATGCTATGTAAACAGTTGCCAGCATACAAAAAATTTAAGTTTTGCTTTTTGGAGACCTCTAGAACTTTTCTTCCCCAAATATGTTTCATCTGTGGTTGGTTGAATCCTCATTTACAGAACCTGAAGATATGGAGGGCTGACTGTATTTTGGATACACTGTGTCAAATGAAATATATTATTAAAATTAATTTCATCTGTTTCTTTTCATTTTTTAAAAATGGGGCTACAAGAAAATTTAAGATTGCACTTGTGACTTTCCTGTGGTTCACATTATATTCTACTGGAAGCACTATTGTGGTTGAGATATAAAATGTGAGAGAAAGTCCATTTTCTAATGCTTTGGAGGCCATTGTAAGGACATTTACACTTGCTATAAGTAAAAGGAAAGCCACTGGGCGTTTTGAGCAGAAAATGGCCAAAATTTGCCATTTTTATAACAAGATCACTCTGGCTGTTCTTTTATAGGATATAGGAGGACAAGGATGAAATCAAGGAGATCCCCTGAAGGTCATTGCAATAATCCAGGCTAGAGATGTTGCTGGTCTGGGTAGCAGATAGATGGTGAGAAGTGGTCAAATACCAGAGGAGTTTTTAATGTATTCAAGGTGGAGTATGAGAGAAAGAGAGGGACTGAGAATTACTACTCAAAGTGTTGGTCTTGAGAATCTGTAAGGATTCAACTGTCATTCACTGAGGTGGACACGATGAGGAAGAGTGCATTTAGACAGAAGCTCAGGAATTTAGCTCTGTATGTGCCAAGTTTGAGACTATTATTGAGCATCCAAGTGGAAGTTTAAGAAGGCAATTTGATGTGAGTCAAGGAGAGGTCTTGGCAGAAGACCAGCTTTGGAGGATCTTCAACATAGAATTGGTATTTAGTACTATGAGACTGGATGGTGTCATTAAGGGAGTGAGTAGAGATCGAGAAGAGAAGAGGCTGGAGGAAGAGCCTGGGGGCACTCAGAGAGTTCATAAGCAGAGTCACTGCTACAGCTACACTGCAGCACACTCTCTAGCAGACTTACTCAGAAGGAGAAATACAATTCATTATTAATTTAAAAAATCCTGTGTGTTCTGGGCTGGGTAGTTATGGCAAGAAGTATGTTAATCAGTGTGATAAAAGTCATCTTTAAAGTGTATTCCACCATCTATAGATATGAGTTATTATTTAAATAGACAAATTGTATTGCAATCAATTCTTAAAGAAGTTCTAATTTTAATAAGTAGTTTGAAATTCCAGGGATCCCAATATCATAGTGTGCCATCAATGATCTCAATAGGTGACCTTCCCCCCAATTTCTTATGAAATTTTTAATTTTTTAATTACTTTAATTGTTTAATGCTACACAGTACTCTGAAATGAGCACTTGCAAAATTCAAATAAAAATCATAGGATCTTGAAACTCTAAAATAGTGAAAATCATTGTGACATAGAATTTCTGAACACACCTTATAAAGACATTTTCAGGGGCTCTTGACCTTGTCTTCTAGGAAATATGCTCCTTATGTGTCCACTTACTGATGTATTATGAATCATCACCTCTGAGATTTCTGAGTTTCTTTTCCACTTCAAACCTGATCAACATGTCCATTTCTTAAAAATAAAGATTACACAAAGGGATAGAAAGTAGAGGCTGAGTGACCAAAAGCAGAATAATATTATTCTACTGCAGGATACCTAGGATGTAATGTGGAAAATCAGCTGCTTCTTCTAGGTGTAGAAGCTGTATGCTTTTATTCCTATTTATCTGTCTAGAGAGTGTGTGTGTGTTTGTGTGTGTGTGTGTGTGTGTGTGTGTGTGGTGTGGGGGGTAAGAATCAGTCTCTGGAGCTGTACTACCTGAGTTCAAAAGCTCAGGTTCTTCTATTCAACAGTCATGTCAACTTAAGCAAAATTTTAACCTTCTCTGTGCTTCAGATTTCTTATCTGTGCAACAAGGGTAATATTAGTACCTACCTCATAAGGGTGTTGAAAAGATTAAAATGAGTTACTATTTATTAAACACTTTTAATGGTGCCTAGCCAAACACTCTATAAGTGTTAACTATTTTATCTATCATCTATCTCTATCTATCTAATCTCTCTGTCATCTATCACCTATCTATCACGCTTTGTATTCTGAAGATGTTATCATCAAGAAGCATGTGTTCTTATTTTACACAAAGAAACCTATTTTAGACTGTGAACCCTCATTCTTCTGGGATTCCAGGAAGTTGAGGATTCCTTAAACCCCAGATTTTTCAAAATTCTCCCCACTGCCCACACTCCTTAGGCCATTAGTTATGACTAATCTATATGAGTTTAATTTAAAACCATTCTTTATCATGGCTCTTTTGATTCCTTTATATCCCCAACTCTGATGCTTTTGTGCTATGTATCACACTGCCATTCCTTCTGGGGGCTTCCATGTCCTCCAGGGACAATAAGAGACATAATTCAATAGCTCAGGATGGAGTAACAGAAATCAAATTTACCCTCCGGCATGGAACAACCAATAGATGGATACAACATAGGACACAATACTTTGTGGGACACTGGACATCAGGCAACGAAGTTCAGTGGTCCCTTAGAAACAGGAAGCAATGTGAGTCCTGTGATTGCCCCTGCTTATTGTCAGGAGAGAGTTTCTAGTTCACAGTGTAGGGAAGGGGAGTCCAGGCAGAGTATGATTCCCTCAGTTGGGAGAGATGCATTTGAGTCTGTGGAAACCGAAGCAGCTAGAGTTAACAGGACAAAGTACTGGAGAGGAGAGAACTGCACACAGAAAGAAGACCAGGGAGCTGCAGATGGTTCTGCTCTAGCATTCATCTGAGTACTGATATGCACATGCATATGAAGAAACAACCCAAAAGTGGGAAAAGAACCACATAACAGGACTGGAAGTGACAGTGTTCTGCACTCAAACAAGGCTAGAACTAGTATTTTTTCCCATCAACCAGACTAAAAAACCTCAAGATTCATAGGCTCTGGGTAGAGTGTTTAAGGAGATCTTACCTCAGCAGTGGGAAAAATTAGTCCTAGACTGAGTACTGCTCTGATCCCATATAATAAATCTTAAATGCAGATTCAAAAGGATCAAACTACTTTCAAATAACTGGAACAAAGCCTCTTGGAACAAACCTCTAGACTATTTATAGTAATACAAACTCATTTGGCTCCAACAAGGTAATATTCACAATATTTTGCATCCAATCAAAAATGACTGACCATGAAAGAAGCAGGAATATCAACCAACCAAAACAACCCAGCACTGGCACAGGTGTTAGAATTAGCAGGTAAAGACATAAAGAAAGTTGTCATATCTGTATATCATATTTTCAAAAAATTAAGACCTGGCAAATACAATAAAGGTCCAAATATTAAAACTTATACAGTTGAAAACTATAATATCTCAGTTAAAAATATTCTGGATGGTATTAATGGCAGATTAGACATTGTAGGAGAAAGATCTATGAGCTCAAAGGCATAGCAATAGAAACTATGCAAAATGAAACAGAAAAATAAGAACAAAAGAAAAAGAGCCTCAGTGAGTTATTGGGCAACTTCCAGTGGCCTAATATGTATGTAATCAGAGTCTCTGAAGTTGAGTGGGGGCAGAAAATACATGTGAAGAAATAATGACAGAATTTTCCAAATTTGGTAAAAACTACAAACCCACAGATCTAAGAAAGTCAGTGGATTCCTAGCACAAGAAATGTGAATAAAGGCTACATCAAGGCACATAACAATCAAACTGCACAACATCAATGATAAAGAGAAAAATCTTATAAGTAGCCAGAGGAAAAAAAACACATAATATACAGAGGAACAAAGGATAAGGATTACGGAAGATTTCTCATCAGAAACAATGTAAGAAAGGAAATAGTAGAGCAACATCTTTAAAGTATTAAAAGGAAAAATATACTGTCAATCTAGAATTCTAGACTGAGTGAAAATATCTTCAAAAACAAAACAGACATAAAGATTTCTTTTTCACATATAAATATATATAAATGGTTAAAAATAATACAGCAGAACTGCAGTAAAAGAAATGTTAAAAGAAGTCCATAAGGTAGAAAGAACATTCTACCAGATACGGAAATATGGATCTATGCAAAGAAGTGGAAAGCATCAAAACCAGTAACTACACAGGAAAAAATATAATAGAAGTTTCATATTATTTTAAATCTCTTTAAAGATAATGAATGCTTTAAGCAATAATAATAATAATGTAATGTCAGTTGATAACATGTGAAAGTAAAATATACGACAACAATAACACAAAGGTCAGAAGGGAGAAATGGAATTATGCTTTTGTAAGGTTCTTATACAAATGTGAAGTGATATAATATCACATGAAGCTAGACTGTGACAAGTTAAAGTATATATGATTAATCTAAAGCAGTCATTAAGTTAAACAGTTATATCTAACAACCCAACAAAGGAGATAAAACAGAATCATAAAGAAAAGTACACTGTCCAATATATGTTTTGCTTTAAATAACTATAAGAATGCACGTTAGACTTCTGGAAATTCATTTTTTTTGTTTTGATAACAGAAGAGTTCATTTTGAATGAAGAATAGAAGCTTAGTCTCCCACTGATCACAGGGTATGTCAATCATCTTTTTACTATAAATAACCTGAAAATAAGAAGCTTGCCTCAAGAGCGTTACAGAAATTAGTTGGAATTTAAATAGGAAGTATAAGACTTGAATCAGGAAGCAACCCACTCCCTTCACTGTACACGGCAGATTGCAAACAAGTGTTGGGACTCATTTCCAGCATGCAGCATTTACATGAAGACCTGTAGAGTCTACAGGATACTGACTTACAGAGGAGGTTCTACTTTAAGCAGAATCAGCCTTATAACCAGCCTGTGCCCATTAAAGTAAATATAAATTTTATGAAAAAAAGGTCAATGATAGAAACAAAAAGTGGATACCATCTACCTACAGATTTCAACCAGCTCTTGGAAGACAAAACATAGATGAAAGAATATTTCGTGAGAATTAGAGTGGAAGAACATCAGCTTGTAGCATCAACACTGAGATTGCTGTGGTCGGGAGAGGAAATTGACCAGCCTGTCAGAGAACCAGGACCAGCAGACACAAGTGAGAAGTAGGACAGAAATCGGTAGTAATTAATTATAGAACTGCATGTGTAATAGTTGACAGCCCTCTTTCTTATCTCTGTTTGAAAAATACCCGACTGCTAAGTGTCTATGCCCCAGCCAAAACAATGAGTAAAATATATTTTGTTTTCCTCTGTAGAACTGGAAGGTATTGTTAGAGGAAAATAGTGGAAATAGTGTGAATGCCAGTCACCTAGAGAAAAACTCTCCACATTATAGCGTTTAAGGGAGGGTTCCTCCAGTGCAGTGGTGACCTCATGCCCATTTATGCTAAATTAAAGCTTCCAGCAAGTAAAATCCACCCAAACCTATAGAGTCCTCAGGAAGCATTGCTGTTTCTTGATTTTTAAATGTGAAAAGATATCCAAGGGTCACCAAGCTTTTGAGGAAATAATCCACACAAATAGAAGAATTTATCAAAAGGGAAATGAGGAGAACATAAAAACGTCTGGTCACTATTTATAAAATCTCAAGGACATTTTACATCTGTAAAATAAAATATGGATGCTATTAACAAGGAGTCATCAGAAAGCAAAGAAAGAGTCCTTGGACATTTAAAATATATTTGCCAAAACCTAAAGAAGTCAACAGAAAGACTGGAAGAAAAGGTTTAAAAACAAAGTCCCAAAATATAGAATAAAAAAGATAAGGAGTCAGAAAATATGACAGAAAAAGTGAGACATGTATTGAAGATTAATTGAGAAAAGAACGAAGAAAAGGAAAACTGGGGAAACTATCAATGTGCCTGGAAGTACTTGGCAAATATCTGAAGAATGGGGAAAATCAGCAGAATCTTGGCTGGTTTTGAGCAATGTGAGGTTGAGCAAGTTACTTGTGTGGTCTATAGTTTGTAAATTATTTTGCATTTATTATAACTGCCTTTTTAAATTCAAGGATTGTTATAAAATAGGATATAATATACTATGAAGTATTATCATTGCTATAATAATTAGTATTAATTTTTAAAACTATAGGCCACTGATAAAAATCCTTTTATCCATCATCTATTCAAGCTGTTTGAAGGGAGTACGTTTGAAGGGAGTATGCTGTATTACTTCATAATTTTTAAGAAATGCTTCATGAAAAGGGCCTTTCTGAAATTTCATAAGCTAGGCTACTCATGCCACATAAAATTAGACAGAGTTTGTTTATGGTTGAAATTCTCCTTTTTTCTTATCAATCATTCCCTTCTGCTACTTCTCTTCTGGGCTCATTTAGAAACAAATTGAATTTACTCCATAACAAGGTGCTGAATTTTAGGTAACTGCAACTGGAGTACAATATAATTCATCTGTGATGATAAATTCATGAATAAATTCATATAATTAGTTTTATAATGCCTATATCACATTTTATTTTTTTGCAATTTTGAATACAAGCTGATTGAAGGCAGGATCAAATTAACAACATCCAAAAAGCTTTTTCCAAAATCAAATATTTTTGCTGCTAGGAGGTACTTGGCGATCACATAATGTGATTCAACATTCTCACTTTAGAGGTCAGGAAATTAACTAAGGCCCAGATTGACATCCATTCCTAATGGCAGAGCCAAGATTGGAGCCAACTCTTCTAAACACATCCAAGAGTGTTCTTCCTCATATTTTTTTTTAAAAAATTGGTGAGTGTTTTATGTGTTTTAAAAGAAAAAAACATAATTTCATAATGAAAAATGGGTACTTCAGGAGAAATACAGTCTCCGGCGGTGAACTTATGTGTACAGAAAGTATCAAGTTCAGAATAAGAGCAATTAACAACATTGAAATGTATCCTTCAGTTATTTAAATCAGATTTAGGTTCTTACATGATAAGATTCCACTGGATTTTCTAATCTTGTTATAACATCACCAAAGGGTATTTTATTTTCCGTCTTGCTTTCTACTTTTCTTCATTTAGTAATCCTTTAAGAGGAAAAAAAATCTTGCTAAAATTGAAGTGAATACATTTAATGTAGCATAATCAGCTTCTAAATCTACTTAACTGGAGCCCCATCATGCCTTTAGTACATTGAATGGATGGCCCAAATGGGAAGCTTATTATAATAAGGACTGGGTGAATTTCATGAGACCTAAACTTCACTTTCCTGAAATGTTTTTGAGCATCTGATTTTGTAGTCAAGTACAGCTCCATTTGCATACTTCTTTATATGCATTTGACCTAGACACCTGCATTATTTTTTTGGAGAATTATACTTTTATGCTGCTTTTGAACACTTCACTGCCACCCCACTATGACAAAGTGCATTTTGCTTGCTGGGGCTCTTTGAGGGGTGCACAGCGTGATTATTTTTAACATTTTACTTGTTTTCATTTAAGTTAAAACAAGTTGTTTATATTAAAAGGGTGTTTTATTTTTCATAGCTTTACTTTCTCATCCAATTTTTTAAAACTACATGCAGTTACGGAGACATGGGCATTTTCTGAAAATAGAAGGCAAATGATACCTATTGATATCATAATTGTTCATGTTCACATAAAGTGATCCCCATTTCTCATGTACTAATATTAGATCACAATTTTTTCTGTCTTCCTTGTGTTTGGGTTTCAGGTACAATTTCATATGGAAAAAGGGACTGTAGCAGAATGGGTCCAATGGGGGCTTCAGCAGAATGACTGAAAGTAAAATAAAATAGCGCCCCCCGCCCCTTAGTGATATCCAGTTAATTGGCTAATGTTCCGGGCTCTCAGTTCTGATGTATGTGTTTATCAGAAGATGCACTGCCTCTTGCCCTTGTATCTTGCAGTCATCCCTGGATTTCTATGTAGATCTCTGGGTCTGTCTATCGTCACTTTCTTCTTAGTCTTCTATTCTTGGGATGGAGGTCCTGTTCTGCTGTTTCTGAATTCCTCTCCTGGATCTTACCCCTGAACTCCAGTTCAAGATCTGGCATCTCTCCCTCAACATCTGGCTTTTCCCCTCACTGGAGGACTTCCTGGAGCTAGACTTTCTGCCTACCAGCCTGGGTTTCTGAGATCCACTGCTCTGGCTTCTCCTCCACTTTCTATCCTTTCAGCAGGGACTACCTTCTCAGCAGTGCCTATCCCAGTGCTATGGAAGCTGTTATGTTCCAAAGGAAAGAGTTCAGGCTTGGGCGTTAGCTCTGGTTGCTCAACTGCAGGGTTGTTATGAGGAATGAATAGAAGAACTATTTAAAACCCAAAACATCAAAGTGCTTAGCACAATCCGTAGCACAGAGCAAGCACTCAAGTCACATTAGTTTCTTTTTGTTCCAAAGGGCAGCTCCCAGTCCCATTCTGAGCCTCTCGGAGCTGGTCTCATCTTTTGGTAATTACCCAGACCATAGCCAATGTATAACACTGTAAAAATAAGTATAACAACAATGATAAGGATGGCTGCTGTTTATTGAGCTTTTATTATTTTCCAGGGATTTCTAAGCATTAACTCATTCCAACACTAAAACAGCCTTTTAGAGAAATGTATCAACACCTTTGAATAAATGAGGAAATTGAAGCTCAGAGAAGTTAAGTAACTCATCCAAAGTCACACAGTTGCTAAGTAATGGAGCTGGGATTCCAGGCCATGTGTCATGATTCTGCTGTTTATGCTTTCAGCTGGAGGTGCCTCCTAAGATACAACATCAAGTGTTGATCAGCAATTTTGTCTCTGTGGAAGTGCTCTGGCCTCACATTGGGAGCTTCTGTGAAAAGTCTTAAGCTCTGGTGTTTCAAAATGTTATTTGGGAATAATGACATTTATTACTCTCAATATGATATCATAAAGATTAATTAGTGGATGTTGGTAACGCGTTTTGGAGAGGAGTGATTTAGACATAATCACAAGTCTTAGCTCTCATTGATCTCTAGCATCTTTTTATTTAGTATCGACCTGATATTATTGACCAGCTGGATGGCCATTAATCAGGCTGGCTCAGGTTTTACCATTTCCAAATACATTTCTGCAAATTGGTGGTAGTAGTTATTTTTGTCACAAGGCACCCACACTTCCAACTGTCATTTATACTGAAAATTTGAAAGGCTAAATTAATTCAACCTTCAATGACACTTGTTTCATACTTTTATTATAGCCATTAATATACAGTATAATAATTTATTGTGTATTTGTCATCCTAGGTTTCTTCCTTTGAACTCTTTAGAGCAACAATTATAATTTCTTAGTTATCCCTGAAAGAAATGACTCCAGTAACATCTACCTGGGCTAACCATTAGTTGAATGTAAGAGATTGTGTAAAAGAGTTTGGTGTACTCTAGGTGGACTTTGTTGTTGTTTGGTTTGGGGGATGCTACTTAAAGACCATTATAAGCAATCTTGTAGTTTTTAAGGGGTTAAATCACTCAATTTCTTTTCTCTTTTTACCTGCTATATACTTTCCTAGTTTAATAGCCATAATGGTTTTTCTTGCAATTACCTCAAATTTCAACATCTCTGCTTTTAGGTTAGCCCTACATAGCCACAGCATGAGAGAAGGATTTTGAAACAGTTGTTCTTTCTTTCTAGGAAGGAAGAAGTGTTGCTAAGAATCAAGTACACATTATGTGCAGATTAGTGCTAGTCATCTTCATAATTTTACAGAGCAATTATTTGGGAAGTTCATATTGCCCCAGATTTGCAGGCGGGGACACAGAGGTTCACAAAGATTACGTACCTTGCTTATGACACATAGCTGGTAAATAGAAGATCCTGGATTTGAAACCAGGTTTTGAGTGGCTCCAACTCTTGTGGGTTTCAGTCACAGCATAACTCCAAGGTTGGTAATCAATCATCCCTTCCCCCTTTCTCATCAGTGAAAATGTTCCAGTAAACAAGTAATTGATGCTAACATTACTGGGATCATTTGAGTAACACTACTACTTAATTGCATTTCATTTTACAACTTTGTCATCCACCAAAATAGAGAGGGTGGAGGGTTGCTGTGTTGGTGCTGAGAGGGACTACTAATGGACAGCGGGGACGAAATGGAAGCTGATGCTGATTGGTTTAGCAGGGTAGGCACGTCTGCATGTTTAGGGGAAATGATAAGAAAGAAATGGGTCAATCCCAGAAAGAATCATAGAGGAGATGGGACTTAGCTCAAGTCTTAAAGAAAGAGACATGGGTTCTCCCTCTTGTACAGTGCACTGTTGAAGTGAAGTCCTGGGAACTAACTTGATAGCAAATAATAAAACGTTGGAGGAGCTGCATCCCTGAAGTGATGGGCAGAGACAAGGATGTGAGGATCTCCCTGTAAATATAATCACCACGTCTTGTACTTGGGAGCCTGTGGTCTTCTGAGAAAAACCTGCTCATTTTTCTCCTTCTGGTTTTCATCCCTTCATTGCCTTCCACCTCTGCTCACCTCACCATCCCTTCTTGCCTACAGTTGCCTGCAAGTGAAGTAGAATCACAGAATGTGCTATCTATAGAGTCCTGAGATCTGAGGAGCCCAGTCCACGATTCTTCAGGTGAGGGGACTGAGGGGTGTTGAGTTGCTAAAGATCATACATTCAGTGTTGGGGTCATTAATTCACCCTTCAATTTTTTCATGCATCATATATTTTTAAGTACCTATTTCATACCAAGAACTGCATTATATACAATGGATGAGGTGTTGAGCAAAACAGATTCAGTCTTGCCCTCCAGGAGTTTACACTCCAATGGAAAGAAAAAAGCCAAGACTTGAGTTGCTCTGCCAACTCAACTCCTCCACGTTGGTGATCAGCATTAACCAGGACTTGAGGTGATTCTCCTCTTGGTAGATGCTTCTGGCCTCACATGTCCACAGAGAAGCTCAAAGAGACTTTCCACTTTCTTAGTTAAGATTTATGGATTGAGAGGGAGAGAGAGAGAATATGTATATTATTTTTTTCACAGTGGGACAGACTCCAGGAGAGTATTTCTGCAGCAGCCTGAATCCTTCTGGTCCCCATTTGCCCTGCAGCACTCACTAGAGATGTGTTCAGCAGGTCAGCCAATCACTCTGCTGCCTGGTCCTGCACCTCCTGGGCCAGCCCAGAGCCCCGGCGCTGTTTCTCCTTGTCCCACTGCTGGTAACTATTTCTTTAGATCTGTAAATGTGGCTAATGAAACTATAGTTAGTCACCATTCCATTGGACCTGGGAACATTTCTGTCTCTTCTTCTTATGATCTCATATGACTAGTTCAACTTTATTGAAACTTATAGAATGTTTTTTTAATTACGTCTGTAATACTATGTAAAAACAGACATGAACCCATGACAAATTCTTCCCATACTCATAGAGGTATGTCTAAGACGTACGTGGAAAATTTCCCCGCCTTAGGCTTTAAAAGAGACATACATCTAATGATCCACCCTCAGTCACAAATTCTTGAGAGGTTCTAAGACCACAGTGTCCCCCTACCCCCTTAAAGGAGGAAGTCAAAATTGGGTAGAGGAAGAAAGTGTGAATGAAACTGGAGAACTCTTCGCTCCCTAGCTCCAAAATGACCCGCAAGAAGGTGGGAATGTCTTGGCATCTCTTTATGTCGCTATATAAGAAAATGCAAATATGAATGGTGATGATACATTTTTGAAGCTCCTGCAATTTTACATAAGCTTAAACTGGCCTAAGTGGTACCATCATGTCTTGGGCTCTAAAATGATAATCCAAACTGATGGTAGTCTTAAAATTATCTGGAATAAAGATTTACTTTAAACCACTGCCAAGTAGATTATAACATAAACATTACTTTCCTCTTTCTATTTTTCATGACTCGAACTGTTGCAAATGTACCCCATCCAGCTCTGTAATTGCCTAACAGATTGTTAAAGGGTGGTTTCAGACTGCTGCAGATGGTGCCACCTACAGCCAGCTCCTCAGTCCTTGTTTACTCTGCCAGTGGCCTTGGTCACAATTTTTTAATAGTTCATTCAGGAGAGAAGAGGGAACCATGGAGCCTTTCTGTTTACAGTTCACGCACATTCAACAGCCAATGTCATATTGCTATGGATACAGTGGTGCATGGGTGTGGGTAACTGCTGATTATACCAACCCCAATTTCAAACTGTTATTCAGGATATATTGTGAAGAGTGGAGATACCCTGTATATTGTCAAAAAAAACCTGTTAGAATGATCATAACAATATCTGTTTCTCAGATATTCAAGGTTGCAATAATTATTGATGTATGGCCTTGTTTAATACTATAGAAAAACCTGTTAAGATAATGCCAAAGCTGAATTCAATTGTAAGTTGTAAAAGTGTCTGTTATGTTTCTAGCTAGTGTAATCCCCATATAAGCTATGAACGAACTATCAGATCTTCCATCACTTTTTCTTTACCCTTTTATATGACATGTAAATCTCAAAAATTTCTTGGAGGGTCCATGGATACCCTGTTTGAAAGCCCTTTAAATAAAATCAAGAGTTATTCAAATACTCTTCATGATCATAATGATTGTAATTTTTCTCCTCTTCCTCCTCCCCCATCCTTCCTGAGATTAAGGAACATATTTTGAAAGAATCATAGGGAAACACTAGCAAAGAAATTATTCTTTGTAACCAAAAAATCATTTGATATCCTAGGAAAAATAAAACAGAAATGTCTGATTGTTTAGGTATTAAGTACGACTAAAGCATGGGTCTCTGTCAAATTGTAGGTTGTACTCTTTGCCTGTCTACACTAGCTACATAGTGGAAATTTTATACAATTGCTCAGATGATTTAAGCTTCTATCTGATTTTTTCCAGATAATTAGAGAAAATACATGGACAATATGATATAATTACTGGATAATTATGGATGCTTTGACGCATCTTTTCATCATGAGAACACTATCCTAGGTTACATTTCAACTATAAACTCTATTAGATGGTTCTAAAATCATTGAGAGAAAGTGAGAGGATGAAAATAAGAAAGGGAGGGAGAGGAGGGGAGGAGAGAAGGGAAGAGAAAGAGGTGGGGGGGAGAGAAAAGAAAGAGAGAGAGAGGGAGAGAGGCAGAGAGAGAGAGAGACAGACAGACACACACACACCCAGGAAAATCTTATAAGAACAATAGAAACAAATGCACTGCCATCTTTTTGTTTCCCTTTGAGATACCACCAAAGAAACTATAATGATTTGACTCAGAGTTTAATTGATGTTATTATCAGAAATATACTCCCTATGAAAGTTTTGTTCACGACAAAGAGAATACCTAGGAAACTCATTAACCACCTGGAATTTAGTCTCTCTTGGAACCAAACGGGGTAAAAAACAAAGAGGGATTTCATAAAAACAAAGAGCTAACTAGGGTTAAAATATTTTAGATGGAGATACTGACTATTATATTTAAGATTTAGTTAATTTGAAGTTAAATACTTAATTGCCTAGAACAGAAAATTGAATAAGTATCTAAAATTAATATTTAATATGTAATACATAGAATAAATATCTAAGAGAAAATATATTTATTAAATTCACTGATGTATTAAAATTATGATATCATACAAAGAAATCTCTATGATACTGAGAAATTTAGATTTCTTTTTAAACCACACTGTCCAAATTCTAAAGCAATTCTGGTGTTTGGGGCTGACAAATCATTAAAGTTTATCAGAGAAATAAATTTAGGCCAAAATTTTGTCCATCAAACAAAATGTCTGTGACATTTTAACATATGACCATGAAGCTGGCCAAGTTTGAATTTTTTTCCATATTTTTTTCTTGTCTTGGAAGAAGTTTCTAGAATCTTTGTCCAAGTTTGTTTTTTGAAAAATGATATTTATTTGGAAAAAAAGAAAATGAAAACTATTCTATATTTAAAGGATGTAAGTCAATCAATTCCAAATAATTTTTTAAGATTAAAAGAGAAAAGAGGAATGATAGGCTACACTCATCCCAAAACATTTTTTTATGTGGTATGTTTTATGTTTATACTATTTCTGCCAAAGGTAAAGTTAGAGAAATGACAATGACAACTGTAGGTCATGATAAGGGGAAGGTCAATTGCTTGTCTAGACACTGTCTTTGATAACAATAAGCATTTTCAGATAGCCAGGGAAAGCATATCCCTTTCAGAAAAGTAACAGGATAGGCGATGAGTTCTTACATTACCAATAATTGGCCCTAGAATTAAAAGTAGAAAAAAATTTCCCTTCCCTAACTGGCTTATGCATCAAACTAGATATCACCTGCTATTTCATAAATGAAATTCAGGGAAAGGAGAATAATTCTGGCTTTAATGAAGATGATGCATTGTTAGAAACTATATGAATATGTTTCATATTCATTATCATATAACATGTGAATTTTTATAATGACCTCTTTTACATTATAAGACTCTATATGGATTAACCAGTATTTATTCACACTCAGTTTTATTTCTTGGTCCTTAACATCTTCCTTTCATTCTTGGTTATTCTGATTTCTTATGGAATTTACTGTCATTTATTTGTTTCTATTTACTCTTTTACTATCAAGGATGTATATATGTATATATACATTAAAAAAAAAACTATTTCTCTCCCTTTCAGTTGCTCCTTATTGCAAAGGTGAACTTTACTGGTAGTGAGTAGAATTCAGCCTGCAACAGCATGCTGGAGCTGGCTGAATTTAAACTTCATCGGGTTACAATGCAAAAATATCATGACAAAAGAGTGTGTTTCATCTTGTCTTTTGATGAGCACAGCACAAAGTAGAAATGTTCCCTTTTAACACTGACTGCCAAATTTCTAAAGTGGCGCCCTAATTATACCCTTGCAACATGAAGCCTTGTCCATTTGCACCTCAGTGGAGATTCTGTAACACACTGGACAGAGTGGGTGCTGTCAAATGAACTAGAGAGTAGGTAAATGGCTCTTTTTCTTTTAATGTTTTTTTTCCCCAACATTTTATTATGAAAAAATTTTAAACATACAGAAAAGTTTGAAAGAATTTTTCAGTGAACACCTGAATACCACCCACCTAGATTCTACCATTACCATTTTACTACATTTTCTTTATCACATGTCTATCCCTCTATGTATTTCTCTATCTATACATCAATCCATCTTATTTTTGTGATGCGTTTCAAAGTGAATTGCAGTCCTCTTCCCCGAAATACTTCAGCTGCTATAATGGTTTAATGGCTTAATGCTATAATGGTGATGAAGAAAATGGATACATTTCTCCCAACCAACTTTGAAAGAGCAATTTTAGAGAGAGGAAAAAAGGTAGAGGAAGTTATTTTCCAGGAACAAAGATATGAAGAAAAATAAGTTTTGAGACAGCACGCAGTGTCATTTTATAGAATTTAAATCAAGATGCCTTTTTTGCCCTCAGTAGCAAGAAAGAATTGTTCATCATCAGATATATGCAACACTCTTTAGAATCAGCAGCACATTGGTATTAACTTGATACCAAGTGATGCTTAAAATATGAGAATTGCTAGTGGATTTTGTTTTTATACCACTAAGCAGTTATAGGACAATTTTGTTCATACATGCTGTTGAAACCAAATAGTATAGACAGGATGACCTGAGCTTAGAATGAGATAAAAGTCATCTTCTCATTAGACCATTGGTTTGCTAAAATGAGGAGCATTAAACATGTAACAAAGTTACTGAGAGATTGACTCATCTCTGTATATTACTATGCTGCTCTTAAGCTGTGTAATGACTTAAGCTTACTTGGTAGGAGATGGTTATGAAAGTTATCAAGGAAGGTTGGAATGTGGAAAGGAGTGAAAGAAGGAGTTCTGAACAGGAGATGCTAGAATAACACATGTAACAGGAATCCTTAAATTGAAAACAAAAACAAATTATATGGAGCTGTCCTCAATCTGCCATATACATGGAATGGGAGATGATTTAACTTTAGGATGCTTATGTTTCAGTGATGGAGGAATTGCTACCACAGGGCAGGACAGTGCATAATGTAAAATGATTGTAATGTGCCACCTCTGTAGCAAAGTGAAGTAGACACACTCCTATTACCTGGAGGTGGAGGATGATTGCAGCAACCATGGACACATCAGAGAGGTTGATCCAAAGGTGAGTTAAAGGAGGAAGACTCAAAATTCCACCAAGGTAAGACAAAAAGCAAGAAGATTTCAGAAGGTAATAAAGAAGGGAAAATTGATTGTGATAGTTGAAGGTAGGCAGGGAAAAAAGACTGCTGAGAGAGGAGATAGAAAGGGTGAGAGATATGCACCCTTTTACCATGAAACACCGTGCGATTTGGTCTGCATTATTGTAGATCCCGCTCCTTTCTTTTGCCCAGAAATTTCCACATGTACCTATTTATTGTTGAAGAGATCAGATCTCATATCCTCCAGTCAATGTTCCTTAGTTCTTCCATCCATATAAATCTTGCTGCGTCTAGTGATAAACTACATCCCACCACATCCCAGCAGGGGAAGCTCACACAGAGGGCCACCTGGAGAGAAGAGAAAGGGCAGTGCTAATCTATTATGGACAATTTTGGTTAAACAGAGAAACATCACAAAAGGAGAGGTCAAGAGGAGTGTCACTCTTCTAATTCTATAGAAGGACTGATTCACCTAAGTTCACAAAGCAAATTAATTGAAATATATATATTATATATGTAATATTCCTTTTTATGGGCAAACTATATTATATATAATATGCTTTTATTTTCCAGGCTAATCCAAAGACTTGATTTGTAATTACTGTAGATGTCCTTGGTTAACCAACATTTTCATTAAAAAAAATCACAAGATTTCAAAATCTCCATAAATTCTAGTACCATACCTTTACTTTCCCCATATTGTTTCAGTTTCAAACATTCTACAGTCCTCCTGATGACAAACCACGGCAGAGGAGAAGCCTGCCCACTCAGCACACTCAAGATGTTGTAAGATGTTGATGGCAATTTGCAGAGAGTGATACTAGACAAATACATTCAGTCCCTTCTGCCCTCTCTCTTTCTCTTTTAAATATAGTAGTACACATATAACTTTTTAATAGAGACAATTTAGAGAATTAAGGAATTAGTTAATTTTGGTAAGTTTCCTCAAAATTTCTGGAGAGGGAAAAGACTGTCACTTGGGAATTTCTGGAAGTTTCCTCAGGATCCCTAACATAATAAGTTCTGTTTTACCACCTAAGGACCGCCGCCTCCTCCTCAACTGTTTTGTGTTCCTCTTTTTCTACTCTCCCCACCATATGTTAACTCCTTGCTTATCAAATATTTTCTACCTTTTATTAAGAAAAGTTTTTAATTTTATTACATGAGAATGCACTTCTTCTCCTTTGTTTTTTTTCCCAAAACAAAATTCAAACAAAAGTCCCAAAACAAAAGTATAAGGTAATCTACTTTATAGTCACCTTTGCTGGAACCCATCTATTGTCTACTTGATATTGGAAGAAATCTGAATCTTAGCAAAAGAATAGTTTAAAATAGGTACAATCAATACATAGTAAATGTAGCCCCAGAGATTTTGAGAACAAAAAACTTTCCTACATTATGCATGCTAAAAGACAAAAAAAAAAAAAATTCCTTTGAATACCCAGAGAAAGGGATTAATGAGATAAATTAGATTCAGAAGTTTTCTATTGGGTCTTTGCCAGAAGAGGGTCACCCATATAAATGTATCTTTATTTTCCAATCATAAATGGGATTTTCATATTTATATTAACAAAGGTCACAGCATTGTGTAAAAGGTAAAGACACCATAAGGTAAATTATAGGATACATTTTAAGAAATGCTAAATGATTAGTAAACACATATTTTTTTCCTTTGCTCTGTGTTTTTCATAGTTTTTACATAATTTATTCATTCATCCATCCTTCCATTCATCTGTCCATCTGTCCATTCATCCATACATTTGCCTAATATATAACAAATCTGAGGCAGATGCTAATATTATAAAGAGGAATGAGACATCCCCTGCCCTGATTCCATAGTGTAATAAAATTCCCTATCTCTCAACTTAGGGTTCATTCACAGGGCTCATATAGGGAGGTCCCCAAAGCCAGAGAACAACATGGCTCTTCTTTCTGGGGCTTCAATCTCTCTCTAAGGCTAAGCTTATCAGGAAAATTGACTTATAGGTCATTTACATATTTTATATATAAAACAAATATAGATATTTTTATGAAATGGAGACAAATTTTGTGTAGATTTAAAAACGTTTGTATCAAGAAAGAACCTGACATGTTATGATTCTGGAGAAGGAATGGCAGTTTGGGTCAAACTCCCAGAAGGAAACAGAAGGTACAGGTGCAGTGAAGAAGATTGTGGGGAATGATCCTCTCTGGGCAGGTGAAGGCAGCCTGGGAAGGGCCACAAATGCTATGCTGATGAATTTGAACTTTATCCCTAAGGCTCCAGGAAGTCACTACTACGTAGTGAAACTCCTAGAAGAGTTTCGTTCTTCTGGTAAGCTGATATCAGGCATTGTCTGAAGCTTGCTAAGGCAGCAGAATAAACTAAATATTGTACTATAGTCTGTGAGTCAGAAAACCTCCCTTCTGTTTCCACTAACCACTAACCATGTGAGTGCACTTGTGCAAACACCTTGGCCTGCATAAGACTCAGTCCTCTATCTACCACAGTGGGAGAAACCACCTGCCCTCTGTCCCCACAGAGTCATTTTGTGTCCCAGGGGGCATGTGCCCATGAAAACCCTGGGTAAATAGCGATGCACTGAACAATACATGGAATGCTTATTAAAATGAGTCACCTCGACTGTGGAGTAAAATCACTCAATAAATATTTTCGTTAACTTTTTATAAGTGAGTTTGCAACTCCTGCTTTTTTTTTTTAAAAAAAAAACTCTCATAGCAGCCCTTAGTCAGAGGATTAAGGGTTCATGTCCCTTCAAGGTTGTTATTTTTCTCTGCTTTTACAGCATCTAAGCACAGTCTCCGGTGCAATAATTCATTTGGAGCTCAATGAACATCTTTTGCATTACTCCGTTCCTATAGCTAGGTGCTCCACAACTAGCCCTGCTCATTTCCTACCCAAACAAGTACAACACCTTCTCTCCCTTTTTCTTGTTTCTCCATGTCCAAAATGATACTTTGATCCTTAGCCCACTCTTTGGACTTGAGACTATTTAGATGTCTAGATTTTTCTACAAAGCCATTTTTGGGGGGGTGGTTCCTGGCCACTGTTCTCTTAGTATGGTTTCACCCCATCCCCTGATCTCATAGCAGGTAAATTCAACTCAAGTTTCTTTCCTTTTATCATTATTTGTTCATTCATTTATTCAGACACCAAGCATTAAACGTGTTCTTACATTGTAGAGCACTAGACTCTGGGAAAATAATGGGAAATTAAAACTTTTTTTCCCTGACTTGAAGGAGCTCCTGAAGGGGTGGAATAAATAAACCTGTAGGATATTATGTGTAAAATGAAGCAGGAGGACTGGAATAAAGATATGAACAAAGAGTTTTAGAAATTCCAAGCAGGCACTGAGTGACTCTGCTTGGAAGTATCTAGTCTGGCTTCACAACAGAGGAGGCATTAAAGAATCTTAAAGAATAAAACTTGCTTGTTTATTTATTCATCTAGTTATTTGTACTCCATTCCCAAAACAATTTCATATGGATCTCAAAATTACAGGCAATCCTTAAAACAGTTAGTGAGGAAATCAGGATATTGAAAAAATAGAAGAAGAAAATAAAATGAAAGCATGTGAGATTAGTCCACAAAAAGAGTAAAGTCCTTGCACTTAGGGTCATAGATTTGGCTCTGAGATAAATCAGAGAAGAGACATCTTGTGAAATGAATCAGAGTGTGATTAAGACAAACACAAACCAGCTCTCGGGAGACCTCATCAATCGCTGGTACTGGGAGACATTCCCTTGGTGCCCACATGAAGGGAATCCTTGCAAAACATGACAAAGAAGACTTTTGAACATCATTGCTACAGTCAACAGAATAGCAAGCTTCATGGGTTTGATCTCACAACATTTCTTAATGGGGGCCTATGGCATAATATCCATGCCAAGTTCAGTAAAAGCAATTCCATGTGGTCAAGTATACAACTGAGAACAATAACTGCAATTTTTCCAGGTGGGGTTGGCATGTGGAGCTGAAGAAACAAGACGAACAATAGCAGAAAATTGTGAAAGTGCCTGGAGTGGCCATGGAACTATGCAGAGATTGGCATGGCCATAACACAGGGTGTGTCTGGAAGCTTCACTTTCCATTAGGATGAAATCCAAACGCCTTAGCACAGCAGACAAGGACTTTGATGAGCTGGTTGCCTGCCTGCATTTCCAGACAAGCATTGCCATGCCTCATCTCCACCCTTGAACCATAAGAGTCAATCATTCTGAGCTTTTGTTATTTTCCACTTCCTAGATATCCCAATGCTCTTTTTTGTCTACATACCGTTGTTCAGGTGATTCCCTCAGCCTGGAAGGCTATAACCCACCACACACCAATCTCTATCTACCAAGTCTCTTTCTCTTCCTTTTTCAAAGCTCAGCATCTCTCATCAACTCTGCAAAAAACCGCCCAGGCTGAGCCCATCACTCCTCCTCTGGACTCCATGATGCCTTTTGTCTCCCTCCTTCATGCCCCTCATTAGCTTTGTAATTCTATTTGGATATCTTTGCTGGTCAGCAATAAAATGACAAAATTCTCTCTTGTTCATTTTTATTTCTCCACCACCTGGCAGAGCGCCCTACCTAAATAGGCACTCAATCAATATTTATTGAAGGAAAGAAGGAAGGTGACTGGGGTGATAGGCAGGAGATGATACTGGAGTAATTGGCTGGGAAAATTTCAAAAGACCTCACATCCATGCTAAGGATTGTGGACTTTATTTTATAAGAACTGGAGAACCACTGAAGGTATTCACATGAAGGAGTTAATGTGGCAAGTCCTTCACGTATGCAGCAACATTTAGGAAGGATAACCAGCAGCATTGTGTGGGTAGATCTGCGGGGACAGCCAGACCAGCTGATGCTTATTGCACTTGTCCTGGAAGTGAATTAATATAACTCAGAGCTGAGACAGGGCAATGAGTATGAGGAAACAATGGAGGTTAAATCGTCAAGACTGTGGCCAGTTTTTTTTTCTTTCTGAAACTGCTTTAAAGACACTGCTTGACATATACTTCATCAGTTCACCAAGTTCTTTCCTGGTCATTGGTTATTATTTTTAAATTGGGATATAATATACATAAAGAGCATCAATATTAAGTACACAATTCCAGAAATTTTATATACTTTATATATTTTATAATTTTATATATTTATGTAACTATCACTCTGATCCAGAAATGGCACATTTCTAACATATCAGAGGGCTGGCTGTTCATGTCCTCTCATATCACTCCCCAAAGGTAGCTGCTATTTTGATTTTTATCACCACTGATTAATTTTGTCTGTTAGTTAACTTTATTTAAATGGAATTTACAGTGTTTACTCCTTTGTGTCTACCCTCTATATTGCTACATGTGATTATAGATGATTCTTTTTAATTGATGCTTAGTATTCCATTTTATGAATACATCAAAATTTTTAATCCAACCTGTTGATGGATATTTGGGCTATTTCCAGTTTGGGGCTGTTATGAATGAAGTTTCATCATTTTGATACCTTAAATTGTTCCATGAGACCTACTTTGACTCTAAAATGTAGTTATATTGCAAAAAGTCTGGGACTTGGAGTCTAGCCCTGGCTATGACAGTAATTAAGCTTTATAATGTTGGCAATTTATTTCACAACTCTGTCTCAGTTTTATTTTCTGTAGTCTTGGGGTAACTCTGAACTCAGTCAACCTTGAAAACCAAGTTGGGCCAGACCTAGTAAGTGGGATGGATATCTGCACAGATAACAGGAGGTGAATCTGATTCATTCACTGCTGTGGCTGTAGAGCCTGGTAGGCATTAAAAGCCCCCAATTGTTGAATAAGCAAATGTAAGTGAATAATAGTTGACAATTTCACCCTTAATCTTCCCTGTCGAAACAATAAGCCTTTCTAGAAGACTTTTTAGTCAGATACCAAGCTATTATGGAACTCATGGGTAAGTAATTAAAATAATCATAGTATACCATCCTGTTTTAGAGGCTCCTACATTTCTTTTAGTTGAAATATGCATTGTGGACATTGCCCAGTTTTTACTGTTTTCTTGATCATTATTTCCTTAATGTGACATCCTGCAAATGGAAGAACTGTTGTTTGACCAGGTTTTGTGTCCTTTGAAGGACAACTCATGACTGACTCATGATTGAGAGCAGATGTCACTTCTCCTTACCTTTGCCCTTAAGGACCACTTTAATCTCCATTCTACCAAATGTATTTAGCTCTTCTTGTTCCCTGTAAATGCTAGTAATATTTACCTAATATGTAGATTGGTTTGATATTAGCCAATTTGTCATCATATCCTCTAGAAGTACACTGTTACTGTTATCTTTGCTTAGAAGATTCTGGGTAGGGACCCTATTATTTGTCATCTATTCAATGCCAAAACGACTATTGTCTGAGGGAAAAATGAAATCAGCCAGTTGACTATCTGATACCAAAACAACTGGTTTGACTCCTGTAAAAATATTGACAGTTTCTGTTTTGTTTGTTTGTTTTAGAGGGAAGCTCACTATGAAGGCAACTAATTTTTCCACATTATGTTAGATAAAGGGGGAATATGATGATGAACAATGAAAGTTTGTTATATTGGTTAAATCTGGATACCTTTTCCTATATCCCTTAATTTTGGGCTCTAATTTTGACTTCTAAGAAATAAAATTGAATGAATTGTGAGGCTAGAGAAGTCATTCAGCTCTCTCTACTGAACAACAGACTCTTCTCTCCAAATGCCAACTGGGCATCTACACTTGGATATACTGTAGGACATAAAAATTCAACTGCTCAAAAAGAAGTTCTTCTTTTTATTCTAAACTCATCCTATCTCTGTTAACTCCTTCTTGGTGACTGACAATAGTCAGTCGTGTAAACTAAAGAGCCCTCTCTGCTACACCCTCCCCAGGCACGTCACCATTTTGAATCCATCACTCAGTTCCATGGTCCTGACTCTCTTTTCTGCTCTCTTGTCTCTACTTCCTCTTCTACCGTCATAACTCAGGCCCTTAGTATTATTCTCCTGGATTATCTCCTTTTGCTTCCTTTATTTCCAACACCCACCCTCTCCTACTCTATCCACCCTTTTTCTCAAAGTAATTTTTTAAAAATTCACATTAAACAATGGCACTTCCTCTTTAAAATTGTTCAATGTCTTCCTGAAGCTTTCAGGGAGCATGTAATTCTCCTTTGTTTGCATATAAGACCTCACTGCATGAAGTAGCCCTAGCTTGGGGTTCCAGGTTCAGCCTAACCTCTTCATGACAGGTGTTTGTCGCTTCAGTAATACCAAACTTCCTCAAAGGCATCATGCAGTTGATCTTTGTGTGATTGTGTTTTATTTTCCCTTTTAATACTTATACAACTTATATATGAATGCATTCCATTATGCAAGGTCTGAGCATACTAAACTAAGGCAAAATATAATACGTAAAGTCCTACTTCTTTCTACTCCTTCTCACCAATGCCATGTTGTTTCAAATCTCTGCCTTTACACCTACTCTCCTCTTTCTCAACGAGACCATGCTTCCATATTTTCTAGAAAATTCCATCTCATTCTTCAATTCTCAGGTAGAACATTGGCTGTTCTGAGAAGCCTCCTCTAATCCTTTTCTCTAAAATAGAAACACCTCTTTGGGCTTGCATTTTAACCTGTGTAATCCTGATTAGTTGAATTTGCACTTATCCTGTAATTATTGATCTCCTTGCCCTTCTCCCCAGCTAGAGGGTAGGCTCCTTAAAAAAGGGAAAGTTGTCTTACTTGACTGTGTGCCATCAAATAATGCTCAGTAAATATTTGTTGAAAGAATGAATGAGCAAACTTTTTAACTTGTCATAGGGTCCGTTTGAAGTATGAGGCAGGAAGTAGCCACAGAGGAAAGGACTTCTGAGTAATGGGAGACAATCTTTTCTGCACTGGTAAGCTCAGAACATTCTCTTTCTAACACAAAGTCATAATGCTATAAAAACCTCTCCCACTGCAGAACAGAAGGCATTCACAGGGATTTAAAGAATGCCAGGCAACTGTGGCTCTTCTGTGTGGATTAATGAACTAACAATTTGGAAAAGAATTAGGAAAAATAGATTCTTTCATTATAGGTGTGATGACTTCTATGTAGCCCATATATCAAGGTTTAAACTCCAAGGCTTACATATGAAGAGTCTGAGGTATCTCTACAATGAATCACATTAAATACCAGATGCTATCAGTCTGGCTTGGACTGTCCTAGGACACTGAGGATCAGAGTCATCAGGAGATGAAAAGGAAAGAACATCCAGGGGCAGGTTGAAATGGCATCCTGAGAACTGTCTATGGGTTTTAACAACACCCTTAAATCACTGTGGAAACAGTGCGATCAGGACATGATCACTTCTGAATAGTCTTTGTAAACTGCTCTACTTATTTATGTTTAAGTTGACTTAGTTATATGTGTAGAATTTATTCCAGAGTGTGAAGTTATTCTTTTCAAATAATACTTTGGTTGTTCTCTTAAGGTCTTAAATTAATGAAATCCTATGGTATTATTGGAGTGGTACCTGAAGGAAATATGTACGAATCATATTGTCTTGCATTGCTGGTAACCTGATCAGGTAAAAGCAACCAAGTGGTCCCAGTATAGGCCTGTTCCATGCCTACACAGTATATGGTTAAAATTTTTAAATTACATTAATAAAATGCTCTCTATGTTACTAAATGACAACAATAAATGGTCTTTTATTTTCAAGATGTATTATTTTCCTAACTGAACTAAATAAGCTAATGGTATATAATATATTAGTGTATTATAATAGCATTAAAAAGAAAAAGAAAACAGAGTGCAGAAACAAAAAGTTCTGGGACAAAGTGACAACAATTGTATGGATTGTATTAAAACCGGGGCCAGGACTGGAGAAGCATCAATCAAGATTGGAGCACGGGGCTTCCCTGGTGGTGCAGTGGTTGAGAGTCTGCCTGCCGATGCAGGGGACACGGGTTCGTGCCCCAGTTCAGGAAGATCCCACATGCCACGGAGCGGCTAGGCCCGTGAGGCATGGCCGCTGAGCCTGCGTGTCCGGAGCCTGTGCTCCACAATGGGAGAAGCCACAACAGTGAGAGGCCCGCATACCAAAAAAAAAAAAAGATTGGAGCACGGTGACAATGATATTTTGTGAACAAGTTAGAACCACAAAAGTTTCCATAGAGTCCTAAATATAGAATAATGACTATTAAGGAAAGATAAATATCAAGAAATCAGTGAAAGTGAGAGAATTTAAAGAAGGAATTTGGGTCTTGCACCCATACAGTTGGTTTCTCTGAGGTTGTTAATTAAAAAAGAAAAAAAACAAGCGAATACACTGAAAAGTAAATAAAAGTTAATCAATTGCAATACAAATTTATTAAAAAGATGAAATTATTGACATGAAATACAGATAACATAGTTGATTAACCTATGTTAATGCAAAACCTTGTGAAAATGGAGGTCATTAAAACTGCCTTCGGTTTTCTGAGTGAAAGAAGTAGTCTCTGCTTACCTTCTCTATTTCCTTCCTTTTTAGGCTGAGCTTGGATTGCTACCACATTCCTTTGATTTCAGCAGGCCCAGGGAAATGGTTTTGCTCAGATTCATCAGGGACGCCCTCTCCTTATCACTTGGCCTCTCTGGGTTTTTTGACACAGCTGACCATTTTCAACTTGAAAATTTCTCTTCACTTGACTTATCTGAGGTCATTCCTTGGTGGTTTTCTTCATAGCTCTTCAACTAGGTATTTCCAGGCTCTCTTACTAACTTCTTTGCCTCAAAGTAACCCTTTTATATTTTTTTATGTCTCCTACAGTCCTTTTCACCTCTCTTCCACTGTCTCCAGCAAGTTGTCTGAGACTTAGCCACTGCCAAGAGTAACCATCGATTTTCCTGTTTTCTATTCTAGCATGCTCTTCTGCCTACATATCAGATTCTCTACATTGTCTTCCTTTTTTTTTTTTTTTTTTTTTTTTTGCGGTACGTGGGCCTCTTACTGTTGTGGCCTCTCCCGTTGCAGAGCACAGGCTCTGGACGCGCAGGCTCAGCAGCCGTGGCTCACGGGCCCAGCCACTCCGCAGCATGTGGGATCTTCCCGGACCGGGGCACGAACCCGCGTCCCCTGCATCGCCAGGCAGACTCTCAACTACTGCACCACCAGGGAAGCCCTACATTGTCTTCTTGAAATGAAATCATTTTCTCCAGCCGCAATCCTTCTCTTTCTCATTTATTTCCTATCAGAAATAGCTCCACGGTCCACACAGTTGATCAAGGAGGCCAACTCGTGGTCATCTTAGCTTCTTCCTTTTCTTTCACCTGCCAAACAAAAACAATCACCCAGTTCTGTCAGCACCACATTCTAAGGTTTTGTTTTAAGATAGGTCTCCTCCCCTTTATCTCCCCTGCTAATGTTTTAGCTCAGACTTGCATCCTCTCTCACCTGCACTAGTTTCTGCAGGTCAGTCAGAATCACCACCTCCTTTGCGGTTTTCTTGTCTTCTGTCCCTCCTCTATCCATTCATCCTCCATGTTTTGTCCAGAGTAATTTTACAGAAATGCAACTCGATCACGTCCCTCCCCAGATTTAAGAACTTAAATGGTTCCCAGTCACTTTGTGTGTTAAAATCCTAATCATTCAGCTGAGCAAAAATGAAAACAAAGAACAACCACCACCATTCACCTTTAATTTTCCCCATGCCCACCTTACTGCACAGGTGACTCCTTCCTCTCCCACCCCCACTGCCTCAGCATCTTCTTTGTCTTGTATTTCCCTCTCTGTCTTCTTGCTTTTCCACCCATTCTGTGGCTGGTGAGGTCTTCCTCTTCCTCTAAGATACAATTCAAGTGTTTTCCCCTTTAAGAAAACTTTCCTGTGGGTTACTCTTATCTTGGCTGTCTCATGATCTTGTGCACATGCTCCTACCATCACAGCACTTACAAGACAGATGGTATTGTGACCATCTGTTTACCCACCCATTTTTCCCATTAGGCAGAGATCTTAACATTTTTTTCAGATGTGACACATTTCACAGATGACATTCAATAGTGCAACACATTTCCACTGGTATTCCCAATGAGGTGGCTATAACTCCACCATTTTTTTTCTCCCAGTCAAGAAAGAATATTATAATAAGAGTGAAAGTGGCAGATGATACTGACCTTGGGTCTGTGTGTACACACATATATATGAATTTATTTATATTTCAAAAGACATTTAGAACTCTCATACTCGAGGTAGACTGTCCAGGTTTGAATCCTGTTTGTTTCATTTACTGCCCAAAGCCCAAAATGAATTATTTAACCCTTATAAGGCCCAGTTTCTTTCTCTGTAAAACAAGAATTATAATAGTAAAAAGGACTTTGGGGTAGATTTTAAAAAGCCCTAAATGACCTAATTTATGTAACTCTCTTAGTATGGTAGTGGGTACCTAAAGTGTTCCTAGTAAATCTTAGATATTTTTATTATTATTCTTACTACCATTTGATATGAATTGATTGATTTCTCCTCCAGTGGAACATAGTAACTCACTCTTATTTTCTTGCTACAGAATCTGACTTCACATGAGTACTTTTGTGAAGAGACAGAAATAGTTATCCTGAGACTTCTGTGAACTTCAGTTACCCATGAAATTGGAAAAATAATGCCCATAGCAATGGGCAAAATAGAAAAAATAACATCAAATACATATTGTTCATATACTAGGCACTCAAGTGTTCCTTCCTTTCCTCTAGCCAAACCTGCCATTCAGGTGTAAAGGAGAGGGCAGAACTCTTCAAATTTTCTGAGGCAGAACTGTGTATGGAGAATGATGATATCAGCTTTGTTCAGTTAAATAAAGAGAAAACCACTTCACCAGGAGAGGGTCCATCAGCTTGAACACTGAAGAGGAAGAAACAAGCCTGATGATTGGAAAGGAAATTCTTTAAGTGTGAATTGCTTCGAGTACAATATAAACCTTGTCAGTTATGGGATTCCAGCTGTTGTTTTATTGCCTTTAATTTCCCATTAGAGGTTCAATGTCTGGAAAAGGTATCCGGCCTCCAGGAGGGGAAGTTAAGGTCAGAACTGTTGTTCCTGTCTCTGCCAATGTTTTGAATAGTGTTTAAATGAAGCCATTCAAAAGATCCTCTTATAGCTAATTCTTATAAGGAGTGTTTGTGACTAAAATAAGCTCTTTTGATGCTCTCTTTCCCTCTCCTATCTCTCTTCCTCTACTATCCTCCTACCACCACCAGGAAAAGAGATGCTGGTATAATACAAAAGAGTCCTTATAATGTACATATATATAATGTACATATATACAATATAATGTATTCAGTACACTGAATGTAGCTGTTCCTTACCTGGGTGGGGAATGGCACGGAGTGTGTTGGCAGTGGAGGATGGGCTTGATCATCTGATCTTACCTCTTCTGCTCCATGAATTAAATGCCTTATGAGTGTGCTCTGCCAAAAAGGAGAATGTTCCAGTTGGGTGCACCCTAGTTCTACCACTTACCCAGCAGATTACTGTGTATCTTGCTTGTGGAATTCAGTTATGGATACTGTAACAGCAGAGTAAGATATTCCTTGATTGATCATTATGAAGACTACCGGTGTCTAGACTCATCCTAACTGTAGTCAGGAGGATAATGAAAACTAGCATCTAAGCTAAGCTAGATATTTTTGGACTCATAGTTAAATACCCTTAATTTATATCATCACACTAATTCTCAGAATACCAATGTGAGGTTTGTCATATTATTTCCATTTGTGATCAGGATTCAGAGATTCTGAGAAATGGAGAGCCTATAAACTTCAAGTAGAAGAGATAAAACTCGAACCCACATTTAATTAAATTTTTAAAATTCTGTGCTTTTGTCTTCATCTAACTTTTCCAAAAAGAGGAAGGTAGAATTTCTTATTTTTTTGAACCTAAGAATTTGCACTGCTGAGAAACTTGAGGCAGTAAGAGAAAAAGTTATGCCCTGTCACTTCTTACGGGGTTAGGTCTTCAAATCTGAATTTACCACTACTTAGTGTGTGTGTCCAGAGGCAGTCATCCCTGGAGCCTTGTAGGACTGAGCAAGGATTCCCTATTATTTGTACCTTCTAACAAAGACAGTGAGATTTCTATAGAAAAGACCAAGAAGACACTCTCTTCCTAATGTGCCTGATTTTCAAATCTTCCTGTGGGGTTTCTGGGGTCAGGTAATGAAATACAGGTACATTCATTCCTCTGACCACCAGATTGTGAAGGTTACAAACATTTGGTCAGAATATTCAGCACTTATAAATGCTAACCTTGTAATAACAACATTCTTATTATTCCAAACTCTGGAGTCAGGATTTCCTGGTCCTGAGTACTAATACAAGCCATATTTTTTCTGTTTAACCACAGACACAATGATCACCTTAAAAGGCCCAAGGGTTAAATCAATTGCAATAGAATGATAGAATGTATACATGAAAACATACAATAGCAGTTAATACCTGAAAGGTCAGCTGAATTCCATGAAAAATTTGTTTGAAGCTGTGGTTACAGAACAGTCACTTATCAGCTTCTGCTCATGGCCTATATTTAGAAGAAGCAATCAACAACTACTAGTTGGGGCATATTGTTTTCTATTAAGCAATATACAAATACGTTGATTCTGTATACACTGCTCACCCTGACTTCGTGTTACACATTTCAACTATTTCCAGTTAATGGATTGATTATTATGGTGTTTTGTTTTTAATCTTGCAATTTATACTAATAACATTCTCATTATAAACTCATTCCCCAGCTGGGCTTTTTTAAAAAATAATATACAAACAGTTACATTTTTGGCAATATTTTCTCCATACCATTACATAGCAGATATTAAAAGTCAAAATACTGCAGTTTTTCAGAGATTACTGTCATGTATGGCTCCCATAGCAGGGTCGAGGCAGATGGTGGTACAGAAGGGGTGGGAGAACTCGCTTCCCATGTTCTCAAAAAATAGAGCAAAGCAGGCATTATTCTGCCAAAGCCTTGTAATATTTGGCCCCAAATAAAGTTGGACCTTGTCCTTCTGTTTCTCCATCTTTCCCCCACCTTCTGTGTGGAGACCATGTCTGTCTCAGTCACAATGCTGTTATAAAACTCTGCCAATACAGGCATGTGTACACAGCCCAGATCGTCAAATCAAGGCATGGGAGGAACCAACATGGCGTTCTCTCTCTCCAAGCCAGAGCAGAAGTCAGCACCCCAACATTGTGACTTAAACATTTTTTCCCAAGATGGGTATTCTAAAATTCTCTTTATCAATAATCTTGGCTGATTGATGATCTCTCTGAAAATTTTCCCTTATGTCTAACCGAAGGTCATGTCTACATGGTAGGTAATTATTTAGTTATATAACATTTAATTGATTCATCCAAGTAGTTGGCTCTTGTGGGCTAACCATCCCAAGAGATGGAATTTTAAGGGCATGATAAAACTGTTATCAGCTTTAAGCACGGATTTGCTTAAAATAAAATCTTCCATCTTACTTATAGTCACTGATACATTCATACCTATAATCAAGGCATAACCTTTCATAGAAGCAAACTCATTGTGATCCTTACAATAGAAGTATGAATAGAAACTTTAATTTATAAATGTTTTAGTGACATTGTCCTTGCCACAGATATTAGCCTCTGTTTTGACTTTTGTTGACTGTATGATTTTGCTTCTTTTAAAGGACTCTAAAATATAACTTAAGGAAAAGTGATAGTTTGACATATTTCCACCAATTCTGTCATTTTAGAGAGCAAACTTGGGTAAGATGTGCAGGTTTTTATTCCTTTGAATCGAATTACAGAGTGATAGTGAAGTGAAAAAAAAAACATGTTTAACCCTTGCTTGGCAAAAATATTGAAGTAGTGAAAAGTGCCTGATCCCAGTGCTTTTCCTTACTGAGTCCCTTCCCTTCTACATTTTTTTCCCTCTGCCCTTCAGTGATGTCATGCTTATTATGTATTTCATCCCTATCAAAAATTCCTCTTAAGATGGTATCCACATCAAACTGGAGTTATACATTTTTCACTCAGCTTATTTTAAATCAAAGTCAATGTATCAGCTCTCTTGAGAGAACTGCATTTTGTTCCTTATCTATTAATACTAAGAGAGAAGCTTTGAAAATTGATATAGAATCAGCAAACGAAGAGCTGTAATGAACTTTTAAAATGTCTGGTACATTCTTAAAATCCATCCATTCATTTGTTTTCTCATTCTTTTTTTTTAATATTTTTGAATGTCTCTGTGCTCTGGGTGTTAGAGTAGGTGTTAGGAATCAATAAGATACAGTTCTTCCTGAAAGTGACTTACCATAACAATGTAGTAAAGGAAGAAGTAAAAGAAATAATGTATTTGAAGTGAATAATTATAGGTGCAATTGTATTGCCTTTACAGGGTGCAATGCAGATGAAAAAAAGAGAGAGGAATCTAGTATATCTGATGAAACAAGTCAGGCAAAGCTTCATGAAGGAAGTTCTATTTGAGCAGAGTGTTAAAAGAATTGTACACACCTGTCAGGAAAGCAGAGTGGATAAGAGCATTCAAGGCAAAAGTGTTGAGGGGATGGGGGAAAAAAGGATTTTAGACAGAGAAGAGACATGACCAGAATTGTTTTGTCACCAGCAAGGTGAAAATAGATTGGATATAACAGGATTGGGAGCACAGAACATCAATGTTATGTACTTGAAACATCCTACACAACAGAGGCTGAAGACAGTAACAATGGGAAAGCTATGGGAGATTTGAGTAGATATAATCAACTGGATTTGGTCCTCAGTTGAATGTGGAGAATGAAGAATGGGGAATGAAGAAGTAGATTGAGAGAAATTCCATGTTTCTGATGAGGATGGTTGGCATTTCATTGAGACAGGGAACAAAGTAGAGAGACAAAGTCTGTGGGAAAAGATGAGCTAAACTGAGGGCATGTTGAATTAGGGGTATGTGTGAGATATCCAGGGGAATTTCTTTGTAGACATTTGATTATATCTGGTGCTCAGGAGAAGGGCTGAAGCCAGAGGTACAAATGTGGGTCACCAGCACCAAAGGGTCAAGTTACTCCATCAGAGCAACTACCCAGCAAGCATTTGGAGAGTGAAAAGAGAAGAGTGCCAATGTTGGAGCACTGCTGAATGCAGGCATTTAAGGAGGGAGAATAGTTATCATTAGAGAAGACCAAGAAGAAATAGTCAGAGGTATGGAAGGAGAACTAAGGGTGGGGAAAGGGAGAGGAATTATGGAAGATAACAGAGAGAGACTGTAACTTTTGAAATTGTTAAATAAGAGTTGCAATGACACCAGGAAATACTTATGTGGAAAGAGAGAAAGGGAAGGTGGAGAGAGAGAGAGAAAGAGAGAGAAAAAAGAGAAGAAAGAGGAGGAGGAGGCGGGAGAAGAAACACAGCAAAAATGTTTTCTTCTTTATTGACTTTTTTCAGTGAAAAATCAGTCTGGATGCGTATGTTGAAGTGACAATGACAGGAAACGGCTGCATGAGCAAGGATAGAGAGACTGGACGGAACACATTCACATTTGGATTTGGAACCTGATGTGTGTGAAAGAGTGTCAGAAGATGAAATCAGCATCCAGGCCACGCTTCGGAGCTTGAACTTTATCTCAAAGGCAACATCAAAGCATTTTAAGCAGGGCAGAGATAATTTCAGTGTTGTGTTTTTGAAAGAATGTTCTGACAGCTGTGTGGAGGAAGGCTGGACACAAGCCAGCCTATGGAAGGAGATCAGTCAAATGGTTGGTGAAATCCTGACGAGGGAGGATGAGAACTTTCATGAGGGTATGTAAAGTGGGCACCAACCCCATGACTGCTCTCAGCCATTTTGTTATCTGCCTTTGAGAGAGTGTTGCTCTTCTGTGGATCCTGGTGTTCCCAAAATAGCCATCATTGTGAGCAACCAACCACTTGTCTAAGTTAGCTCAGAAGGTGGATACACTCTGTTGCAACTTTGTATGTTACCCTTGTCATTCAACAGGACAGTGTTTCTATTCTCCCCTTCCCCATGGCCACAGCTCCAGTCTTGAAGGAGGACTGTGGTTTCAGAGCCAGTAGTTTGCTCCCCAGCGGGTGCTTCTCACCTGAACCCTATGAATGGCACTCCCTGGAAGCCTGAAGCACACAGCCTCCAGACCATACAAGGAGGTTCTATCCTAACAGTGTCCTGCATTCTCCTTCTTCTGTCATCTTGTGTTCAAACTGTTGACCTATATTTTAAAACAGTGGTTCTCAACCAGAGCAGTGCTCTCCACATGAAGACATTTGAAAATTTGGTTTTCACAACCAGTAGTTTGCTACTGGAATTTATGGATAGAGTCCAGGGATACTGCTAAATATCTTACAATATCCCCTAAAACAAAGAATTATCAGACTCCAAATGTCAAAAGTGCTGAGGTTAAGAAATTCTGCTTTGGGTTTCCCTAGTGGTGCAGTGGTTGAGAGTCCACCTGCCGATGCAGGGGACACGGGTTCGTGCCCCAGTCTGGGAAGATCCCACATGCCGTGGAGTGGCTGGGCCCGTGAGCCATGGCCACTGAGCCTGTGTGTCCGGAGCCTGTGTTCTGCAACAGGAGAGACCACAACAGTGAGAGGTCCGTGTACCACAAAAAAAAAAAAAAAAGAAGAAGAAGAAGAAATTCTGCTTTAAGGTACTAGTGTATTCTTTTTCTTATGATAAGTTTTTTTTTTTAATTTCATCATTGTACTTTTTGGGTTATGTATTTCCAGGCTTTTATGTGTCTACTATAAAGTGAAATGGAGAATTGAATAAATTGTTTGTCTAGGTCAAACAAAAATTCTAAAAGAACTTTTACTCAATTATTAAGTAGTACACTACTTTTTTTAAATTTAAATTATTTTAAATTTATAGCCATACCTATAGCTGCCCAAATCTCCACTTATTTGCATCTTAGGCCATGAGTGAATAAACAGAAACTGAACCATGCAGGTAGGTTATTTTATCAGATTTTGGCTGAAAATATTTCCAAGTGCCATGTAAACTTTTCATCCATATATTCAAGCTCTGGGGTTCCATAGAGGAAAAATATTCTCTGTTGGAATAGGATCCAATAAGCAAGTGCCCTAACATTTATCTGTGTGCATTGAGATTTAAGGACACATGTATAGGACACTGACCGTATTGAAAAATAGCCATTATTCAACAACTTCTCTCTAGACTATTATCTTCATTTCCTTTTATTTGCTGAGGAAAGAGATTGTATGTTACAATCCTCTCTTCCAGAATATTTCGAGGAAAGAACAAATTCTGGCAGAATGCAATAGATCTATGCCTTTATAAGGTAGGAGACAATTCACATATCCCACAATTACTAAAAATGGACTAGGTTTTTATTTGAAAGATAACCTGTCTTCTTAGCAAAGCTTCACTTAATTTTTGCCTCATTCTGACTTACATTTTTTTGGAGTCATTATTTATGATGTTCAAAAACAAAATTCAAACAAAACACTGCTTTTGTCATCAACTAAAGCATATGTCAACAAGGCAGCTATTTAAGCATTCAACGATTCAAGTAAATTGTCAAAACAGGATGCTCTGAGAGAATTAGGTATTTTACACCAAAACAAACCAACTCCTTGGAATTAATATGGAGACCAACCAGTCCCATAGGAAATCTGAGAGGTATTCTGGGTTGGAGTCTGAGCCTGCTATGTTCTTCCTTTTGGTAGGATGCTGACCAGAACTCTTTTTTCTAAGTTGCTTCTGAATATACTTTAAATGTCATCTTGGAATTTCTAGAAGGGCAAACTGGCACCATATTTTTCCTTTTGACTTTGAGTAGAATTACCAATGAGAGGCACATTCTAGAAAGTACTAAAACTCAGTTCTTCTAGGTTTAAAATTTTTAAAAATAAAAATCCAATACGATTGTAGAGAAGGCAGTTGCTGTTGTTTGTTTTAGAATATGCTTTTAATCTTTATATGGTTATACGACTTCAAAATAAGGGGAGTCTGGCTGTTGAGATAGTAGTTTGTATTGTTAAGTACCCTCTTCTCTGAGTTACTGTAATCCTGCATATATCTGTCATTGCATTTATCACATTAAAATTGAATTATCTCTTTATGTGAATCTCTTCCCTATTAGACTGTAGGACCTAGAGCTAAGGACTGTATATTAACTCATATTTTAATTCCTAGTGTCTAGTGCAACTATAAAAAAGAATAAAGGAAGAGAGAGTCAAAGAGATGGAGATGGAACACCTAGTATCTGTTCCAGAAATAACACTCAGTGAAACATCTTTTGGAAAATGCTAACTTACACCTAGGGGTCTTCAATACACTACCTTTAAGAGGAAGATCACAGCTATTGGTGAGAAAAAATGGAAAAAAACATAGAAACATGAGAGGTGCGATTTTGGAATCTAAACTCTCAGAGTGAGTAGGATGGATTTGGGAAGAAGATAATATTCTTAGAGAATAGTGAAATGTGTTGAGCTCAAGTCCACAGCAAGGAGAAAAAAATAAGAATGTATAAAGATTTAGAGTAGACTTTCTAAGCTAAACCAGTGGCAAGATAACCAAGGCTACTGGTTTTTCACATTTTTACGTCTTCAGAGTCGTATGTGAAAGTAGACTTAACTACATTTTGTGTTGCCTAATCAATACCTTAAGTAAGGTATCTGCCCTCCCAACCACTACCTCTGTGCTGTCATCTCTTAAGGTTCCTGGCCACTCTTTTTCCACTCAGCCCCAGGAGTTCTTGCTGCCCTTCAAACATACCAAACACACCCTCACTTCAGGGTCCTGTGTCGTCTTTTCTTTATGTCTGGAAAACTATTCCCCAATGTCACTTCTGACTCTGCTCTCTCAAATGGCACCTGCTCAAGGATTTCTTCTATTTCTGAAATATCCTGCCACTACTCTTTCTATTTTTAGATTTAATTTCTATTTTATATTGGAGTATAGTTGATTTATGATATTGTGTTAGTTTCAGGTGTACAGCAAAGTGATTCAGTTGTACATATACATATATCCATTCTTTTTTTTCAGATTCTTTCCCCATAAAGGTAATTACAGAATATTGAGTAGAGTTCCCTGTGCTATATAGTATGTCTTTGTTGATTATGTTTTTTATACATAGTAGTGTGTATAAATTAATCCCAAGCTTCTAATTTATCCCTCCTCCCACCTTTCCCCTTTGTAACTATAAGTGTGTTTTCGAAGTCTGTGAGTCTGTTTCTGTTTTGTAAATAAGTTCATTTGTGCCATTTTTTAGATTCCACATATAAGTGATATCATATGATATTTGTCTTTCTCTGTCTGACTTACTTCACTTAATATATGATAATCTCTAGGTCCATCCATGTTGCTGCATATGGCATTATTTCATTCATTTTTATGGCCGAGTAATATTCCATTTATATATGTACCACATCTCCTTTATCCATTCCTCTGTCAGTGGACATTTTAGGTTGACTCTATGTCTTGGCTATTGTAAATAGGTAAGAATATGCAGTGGAGAAAAGAATTTCTTCAACAAGTGGTCCTGGGAAAACTGGACAGCTACATGTAAAGGAATGAAATTAGAACATTCTCTAACACCATACACAAAAATAAACTCAAAATGGTTTACAGACCTAAATGTAAGACTGGATACTATGAAACTCTTAAAGGAAAACATAGGAAGAACACTCTTTAACATAAATTCCAGCAATATCTTTTTGGATCCACCTCCTAGACTAATGAAACTAAAAGCAAAAATAAGCAAATGGGACCTAATTAAACTTAAACGCTTTTGCACAGCAAAGAAAACCATGAACAAATGAAAAGACAGCCCACAGAATGGGAGAACATATTTGTAAATGAAGCAACTGATGAAATACACAAACAGCTCATGCAGCTCAGTATCCAAAAAACAAACAACATAATCAAAAATGGGCAGAAGATCTAAATGGACATTTCTCCAAAGAATACATACAGATGGCCAAAAATCACATGAAAATTTGCTCACCATCGTTAATTATTAGAGAAATGCAAATCAAAACTACAATGAAGTATCAATGCACACCAGTCAGAATGGCCATCATCAAAAAGTCTACAAACAATAAATAGTGGAAAAAGTGTGAGAAAGGGGAACACTCATACATTGTTGGTGGGAATGTAAATTGGTACAACCACTATGGAGAACCACTATGGAGTTTCCTTCAAAAACTAAAAATAGAGCTACCATACAATACAGCAATATCATTCCTGGGCTTATATCCAGAGAAAATCATAGTTCAAAAAGATACATGCACCCCAATGTTCATTGCATCACCACTCTCTTAATCTTCTTTATTATCTGAACTTTCTTATGTATCTGTGTATTTTTTCCCCCCACTGGAGCATAAACTTAATAAGGTACTGGGTCAGATGTTAAGGATACAGTGATAAATAAAGTAGAGGTGGTCCTTGCCCTCATGGGGCTTTCAGACTCAGATGAACCTAGGTCTCTGTCCTCTGCTCCCTCAAGGAGAATCCTTAGCATCTTTGACAAAGGAAAAAAACCAAGAAGAATGTGGTAATACTAAATTTTCTACAAATTAGCCAAAGGTATGAGAAAATCCTGGTCATAGAACTTCTTCATGATGTTATTGCAAGTAAAATGCAATGATGTTCATACACCAGCTCTTAGTGAAAGGGAAAATGCTGTGAAATCACATATTATTATTAGTGTTTAACCAGTTCTTACTTTGCATTTAAGCTTATATTTCTGAGCTAAATTAATAAGAAAGGATCCATCTTTCAAATGAACAAATTGTCCCAGGCATAAATTTGGTGCATTCACAAACATATTAGCAATTTCGGGCTCACCAACTTTTAGAATTCTAATGCTGGAAGGGACCTCAGAGATCACCTAGCACAACCCCCTCATTTTTGTATTTATGCTACAGGACTAATTATTACAATCGACTGCAATGAACAGTGGTCAAGAGGCATTAGCAGACCCAGAGGAGTATTCTATGTACTTGGCCTCTAATGGGTGGTTACAACTCAATCTTGGCATAAGAGAAGGAATTTCTTTTTTCCTTGCTGTAAACAGATAACCTTAGCCTACTTAGTGTTTCTTTTCATGTGGAAGAGTGAAACAGGAAAGAGAGATTCTACATTAGAAATGGTTTGATTGAGCTTGTCTTTCTTTGTGGAAATAAATTTTATTTGGAGGAAAACAAATCTGGACTGAAAATTGTTCATTCCAATGAACTGAATCATTCTGATGTCAATATTATGATTTCAAAATTCAGTGAACTTCATGATCTAACTGAACATTCAAACAGAGTAGTGCAGTGACCACACCAGAGAAATGTGGATGTGTCCTTTTATTAAAATACATTTCAAGAACTGGAGTGCAGTCTTCCTTGATGAACAACTTTAAAAGTCAACTTGTAGAAATGAGTGTAGGCATTTGTTAGTGTTGCTAATGTCTTTAAGAAATCTTTCTGCTGTCCTCACAAATCCACTAAAATTTAAAAATAAAAACAACACTTTTTCATAAACTGCAAATGTAATTAAGGAGTCATTTTGTTTTTAAAATATTTTTTGAGGGGCTGTAGAGGTAAGGAAGAGGCACTATCCCACTTTCAAACCTTTTTATTCTTGATCAAAGTATCTTCATTAATTAAATTCAAGGTGATGGAAACCCTCTTTTGGCCAAAATTATTACACAAAATTTACAGGTTTGACCTACATTTTTAAATTATAATTGGTTTACAATTTTTTGAAATGTATTGGCAAGAGCAGGATTAATAAACTGAACATAAAAATAATAGCAAAATAATACTTTTTACTTGGATATAAACTATATTATGTTTTATAGTTAATATATATTTATATATACTATACACTTAAAACAACATTTAAAAAATCGTACTGTATTTAAATGGTGTTTAAATTCTATAATACATAATATCTGGTTTAGCTAACTCTTTTACATGGGTTCACTCATCACCTTGGGATGGTGGACATGGCCTAGACAATTTACCAAATGGATTTTCAGCCAAAGCTCCACAGTTAAAATTGAACAAGGATAACAGCACTGATGAATTGTACCAGCATATGACTAACAACTCGAAGCAATAAACTGCCTTAGATATAGATCTGTGTTTAGTAATGAAAATGTAATCTTAAAAGTGTAACACATGCTGGAGTTTCTATCTGCCAAGCCAAGTCACCATCAACAAACATGTTAATGCCTGACAGCATATTTCAGCACCTTAATGTCAGAAAATAAGGAAATGCCATATTTATTCAGAACTTGATAAATTCCACCTACTTAGGCATCTCCCAACTTGAGGGTTGAATGTAATTTTAAAATTCTGATTGCTCAATAACTAATATCTTTTAGAGATTGTGTATCTTATTCAAGAGGCAAGTAGTAATTTGTAGTAAAGGTAGATTTTAAAATGAAATGTTTCATGGTTTTTAATACACTGTGACTATTTTTAACAAGGGTATCTTATGACAGAATTATTCTTTTCTTTCTCACCCCCTGTGTAGTACCTTATCCTACTTGTCAAGACAGATGTTTCTTATCATCAAGATAACTTTATACATTTATTTTTACAATTTATTTTCAGTCATTCAATCCACAAATGCTTACTTTGTTCCTTTTCTAGTTCAGGCAACACTGTATTAGGTGCAAAGGATACAAAGCTGAATAAAACATAATTCCTCCCCACTAGGAGCACAAAGGGTAGCAGGGTGGTCATTCATGTAAATAGATACCCACAATACATTTTTATAAATAATGTAATCATGTTGTGAACAAAATAGTGGAAGCCCAGGTAACGGGGCAACTCAGGACAGAGAGAGAAAGTCCTGTAAAGAGAAGGAGACATTAACTTTAAATCTAGAGAAAAAAGGAAAATGTTCCAGAAAATAAAGAAATCCACTCTAGTTATAGAGAATAGTATGACAAAGGCCCAGAGTGGCTTGTGATGGGACATTTATGTCTAAGGAATGGTGAGAAGTTGAGTGGACCTGAACTGGAGGGGCCAGTTAGGAGTGATGCAGAGGGAAAATAGGCAGACGATATTTTAAAGAGCCTTATATAGGCTATGTCATGGAATCTGGATTTTATCCCAATAAAATAAAACATCACATGGTATTAAAATACTAATTTAAACTTATAAGAGTCTTTTTTGTTTTTACACCTGTCTGTTAAAATCAACAGTTTGGCTGGCTTCACTTACATTGACTATGTTCCCAAGAATTGCTTTAACACCAGAATTGTATGGCTCTGGAGAACATTCTGAGCACAAGACTATAGTGTAAAGGCACAAGTTTACTCTGAATGGCAGCAACAAAGAGACCCACACAAAGTCCTGGCTATTAGATTCCCCAAAGAGATCAATCTCTAGATCAAGTTTGGAGGCTCAGTTATGGAACTTCAGGACAAAGCCATTAGGCATATCTCTATGGCTAGGGCCATAGTTCTACACATGAGTAGATAGGTAGATGGCTGCATGTTGAAACTTAAGGCACATTAAAAGAAACAAATGTCCTAAGATATCTAACATCTACTATTGGATCCATTCAATTGGGCAAGGCATTGTCCACTGAAATCCCTATTAAAACACAAGCATCATGTCCAGGAATTATCCCCTGAGCATATTAACAGCAATAGTCTTGGCCCCCTAAAAGACACCAACTGTTCAATAACATCTTTATTTGAAGGGAATGGTAAATAAGTTTGAACCTGAGGTATTGTCTAACTTACACTGGCTAAAATAAGGGCATGGAGGAAAGTCAGAAGGAGACAGAACAAGAGATTTCACGGGACTAGGGAGAAGTATGGAAAGGCTTTGGCTTCTCCTGACATAATGAGACCTATATTTATTCTGGAGCTTTAGAAGCCTGTCTCACTAAAAGGCATGGAAATCGAAAGAAAAAAAAAAACTAAGAAAAACACTTGTGGCTAAATAAGTTATAGCTGTTTGCATAATCCCAGTGATAGATTTGAATTTATTCCTCTTCCAAGATTGAAAGGCTCCTCAACACTCTCTAGATTCTTATCATTTAGTTTGGGTGCCATCAGGTTTCTGGCATTGCCTTGGGTCTACTTGTCCCCCTGGAGTGGAAGCATCTTTCTTATATGAATCCAATATTATATCTCCCTGAATTTAGACCAACTTTGCAGTTGCGTCCTTCTCCACTGTTCTAGAGAATTCCAGTGTTCAAGGCAGAGTCTAACCAGTCAGTGGCATCCTTTATTATGTGCTGGTCATGTACCTGGCACCTGGCGCTAGCCAGCTTCAGGCTGAATATCCCTAGCACCCTATGATCCACTTTAGTGGGGACCTCTTCTCACCTTGACTCTTCTGTGCAGTGTTGTATGTCTGTAATTGCTTAAGATAGGGTCCTCTTCTTCTACATCAAAGTCCCATGTGTCCTTCTTTCCACCCAGTAAGCTACTGCCTCTTGCTCTAGTTGCATGTATAAAGGATTGAGGACTGAACTCACTGACAGATCAAGTGTTTGGTCCCAGTGACTCATTCCATTCATTTCCCTGCCATGTGTGTGAGGGGGCGTTGGGTGGGAGGGAGGTTCAGTAGCAGGGTTTAGAGCCCCATTATCACTTGGTGTATTAACATACATGACACATGCTAGAACAGTGGTTATTGTATATAGATGATATTTATTGAATGTTTACTGTGTGCCGAGGATGTGTCTGTGTTTTACATAATTTTTAAATTTGAGCTTTAAACATAGCACCACTCCACCCCTAGAACAAGTGAGAGGCCAGTTCTCCACATCTGCAGAGCATCACTCCCGGAGTTCCTTTGCTGGTTTCCTCAGTAGATATCATCTCTCTGTCTCTTTGGGCTCAAAGTAGAAACATTGTCCCTCCTTTAAACACACACATGCACAAGTTTTCAATTTCCTTCTGCACAGTGCTTCATCTAGGCTGAGGCTATTTCACCTCCCCTGCAGAAACGCCGTGTTGCTAACATTCTAAACATTCTAATGCTCACGAGTCAGTGAATCAAGCATAACTTATTTTCAAGTAAATTGGGAGTTTTAAAAGTGTATTCACAATACAACAAAAAAAGTACCTAAAATATTGTGACCCAGAGAATGAAGCTTTTGAGCAATGCCATAAATAAGAATTTTTCTTCAGCATCTCTCACTTAAAAGAGCAAAGTTGGAATATAAAGACAAATTTCTTAAGCCTCCTAGAAAGCCTATGATCTAAAGAAACTGAAAAGAAACATAGATCCAACCTGCACTTTAAAGATAACAAACCAGATATTGTTCCACACCCCCGCTTCCCCAAAAAACTACCCTGTAAGGGATTCTTCATTATTATTTTCATAATTTGTCATCACCCTATTTTCAGTTCTCCCAAGGAGAAGGAATTTCTGTCTGATAGAACAGAACATAAAAAAGCTATCTGGATAGAATTCTATGAAATTCCCATGATTTCATAATAAAACACTCATTTAAAAAAATCACTTCTTTAGAGCCAAGGTATGTTCTCCCAAAGCTCAACAAAGTCTCTTTCCTTTTTCACAGATAAGTGCCACATCTTCAACAGCTTGCCTTGATAAATTCAGAGTATTTCCTGAGTGACAGGACATCAAATTTGTAATACGTAATCTTGCCAAACTCGCGTTTTGGTTTGTCCTCAGAACGCAAATTATATTTTAGATCAATGTTGGCAAGCGCGTTACTACAGATCTCTGAAGAGTTTAAAAGATTATATAATATTACAAGTAAAATGGGCATATTTTTCTTGTGTATATATTTAACTGTTTAAACAAATTAACCACAGATTTAAGGCTTTTGAGCTTTACTAATTTCCTTTATTGAGAAGCAATTAAAACATTATTACCTTGATATTCTTTTATTTTTGAGGGATTTAAAAAAATCTCAAATACCATAAAATGTTCAGGTTTATAAATAATTAAGACTTCAAAGAGTTATTGCTGTATGACTCTGTCATTATTATAATAATATTTACCTGTATTACCTGAACAGTTTAAATTTAAGCTCCACCCTTCCACAAACTTGTCTTTTTTTTTTTTCCTGAACCATTTTGTTCAATTGAACAGATTGAATGCACACCGCATTCTTAGTGAGACCTTTAATCTGAGACCCCTTCATTCTTTCAGTGAATTTAATAATTGGAATGATGGCTGTACCCTCAAATTTACCTTTGTGGAAATAATATATTTGTTTAGCCTTTGCTACCCTAAGATTTTTCAGTTTTATCTTTTGCTGTTAAGGAATTTTAAAAAGTTGCTGCTTTAAATCCTAAACATTCTATAATTCATGGACACCCTCGATTTCCTTTCATATGACGGCAAATTTGCCAGCTTTTTTTTTGAGCTCATCCCTTTCTTGTAATACACCTTGCCAAATGTTACAAACAGCAAGCAGCACACACCAACAGTTTTCCAGTCTTTTCCCTTAGAGCTACAAATGTGTTAAATACATAATCTGCTGCCCAAGTTACTGCAATTTTGGAGACAATTTTACTAGTTTCCACTGCTGCATTACCTTGTCGTTGTCTTCTTGCTTTCAGTAACAGCTTCCTTGTCACTCACAGCTTGAACAGTTGCCACTGCCATATAATTCAGGGGTTTGTTTTCAAATACTTCACCTCACTTTTCCATTTTCGGTATTGGTCCAGGATGGCTGACTCATGCTGTGGTAAGAATCAATTCCCCCAAATATTAGTGGCTTAGAACAATAAATGTTTATTTCTCACTCATTCTACATGTCTATCTTGAAGTCACAGGAGACTATGCTCAAATATATTTCTCATCCAGAGACCTAAGCTATGGAGACTTCACCACCTACTGTATAACCAGTCCTCAGGGAAGAGGGAAAGGGATGTAGAATCAAGAACTGGCTTTTAAAGTCTCTGGCCCAGAAGTGGCCCCTATCATTCTGAAACATAATCCATTGTCCAAATAAAAACACATGGAGACGCTGAATTTCAGATGGTGCAGGGAAATGCAGAGTCCTTCCTAAGTACTCCATGAATCCTTGAGTACAATACTAACCTGCCCTGCATCTCTGAGCATTTGTGCATGTTGCTCCCTCTTCCTGGAATAGCCTTTCCCTTCTCTCCTCTCCCTTGTAAAGTCTTAATTCAAAACCCAGTTAACATGTCCCTATGCTGTGAAACATTCCTCAATATGTCACTGAAGAATAAGCCAAATTCTCCAGTGCTCTTACAGAAGTTTGCTCCAGCATTTGCAAAATTGCACTCTAATTATGCATTCACCAGATTCCCCCACTAAACTATGGACTCTTTGAGAATATGATTGGCATTTTATTTTCAGTTTTCAGCACCTATACAGGACCTGGCACATAGTAAGTGCTAAAGAAATTATTACAGAGAGAATCTGGTTTGAGAAATTGATTATAAAATATACAGTTGATTTTCTTCTTCAGGTTGAGATTTTAATTACACATTTTGACATAATAATTTTGAATGAAGGATTTGGTCTTGTAATTATTATTATTTGAAATGGTCTTTTCTTTCTTGCCTCTCCATTTGTCTTTTATTATCATAGTCCAGGCATTCAAAACAACATGCTTGGACAATTTCAACAACTTCTTAATTAATCTTCTTAGTTTTGCTCCTTCTCATCCATTTTAAAGCCAAGATAATCACTTCAAACAGTTATCATCATCAAACAGTTATCATTTTGACCATACCATGCCCAAGAATCCACAATATTTTTCTATAATTTGTCAGTTGTGACTCTTAAAATACTATCTAATGGAACCCATTTTCCATCTCATAACTTATTTCATGTTGTCTTCATCTGTTCCCTATTAAAGCCCCTTCTGCCCTCTAGTCTCAAATGACATCTCATTGATTTCGGGATAAAGCCAAGACAATTGCACATGTTTTGAGAAACCCTTATAACTGGGTCCTTTCTTTCTCTCAGGTCTCTTTATCCAACCCTCTACTTCCACACTCTACCAGAGCCATGTCTAACTTACCTAAATTCTTCAGGTTCATCATGTTCTCTCTCCTTTCTAGACCTTTGGTCACACAGCCTGAAATTCTCTTCCCCTTATTTTGAACAGGTTAAATTTTATTTATCTTTCTGGTATGTGTTTGATACTTCTGTTACTGAACCAAGCTTGGGTCCATTCACCTGATGCTCAGCAAAGCCAATCTGTTGATAACAGGTTGTGGTGTAGGAAAATACAGCATTTATCACAGGATGACAAGCAAGGAGAATGGGCAGCTCATACTCAAAAGACCTGAACTCCCTGATGGCTTTTAGGGAAGGGTTTTTTAAAGACAAAGTGAGGGAGAGGGTCATGGGGTACATGATCAGCTGGTGCACAATTTTCTGATTGGTGGGTGGTAAGTTAACCAGGTGAGGTCACAGGGGTCAGCATTATCCGTCTTTGGGTACCAGTTGGCCTGGGTGCTACATGCTCATAGTCATCATGCAGTTAGCTTCTTCCACCTGGCGGGGGTTTTAGCATCTGCAAAACTCAAGGATATGGCTAGTATCTACAGCCCTTCAGGAGGAACTAAAGGTCCTTGACTTTGTTGCTTTACTGCTTTCCTATGTTTCTGCATTTTTCACTTCTCTGAATACATTTGCTCTTTGGAACTCGGAGAAAGCCTAGGAGGCTAAAGTTTTTCTACAAACAAGAGGTAAGGGACATAGAGGAGAGTGAGGAGGTCTGTCCCTGGGAAAGACCTGCAGGGCCCTTCTCAGTTTCACTTCCATCAGAATGTGACCCTTTCTGACACTCTTTGGACTTGGCCATGGGTTCCCTTAACAGGTTCTTCTTTCACATTATAGTACTTGTGAGAGTTTAATATTCTCATCCATTTAATGGTCTAGGACTGAGGGATGGGCCATATCAAATGTCTACACTAATAACCATAATGATTAATATATATTAAGTACTTTTATGTCAGACATTTTGATAGGGATTTTATGTATTCTTACAGGGGCTGGTTTAGTAACTCACTAAATCCTTTTCCTCTACCTCCTGGGCCCTCATCTAGACTACATTTCCCAGGTTCCTGTGTAGTTAGGTGGGACCATTGGACCACATTCTAGTCAATGATAGGTGAATGGAAGTGATAAACATTACTGCAGGATCATGTGTTTGTCTCCCACACAAGATCATTTGTGCTCTTTTCTCTTCCCTTGAAGAGAAAAGCCTGAATAACCCTTTAAAAAGTTACCAGCCCAACCAGGTGGTAAAGGAGGAGGAGGGATAAATTGGGAGATTAGGATTAACATATACACACTACTATATATAAAATATAGCACTAATAAGGACCTACTGTATAGCACAGGGAACTCTACTCAATACTCTGTAGTGACCTATAAGAGAAAATAATCTAAAAAAGAGTGGATATATGTATATGTGTAACTGATTCACTTTGCTGTACAGTGGAAAGTAACACAATATTGTAAACCAACTATACTCCAATAAAAATTAAAAAGAAAGAAAGTTACCAGCCCAAACAGAATACCCACTGGACTTCGTAAGAATGAGAAATAACCTTTGACTATATTAAGCCATATAAGTTTTTGGTTAATTTTTTACAGCATCTATCATTCCTTAACTAATTCAAACACATTTTTATTAAATTCTATGCTGTAAATATTATCATTATTATTTTGTAGATTATTAAACTGACATTAGAAGAGGTTAAGTAGCTGGTATAAAGTATCAGTAACACAGTAAGTGATACAGCTTAGATTCAAACTGAGACAGGTTGACCTCTGACCCCAAATTTTAATCACCATAGTGCCCTTCTCTCTTCTACATGTTAAAACAACAACAAAAAGTCCAAACTGAACCATATTTTAAAGCTAAGGTAATTGGAAGAGTGAAAGAAAGAGATTAAGGGAATAAAATCATGCAGACCAGAATCAATGACATGTATTTATAATCATTTAGCCCATGATAATGATAGCATTTCAAATAAGCAGTGAAAGCTACATGTTCCATACTTTATGCTATGTACATTACAGATCTCTTAAAACATCAAAGATAAAAAAAAGTTAAATCATAATAAAATAGAGGAGGATGTTTATTTGATCTTATTTCTAACTCCTAACATAATAGCACTCAGTTAATATTTAATAAGTTGTGTTGAATTAATGTTACTTTAAGACTACTTATCATCTGATTCCAAGTCTCCATTTCATCCCTGTTTCCAAAAATATGCTTAGGGGCATATTTTGGGTATGTGTGGAGAGGGGAAACATCTCTAAAATATCTTTAATAGGAATAGAGTTTTCAGATTCTAGGAGATTTTATGTTAGAGGGGACATTTTAATTTAATTTAGAAGTATTAAACAGAGTCTTATTAAATAGTGTGAATAGGAAAAAAAATCTTTTGAGCCGCGGCCGCACCTCCCCGCACACGCCGGCCGACCGCGGGCGGGTCCCTCGCTGTCCCATCTCCGGGCGAGGGAGCGGGGACCGCGACTGCCGAAGGGACAGATCCGGGGGCCGCGCGTCCTAGGGAGAAGAGTTAAAATAATAAAAGGTGCAGTTGAATCTGAACGCGGGGAGGGCTGGAGGAAGGGGGATGGGTGTCGCTCTTCCCCTCCCCCTGCTCGGCTCTATCCCTTGGCCGCTGCCGACGGCGGAGGAGAGGCTTGGGGAGAGGAGCTGGGGCGTGATGCTCCACAAATCAGCCTCCCACTTCGGGCTTTGACGCGCGCGAGACCTCTGAGGCCGAAATTGCAGAGATGAGGGAGGGAGGGGGTGGGGGAGAGGCGAGTCCCGGGGAGGTAGGGAGCCCGCAAGAGGGAGGGGCGACGGGGGGTGGAGGGCGGGGCCTGTAGAACCAGCCCTTTTCCCAGTAGCTGCGACCCCCTGCAGCCAGCGTGACACGCATGTCTTTAAAAGGCTCCCAGCTCCGGGGAGTTCACTGACGTAAAGAGATTTTTTTTTTTTTTTTAAACCTGGGTAGATAACTGTGCTACTTCAGGTTATATAAAACCAGATATAGAGATCAGAAAATAGTCTTCTGACGCATCCAGGCTGCGTGCACACATACTGATTTACATTAAATTTCCATCTAGTAGGGGTGATAAGTGGAAGAAGTGTTCTGAAACCCACTTCGTATTGACATATTTCTTCACCAGCCAAAACTGGTTCTCAGGGAATTAAATACACACACAAACACACAACTACGACCAAAAAAAAAAAAAAAAAAAAAGTGGAAGAAGAAAACCGCTCGAAGTCTCTTCCAATAAAAAAATTTTACCCCGAACAGGGACTGCAGTAAACACTTCAGAACTCAAACCGTCATTCTTCAGTAATTGGTGGCTTTCTGAAATGTGGCAGCTTCTCGGTCTTGTCTAGATGGCCTCAATGATAAAACAGAGCAATTGCGCACAAGAAAGTTATACAGTAAATATCTTTCTGTAGCTTTTTGAAAAAAAAAAAAAAAAAAGAAAAAAAAAAAAAATCTTTGAAGAAAAATAATCAAAACTGGCATTTTACATTTCTAAGGACAGAGGTCAGTTCATAACTACTGTTTCATTGCCATGTTCACTTTATTTCTAGGATTTTTACTGTTAACATGATGAACTGAGGCATTTGATCAATATAATGAATCCATTAGCAAAGATAATGATTTTTTCTTTTTCTTTTTTTGATTTTGTCTTTATTTAGGCCCCAAATCCCTCAAAATCAAAACTTGGAAAAATTCACTTAAAGTTAACTAAGCAACAAAATTATATTTATCCATAAAGTATGAAACTATCGTTAAATTCCCCAATTCAGAAAATTTCTAGTGGCCATAGAATTTTGATGAGGAAAGTCCAGAGGTGTGAGTCAATATTTGTGTTTTTTAGACAAAGATTATACATTTTATCATATATCAATTTTCATTTCAAGTAAAGAGCTAGTCTGAGAATGCCTGAAATATTTCCATGACTTTTCTCAATCTATACCTAATTGTTTTAGCAGAGCATGGGTGACTAAGTATTTGCCACTCCTCCCATGGGCTGGTGGGGTTATGTCTCCACCCTCCTTGAATATGGGCGACCTGACTATACAGTAGAATGCAGCAGAAGTCATATCGTGTAACTTGGAGACCAGGCCTTAAGAAATCTGCAACTTCTTCTCTTGCTCTTCTTAGAATGTTGTTTCTTGAAAGTGACTCACCATGTAAGAAGTCTGTGGTGTCAGTCGCCAAAGGTATCCCTTTATGCCATGGGCCATCCCTTCCAATATTCATGTCTGTGTGGAGTTCCCTTTGCTAGAATCGGGACTGGCTCTGTAACTTGCTCTTGACCAATAGAAAGTGGCCAAAGCGATGCTCTATAACTGTCATAAAAAGCTTAACAACCTTTTGTCTGGGCCTCTTGGAACTCTCACTCTTGGGATTCTCCCTCTGAGAACCAAGCTCTCATGATGTGCGAAACTAACATCCCACAGATAGGCCACGTATACGCACTCCAGTTGACAATTACAGCTGAGCTGTGAGCACCAACTGCCAGTCACGGGCCTGAGCTTTTGGGCATCCAGCTCAGTCAAACCTTAGGATAACCACACCACATCTGATATTTGATGGCAACCTTACGAGAGACCCCTATGATGAGAAATAGTTATAAATTATGGTCTTGTTGCATAGCAGTGAAAAGCTAGAACAGAGTTCAACTACTGTGAGATCTTCATTCAGTGAAGAAGCCCATGTAGCCTCATAGAGAGAGAGAAGCCAGAAAGAGAAGCTAGCAAGGGAAGCCATGTGCAGAAACACAAAAAATAGACTTGCAAGTGAAACCTTTTTGGACTGGCCACTTGGCTTAGCCTCCAGCTGAAAGCAGATGCATGAATGCCCTTGGCTGCTACAATGGGAAGCAGAGGAACTGTCCCACTGAAGCCTGCCTGAGTTTCTGACACCCAGACTCATGAGAAAATAAATGACTGTTGCTCTAAACCACAATGTCTGGGGGTAATTTTAATGCACCATGAGATAACCATAAATAGTCTGTAATTAGACACATAATTAGGTCAGTATATTTGCAGCTAATTTTTTAAAAGCTGTGAGATTGGCATACACATACACACATATAGGAGAAATAAACAGCAGAAGTCTGAGTACTCTTTAGGATAAGTTTCTGCGTGCAATGGAAAGAAATTAGGTTATGTAAGTATTTATGGCTAAAGTGCTGGATAGGAGTGTTGATGGAAACGGGCAGAGGAAGACACTTGGCTTAAGTTCATGGGTGGAGGATGCGAGGGGGAGGCTATTTAAAAGGATGCAGGACTCGGGCTGCTCGAGTTGTCTAGCTATCTGTCCACAGCACATAGAGAGTGTGTTCGTGGACTGTTTCTCACTCCCACCTCCTTCCCTTTGACACATTGCTTTCTTCACTTCTGTATCTCACTATAAACCCAGCATATTCTTACTCCTCACTGCAGTGTTACAAGCATGGCCATTGATCAACAGCACTTGAGTAGTTAGGAGGAAACCAAAGAGTACAACCAATGCATGAATCTCCCTGTGACTGATCATTCTCTCTCTGGTTGCCTTTTTCCTCCAGCCCCTCCTCTAGCTAGACATCTCTAGACTAGACAACAGACTCACTAGGTGCTGCTAGGATCAGGGCATCTGCTCACCCACAGTCCCCTGCACTAGATCCATTTGCAGTTTATATGTTTAGCAGGAGGGAAACGAGTTGATGACATTAGTTACTCCCCCTAAATCATACACCTGTCACTTCTTTCCACATTATCCTCTTGATTCAAAACCCAGTACTTTCCAGAAAGCTCCAGCCTCAGGGTAGTTTATTTATAAACAACATATTCTTGGACCCCAAAATCCTGTTGGCAGTTCGATCTGAACAACTGTTAATAGAACAGTGTAATTGTGACAGATTACACAGCAGCAGACTCTGCCACTATGAAAGGTGACAACATGAGTGTCCCAGAGGTGCAGTCATATTTGCTGAGAATCTTACCCTCCCGGAACACTGAAACTGTCCCCTTTAGCCCAACCTTACAAGCGAGAGTGCTTTTGCAGCACGTTTGCTTGTCTCCATCCATGTTCGGGTCAGCTCTGCAAAGCATGCCCTGCGATTTTTCATTTCTTCCATTAAAGAAAAAAAAATCTAAAGTATGCAAATGCTTAGCCCAGAGGAAGAACTGGCACTTTCATCTTCCAGAAAGTAAAGGAAATGGTGGTGAGAACTGCTAGTCTGGATTTAATTCTAATCTACGAGGAAGGACATGTGGGGTGGGGGGGAACTGAATAATAGGAAACTTAGAAGAAAGAGGTGACTTCATCTTAAGAGTTGTTAATTATCAAATAATATTATGAGTATATCAGATTCAGACCCAGACGTTTATACAAGCAGATTTCAAAAGATTCTAAGAAAATGTATAAAATATATGTCTCAATTGGCTAGAGATTGTAAAGTAATGGGGAATGGACATTCTTAAAATAAGCAAACCAGGAACAAAGGAACAGAAAAGAACACGACCTTACTACAACTGCAAATATTTTCAATGATGGAGGAATCTGGAGGAATCTGGAGAGGAAGGTGATGTAAAAAGTATGATCAATGTGGCCGTATGAGAAACTTTTGACCTACTCAGATTTTAAGACACCACACACAAAAGTTGGAAGGAAGAATATGTGGCTTAAAACAAATTTATAAAAAATGAGTGACAACTCAGCAAGGATAGTGGCAAGGAAGTTAATGTTTTAGAGTAAATGAAGCCTTGTAGAAATGCTCATAACAATTAAAAAGCCTTTGGATGGATTTGGATAATGAAGACTAAGGAAGACCATTAGGAAGATCATTAACCAATGACAGAGAACAAAATAACAGAAGTAATAACAGATGCTTTGCATCAATAATTCCTACAAGTAAAAAAGAATCCAAATGTTAAGGACCTAACAAACTGTATTTAAATAAAATTGGTATCTGAATCAGATAAAAAGGCTCTGACAGCCAGAAACTGCTCCGTCCACTGAGCCCAGACAGAGTACCGCATGGGAAGAGAAACATGGCCAATCTGGGGAAAGGTGGAGAAGAAGAGGTTTAGGGCTTCACTACCAGAAGTGTCCTCTGCAGACCAGCAGCATGAGCAGCCCCTGGGATCGGATGGAAATACAGATTCACAGTCTCCATCTGTGTCCTACGGAATCTGCATTTTAACCAAATATCCTGTAACCCGCATACACATTAAGGTTTGAAAAGCTCTGCTCCCAAAAAATGTAGATGGGCAAATAATTTGATTTTCAACACATGTCGATTCTGTATACTAAAGCATTCTGAGTCTTGACACTAATCTCTGCAGAACTGAAAAAGGAATTATTCAAGAGATGGTTTATGCACATACTGAAGGGCTTCAGTAACCCCAAGGACTGGCAGAAGTCCGTGAAGAACAAGGCACACAAACTAAACCCGTTAAAAAGCTAAAAAGTTAAATTTAGGGCAAGATAGCAAGAAATGCCATGTACCTCTTCTTTTTTTTTTTTTTTTTTTTTTTTTTGTAAGCTGCAGCACGGCATAAGGGTTAAGAATAAAGGCTCTGATAGGAGTTTACTGGGTTCAGATCATAGTTTTGGCACTTACTGTGTGATTTAAGCAATCACTTAACTTCTCTGTGTCTGCTTCCTCACCTGTAAAATGGGGAAAATGATGGTGCCCATCTTATAGGTAACTGTGAGAATGAAATGAGTCAGCAAAAATAAAGCACTTCTAAATGCAATGTGGAAGCTGGTTTGGATCCTGGAACAGAAAGAGGATGTTGGTGAGAAAACTGGTGAATTCCAAATAAAGACTGTAGTCTAGTCAATAGCGATGTGCCGACATTATTTTCCTAGTTTTGTAAACTAACTGTTATATAAGATGTTAACATTAGAGGGAATCAGTGAAGGGTATATAAAACCCTTTGTACTATTTTTGCCACTTTTCTAAAAATCTAAAATTATTGCCAAATAAAGTATATTTTAAAAATCATAACATAGTGCTTTACACAAAATACTCAATAAACGTGAGCTCTTATAATTGTTTAAAAATTTTGTTTATTTATAGTCAGAATATAAAAATCTACAGAGTCAAATATGGGCATACAAATCCTGATCCAGCAATATATCTTGGGTGAAGATTTACAAGATATCATGTTTTGAGATAGCACAAAACTCACAAAACTGGGAGACAGCTAATTTATTTAAAGCTTGTATCCACCAGTTTCCTTAAGCAAAAGATGCTAACTCTAGTTTTGATGCAATTTACAAAATCAAAAGAGACATGGAATAATGGGCCTCAGAAAGGACGGGGTCAAGCAAACTCTGGGGATCTGCACAGCAAGAGAGAATGGGCAGTCTAATCAGTGTGCAGCTCAGTGATGTGTAACCTACAATAGTTTTCATCTTTGGGCCCTTTCAAGACTCATATTCCAAGGAGCAAGAACAACAAATTAGTCCAGCCTGGGCTATGTGGCTCCTCTGGAGTCCAACACGTGAGCAGAGAGGGGAGGAGGGCCCTGTAACCAGAAGGAAGGGCCATAAGCACAAAGCAGGCAAAAGGAATAGAAATCCAATGTAACCATAAACACAGTTTTGAAAAGATCTTAAACTAGAGAAGGATTCTGATGATGTAATTTCTGGCTTAAAGGTTAAGGGTGTTTTATAAATGGACAAAAATAAGCTAAGAGGCTCTAATTACCTGTAACCAGAGTGTGAACTGATTTGTCATTGAGCCACCCAAACACCAAAATATGAGGAGATTGGAGTGTCAAAACAGGGGGTAAAGGTCCTCCTGATCTCAGCACTAATTAGAAGGACTTTGCGTTCTAGTTTTGGTTCTTTATTTTAGTGGGATATTTCCAATCTGAGATAAATATGATAATGTCCTTGAAAGTTCTAGACCTGTGTCCAAAGTGGGATCTGTGCATTCCAAGGAGGCAGAATAATACTTTGGGGTCAAGGTAAAACCTTAGAGCTTCTATTAATATTCACATTTTAGGTAGAGCAAGAAATTCATTAAACATAAGTGATATTTATTCTACAGATTGCCACTGGTGTGCTCCCTGGGACCAGAAATTAGGTGGACACATACCGTGTACCATCCATGGTGTTAGAGCAAGGGTTCAACCCGGTGGCCATACTCTCATATCCTTTCAGTGGGTTGTAACGTACTTCAGTTTAAATAGGCTCAGGTAAATGGGTTTGGGAAGTAATGTGAGAAGACACTCTGAAAGAGGTGCCAGATCAAAAGTAGAACTTGAAATGGTAGACAAAGAAACCAAAGCAAAATGGAAGGCTGTGTACTTCAGTCCCCACCACAAACTCCTTATTAGCTATCTTAAAAGATAAAAGCAATCATGACCTAAATAAATCCGCAAGCAGCTGGCCAACAAGTTCAGAATTGTCAGAAGAATATCTGAATTATGGACTTATATCTATAACACTGAATGAGAAACTTTGCCCTAAATCAGTAGTTCTTAACGGGGAGCGACTTTGCTGCTAAGGGGACATTTGGAACATCTGGAGACATTTTAGATTGTCAAAACTGAAAGATGCCATTGGTGTCTAGTGGGTAGAGGCCAGGGATGCTGCTGCTAGCCCCCCTTACCATGTATAGGAGAGTCCCCTCCAGCAAAAAATTCTCTGACCCAGAATATCAATAGTTCCAAGATTGAGAAACTCTGAAATGAATGTGCATTAAGATATTAGCAAATAATAGTTACACCTATAAAATTTATAAAGTAACACATACGTTATATGTATACAAATAAAGTTACATATGTACATTATGTATGTATAAAGTAACATATATATGGCAATATATACTCCGAATATTTTTGTGATGGGGGTTGTGAATTAAAAAAAAGAGTTTTGGACACCATCAGAACAGCATATAATAGATGCTTGATAAAGGTTATTGTTTGCCTTTATTTAAAGACTAAAGTTTTTGAAACCATGCCACAGAAATTATTGAAAGATTTGTGATTGTGGAATTTGAAACAGAAGATGAAGGAATTTTGTTAGCTGCCTTGAAAAATCTAAGAGTATTTTGTAGAAGAAAGGTATGTCTTAGTGGTGTTTCTCCAGAGGGCAAAACTAAGATCACTGAAATCAAAGACCAAAAGGACTGTTTTGATACAATAGAAAGAAGATTTTTCTAACAATTTTAGTGGTTAGGCAATGAAATGAGCTGATATACTCAGGAAATTCGGATTTGGGATGGGACATTGGCCAAGATGAGCTACATGGGCCTCAGTTCATCAATTCTGAAATTAAATAAATGAATAGCTTTTCAAGCCATTTATGTTGTACTCCAATGGGCCACACTATGTGTTTAAAGGGGAGGTTGCAAACTCGTGGTTCTCAGAAGTGTGTTGTGTTTTCCAAAACATTTAAAAATCAATACTCAACATTTTAAAAGCAAGAGACTTCACATAAACAAACCAGGTATCAGGTTTCTTCTGCAATTTGGGAAGATATCACACCACATTCATGTTCCTACATGGCAACAATAAGCTGGGATTTTCCACTTTGCTCATTTCTATGACCTTACATTAGCCATAGAGAGCTGGAGTCTCAGAGCTGAGTTGTACTTAATAAAGTTGACTCCAGTGCAACAGAACTTGGCTGCAAATCCCTCTGCCATCATTTACTAGTGGTGCAAACTTGGGGAAATTCCTTAATATTCTCTTTGCTTTAATTTTTCCATCTCTGGTATGATAATAGCAATGATACCCACCTCATAAATGTGTATGAAGATGGATTGAATTCACTACATCCAAAGTCCTAGGAGGAGTTCCTGGCACATAGCAAGTGCTTTGTGAGTGTCTGTCATTGTTATTTGAGTTTGTGGCTCCTGGTAGAAAGGCAGCCTGCATTCCCTTCTTGTGCAATTCTCAGCAGTGTTTAAGTCAATACTGTTTCCTGGATCTGACATTACCATCTAATACCTTCATGTGTTAAGTGCTTGTGATTTATTCTTTTTTCATCCTCATAACAACCCTGCAAATTACGTATGATTATTATAGTTCCTATATCATAAATGTAGAAACTGAGGCATAGGAATGCTATCTAAATTGCTCAAGATAGGGCTTCCCTGGTGGCGCGGTGGTTGAGAGTCCACCTGCCGATGCAGGGGACACGGGTTTGTGCCCCGGTCCGGGAAGATCCCACATGCCGCGGAGCGGCTGAGCCCGTGAGCCATGGCCGCTGAGCCTGCGCGTCCAGAGCCTGTGCTCCGCAACGGGAGAGGCCACAAAAGTGAGAGGCCCGCGTACCGCAAAAAAAAAAATTGCTCAAGATCATGTCTCTTGAACCAAGCAATGTGGCTCCAGAGTCTATCATTGTAATCCGTATCCTCAACTAGTATACTCTGTGTGCCTTAAGCACAGACTTAACTTTGATCTTGAGGTGTGCCGTTCAGTATATTGATATGCAATTACCTAATAGAGACTCAAAATAGAGCTTCTTTGGGTGTTTCACTTCAAAATGGTTTATGCACTAGCTGAATTAGACTGAAAAATAACATTTTACTCTACCACTAGTTTTATATGTTTGAGTCCATTTTTCCTATGTAATAACGTTGTTTCTCTGAAAGGCCAATTTTTATCTATTCTATTATAAACACAGGTGATTCTTCAATAGAAATATAATACATGTGATGTGGGCCTACCAAATTATGCTTTCTGTTCAACAGAAATTAATTACAGATGGTGTATGGGTCATAGTAGGTTACAATACATCCAAGATTTCATATTATTTTAGATAGAGGACTCAAAGTAGCATCTTCATATTGCTTTGAGTTTTAAAATAAAATAAATGGGCATCCTGCTTGCCTTTGAAGATCATTTTGCTAATCTCAGATTGCCATCTGAAATTTTAATTACTGATTTAGAATGTACTTACACAAAGAACCTTGTCCAAGCTATCTGTTTCTGCCAAATTAAACTATTAAACTAAGTAACCTAATTAAAATCCTTTTAGCTTTTAATCAATATTTTATTTACATACATATTTCCCAGGACGGTTGATGAGTTTTCTGGACGTGATAGTTATTTCTCCCCCGTTTATCAAAGGTTGTGTTTAGAGAGGAAAGTCTCTCCTCCAAGGCCATGGAGGCAGGAGTAAGCAAGTGAGGATACATTTGGTGCAGCCCCTCCTCCCTCCAGCAGCCTTGGGTGCGCAGGGCAGCTGGAGGGTGCACCTGCAGTTTCAGGAAGAGGCCCAGGCTACTGCTATAGGAGACGAGGAGTGGTGTGATTGTCCTTTACAAGCCGATCCCTCCACCCTTCCCTCACAGAGACCTTGGCCACATACATGAGAGTGATTGCAGAAACTGGAGACCACAATGTGCTGTCCGAGCCAAAAAGTATGTTTCCCAATCCCTTATCCTTAATAGTCAAACAGTTTTATAAGACTTGTGAAAATCACATCTTTTTTGTTCCCCTGTCACCCTTCTCCATGCGTACTTTTGTTGGAAACAGAATGCCCTTTTCCCAGAGACAACCACTCCCAGAATTTTTTATAAATTTATGTATCAATATCTCTAAAAATATTATTAAAATATGCATTTTAAAATAAATTTATGTATCAATATCTCTAAAAATATTAGTAAAATATGCATTTTAAATAAATGTGTGTATCAATATCTCATCTTGATTTTTAAAATATTAGACATACCTATTAATTTCCTACTATAGAGGATAATGATTTAGTTCTCTTTAGTCCTCCTGCCGCTGCAGTGCCTACCCAGGTACACCAACACATTCTAACCACACCCCCCCTTCTCCCAATAGACTTACAACCAATTTTGTTTATATAAGTATTTAATGTTGACATTTTCATGAATTTATAAACACTATTCTCAATGAAATCATGTAGTACACCATGACGACTTTTCCTTTCTTGCAAAACTCTTTCTTTTCCTTGAAGATGACTGTCTTATTTCTTTGTTTACTTAGTTTTCTATGTGCCCATCTATTTTAGCTTCAAATTCTCCCCTAATTGATTAAATTTCCCTTAATACAATAAAACATATTGCACTCTAAAATTTGTATTTGTGGAGCCATCACTCCCAGAGCCTTCTGCCCTGCTCTGACCTCAGCTGGTTGGTCTTTCTTTGTGGCACACAACAACCATTCTGAGATCACGCTTCACCATCATGGGAGCTCTGCATCTCTGTGGAGTCAGGTCCCTGCTTTCCAGGATTTCATTCAGTGTCTTGGTTGGTTACTCTCATGTCTTGGGAAAACACATTTTCCTATAGCTTCCTGAAAATGAATACATGGAAGGCAAACTGTCTGACTCCAACATGTCTGAAAACTGTCTTCATTCGAACCTTGCACTTAATTAACAGTGTCTTTGGGTATGGAATTTTGGATTAATGTGGCAGGTTGTATCTCCCAAAATAACCAAAACATCCCATCTCGCAAATTCTTAGAGTGTGACTCTGACATTCCTCTCACACGGGTCACTGTTCCCTGTCCTTGAATCTGGACAGACTTATAACTATGGGGGAAGTGACTCTGTGACCTTCAACACACCAGTTACAAAGGTTTCACTTGGCTTTTTGTTTTGTCTTCCCTTGGTTACACTTGGCTCTTGGAACCCAGCCAGCATGCTATGAGGACACACAAACCACAACATGGAGACACTCACATGGAGAGGAATATGTACCCAGCACCAACTCACCAACCATGTGAGTAAGCTCACTTGGAACCAGGTCCTCCTGATCTGTCCAGCCACCCCAAGACACAGCCAAGCAACTCCTGCTGAGTTTTATCCAAATTGCATGTTTGTGAGCAAAACATATAACGAGGTTTTGGGATAGTTTATCATAAAGCAATAGATAGCTGAGATAGTTGGGGGAATAAGTCGCTAGGAATTTTGAAGATACTAGTCCTCTGTCTCTTAGCTTCCCATACTGTCATGACAAGCATGAAAGCATTCTAATTTCTGATTCACTTAATATAACATTTTTAGATTTTTATGGAAGTTTTTAGAATTTACTCTTTGAAGAAATTTCATGAGGTTGTGACACTAATGTGAATCCTTTTTCTTCCATTGTGCTGAGCACCCACTCAGTGGGCCCCTTAATCATGGAAAATGATCTTATATTAGTTCTTTGATGATTTCTTCTCTTACCTCTCTATTCTTTCTTTCTGGATGTCTACTGCAATATTAAATTGCCGGAGCTGACTCCCCAAATCTCCTATCCTGTATTTCATTATATTTTCTTTCCTTTTTTCTATCTTTCATGGTTTGTTCTACTTTCTGGCATTTTCCCAATACTTTGTCATTCAATTATTCTATTAAGATTGTGAATTTCTTTTAGCATAGTTTGAATTCTCTAACATTTGCTTTGTTCTCTGATTTTTATCTGTCATGTTTTTGATTTTTTTTTATCAGTCTTTACTAACCTCTAAGATGGAATTAATGATAAATACAGTTTTTTCAAAAAATTTTCCCTTCTTAAGTCTTCTGGGGAATAAGTTCTAGAAAAAACAAATACATGTATAAATATGAAATTTTTACTTTTGATTCTGTAGACTAAAAACAAAAAATCAAACAAAACAGAAAAACAACTTCCCTGCATAGTCTGCCTCATCCAGGTCTTTTTTAAAATTCTTTTTTGCCTTGATTGTTGTCCTTGTGTTAGAGAATTTCTTTGGAAATCTAATGTTCATTCCCAGAAAAATTTTTTTATACCCTGAAAAAATAAAAGAAATCAAAGAGTATATCTTATACTATCAAACATCATTTATAGATAAACTTTAAAGAAACTATTCATCTCAAACCTAGTTTTTTATAGCAACAATAGGAAACTAATATTTACTTCTCAGTCTCTTTAACTCAGCTATGATATCCACCTTAGGATTTTTGCCACATCTGCATAACGCTTCTAATATTATTTTCTTCAAAAAATTTGATGAATTTTTAAAACATCATATCCTCATTATAAGCACTTTATGGAATCAAGAGGTATGCTAGCTTTTTCCTCCCAAAACACATAAAATAAATATGATCATTAAGAAAAGTGTTTGTTCATGTACTGTGAGGGAGGTATATAGTATAACAACGCTTCTCACTTTCTTTCACCATGTTGTTCTTTCTACATGAACATTAATTCACTCTTTAGCTCATTCAATAAATAGGCATGTGTGAACAGAAAGGATGAGGCCCTTGCCCTTGTAGAGCTTATATTCTAAAGCAGAACACAGATAAAAAGCACATTTTAAAAAGCAAATAGTATAATTACAGGTTCTGATAAAGGAAAAATGTGTTGTTCTAGAAAATACCTGGGAATTGTGAGGTGGAAAAGGTCTGGGACATCAGCTATGTTAGCATCTCACAATATTAGTTCCCGGAAAAGAGGTGATTTATACTCACATATTCTAAGTGTTTCTACATGGAAATCTTGTTCCATGTTTCTATGTGGACATCTTCCAGCTTCCTGATCAAAATTAAATAAAGGAGATTCCTTGTTCTTTACCTTTCCAATCCATCACTAAATACTATTGATCATTGTACACCTTGGATCACTTATTTCTTTCCATTCTCAATTTCTTACCCAGGCTAAGATTCTTATAACCATACAAAGTGATTTTTAATTTCTTCTGCCCCAATAGCCTGGGTGGATGTAATAGCCTTTCATCCACACTTTAGCACACTTTCCAGTGATTGAGAGATGAGGTCTGAAGATGAGTGTCAGGATCAGAGGTCCAACAGGAGATTCTACAAGGCAGAGGCAGCCATACTTTAGTGGCTCTGTCACTTTGAGGAGTGGTACCTCATACCTATTTTAGAACCACACAAGTGTGCCTCTTCCAGAGAAGCAACTGTGTGCAGGAGGAATTTAAATAGAATCTATGAGTCTACTTTCCCAGTTCCTCATGCCCTTCCTGATCCAAATCTCCTCCACGGTGCCAACCAGGAGCATGCTTGAGAAGTGTCAAGCTTGGCCAAGAGAAAAAGTAAACAATGTCCCTTACTTCTTGAGACTGCCAGTCCATGAAGTTGAAGAGCATCAAGTTTATATCTGCCTTAGTCTTGTCTTCAAGTGTCCCCTTTCCCACAAAGTGTTGTCCCTGACCTGTTGTGTTGGTGTTTATGTGGGTGCTCATATGCTTTACATCACACCATGATGTGTTTTAGAGTCCAAATATATTTTAGAGATTATTTAATCCAAACCCAACATTTTAAGAGATAAAGTCTAGACACATCATGTGACTTGTTCCAAATCACATAGCACGTCAGTGACAAATTTAGGATTTAAATTTGGGATTCCTGACTCATATTCCAAGTCTAAACAACCATATTGATCTTCATGCCAAGAAAAAAAAAGTTTGGGACAAATAGTTGCTTTAAAGTTTATCTATCAATATAAATGATGTTTGATATTATATGACATACTCTTAGATTTCTTTTACTTTTTTAGGGTGTAAGAAAATTTTTCTGATAGCAACTGCCTGTAATACATTCCATGATATTTTTGGTTGGGTATTTCTTTGTTAACTTGCGTGTCTTTGATTGTCAAGAATTCATTATATTTTCACTGTTTGTATGTCCAGGGCAATTTTACAACACATGCTTTGTAAATTTTTTTGTTTCCTCTGCAACAATTTTCAGTGTCCTCATTACTTACAGACTAGAAAAAAATAGCAACACTTCAGAGCTATCCTCAAAACCTCCCTAGGAACATCCCCCCCCCGTAAATTACAGTGTTCTTTTAATTTGGTATATAACTTTAAATGTAGACCTTCCAAGAATAAATTGCATGGGGGTCTTCTCTGGTTAGCTGCTCTCAGAAACATTCTTAGAACTGTCCTTCTTTGGTAGTTCCCAAAGATTGCAGGAAATCATTAGACAACAGCCACTTCCTTTATACTTCCCTTGTCTAACCAGTGCAGGGTGGTCACCAATACATTTTATTTGTCTTGTTCTGACTTTCAAAAACACCTTTCAAACTCCCTTGGAACAAACCACCCACCATATTCACAGGAAAATGGAACAAACAAAGCTAAACAAAGTGTATTATACTCTGTATAGTGTTATGAACAAAATTAAACTATAGTATTCATAACCAATCTCTTTTGGTTGCTTTTATTTTGAGTTACATCAGGCCTGACAAAGAAGGGTGTATGTCCGATTTCTCTCACTCCCTGAACCAGGGAAGACATAAAAAATCAATCACAGAATCTTATTGTAAAGACTTAGAATCTTTCTTAACACAGACTCTAGGTAGCCCCTACCAAACAATCATATAATATATGTTAATTTAAAACCCATTCAGTTAATCTATACTTTAGCTATTCTGTGTATCTTTAAATAAAGCACAGATATAAATTTTCAAACATAAACTAGGAGGCGCTTAATATTATATAATATTATTATTGTTTTTCCTTTCTTTTGCCTGTTGAATGTTTTTAGTTAACAAAGATTTCCCAGAAATTTCTGTTGCCTTAGTGTAAAAAACCTTTCAGAACCTTCATATTCTCACTGGTAAAATAAAGGAGTGAACTGGATTAAGTTTCTCGGTTTTAAAAATAAGTGGGTCTATTCTTTGTGTCAAAGAGCATTAGCTAAGAAAACACATCTAATAGTCACAGAAAGTTAACTTTTAAGTTGGAAGAGAAACTGCCAGTTGAAAAAGTTCCGCCAAAGAAAAGTCTCTGAAATTATTATGTCCATATAAAGTAATAAGGATAATTACAGTTTCAAGTTATATAATTATATTAACAAATAGAATTTAAGTTGAATTAGTGCATCACCCATATTTCTGTTATTAGTGAAATAGGACGCTTTTGGATGGAATTAGTGCCATCACATAATACGTTTGTGAAAATGACTTATTTACTCAAAGAGCAACTAGATTAAACAGATAAACAAAAAACAAAACTAGAAAAGAATCTTGACTAAATATGGCAAGTAAAAGGAAAACATTTGAGTATTGGAGTCAGGAAACATAAGACATTCTTCTTAGAATTATGCTTCTGATTTTCCTGCACCCCAGATAGGTTCTTCTCTGTTCTTACTTGATCAGCAGTGAAGGGAATGCATTTTCTTTGGGAAGAAATGGAGACCCATTGAAGTTTACAAATCACAACTTGTAGAGAATCTGTCATGTTGAGAAGAGGTGGAGATTAGGTTGACTTTCCCCAGCAGTTTCTTAGATAGGAGGAAAAACATTTAAATAACTCAGGGTAGGCCAGCTCATAGTGGCTATTTACAATACCCCAGGAAGTCTAACACTAAGAGGAACTCAAAAGGAGAGAAAGTGAAGTGATTAAATCAGAGCCTCCAGGCAGTAATTAGCTTTAGAAAGCTCCTAGCCTGATCTGTTTGTGATGGGCTGGGTATCACCCCAGGTTCAGTAACAATCAAGAGAGCCTCAGAGATCAATTGAACCATGTAAAATGAATGAGGATAAGCTCTCTCTTACAGATACAGTTTAGGCACACCTCATTTATGAAATAGTCATATTCCTAATTTTTTTAAGTTCATTTTTGTACCAATTTTATAGTAAATATTGGTGCTATCTCACTCAGAGAGTAATACATACATAAGACACAAGAAAATTACATTTAGTTTAGATAGTTTTTATGATGAAAATTTAGCTAAATTTTTTTCTCTTAGGGTTAGTAAGACTTTACTTTCTAATGGTAGATACATAAGGTGTGGCGATCTTTAGGGATGTTACCAGTATTTCAATTGTTCTGGTGGGACTGCAAATCTCTTATGCCATGTAACTTGCTTCGGTCACTGTAATGTGATGCAGAAAGCAAGTTAGGAGTGAGGTGTTTCCTTCTGGGCAGAAGCTTTGGTGAGAATATGTGGTGGGCCATGTGCCTTCCTCCATGCCACAGTGACATCATAGATGTGGAGCTTCTCTTATCTTGCCCAGAGTGAGAGAGACATGGGGCAGAACTGCTGCCAATCTAAGAGACTGATAGAGCAACAGTGAGAGATACATTTTTGTTGTTTTAAGTCACTCAGATTCCAGGGAATTGTTTGTTACTGTAGCATCATGTAGATTATTCTGGAGAATATGAAGGGAAGACTTTCTCCAGTGTTTAGGGCAGTAACAGAATTGAGTGATGCAGAACTAACAGCAGCTTAGCTGAAGAGAATATTGGATTGAAAAATCACTTAACTCTAACATTACCTCTTCTCAGCACTCTACAGTCAGATAAGGGCAAATCTCTCTAGTGGTTGAAGCTCTCCTTCCAGCACTTTGTGGATGCTCCCAAGTCTTAGAAATGAATGAGCACATTGATCTGGGGTCCAGTGGGGGAAGAGAATCAGATTCAGTGATTCAATGTGGAAGACTAAATGGAAGGAGGGGTCAGGCTTACTGGAATACATGTTAGAAAAAAACAAACAGTTCTATAAAGTGAGTTGTAAGGATTTCTAAATCATTTCTGATGTTTGACAATTCAGTAAGTTGGAATTTCTATATATTGAGGATCTATTGTAAAGTAAAACTGTAAGACCTACAAAGAATCAAATTGTGTGAACAAAAGGACCACCCTAGCCAAACTCTCCTAATTATCAAGTCACATTAGGTAAGTTCTTCACAAAGTCACTTCTGTGAAATTTCTCAGATATCTTGTCAAATTAACCCTAAAAACCTCAAATATGGACGAATCCCATAAAAATGACAGCTTTATGTTAAAGCTCTACACTAATTACTTTTTATATTATTATAGCTACTCTTGTAGCCTTTAAAATTCCTTTATTTTGGGGGTTCACAGCTTAGCTTTGTAATTAAGGTGATCTGGCATGTGCTTAGAAAGCATCGGATCCATTTTATTCAGATCCTAGTAATCACGTTGGTAGCATCAGTGCTTCTTTAACTCTGCATATTATATACATTGTGATTCATTCTTAAATGGTCATGCTTTCCAATTTTTTTACATGCACTTTTCCTTAGTAGCTTTTTGATAATTTCTTAAATTTGGCGTTCACCTTTGTAGACATTGCTTTTGTTCAAACTGTATATTTATACTCCTTGGTTCTAGAAACATTTGTAGAGTCCTTTCCCACTTTTCTTTAGTCTAGAAAACAGTCATAAAATCAAGGAAAAGTTGGTTAAGTGGATGAAGTACAGAAGCTGTAAAGTTACATCTTCTCCTAAATCAAGTAAATGAGACTTGATCATTCTGTATGATGTCAATGCCTCTGTTTCAGGTATGTACATATTAAATACAAATATGAAAATACTGGCATAGACATCTTGGGATTTATTTCTTAATTATCCATACTTTTGATTTCCAATGACAACTTCAAAATTCTACACACTCCTTACCATAAAGAATGCATGGCTTCTTGTCTGGGACCTTACAGAAATTTTTTCATAACTCTACTTATCAACTGTTTGACTGCATCATACATGTGTGTGGTTTGTGTTCCCATGAGATTGTGAGCTTATTAAAGTCAGTGACAGTGTCTGGTCTTCTTTGTTTTCCAAGTGCCTGGTACTAAACTTGACTCAGGGGAGGTGCTCAATAACAGTCCTGAATGAAAGAATGAATGCATGGATGAGTATTACATCTCCCTATCTATATTATTTCTTAAGTTCAAGAATAGTATCTTACACTTCATGGAATCTCTTCTTTAAGTATTATTTAAGAATGTCAAAATAGTTCATAAAGAACATGAGAGGATGAGGAAAGAAAGTCACACCCAGGGTTTTTGTAGGGTTGTACTTATATAGATAAATCTTAGTTATCCTTTTTCTTTGTCAATGGCTGGGGGCAAAAACTTAGAATAATACATTGCAGAAACCAAAATTTTATTTATTAGAGTATTTGGAAGGAAATCAATTTGACTTCTGGGCCAGGTTTACAAAAAATGGCCACAAAGTTCTTTGAGACATCTCCAATAGAGAGGTAATATCAAAGTCCCTTTTCCTAGAATCTGGGTGAGCTTATAATTGCTTCAACCACTAGAGAATACAGCATAATGCGTGCTATGGAACTTTCAAGCCTAGACCAGGAAAGGCTTCTGCCTTGTTCACTGCAAAACTTGTTGGTGGCATACTGAACTGCCATGTATGAAGTCTGACTAGCCTGAGACTGCCACATTGAAGAAGCCAAACACAGAAGCTTCAATGCACAGTGCCAACTGACTCAGCAGGCAGTCCATGAAGCATCCCCAGGCAACCCAAAAGGTGAGACTCACCATAGCCTCAGTCAACATAAAATCTGACTACAATTACATGAGAGACCCCAGATGAAGAGTTCCCAGCTTCACTCTTCCCAAATTCCTGACCCACAAAATTGTGAACAAAATATATTGGCAAATTACTGAATCTTGGGGTGTTTGTTACATAAAAATAAATAACTAAAACAGATTTCACTGGACTTTTTCCATTGTTAATGTTCTTTATGGACTTAGCCTTCCAATACACTGGCCATTCAAGGTTCAAACAACTCTTGCCAGTTCAGAGGATAAGTCACCAGTAAAAATGAATTTTGTCAATATGGGAACAGTACTACGAAGCGAGAAGAATTCTTAGGTGAAAACCTGAAGATCAGAATCTGTCACTTAATTTACAGTGTGACTTACTCAAGTCTTTTCAACTCCTTGGCCTCAGTCTCTTCATCTGCAAAAATTGTTTTAAAATAGAAGTTAAATGAATATTTGAATTAGATTTTGGTAAGGTTCCTTACATACCATAATGTTATGGTAAATGTTTATCAACTGTTTATATGAGAAAAAAGTCCTAATTTGTAGAGGTTGCCAATTTCTGTGGTGTAAATTCTCTCAACATGGACAGTTTCATGATGTTAGTGTAAAATCACTGAGCAGAGTTGGGAAAAGTTGCTGATGATTAGCTTATATAAGCCGGTACAGGTAGCTTCAGCACATTATGCTACACCTTTACTATTGCAATCCTTGAAAATAGATGTTTACTGAGACCTTCATGAATTATTCTAATTCCTAGAATCCTGACCCTTTTCTAAATTTTTAGAATTTATTATCTATGCCATTCATTTTACTTTTAAGTGCATCTTTATCTTAGACATGTTTCATATTTATATCACATTTTTTAACTTTAAAGATTATTCTGTAATTGTTTGATATTTATAGGTCTTATTTTTCAAGCTAGAGCATAAGTTATGTGAGAGGAAGTTTTTGTATTGTGCCTCTCAGTGTCTCTACCACATCGTGACCCTTTTCAGTAGGGGCCTGTTAAATAGTTTTTCAGTGTGTAAATAATGTTTAAACATTTCCCTCACTTTCTTGTGCTGAATAAATTGAGCTTAATATTTTTATTTACATTCATAGCTGGCAAACAATAAGCTTATTTGGCTATTTTTTATTGTAAGGTGCTACTTTTCCAAATGACATACGTCAGTTTTATTTACAGTTATTTTAAATTACAGGTTTCAAATGCAATAATAATGAACAAGGGAAGAGGTTGAGAAAATGGAATGTTTGGTAGCATTTTATATGAAGATAAATTCTTCAGGAAATCAGCTCATAATGTAGCCTACTTTCTTCCAATATAAGTGATCAGATTGTAAAATACTGACAGAGCTGCAGATTTAAAGAATAATTCTCCATTTCATTGTGTACAGGTACAAATGTCCAATCTGATTGCAAAATATGCATCAAACAGCTGTTAAAGATTCTTTGGTTCATTTTTGTTTCTAAGAAAGGGAATATTAATATTGTTGAATGTTCAAATTATACAAGTGACATTTATTGTAGAGCATAGTATTAATTACTAACTGAATCAATGAGAACAACAAAAGGCAATTGTTTGATTTAAACTACAAGGTTGGGGAAATTTATATGTGTGTATCTCTGTTTATTCTCTGGTCTCCTAATATCTTACATCAGTAGATAAACCAGTATTCATCAAAATGAACTAGATGTATGGCAAATCGGTGCAATTCAGCATCCTTGCCCAAATTGGAGTAATTTAGATAGAAATAAATTATAATGATGCTATCTCAGGCTTCTGAGCACATGCCAAAAATTGTTCATTAACTGTCCCCAGAGGGGATTAGGACACTAAGAATGACAGTATCAGGATGAGGGCAAGTAGCCACAGCATCGCCACAAATAGCATTGATCAAAGAGTACTCATATTTTTCAGACTAAGAAAACTAAAAAACATGAATCATTTCACTTATATATGGATGCTCTACAAAATGAGTAAATAACTTTTCTCCGCTAATGGCTCTGTTTGCATTGAATTTGGGTTTGTATATTATTGTTTCTCAAAAAGAAAGAAAAAGTGAAACATCAGAAATGTATTATTTAGGGGAACTTCCCTGGTGGTCCAGTGGTTAAGACTCAGTGTTTCCACTGCAGGGGGCGTGGGTTCCATCCCTGGTGGGGGAATTAAGATCCTGCATGCCATGCAGCGGGGCCAAGAAAAAAGTATAATCTAGGAAGTAGGATGAAAATCATCAGTAGAGGGCTTCCCTGGTGGCGCAGTGGTTGAGAGTCCACCTGCCGATGCAGGGGACACGGGTTCGTGCCCCGGCCCGGGAAGATCCCACATGCCGCGGAGCGGCTGGGCCTGTGAGCCATGACCGCTGAGCCTGCACGTCTGGAGCCTGTGCTCTGAAACGGGAGAGGCCACAACAGTGAGAGGCCCACGCACCGCAAAAAAAAAAAAAAAAAAAAAATAATCAGTAGAAGTAATGCATTCTAATGCTACAGGATGTTTTTTTCAGTGCTATAGCTGATCTTAAAATGATTAATAAAATGGAAGACTAGTAATAACATGTGTATATATTTTATAAAAAAAGAGCTTCCTGGGGAGAAAGAGAAGTCTATGGATCCTTAAATATTGGGAACCCATACTCTGACCCCAAACAGGGACTTTGGGAGGTGGAAAATTATCAGAAAAAGGTTGTTAGCTTTATCAAATATTCATGTGCTCCAAAATATGGTACAGACATTGGAAAGAGCAGATACGAAGGTTCCATATCAACTGGAACAATCAATGGCTATCTTGGTGGTAACCAAAAGAGATAGATGACTTACTGACAGAGAGGTCTCTTCAGTGCCTGGGATTGTTTGAAAGATCATTGCACCACTGAGAGGCAAAGTGGTGTGTATTGGGGTAAGGGGGTTTTCTTAGTACTTGAGAATGACTTAATTTGAATTTCATAGCAAGCTGGAAGCTAGAAGCTTAAATTTAGTTGGTTCTAGGGAAATAAAGAAATGCAACATCTCTTACATATGTCATTTTGTGCACTGAGACCTACACCTGCCATATTGATGTAGGTATATGTGTTGTATAATTTCATGGGAAGTTTCTGTAAAAGTATCCCTGAAACTTTGATAATGATTCTTTCTGAGAAGTGGCATGGGATTTAGGGTGGGATTGGATTCACTGTTTATTGGCAAAATTTTGGGAGTGTTTACTTTTGTTAAACCAAGTACATGTGTTAGTTTTAAATAAAAAATGAAGAATGAAGACCTCCACAAACAATATAAGTTTACATATTATATAGTAGCCATGACACATTATGAAAATCTACATATATTCATATTTTAATATTTAAAATAGTTAATCCTTTTTAAAAATTTGCAGTAAATTATCACACTACAAATATTAATGCTGTACTAATTGTTGAATTTTTTTAATGTGTGTCTTGGGAAGCAAACTATTCAATAAAGGGCATGTCACGCGCTTAATCATAGTCAAATGGTCTGCTGTTTAATATGGCTGGAGAGAGATAACAAAGAAATGAATTCATTTTAACTGGTCTTAAATTTCCATCTCTCTGTCTGTCTGTCTCTCTTTCTTTCTCTAACTACCTACACAATATAATACTCAAAAAAAATGCTGGTTTCCTGACTCTACCTTTACTCTCTAAAATTCAACAGGCACAAAAAAAGTTATAGTTTCAGGGAGACTACTGAATGTGAAATCCTTTTTCAGTCAAAATGGGTTAACCATTATTCTTCTCTTAACAGAGGCAAATGCACTGCCCATGGTTTTTGAAATCAGAGCTAGAATATAGAGAAATTTAAATACAACTTTCAGTTACACACAAGCCACTTCTCAACCAACTACTTTTGTGCTGGAGAGTGTCTACTAAGCAACATCCAAATATTTCATCTACTCAAGATGGCTTCATGAAAAAATTTTCTCAAAGTTGATTTTCAAAAGAGTTCACAAGTCACACAAAGCATAAGCCATATTTAAGGAGAAAAAAACCCTCCAAATATTTAAAGTGAATTTTTAAAAAGTTTTTTTTTTGAGATGAAACATTCACAATAATTGGATTTTTAGTTGGGTTGATATTGTCATCTTACTAAATATTCTTCTTAACACCTCAATTTAATGAAAATGAGGAACAGGTTATTTTTCAAAAATGACTTTGCCCTTTAAAACAAATCTTTTCATTTTAGAGAGAGAAAGTGAGAGAAACAAAGCACCTTGAGAAATGGCAGTGAAGTATTTGCTCTTTGGCCAAAGCACCAAATCATATTTTGGCCTCATTCTAGATATGAAACCACGTCATCAAGCCATTGACAGGGATGATATGCTATACTGTACCTCTTACTAGCTGGCCTCATGTGAACAGAAATCAATCTAAATTGATCATCCCTGTATATTTGATCTAACTTGATTGATCAATATAAGTGGCCTAGTAAAAGACCATCATGGTTATTTCAGTAGGAAATCAGTTGTGATTGATCAAGTTTATCAGCTGGTAAACTTAGGGATTAGTTGACTAAATCTTATTTCTCTATTCAAGCTTTATAGAACTAAGTTTTTATTTTCACCCTCTTGCTCAGTGAGAGAAACATGATCAAAAACATACTAAAAGGCAGTCAGTGGTATTCTGAGGATGTTTGTTACTTGATCTGTGTGGATGGTAAATTGAATGTATTCACCTTCTGAAAATTTATTGAGCTTTACACTTATGATGTGTGCAGTTTTCTGAGTGTATGCTATACTGAGATTTTTTAAAAAGGTTAAAAATTGTCAATATCCTCTTAGATGTATTCATGTGATTTTTATCCCGAGGTGATGAAATTGATTACAAATGACATTTTGATGCCTCTTTTATCATTATTTTCTGACTTGTGCCCAAAGTGAAGACTTTTTCCTACTAAAATATTTGTTATTGAGTACAATTGTCCTCTCCTCTGTATAGTCTTACACTCATAGCCTCTTGAAATAATTTTCTTTAGCTTTGTCAAATTAATAGATGAATTGCTCTTTGTCATAACCTTGATTACTTTGATTTGTGTGTTTAATTTCTAATTCATGAGACTTAGCCCCCATCCTTGAAAAGATTGTTTTCCAGGTAAACACAAAAGAGAGTAAAAAATGCAATGAGATCTCAACCAAATGAACATTTTCCACATATTCAAAATACCACTTTATGTAGAAATTTTGGCTCATAAGTTCTGAAATGTTTAAAACAAATTTGTGATGAATAAAAACTTTCACAGGATCCAATTATTTTTCCATAAATTCTGATACTCATAAGGAATTCTTTTTTTCCCCAAATTCTATGAATCCTGAGACTTCTTCCCCAGAAATATGTGCATACTATGGGAATCTTTCATTTAGTGTAGTAGTTTTTTACCTTAAAAAAATAACTAACTCCTGTGTTTTCATCTTCCTTCAAAGAACCCAAATAGTCTAAAATTTTGCTGCACAAAAAGATGAATAGAAGGAACAGTATGCATGACAATATTGAGTTGATCCATAATTACCATCAGTGTTACCACAATGGCTATGTTTATTGATTTCTCTGCCAAGCAAGATTCTAAGTGTTTCATCTATATTCACTAAGTCATTATATTAACAACACTATTAAGTGATCACTGCTATTATATTCATTTTACAAGTTAGGAAACAACAACAATAACAGCAAACTTGAGACCTTAAGGTAATGATAACCAGCAAATTAAGGATAAAGTAACTTCTTGGAGGAGGGAGAAGAGGGATTGGGGCAGGGAACATAGGGACTTCACAGATCATGTTTTCTTCCTCCCACTAGGTTGATAGTGGGTGCACGAATGGATGCTATATCACTTTCATACCTTTTGATTATTTGTAAGCATTAATATTATTTTTTCTACTCACTATTTTTTTAAAAGCAGAACCTAAGGCACAGAGGGGTGCAGAAGTCCACCATACCATACTGCCTCTCACACTCATTTTTGTGTGTCTATAATTTAAAAGTGTACAAGTTTAGTTACTTTAATGTACGAAGGGTAATGTGTTATAAATGTGTTATTTTTACAATATGGCCCAATATCAAAACAGTAGAGTAATTTTAGTTTTGTAGAATCTGGAAGCCAGAAAGAACACATCTAGTTCTTATGATGCTGAGGTTGAGAAATCTAGGTGGTCTAGACCAAATTAAAAGAATTCAGTTGGACTGAAACAGACCAAAAAAAAAAAAAAAAAAAAAAGCTTTTTCAGGGAGCCAGGTCTAGGACTCTAGATGGAGAAAAGATTAGAATTGGATGGGGATAGGGAAGGCAGGAAGATGAAGGGAACTATCCAAGGTGAAATATTTTAATTAAATTCCTAAATTCCTCAGAATTTTAAAATACTTAACCGACTAGAAGGGGGCTAAAATAGGGGAACTTCAAGCAACTTTTTGATTGGCCTCTGCCTCCAATCATTTTGAAAAAAAAATAGTTAAATGAATGAGACATTAAATCTCTCCTAGCTAATGTTTAATATTGATTTGAACACATATGAGTAACACTGCAAAAAATTCAAAGGCACATTAATTAATGAGAGGACAATTAAACTCCAGTTTGTTGACCTATTTGGTACATGATTCAAAAGAATTATAAGGACTTATCAAAAATTTACCTAAGCTTACTTATTGTTAACTATACAGGAAAATGAGGGCATATTCATTATTTAATGTCAGCACGTGTCCCATCTGGGAACAGTTGAATTAAATGCAAACCTTTAGCCTTTATGCTGGGAGGAAGCAGAGAGAGACTGAAGATATAACTGCTCTGTTCACATTTACCATGATGCCGGGGGGGGGGGGGCGGGCGGAACTTTGGCTGAGACTATATCAAGTAAATTAACCTGTAATTACAGCTGTGATTAGTATTCCCACTACAGCATGAATAGGGGTCCAATAAACCCATTCCAAACTCCATGTTTACCTCTTTCTTACCCCCAATCTCTGCTCAAGATATTTCAGAATTTTTATTTTAATTAAAAATGTTTAGGGCTTCCCTGGTGGCGCAGTGGTTGAGAGTCCGCCTGCCGATGCAGGGGACATGGGTTCAAGTCCTAGTCTGGGAAGATCCCACATGCCGCGGAGCAACTAGCCCCGTGAGCCACAATTACTGAGCCTGCGCTTCTGGAGCCTGTGCTCCACAACGAGAGAGGCCGCGATAGTGAGAGGCCCGCGCACCGCGATGAGGAGTGGCCCCCACTTGCCGCAACTAGAGAAAGTCCTCGCACAGAAACGAAGAGCCAACACAGCCAAAAATAAATAAATAGATAAATTTTTTTTTAAAAAAGGCAAAATTCCTTTAAAAAATGTTTATAGCTTGGGCAATGGAAGGTCTTTTTTAAAATCATTATACAGATGTCATTAAAAGTGTTTAAAGTACTAGAAAAAAATGCTATAGGATATTTCAGAACTTAACAGTCATTTCAGAAATTTTTCATCTGATTTGATTGGAGAAACTGTTTTTATTGACTGGAATGGTTTCCAGTAAGTCAGAAGAGTAAAGAAAAGTCGGTTGAAATAAGCCAAACATAAATTCAACTAATTCTTACTCAACAGTGGAAAAACAACACCAAAAACAATGATGTGCTATTCGCTATATAGATTCTGTCTGTGAAATGTGATATAGAATTTCTCTTGAATTTTAATTAAGTTTAATATTTCAATCAGATTAGGAGAATAGCAGTATATAAACTGTAGTCTATAGTCCTGGGATCAAAATTGCCTAATGAACCTGTATACTGCTCCAAAATATTCTTACTTCTTTTCCACTTATAGAAGACCTGTCAACATTTCTTTTGGGGTAGGTTTAGTATTGATTAACTCTTTTAGATTTTGCATGTCTGAAAACTTCTTTATCTCTCCTTCAGTTCTGAATGATAATCTTGCTGGATAGAGTATTCTAGGTTGAAGGTCTTTCCCTTTCAGTACTTCAAGCATATAATGCCACTCCCTTCTGGCTTGCAATATTTATGCCAAAAAATCAGTTGATAGACTTATGTGGGTTCCCTTACATATGATTGTATATGACTCTGTTTTTCTTTTGCTGTCTTTAGAATTCTCTCTTTATCTTTAACTTTTGCCATTTAATTATGGTATGTCTTGGTGTGGGCCTATTTGTGTTCATCATTTTGGGGGACCCTCTCTGCTTCCTGTACCTGGATACCTGTTTCCTTCTTCAGCCTTGGGAAGTTTTCAGCCATAATTTCATTAAATACATTTTGACTCCCTTCTCTCTCTCTCTTCTCCTTCTGGGACCCCTATAAATGCAAATGTTGGTATGTTTGATGTTATCCCAAAGATCTCTTATACTGTTCTTATTTTTTTAATTTGTTTTCTTTTTGCTGTTCTGATTGAGTGATTTCCATTATTCTATCTTCCAGATCACTTATGTGTTCTCCTATAAAAGTGTGGTGGAAATTTGATTTTCTGCCAATAGATGTTAAAAACAATAGATTTGTTCTTTTTAAAAACATGTTTTGAGTAGTCTCCACTTGATTGGTATCTCGAATTCTGGGCAAAGCATTATTAGTGATTGCAAATCCAGCAATAAAGGCAGCAATTACACCTCATTAAAAACAGCAAACGTAAAATGCCCTGAGGGAAGAATGTGTGTGCTGTGTTCTAGGAACAGGAAAAAAGAATAGTGTGCCTAGACCATAATGGACAGTAGAGAGAATGGTACCAGAAGAGGTAGATCACTGAGTTGGGCCAGATCGTATAGGGCTTTGGAAGCCACAACAGGTGTTTGGATTTTATTCCAAATAAGATGGGAAGTCTTTAAGAATGTTTAAGACAAGCAATGCTGTGATTTGTGACATCTGAGTGTGTGCTTATATCTTGGCCAATTTTTTATAACATAATTTAATAATAATTCAGCAGTTTGATTTTGATGCCCTTAAAATTTTACAAGACTATATACAATTTTCTATGCTATTCATCATTCAATAGTACTAATACATGCCTTTATTTACTTATTTATTGAGTTGAACCTATTTAATAACTCAACAAACAATTTTAAAACAAGTTGTTTGTTACTACCTATTGAAATTATTGAAAGTACACACACACACACACACATACACGCATATATGTACGCATATGTTTTTCTTGAATTCTTTAGATGTTCCCCTTAAACATTTAACAAGCCAGTTGTAGCCTAGTGCTGTAAAAACTGGTGTTAACAGCTCCATCATCAAAATTTTTGTTAATCTTAAAATATTCTTATAGAAATATCCCTCTCACTTGGTCATATCAATATGACCAATAAATATTCATTTTATGTTGCAAACTTGGAAAACATAATTGGGCAAACACATTTTAATAGGCCTGTACTTACTCAGATGGAATAAGAAATTGCCTATGTGTTATGAACGGTGGGGTCACAAGGATATTCGGCTCCTTCAAATATCCTTAATTTGAGGCAGTCAGGGAGCTAGTGTGCACCTTAAAGTTTACTTTTGCACATAATAGAATAGAGAACGAATTACTTACGGTTACTTAAGTTATTAAGATATCTTTTTCTAGGAGAGCACCAGATCCTGAGACACTAGGAAAATTATGTTTTGTAGGGAGAGACTTTTGAAATATAAGATTATAGGTACAAGAGTAAAAGGAAGGGAAGGGCATGTAGGGGATTCTGCCTACCTCACACTTTGCCAAATTTGACCTTACCTTTCGCAATATTTAGGAGTCATTTAATTTTTTAGTTACCAGTTACCTTCATGCATTTGATAGCCTTGATGAGGTTAAATTTCTTCTTAACAATATTATCAGTATTGCAAAACATTTTTATATACATTTTACGGCTATCCATCAGCAACATACTACTTATTTCAAAAGTAACACTATATTTTTATGTGAATTATAGTTGGTGACACCTCAAACTAGTTTTGAAGATTCAATTAAAGTAATCAAGGTTATAGAAAATTTTCCCAACTATTTTGTAAATCAGAAAAGTATTTCGAGATATTAGTAAGAATAGTTACATTAATTTAGAGATAATACTAAGTATTTTGGTTTGGAAATCCAAGGTTATGAGATCAGAACAAAAGGTTATAGTCTTTTTTTTTGTCATTGTTGGGTAACATCTGTTGTTTATTTCCAAAATAGAGACTAAGATTATGTGGAAAGTATGTTAACTATTTCTTAAAGGGAACTTATTAAAAATGATTAATTTTGGGCTTCCCTAGTGGCTCAGTGGTTGAGAGTCCGCCTGCCGATGCAGGGGACATGGGTTCATGCCCCGGTCCGGGAAGATCCCGTGTGCCACGGAGCGGCTGGGCCCGTGAGCCATGGCCGCTGAGCCTGTGCATCTGGAGCCTATGCTCCACAATGGGAGAGGCCACAACAGTGAGAGGCCTGCGTACCGCAAAAAAAAAAAAAAAAAAAAAAAAAAAAGAAAAGAAAAGTGATTGATTTGAATATAATTCTAAGATCGAAGTGTGAGGAATATCTTTTGTTTGTTATCTTTTCTCCTCACTTGATATCACGTGATTAAATACAGGACTGAAACTGGAACCAATAAATATATTTTTGGGATTTTATGACTTCATATGGTTAGATTTGTGACTGATACAATGAATTAGCATCAATACCAATTTTGCCTTTAATTTCAAATAATGTAAGTATTCTCTTTGATAGGAAAATGTTGACTTTTTCTATGTAAGATGGAACAAAAGAGAATTCATTTATTAATTATCTCTGTCATTAACATTTCAAAGAATGTTAACCACTAGTAATAAATGAATACACTTAACTGTGTGAAGGTGAGTTTCCTTCTCTTTTCTAGACACTAGAGCATCACAAGTTCAAGTGGCAGATGGTTTGAGAGTTCTGTCACAGACATGTTACACAGCAACTATGAATGAAAATTGCTGCACAAAAAAAATTACCCCAAAACCCAGCTTTAAATAAGGAAGATTTATTATATCACACAGTTTCTAAGGATCAGGGAACTGGAAGCAGCTTAGTTGAGTATTTCTGCCTGGGGGGGCGTCTCGTAGGGTTGCAGTGAATATGTTAGCCAGGGCTATAGATATCTGAAGGGTTGACTGGGTCTTGGCACCCAGTTCTAGGAAGATTAACTCACATGGAAGTTGTCTGGAGACCTTTGTTTCTTGTCACATGGGCTTCTCCATAGGGCTGCCTAAGGGTCCTTAAGACATTGCAGCTGGTTTCCCCCATCTCTCTCAAAGAAAGCAAGGCAGAAGCGATAGCCTCTTTCATAAGTTAGTCTGAGAAGCACCATCTTATCCCTTATGCCATATTCTATTGGTCACCCAAACTAACCCTGAAACAACATGGGAAGAAACTACACTGGGACAAGAATATCAGGAGGCAGAGATCATTGTGTGTCATATTGGAGGCTAAGTACCACAAAACTGAAAGATAAATTGTGGGGAGATTAGTTTGGAATACATTTCCTCCTCATCCCTCTCCTTCAGTATTAAGTCACACAAACATTAAGGTCAGTCATACATTAGCCACAAACCTAAGGACACATAGGCACTCATACCCATATACAGAAATGAGCTAATAGACAAATGGACTTATTCACCTGCAATGTAGCATATAAAATTTTACCAAGTGCAAAACAGTTAAAAAATAAAAACTTTGATTCAGACCCTAAAAAGAGTCGACAACTAAGCAAACATCATGCACTATTTTACTAGAAAAAAATCAGGCTGGCAATCATTATTAAATTAATAGTGACATTTTTCTTAACTAATTTTTGTTTGCTTGGTTAGCTTAAGAGTTTCTGAACATTATAAAACATTTAAAAATTTATTTTAAGAAAATAATGATTCCCCATTTGAGCAAGTTTTTTCTGCTAATTTGTATATGGGTAAGCTCCTAGTTGGTAATGAATAAATAAATGATCACATGAAGTTTCCATATAGAAACTTCCATACATGTTTGTTTTTGAATGATGCATAGCAAAATGGTCTCTTAAAGAATTTTTCACTGTGATTCATGAATCTCCAACATCAGAATCACTAGCAAAGCTTATAAAAAATGTGGATACTTGGGCCCCACTCAAATTCTACTGAATCAGAATCTCAGGAGTTGGGCTGGGAATCCACATCTCAGGTGGTACTTGTGCATATTAATGTAGTCAAGCTGTTGAGTTTTGCAATATATTTTCCAGATTTAGCAAAATCCTACTCCTCTTATTTGCTCGAGCCATGGCCCTTCGAGGACAAGATTTCCTTGCCTGGACTTGGGCTCCATTTTACTATGTAACTATAATGCAGAATCATACAGTAGAGAAGGGTGTGTTCCTCTCCTGGGCAGAATCACAGGCCTATGTGTCCCATTGGAGCCCCTGCAGTCTCCCTCACTTTCGGTGGGAGGAGGAGGATCTGAAAGTTAGGACTCTGAGCATGCCTAACAAGTCAACTCAAGGCTCAATACCATGTGTTCTTTTTAAATGCTTTTAAATTTTTAAAGTTTTCCATTTTTCTTTAGTGGAAATATTAAAGTGCCTTTGAATAAACAGTTTCCTCTCTTTCAGAAAGTTGTGTATTTATCTCAGTGTGGTCAATCAATGAATCCCAAAAGGTTTATAATTTTTTTTTTTTACTCCTATGGGGCAATCAAAGGCGAAATTCTAAAGGATTTGGAAATGTCAACTTGTAATACAAACTGGGTTGGCCTCAGCGCCTGAGATTAGAGCCATAACTCACTGTGTTTACAAATTATATCATTTGGTCTGGTGTGCTAGCTGTAAACTCACCGATAATTATAGTAGAGAATGAATTACAGTCAGCCTTTTTCCTTTTTTTCCTAGTGTCTGAACTGTCATGACATATGGATTCTTCATCAGCCCTCAAATCACACAGAGGGCTTCCCTAGAAACTAGTCTTAAAATCAATAGGCAGCTAGGCTTTTAGATGAAATATGGAATTATTATAGACTTTTTAAGAGGGAGAGAAAATGATTTCACTAAATGAATCCCCTATGTTATTCCAGTCAGACATACACGCATCTGTGATGTTTAATAGAAAGGATAAAAATATATAAGTTTCTGTTAGGTAACATATACATTTGGAAAGTCACTTTTTTCCTTCAGCTATTTGTTTTCCCTTTGTTGCTCCTTCCCAATCAATTCTTCCCCTTTGTGTTCAAAAATGCACTATTGTGTATCATTCTGAGGACAGAATGGTGATACTTTGTTTTTCTATTAATTGCCTCATGTTCCTTCTTTATTCACTTTCACGTCTTCTCTTCCATCTGTCTCTCCTTTCTCCCCCAATAATTTAGCATCCAGAGATGTGATATCTTTTTAATTTGGTCTAAACAAGAGATGCTTACTTTAAGACTGTGCAAGCAAGAGGAAGGTAAGTTGCTTGTGGGTCTTCTAGGATTGCCAAGGTGTACAGTCTAAGGAAAGCACAAGTCCCCAGCTGTCATATATTACCATTGAATTTGTGGTCAAATATGTAGTGATCTTGATTACTTTTCATGAGAGTAAAGAAACATCCATTATCTGCTAATTGACAAAAACCTTACAATATGCAGTAGATTTATTTTTAGAACATTACATTGTCTCTGTATTATATTGATATAAATACAGATATAAGTACCTTCATTTTCGGAAGCCTCAATAAAAGTGTCAGAAAGAGGAGTAAGAATAAAACATGATGTATTTTACTATAATAAACATGTTAGCTGACATGTGAGGAAACATTATGCTTGTATGTTTGTGACCACCTGTAAAGCACGTGCTTTTCTACCAATACATTGTTGAGAATTATCAGCCACCATTTTTCTGAATATCTGCCATGGATCTATACCAGACATTGTGGGCAAGGTACAGTTACAGATTGCAAATCCAGTAGAGGAAGAGGCCAACAAGATGGGGGACAAGAAGAGATGAGTCTGAAGAAAAATATTATACATTTTTAGTAGAAATAATGATACTTTTAAAAAGTTCTTGGAAAATAATATATTTTTATATCATACTCAATATTGAGGGAATGGGGAAAGAAGTTATTACAGAGCAATAAGTTTTATCATCCTCCAATTCCAAAATGCTGTGGACTAGCTCATCAATTGGCAAGACTGGGCAGAGCCATCCAGATAAGGGATGTTTCTATACTCTCTTGAAGTGATCAAGGTCACTACACTTTTGACCACAAATTCAATGGTAATGTTTGACAGCTGGGGACTTGTGCATTCCTTAGACTATACATGTTGGTGATGGTGAGGGCAGCCATTTTCAGAAACTAGCAAGTTGGATTTCCCAGCGTTCCCTCTGTCTCCATCCAGGGGCCACAGGAGCTAAAGGCTTTGCAGAGACCCAGGGAAGCAGCCTGATGGGTACAGAACAGCTCCTTCCACGTGTTTCTTTGGGTCTCAGATTCATAGTCAGTTCCCAAACATTCAATATTTGCCAAGGTCAAGGACTGAGCTCTGTTCCCTCCCTTCCATGCATGCATTTTATAATTTATTTTCTTCTTCAGGGGTCAATCTAGTGTTCATTATAATTTGATATAATAGATAAAAATTGTGATTTTTTCCTTGTCCCAAAACCATTTCCAAAAGTATGGTAATTGCCCTGTCCTATGTCAATAGTGTAATAACAGGGACTTCATCATATTTTATTGTGTCATTTATTTGTGTGATGGCTAATGCTGATATGTGTTTTTAAAATAATTTATCTCAAGACTACCCACTGGTGAATTTTCTTTCTCAGGTCAAAACTATTTCTTATTCGATTATCAGCTTGGTTTTTAAAATGCCCTAAATCTCCTTAAACTCAATATTGCTCTATTACTTTGACTTCCTAGTTTTAAATCTATAGAAATAAAAAACGAGATAGCAGTGCTCTACCAGAACATTCTATGAATATTGATATTTCTCAAAAGTATGCTCTTATTCTTCAGGCCTACTGTAATGAAAATATGGAAAGAGCTTCTGGTTTCCTTGAAAAAAAAATCAATGAAAATATCAAGACAAGGCATAATGTCAAGTAAGTTCAATAATCAGACCACAGCTAACGGCTAAAAAAATCATGAGGTGGCAAGAATGAAGTTTTATGTCTGTTCAGGTTACTAAACAAAGGGCTGACTGATCTTCAACCAAAGTGAAATAATCAAGAATTTATAGTACATCCCATCAGGCTTTCTGAAAGGTCATCTAATGAACATTTTGCATATACTCTACTCTTCACCTTGACCCCCAAACACCAAAAATATGCTGTAGCCTATTTTACCAGGAATTCGTAGTGATTGTGAATACAAATAAACAGAAAGCTAGAAAACACTGCAAGGAAGGAGAGCTTTTCCTTTACACTGGAGACATGAGAAGAGAAGGACATTGAGAAGACAGCTGGACACAAAGGTGAGGACAGGATGGAAGCTGTGGAGTGATCCATACCCCTTGATACAAAGGCAAGTTTGTTCCAGAATTCTTAAATAAGGATCATCAGAGACCCAGAGCTAGACTGCTCTCAGGACAGAGATAATCCTGAGGCTTGATTTTATTAAATCACCTTAGGCCTATTTGCAGAATTGGCTGCACAAATAAATTGAAGAAGATGCTTATATTAGAAAATACAGATACCAAGTGAAATATGTTTCCTATTCTGCTTATCATGGTGGTCCAAATTCCACCACTATTGATTACTCCCTGAAATGCTGAGTTGTTGCAAATAGTAAGGTGCTGGGGAGTACAGAAGGGACAATATACATAAAAGGTTGATTAAAAAGTTGATGAACTATTTAATAAGCACCTACCACTTCAACATGCTTGTGTTGGGGGTAGGATGAGGGATACCAGTTTGAATTTAATTTTTTTTAATCAAATGAACATTTACTGAGTACCCCCTATGCACACCATACATTGTGTTAACAGATAGAAGGATCAAATGATAAAATACAACTCCAGCCCTAGACAAGCTTTAACTTTTAAGATTCTTTCTTAATTTCCATATTAAAGTGACCAATGAGCAGGGTCTAAAATATTCATTTATTATTGTCTTCAATCTTAACATAAATATGTTTTCTTTTGCCCCTACCCAATAACATCTCTCACAGACATACCATCTGTGTCTGAACTCCTTTAAGCCTTTTATCAAGGTTTTCTTCTAAGGTCTGTATCTATCTTTATTATTAACGGAGGGATAGGGGTTGAAGAGAGATAGGACTCATTAGCACTGCCAATTCTCTCCTTCAGGACCTTCTCCCTATGGATTGCTGAATTCTAGCCCTTCTGCCTCTGTTTTGTTTTTGTTTATAAGACTTCATATTTGGGACTCCCCTGGTGGTCCAGTGGTTAAGACTCTGTGCTTCCACTGCAGGGAGCACAGGTTTGATCCCTGGTTGGGGAACTAGGATCCCACATCCTTCTCAACCAAAAAAAAAAAAAAAAAAAAAGACTTCATTTTTTAGAGCAGCTTTAGGTTTAAAACAAAATTAAAAGGGAGGGGGCTTCCCTGGTGGCGCAGTGGTTGAGAGTCCACCTGCCAATGCAGGGGACATGGGTTCGTGCCGCGGTCTGGGAAGATCCCACATGCCACGGAGCAGCTGGGCCCGAGAGCCATGGCTGCTGAGCCTGCGCGTCCGGAGCCTGTGCTCCGCAGTGGGAGGGGCCACAGCGGTGGGAGGCCCGCGTACCGCAAAAAAAAAAAAAAAAATTAAAAGGGAGGTACAGAGATTTCCCATATATTCCCTGCCCTGGCACATGCATTACTTTCCCCATTATGAGCATCACTCAACAAAAGGATACTTCTTTTTCTTAAACCAAGGATGAACCTACATTGACACATCATAATCACCCAAAGTCCGTAGTTTACCTTGAGATTCACTCTTGGTGGTGTACATTCTATGGGTTTGGACGAAAGTATAACAGCAAAAATCCATCATTATAATATCATACAGAGTATTTCCACTGCCCTAAAAATCCTCTGTGTTCTGCCTATTCATCTCTACATACTCCCTAACCCCTGGCAACCACTGATCTTTTTACTCCCTCCATAGTTTTGACTTTTCCAGAATATCACATAATTGGAATCATATAGTATATAGGCTTTTCACATTGTCTTCTTTCATTTAGTGATATGTATTTAAGTTTCTTCCATGTCTTTTCATGGCTTGAAAGCTCATTACTTTTTAGTGCAGAATAATATTCCATTGTCTGGATGTAACACAGTTTATTTATCCATTCACCTACTGAAAGACATCTTGGTTACTTCCAAATTTCGACAATTATGAAAAACTGCTTATAAACAGCCTTGTGCAAGTTTTCGCGTTTTCAGTTCCTTTTGGTGAATACCAAGGAGTGTGATTGCTGAATCATTCGATAAGAGTCTGGTTAGTTTTGTGAGAAATGTTACACTGTATTCCAAAGTGGCTATATATTTTTGTATCCCACCAGCAATGTATGAGAATTCCAGTTGTTCCATATCCTCTAGCATTTGGTGTTGTCAGTGTCCTGGATTTGAGCCATTCTAACTGGTATGTAGTTGTATCTCATTGTTGTGTAAATGCCCCTGTTTTTATAACTGCTTTAAAAGTAGAAGAAACTTCACAGAAGAGAAGGTGTTCTGAGCAGTGTCTGTCTTCTAACCATTTAGAAAATAGAATTATCATGCCTCCATATTCCAATGCACACAATATACAACCTAGGTAACAATTTTGCTGAAAGTTGCTTGAAGTTCCATAGGAGGGAAAAGCTAATGAGATCAGCCAAAAACAAGTTGCTAGTGTCCCAGATAGAAAGTAGAAATTTATGTGCCTTATTGGAAATAACAAAAGTGTTGATTTCAGGGTCTAAACATGGTGAATTGATCGGCAATTATTTCATAAATAATCATTCTATTTTCTTTTATTCTTCTCTTCTCTCACTTCTCATAAACCTCTACCAGGGAGAGGATGGCTCATAATATAGACACAAGCTACAAATCAGCTATGATATCTTTATTATCTAAGATAATAAAAGTGCTTTGTAAATTGTAAAATAGTACCAAAATGTTAACATTATTATATTCACAAATGGGACAGGGGAAAAAGGAAGAATTTTGACCCTGCAGAGGAGAGACATAACCACTTCAGAGCTATGGCAAGATGGAGTCAGATATGTAGTTGTTCTTTTCTAAATAATAGAATACAGAGTTGGAGACAAAACATAACCAATTCAACTTAAAAAATAAAGATCAATGAAAAGCAAGCTCCCTGTGCCATTTTCATCAAGGTCAAGGTGGCTGGAGCCCTGCACTCCAGGTGGTAATTCTGAGTCACTTTTCAGCTTCCACCTTGCTATTCAGTCTGAGTTAGTCTCCACTCCTTAGGCTGAAGGGTTTTAAACCCAATTAAAATTAAGAATCACCAGAAAAAGTGTAACTCCTCTACTCATTAGCAATAAGTTACTCTGAATGTGAATGGAGAATCTAAAAAGGTTAACTGAAGGGCAAGGGGATGGAAGGACCACAGTGGGGTCAATACAGCATCCTTGGCTCTAGGCAGGAGAGCCAATGTGAATGATGCAGAAGTGTGGTCCTTGCTCTTGGCCAGTTTTCCTCAGATCAGTGCAGGGCATCTATGTGTAGGGACAATATGTTCAGGCTTATATAGGAATGTGCACAGCGATATCTGGGGCCTTAAAAATTCAGGAGAAAGTGTTAAGACTAAAAGGCATGGAGGGACATAGAAGATAGGACAATTGGGCATTGAAAAAACACTCCCTTAAGAATGTAAGTCTAGAAAAATTGGATGCATGCTATTTTATATTTTCACTTTCTTATTTTCTGAATGTGAGTGAGCAAGGAATACTTGAGGAAATTGAAATACTTGGTCAATGAAATTAGCATTTATATAATTTCTTGGTCCCTTAAGATTTTCTTCTGGAACTCAGACAATTCCCCGTGTCAAGTATTTTGGTAAATTTCTTAATTGGTTCTTTTCTAGTTTTAATTTTTGCAGCTGGCAAGTGTTTTTGCAAACTCCCTGTGGTAAAAACAGCCAGCTGCCCTGGATATCTCCCCTTCCTATTGAAGAGCTGTTGCCAGGGGATGGCTGTCCTACCAGAATCTACATGTCCAAGTCTCATTCCTAGCATTTAAGAAGTAAGGTCAAGTGTCTGAGTTCTGGTCAGTGAAGTATGGGCAGAATTGAGGATCACTATAAGTCTGGCCATGTAAAATGAAACCACGTGTACACTCTTCTACTCTGTTTTCATGCCAGCTGGATGCTGCCTCCCAGGATTACCTCTGGAACCATGTGTTGAAGGTTTGATCAGTCCGGAGTTCTCTGTCCTGAATTCCAGCTGTGGATTGGACTTCCTGTGAAGAAAAAAACGTTCTCTATTTAAAGTCATTTGCGTCCTGCTTATGATATGGCTGTATCTTTTCTTATATAATCAGGTATCCTTTTGGTTCACAGTAGAATCCACTTCTATTTCTTTTCTGTTTTGGGGTGGTGGGAGGGAAATCTTCAGCATGTAAGTCTTCTCTTCCCAAACATTCAACCCAAATCTTAGGGCTCCAAAGAGCTAACACATTGCATCTATGTCTGTAAATAGCATATAGTCAATGGTGTGGAACTGGCCTCTCTTTAACAGAGAGAGATTCCTGATAGCCTTTGTAAGACAATCCTAGCAAACTTAGCAGTCATGTGAGGAGATACCCCCACCCTCCGCCCCAATTCATCAACAAAGAATAGGGATTCAGCTTCAAGAAGTTCCTGACTACACAGTAGTTGTTCTCTACGTGTCATTCACAGAAGGTAGTGGTAGCCATTATACAATTTTAATGAGACTCTAAAACACACAAATAAAGCAAGGAGTTTTTTGGATTTTTAGTTTTCTGTTTTGTTTTTTAGGTAACTTATTTCTTCCTCGTAAGCTTTAGAGAAATGATAGAGCAAGGGCAAAATTGGCTTATACTTGTTATCCAAATGTACTCTATTCTGAAAAGATATGAAAAGAAAAGATTTTACTCAAATAAGTATCTACAGCAAAAGGAAAAACTAACAACAAATAATTCTGCGAGTCATGGCCTATTTTCCAATCACAAATCATGAGACATATTTAACAGAAGATATCTAAATGATTAACTTCACAGTGAGTGAATGACAATGTTCAAATAGAATAAACTTAAACTAATAGACAGAGAAAATGCTCAAATCAAGAAGAAATTGCAAAAGCCACTGCTGTGGATCTATTTTTGCAGGATAATTAAACCAATTTAAGGAAATGATAGGATTAAGAGACAGAAATTGAAAGGTCATCTAATCCACCAGTTTTTCAAAAGCCAATGCTCTGATCTGTGCTGGTCTGAGATTGTGTTTTCACAGTGAATGACCAAATGAAAGAAATTAGGAAAATGAATGAGTTCTTTCATAAACTATTCAGCATTAATTATTGCTCTTTATCCTACAATTGTGTGCTTCCTAATTTTTATGCTAAAATGTCCTTTCCTTAAAGGAATTTTCATCATGATATTTTTATTGATTGTTGGTTTTGTTTCTTAGTGTCTTTGACCAATAAATAAAGTAATCCTTTGTTCCTTCATTAAAAAAAATTATACTGTTTTCTGAAATTCTAGAAGCCATTCATCAAATTCATTCTCTGCATTCAAGAAGGACTAATTTAAACTTGAAAACATAGAATCCTACATCATATTTTTTCAGAAATGGAGGAAATTTTAAAACATCCCTGGATAATACATGTCTTTGTTAAAGACATTCCACCATTAGAAATGCTTTTTTTTTTCACCTCTAATATTAATCCCTCAAAGGAGGATTAAATTACACACACAAAAAAAATGTTCCTGTCCAATATCATAGAAGTTTAGAGCTGAATAAGACACTTAAAAACATCTACTTGAACTTCTTCCTTTGATGTAGAGATGGAAATGGAGGCACCCAACAGTGAAGACTGAATCTGTATTATATGATCGGGTAATTATGCAAACATGTTCTTTTAAGTCTCATCCACACTCTTTCCCATATAACATATGGGCTCCTTCCTTCAGTAGCAGATTCCACTTGCCAGGCAAAACCTTTTCAAATTTTGGCAAGCTCTGGTTTAATCTGAGTTTTATCTAAACCATGTCTCTATTATAAAAATAATAATGCTTAATAGAAATTGCATGTCATTTGAATATTAAGTTAACCGTATACTCTTATACGTATCCCATGTAGAGAAAGCCTTCATCTGGGGAAATGCTTGCCAGCAGGGGGATGAGGATGCCAGTGGAAGAAGCTATCACTGTGACAGCTGGACTTACTTCAAGTGTAGAGAAAGGAGGAGAGCCAAGCTAAAAACATTTTTTTTTCTTAAAATAGCTTACACTTTGGAAAACAGCAATTTCTATTTACAACTGATACACAAATTAAAACAAGATATGGAGGAAAACAATTGTATACAATTTTTAAACAAACTGCACTCTTCCACATTTCATAGTATGATAAAATTTCAAGATTTTACAGAAAATCGAGTTCTTCTAAAACATGATCCAACTGAGATCTGTGTCACTGGCAGTTCTGAGTCTTTAAAAGATAGATATTTTTTATGGAAGACTTCTGGAATCTGATTTCCTTTCAACTGTATATGTAAACACAGAACTGTTATAGGAATATTAACCTAACACAGTTGATGTTTACAAATTAGAGAGGGGACATAAGTGGAAAATATGAAGCAGGAGAGATAAAAGTGGTACAGAAAATAAAATGGGAATTTGCTGTAACACTTTTCTCCTCAGCTGCTCATCTGTGAGGACAGTGAGGGGGCCTGGGGAGAAGACTAGCTATATCCCATGTGGATGCCAACATTGTGCTTTGCCTACTTTGAAAATTAGTGCATAAACTTCTGGTAGATCACCAGTTGACACTTCTGACATTTATAAAACCTGCTTCAGTGGAGCATCCTATTAGCATGAAGCAAGTGTTAAAGAAATGAAAACTTTTATCATGCTACACTTTACACGTACATTGGTATACAAATGTATAAAGAATATACGTATGTTTGTTCCTGTAGCTCATCTGTAAACCATGTCTTTAACTGAATACACATTTGCTCTTTTTCACTATCTTATTATGCACACCCACACAAGTGTGTTAGGGATAATTTGTAACACTGGTCTATCCACTTCTGCTCCACTTATTTCAACTTCCTTGCAACAAAGTCTGAGCTCACCCCATCTCACTTCTTGCCAATGTGCCCCTTCCTCTGGGTACTCACTGCCATCAACAGTGTTTTCTCATGTATGAAACTTAACTCATTGCTTCCTGCCTGGTCAACCAAGCTCAAAATGTCTAGTTCTGTCTGTAACACTTAGCTTTCCAACTCAATCCCTTATCAGAGTTGAGATTTTTCTCTTTTCCTCAATAACTATCCCCATTCTTCTGCTCACATCAACTGTTATGTTCTTATGGAGATAAGACTAATCTTTTTGCCATTTTTTACTTTTTAAAATCTTTATATTAAACAAAAGTATTCAATTTGGACAAATAAGTATGTGTAGGTTATTATTCTGGACAGAATTTTGTTCACAGTTGGATATTCAAATAAGAATTTCTCTGTAAAATCTTAACTAAGATTTAAGTAGGAGCTGCATACAAGTACAATTACATGGAAACGAAAATAATGATCCGCAGCCTTGGCACTGTGTTTTTTGTTTTGGAACTGAAAATGTCTGCTCTCGGCTGACTCATTTGCTAAACAAGGTAAAAATATTGAGCGGTTTTTGTTTTGTTTCATTTAGCAGATCATCTTTTTGTGGACAAATACATTCTGACTTAATGGGGGGAAGGTTAGAATTGTTTCAGTTCCTAGTTCAGTCTCTGCATTCCCTCTGCATGGTCACTAACAAGTGTTTAGTAAATAGTTAATTCTAGGAAGTTTGAAAGGCATGCTTTTTACAGTAACATTCAATATATTTAAGGGCAAAAATACACCAGTTGCCAAAATTAACTTATAACGAAGTAAATATTATTCAGACCCACATAGCATCTCTTTATATGTAGACATCAGCATCTGTTATAATGTTTTCCAGTTTCTGTTTAAAATCGACTGCTTGGAAGCCATCATTTCATAGAGTTGACATCACTAGGCTATTCAGTGAATTGCGGCCAGGAATGGTGGTCATGCGTGTACGTTTTCTGGCATTGGTAACCACATTTTAGAAGTGTGACAGCATGCTTCTTATCAGTCAATGGGCTGAGGGAATTCTCTTGCTATTCTGAAATGTCTCAGGCAAACGGTCGAGCACATGCATTCATGGTTCATCGTATTCAAGTTAGCCTGACTTGTGTATGAAGATGGCTGACTATGAGATTCAATGAGACAGGCTCCACAAAATCCCTTGGCCAATTTCTCCTCTCTTTGCTTCTTACCCTAATGAAAAAGACAACGACAAGATACCAGCCTATGGAGTAAGGCAGCAAAACCCAGTGGTTAAAGCATGAACTCCAGAGCAGGATTACTGAGTCCAAAGTTCAGCTCCATTACATAGCAGATGTGTGACTTTGATCATATATCTAATGTCTCTGAGCTTCAATTTCTCATGTCATGAAGAATATAATAGTACTTGATTATTGCTGTGAGATAAATATGTCAATGTACACAAGCATTTAGAATAGTGTTATCACATAGTCTGTACCATTGTAGTTATTATTGAATGTTTTTCTGGAGAGAGAAAAACAAGATATCCCAACAAATTCCATTGGTCTAGTCCACTTCTGTTTCTCAATGTTAGAATTAAAGATTCATTTCTTTAAAATAAGGGGTTTTGTTTTCAGGATTTGTCATGGAAAGGTCACTGCACTTATTTATATGGCCCAAATCCCTATTAACTGCAAATATCTTTAAGCATGTTATTTTTTTCCAGGTGTATGATATTAATTATTTCATTTAATCACCAAATAATGCTCTGAACTATGTATCATTATTAGTTCAATGTCCAGATGAGGAAACTGTTAAGAAGTTAGAGATATTATATATCTTATCCAAAGCTGCAAAAAAGTAAGTTGGCCAAGGTGACTCAAAACCTTATTCACCAGCCATTATTACTCCAAAATTTATAGCCCTAATTCTATGAACTTGTGTCTCATTACCTGGTATAGTTTTTTTCTTTTTGTAAATTTATTTATGTAATAAAAACGTCACCTTTATATATATGTGTATGTGTATGTGTGTATGTTTGTATATATACCCACATACACACACACACACAATTGCTTTTTTTTATTAGTTTCTGCTTTATAACAAAGTGAATCAGTCATACATATACATCTGTTCCCCCATCCCTTCCCTCTTGCGTCTCCCTGCCTCCCACCCTCCCTATCCCACCCCTCCAGGCGGTCACAAAGCACCGAGCTGATCTCCCTGTGCTATGCGGCTGCTTCCCACTATCTATCTACCTTACGTTTGGTAGTGTATATATGTCCATGCCTCTCTTTCGCTTTGTCACAGCTTACCCTTCCCCCTCCCCATATCCTCAAGTCCATTCTCAAGTAGGTCTGTGTCTTTATTCCTGTTTTACCCCTAGGTTCTTCATGACATTTTTTTTTCTTAAATTCCATATATACGTGTTAACATACGGTATTTGTCTTTCTCTTTCTGACTTACTTCACTCTGTATGACAGACTCTAGGTCTATCCACCTCATTACAAATAGCTCAGTTTCGTTTCTTTTTATGGCTGAGCAATATTCCATTGTATATATGTGCCACATCTTCTTTATCCATTCATCCGATGATGGACACTTAGGTTGTTTCCATCTCTGGGCTATTGTGAATAGAGCTGCAATGAACATTTTGGTACATGTCTCTCTCTCTCTCTTTTTTTTTTATTAGTTTCTGCTTTATAACAAAGTGAATCAGTCATACACATACATCTGTTCCCACATCCCTTCCCTCTTGCGTCTCCCTCCCTCCCACCCTCCCTATCCCACCCCTCCAGGCGGTCACAAAGCACCGAGCTGATCTCCCTGTGCTATGCGGCTGCTTCCCACTATCTATTCTATTCCCACTATATATATGTGTGTGTGTGTGTGTGTGTATGTTTGTGTATATATATATATATACACACACACACACACACACACACAATTGCTTTTATTTAAAGCAATAACATTAAATGTAACACAGGTAATACAAGCCATGCTGGAAAATCTGGTCTGTGATAGATACCTAGGTACCCAATAAATATTTATTGAAGAAGTGAGTGATACCATCATTTTGTCATCATCACCACTGACATTTCTGAAATGTTTATTATGTGTCATGTACTGTTCTAAACTCTGCATTTTCTTCTTTAATTCTCAGAACAAGCCTTCTCTTTTATATAACAGATGTGGAAATTGAGGCACAAAGAAATTTAGTAACTTTCCCAAGTTCATAAAATTAGTAAATGGTGGAGCTGGGGCAAAGAGCCAGGTAGCTCTGCAAACATTGCTTTTAACCAGTATAAAAGAAGAGCTTATGTCAGGACTCTGTTGGTGAGGAAATATCCCTAAGTATTGATTTCAGCACCATTAAGCACAATTTGACATTTGTTTTTGCTTCATTATTTAGGTTTGCTATTTCAGCACCTCCACCCCGCTGCCGTCTTAGCTGCTGTTCCAAAAATGGGAGCAAGATGTAAGAATTAAATCTTACTTTCTGGCTTTCCTCAATCATGAATATTTTACTCTTCTTTAAAACTTTTTAGTGAAAACAGAACTATTTAGAAAAATAGATCAAGTAAACATATAACAAGGGTTTTTAGAGGCAGTTTGGAAAGCGTTTCAAAGACAAAATAGTTTAATTTTGTGCTTTTCCCAGTAGCACTCCCCATTTCCTTTACTAGTTTACCATAAATCCCTCCCAGCATGAAGTTCAACTCAATGAAATGTTTTCTCTCAGTAACTGGGTTCTCTGAATTTTAGAAAATTTTAGAAAATATTCACCTATATCTTTTGAGTTGACCTTTCTAATTATAACATTCTGAGAGAGTCTATTTCCTTCTTCAAAGAGATTTTGATTCTTTGAGGGTAAGAGAGTCATCGTATTTCTCTTTATATTCCCTGCATTTCTTACCCCCAAACATATACAAAATAGATAACCAACAAGGAGCTACTGTATGGCACAAGGAACTATATTCAGTATTTTTTAATAACCTATGAAGGTAAAGAATCTGAAATACTATATATATACATATATCTGAATCACTTTGTTGTACACCTGAAACTAACACAACATTGGAAATCAACTATACTTCAATTAAAAAAAAGTTTAAAAAAAACTAGGGCTTCCCTGGTGGCACAGTGGTTCAGAGTCCACCTGCCGATGCAGGGGACACGGGTTCGTGCCCCAGTCTGGGAAGATCCCACATACCGCGGAGTGGCTGGACCCATGATTCATGGCCGCTGAGCCTGCGTGTCCAGAGCCTGTGCTCCGCAACGGGAGAGGCCACAACAGTGAGAGGCCCGCGTAGCGCAAAACAAACAAACAAAAAAGCCAAACTGTTCAACAAAGCCCTGCTTAAGGAATGAATGAAGAAAGTCCCTGATAGGGTTATCACAAGCATTGATAAATGTTAAGCTAAAATAAAAAAAGTTAGAAAGCTACATAAAATATTGTATCTTCATTTTCCTACTCCACTACAATTAGTTTTTACTAATGACAACTCTTCAACTTTCTTCTTTTTGGCTTCTCCCCTCTACTCTTAATATCTTTTAAACTTGGCGAGATGACAAAATGTTAGCATTGATCCCATCCTTTCTTCTCCTATTATCTCTTTCTGTCGGTTCTCCATGGTCAAATATTTCTTTGAAATCATTTTCTCAAAGAGTCACGGTTCCTAACCAAAACAAAATATTCTCAATAAAACTGAAACATGGCTATTGAACAGATGTTTAGTTCAATGTCATGATATCTTGAACAAATTGAAGGAAAACAACACCTTGATGAGAAAGCTTGAGCATGACATAACTTCCAGTAATCACAATTCCAGAAACAAGAATTTTTGGCAAGTGAAAATGCAGATGTGTTTATTGTGATGTCTGTGGATGTAAATATATATATATATATATATATATATATATATATATATATATATATATATATATATATATATATATATATACATATATATTACTAGGTAGCATAACAAGAATTAATACCTTGCTTAAAATAAAATATTATTAGCACTAAATGAAAAACCAAAACAGATTTGGGTTCTGAAAGCTCCATATTCTTTATAGAGAAAAATAAAATATTTTACAAGTTATTTGCTAATTTATTGACACAAGACTTGTCCAAAATTTGGACTCTCCCAGCAGTCCCATAACATATGTGACTTAGAGATGGGAACCCCTCCACGTTCTCTGAAACAATTTCGACTCAGCTCTGCATTTCCTTATTAAACTCACGTCAGTTTTGTGGGTGCCCAGACATGAAAGGAGCAAATTCCCAACAAGTTTGTGGTACAGGTCTACTAGCTGGTACAGGTCTACTAGTGAACCTCAAAAGTAGGGTCACTGACCTGAGAGACAGTCTTACTTTTATATAGGTTAGAAAAAAAAGTAGGGAACACAAGGTGGAACATAGAGACATGGTAAAATCTGGAATAATAGGCTCACAGGTGTGGAGCAAGATGGAAACCAGTGTCTCGCTGGCCTCTTAAATAGAAAAGGGAGAAAGCAATAAGCAACAGAAGATTCTTAATGATGGGAATAGGGCCACAGATGACAGAGGCTGGGCCTATTTCAGGCCAGTAATGAGCTTTTGGGCTTGTGGAGTCATTTACTTTACACAGCAGCCTGGAACCCAGGAGCGCTGTTCATTAGGAAGCAGGAACTTTACCTAAGGGTTGTTTGTGTTGGTCTTTCTTGCCAGAATGAATTGTTCATTAGCATCTGAGGGAAAACCACCCTCTCTTTATATATAGATAAATGGTTCCAAATAAAACTTACTGATTGGGGTTGGGGTGAGCAAAAGGAAAAGCTTGCTAAACCCCTTGGATGACAGTTGAGGGACAAATAAATCTGCAGCATACATCAATTCCAATCAGTAGGAGACTAACCTGATTTTATCATTAAAATGGCAAATTAACTTGGTCCTATGTTTGGTCCAGCTCTTTGGTTTGACTTAAGGATGTAATTGGATAAACTAAGTGGTCATCCACTTGCGAAGCAAGCTATGGACTATTAGTCCTATTGTATAATCATGGCACCTAACCACCACCATCAACCACCCCAAGGATTTTCTTGCATTATGGAAACACCGAGGGCTAAATAAGAGGATGGATGGTTCTAGAATTTGGAATTCCAAAGGCTTGGTGGATATTCGAGCTGTGTAGGACCTTCTATTTTGTCCCATGTGATGTTATAGTAAAGAGAACTCTTGCTTTTTAGGGAAGCATTTGGGTTTAATAGCATTTTAGGCGTGATAGTTTTCTTTCTTTCTGGAAACTTTGTTTGTAACGGTATGAAAATGTTAACATGTTTCTTTGTTTCTTCTTTTACTGAAATTCCTCAGAAAGTAATTCAAAGCGTTGAAAATATATGTTGCCTAGACACTATAAGAAGATAATTCTAAAAAATAAAATGAGGGGCTTCCCTGGTGGCGCAGTGGTTGAGAGTCCGCCTGCCGATGCAGGGGACACGGGTTCGTGCCCCGGTCCAGGAAGATCCCACATGCTGCGGAGCGGCTGGGCCCGTGAGCCATGGCTGCTGAGCCTGCCCATCCGGAGCCTGTGCTCCACAACGGGACAGACCACGACAGTGAGAGGTCCGCGTACTGCAAAAAAATAAAATAAATAAAAAATAAAATAAAATGAAACAAAATAAAATCACCAAAAATAAACTTTCTTTCCAGATGGAGATTTTCATAGCTTGGAACGAAGTACACAGAAAGGTTTATATAACTGTTTAGTGACAGGAAGGCTCTGAAACAAATCTCGAGCTACATGAAGTTTGCTGCCAGTGACATGAGCAATTCAAATTTGACTAACACTCTCACAAAGTGTGGAAGCAATTGACTGTCGAAAATCAGAAAACCAACTTTGTCCTGGAGGTTCCTTTTAACTGAGGTTAACTGCTATGTTGCCTTAATTACTGAGTGTTTCCCTAGTACTCCGAGCAAATATTCCACTAGCCCTGACTTTGTCAATATCCATTGAAATGTTGTAAAATTACCAATGGCTGAAAGAGGGAGTAACACATTAAGAGAGCCCCTTACAGATTGGATTAGTTCTTGTGAGGGCCCACTGCTAATGATTTCTCAACAAATTGCACTGAGTGATTTGAGCAGAACATTTCTTTTTCCCAATATATTTGGACATGGAGATATACAGATGCTTTCACAACCAAACATGGCAAATGAATAACCGTTTAGAGGTGTTCTTTTTTTCTCACCTCCTGATGATTTATTGTTCCTTCCTTTTTTATTGAAAAAACTCTCTCACCACCAAATCTGCCAGGACCAGGAATCTCAAATCTTTAAACTATTTCTAATCTATTTCTAATCCTAACAGTATTTAGAATTACTAAGCAATCAGGAATGCCATTGTGATTATTCATTGTACCCACCAGCTGCATGAACATATTTTTCGGGAGCATCTTTTGCTCCTGGTTTTGATGTTAATGTATTTCCAATGCCTTGCTTCAAGTGAAAATCCCTTATTTCTCTCTGCCCTAGGTCCATATGAATATATTCCAATGAACAATATAACTATTATAACTCTTGGAAAGTGTGATATTTTGTGAACATACATAAGTTGTGAATTGATGTAAATTATTTTTCGTCAATTTAGCTATCCTCAGTCTGTTTTACTTGGCTTAAAAGAAACTAAACTACCAGTGCCAAGCTTAGCAATTGGAGCAGACCACCTACAGAATCAAATTAAAGAAATGAGAGAATGATAGGCATTTTCTCCAAAGCAAATGTTTACCATTTGCCCACAACAGAGAATAAAGTTATGAATCAGCAAAATTTACTTTATTATTTAACCTTGTAACTATTTCCAAGGACATATTTCCTTGACCATGTCACACCTTTCTGATATTGGTAATTTATGATTTTCATTTGGGGCTTTTATTATGAAAAACAACATTTAGATCATTTGAAGGAGTTACAGACTGAAGATTCAAATTGATTTCTTTTCACCAGGGGTATTTTCTTGGAACACTAATTTCTCGACTATTTCATGTAGTTTCTGGATAACTGCCATTTATTGATTTCATACCATGTTTTCAAAACCTTAAAGTTTAGTTGTGAATTAATAAAGAATCTCCATAAGAAATTGAACAAGTATGAGTATCTAGGAATAAGTATTGAATTGAACACTGCTTTTTCTATGACTGTTGAAATGGTGGTGTTTTCTACTTTTAAGTCTTTTAATGTATGAATTGCACTAATATAATGCCATGTAATGTCATTTTTCTATTTTTTGAATAGTTCCTATGTGATCATAACACATTATGCTTTTACAAATTGTTGAATTTGGTTTCCTAATTTATTATTTAGATTTTTACATCTATGTTTACAATGATATTAGTTTATATTTTTATGCTTGTACAATCTGCATCAGATTTAGGTATCAAAGATTAAACTAGACTCATGCTTTGGAAAGGATGGATATCCCTCTTTATTTCTTCTTTGAGCCATTTCAAATAAGACAGAAATCATATGTTCCTTGAAAGTTCAGTGAAACTTGCCAATAAAAAAGTCTGAAACTGGTGTTTATTTGTAGTGTGTGTGTGTAGAAAAGGTAAGTATAATGTGGGTGGTGACAATTTACTATAAATTCAATTCTCTGCTATCATTTGTCTAATCAATTTATATATATATTATATAATAAAGTTTAACTAATTATAATTTTATAGGTAAATCTGTACATTTACCTATGTTTGCATATTTATTGACATTAGTTTTTTCATAGAATTATCTTTGGAATTAAATCTCTACTGTATTTGAAATTATGTCACTTTTATAATATTAATATTGCTTCTCTGTGTCATCCCTTTTCTCTTATTTTTCCTAGAGCTTTGTATATATTTTATTTATTTATTTATTTATTAAACATATTTATTGGAGTATAATTGCTTTACAATGGTGTGTTAGTTTCTGCTTTATAACAAAGTGAATCAGTTATACATATACATATGTCCCCATATCTCTTCCCTCTTGCATCTCCCTCCCTCCCACTCTACCTATCCCACCTTTCTAGGTGGTAACAAAGCACCAAACTGATCTCCCGGTGCTATGTGGCTGCTTCCCACTAGCTATCTATTTTACATTTGGTAGTGTATACATGTCCATGCCGATCTCTCACTTTGTCCCAGCTTACACTTCACCCTCCCTATATCCTCAAGTCCATTCTCTAGGAGGTCTGTGTCTTCATTCCCATCTTGCCCCTAGGTTCTTCATGACCTTTTTTTTTTTTAGATTCCATATATATGTGTTAGCATACAGTATTGGTTTTTCTCTTTCTGACTTACTTCACTCTGTAGGACAGACTCTAGGTCCATCCACCTCACTACAAATAACTCAATTTCGTTTCATTTTATGGCTGAGTAATATTCCATTGTATATATGTGCCACATCTTCTTTATCGACTCATCTGTTGATGGACACTTTGGTTGCTTCCATGTCCTGGCTACTGTAAATAGAGCTGCAATGAACATTTTGGTACATGACTCTTTTTGAATTATGGTTTTCTCAAGGTATATGCCCAGTCGTGCGATTGCTGTGTTGTATGGTAGCTCTATTTTTAGTTTTTTAAGGAACCTCCATACTGTTCTCCATAGTGGCTGTATCAATTTACATTCCCACCAACAGTGAAAGAGGGGTCCCTTTTCTACATACCCCCTCCAGCATTAATGGTTTGTAGATCTTTTGATGATGGCATTCTGACCGGTGTGAGATGATATCTCATTGTAGTTTTGATTTGCATTTCTCTAATGATTAATGATGTTGAGCATTCTTTCATGTGTTTTTTGGCAATCTGTATATCTTCTTTGGAGAAATGTCTATTTAGGTCTTCTGCCCATTTTTGGATTGGGTTATTTGTTTTTTTTGCTATTGAGCTGCATGGGCTGCTTAGAAATTTTGGAGATGAATCCTTTGTCAATTGCTTCATTTGCAAATATTTTCTCCCATTCTGAGGGTTGTCTTTTCGTCTTGTTTCTGGTTTCCTTTGCTGTGCAAAAGCTTTTAAGTTTCATTAGTTCCCATTTGTTTATTTTTGTTTTTATTTCCATTTCTCTAGGAGGTGGGTCAAAAAGGATCTTGCTGTGATTTATGTCATAGAGTGTTCTGCCTATGTTTTCCTCTAAGAGTTTTATAGTGTCTGGCCTTATATTTAGATCTTTAATCCATTTTGAGTTTATTTTTGTGTATGGTGCTAGGGAGTGTTCTAATTTCATTCTTTTATATGTAGCTGTCCAGTTTTCCCAGCACCACTTATTGAAGAGGCTGTCTTTTCTCCACTGTATATTCTTGCCTCCTTTATCAAAGATAAGGTGACCATATGTGCTTGGGTTTATCTCTGGGCTTTCTATCTTTTTCTATTGATCTAATTTTCTGTTTTTGAGCCAGTACCATACTGTCTTGATTATTGTCACTTTGTAGTATAGTCTGAAGTCAGGGAGTCTGACTCCTCCAGCTCCATTTTCCTTTCTCAAAATCGCTTTGGCTATTCAGGGTCTTTTGTGTTTTCATACAAATTATGAAATTTTTTTGTTCTAGTTCTGTGAAAAATGTCATTGGTAGTTTGATAGGGATTGCATTTAATCTGTAGATTGCTTTGGGTAGTAGAGTCATTTTCACAATGTTGATTCTTCCAATCCAAGAGCATGGTATACCTCTCTATCTATTTGTATCATCCTTAATTTCTTTCATCAGTGTCTTATAATTTTCTGCATACAGGTCTTTTGTCTCCTTAGGTAGGTTTATTCCTAGATATTTTATTCTTTTTGTTGCAGTGGTAAATGGGAGTGTTTTCTTAATTTCACAATCAGATTTTTCATCATTAGTGTACAGGAATGCAATAGATTTCTGTGCATTAATTTTGTATCCTGCAACTTTACCAGATTCATTGATTAGCTCTAGTAGTTTTCTGGTAGCATCTTTAGGATTCTCTATGTACAGTGTCATGTCATCTGCAAACAGTGACAGCTTTACTTCTTCTTTTCTGATATGGATTCCTTTTATTTCTTTTTCTTCTCTGATTGCTGTAGCTAAAACTTCCAAAACTATGTTGAATAATAGTGGTGAGAGTGGGCAACCTTGTCTTGTTCCTGATCTTAGTGGAAATGGTTTCTGTTTTTCACCATTGAGGACGATGTTGGCTGTGGATTTGTCATATATGGTCTTTATTATGCTGTGGAAAGTTCCCTCTTTGACTACTTTCTGTAGGATTTTTTGTCATTATTATTATTATAATGATTTTTGCAATCAATATTTATTGAGTTTATATGGTAACCCATTTCTTCAGTCACAGTTATTTATTACATCCTCTTTCTTTCTTCTGAATTCTAAAATTCTCACTGAGTTTTAGTTCTTTTAATAAGGATTGTCTATGTGTAACAAAATTTGTTAGCCTTAGTAGATTTCTTATTTTTTATACCCCATTCCTTTCTTCTGGGTTTATTTTTTTTTCTTCCTGACATTTATATTTTAGTTTATCTTATTGTGTCAGTCTATCAATAGTAGATTTTGTTAACCTTTGAGGATCTCAAAATCTTTTTATTGTATCTTACTTTGAATGGTACTTTATCTGCACATAGATTTCTAGGTTGGCACTTATATTGCCCCAGCATATTAAAGATACCATCCTTACCATGTGTCTGTGCTCTTGTTTTTGATGCATTTTTCTGTTAATTGTAAATGACATATAAATGCTGATGAATGACATGTAAGAACCATCTTTAGCATTTCTGGCTTACACTTTCATAATTATTTTCTTTGTCAGTGGAAACTTTGTTTCCCCTTGTGTTCAAGAGTCCCTTCCCTCTTCCCTTTCAAAATATGAGAGGTCATGGGAGGCTTCCATGATCTTGTTTATGATTATGATAGATGAATGAAGGGGGTTAAAGCAATGATTTTTCCCTGAGGATATTTACAGTTTAGATGAAACAAAGGAAGTCAGGATAGAAGGATGAATCTGAGTAGTAAAATTTCCAGCCCAGCAACGTAATAGGGCATTGTGGGCTCAGGCCTATCTTGACAACTTCCCTAAAATCATGTTATACAGGTGATTAATTCTGACCAAAGGCCAGCTCTGCTACTATAAGAAACAAACAGTGCATGTGTCTTGGAGACATGTTACTAGTCCAGTTTGAGAATATCATTAAATATCATTAAAATGTACAATAATTATACTTAAGTAATTATTTTGGAATTTCTCAAATTTATATTCATTTCATTTGCTTTAATTGATAAGCTTCTTTAGCATAACCTTAAAATATAGCAAAAATGTGACTAGGGTTTATTGTAACTTCATTGTACATATTCTAAGTAATCAAGTATGTAATAAGGATACATAAATACTGAATTCTATGATGAGATTATATACCAGAGATTCTACTAGAGATTCTTAAATTTTTTTGAGTTTCTTTGATAAGAAATTGGTAAGATATTTCAATAATTTTCCCAGAAAAAAATGCATAAAATTTGGAGGTTATGCTAACCCTAAGTCCCAAATCAGAACTCAGGTCATAATCTCTGATTTTAGAACATCCAGTTGTTTGTAGCTTACAGGTAAAACTGATCCTGAATCATCCCAGAAATAGGACTGTTAAGTCTCCTTTTAAGGTGACAGTATCTTGTGTTTTCCAATCTTTCCATGTTTTCTGAAATCAAGCATGTAAGGTCAGTGATATCAGTTTAAATTCTCGGCCCCTAGGCAAAACAAACAAATAGAAATAGCAGATGCCTTCCTTATGCAAAACACAAAATTGCTGATTTATAGTGGAGAGACACTCTTTTATTCCCAGGTTTCCTCACCCTCTTGTCCCTCACCTACATTCTTTTGCTACCCACTTGGGACAGATGATGCTTTTCCCCAAGGGTTAGATACAGTATTCTATAAGGTTTTTTCTAAATCCCTTTTGCTCTACTAGATTCATGCAATTTTAGCATGAAATTGACCTCAGGGACATAAAGTCCTCTGTGAAATGAAATTTAAATCTATTTCTGGTTACTATGTTGTGACCCTCAACTTAAGCATCCCTATTTCCTTCACTTCCTAACACACACACACACACACACAGCCCTATTTGGCATATTCTTATTTTTCAAAGTTAATAAGGTGAGTGTATGACTTGATTTTTTGTTTGTTTGTTTTGTTTTAAAGAGTTTTTGGGAAGAGTTTCTTGGAAGCTTTTAAGATAATTAAGATAGCTCACGGGTGTTGATAATCACTATTTTTCATATGTATATGTTCTTATTGAACCAACTCCTTTGGAACATTGCTTATTGTGAATTAATGTCATTTTGCACTCTTCTAATGCTGTCAGAATTGTATGGCATTTTACAAAATCAGAATAACTCATCTCGGTGTAGTAGATAATGTATTTTATTGATTAAAAAGTGTCTATTAGGTTAAAAGAGATGCTCACTATAATGTAAACAAATCATTTGAATTTTTATAGATGACATTTATTAAAACCTATATCAGAAATGAAAAAGCAAAATTTGAAGTTTCCAAACAAAACTTTATTTTACTTAACAAATACTGTAACATTAACATCATTATTCATGATACTTCTTGAAGGCAATTATCATTAAAGCCTATACTAAACTTCATGAGTTTCAGTTTAGGAGGGAAAAAGCTCTGATTTTCATAAAAATATCTTGATACTCATTAGGAATAATCATTGAAATGATTTTCTAAATTGAAGGATTGTGTTATAGTTAATGAAGCTTGTATTCAACAGTGCATAATTAAAGGTAAATTTTCCCACATAAAATTTCCTAGGTTGTTAAAAGATGTAGCATTGGTTGTACTGCTGTGAATATCTGCTAAAAAGTGGACCCTGGCTCCACCTAAGGCCATTGTGTAAGTAGGATTTATATCGAATGATGTTAGTGCAGGTTCTAGAAGATGGTGGAAAGTTCCTTTTGGGGGATCTCAGTAAACTGAGACTGAGCTCAACTTTTGAGTTAGGCAAAATAAGCAGCCTATAGTCCATTCTTTCATATACATAAAATATGCCTAATTGTGCCACAGAGCACCCTAGTTTTTCCATTTTCTATGAAATGTGTGTATTTGTGTGCCTGTGTGTGTCATCTCTTTTATGATCAGTTGTGCACTCATGACTGATCTTCTTTTCTGAAGTATGTAAGGCATTATCTCTGCTGCAGTGAAGCTCACAGGCTCACTGTAATTGAACTCCAGGGTCCTGACAGCAGTTCTGCTGCTTACTACCTGTGTGATCTTGGACAAATTTTCTAAATTCTCTAAGTCTCAGTTTCCTCCTACTTTGTTGGTAGGGTGACCAAAAATCCCAGTTTGCCTGGGACTGAGGGGGTGCCCTAGCTGCAGATCTTTCAATACTAAAACTAGGAAAGACCCAGACAAACTGAGATGAATTTGTCACCCTAACAAAAGGGAATTAAAATTACCTTCCATTTGTATCATTTTTTAAGCTATCATATTATATTTGCCTTTCTCTGTCTGACTTACTTCACTTAGTATGATAATCTCTAAGTCCATCCATGTTGCTGCAAATAGCATTATTTCACTCTTTTTTATGGCTGAGTAATATTCCATTGTATATATGTACCACATCTTCTTTATCCATTCCTCTGTCGATGGATATTTAGGTTGCTTCCATGTCTTGGCTATTATAAATAGTGCTGCAATGAACTTATTTACAAAACAGAAACAAACTCACAGACTTTGAAAACAAATTTATGGTTACCAAAAGGAAAACGTTGGGGATGGGGATAAATTAGGAGTTTGGGATTAACAAATATACACTATATATAAAACAGATAATCAACAAGGGCCTACTGTATAGCACAGGGAGCTCTACTCAATATTCTGTAATAACCTTTATGGGAAAACAATCTGTAAAAGAATGGATATACGTATATGTATAAATGAATCACTTTGCTGTACACCTGAAAATAACATTATAAATGTTATAAATTATAAATTATAAATCAACTATACTCTAATATAAATCAACTATACTCTAATATAAAATAAAATCTTAAAAAAAGTGCCTTCCACCTGTGGTGTGCTGGAATCAGCTTCTACTTGTGATGAGAGCTAATTGTTATAGTTAGGAATTTTGTGGGCCAACTGTTATATATTCAGAAATTTTGTGAGCTGTTGATGGCTTGAAATCATTCATGCTGGGGCTGTTTCCATCATGGCAATCAGCAAGTGCTACAAATCAGGGCATGTTTTTTTTCTTCCTAGAGAGCCAGTTAACTAACATACCACTGCCTACCAAACAACAAAGTTGATGAAATTACTAATTGAAATAATCCATGTAAAATGCGTAGTGGAATGCATGATACAAAGTAAGTGTTAATTCAGCATTGCTGATTAGTCATTTATTATTATCTTTATTAATTTTGCATTGACAGTCAATAAATATGTTAAACTGAACTGAACTCTGCCTGAAAGCACTCCTTATAAATTATTTCAATAGATTTTTTTTTTTGTTAAAGTACATCCAGAACATAGACTCAGTATATGTTGTAGGTCTCCAAACTGGTAGTTTTTGCTTTCTTCCTTTCTTATGAATTCCCTCTCTGTGAACCTAGAAAGATCTATCTTTTCCCTGCTGCACTATGGCCAGTCCTCAGACACTGCATGTCAGGATTTGGGCATTGACTCTAGCTCCAGGAGTGCATGAAGAATTATGCATTGGTGTTGTGCATGGAGCATGGTAAATTGGATTATGCTAATTAGGTCTATTCTGCGAGGTGGCCCCCTGTGTTGCGACTGAGACCATCACTACATGGCTTGCCTTGCCCACTGTCCAAATTTTCCATGTATTTCTCTGGTCTCCAATACTGCTAGAAATTCCTGTCTATAATCTTTGAGTTATAGTTTGACACCTCTTTTTTTAAAATTTATTTTATTTATTTTAATTTTTTTTGCTGCGTTGGGTCTTTGTTGCTGTATGCAGGATCTCTCTAGTTGTGGTGAGTGTGAGCTACTCTTCGTTGTGGTGCATAGGCTTCTCAAGCAAATCCATTACTTGGGAAAGGTAACACATTAGGTCATCAGCAGAGTACAAATAATTTTATCAAGTTAGCTTTAGCAAATATCCTTGCTTTAAGGAAACTGACCCAGGAAGGTGATGAGAGGAAAGTTCTGAAGTTTGGGAGATTATAGGAAAGGGCAGGTGTGAGTGAGGAAAGGGAGGTTGACAACCAGTAGGCAACACTTGGAAGTGTTGGTTCCTTGGATGGAGGAGTGTAAAGGAAGGAGGGGAGAGCTTGTGCAAGAATGCAGACGAGGGGAAATAAAATGCAATTACATGTCTCTCTTGATTCTTGAGAACTAAGAAACATCCTGAATTTTCAGATTGTAGAAAGAAGTTGAAGTCAAAAGAGTTAAAATGCTACCAAACCTCTAACAGTTTTGTTGGGGGCCAGCCTAGATCTTCAAACATAAAACTGTATGCTTAAGAATAAATATGTCTAAATAATTCTATCTCTGGTTCATTAAGAAATCTAAGGTACACAAAATGAAAACACTCTGCCTGGACTAATGGAAGATGAAAGCCTCTTAATTCCACCATATTAGATCATCCTTTGAGGGTTTTGTCCTCACTTAGGTTCTGTCCAGCTGAAGCCAGCAGGCATGCCCTCCTCAAGAAGAACAGATCAATCTCTTAGGATTAGCATGTTAATTCATGCTGAAGAGCCCTACTGGTCACCCAGCAAGACATTTCAAGGAGCAGTGTGTGAGCCCCTCAGTTCCTGCTCAATGTTGGGGGATTTCCAGCTGATGTCTTTGATTGCTCTCATATTGATAATGTAACATCATAAAAGGGGAGTTTCTGTAGCAGCTTACTTGCCAGGAAAGGCTGCCTGTGTCTTCCCAGCATTCCCTGATGTGAATGCTGGTTTGAGAGTTCTATGCAGTTTGAGAGAGAAAGGGAAGGGAGGACTGAGGGGTGGGGGGGATATACAGACTTAGGTCTTCGAAAATGCTGGACTAGAAAGAGGGAGCAACTGGAAACAGCATTCCCAATACACAGACATTCATTAGATGCCCCACCCCTCTTTTTTTTTTTAAGATTCATTCTCTATATTGAACCAGATGTTCTTTCCTGTATCCGTTCTCTCTCTCTCTCTTCAGTGGTCCCTTGGCTTTTAAAACTATTGACTGAAAGCTTTTTCCTTCCTCAGGTCAATTCACTTCAGAAAGTATCTACTCGTGTGTACCCAGTAGCATACCCATCCACACCATGGACCAAAGAGAAAGAGACCCCAAACTCGGTCTACGTGCTTCAGGAACTTACTTTAGAAGCAAGTATTCATGGTACATTAAAAAAAAAAGTGAATTGTTAAGTAATGTTATAAAGTCTTATGTGACTTCACAAAACAAAGAGCTCATACGGGGTAAAGAATTGAGGCAGATGTTCTGGCCCTTTGTGGGAATGGTACTAAACATAAGATAAAAGATAATGAAAGTAGAACAAAATTTTAGGCAAGGCAAACCAGTCCATTGAAAGCAAAGAGTTTGGAATAAACAGCATGTTGTGTTTGTCTGGTGTTTGTTCTTTTATACAATAAGTATTTACCGAGTCCCTACCAGGGACCCAGCCCTTTTCCAGGGAGCTGGGGATTCATCCTTGAAAATAAATCAGTGTTCTCCTAGGAGTTGATATTATAGTGGAGCCAGTAAGCAAGTGAATGATTAAACAAAATAGCTTCCATTAAAGATTAATAGAATTAAGAAACTATTGGGGACTTCCGAGTAAGATGGCGGAAGAGTAAGACGCGGAGATCACCTTCCTCCCCACGGATACACCAGAAATACAGCTACACGTGGAACAACTCCTACAGAACACCTACTGAATGCTGGCAGAAGACCCCAGACCTCCCAAAAGGCAAGAAACTCCCCACATACCTGGGTAAGGCAAAGCGGAGAGATTCCCGCACAGAGGATCGGTGCCGAGCGGCACTCACCCGCCCGAGAGGCTTGTCTGCTCGACCGCCAGGGCAGGCGGCGCTGGAAGCTGAGGCTCGGGCTTCGGTCAGAGCGCAGGGAAAGGACTGGGGCTGGCGGCGAGAACTCAGCCTGAAGGGGGCTAATGTGCCACAGCTAGCCGGCAGGGAGTCCGGGAAAACTCTGGAGCTGCCGAAGAGGCAAGAGACTTTTTCTTCCCTCTTGGTTTCCTGGTGCGCGAGGAGAGGGGATTAAGAGCGCTGCTTAAAGGGGCTCCACAGACGGGCGCGAGTCACGACTGAAAGCGCGGAGCCCAGTGACGGGCGTGGGACGCTGGGGCTGCTGCTGCCGCCGCCAAGAAGCCTGTGTGCGAGCGCAGGTCACTGTCCACACTGCCCTTCCGGGAGCCTGTGCAGCCCGCCACTGCCGGGGTCCCGGGATCCAGGGGCGGCTTCCCTGGGAGAACGCACGGCGCGCCTCGGGCTGGTGCAACATCACGCCGACCTCTGCCGCTGCAGGCTCGCCCCGCACTCCGTGCCCCTCCCTCCCGCCCGGCCTGAGTGAGCCAGAGTCCCCGAAGAGGCTGCTCCTTTAACCCTGTCCTGTCTGAGCGAAGAACAGACGCCCTCCGGCGACCTACATGCAGAGGCGGGGCCAAATCCAAAGCTGAGACCCAGGAGCTATGAGAACAAAGAAGAGAAAGGGGAATCTCTCCCAGCAGCCTCAGAAGCAGCGGATTAAAGCTCCACAATCAACTTGATGTACCCTGCATCTGTGGAATACATGAATAGACAACAAATCATCCCAAATTGAGGAGCCAGGAGTCAGTGCTGTGCCTCTGAGGTGGGAGAGCCAACTTCAGGACACTGGTCCACAAGAGACCTCCCAGCTCCACATAATATCAAATGGCGAAAATCTTCCAGAGATCTCCATCTCAACACCAGCACCCAGCTTCACTCAACGACCAGCAAGCTACAGTGCTGGACACCCTATGCCAAACAACTAGCAAGACAGAAACACAACGCCACCCATTAGCAGAGAGGTGGCCTAAAATCATAAAAAGTCCGCAGACACCCCAAAACACACCACCAGACGTGGACCTGCCCACCAGAAAGACAAGATCCAGCCTCATTCACCAGAACACAGGCACTAGTACCTTCCACCAGGAAGCCTACACAACCCACTAAACCAACCTTAGCCACTGGGGACAGACACCAAAAACAACGGGAACTACGAACCTGCAGCCTGCAAAAAGGAGACCCCAAACACAGTAACATAAGCAAAATGAGAAGACAGAAAAACACACAGCAGGAGAAGGAAAAAGATAAAAACCCACCAGACCTAACAAATGAAGACGTAATAGGCAGTCTACCTGAAAAAGAATTCAGAATAATGATGGTAAAGATGATCCAAGATTCTATTTCCCAGATCCAAAATCTTGGAAATAGAATAGACAAAAGCAAGAAACAGTTAACAAGGACCTAGAAGAACTAAAGATGAATCAAGCATCAATTAAAAACACAATACATGAAATAAAAAATACTCTAGATGGGATCAATAGCAGAATAACTGAGGCAGAAGAACGGATAAGTGAGGTGGAAGATAAAATAGTGGAAATAACTGCTGCAGAGCAAAATAAAGAAAAAAGAATGAAAAGAACAGAGGACAGTCTCAGAGACCTCTGGGAAAACATTAAACGCACCAACATTCGAATTATAGGGGTTCCAGAAGAAGAAGAGAAAAAGAAAGGGACTGAGAAAATATTTGAAGAGATTATAGTTGAAAACTTCCCTAATATGGGAAAGGAAATAGTTAATCAAGTCCAGGAAGCACAGAGAGTCCCATACAGAATAAATCCAAGGAGAAATACGCCAAGACACATATTAATCAAACTGTCAAAAATTAAACACAAAGAAATCATATTAAAAGCAGCAAGGCAAAAACAACAAATAACACACAAGGGAATCCCCATCAGGATAACAGCTGATCTCTCAGCAGAAACTCTACAAGCCAGAAGGGAGTGGCAGGACATAATTAAAGTGATGAAGGAGAAAAACCTGCAACCAAGATTACTCTACCCAGCAAGGATCTCATTCAGATTTGATGGAGAAATTAAAACGTTTACAGAGAAGCAAAAGCTGAGAGAGTTCAGCACCACCAAACCAGCTTTACAACAAATGCTAAAGGAACTTCTCTAGGCAAGAAACACAACAGAAGGAAAAGACCTACAATAACGAACCCAAAACAATTAAGAAAATGGGAATAGGAACATACATATCGATAATTACCTTAAATGTAAATGGACTAAATGCTCCCACCAAAAGACACAGATTGGCTGAATGGATACAAAAACAAGACCCATATATATGCTGTCTACAAGAGACCCACTTCAGACCTAGAGACACATACAGACTGAAAGTAAGGGGATGGAAAAAGATATTCCACGCAAATGGAAACCAAAAGAAAGCTGGAGTAGCAATTCTCATATCAGACAAAATAGACTTTAAAATAAAGACTACTAGAAGAGACAAAGAAGGACACTACATAATGATCAAGGGATCGATCCAAGAAGAAGATATAACAATTGTAAATATTTATGCACCAAACATAGGAGCACCTCAATACATAAGGCAAATGCTAACAGCCATAAAAGGAGAAATCGACAGTAACACAATCATAGTAGGGGACTTTAACACCCCACTTTCACCAATGGACAGATCTTCCAAAATGAAAATAAATAAGGAAACACAAGCTTTAAATGATACATTAAACAAGATGGACTTAATTGATATTTATAGGACATTCCATCCAAAAACAACAGAATACACATTTTTCTCAAGTGCTCATGGAACATTCTCCAGGATAGATCATATCTTGGGTCACAAATCAAGCCTTGGTAAATTTAAGAAAATTGAAATTCTATCAAGTGTCTTTTCTGACCACAATGCTATGAGACTAGATATCAATTACAGGAAAAGAGCTGTAAAAAATACAAACACATGGAGGCTAAACAATACACTACTCAATAACGAAGTGATCACTGAAGAAATCAAAGAGGAAATTAAAAAATACCTAGAAACAAATGACAATGGAGACACGACGACCCAAAACCTATGGGATGCAGCAAAAGCAGTTCTAAGAGGGAAGTTTATAGCAGTACAATCCCACCTTAAGAAACAGGAAACATCTCGAATAAACAACCTAACCTTGCACCTAAAGCAATTAGAGAAAGAAGAACAAAAACACCCCAAAGTTAGCAGAAGGAAAGAAATCATAAAAATCAGATCAGAAATAAATGAAAAAGAAATGAAGGAAACGATAGCAAAGATCAATAAAACTAAAAGCTGGTTCTTTGAGAAGATAAACAAAATTGATAAACCATTAGCCAGACTCATCAAGAAAAGAAGGGAGAAGACTCAAATCAATAGAATTAGAAATGAAAAAGGAGAAGTAACAACTGACACTGCAGAAATACAAAAGATCATGAGAGATTACTACAAGCAACTCTATGCCCATAAAATGGACAACCTGGAAGAGATGGACAAATTCTTAGAAATGCAGAACCTGCCAAGACTGACTCAGGAAGAAATAGAAAATATGAATAGACCAATCACAAGCACTGAAGTTGAAACTGTGATTAAAAATCTTCCATCAAACAAAAGCCCAGGACCAGATGGCTTCACAGGCGAATTCTATCAAACATTTAGAGAAGAGCTAACACCCATCCTTCTCAAACTCTTCCAAACAATATCCGAGGAAGGAACACTCCCAAACTCATTCTACAAGGCCACCATCACCTTGATACTAAAACCAGGCAAGGATGTCACAAAGAAAGAAAACTACAGGCCAATATCACTGATGAACATAGATGCAAAAATCCTCAACAAAATACTAGCAAACAGAATCCAACAGCACATTAAAAGGATCATACACCATGATCAAGTGGGGTTTATTCCAGGAATGCAAGGATTCTTCAATATACGCAAATCAATCAATGTGATACACCATATTAACAAGTTGAAGGAGAAAAACCATATGATCATCTCAATAGATGCAGAGAAAGCTTTCGACAAAATTCAACACCCATTTATGATAAAAACCCTGCAGAAAGTAGGCATAGAGGGATCTTTCCTCAACATCATAAAGGCCATATATGACAAACCCACAGCCAACATTGTCCTCAATGGTGAAAAACTGAAACCATTTCCACTAAGATCAGGAACAAGACAAGGCTGCCCACTCTCACCACTCTTATTCAACATAGTTTTGGAAGTTTTAGCCACAGCAATCAGAGAAGAAAAGGAAATAAAAGGAATGCAAATTGGAAAAGAAGAAGTAAAGCTGTCACTGTTTGCAGATGACATGATACTATACATAGAGAATCCTAAAGATGCTACCGAAAAACTACTAGAGCTAATCAATGAATTTGGTAAAGTAGCAGGATACAAAATTAATGTACAGAAATCTCTGACATTCCTGTACACTAATGATGAAAAATCTGAAAATGAAATCAAGAAAACACTCCCATTTACCATCGCAACAAAAAGAATAAAATACCTAGGAATAAACCTACCTAAGGAGACAAAAGACCTGTATGCAGAAAATTATAAGACACTGATGAAAGAAATTAAAGATGATACAAATAGATGGAGAGATATACCATGCTCCTGGATTGGAAGAATCAATATTTTGAAAATGACTCTACTACCCAAAGCAATCTACAGATTCAATGCAATCCCTATCAAACTACCACTGGCATTTTTCACAGAACTAGAACAAAAAATTTCAAAATTTGTTTGGAAAAACAAAAGACCCCGAATAGCCAAAGCAATCTTGAGAACGAAAAACGGAGCTGGAGGAATCAGGCTCCCTGACTTCAGACTATACTACAAAGCTACAGTAATCAAGACAGTGTGGTACTGGCATAAAAACAGAAAGATGGATCAGTGGATCAGGATAGAAAGCCCAGAGATAAACCCACGCACATATGGTCAACTTATCTTTGATAAAGGAGGCAGGAATGTACAGTGGAGAAAGGACAGCCTCTTCAATAAGTGGTGCTGGGAAAACTGGACAGGGACATGTAAAAGTTTGAGATTAGATCATTCCCTAACACCATACACAAAAATAAGCTCAAAATGGATTAAAGACTTAAATGTAAGGCCAGAAACTATCAAACTCTTAGAGGAAAACATAGGTAGAACACTCTATGACATAAATCACAGCAAGATCCTTTTGGACCCACCTCCTAGAGAAATGGAAATAAAAACAAAGATAAACAAATGGGACCTAATGAAACTTCAAAGCTTTTGCACAGCAAAGGAAACCATAAACAAGACCAAAAGACAACCCTCAGAATGGGAGAAAATATTTGCAAATGAAGCAACTGACAAAGGATTAATCTCCAAAATTTATAAACAGCTCATGCAGCTCAATAGCAAAAAAACAAACAACCCAATCCAAAAATGGGCAGAAGGCTTAAATAGGCATTTCTCCAAAGAAGATATACAGACTGCCAACAAACACATGAAAGAATGCTCAACATCATTAATCATTAGAGAAATGCAAATCAAAACTACAATGAGATATCATCTCACACCAGTCAGAATGGCCATCATCAAGAAATCTAGAAACAATAAATGCTGGAGAGGGTGTGGAAAAAAGGGAACACTCTTGCACTGCTGGTGGGAATGTGAATTGGTACAGCCACTATGGAGAACAGTATGGAGGTTCCTTAAAAAACTAAAAATAGAACTACCGTATGACCCAGCAATCCCACTACTAGGCATATACCTTGAGAAAACCATAATTCCAAAAGAGACATGTACCAAAATGTTCATTGCAGCTCTATTTACAATAGCCCGGAGCTGGAAACAACCTAAGTGTCCATCATCGGATGAATGGATAAAGAAGATGTGGCACATATATACAATGGAATATTACTCAGCCATAAAAAGAAACGAAACTGAGCTATTTGTAATGAGGTGGATAGACCTAGAGTCTGTCATACAGAGTGAAGTAAGTCAGAAAGAGAAAGACAAATACCGTATGCTAACACATATATACGGAATTTAAAAAAATAAAAAAGTCATGAAGGACCTAGGGGCAAAACGGGAATAAAGACACAGACCTACTTGAGAATGGACTTGAGGATATGGGGAGGGGGAAGGGTAAGCTGTGACAAAGCGAAAGAGAGGCATGGACATATATACACTACGAAACGTAAGGTAGATAGATAGTGGGAAGCAGCCACAGAGCACAGGGAGATCAGCTCGGTGCTTTGTGACCGCCTGGAGGGGTGGGATGGGGAGGGTGGGAGGGAGGGAGATGCATGAGGAAAGGGATGTGGGAACAGATGTATATGTATGACTGATTCACTTTGTTATAAAGCAGAAACTAATTAAAAATTAAAAAAAAATAATAAAAAAAATAAAATGCAAAAAAAAAAAACAAAAAAAAACAATTGTTGGGACTTCTCTGGTGGTCCAGTGGTTAAGACTTCACCTTCTAATGCAGGGGGTGCAGGTTTGATCCCTGGTTCGGGAGCTAAGATCCCACATGCCTCGGGACCAAAACACCAAAACATAAAACAGAAGCAAAAAAAAAAAAAAAAAAAACACTATTTAAGGAGAAAGTGCTCATAGAGTAAGGATGGACAGGGAAGGCCTCTCTGAGAAGGTTACAATTTTGCTGTGACCTGCAGAATAAAAAAGAACAAGACATGAAACAGGGAAGAGACCTTTCCAGACAGAGAGACCAAGTAAATGCCTAATAACAGGAAACATCTTGCCAGATTAAAGTCAACCCTGATTGTACATTAGAATTACAGGGGGAGCTTTTTAAAAAATGCATATAATTGGGCCTCACCTCCAGAGAACTTGGTTTAATAGGTTTGGGGTTGTGCCCAGACATGTATATCTTCAAAAAAAACCTCCTCAGGTTATTCAGATGTCAGCCAAGGCTGAGAACAGGTGGATTGGAGAAGAGTGGGTATCAAAGTTTAGCATGCAACAGAATCACTTGGGAAGCTTGTTAAATCCAGATGGCTGAGCCCCACCCGCAGAGTTTGGGATTCAGTTTGTCTGTGACAGGACACAAGAATTTGCATTTCCAGCAAGTTCCCAGCAGAGGCTACTGCTGCTGCTCTGGGATCCAAACTTGAAAAGCACTGGGTTCAAGAACAAAAATGGAAGCTGGTATTGAATGAGGAAGAGAGTTATATGAAGGAAGCTAGGAGAGTGGAGTTGGAACTTCTGTCCTGGAAACGAAGAAATGCAGAGCAGAGCCACAGACACAGAAATGATGAGGGCTAATGTGAAACTGGGAGAAGCATTCTGGATGTCCAAGAAGAGATGTAGAGCAGAAGTCCAGTCAGAGATGGTAGGGCAGGTGAGGATCCTGGAGAGCTGTTCTGGAGAAGCAGAGATGATGACCCTTCTGAATGAGCAGAGTTTGGACAAAGAATGTCACCTGCCATATCAGTAAACAATGGATGTTGTGGCCATCAGTCACTGCAGCTGCCCTGACTATGCACCTTGAGGGGATTTAGGATGGAAGAAAAACACAGGATACTGGCCCTAGATAGCCATAGCTAAGACGCATATCAAAAGAATGGTTTCAATGGGCCCAGACTCTTTCATCTTTCCATATATAGAAAAGTGCTAAATTCATTAACTTGAGACGTCTGATTTTGTTTAATTAACGGTAATCTTTTGAGGTTCTGACTACCTGGTTTTTGTTGCAAAAATTCCTACATATCCTGGCTTCTCCCTTATTTCTTAGGAGCGGTCCTTTAGAGCTCTCTGAGAGGCTGTCTCCTGGGCTTACGTCCTCAGTTTGTATGCTGAATAAAACATAATTCTCAACTTTTAGGTTGTGCTTTTTTTTTTTTCAGTTGATAAGAGTAAGACTTGGTTGAGGAGGGACAGATGTACAGAGAAGAGGAACAGATACAAAAATGGCCAAGTAAAGAGGAAAAACTCGGAGGACTAGTCTGGAGTTTGCGAGAGTGGCCAGTTTTACAGTCATCAGTTTATAGATGATGTTTCAGCCACAGGAGTGGATGAGATCTTGGAGGGAAAATTGAGGTAAAGTGAAGCTAGAAGCAAAGCTTCCTTGTGTTGGGAATAATGAGAGGAAAGCTGAATAAGTAGAGGGAAATCAGAAGAAAGCCCTTGAATCCACTATCAGTTTGCTTAATTTAGGGAGCAGGAAGGTAATGAAAATCAGTTAAGAGTTGGCTGTGAGGACCAGGAACAAGCTCTGTTTAAATAGGTGGTAAAGACTTGACTCCAGGTGATTGCACCCAGTCAGAATTATACATTGTCTTTCTGCCCTACTGTAGATGCCAATGTATGTCATCCCTGGAGATGGCCTTCAACTCGTTTTTAAACATGTGTACACTAAATCTATTGTGTTTGTGGGCTACTTTGTAACCCTCGGACTAATTATCTGTGATGCCTTGCATCTTTAAATCTTCATCGTGTGAGTAAAGGAGTGGAGAGGTGTCCCCTGGAAGTGCCAATGCTAAAAAATGGAGAAAGAGGATTAGAGCTGACACAAATGAGCTGACTTATGTAAGCATAATGGTAATCAACAGTAGTTGCTACCAGGATGCCTTAATGAAAGTATACAACTGTTCTTGGTATGAGAAAGGTAACAGTTCAGATCACACTTATGGGACTCCACTCAGATTGGGACATTTAATATCAAAAAAGATAAGGATATATTCAAGGGCATTCAGAGAAAAATGATCAGGAAGGTGAGGTCAGGAAGGTGAGGTTCTTCTTTTGCCCAGGTCTAAAGAGGAGTGACTGAAAGAATTGGGGATAATTTGCTTGAGAGAGTGACTGCTCAATCAGTGTAACAGCTTCCAATTTTAAAGAATGTCATTAGGAAGAGAAATGTAATTTATTCCAACTAGAAATGGGTGGAAGCTTTGTGATAGAATTTTCACCCACTTTAATAAACACCTTTCCATAGTCAAAACCGTCCAAGATGGGGTGGACAGACCCCAGGTGGTAGTGAGCATCCCATTTTCAGAGGTGACCTTGCACAAAATGTATGACCACTGGGTTGAAAGTGTAGAAGGTATTCAAACAAGCAAAGGATTTTTGGTAAGATGATCATTTATAGCCTGGAAGCACATATTTTATTATTTTATGTTTTCTTGCAAATGAACAAACACTTGGAGAACTTTTGTGAAGTAAAACAAATTACATGCATCCAGGGACCTGTGGGTCCGGATCTGTAACCATCAGCTCCCTGGAAAACTCAGTAAACCACAAGGCATGAGTGACTGCAATTTTGGGTCATGTTCAATCTAAACACACTCCCAGATTCTATAACACATTTGCAACATCAAAGGATAGGAAGTGGGAGAGGTAATCAAATGTAAGGCCTGAATAACCTAGTTCAAATCCTCTTACTATTTTCTACTTATTATAAGCATGAATTAAGCCCCTACCAGCTACTAATTTCTATATTAAAACTTTCCCCTTTTATTTTGTCCTTTTAACAATATTATGGGATTGCTACACTTTCAACACCTACTTAGCAAGGAACATTAAGACCCCAAGTCAGAGCCAGAAAATGAACTTCGAATAAATCATTTAGTTCCTGTGAAATTTAATTTTGTATTTGTAAAACAAAGATACTATTTTTAGCTTGGAAGTTTGTTGTGAGGCTTATCATTAAATGAGCATCTCCATGTTAACTTCTTGGTAAATTGTTAAATGCAGATATCACTATAAAAACTTGGGTGAATCCATGAAATAGACCCTCACTATATTTCTCTATAGTTACCTACAGAGATAACTATAGAGAGGTAGAAGAAGGTATATTGCGATTATGGACTTTTTGAGTTGAGAGTGATTTAAAATCCTTTATAGTTCTATACTATGCACTGGAAATAATGAAAAGAAGGATTAAAAGGACAAACTGCTATGCAGGCAGATTTCAATATTTAAAAATCAAGCCTATAATGGGATAAGCAATTGTCTCTATATGAGACCTCACAATTTAAATGCTAAAAGTGTAAAAGCAGAGAATAATATTTACATTTCAAAGCAACAGTCAACCAAACGGTCCTCAATCTTTAAAACACCTGATAAACCTGATTTTTAAAATATAAAAATACAAATATACTTCATATCTCATTTCTTCTAACAAGAGTGTTTATGTATTAGTGTTAACACACAAATTCTTCTTAATTAAAATTGACCAACTATTCAGCAGGTCTTTACTGAGTGTGTGTTTCATTGAAATAAAGTCATACTTTTTCTAGATACATGCATCCTTTCACAAAGCTCCCTAGAAAATGAGCTCCTATTTTATTGTATTTACATATAAACCAGAACAGTTACTCAAAGAAGTATTTGAATATTTAGCTGACAGTGGTAAATAAAATCGGTGGGGTTTTCCTAATGGTCTTATTATGTTTTCAAAGATAACTTAGCAATTAGAAACTTTTATAGATTATTAACATATCTTAGGATACTCCTGATGCATTTAGCAAACACTTTCTTATGAGATATACTGCTTGTTATGTTTGCTGCACCATTATATGTATATTATTTCTTTCCATCTTCAATTCTCCTTTCTAGCCTATTCATGGGTTAATTCCAGCCATATTCCTTCCATGAAGCCTGCATCAAATACTGGAGTTTGATTCCTTTCTTATTTTTATAATGATTAGTGTCTATATTATCTACTAAAACACTTACTGTAAAAGAATGGAACTCAATTGTGTTTTCCTCCTCCAGTTAGTGAAAAAGAAGCTTTAAATGAATGTGTAATATGTAAAGCAGGGAAGAGTTTAGCAGTCTTTCTGTTAGAATTCATTAGGCCTGACTTATGAACCCCTGTGACCTGATTGGCTTAGACCCTCATCAGAACTCCTAAGATTCCACAAAACATAATTTGAGAACCACTAGGGAAGAAGTTGAAAACTCCAATTTCTACAGGGGTAGGGCAGGTAATATCAAAGAGGGAAATGGACTGGTTGGGACTGGGCTGCACAGAGGTATATGCTTAGAAAAAAAGGGCTGCTATATCTCACCCCAGTCTACTGAGCTCAGGTGGATCTAAAGGCTTAGTCTTTCCAGATCTACAATATAATCCTCAAGAGAAGCCAGACTGCCAGACTGCCTTTAATATAATACTCTCAATCTTTGGATATTGGCAATGAATTTATGCATTCATAAAACAATGTTCAGACCAATTAAAGCACTTATACTGCCCAAATCTGGCCTGCAAACTGCCAGAAAATGACCTCTGCATCCTCAAATGTGAACCCCAGGAAGAAAGAGGTTATGGTGGTTTATATTTATTATTTTACCTTCAGCATCAAGCACAATACCTAGTATAGAGCAGGTATCAAAATTTGTTTAATGAAAGAATAAGTGATAAATCAATAGATGAAATAGACCAGTATCATAATGTCTGAAGAAGTTTCATTGTTTCCTGAATTAAATAAAGGAAACGTGGTATAATAAAAAGAGGACCTGTCTAAGAGGAAGGGGATGTGGGTCATGGCTTTAAATCTGCCTACTACCCTGTATGCAGTCTCAGACAATTCACTTTACTTTCTTCACTTAGTTTCCACATCTATGAAATGCTGAGATTGGATTATAGTGTTGGTTTTTCAAATGATGTTTCAAGGAGCCTTTTGAATGCTGGAGGGAGATGATTCAAGTGGATTTGGAAGGGATGAGATGGGTGCCTAATACAGAGGAGGTCTTCAGGACTTAGAGATTCAAAATAAAATTATATTGACTTTTTGGTAAATCATGACAGAGTAGACATAATTATTTGTCTGATCTTTTCCAGAACTTTAAAATGACAAGAAAAAGATTTTTTAAGGCACAAAAACATGCAGACCAACAGAATAAAGAACAATACAATAGTGAAAAGAAATTAGACACTAAGGATTTAGCAGACTCAAGAAGGCTTAATTCTGGGCTTCCCTGGTGGTGCAGTGGTTGAGAGTCTGCCTGCCGATGCAGGGGACATGGGTTTGCGCCCCGGTCCGGGAAGATCCCACATGCCACGGAGCGCCTGAGCCCGTGAGCCATGGCTACTGAGCCTGTGCGTCCACAGCCTGTGCTCCACAGTGGCAGAGGCCACAACAGTGAGAGGCCCGCGTACCACACACACACAAAAAAAGAAGGCTTAATTCTAAGTCAGCCTGCCATTTTTACACTAAGCCTTATAGGACTATTTGAACCTTTAGACTATGTCCATGTACAGCTTTTAAAATATATTTTTAAAGGATACATTTGAAGAAAAAGTTCTAATGTTAAAAAGTATTGTAAACCCCTTGACTAGAAGAAAGCCCTTCCTGTGTTACTGTTGTATGATTATCCTCTGTAGAGCAGGCTGTATTGTACAGAGTTGTGGATATTGTACATTCCCCCAAGTCCTAACACAGTGTGCTAAATGGGTACACAGCAAAAATCCACAAATGCTTCCTGTCAAGACCACATTTTTCTGAATTCTTTACTCACAAAATTTAGGCGTGGAGTCTGGGGAAAGAAACCAATACCCTCTCTGGTAATGAGTACCATGAAATTTCATGTTCTTCAAGCCCACTGTCAAATCTTCCATTTATGAAATGTCTATAAGAATCGGAGACTCAAGTCATTTGTTATACTAATTCATTAATTGGCGTTTCAGACCCAAGACAACTAGTATGGCCAAAGAATCATTTCTGATGAGATCAGCAATAGCAAAACTGAAACCATCTCATTTTAGCAAATATCTAAATAGGTCTCACTCATCAGCGTTTCAGATTCTTTCACAGCTTCAAATCTAATGGGCAGAGGCTGGGTTTCCTTGAGACAGCATTTCAGTGAAACACTTTTTAATTCATTTTACACAGCTCTTATTAGATTTGTAAGGAGATACACACTGTATAAGCACTCTGTGGTCACTTGAGAGGAGAGTAGTTACGTGACTCATTTAGCAGGCAATTACCTGTTTAAAAAAGAGACAAATATCCTGTGTCTGTCAGAGGCTATGTCTGTATGACATGAACCAAATGTTGAGACTGTTAAAAAAAAATCCTCACTGAGGTTGATTCTGAGCTCTTTTACAAAATTTACTGATCTTAGACTAGTTAAAAATAGGTGCTTGATAGAACCATTCTGTATCTTGACATCTTGACTGTGGTGTTGGTTTCACAAATTTATACATGATAAAAATGTATAAAAATACACACACACACACACACTCATAAGTGCATGAAAAAGTGGGGAAATCTGAATAAAGTTGGTGGATTGCATCATTGTTGATATCCTGGCTGAGATATTACACTATAGATTTTAAAGATGTTACCATTGGGGAAACTGGGTGAAGGGTATACAGTATCTTTCTGTATTATTTCTTACAGCTGCATGTGAATCTACAATTATCTCAAAATAAAAGTGAAAAAATAAAAAGTGAATAAATAAATAAATTAATTAATTGATTAAATAAAAATAAAAAGTGAAAAAAAAGTGGCTGCATGTATTATCACGCAGTGGCTGCATGAGTAATATCACCAACTCAGCCTGATGGCTTACTGTCATCATTCTAATTATATATACTATGAGATAAGGATAGGCAGGTGAGCTTCACTTAGAAGAGCACCTTCCAAAAGGTTGATGTATTTCAAGACTGTTGCTGGTGGCAGAATTTGGGTTAAGATGTAATTCTCTTTTCCTCCATCTCTTATGCATGGCTTGGAATTAGAAATCAAAAGATTTGGAATGGCACCCAGCATTTCATTCCTAGGAGTATACCATGGTGTAATATGTTGGTGGTTTTGTTCAGCTCTGGATCAGGTTGATGGAGATATTGGACAGATGGGCCATTTACTCTTCTCCTGAGAGCATCCTTGCAGTAGATTGTATTAATGGTCTTTATCCATGCACTTTGCCAGGTAATTCTGTAGACTACCTTATGTGAATGCAGCTTTGTTCCTACTCTTTGACTCTAGGTTTGGCCCTGTGGCTTGCTTTGGGCAATGGGTGGTTACAGACACAAGCAAGGAGAGGCTTGAAAAGCACTTGTGTGCTTGAGCTTGCTCTCTTGTGCTTAGGCCATTACGAGGCCAAGGCCATGCCCAGACTAGTCCACTGATCCTGGGAGGGGAATGAGAGAAATGTGGAGCAGAGCTGCCCAGTTAAAATGCTCTAGCCAAACCCATCCTGAAGAAGAGTCCCTGGGTGACCTACAGACCCATGACTAGACCCAACCCAAAGCAGCTGTACCAGGATGCGTGTGTTCTAATAATGATTGTTGTTTGAAACCATGATTTCTGAGACGGTTATACATGCAGCAATAGTTGGTAACCCCTAGAATTGTAATGAATGATCTATTTGATTTCAGATAGGTGACTGGTATCTGGAAGATTGGGATACAGAGGCAGTAGGAGGGGGAGATTTGAATATTCCAGACTTGTTAGAATTAGAATACAGAGTAGCAACTTGGTTACAGAAAATGGACAGATGTCAATTATTAAAGTTGAAGGAATAAGGTCTGCTAAAGTCATGTTTGAGGTCATGTTTGAGGGCCTATTTGAGGTCATGAAGATAATCTGATGCTAATACACTTAAGTTTTTCAACGAAATTCATTTGACTGAAGACCAGGTGAGGCTGAGCCAGTGGGAAGGGATTAAGTGGCCTTAGTCATAAACTCTATGGAGACAGGAGTCGAGAAGGTAATATTCCTTCTTTCTAGATCAGGAAGTGGCACTTTTTTTTTTTTTTTCTGTAAAGGACTATATGGCGAATATTTTAGGCTTTATGGCCCATGCAACCTCTGTCACAATTATTCAATATGTTGGCTGCAGCACAAAACAGCCATAGGCAACATGTAAATAAATGAGCATGACTGTGTTTCAATAAAACTTTATTTACAAGAACAGGTAGTGGCAGAAATTGGCCCTCTAGCTATAGTTGGCTTCCCTCTGATCTGGTAATTGGATTATATTATTGAATAAAACATTTAAAATTAATTCTTTCTGAAAAATTTAAGAGAAAGATGGCAAATATATGACATGTATACCTGAAGTTTCCCCTTAAGCCAAAAGTAGACATTTAATAATCAGTCCTGGAACGCTTTCCCTCATTTTGGGAATATCCTCTGAATTCTTCACACCACAGCCATACAGACAGCCATTATCAATCTATCATTGCTTGTAAGCTACTTAAAAGGAACATAGTAAGAAATATACTCTAACCTTAATTCAAAGGTTTCTGTTTCAGCACCCATGGAAAAAATATTACAAATTTAAAAAGTGATTGTGAATTTAAGAACAACTCTTCTGATAATAAATTGGAGGTCGCTGTAGTAATATTAATTTGTAAGAATTGTTTCAAATTAGATTATGTCAAAGCATTTGCCTTCAATATGAACATATTTGCCTTTGAAATTATGAGACTTGGATTGAGGAGACAGTAGGGGACATGAAGACCCACGCTAGGGTGCATCCGGCTAAGGTAACACCTGGAGTCCAAAACTGTAATATAGAGAGGTGATGGGGAGGGGGGGATTGTTTGTAAAATCAAGTAGCTTCCATGTGGGATACCCCATGCATTTAGCTATACCATGTGCCTGTGGACAAGGAGACACGATGATGAGAAATATTGGATATGAATCCTCGGAACTCAGTCTCTAAGCTCAACAGAGGTGAATATTATCTTTGTGACAGAGTTGTGATGGCTGCAGGTGGAATAAGGTTTAAGGGAAAACTGCAGACATGGGAAGCTATTTTGAGAAAGTCTTTCAAAATTGAAAAGTATATTCTCTTTATGGTTCAACAAATCCAATGTGTATTATTGATCATGGTTTTTGGTAGTTTCATTAGCACACTGAGCCTGAATTATCAGGCATGTTCTGGCTCCTGAGCCAAATGGTTTAACTTCACTATCAATTCCAAAGTACCAGAGCTTCTAGCCAAGGCCTCTTGCAAACGGGGTCTGAATGAGCTGCATCTGGCATAACCAATAAGATGTGACACTGGCCTTCTGGACTAACAATGGGATTTCTTCATAGCAGCCATTCTTTATGGCACCATCATCCCTTTGTAATGGCTTGTGAACAGCTTGATCCCTGAAGGCATTTCTCTAGCAACCTCTCTCTCCACAGTGCAAAGAATGCCAGCCTGGAGAGTTGCAATTAATCACATGATTTGATCAGTCTGCAGCCTAGGCTGGGGAATTCTGATACTGTCCTTTGAGAACAGGTGGTAGTGTTGGGTATAATCTTCTGGCATCAGCAGTTCAGAGTGATTTAATGGCACAAAATCTGAGCAAACCCTGAGCAAAAGTTTGGGGGACTGTATGAGAGGTGAAATAATTAAATGTGCAGGGTTATTCTTGGGAAAGAGTTCCCCCAAAAGGCTTGAAAGAAGTAAAAAGTGTAGAGGTATGACTTTTGAATGAGTCCATGGAAATTTCTCAGTAACAGAAAGGGTTTAAAACATCAAGTTGGGTGAGGCTCCTTTTGTAGGAAGGAGTTATTGTGATGCCTTAGAACCACGTGGGGCTTGGTGGCTAGGGCAGCTGTGACTTGAATTGTGTCTCCCTAATTCATGGCTAACTGAAAGATTGAGATTTGGAAAGCAATTGCTGCTAATTGCCTTGAACAAGGATTAACTGGCATTCCATTTACTTCCAGTCTTTGATACCCCTCTCCCATTGCCACCTTGCCCACCACGACTCCCGTGATGCATAGCTTTGAGCATGAGGATAGGAAAAGGAGAAAGGACCCCTCCTCTCTTATCTTGTCTTCTGTTCCAAACCCTGATCACCGTGTCCAAAATGGCAGGTCAGACCAGTCACAAGTGAAGTTGAATCTACCAGGGACAGGTGTCTATAAATTACTCTGTTGTCCACTAAATCTTAAAAGATTTTAAGCAGGAAAGTACATGTTTGGTATTACCATATACACACTACTATATACAAAATTAATAATCAACAAGGACCTACTGTATAGCACAGGGAACTCTACTCAATATTCTGTAATAACCTAAATGGGAAAATAATCTGAAAAGAATAGATATATGTATATGTATAACTGAATCACTTTTCTGTACACCTGAAACTAACACAACATTGTAATCAATTATACTCCAAGATAAAATTTTTTTAAAAGTACATATCTCCCCAGTATATTAGAACCTGAAGTTTCTAGACAGAACTTGGAGAGGTCTACAGGACAAACACTCTGTTCATCCAGTTTCTCAGTTCCTTTACTTCTAATATTCTTCTCCCTATTCTGAACCCTCTAAGAGAGAAACAAAGCAGAGAGGACAGTACAGGAATATGGGACCAAGAGTTAGGAGAAGAATAAAAAAACGCTGAAGACCACGCATATGAAAGGCTTCTGGAGGAGTCTTTGCAGGTGAGAGCTGGATTTTATTTATCATTAAAGGCTTTCAGTAATTATGTTTCTCATATGACTCAGGCACTTGTAGTCTGGCCAGCTAACAGAACATCTGTTTACAGAAAAGTGGTGAAATATGCAAAGCACTTCTGTTAATTGGGTTTCTACTCAACACTTTCCATCTTCTTTCCAGACTGGAAGCTCAGGAACCTTCCTGGTTCTTTAATTAAGAAGAAAATGACCATCAGGGGAAAGATGTGATATTCACTGAGTCTGAATGAAATGCAAGAAATGATTATTGTGAAATAGTCTACCTAATTGATAATATTGCTAAATTGAATTTCAGTGTCTAGTTGACTATTGACTCAGTATAACCTAAATACAAAACAATAAAGCTTGTTTAGGGAAACTCATGTTAAAGTTTATTAATGCTATTTTCCTCAGCCTGTATGCCTGCTGGTAAATCAATTACTTTTACTGATAAAGCCAGTATAGACTGAATATCCTACATTATGGTCCTTCTGTGTTATTGTAGGATTGGGACACAGTACATCTCCATCTGACTATATGTGGTTTGACTGGCTAGATAGGACAACTACTTTCTTTATAATGAAGTTTACTGTATAGAAATTTACAGGGAAATACTCTGTAAACTTTAAAATGCCAAGTATTTACATACTTACTAATAATCAAATGGTCTTTCTCTCTCTCAAATCCCATAATTGTAAATTTTAACATAGTTGTAAACACAGTGTGTACATATAGTTTTTTGGTTTGCCTTCCTCACTTAACATTGAATGTGTATTTCCATAATAGAATACAGAATACAATTTTAAAGCCCACAGATGGCTCAATGTATTGATGTATTTAGTGAATATTTTAATACTTCTCACTACTCTGAAGCTAATATCCCAACATCTGCCAATTGAAAGTAATTTTTAACTGAATTAAATATGTATGTACTTGTTTCCCAGGACATACAAGCCTGAAAGATGCAAAATACAGTGTTTATACTTCCCACTAGGAAGTGTCATAGGCTCTGGGTGCCACCACTATAATTCTGGACCCCAAACCCCAAGTCCCTCCCTTGTGATGGCAGAGTCCCTTTGATGGTTCACATGTATTCTTGGAAAGTCATTATAGTTTCCCTCTTTGCCCCCGCATGGCTCTCTGTCTACTATACACTGAGCATACTTAGTAAGTTTCTGCAGTGCCTTCACTGTCCTTGCAACTTTCTGGATGTGGTATTTTTTTTCCTTGTTGTGGTCCTAGATGCATTACCACATGGGAAGTTATTGTCCTAAAGATGGGGAAGGAATCTCTTTCCATCGTTGATAAAATTATTTTGTTGGTTCTCAGCACAGGACAGACTTTTATCCACTCACTCATTTATTCAAATGGTAATAAGCACCCCCGATGGTGTGGGTCCCATGCAAGGCACTGGGGATGCAATGGTGGCTGTGTAGACATAGTCTCCCCCTCATGGGCCTTACAGTCTTGCAATTGTCATCTATTAATTCACACTAGTAGGGTTGTTCTTTTCATCTGAGTTAGTTTTTTCACTTTAGTATGACCCCACCAACCCGCCTTCCCCAAACACAGTGAACTTCTCTGAGAATGACTGTATCCACACCAAGGATATTCAATCAATATCCCCTGGGCAACATAGTACACTTTCTCTCCTACCAAATGAAATCTTTCCTCGTCTAACATTTTCATTGAGAGTTTAAGGATGTCTTCAGCACTGCCTCTGAGCCTCATGTTTGAAAGGATCAATGCAGTGTGTCCATTTCCTGTCTTGCCCATAGACGAACAATGAATGCCTATGGACATGCACAGAATTCAGACCTTTTTCTGGAAACTCATTACCCATATATAAATCTTTGCACCTAAAACAGTATGTAAGGTACCTCAGTTGGAATATAAGTAATGTAGAGTCATGTGTTTCCTAAGTTAATATGTATGCAATATGCAAAAATGGCTAAAAAGAAGTGCTATAGAAATAAAATAGCTGTTCATATTCAGGACATCTGAGGCTGGTGACAGTATCCCAGCAACCACCACCTATTACTTGAATCATCTAAGTTGTATGTTGATTACTCAGTGAGGAGGTAGATGGAGGGGGAGAAGAAGACGACATGGTAAATCAACCATTGAAAGCCCTCAGGAGGAAAGCCTTCCCATGAATGTCAGGGCGGTAAAACAGGAGAGGACTTGGTGAAGTTCTTTCACTCTATTAGTCTCCCTCAACATTTTATATAATCTCCTGAGGACAAAGAGGAAAGCTCAGATTCCTGTCCTCCTTCAAAGAGCTCTTCATTCCTCCATGTTTACTCAATATATACTCAATATACCCAGTGCACTAGCTACTGCGGGAATACGATGATTTTCTGGAGTAAGTCAGATGGGGCTTGATTTCTGGCTTTGTCCTGGGCAGATGATTAATTTCAGTTTCTTCCACAGTGAAGAGTAGCAGAATATGTTACCCCAAAATATGACTGTAGGACTTCAGGACTTGCCATACCATAATGGGCCATTTTGGTATATTGATTATTTTGAGCTATAGGCACGTGGAATACAGGAAATGCAGGGAGAGGTTGTCTCTGAATTTTCCTTACCTTTCTAAAGACAGATCCTCCAAAAGAAATTCAACTGTCATACATCCCCTCCCCAGGAGTTTCATCAACCAAAGAAGATTGACCCTTGTCAGGGAGAAGAGTCTAGAAGTCAATACCACATCCAGACAAACTTTGTCACCAACTATCATAATTCCCATCTATTCTTCTAAGGACCCATTTATCTTTCCTAAAAACCATTCACTCTCTGCTAAGAAGCATAAATCCTACCTCTCTTTCCCTATGAAAATGGTAAGTAAGTCTAAATTTTAAGCCACATTGAGGAGCTACTCATTTTTCCCTGGGTATCTCCCATGCATACATGAGGTATACATGTGAATAAACTTCTGTTTGTTTTTCTCCTCTTAATCTGTCTTTTATTACAGGGGCTTCAGTTAAGAACTCAGAAGGGCAAAGGGAAAATTATTTTTCTTCCTCTATGACAGTTACAAGAGATAAAATTATGACCTTTCAGGTTATTGAGAACATATTTAAGTGTCCTGAACATTGTCTTAGCATATGGATAACCAGCAAATATAAGTTGATTCCTTCCTTCTTGGTTCTCTGACATATTCCCTCTTTCTCTCCTTCTTTCCCTACAAGCCTTTATTTCTCCCTTTCTTTATTAAGGAGCTGATAATCTATTCCCTGACATCAAAACTAATTTTAATGATAAACAGATTTTCTATCCCAACATCAAATTAAATATATATATATTTATTTATGATTTCATAAAACAACCTAACTTTTCAGAATCTGATAGAGAAATAAGGGTGATATTTATGATAAAAACAACACAATGTTTATGATAGTAATAATAAAAAGACAATTTTGATAGGGGTTTACATATATTTATCACCTCCTCTGATCTTTAGTTTTATTGTCACCTCCACAGAGACAAAAAATTTAAGAAAGTTGCTACCATAAAGCAGCTAGGAAGTGGTAAAGTAGGATTTGAACCTAATACTTCTGATTCTAAATCCTAGATTTATTCCCCTGTACTAGGCTGTCCATGTTTGCAAATAATTGTGTAAACAGTAAGCTTTCCCTTAGAGAAGTTATAGAAGTTTATGCCAAAGCTTATGGGAGAAAAGCCATAATATATTTCTTTACAGATTCTTTATAAAGTCCTGTGACATTCCTATTCTAGTCTAGCAGCATTTTCTAAAATGATGACTTCTGAAAGAATAATCTAGACTTTTATAGGGAATTAAATCTTCATGTTGAAGAAATTATTTAATCATGAAAACTGTTTATTTAATACTTATTGAATAGCCATGTTTGGAATTTTATGACATTAGCCACATACATTAATTCTTTTTAGCTTATTTCACAAAACTTTACAAATGATGTCACTTGTTTTGTTCCATCTCAAACTGCCTTCAGGTAGGAAGGGGCCTCCAAGTGGAGTTGGGGTTCCAGAGATGACACTGCAGAGTCTTCATGACCAAGACTAACATTATTATGAGCCATACATGTTACATTACTGGAAAGATTAAACCTTAAATAGTTTTATTGTAGTGGGCAAAATTAGACTCGGTATTTGACCAGCTACACAAACACGTGCAAATCCAGAGTGATAAGAAGATAAGAACGAAAAACAAAGCTTTATTTTAGATTTACTCTGTAGGTCCAAAGGCAGCTATCTTGAACTGTGATACAAGTAAAAAATAACCCACATATTAAAGAATATTCTTCAGAGATCGTGAAAATGAGTTCAATTTATATGAAATGATAGAAAATGAAACTATCCAAACATCAGTACTCTCATTCTTCTCTGAAGCATAAAATACCACTGTTTAATAGGAAAGTTACAAATGAGATACAAGGGAAAAAAAATCTTTTCACACAGAGCAAGCTTTTTCTTTATTGTTACCCTGATAAAATTATAATCTATCAAGAAAAATTACCATCATCACAAATTCTGATCATCTATATTACAACCAGTGATGAGAAAGTAATGGCTAAGGACAAAGTTAAAAGATTTGCCTCGAATTATTAACACCACAACTGCATTTTAATATACAAATATGAAATGACAATTACTTGGCAATCATTTGTAAGTTCTAAATTGCACCAAATAGTACATGTTCTCAAATACACTGAAGAAACAGGAAAGAATTCTATTAGTAAGTGCCTCTATCTACATGCCAGCCAATATCTCTTCTTGCCCATCATGTTATAATATATCTAGAAAATCTCCATTGTAACTTCTAGACACGTATCTCTTTATGTGATTGAGCATTTTTCATTTCTCATATATTTGTTTTATTTTATACATGGACTTGCCTTGTCAGATAACTGCATTTATGTGAAAATTATATTTGCATATACATACACATGTGTACATACACATACACACCCAAATTTTCAAAGGGTTTCAAATAATTTAGGAAACATGGATGCAGTTAGCACAGGTCAGTTAAAATAATGAGATTGAAAGTATTCAATGAGGAACAATAACTGTACCAGAAATATGGGATAAGATATTTTAAATATTCTGATAGTCCAGCAGCCTGAGCAGAAAGGATGATGTTTTGCAACATTCTGTAGTTCTCACTGATAAAAAAGAAGTAAAATACTCCAATAAAGATGTTAAAAAAAAAAGAAGTAAAAGACAAACGTGTCCTGACCCTTAGTTGACACAGGTATTCATTGAGCTGTATCTTATAGAAAGACACTGATATTGTGATTAAAAAGAGTCCTACTATCCTGAGGAGAAGATCTAAGTACAGAGTGTATAGAAACATATATCTATTTCATTTATAGTCTCTGGTAAAATTCAAAGCACAAAGCTGGCAACATGCACGTGTTGAATACCTTCATGAGGGTAACATGAAACTTCTCTGAGAGGTCAAACAAGGAGGACCCAGTTACTTAGTGAACTAGGGAGGCATCTTCTGTTTCCATTTGCCTTCATGTGTTTTCACTCTCCTGACACACAGTCAAATTCTCTTCCTTTCTACACGTTGAAACCTATTCCCAGGGGACATTTGACAATTACCTGAGTCTGTATTTCTGGATTCTGTGGTACTTGCATTTTAAGGTTTGCCTCCAATATGAAAAGAGAGGATTTTGCCTTTGTTGTTCAGTCTTGGAGGAAGAGGAAGTGATTCATCTGGGTCAGGGTGAGAAGCCTTCCCAATGGCTGCCTGTTTCTCAATTTGTCTTTCCATCTCAAGGTAACAACCTCAGTGACGTCAGTTGGGAAGAATGTGAACCAGTGATGTGAAGACAAGCAAGGAAGACAGGTGCCCCTTCCCCACTGATTATGTACCTTTCTCAGAAATGTTTTTTTAAAATTATATTTAGTAAAATGGCTGAGTACAATTTCTATAATATGGTTTTGGGATGTTGCACAAATGTTCAAAGACAGAGTGGAATCAAAATCATGAACCATTTCTAGTAGGTTTTCTTAGCTGAAGATATTTGACTTAATGTCTGTAGATACTGTAAGAAACAGAGTTTAACTGCATCAACAATTATTTTGGTGCTGGCAGTTGGACCACAGTGTGGTTACAAAAATGGGCATTGGAACAGGTGGCCCTGAGGTTCATGTCCATTTGGTGTCAATTACCATCTCTATGACCATAGGCAAGTAAACCTTAGCCTCGGTTTCCTAATCTGTAAGCTGCAGTGAAGCTTTCCCTTCTTTATGAGACTGCTGTGATAGACTTTAGATAATGTAATTGAAGTCATTATTGCTATGCCTTGAGCATATTAGCTGCTCCAAGAAAATATTAACTACCACAACCACCCTACTATGACTACAACTGTTATTATTTCATACACTTGCTCAAAAATACAGTAGAAATGTAGGCATGTGAACTTTGATGTGCAGCAGAATAGGTAAAAATTAGCATAAATATTTCCATCTTCATGAGCTTTGCATAGCGATCATCTGCTAATGAATGTAGAAAAAAACTTTTAAAATGAATTAAAAATTATATGCAGAATTGAGATTATTTTCATGTTCTCTGACAGTTAGAAACAATAAGAGCATTAAAAAATTTTTTTTTAATCTTGGAGAACTCCGTTAAATCAAAAGGCTTTGAAATATTTTGTTTTTTAAAAATGCTAATTTGGAGATCTTAAAAAAGAACAAGATCTAAAAGCTATCAGATGGCAGACCAAAAGAAAACTGGGCATAGTCTTCAGAAAAATATTTTATACCTCATCCTTCATTTTCATCTATTTTTGGTTAAGTTTCCATGGAGTTCTATCCTTGTGGGGTAATTGGACCATGCCAATGTCTGAGAAGCAAGAAAGTAGTCTAGGAAACTAAATCTGAAAGCTACAGAAACTGTCTTTCCTGAAGCATTCAAGAAAGGCTGGGCTTCTTAAATTGGTATTCAAGGATTGTCTGAATAATCGCCTGGGACACTTGTTAAAATGCAGATTTCTAAACCCTAAGGAGGCCCCACTAAATCAGAATAGTGTCCCAATAATGTGCATTTTAATAGTCTCCTTATATTGTTTAAAAACCATTGTGGTAAATGTTGGATAAATAAATGCCTTCTTTGGATATTTTAGAGGAAGGCACTCACTTCTTTTACTAGTATTATTTTTAGAAGAAATAAAATGATGGCCAAGTTGTTTTATCAGTGTCATTCATTTTTGGCTTTTACCATATTCTTGAATGTGGTCCTGATACCTGATAACACCCAAGCAATAAAAACGAGTCATCACAACTTTAAATGTTGAGTACAATGAACTGTAAACACATGTAGAAGCAGGTTTCTTGTGCAGTTTCTGTGTGGTTGTTTGTTCATTCCTGTGTCCGTTTACAGCTCCTGGACATATCTAGCTAACTGAAATCTATTTAACTCAACCTCTAGAATACATGAAATCAGGACTGGGGACATGTGGGAATCTCAGATAACAGGAGGATTGAGACGGGGAGAACATTAACTCTCTCTTTGCACAATATTTACATGAATTATTAAATGATACATTAAAACTAGCCTTCAAAGAGAGAAATCTTTTTCATACTCCCCGTAGGCTGTATCTCTTTTGCAATAGACGTATTCATGCAAATCGGCAAGCATATTCTATGAAATCTGTTAGTAGCCTTTACAAATGTGGTGTTAGAAGAATCATTGAAAGAAGAGAGAGACTAGATTTCAGAAAAATAAAGAAAAATACACAGTAAAAGTGGCCTAATAAAATTTAAATTTCTAAAATATGATTTCACACATTTTCATCTGGGTCTAATTTTAATAGATCACCACCGAGATGTAGTTGGGATTTCTGCCAAATTGCTCTAATTTCTTTGCAATGGAAATCATACAAGCTGAGAAGAGAGGGAGGGAGGGAGTGTGTGTGTGTGTGTGTGTGTGTGTGCCTGTGCGTGCAAAACAGTCAAATGTTATAAGCTCTCCTTTGAGGTAACTTAATTCTACTTGAAATTCTCAAATATGATAATGAAAAATCAGACCTGAAAGATGGTTTGAAAATGAAGAAGAATGGCTGGGAAGTGAGATAAGTTTATGCCTATCAATATTTTTGAGCCCTGCCATTAAAAAAAAAGAAGTATTCAGAACACCATGTTTTAAATCAATAACATAGCCAAACAAAACAAAACAAAACCCTGCACACACACACACACACACACACACACATCCCTTTCTACTAAAGTGTATCTATCTTCCAAGAAAAAAAAAAAGACAAGAGTTTCAGGGGATTGGAGACAGCTTTCTCTTACTCAAATCTCATATTATTCTTCTCCGTTAAAGTGCCAGAAGTTTCTTTGCCTAATATTCCTTGATTTCTCTCCTTCTTAGTATTGCTTTCTGGCCTCTGGACAGGCATTTGGGTGGAAGCCAGTCAAAACGTTATAAGTAAGGAAGTTTGAAAATGACTGGAAATCACAATTACTCCTTGTCACTAGAACAGTGGGAACACTTGTGATTGGGTCTGCATTGCCATCACTGTCTACCCAAAGCTTGATTATTTATTTATTTATTTTTGCTGTGTTGGGTCTTCATTTCTGTGCGAGGGCTTTCTCTAGTTGTGGCAAGTGGGGGCCACTCTTCATTGCGGTGCACGGGCCTCTCACTATCGTGGCCTCTCTTGTTGCGGAGCACAGGCTCCAGATGTGCAGGCTCAGTAGTTGTGGCTCACGGGCTTAGTTGCTCCACGGCATGTGGGATCTTCCCAGACCAGGGCTCGAACCTGTGTCCCCTGCATCAACAGGCAGATTCTCAACCACTGCACCACCAGGGAAGCCTCAAAGCTTGATTATTAAGGAATATTTTCTCTAGGCCTCAAAACTGGATTTGTGGTTTGCCTAATTAATCCAAAGCCATGAGACCAACACTTTAATTGTGATAAATAATTTTTTGTTTTATACACAGCAACATAGAAATTAGCGATCAATGATTATCATTTTCTGATTTCTATCCCCCAATCTTTTGGCATGTTAGATTAATGTCTATTTTGGTTAGGTTCAGTTGTGAAACACTGACATTGAGAATGGACTTCTTTCTTAATCCATCATGGCTTTCTGGTAAAGAGTAAACTCTAAAATTTCTGAGATGGGGCCTTTCGTCAAGCCAATGCATAACCTAATTTTATCCCAGCGACAGTTCTGGACCTTCTGATCCTCTCTGTACCACTACTTTTTAGAAGATTCCATCTTTAGTTCAATACTAGATCTTCCTAATTTTCTTTCTAGATCTCAGTACCCTTTGGCAACCAACCTTAAGATCCTTTCCATTATCTTGGAGATATGGAGGTCTGGCTGATGTTTCATCCTCAGTGTTCAAATGAGGACCTCATTTCTGCTAAGTTCTACTCTTGCCTGAATATTACATAGTCCCATCCATTGCAAATCACCAAACATCTCCTAGACTTGGAACCATTAAGCTAACCCATTCTTCTATTCTCACTGCTTGTGCTGAGGGGTTAGCTTGTCTGAGTCTTCTCTCTTGTACAATATCTCCAGTATCTTCAGGTTCCCATCAAGCAGCACAGTCAAGCCTTCAGAAGTCCACACCCACCTCCAAATCCTTCCTACCCTCCCACAGTGTCACCTTTAAATCCCATCTGCATCATCTGAACTGATTGAATACAGGTAAGACTCTACCACAAAGCTTCTCTAGGATGTCATGGATGTATAAGAATGTGAGAGAATCCATAGAGAGGTAGATCACTTCTTAACACAAAAGAAAACCTAACACAACAAGTTTTAGGTGGTGAATATAGATAATGGTTTCTCATTAGCAAAAAGTTAATGTTCTCTTGGACACACTGGGTTTCATATTACTACCACCACCACCATCATAGTGTAGCTTTATATTTGGGTAGTGCTTTCTTACATTCGAAAATTCTCTCACCCCTTTTGTTCATTTAACCTCACAACCACTCATTAGCTTTGACATTTACTAGAGTGCAGTCATTCCTTAAATGGGGTTGCATGTATAATTAGCACTCAGGCAAAAATTGTGTAGAGTCAAAATTGCCCTTAAAAATATCTTTAAAAGTTCATGAAAATAGCATAAATTATTTTGTGTTTATTTCACTTTCCTCATGACGCCAATCCAACCAGTTTTTCCTACTACATTGAAAGAGGTCACTATTTCTTTGGTTGAATACCAGATGATGTAATTTATAATCATTTGAGATTTTCTTGTAGAAAAACTATTATTATTGGGCTGACCAAAAAGTTTGTTTGGGGAAGAACCCAATATTATTGTTCTTCTTATTTGCTGAATATATACAGTTGAATTTGCACAAGTTGAATTTGCACATATGACATAATGTCACTGAGGTATTTCCATTTAAAGACAAGAAACATAGGCCAAGTGAGATTAAGAAATTTGCCTAAAGTCACAGCTAGATACTGAAAGAAATGAGTTTATAACCCAGGTCTCCTCCTACTATATCAGGTTCTTTTTCTATTACATGGAAGTTGGCTAATTACTTCCTCCTATGGGAACTGATTGATTGCTAGAATTTGCCTTGTTACATGTATCAAGTAGAATTCTGAAGCTGAGTCTAGGTTCAACAAGAAAGACCATAATAATCATAGGTCTGCCATGGGCAAGGGTAGACAGAAATAACATGCTTGCCTCATATTAAGAATCAGAATAGTTCTTTCCTTTCTCAACCTACCAATACAATCACATGAAGATTGTAAATCCAAGAATTAATCATATCTTTCCCATAGGGTTTCAGTTAGATTAGAAGGCTGAAAAAAACAGGAGGAAACATTAACAGAAGAGGTAATTAGTTGACTAACTTTTAAGTGTATTTTTACAATGGACACATTCTTAAAGTATTCATTAACTAATGGAATTATGGCAGTGTGTGATCGCTGCCTCTACAGAATAGGTTAAAAAAGTACACGGTCAGAATAGCCTCTTGTCTTTCAAAGAGCTGGGAGGCGGCCCCAGCCCACTTGCCTCCACTGAGAAGGATCAAGGGTCTTATTGATATTCATCGTTCTGTTCACCTAAGCTTCAATAAGCTGCTTCACTTATGAGCTGCCCTAGAGGATGAGGGGAAGAGAGAGAAGAAAATGCTGCCACTGCATGCAGGAAGCAGCCATTTAGACACAGTGTAGAATTAGGTTCATGTTTCCTGGGGGACTTATCTTGACAAAATTCTTTCACCCATCTTCCTTCAAGGCTGCCAAAGACCAAGACCTGTCAGCTCCCCAAGCTTTTCTGGTGTGTGCCCTGCATGGTGGCCCCTGGGTAGGCAATGTGAGGGGACAGCATGAGGATAACCTTGTATACTGCCTCCTAGGAGTCTCCTTCAGAGAACTAGCAGCATTACACTCCCCGTTCACTCTGATATAAGAGGTCATTTTTGCTCCAGTCTGATGGAAAAAGAGGGCATCTGTGTCTGTAATATAGAATAACAAACCTGACTCCATACTGGATCTATTCCTTTAGCTTTAACCCTTGTGCTCTGTTGCCTGTGCTTAGTCATGCCAGCTCTGCACCTTTTGTAAAAGAAATTTGCCTATAGCCTGAAATGTACATGATGGCCCACTCTCAAGGCTCTGACCTTTAAAGGTATAACACTTTTCCATTTCATATAGAGATAAAAAGTTACAAAACAGAAAATAATATTTGTCTTGTTGGAGGTTTACAAGAACATCGTGACCAGACCTACCTGGACAGCTGCAAGAACAAAGGATTTGTGCACCAAGAAGTCTACAACAACCAGCCACAACCCCTCCCCTTTTAGTATAAAAGAAGCTTGAATTCTAACTCAGACAAGATGGTTCTTTGGGACACTAGTCCACCATCTTCTTGTTCTGCTGGCTTTCCGAATAAAGTTACTATTCCTTGCCCCAACAACTTATCTCTCAATTTATTGGCCTGTCATGCATTGAGGGTGAGCAGTACAAGCTTGGACTGGGTAACATGTCTATGCTGGAATAGACCACAGAGCAGCTTGATCTTCTGCTACTACCAGGTCCCTGATTTTCACTCAGCTCTGGGACATTATTTTCCTCAACATTTTTACCCTACTCAAGTATGCTACCCATTCTCCTTCACACTGGAGGGAAAACTCTAACTTTCTAAGGTACATGACTAATTTTACTAAAGGTTTGGGTGTCACCAATGGTGGCAGGATGCAGCAAGGAAACTTTCTGGTTCTTCAGAATTGGAGACCACTTAGTTTGAATAATAGATGTTAACTCTCCTAAATTGTTCCTTGGTTATTCTGGTCTCCTGGATTTTCTCTCTGCCCATTTTCTGCCTTAGTGACCACTGCCTCCTTCATGGCCCTCTCAGCCTCAGACATGTCACACACAGCCCTTAAAATAATACATTGTAAGTGAACACTTACTTTATTTACATGTAAAATTTGTCTGGAAATAAAATATTAAAAATATATAAGAAGTGTGAGTTTTTGATACTGTGAGTAAACCCGCCATGGGCCATCCCAGTAGCTATGCACTTGTGTGGGGGAATTGTTCCCTGTTTGGTAAAGAGATACATTTTTCTTCACAGATGTGGCTGGATGAAGACTTAGCCTGGCAGAGACTGTCTAAAACCCAGTTTGTTCTCCCATCCACTGATGTACCGCCTCCCAATTTCTTCATATTAATGGCTCCAACAGTCTCCCAATAATCAAATGTTCACTTCATCTTTAAGGATTCCTTCCACTTCACCTAACACAACATATTGAGTAGTGTGCCAGAGACTGCTTGAATAAAAACATATAAGGCTATCATTCCATAACACTTCCATCAGAATATATGCTTAAGCTTCCATGCTTTCCTCCCCTATGGACACTAACCTAGTCTAGGCTGAGCAATGGTGATCATCTTCTTGCTCATCTTACAGCCCACCCCCTCTCCATTCTTCTTACACATATAATCATGCAGTTCTGAACTGGTTACTCTCCTGATTAGAAGTCTAAATTATTCCCCACTTTCTACCCCCAGAAAACTTAAATCTCGACATCGTTACTAAGGCTCCCCATAACGTACTTCTTACCATCTTATCATCTTCTCTGGATTTTTTACAATTTGAAATTTATATGAAATCTTAAAACTTCCACATAGTATAGGATACTCCTGCATAGTAGCAAAGACTCAGCCTAAACAAAATTAAACACTGCGGATGTAGGAAGAACAATTCCTCTCTACATCCTTTGTTTCTTTTCATGCAAGGGGTATTTGATTAGTAAAATACACTTGGGATGATGGAGTGGTTAGTGGGTCAGAAAATCTGGGAATGTTGAGTTCAGTTTCTCTGCCCTTCCTCTTGGGCCTGATGGCAGAAAGTGCAAGTTTGTTTCTGCATCTCTGTGCTACTGTTACCTTTGACAAGGTGGTTGAGTTTGCCTAATTCTAGAATCCATTTAGTGTTTCCAAGCTATATTCTTGAGTTTAGCCTTCATTGATAATGCAGTGTTTTGCTATATAAAGGGAGTCACACAGTATGTAAACTTTGTGTATGGCTTTTTTAGTATAAATCCTTTGAAATCTGTGGTAGACAGAATAATGTTCCTTCCACCTTGAAAGATGTCCATGTCCTAATCTTTTGAACCTATCAATGTGTACCTCACATAACAAAAGGGACTTCATTGATGTGATTAAATTAAGGATCTTTAGATGAGAAGATTAACCTGGATAACCCAAATGGGCCCAATCTAATCACAAGGGCCCTTAAAAGTGATAGGTGAGAAGGTCAAAGAGAAGTAGTATATGTGACAATGGAAGCAAGTGATTGGAGTAAAACAAGGAAGGGGTCATGAGACAACAAATGCAGGCAGTTTCTGGAAGCTGAAAAAGACAAGATAATGGGTTCTCCCTGAAGTCTCTGGAAGGAATGTGGCCTAGCTAACATCTTGGTTTTAGACTTCAGATTACCAGAACTATAAGAGAATAAATTTGTGTTGTTTTAAGCCACTAAGTATGTGGTAATTTGTTATAGAAGCAACAGGTAATTAATACAAGATCCTTCTTTATTGTGCATATATAAATAGTTTGTTCCTTTTTATTGATGAGTAGTATTCCAAGGTGTGAGGTGCCACACAGATTTTTAATCATTTACCTGTTGAAGGACGTCTAGGTCATTTCCAGGTTTTAGTGATTATGAATAAGTGTTCTATGAACATTTGTATACAGGATTTTGAGTGAACATACATTTTCATTTCTCAGGAATAAAGACTCAAGTGTGTAATTGTTAGGTCATATGATAAGTACATGTTTAGCTTTGTAAAACGCTGCCAAATATTATCCCTACTAATTTTTTTGAGGTAACCAAATTAAAAGATACTGCAAAACTGAACTAAAAATGCCTTTGACTATTTGAACTTTAACATAAACCTTGAGCCTCAAAGTTGCATAAGCAAGAAGCAGGATCCAATCTCTATATAGTCCTACTAATTATACACTTGCTAAGCATTTCAAGTATAGTATAGAAGATGATGGACAAAAAGGAATCTCTAATAGTGCTAAGGACAGGATGGTTCCTTCTAAAGAACAGAACTGGGTTCTAACCAAGGAACTACTCCACTGTAGGGCAGAGGGACCTCATAACACCTGCCCAGTGTGATTTGATCATTGCTTTGAAGAAGTGACTGGTATGTGCCTCTATTTTCCCTTTTCTGAATGCACTCGTTCATTGCAGTCATTCTATCCTATCGCATTCCTCCATGGTGACACTGGAGGTGGAAGTGGAAGGGAGCATATAAGTTGTCTTTTTAATTCACAAATCACTGCATGACAAAGAGCCACATCCAGACCTAAAGCAGAGGAATGCATGTCTCCTGGAATCCTGACTTTGAACTGAATTTTCCACAAGATAGGGCTTTGTTTTCTTTCTCCTGGGGGAAAGATAAGTATGTGTGGTGTGTGAGAACAATGGAATAGTTTGTTTTCTTTTTAATTTATTTATTTTGGCCAGGCCACGCAGCAAGTGGGATCTTAGTTCCCTGACCATGTTTCGAACTCGTGCCACCTGTGGTGGAAGCGCAGAGCTTTAACCACTGGACCGCCAGGGATCTCCTTGGCATAGATTTTTGGTCACTACTAAAGGAAAACTCTTGGCAACTGCTAGATGTTGTGAAAATACATTTTCTGCTGCCCCTGGCATTTTCTTCCAGATAGTCTAAATTTCCCAACCTCTTTTAGTTAGGTGTGGCAATGTGACCTATCAGCCAAAGTACTGTGGGCATACATCATTTCCAGGAACCTCCATAGAAACTTCCCACACATGATCTTCCATTCTCCTCCCACTTCTGCAGGGGAAAATACCAAAGACCTAAAGGATGGCAGAGTCTCAAAACGGAAAGAACCTCAACATGGAAAAAGCTCTTAATGGCCAAATAGAGATCCACTCAATCCCGCACAACTCCATTGATCTGTGATATATTTGAAGAATAAACTTTCATTATGTTAAAATTCTGATAATCTGGGATTTATCTGTTAACAGCTGTGAGCATTGCCCAGCCTGATACACTTATCTTATCCATAAATAATTCTAATATTTCCTCAATATTATCTTTTCTAGAGTTTGCATAGAAGCTACTCTTCTTCAGGTTAAGGAAATTTCTTTCTATTTCTGCTTTTCTAAGAGTTCTTAACATAAATATGTGTTGAATTTTTTTCAAAATGCAGAAGACTTTTTTTTCTGTAGCAATTAATATAATTATATTTTTCCTTCTATCCTACACTACAGTGAATTGTATTCACAAATTTTCCATTGTTAAGCTACCCTCATATCCTTAAATAAAGCTTATTTGTTTTATATTCATTCATGCTGGATTTGGTTTTTATTTGTGATTTTTGTGTCTATATTCATAATCTCTCTAGATGCTTTCAATGCGATTAGTCCGCATGGATATCAAGTCAGATGTAGGCTTATGGAGAAACTCATCCATAAGTAGCACCCTCTTCTGCATTCCTTGCTCCCTTGTCCCTGGGTTCTTCCAAGTCTTGGCTTATTTCTTGCTTTGATGAACCTATTTTGTTCCAACTTACCAAGCTTACTCTGCTCAGTTTTATGCTCAATGACATATGTTCAACACTCTCTTGGCTCCGAATAAGACATAGCCTTACATCTAGACTCTATCCTGCAAAGTCCACAAACTTGAGACAAACGGAGGGACTAATGTTGTCATCAAATAAGACTACTTGATGTTTGCCTAATCCTGTTTCCTTATCACTGTCTTTTGTACTTTGCATGTATTGGTCCCTCTACCTAGAATAGCCTTCTTTCTCATTTCTGCATTTCTAAATTCTATTGCTTCTCAAGATTTCTCACTCCAATGCTATCTCCTCCATGTAACATTTCCTCATAAACTCCATGACATTTTGAATTTTTCTTGGTAGAGTTTGTGCTTATCCTTTAGTTATCTATTGCTACAAAACATTATCTCAAAACTTACTGATTTAAAATGACACAAAACATTTATCATCTCACAGTTTCTATGGGTCAAGAATTCAGGAATGGCTTAAGGGTTTTTTTTCCTGGTGTTTCTCATAGAGTTACCATCAAGAAGTGGGCTTGGGGCTTCCCTGGTGGCGCAGTGGTTGAGAGTCCGCCTGCCGATGCAGGGGACGCGGGTTCGTGCCCCGGTCCGGGAGGATCCCGCATGCCGCGGAGCGGCTGGACCCGTGAGCCATGGCTGCTGGGCCTGCGCGTCCGGAGCCTGTGCTCCACAGCGGGAGAGGCCACAATGGTGAGAGGCCCGCGTACCGCAAAAAAAAAAAAAAAAAAAAAAAAAAAAAGAAGTGGGCTTGACTGGACTTGGAGGATTGGTTTCCACACTGGCTCCCTCACATGGCTGTCAGGTCCGTGCTGACTATTGGCAGGAGCCTCAGTTTCTCTCTACATGACCTTTATATAGGGCTGCTTGAATGTCTTCACAACATGCAACTGGCTTCCTCCAGAGCAAGTGGTCCAAGAGCAAGGCAGAACTGTAGTGCCCTTTATGACTAAGCCTCAGAAGTCACTTGCTGTTACTTCCTCCGTATCTCATTGGTAACACATGCAGTCACTATTCAGTATGGGACAGCACTAGAGGAGGGTGTGAAAACCAGGAGGTGGAGAGCATTGGAGGCCATCTTGAAAGTGAGAACTATACTGTTTTGTGTTATGAATTTTTTTTTTTTTTTTGCGGTATGAGGACCTCTCACTGTTGTGGCCTCTTCCGTTGTGGAGCACAGGCTCCGGACGCGCAGGCTCAGTGGCCATGGCTCATGGGCCCAGCTGCTCCACAGCATGTGGGATCTTCCCAGACCGGGGCACGGACCCATGTCCCATGCATCGGCAGGCGGACTCTCAACCACTGTGCCACCAGGGAAGTCCTGTTTTGAATATTTTTGTTTATATCCTATCAGCCCTAGGGAGAAATTTATATTTGAGCTCTGTTTTTCATCTTTTTATCTTTTACATACAATAGATACAAAATTCATGTTGAATGTTGAATGAGAGAACAAATAAATTAAAAAAATGATGGTAGGAAGCTTAGGAGGACATCATAGAGATTACTGGTACTCCCATTGAATAGTATCTTCCAGACAGACATACCTTAGTCATAGTTCTTGGAACAGGAGCAGCAGTGCCTGTTTGAAAATGACTGTAACTGCAAAAACAAAGTAACCGATCTTTGGTATTTCACTTCTCCTTAATGAGTTTCATATGTACCATTCAAAAAATATGTGTAATAGGGGAAGGTACTCAGTCCTTGAAATATATCATGCTTAGAAATGTTTCTGTCATATAGAGGTATCTACCATCATAAAGTAAAATACTTCCCTTTATGGAAAAGATTGATGACAATTTAGTTTAATATGTCACATTTCTATTTTGTACCAATTTTACTCTAGTTTTTATGCTTGGTACTAAGATTTTAAAAAACCCTAAAACTAAATCATTAAGTCATTCTTTCTGTAAAGGAATTCACTATACATTGCAGCACCTATAAAATGAAAATGATGCAGAATTTATAGAGTTAAGACATAGAAGAAAAGTACTGAAGTTTTAACATATTCAATTATCCAGAAAAGCAAATCCAGTTTGGTTTTGTTAATAGCACTGAAATTTGCATGGCACTCTTAATTAAAACAGTTGAGAACACATGTTGTTCGCTTCATGTCTATATATTTCCTCTGGGAACAAGTCAAGCTTTATGATAAAGCATAATGAAAGTAATTTATATGTAAAACAATAAATCCAATTCTCTAACCTAGAATTTTTCAAATGAGGTATTTTCAGATCTCAGAGTCTCTCTGGGAAAGAGAGTGGTACTGGTTAAATTGTTAATTACTAGGACTCACTTCAAACCTAAAAATGAATTTCCTAGTGGGAGGCCAGAATATTTTTCATAAACTACTCAGGTAATATTTATACACACTAACTTTGGAAACCAGTTCTCCAACAGTAGAAGTCAGTGTATAATAAGTGATGAGGGCAAACTTCTAGATTTATGTACAGAACCCACAGGTTAGAAAAACTTTTCTCTGTGACCTTCTAAGTACCTGGAGAGTGTGAAAACTTTCAATACACTTCCCTCTAGACATTGTCATATGAATCCTCTCCTCATCTAGAAGTCATGGCCTGAAAAGAGAATAATAATGCCTACGGCCACAAAATGAGTCAGAACATTTCTACGTAGTCCGGGACAAGCAAAGGGGGAGTTTTGAGGGTTTCGTTTTTCCTCTCTGTAGCTTTACAAAACTGCCGTCGGAACAGGTGTGTGTTTGGAGCTGAGTCCAATGGTTTCCTCTACTGAAGAAATCGTATCTCTCCTTTTTATTTTCTTTAGACAGCTAGAAAGGAGATAGGGTAGTGAAAAGATAAAAAGGAGAAAAAGAAAAAGAAAGGAAAAGACAAGGCAAGAAATGCTGTGGAGCAATTTGCACACACTCTCTCACAAGCATAACGTTGAAGCTGACCAAATTTCTGCAGGTCTGTTTTCCATACCACATACATTCTATTCCATTCTGGGAGCCATTCTGGGAGCCATTCTGGGAAGTGGTAGAGGAGAATCAAAGAGACCACGAACATCCACTCTCTCACCCAGTAAATCTCCCTTATAAGAAGAGGTACATTCATAAAAGAGTTTTCAAATATGCTTTCTCCTAAAAATGAAAAGAATGCTCTAGATTGTCAAAGCAGCACCTTGTTTCATTTCACTGAGCCATTGATATATGTGAACACAGGTTATAAAGATGCTAGAAACAAACTTAAGAGAGGAAAAAACCCCACTTTACTTGTATTTCAATTAATTTATATTGAATTTTCTACCATCTTCCTCTTAGCTTCATTTCCATGACTACAAAAGTGCTTATACCCTGGCCAGGATAATCCATGGAAAAAAATGCACCCTCAAATCTCAGTGATGTAACAAAGGTTTGATTTTCTTGTATCACAGGCCACACAGGGGTACAAGTCTAGTGTGATTCTATTTCCAGGTTAGAAATAGAAGATCAAGGTAGGAAAAGAGAACAAGAAGAAACAGGTACTGTTTCTTCAAGTGTCCAGCCAGAAGTGAAATGTATTTCATTGCCCAAAGGGTCACCTGACTTCAAGAAGGAGGGTAGTATGATACAACTATGTTCCAGAAGGAAGAAAGTGAAGGTAGTTGGTAACCAGCACTAATGACCACAACAGCCCGCCCCAATCAAACTTAATATACTCCTTTACCAAGAAACTGGATTCCCACCATGAAGCACTTTTATTTTCCTTTTTCCTATTTTTAATATTCCTTACATAATGAGCTGCTGATAGGCATTTATTCAATTTTATTTAATATATACTCAGACATCCTATTATTCTTTTTGTATATGATTCACCATTCATATGGGAATGCATATCAATAGCTCCTATTATCACTGTGGTTTTGTTAAATATTCCTTACATTTCTTTATCATGTTTGTGTGAAATATATATATTTCATAGTTATTATAGTCTTTTTTAATGGTCTGTGCCCTCATAGTAGAGCAGGAGTTAGTCATGTGAGGACAGAAGACAGGTGGGTAGAGTAAAGGGGTGAATCCTAGACGTAGGAAAAATTGGCATTCATGCAGATTGACTACAAACATGGGGCTTGTACCAAGAATTACAAGCGATAGCTCTTTGCTTGATGGGTGATAGTATTGGACAAAGAATGGTGAGAAACCAGACTAGAGGTTTAGGTAGGAGCTGGGTCATAGTGTACCTTTTATGTCTTTCTTATTCCTGAGATGATTATGATGGCTGAAGAAGAAAATTAAATGTAATAACCCTCAAAAAAAAAACGTTGGGAAAATGACATGATCATTAAAGTCATCTTGAAATGAAAGAAAGCAAAGAACATGTTCAACCAAAATGACTTTCATCTCAGTTATGGAGCCACTGATATTACAGAAATTACTATTGGCATGCGGTTATGTTACTCTAGAAGCACTAAATAACATGATCTGGGGGAAAGACTGGGCACATAAAAATTCATGCCCTATTCCTGCTTTTGGTCATTAAGTAGTTCTATAGCTTTAGATAACTCAGATAACCTTTGTGTCTCAGTTTCTCCATAAATAAGATTGATATTTTTATAGTTTTCTTATTGAATGCATAAGGTTATGACATAATGGGTGTGTAAAGGTCTCATGAAAAATAAAATTAAAATTAGCATAAATAATCAAGGTATTCTTGATCTCCATGATAAACAATTCATAACGACATGCCATCAATATTCAAACTAATAAAAATCTGACATTTAGTTCAGGCCATCAGTACTGATGAAATATTCTGTTAGATTTTTTTTATGATAAACTCCATCAAGACTAAAATCACTTCCTTAATAAAAAAATGTAATATTTGAAGATCAAGCCTCTCAAAAATTAAACTAATGTAAACTGGACCAAATTTTAAATAGTTCTTTTAGATATACATATGTACATATGATTTATATAAAAGTGTCTCATCATTACTGGTTGTTAGGCTTTTATTTAAAACCTCATCAAAATAAGTAGGAAGATCACTTTTGATTCTGGAATACGCCATTTTATAAACTATAGTAATTTTCTATTAATTATAACTGTTGACCCCTTGACCAATCAGAACATTTTCTATCAGTTTAATTATTCCTCAAGAATCCCATTTACTTTGTCAATAATCAAGATAAATGCCATCAGTGATGAAATTTTATGTGCCATTTAATGAAGGTTGTGTTAATTTGAAAGCTAAACCACTTCTACATGTCGGTTTTCAATTTTGTCCTCATGATGCTTAGTGGTATGTCTAGAGCTAAGAGAATCTTGGGAACCAAAAGTACCAAGAAGTGTGGGTCATCTAAATAAACCCTAAAGAGGTGGAATCATCATATCTCTCTACAAAATCCAATGCACTGGTAAGGATAAGGCTTTGCTTTCCTTTTTAAACAAAATACACTCAACATGTATGTATTGAGTACTTAATATATACCCAGTACTGTAATCACTCTAGGAATTTCAGAGGAAAAGTAAGGTAGCCAATATCTCTGACCACAAGATGTGTATAGTTTTTCTTTTAAACTAAGGTAAAATTTACATATAGTAAAATGCCCAGAATATTGCATGAATATTGACAAATGTGTTCACCGGTATAAACGAGAACCCAGTCAGGGTACAAATCATTTCTATCATCACACAAAGTTTCTGCATGTCTCTTTCCAATCAATCTACCATCCCTCACGGGCAACCACTGTCCTAATTTTGAGTAACATACATTAGATTGGGCTGTCTTAGAACTTCATAGAGGTGGACTCCTATAATTCTTTTCAGTCTGGTATGTTTTGTTTTCATTTATTGTAATGCTCTCAAGATTCATCAATATAATTTTATGTATCAGTAGTCCATGGTTTTTCATTACTCAGATGATACTCCATTGTGTGAAAATGTCACATTCGTGGTCTCTGTTTTTGAACATTTGAGTTATTTTCTGTTTTAGCTCTCATTAATAATGCTGCTGTAAACATTCTATAAAGGAGTTTTTGTGGATGTATATGTATATTTCCCTTGGGTAAATATCTAGGAGAGAATGGCTGGATTGTATGGTGGGAGTATGTTTAACTTTAAAGGAAATTTCCAAATAGTTTTCCATGGTGGTTGTAGCATTTTACATTTCAACTAGAAACGTTTCATTTTTCTAGTTGCTCCATAGCCTCACAACATTCGTGCTGTAAGTGAAGTGGTATCTCCTTGTGTTGTGGTTTTAACTTACATTTTCCTTTTCCTGTGCTTATTAGCCATTTCTATAACTTCTTTTGGGACACTTTGGTTCAAGGTTTATTTATGACTTTTAAAATTGGTTTGTTGCATTAATACTGAGTTTTAGGAGCTTATAAAATATATTCTGAATGTAAGTCCTTTGTTAGATATGTGTATTGCGAATAGTCCTCTCAGTATGGGGATTGTCTTTTACATTTTCTTAATACTGCTGTTATTTCTTTGATGAGGATAATTATTTAATTTTGACAAAGTCTGGTTTATAATCTTTAATTTTTTATAGTTAGTAGTTTTTCTGTCTTCCTCTAAAATTATTTTCTTAATATAAGATTGTAAAGACAGATACTAACTTTTACATTTAGGTCTGTGATACACCTTGAAAAAATTTTGTTTGCTGTGAGGTAGAGATCAGTGTTCACACTTGTCCATTCATTTATCTAGTCATTCCACTATTATTTGATGAAAAAATATTTTGCACGTTAAACTGCCCTGAAACCTTGTTGACAATCGGTTGACTTTGTATTTACGAATTTATTTCTGGACTCTATTCTCCATTGATCTATTGGTCTATCCACAAGCCAAAACCAACTGTCATTGTAACTTTATGGTAAACCTTGAAATAGGGTAGTATAAGTCTTCCATTTTCCCCCCTTCTTTTCCCAGACTATTTTGACTTTTCTATATCCATTGTATTTGCATATAAGTTTAATAATTTACTTGCCAAATTCAATAAAAATTCCTGCTGGGGTTTTGATTGAGATTGCATTAAATCTACAGATCAATTCGATGAGAATTGGTATCTTAACTCAACAATATTGAGTCTCCTAATCCAAGTACACATTTGCTGGACCAGACCTTCACTGTCTTCCAGTCCTACACACTTTTGTATCTCTGTTAAAGCCCTCGGTCCTACAGTAAACACTCTCTATTTGGCCTTGTGGGTTTATTCTCTATCTATGTAGGCACAGCCCACCTCTCAACCATGAACCCAATGGAAACTCCCATGCAGACCCTGGGTCATACCGTTTCCTTAGCTCTTTCCCCTCTGGCACCATACTCCACCATTTCCATCCCCTTCAGCAACACTGTACCATAGTCCCAGCTGTCTCAGCTCTGCTGGAGTCCACCTCTGTGTGCAGCAGTTTGGAATGTATGTCCAGGAAGAAAGCCAGGACAAACAAATATGGTACTAACCTTGTGTTTTTTTTTTTCTTTTTCTGAAAGATCACAATCCTATGTTGCCTGTTGTCTAATACATAGAAACAGCTGCCTCAGAATTTGTCCAATTTTATGATTGTTTTTGGTGAGAAGGCTAGTCTGGTATCAGTTACATCATCATGGCAAGTAGCAGAATTATAGCAATTTATAGTTTTAGTCAGACAAACATTGAACATGAAATTTCTGAATTTCAAAAGGAAATACTATACACCTTGTAGCAGGCAGTTAAGGGGTAAATCTCCATAGTTTAGAGGTTCAAAAGAGGCTTCTTGTAGCAATTGATTTTAAGTACAGACCTTAAAATTGAAGTGGAATCAGACAATAAAAAGAGTGGGAAAGAGTTAAAGTGCTTTGTTTTTTAACTATGAAGCGTGAAGTCTATGATCAGATGCTATTGCCAAGGAATCAGTGGGCACGGCTCAAGCATGTATGAAAACACCATTATATTCCTTGAATATTCTTCTCTCTAGGGGACCATCACTTGCTTCTGGAAGGAGATATGCTTCAGACTGCTAGGACTCCCAGTAACTGAAATTTAAATAGGATTTCTATTTATGGATACTTTCTATCTCAAAATGTTTTGTGCCAAATTATCTAGATAATTCAGTATCCTTTTTTATGAAGTTATATTTTTTCCAGATAATGGAATAAAAAATGTAATTTTTTTTTAATTTTTTTTTTTTCGGTACGCAGGCCTCTCACTGCCATGGCCTCTCCCATTGCGGAACACAGTCTCCGGACGCGCAGGCCCAGCGGCCATGGCTCACAGGCCCAGCCACTCCGTGGCATGTGGGATCCTCCTGGACCAGGGCACAAACCTGCGTCCCCCACATCAGCAGGTGGACACTCAACCACTGCACCACCAGGGAAGCCCTAAAAAATGTAATTTTAAACTAGAATGAACTGAGAGGACTTTCTATGTCCAAAATTTCTCAGAGGACGTCCATATTTAATTTGTTTGAGGAACACAGAAATCTCATGTTAATTTTCACCTCTACTCAAAGAGAAAATTTTAAAATATATTCATAACTTAAATTGCACCCATCCCCCTATTTCATAAAAGAAAATACAGTATCCTATTTTATAAATGACAAATGAAGTGGTTTATAATCTCTGTCTTAGTTCGTCCACTGGAGGCTGGCCCAAGAGGAGCAGAGGAAATCCCTTCTCCATCATGTGGATTTCAGTTATGTATTGTTGTAGCTCCCTAAGAATATGAAAAACTTGTATATGGTATACTTGGGGTTTACTTTTTTCTTATGTTTAGTAACATAAAAGATTAGTACAATTTTTCTGATATACTCACTCCTCTATTGAAAATTTAAATCACATTAGGAATTCCTCGTATTCAATTAAATTTCATTCCCTATGCCCTTCAAACACCAGGAGAGAAAGTATCAGACAAAAGGAAAAGTTATTAGCCAAGAATGTAATCTCAATGTGTCTCATTATTCCATAGTTTTTAGTGTCTTTCCCCTCTTTTGTGCCTTAGAGACGGTAGTCAATCTACATTCATACTTGCAAACTTATGGTCTATTTTAGATTTGTAGTTAGACCAGGTGTATAAAATACTGTGTTCACTGTGCAGTCATATATATTTATAGTGCTCTGAAGGCTAACTTTTACTGGAGGTATTAAACCTATAGACCCAGGTCATACTCCAGACCATGTTGTCTGAGGCTCAGAATATACAAAACTATCTGGTCATTTTTGTTTTTTGGTTTTTGGTTTTTTTTGAACAGATACTCAACTCACTGGTTGAAATCTCAGCAAACCTGATGTCAAGTCAAAAGATTAAAAATGGGATTGATTCTCTCCCTATGTATGTCCATATACCCATTCATGAGAAATTTTAATGAAACTGCCAGGATTGGAAATTTGACAAAAAGCAAGTTTAGTTATTTAGATAATTTTAATGTAATTTTCAAAACTAAAGTCCTTTTTAATTTTTTAAATAAAACTTTAAGTCTGCGTCCTCATTCCTGTCCTGCCCCTAGGTTCTTCATAACCCTTTTTTTTTTTTTTTTAGATTCCATATATATGTGTTAGCATACAGTATTTGTTTTTCTCTTTCTGACTTACTTCACTCTGTATGACAAACTTGAGGACATGGGGAGGTGGAAGGGTAAGTTGGGATGAAGTGAGAGAGTGGCATAGACTTATATATACTACCAAATGTGAAATAGATAGCTAGTGGGAAGCAGCCACATAGCACAGGGAGATCAGCTCGATGCTTTGTGTCCACCTAGAGGAGTGGGATAGGGAGGGTGGGAGAGAGATGCAAGACGGAGGAGATATGGGGATATATGTACATGTATAGCTGATTCACTTTGTTATACAGCAGAAACTAATACACCATTGTAAAGCAATTATACTCCAATAAAGATGTTAAAGAAAAAGACAGAAAACAAACGAAATTTTATTTTAGAATAGACTTAGATTTACAGAAAAGTTGCAAAAATTGTAGAGTTCATATATCTCATACCCACTTTCCCCTATTATTAACATATTGCATCAGTATGGTAAGTTTGTCACAATGAACTAATATGTATACATCATTATTAATTAGAGTTTGTACTTTATGTAGACTTTCTTAGATTTTACCTATTGTCCTTTTTCTGTTCCAGGATCCCACAGAGGACACCATATTCCTTTAGCCATCATGTTTTCTTAGGCTTTTCTTGGCAGTGACAGTTTCTCAGATTTCCCTTGTTTTAGGTGACCTTGGCAGTTTTGAAGGGTATTTGTCAGATATTTTGAAGACTGCCCCTCAGTTGCTTGTGTCTGATGCTTTTCTCATGGTTAGGCTGTTCTTATGGGCTTTCGGAAGGAAGACCGCAGAGCTTACGTGTCATTCTCATCACATCAGATCAAGGATATGTACTAGACTATCAAAATGAGTTATCACTACTGATGTAGATCTTGATCACCTGGCTCAGGTGTGTCAGGTTTCTCCACTTTAAAGTCGCTTTCTTTCCCTTTCTTTCCACACTGTCCTCTTTGGAAGGATGTCACTATGTCCAGCCCATGGGCAGAGTGCCTGCATAATTTGAAGTTCTTCTCCACTGAAGAATTGTCTAGTCTTTCCCAGTTGTTTATTCAGTAACTTATATCAGTGCAGACTCACAAATACTTACTTATACTTGGGTTATAATCAAATACTACTTTATTTCGTTGCTCAAATTGTTCTAGCTTTGTCCTGGGACAAAAGCTTTGTCCTGGGAGCTCTTTAAGTGGGCTCCTGTGTACCCTTGACACATCCCAGTCATTGCGATGTTGTTGTTTTTCATTTTTGTTGTTGTTTATGAAATGCAACAGAGAAAAGAAATGTTAGGAAAAAAATTCAAGTTCATAAAGATTTTGGAAAAACATATGTATGGGTGAATATTTTTTTTCTGGATATGGGAGTTTCATTATGATACCAACAGTAGATTGCCACTGCAATGGGTCCAACAATAGGGAAAATGTTGATGACATTTCTAGGAAGTGCAGGTTTTTAAAAATATTGGTAAATGATGGAGTCAGGAAAGACTCCTGGTTTCTGACCATTGAGCTGACCCTCTGAACCTCTTCACTTTATAGTCACATGTGCAGTGTGTGTTGATAAGATGTTCATTAAGCTGATCTCTATGAGATTTGATATAATAAAGGACTTTATATGCAAAGTGTTATGTGAGCTCTGAGAGGAGGTGATATTGTTACATCTTGAAGGTAGTTTCAAACTTCAGCTGTATGTAAATAGCACTTGCTTGGGAACAGAGGCACAAGACTGCGTGGGGTGTTTAACCAATAGCAGGAATTTGTTTACAGAATGGAGAAGGGCTCTTTCCAGTGAAGGGTAGCTTTTTTTTTTTATCAGCAGCAACAGCTTAAGAAGAGGAAGTCATCTTCATGATCCTTAGTACCTTGCACTGTGAAAAGTGCCTCTATTCTTCTCCAAGCATATTGAAATGCATAGTTTTCCACCCTAATGGAGGAGAGGAGCAACAAGGATTATTTAAAACAGTGACTAATTCTATTTCCCTCTCCAATTAGCCTGAGTTTAAGGAAGTGGAGAGAGAGAAATGTGATGATTCCCAAAGAACTGGCACTGTTTCAAGTGCTTTGAGAGATAGGAAAGGAATATGAAATATGTTCCAGGTATGAAATTAACTGTTTGTCAGTTGGAAGGGCAAGATTAATACAATTGAAATGAGAATTAACAGCTAAATTGTGTGGCACTGCCCACCTGCCCACTGTCATAGCTAATTCATCATGGATTTATTTTTGAATATGCTTTTGACTCAGAATAGGAAAGTGATAATTTGAAAAGAACACAAACTACTTTCTTTGCTTGAGAATAAGAGGCTGACTTCTGAATCATTGTTTGCATTTTCCCCTCAGCATGGTCATTATAGATATGAACTGTACACAGTGTGGGGTAGTTCTAGACATGTTTTCTAAACAAAGACTTCAAACCAGTTGATAGTCTTGAATATTTGTGAGATATATATACATATATATATATATATATACACACACACACACAATGGAATACTACTCAGCCATATAAAAAAGGATGAAATAATGCCATTTGCAACAACATGGATGGACCTAGAGATTATCGTACTAAGTGAAGTAAGTCAGACAGAGACAGACAAATATCATATGATGCCACTTGTATGTGGAATCTGAAATATGATACAAATGAACTTATTTACAAAACTGAAACAGACTCACAGACATAGAAGACAAACTTCTGGTTACAAAAGGGGAGAGGTGGGGCAGGGATAAATTAGAAGTTTAGGATTAGCCGATACAAACTACTATATATAAAACAGATAAACAATAAGGTCCTACTGTATAGCACAAGGAACTATATTCAATATCTTATAATAAACTATTATGGAAAAGAATCTGAAAAAGAATACATATCTACTCATACATATATATTAATATATATACATATATATGTATATGTATAACTGAGTCACTTTGCTGTACACCAGAAAGTAACACAACATTGTAAATCAATTAAAAAAATGATAATTGATATGAAAATATGGCACCTGATACAATGTAGCCAATAAATATACATTGCATTGCATGCCTCCAGGTGTGATGAAAGATCAACTGGTTCCCTTAAAATCACAAAAGTAGAAGAACAATAGTGAGTCAGCAGAGCTCACTACCCCAGCTGCTAACAAGGTGCCTCCTTGAAGTCCTAGTATCTTGGGCTTCTCTGCACACCTTTCACTGGTTCCTGGCAAGGCACTTTTCTCCAATTCTCAGAATAAGCATGACAACCTTCTCAAGTCTCACTAGTTCCCTTTGGTTCCACCCACCAGCCAACTCTCCATAGAAGAGAGAAACTATAGCTGCCTGTTCCAACACCCTCACATTTCCACCTCTAGCTGTAAAGGTTCTTGCATTCCTACTCACCATTTCCTTCTCTGAACATTTTCTCAATGGAAAGTTCACCTGCCCTCCATCCAAAGGTAATGTCTCTGCTGGTGTCCCTGTACCCTTGTAATGAGTAATGAGTAATGAGTAATGAGTAATCCCACTCCATAGAATTCCCTTTCCTCATGGTCAATGTAGTGAACTCAGGTCAAGTCTTGCCTCTTCTATGAAGTGTGCCTCCACATACCCCTCAAAGGAATGCAGACCCATGACTGCCTTTTCATTTCCCCATAATGTGACGTTGGTTTCCTCATTGGACTGTTAGGTCCTCAAATGAGGAAACATATCTCGTTTGCTAGATGAATGTTTCTCTGAAACTTTTATATTTATTTTAATACTGTTTAATGAGTGTAATAAACATTACTGCTTAGAAAACAGAAACACAGATAAAGAAGAACATACAAACAACTATCAATACTCCACTTAACAGTAGTGATGGCTCTTCTATTTGATAAATTTCCTTGTGGTCATTTTCCTTTACCAAATGTATAGAAATAACATCCCATTTTCACATTAGTAAAATATATATAATTTTATATTCTCCTCTCTTGGACTGACTTTATATCATAATCCGTTCTTTATAGCATTAAAAAGCCTTCAAATATATAATATTTCTTTCTATAACTGAACATTTCTAGAATTTTTACATATATATAAAGATATGGTAAACATCCTTATATATAAATATTGTCCACATCTTTTAGGATGTATTCCCTATAGTAGCAATACTGGCTCAAAGATACATACCTCAGGGTATACTGTTAAATATTTATGATTCTTAACTATATTTTGACACATAGATTTCTAGGAGTTAGCACCAATTCATACTTTCACTCTATCATAGGAAAATATCAATGTCTGTGGTTACTTGTTAGTATTAATCACTATTTTTGAAATTTTTGCTAATATGATTGGAAAAAATTAGTATCTGACTTTTAAGTTAATAATAAGCTGCAAGTTTGTAGTATACTATTTAGTTATTTATATATCTGCCTCTGAATTATCTATGCTAGATTTTTTGCTTTTTGTATTATTATTATTATTTTTTTGATTATTTGTCTATCAGGATCTTGGTAATGGACTCTTTCTAAATTAAAGACATAAACATTTATTGTTTGCATTTTTTAAAGTTTATGACATTTTTTATGTAATTAAATTTTTTCTCTTGGTTTACAGAAATTCATTTTACTTCTTTTATATTTATCAAATACTTCTTTATCTCAATGAAGTAAATACATAATTATATGTGAGATTTGTATGGTTTAATTATTTGCATTTATCTAGAATTTTCTTTAGAGAATGGTGTTAGAATTCTAAACAGAGTTTTTATCTTCATATAGCTTAATGCTCATAGCATCTATTAAGTAGATCATTTTATAAGAATGTTTGGTATTTTGCTATTATATATTTACCATAAAACTTATTTGTATCTTTAAAAAATTATTTGTATCTATATGCACACCTCTATAAATTATAACTATAAATATCACTATACATATGAAATGCATATTTGATATATAGGTATTATATAATAATATGTGCTTGCTGTACATTTACATATTCACAGTTGTGTGTGAATGTGTGTGTGTGTGTGTGTGTGTGTGTGTTTTCTGGGCTATCCATTCAATTTCATTGATCTGTTGATCAAGTTTTCCCATAGTAACAGATTGCTTTAATTACTGTAGTTTTAAAATATCTGGTTAAAAAAAAAAAAGCCTCTATTCTTCTTTCCCAATTTTATAGCAATTGCCTATCTTTTGTTTGTTTGTTTGTTTATGGTATGCGGGCCTCTCACTGTTGTGGCCTCTCCCATTGCGGAGCACAGGCTCCGGATGCGCAGGCTCAGCGGCCATGGCTCACGGGTCTAGCCGCTCCACGGCATGTGGGATCTTCCCAGATCAGGGCACGAACCCGTGTCCCCTGCCTCAGTAGGCGGACTCTCAACCACTGCGCCACCAGGGAAGTCCTGCCTATCTTTTAATATAAATTTTGAGCCTAGTTTTATTATGTTACCTCTGCTACCCTCTTGCTATCTTCCATTAGTCTCCTTTAAATTCACTTGAAATATTATTTATTTTATACATTATTTGAAAAGAATTATATTGTTCATAATATCCACTTTTTGTCTTTGAGGATATGAAAAATTCTTCATACCTTCTTTAAAATATATTTTTAAAATTTTATAGTTCATACAGGTCTAGTCTAATGTGAGGCTAATAATGGATTTTCCCTATTTTATTTTCTAATTGGTTATTTATAATATAGAGAAATTATTTATACATTTATCTTATTGGCAATCTGACTTTTGGATTTTTTATTAATTGAAAGTTTTTGCAGATGATTTTTGTTATGAAAAATTGCAAACAGGAAATTTTATATATTTTATATAATAAATACCCTCTTTAAGGACAGAAGTTATAGATTTCCCTTTTATTAATTACCTCTTAAAAGTGCTATGTAACATTATTTATTATGTATTGGAGTATGTTTAATACCTTCTTAAAAATATAGATGGATCAACTGTGATTTTGAGAGTAGCTAAACACAAGCTTTGGTGTATATAAAAGAGTTAAGAAAATATTTAAACTTTTAAATGAATCATTATTGCTGTATAAATTAGTAAGACCTTGGAAAGACATCTCAGGGTGAGAAGATAGGTTTTATCTCTTATGTCAGCTGCACATGACTTTTAGTAGCTGCTTGAAGCACTTTCTTGAGAAAGATACTGAATCAAACTAGACTCAGTGAAAACTAAATAGTGCAATTGATTGATGTCTGCCATGGATGCAAGATGAAATAATGGCATCTATGTCATTATTTGACGTCATATTTGATGTCTGTGAGCCAAATGCTTACTTGATGAAGCGAAGCTCTTGTGACATTCAAGCAGAGTCAGGTTTTTTATACCAGTGATTTCCAAATTTTCCACTTTGGGGGATTTTTTTTTTTTTAAATAATAGGAAGTGCTGTGGACTTCACAGCAGTGTTATAGCATTAGATATTTTCTCAGTGTGGTGGTGGTGGTGGTGGTGGGATGAACTGGGAGATTGGGATTGACATATATACACTAATATGTATAAAATGGATAACTAATAAGAACCTGCTGTATAAAAAAATTAAAAAATAAATAAATTTTTAAAAAATATTTTCTCAGCAATGGATGTTAAAAGTATAACTATTAGATATTCATCTAACATGTTTAAATTGATTTTTATTTTATTGATTAAAACTGCATCTGTATGCACTTGAAAAAAGCATTTATATTTATTAAATACATTTTATTTTTTCAGTGTATTGATAATACCAAAGTGCAAAAAGAATCTCAAATCCCCTTGCAGTAGAATGCTAAAATGACCAGAACCACCATAATAATAATACTTAATTATTCACTAGCCAAAACAAATAAAAACAAGGAAAAAAACTCTGTTTTAGTAAAACAATAAAAAATTAAAAACTACGCTTATTTGTAGGGTTTTCTTTTTTTGTTTGCTGTCCAGCACTAGCTAAATTTTTTATATTTATCATTTCATTTGGTTATCATGACCATGCTATGAGTACATATTATGATTCTTATCTTACTCTGAGTCTGAGACACAAATATTATATAGAGAGTTACACACAGCAAGATACATTGTGTGCTTAGGTTCTAGGACTAGTTCTGTTTGGCTCTAATCCCTATGCTATTACCACCCACTTCTTGTCCTTCTAAATGTTATGTTAGTCTAAGGAGCTCTGCTCTGGGTTTGAAATGCACTATATAAGTGTACTCCGTATTTCAGGTTCACATTCTAATTATGGTCCTCAAGCTGGGGACCACTTGAGGTAACCCAGAAAAAAGTAGGTGGTAGGAAAAATCCAGATAGAAATTAAATCATTGCTATGGGTAACTGGAAACTGGGATGTTTTATGTGCAAGAACTGACACATTGTTCTAAGCATAGATTTTGGTTCAGTCCTACATAAAGGGAGATGATAAGAAGCAATCAAGCTCAAGGTTTAAATTTTATAAATTGTAGGAATAAGGTTAGACAACAGAAGTAGAGAAAAAAATTAGGTGCATTAAGATAAAAGAAGAGGGTAATTTTTTATTTTACTTTTACACTGTGAAGTTACTCTAACCTCTTGTCTATGTCATATATTTATTTAAATATATATGTGTGTGTATAGTTTTTTTAATGTTTGAGCACAATTTGAAACTGTTAAGTTTCAGTTTTTCTTAACAGCAGCCATATTTCCTTTCCTCCTGGAAAATATTGTATTCCTTATGAGAATTGCAGTTTCTTCTATTTTTTTTTTTAATTTGGCTCAAGTGCACCTGTTCTATTGGCCTTTGTAACTATAAAAGGGATATTTTTCATAAGCACTTTTCATTGCCAGTATTGTAGGAAATGCAAATGTACCACATGGCATCTGCTTTGCAATTAATTGGTGATAAAAAGAAGCAACAGCTTTATTATTATTGCTCCAATATTATTTCCAAAGAAAAGACATGCTCCTTTACTTTCCATTCTGAGAATAATTCTCCATTGAGCTCCCTGACATTAGAAGAATTAAGAAAGCCAACATTTAAATTCCCCCTCTCTGCCCATTAAAGGAAAACAGAATCCATTATATCAACATAGTCTATCACTTCTCTAGCCTATGAGACAGGTCTCAAGGTGAAATATTATAGAACGACATCTGAAATTATTATGACACAGCATGAATCCTTACAAAGATATATTTAAATATGTAGCCATTATTGTTATAAAAAAAGTTTAAATACAAACTAACTGTTAAGCCACCTTCCTTGTTTAAGAATGATTCAGATTTAACTTTGAGATTGCTTTAGCTGCCTTCAATTGGTGAAAATTGAGAAAAGTCAAATCAAAATGTTTACTTTTTGCGTTGGTCCATCCAGAGAGTCTTATATCATATGATCCTCCTATGTGGTGAAAGGAAATCACTTGTTGGACTAAAAATATGCTATGTGGGATAAATGAACATGAGGGGAGGCAAAATCCTCTAGACCCTTAGCACTTTGTAAACACAAAAGTGCATTCACACAAAAATGTTTGCTGTTTACTGAGCAAAGACTACCTCTTGGCCAATAAATTACATACCATAGCTTTATTTTCTTTTGTGTAAAATCAGCTAAGAGTTTATGGAAAATACATGAATTTACCTAAAATATTATGTTTACTGTTACAATGAAGACAATTAAAATATAAATATGAAGCCCACCAATTTCTTGTTTCTTATATTTTTATACTTTTTAGTTGGTGAACTCTCTAGTCTTACTCCTCAATATAATGCTTTTTGTCATCTCATCATATTCAATAAATTTACATTGACTTGACAAGAGAATTTTTAAGAGCTTTCTACAAGTTATTAATGGGAAGAGAATGCCAAAATCACTAACAGAAGAACATGTTTTAAATGTTTTATTCCAATCTGTTACACCCCTACTTTTTCACAAGTTTCTATTTTGTGTTAAAAAATTACACCATGGTCTGAATCTTGACATTCAGGTTACCAGGCTGTAAGAATTTTTGAGACAACAGTTTAAATAGTCTGTTAAGTGATATGAGTTTTATTCTTTAGTCAAATGTCATTGGTATATTTAGAATGATTTATTTCCCTTTAGCACTAGAGAAGTTGAAAATAATATGCTCTGGCAGCCACGTTCTGTGATAAATCCGAGTAAATTTACATAACATTTCATAATTTCCTAATGGGGGAAGGGAGTTTACAAAAGAATTAAAGGTCCTTAGAAAGAAGGTGTTATGTAGTGCAAATGATCGTATAAATTAGGTTTTTGTAATAATCATGTTTGAGGAAGATTTAATTGAACTTTGGGGGAGGGAGTCAGTACAGAAGGATGAAGGGACTGTGGAATTTAGCACTTCATTTGTACTCAGCTCAGAAGCAAAATTTAAAACTGCAAGAAAAATCATGACATGGTAGCTGTTTCTATATTCCCTGTTCTTTATGACATTTTAGTTGATATTTAGACACCCAGTTTACTAGCAAAGAGTGACCTGTGCTTGTCTACATAAGTGAATCTCGGGATTAGTGATGCCAGCACCTGTATCAAAAATTCAAAGTCATGAAATTCACAAGGACTGATGACAGAGAAGGACATTTGGATGTGGCTCATCTGAAACTGTAGGTATTTCTGGGGTCTTCCTTCCAGATCTCCACCTGACCCCTGATCTCAACCACATCCCTGAGCTTGACTATACCCCTGAGTCTCACCCTTCACACTCACCTCAGTCCTGATGCCTACCTTTTCTTCACTCTCTTATATCTTTATGTTCTCCTTTATTCTTACCCCCTGTGAAATATACTCCTTTCCTGAGCTTCATTCCAGGGTTGAAGGATCAGGGATAGGGGTCAGGCACAGAGGTAGGATAAATACTACAATACATTGTACTTGATTAAATAAAACATACACAAGTACAATAAATTGTACTTGATTAAAAAAATGGGCAATAGTTGCTGTTTTAAGCCTTACATGAACTGGGTGTGGGAGTCAAAATTTCCCTCATATTAAAGGACTGGTATCAAAATGCCATACACTCTCTGTAGACATGTTGCCTGGGTCAATGTCTTGGCTTTGGGAGCTGAGTAATAAATGCATCATGGATTCTGACAGTTGTAGCCAAACAGATCCCACCTGACATCCAGGGAGTCATTGGTGCCTTATGTGATTGCCACTGCTAGTTTGACCCTAAAGAGACCTAGCTCTAAATTCATCAGATATTCTTCCACTCTAATGTAGTGTATGTAGAATATGTCTATGACTTTTATAAAGCCAGCATCATTCTATGACCATGTAGACAATCCTTTCATAAACAGACCATACATTTTCTTTATCATTTTAACGTCACTACTGTAGTGTCCCAAATTATGTAAGCTAAAGTCATCATTTGATTCATTCTTTTTTATTTTTTCAGGTAAGTATGCCTGAGGTTGAATGGCATACATAGAGAGAAGACTTCTGACACTACTCTGTTTCTCGTCACCACTTCCCCCTATCATGTAGCTGATGGATTTGGAAAAGACAAGAATGTTGAGGAGTTGTAGCTGGTTGACAGAATTAGGGCAAAGAGAAATGCTGAGAGCTGTTTATTCTGGGTCCATAATCTCTCCTTTCTCCCTTACAAAAATCTGGTCATTTTATATATTTCTCTGTGCACCCACTATATCATGAAGCATCAGGTTTTGAAATAGTGTCTCACATCACACTAAGATTTGGAAATAAATTAGACATTAAAAGGGAGAGTGGAGAGTAGAGCTGGGGTAAAGAAGAGAGGCAGGGTAGGGGTAGAGGAGAGTGTCTGTAGAGCTGTAAGACAGAAAAATGCCTGTTCTTGGGTGGCATTTTTCCAAAGTGTGGCTGAGTTCCCCAATGTTCCCCTTTCCCCTCTCTCTGCTCTGGGAATTTTTAGCATTAGCTACTTGCAGAAGACCTTATATTCTTAACCATGTTATTTAATGCTCCAGCTACCTTGTGTAGTATTGGAACTGTCCTTCAGATGCATCCCGGTCAACACACACAGCATTTCATCAAAAACCAAAAGGAATCTGTGCAGCAAACCAGCACGGCCCCCACACCATCCTGTTCTAAATCACCAGGCTTCTTAAAACACACATTTCCCTAAAATGTTCTATTTCATGTTCATTTTATATTCACAAATCTGTACTCAAGTGTAAGTAAATGAATGAGGATGTTTATTCCTGAACCAACTCAAGCTCACCTCAAGAAACAAGAAAAATCTCAATCTAACATTGCACCTAAAGGAACTAGAGAAAGAACAACAAACAAAACCCAAAGTTAGCAGAAGGAAAGAAATCATAAAGATCAGAGCAGAAATAAATGAAATAGAAACAAAGAAAACAATAGCAAAGATCAATAAAACTAAAAGCTGGTTCTTTGAGAAGATAAACAAAATTGATAAACCATTAGCCAGATTCATCAGAAAAAGAGGGAGAGGACTCAAATCGGTAAAATTAGAAATGAAAAAGGAGAAGTTACAACAGACAATGCAGAAATGCAAAGCATCCTAAGAGACTACTACAAGCAACTCTATGCCAATAAAATGGACAACCTGGAAGAAATAGGCAAATTCTTAGAAAGGTATAACCTTCCAAGACTGAACCAGGAAGATATAGAAATCATGTACAGACCAATCACAAGTAATGAAATTGAAACTGTAATTAAAAATCTTCCACCAGATAAAAGTCCAGGACCAGCTGGCTTCACAGGTGAATTCTATGAAAAATTTAGAGAAGAGCTAACATCCACCCTTCTCAAATTGTTCCAAAAAATTCCAGAGGAAGGAGCAATCCCAAATTCATTCTATGAGTCCACCAAAACCCTGATACCAAAACCAGAGAAAGATACTACAAAAAAGAAAATTACAGACCAATATCACTCATGAATATAGATGCAAAAATCCTCAGCAAAATACTAGCAAACAGAATCCAACAACATATTAAAAGGATCATACACCATGATCAAGTGGGATTTATCCCAGGGATGCAAGGATTCTTCAATATATGCAAATCAATCAATGTGATACACCATATTAACAAATTGAAGAAGAAAAACCGTATGATCATCTCAATAGATGCAGAAAAAGCTTTTGACAAAATTCAACACCGATTTATGCTAAAAACTCTCCAGAAAGTGGGCATAGAGGGAACCTACTTCAACATAATAAAGGCCATATATGACAAGCCCACAGAAAACATCATTCTCAATGGTGAAAAAATGAAAGAATATCCTGTAAGATCAGGAACAAGACAAGGATGTCCAGTCTCACCACTATTATTCAACATACTTTTGGAAGTCCTAGCCACAGCAATCAGAGAAGAAAAAGATATAATAGGAATACAAATTGGAAAAGAAGAAGTAGAACTGCCACTCTTTGCAGATGACATGATACTATACATAGAGAATCCTAAAGAAGCCACCAGGGCTTCCCTAGTGGCGCAGTGGTTGAGAGTCTGCCTGCCAATGCGGGGGACACGGGTTCATGTCCCAGTCCGGGAGGATCCCACATGCCACGGAGCAGCTGGGCCTGTGAGCTGTGGCCGCTGAGCCTGCACGTCTGGAGCCTGTACTCCACAATGGGAGAGGCCACAGCAGTGAGAGGCCCGTGTACCACAAAAAAAAAAAAAAGGAAACCACCAGACAACTACTAGAATTAATCAATGAATTTCGTAACGTTGCAGGATAAAAAATTAATGCACAGAAATCTCTCGCATTCCTATATACTCATGATGAAAAATCTGAAAGAGAAATTAAGGAAACACTCCAATTTACCATTGCAACAAAAAGAATAAAATACCTAAGAATAAACCTACCTAGGAGACAAAATACTTGTATGCAGAAAACTATAAGACACTGATGAAAGAAATTAAAGATGATACCAACAGATGGAGAGATATACCATGTTCTTGGATTGGAAGAATCAATATTTTGAAAATGACTATACTACCCAAAGCAATCGACAGATGCAATGCAATCCCTACCCAATTACCAATGGCACTTTTCACAGAACTAGAACAAAAAATCTTAAAATTAGTATGGAGACAAAAAAGACTCCAAATAGCCAAAGCAGTCTTGAGGGTAAAAAGTGGAGCTGGAGGAATCAGGCTCCCTGACTTCAGACTATACTACAAAGCTACAGTAATCAAGACAATATGGTACTGGCACAAAAACAGAAATATAGATAAATGGAACAGGATAGAAAGTGCAGAGATAAACCAATGCACCTATGGTCAACTAGTCTCTGACAAAGGAGGCAAGGATATACAATGGAGAAAAGACAGTCTCTTCAATAAGTGGTGCTGGGAAAACTGGACTGCTACATGTAAAAGAATGAAATTAGAACACTCCCTAGCACCATACACAAAAATAAACTCAAAATGGATTAGAGACCTAAATTTAAGACTGGACACTATAAATCTCTTAGAGGAAAACATAGGAAGAACACTCTTTGACATAAATCACATCAAGATCTTTTTTGATCCACCTCCTAGAGTAATGGAAATAAAAACAAAAATAAACAAATGGGACCTAATGAATCTTCAAAGCTTTTGCACCCAAAGGAAACCATAAACAAGATGAAAAGACAACCCTCAGAATGGGAGAAAACATTTGCAAATGAATCAGCAGCAAAGGATTAATCTCCAAAATATATAAACAGCTCATGCAGCTCAATATTAAAAAAACAAATAACCCAATCCAAAAATTGGAAGAAGACCTAAATAAACATTTCTCCAAAGAAGACATATAGATGGCCAAGAAGCACATGAAAGTCTTCTCAACATCACTAATTATTAGAGAAATGCAAATCAAAACTACAATGAGGTATCACCTCACACCAGTTAGAATGGGCATCATCAAAAAATCTACAAACATCAAATGCTGGAGAGGGTGTGGAGAAAAGGAAACCCTCTTGCACTGTTGGTGGGAATGTAAATTGATACAGACACCATGGAGAACAGTATGGAGGTTCCTTAAAATACTAAAAATAGAACTACCATATGACCCAGCAATCCGGCTACTGGGCATATACCCAGAAAAAAACATAATTCAAAAAGACTCATGCACCTCAATGTTCATTGCAGCACTATTTACAATAGCCAGGTCATGGAAGCAACATAAATGCCCATCAAGAGATGAATGGATAAAGAAGATGTGGTACATATATACAATGGAATATTACTCAGCCATATAAAGGAATGAATTGGATCATTTGTAGAGACCTGGATAGACCTAGAGACTGTCATACAGAGTGAAGTAAGTCAGAAAGAGAAAAACAAATATCGTATATTAACACGTATATGTGGATCCTAGAAAAATGGTACAGGTGAACCAGTTTGCAGGGCAGAAATTGAGACACAAATGTAGAGAACAAACTTATGGACACCAAGCAGGGAAATCAGTGGTGTGTGGGGGTGGTGGTATGATGAACTGGGAGATTGGGATTGACATGTATACACTGATGTGCATAAAATGGATGACTAATATGAACCTGCTGTATAAAAAAATAAATAAAATAAAATTCAAAGAAAAATAGACATGTACCACAATGGTTATTGCAGCACTATTTACAATATCCAGGACATGGAAGCAACCTAAGTGTCCATCAACAGATGAATAGATAAAGAAGATGTGGCACATATATACAATGTAATATTACTCAGCCATAAATAGAAATGAAATTGAGTTATTTGTAGTGAGGTAGATGGACCTAGAGTCTCTCATACAGAAAGAAATAAATCAGAAAGAGAAAATTAAATACCATATGCCTGCACATATATATGGAATCTAAAGAAAAAAAATCGTTCTGATGAACATAAGGGAGGGACAGGAATAAAGAGACAGACTAGAGAATTGACTTAAGGAAAGGGGAAGGGGGAAGTGTAAGCTGGGCCAAAGTGAGAGAGTTGCATGTACTTATATATACACTACCAAATATAAAATAGATAGCTAGTAGGAAGCAGCCACATAGCACAGGGAGATCAGCTCTGTGCTTTGTTACTGCCTAGAGGTGTGGGATAGGGAGGGTGTGAGGGAGACGCAAGAGGGAGGGGATATGGGGATATATGTATATGTATAGCTGATTCACTTTGTTATACAGCAGAAACTAGCACACCATTATAAAGCAATTATACTCCAATAAATATGTTTAAAAAAGAGAAAATATTGATAGTTAATAATAAAGACATAAAACATTTTGGAGAGAGGTATAACATGAATGAAACTTTAAATGCAATATAAAAATTGAAAAATTTTTGCAACATACATGATCAGAAAGTGTTCATGGTCTTACCATATAAAAGGCTCTTATATATCATAAGAAATATTGATATAGATAATTAAAAATAAATATAAATGACAAAAATGTGAATGCTTAGTTTTACTAGAAATCTGATGACTACAAATTGAAAATTATACCAATTTTTCAAATCCCAAGTGAGGCTAGATGATATTTTTAAAGATATTTTTAAAGTTGAAGGGCAAGAGAAACTCTGAAATATGGAAAATAAATTACTTTACAAACTTTTAGAAGGTGATTTGGCAATTTAAAAACTCACATCATCTAGTTATTCTGCTTCTAGAAATTTAACCCGTGGAAACTGGGGTCATGTTCTCAACCTTTTTGTAAAACAGTGCTCATTGAAGACTTTTGTAATATTAAAAATATAAAAACCTACTAAATGGGGCAACAAAAGAAGACTAGAGACATTACAGTGTATTTATATGTTGGAATATATTAAAAATTATGTCCTCATAATTATTAATGTTTACTAAATGTAAGTTTAAAAGTACTTCACATATACAACTTATTCAAAAAATTTTGTTTGTTGAAAACTGAAATATGCATTACTTAATACAATTCCTTTTAGACTCTGTAATGTGTTACATATGTGTGTGCATTTATGTATTTATATACATGATTGTACATGCACACACACATAGATGGATATATATCTATCTATATGTGAGCACCTCTCACTGTTAAAGAAAATTAGTTAATTCTAGGTGCAGTAATGCATAAAAATATTGTTTACTTACATAATTAAACCAAAAAAGTTATTAAATAAATAAATCTTTTCCCTTTCTTTCCCCCATCACTCTCATTCACCTATACTGAATACTCTGACTCTAGTCAGTGTTCCAGATACCGGGGGGTTTCTGGTATCTGAACACTCTAGTCAGTGTTCCAGGAGGCTATGATGGTACTGAGACAAAGTAATATATTATGGCTGATATTTAGCTTGGCTTAATTTCAGAGATAAGTTGCCACTCCCCCTGACATCTAGGGAACATGTAGTTCACACCTGCTTCTAGTGCCTTTATTGCTCTTTTGCTGGTACCTTCTCTACTTTGACATCCCTGCAAATGCTCCAGATAACTATGTCCAAAAAAACAAGTTCCTTCACTATGCTCAGATTTTTTTTTAGAAACAGGAAATATTTTTATTTTATTCATTTATTTATTTTTTAATAAATTTTTACTGGAGTATAGTTGATTTACAATGTTGTGTTAGTTTCTGCTCTACAGCAAAGTGAATCAGTTGTACATATACATATATACACTCTTTTTTAGATTCTTTTCCCATATAGATCATTACAGAGTATTGAGTAGAGTTCCCTGTGCTATACAGTAGGTCCTTATTAGTTATCTATTTTACATATAGTAGTGTGTCTATGTCAATCCCAGTCTCCCAATTTATACCTCCCCCCTTCCCCCATAACCATAAATTTGATTTTTATATCTGTGACTTTATTTCTGTTTTGTAAATAAGTTCATTTGTACCATTTTTTTAGATTCTACATATAAGTGGTGAATGATATTTGTTTTTGTCTGACTTACTTCACTCAGTATGACAATCTCTAGGTCCACCCATGTTGCTTCAAATGGCCTTCTTCCATTTTAATAATTCCATTATTATTCTTTTTTCATGGCTGAGTAATATTCCATTTTATATATGTACCACATCTTCTTTATCCATTCCTCTGTTGATGGACATTTAGGTTTCTTCCATGTCCTGGCTACTATAAATAGTGTTGCGATGAACATTGGGGTGCATATATCTTTTCAAATTATGGTTTTTCATCTTAACACCAGTCTTTTTATCTATCTATAATATCTTTCCTCCAACATGGCTTTTCATAAATATTTTAATCAGGAGAAAAACAACTTCAGTTCATCTGGCAAGACAAGCTGCTTTACAGTTGGTATTCACTCCCTGTAAATGAACAACCTTTCATGGGAAGGAAGAGAAAGAAGGAGAGGAGAAAGAGGAGAAAAAGGAAGAAAGATGTAGTTATCCCTCAGTCTAAGTGAAAATGGCTTTAAGAGTTTCAAAATACTGATGTGGTAGAGGAAAACTAATTTATCCTATATAATTTAAAATTTTAAATAAGATTTTCAGACTGAATCAATTGGCTAAATAGTCAGGTAGATAAATTCAATTAGGTGCTATAATAGGAATACCTCCCTAAAAATGAGAAAGGAAGAACAAACTACTCATAGCTACTTCTGTAAAACTCACAGGAGATGTTCTTATGGTCCAGAGAGAGCAGTGAACATGTCAATATCAGGTAGAGATGAACTTCCTGGAAAGGCAAAATGCTGCAAAAGACAATGAAAAATGATTTGCAGGACATGTTTGAAAATGTAAGCCAGAATAACAGTTCTAGCTTTAAAAAAAAAAATCATCATGACTAAACATATTTCTACCACGCCTAAGTTTTCAGCATGGTCTACTCTTTATTTTATTTTTTCTCTTTAGAGAAAGGCAACAGCAGATATCTACTTTTATAATAGGAGCTAATGGAAGATTCAATGCATTCTCCCTCTAACTGCTTGACCATACCTTTTGTGGCATGTAAGCAAAAGAGCTGGCAATGAGTATTGTTAAGAGGGAGGGTTTTCAAAAAATAGAATAATCATAGAAGTTCAAATGCATTTAAGCCTGAAAGCTGTAGTTTAAACATAAGGTGATCTTTAACAGTTAGTTAAAACAGTATAAAATTATCAGGAAAGCATTCGTTTTAGTTTACATTTCAACTTCCAGAAGAAAAATAATCTTAAAATAGCCCCAAACATTTGGAGTACTTCTGAATTTGGATTCTTTGAAGCATGAAGATAAATTGATTCCAGGATGATTCCACAAAGGCACCCAAAAAGTCATAAAGCTGCTGAGTGCATACAACTGTTGAATGTTTAGTCTATGAGCTCAACACATTTTCTAGGCCCAAGATGATGGAGATTTTATTGCAAATGGACAAGATGGTTTAAGTTAGAGTAAGGCTGTCATTTTGATATACTTGTGAGGCTTAATGTCTCTAATCTTTGAAAAATCCTTAAAATGCAAATGTCAACCACACCTAATTGGTTCTGAAGTTTTCATTCATTGTAAAAGATTTACAAAGGGTAAATGTTTCTAACCTAGCATCCTGCATTAACTGTGTTAAGTCAGTTGTGTATAAGCATTTGTTAAATCTAGTGTAATATAATTTTATTAAACAACTTGAAAATCTCAGAAGCATAATGTATTATCTGATAGAGCAATTCCTTGATGTAAAATTAAAGACATTGTCCTTTATTTTCCCTTCAAGTATTTGGTTTTGAAGGAAGGAAAGGAAACAGTACAATAAACTATTAACAGTTACCCAGGATCAGTACTTCAATACTTTAAATAGTCAAAATATTAATTTGGAGTCACATTTTACCATGATAGCTATTAGGTGCTATATCTTTATCCAGAAATCTAAAACAAACTTGGCACTCTACTATGGAGAATCTTGGTCCACGTTTCTGTTCCAAAGAAGTTGTTCATGTTTAATTGCATTCTGGGACCACATGTGAGTTCCTGCTTATTTACAAGTCTCCTCTCTCCACCTCCCCTGATTCCTTTATCAATCTTCCATTTATCCTTTTAATCTCAGGGCTCAGTGCCCTCTTTTCAACACAGAAAACAGAACAGCTTGTGTACCTCCCACGATTCCTTACAAGATCTCATTTCTTAATGGTTGTATGATAGCCTATTAAGCTGCTCTCATGGAAGGTATGAGATGCTGAAGAAGAGGTGAGGAGACTGAAAAGAAACATGATTATGCATGGGTCCCATGGGCATATGTATCTCTGGACATCAGCTATGTTAGAGAAAAAGAAGGAGAATTCACTCTCTGTCCATGTGAGCTCCATCTTCTCCCTTTTGGAAGAACAAGTTTTATATATGCCTTGATAGTGCAGAATAATGAACAGGGACTTGGAGCCAGACAGATCTGAACTGTGACTCAAACTTAGCTTTGCTGTACTTAGTTATTATGGCATGGAGTGAGTTGCTTGAATTCTCTAAGCTACAGTTTCCTTAACTATGAAATGTGGATAAAAGTTATAAAGTTATAAAACTTATAAAGTTTTGTTGAATATGAAACAATATAAATAATGTAATTGCATATTTCATATAATTCAATAAATGGTAGCTATTACTATTGTTGTTATTATTATTATTGTACTGAGTGGTTCAGAAATTGGTCCAGTACCTGTTTGCACACGTACCGACTGTTTATGTAACCCTGAGGCCAAGAATAGCTTCAGTTAACTTTCAAGAATGACCCAATTTCATTGGCTCAAGTCCAGAAAATACACCTCAATAGGATGATTTCAGTGATCTGATGCTACTTTTTCCTGTGCAAAAATGCTGACTACCATATATCAAAACTTTTTTATGGGGGGAAAAAACAACAACCAAAATCCAAAGGAAAAGCACAGACCTGAAACTCCTTTAGATTTTTTGATTTCAGCTTTTAGTTTCAAAATATCCAAATGTGTTTAGAGAATTCAGCATACCCACTACTCATTGACACCATCTTAGCCTTGTGTTTCCCAATTGCACTTGGTTCTTTCTGCTGTTGCCTTTAATATAGAAAACATACTTGCTCTAAAAAGAAAGTTTACCCGATGTTTTCTAAGATGTTCATTCAAAATTGATGCCTAAGTGGGCTTCCTCCATATATAGACTAAAGAAAAGAAAGTATACAGAAAAAAAAAAAAGCTGTCCATAACAAGTATTTTAGAATTTGTCCACATTCAGGAATCTCTAAAGCCCCTCTCCCCACATCACATTTGCCATTGTGCCATGGGGTGTGACCTCACTATGAGCATTGTCCAAAGGAACTTAAAGTTTGTGGATGAGGGAGATATACCTAAAGATACTTCTGGCCTGACAGTTGCTGCTGCCTCGCAGACTCAAACATCATCTTCTTCAGACTCATCAACTAAAACCCAACAATAAATCACATATTTGGAAATCCTTCAGATTTTGGATTTTGAAGCTGTTATCTCAGAGTTTCCTAATTTCTGTTGTCTCTTGACAGAAAATGATCCTTGGTCCTTTCTTCTTTCCTCAAATTCAGTTTCTTGGGCAAGACTCCTGGTTTCAGGGTCTGAGAAAGGTAAAGGAGTTGTCACTACAATTTAATTGCATCATCTTGGAAGGGACTTAATCCCTTGACCCAAACTTGTTACATGACTCCAATCTATGTATGAAGAAAGGGAAAATATAGAAAAGCACATGAATATTTGATGAGCGTTAACTTTATGCATATACTTAAATACATATACACATTCATAGGCATAAAAATGCATTAAGTTACTCCAGAAGTTTCACAACCTATCATTAATTAGTAACTATGGGGAAGTAAGTGGGATTGAGCGGTTGGTGAATGGAGATTTTTAAGATTTATTTTATCTGATTTGTAATTTTTTCAAAAAGCATATTCCATACATTATTTTTTAATTTTCAATTTTAAAGGGTAGTACTTATTTACCTTTCCCAATTCCTCACCTTCCACTTACTTATTAACTTCCTGAAACCCAACTCTGTCCCACAATTCCATAGAAACAACACACACAAATGTCATCAGTGACCTGCTAATTGTTAAATTCATCTACATCACTTGAATTTTGTTTGTACATGACCTCCTCTAACATTTGACACCGTTAAGCATATGGTCCCTCTTTGAAACTGTTGCCTATGTGTCCTCACACTCTCTTGCCTTCACCCCCTACTTATCCTTCATGCTCTTTAATGTAATCTTCCTTGTTGGTTCTTTAATTGAAAGAATCCACACAAGTTCTCAAGCCATACTCTCTTTCTGAGCAATTTTAACAATACTCAGAGATTCAACTTTCATGCTTCTGAGCGGAAGACTCAGAAATGAGCATCCTAGTCTCTTATGGTTTTCTGCACTGAATTTCTAATTATATGCTAGAGCACTTCAAATCAATCTACAATGTATAACTTAAGCACTACGTGTAAAACACTAATCATAAAACTGCTCTCCTCACAGCTTTCTCCCCATCCTAGGTTTCATATCTCACTTATATCATCTCCCAGAGGATGAGCTCACATGATCTTCAGTCAAATGAGTTTGAAATGTAATTCCCCAAATTCACTAGCTGTGTCTTCAGGAGGTTGCTAAAATTCTCAGAATCTTAGATTCATCATCTAAAAGGGAAATATTAGTAATAGTAAGTTCTTCTAATGGTTTATGTGAGGAAATTATATATATATATATATATAATTATAATTTATAATTATATATATATAGACACAGCAAGGTGCAAAAAGCTTTTTATTATAGTTCTACTAAACATTGATACTGGAAATCTTGTGCAAGAATTTCTTTCTTTCTCTTCTCATGATTAGTGTCCCCATGTCATGCATTTAAAAGTTTATTAGAGCCTATCAATTTTTCTGCTAAACTGTCTTCTTACTTCATGCTCTTCCTTCAAGGACCTCATCTTTTCTAAGTTAGATGATAACAATACCTGTCATTGGTCATCCTTGCTCCACATCTCAATGGCATTTATTATCTCCTAGTGGCATCAGAATAATTTCCATGAACACTGTGGTCAAGGACTTCTACAATTAGGACCATATCTCTCCTTATAGCCTGATTTCTCACCACCAACTCTATGCTCTGGTCATTTCAAACACCAGGTTTCTTCTTTTAAATCTTCTGTACCTTTATTTATATCTGTCCCTTTGGCTAATCACCTCCTCCTTCCCTCTTCTTTTTCTATTGAAACACTTCTTTAAAGTGAAACACTTCTCTGCTACCTTTACATCATGACTTCTTATATCCATTCACTCATTCATTCATCCAACCAATCCTTGCAGAGTGGATCTGCTCTGTTGGGTGCTGTGAGTTACTCTCGTGACACGAAGATGAGACACCTGTGCTCAGCTGTCTTTCTTGCACTCTTTAAGTTCCTGGAAGGCACTTCTGAGTTTTCTCAGCTGGCCCTCTTCCTACAGCCCAGCTCATTCTCTGCATAGAATAGACGGTTATCATATGTTCATTGATCAAAGCAGGCTAGCATTTACAACTCTTTCTGCAGAGCCTATCTCCAGAAATATAATGCCAATACTTTCTTCAGAAGGCTAGCTTACCTATTTGTAATCCAATTCTCTGTGTACATCAAAAGTAAGAACTAAGTTTCCTTTTCTCAGGGAGTCCTAACCCTCCCTTGTTGACTCCTATTTCTGCCATAGCTATGAGGACATATTGATTGAAAGGATGCCTACAATCAGGTGTCTCCATGGCATTATATGTTACCAGACCTGGAATTTTCAAAGTACTCCAGCAAATATTCCCCTGGCTATGTGCTCACTGAGCCGCTGTGGAAATACTAAAGCTACCTTGGGATCTCCAGGAAAGGTTAACAACCCATATCCCCAGTCCTAGATGAAGTTAGCCTTGACTTTTGAAACCTGAATGGCTAAAGTCTTGTCTTAATCTTTATTAAATCTTTTTAAGGAGGGTGAGAAAAGGAAAAGAGAGAATGGGAAGAGTGATGCCAGTAAAGTCAGAGAGTGAGGGGTAGAGGAGGCCCGAGGACAGCAGAGAGCTTGGAATCCTTGTTCTAACTCAGCAGAGCCCAAAGAAGAAGGAGGTTTAGTGGCAATCTGTGTTTCACAGCCTGTACACCATATCTGCACTCCGCCAGGTCAAGATGTTTTTCAGTATTTCTTTTAGTATCACCTTGTATCTCACACTCATCTTTTCCATGCAAAATATTTAAAGTGTGGGCGTTTTTCTGTTTATACACATCTGTATATGTAAAAAGCCCCCCCCAATTGAATTTTTTGAAAAAGCATTCTGCACAGATATTTTAAAATTGCTTTATATTCAAATATTTGATCTGTTTCTGAAGTCTTCTAATATGTAATTTAATACACTATAATAGTTCATTACCCTGTAACTTTATAAGAGGAAAATGAGCAAATGCTTAAAAAAAATAATGATAGCCTTTCTTTTTCAAAGTCAAGTTCTGATTTTTTTAAAAGAGGCGGATAAAATCGTTTAAATAACTAGATTTTTTTTTGTCTACGTCATTCTACTAGTTGGTGGTGTGAGTTTTTTATACTTACTATTATTACATATATGACATAAATGAAAGGGCTTATTTTAAATTGAGAACAGAGAAAGAACTATGAATCTATAATCTCCAGATAAAGGAAACAACTATAAAACTGCAATAACAAACACGCATATAAAAGAATTTCTGGAAAAAAATGTGTTAACATTGAAACAAGATCATCAGAATTTCCAAATCTAATGGAATGGATGTTAGTTTCATAGCAAAAACATCTTGAAAATAAAATTTGATAATAAGGAAAAAATCAGATTAATTTTTCGCAATTGCATATAGTTATTTTAATGTTTGCCATGTGAATAATTACTTCAAGTTATTAAAGTTAGATCAGAATTATCTTCAAAGAAACTTTATAATTTTGTGAAAATGTCTTGCCTAGATGACCTAAAACAAACAAACAAAAAAAACCAGGTAAAGAAGGAAAGAAGTAAGGGCGGGAAGGAGGGAAGGAGAGAGAAAGGGTGAGGTGAGAGAGAGAGAGAGAGAGAGAGAGAGAGAGAGAGAGAGAGAGAATAAAAATAAATAAATAAAACACCATTAAGGAATCTCGGAGTGATGAGAGGACCCTTGTAAAAACATTGCAATAGCTCCTTAGGCAGCATGTTTTACTGAATACAGATCTATGGTTTGACCTATAAATTACAAAGTATTTGAACTAAGCAATATAAAGTCTGGAAATGGTACTTAATTCCCAAATGGCTAGGTGTTCTCTGTTTAAGAAACTGGTTTCTTAAAACGTTTGTATGAAATGACAGTAGTTAACATTTATTAAACACTTACCATAGGCCAAGCCTTGATTTACATTTTTAACTGTATTGCCTTCTTTAAATAAATCACTTAAGGACTCTATGAGGCTGTAATTATTAATATCCCTATTTCATGGGTGAGAAAACAAAGCACTGGGAAATTAAGTGACTTGCACAGATTCGTGTGATTAGGACATGGTGGCCGCTGGTATTTAAACCACGTGTTCTGATTCCCAAACCCACATCCTTAAGCACTGTCTTTGTGCATATGAAAGAGCATATTCTTTTCAGGAACAGTGGTTGCTAACTGTCTTTTAGTTTTGGAAGACCGAGGTTGTCTTCCTCTCCTGCTGCAGTGATTCAAGAGATGCCTGGAATAGACATAGTCATATTCCCAGATAAACACAGTCTTATTTTCCTGCTACTTCCTCTAAAATATTTTAAATCACCATTTTAATAAACTCCATGTCAGTAGATTACCTGGAAAATTGTCGTTAAGGTATAATTTTGGACAAAACTTTGTGTGCAGGAAGATAGTTATTCCTACGGTTACTTCTCTCTCCCATCCCTACCAGCTATGTTTCTGAAGTTCAGGTGCATCCCTACCAATGTATTCATTTAAGTTTCAAACATGTAAGTGTTTACTCCAGGGAAGTAAAATATTGGTGACCCGGAAGAACTGTATTTTTGAAACTGCCTTGTTGCTCCCTTATGTTGTAAGTGAAATTACTTTGGCTTCCAAAAGTGACTGAGCTCATTGCAAAGTAGCACAGGGATCCAAATGCTCTTTGAATATTTTTGCTGTGCAAAGAAGCCTCTTAGCAATGCTTCCTTTATGTTCACTCTTAATGCTGGAAACATTTTACAGATTTTATGATATTCCCCACTAAGGAGAATAAAATGCTGCCTTTAGACAATCCACATTTTAATGATTGAATAGGCACTCAGCACATTGTAGTGGCTCAATAAAGGCTTGTTGAAAGGAACTAAGTTTTATCAAAGGCTCAGTTCCAAGAAAAAATATCTGTTAGGATGATGCAAGTTCAAATTCAGGTGCTCCCTGTGTGGCATATTTAGGTCAGGTGTTGAGTAAAGGGACCTTAAACCAAAACGTTAAAAAGAAGAAAGGGGAGAGCATTTTGAAGCTAACTCAATCATGGTGATACCCACTTTTTATCATAGATTTCTATCATCCTGGGAAATGGGCAGAAAACATTGCCTCCGTTCTATAAGGTAAAACAATGGAGACTTGGGATAGGAAGAGTGACATGGACAAGACCAGCCAATTGGCACAGGATTCAAACTGCACTAGAGTGGGGGAGATTTGACTCCAGGGGACCACATGGCACTGCCACTCAGAAGAAAGCTCGGCTGAAACCAGAAGGCCTTGTTCCTGTGCCAGATCTAGTCACCTCCACCCAAGGTTTCCTTCCCGCTAGACTTAATTACTCATGGCTGGTACTGCGCACATTCAAGACCCATGTGTGTGGTATTCATTAAAAGAGAAATACAATGTAGACTAGCTCAGAGATGTATCTGCTTCCTCCAGGAAGGGGGAAAGGACTCCCACAGACAGTGGGAGCTTAGGGTGCAGATGATGGAAGCCAGGGAGGAGGGAGGAGGGGCGGGCAGGCAGAAGCCCCAGCGGCTGGAGTGGATGTCTACTTGAGATCCTCACCTCACTCCATCAACTTTATTACTCACTGGTGCACAAAAATTATTCCTCCCTCCCTGATATTTCCCTTGCACCAGTTAGCTCATTGTGCTGCTAACATTTATAAGCTTTTTGGGACCTGAGTGCCCCGAAGCTTAGATAGACTTTTGTTAGAAAGGGATTCACCTTGCATAATTTTACAATGCAAATTAAACACTTTGAGTATGGTGGCTGAAAACTTTAACTGCTGGGTGGTGGCTGGTCGGATGTGAAGAACTCTGAATTTAGTGTGTGCTCAACCATGTCGGGGTTTTGCAGCATGTGCCTCAATGCCTAAATTGTTTGTGGCTCAGCTACGGAATAAGCCCAGAATCTGACCCCCAATATACAAAAATCTGGATTCTTCATTTTCCAAAATTTTGGAGGCCTTCATTTAGAAGGGGAGGAGGCAAGGTAGGAACCTTAAAATCTAGGGATTGGGCTGCATCTGTAAATAAGGAACATTGAAAACGAAGTTGAGTCTTAAAAAATATCCAATCTGTTTCGGATATCTAAATCAATGGAACAAAAATAATTTATTGACTTACAGAATTCTGGAGACCTTCAAGTTTAAGGAGCACATATGATAATTATTATACTTTCTCATGTAAGCCCCTACCAGTTAACAGGGAGTCTAAAACCTCACTGCCATAGGAACAGACCCAAATTCTAGGAATTGAACCTATATTCCAGGATGCAAAGAAGTGATATCAGCCCTAAATAGCCTGGTTGAGTCTAGAAACACTTTGGTCTTTTAACTCTTCTTGGGCTTCCTTCCATGTTATAGCAACAACACTCTTTCCAAGGGCAAAAACATAATTTTGTAGGTGAAATAACTATGTAATGAAAACATTGTAATCACAAGCCCCGCATATCTGGGCTCTGAGTAAGTGAGTGGAACAGTGTGGAATACTAAAAGATAGTCAATGATTGGGGTTTCAGTTGAAGCCCTATATTAGGCTGGCTTTAAATATCTTTTCAAAGAATAGGTTTCAAGTTGTGCTGTTTTAACCGCCAATCAAACCAGCCTGAGTCACTCTGACCATTGGTCGCTAGGAAGGAAGTCACAATGGAGCTACAGGCTAGAGGGTAGAGAAGAGTTAGGGAAAAATGACCTGGTTAGTCTGGGTGAAATAATGCTTATTCATTTTTCTTCAGTACAACATGGATATTGAGCACCTAGTATTAATACAAGGTGTAAGTCTAGCCACTTCAGCACTTTGACTTAGACATATATTTTACGCTCTCTGGATATAATATATACTCATAAATACTCTTAATGAGTGGCAGAAAGTAATACTTTTCATAAAAGTGTAATAACAAATGTGCTATGTCAGCTCAAAAGAGTTTAAAATCACTCCCAATAAGAGGAGCACGGTAAGGCTTTTAAGCCAGAATTAAAGAAATGTAGAACACATGAAAATTCAGGCTAATCCAGACAAAAGGACTATTATATTAACAAGTACATTATATTATAAAACAAATAATATTAACAAAGTCACGGAATTGAGAAAGCATAAAATGGGCATATGAAACTGCCTACTTGGCTAAAGGGATATAGTGAGGAATCAAGATGAAATTTATGTAAGGCCAAATTGTTTAGAATTCTTTCTTTAGGTAATTAGTGAAGGTTTTATGTATCAAACAGGGAAGTTATACAGGGCTTGTATACAGTATTTTAAATTAATATGGCAGTTGAGTATATAGTACATTGGTGAGGAAACCTATCTTCATATACCATTGCTATAGTTTAAATTAAATGTAACAGGGTAAAATCCTGCTTCGTGGTCCTAGGCAAAGGCAAGAGACAATGACACCAAGCTTTGGGGCAAGTTTTCAGAGAAGCTGGTGGCACCATTAACAGAATTGGAAAATCAGGAAAAGGAGAAGCTTTGCAAGGGAAAATGAATGAGCTGTGTCTCAGATAATGCCTTAGAGATCACAACTGGGATAGTCTAACAGGAATTAGAAATCCAATCTTGAAACCCAAGGGAGAGACCAAGATGGTAAATATAGATTTGAGAGTCATCCACTGCCTAGATGCAATCACTGAAACTGACTGATTAGATGAGAGTGTTAAAGGAGTGATTGCAAAAGGAAAAAGGCAAGTCAAAGACAAAGACCCTAATGTTCTTTTGGGAGTGAAGATGTTGGATTTCTAAATAATCACCACTTCTCCAACTGCATTTTTTAATTTTCAAAATGTATTAGGACTGTTTGCAACATTCTTAAGACAGAAGTTCTCAATTTGTTGCTTTGTAGTAATTAGCATTTTATTTCTCTAAAGATCTGAGCTTCTAGCATAGCCCTAGTATGCTGTGTATGACAGTGGTAATGGGGTTGATGATGGTGGTTGTACATCTGTGTGGGTGTATTTTTTGAGGGGAAGCAAAAGTCATATTTTCCTTATCAGAAGTACTAAACAGAGAAACGTATATAGGAATTTCCACCATAACGTTAACAGTATAATTATAAGTTTTAGTAGTTAAGTACTATGCATTAGCATTTATCCTTACAACAATGTTTTAAGGTAAGAATTATTACCATCTACACTTACCATGAGGTCAGTGCCTCTCCCAACATCACAAAACTATTAAGTAGCAGAAAAAGATTCTAATGACTGACTCTGGAACTGAGGTCTTAATCATATTTTTCTGTCTTGAGGTTATTTCTGAATCAATGATACATCATGGTCTGATAATTTATCTTAATATCATTAATTATTTATTCATTTATATCTTGTTTGATTTAATTTCATTTTTAAATTAATATACAGTAAAATTGATTTAGCTGGTGTATAGTTCTGTGAATATTAACACATGTATAAACTCATGTAACACTCACCATAATCAGGATACAGAACCATTCCATCACCACAAAAGCTCCATGGTGCTCTTCCTTTATAGTCAAATGTCCCCCACACCCAAGCCCCTAACAACCACTGATCTTTTCTCCATCACTATGACTGTCTTTTTTTGAGAGTGTCTAATCTAAATGGTATCATAAGGTATATAATCTTTTGAAACTGGCTTCTTTTACTCAGTGTAACATCTTTGAATTCATCCAAATTGTTGTGTATATCACTAGTTTATTGATTAATTTTCCATTGTATGGAATCCAATTAGTTTATCCATTCATCAGTAGATGTACATTTTGTGTTTTTCCCAGTTTTTGGTGTTATGAATAGAACTACTATAAACATTCCCATACATGTTATTATATGAACATAAATTCTCATTTTTCTAGAGTAAATACCCAAAAGTGGGATTACTGGGTCATGTGCTAAGTGTAATTATATTATTATTATTATTTTACTCATTTGAGGTAAGGGCAACCTATTATAACAGCAATAGCAAGCCATCTTAGTTATCTGTGAAGGAACTCTTTCCAAAATATGCTGCAAGTGAAGGAGAGTGGCCCACTAATATAGCTAATATAACTGATGTGGCAAACAGCATCCAGGAAAGAGTCAACTGAATATCAAGAAATACACAGAAATCTAGACCATTGTCCACAATGTACAGGGAAGACAACTGAGGCCCCCAATCCACTGTGACTTGTCACATGGTGAGTTTTTATATGACTGAGCCAAAAACTAAGCTCTTCCACTCCGAGGCCATGGGAAAAACTACCCTGGAAAGAAAAATAAAACTCTTCTCTCAGGGAAAACCACAACCTTAATGCAAGTAAAGGTAATAATTGCACTGAATGTTTTAAAGATGCTCTGTTTGGGACTTTAAGGATTTTTTCAATGGCATACATGTGTATGTTTATCAAAAATTTCTCTATTTCAATCTTCTGAAGTTATAAACACTAATTTAAAGTCTTCTATAAATATTTAAATATGAGTGACATCCTTTTGTAAATATAACGTCATGTAAAGTAGATGTGAAGAGTTGGTTCCATTCTGGGAATTTTGAGGTCATTATATGTAAGACAAACTTTGAATGCTAACCAAATATCCCACTGTTAATGATTATGCCTCAAGTTACACTAAACAACATGAACTATAATAGCTCATGAAGTCTATATGTTTAAGAGCAATGTTCATCTGCTGTCTGTAGTGTAATTATTATAACATATTGGCTCATGAATTGAATTCTCCATGAAATGCTTTGTTTTAAGTTTTGTTGAGCCTGGCAGATTAAAAAATACTAAAAATTCTACTTTTTTCCCACTGAAAAGAGAAACATAAAAGAATGCAGTGGTTGACGAAGGTATATTTAAAGATGAAGTTCATTTCTACCTCAAAGGTAATTTCAATGAAGAGAAATGTTAATTTAGTGAGAAAGAGGATAGCAGAAAAAGGCAGAAAAGAGACCACTTTCCATTTTACCTAAAGATTACTGTTTAAGTACACAGCAACTGTGAACTTCCTGTTTCAGCTTCCACATGTAAAGAGCTTGGACATCACCACTTGTCCTAACAACTGGTAAATAGTTGAACAGACTGAAAAATCAACAACTCTTCTTGGATCCCTAAGTGAGGGGCGGACATGGGGAAAACCATTGCCCCCAAGATTAGAAAGATAGAAAGGGGAATACAGGAGGCAGTCCTTCCTGGAGCAGAGACTGAGGAGAAGAGGAAAGAGCAGCAGGAACCAGTGTTAGGAAGGAAAACTGGAGCTGTCACCAACAACTTCCTGGAGGCCCAGTGAGAACAATTCTGAGTTAAAAACTCCAGGGGAACCCAATCATAAGCGTGCTCCACCCCTGCAGTATTGTAAGATTTACCTCCAGAAAACAACTGTGACCAAGAAGACCAAAACAGGTTTGTGACCTCTGAGAAGCTCCTGTGCTTTTAGGGCATGGGTCAGTGTCTAATGCTCTGTCTAGCTAGTGAGAATAAAGGAGACAGCTCAACTCTGAGGTGATGACAGATGATGTTCTACATAGATTATTTCTTCTTCCATGATAAATAAAAATAAGTTGTTGTTTATAAAAAGAGAAGAGAAAGGTGAAACACCAGCTTAGAGAAAAGACCAGAGAAGTGATCCAGGGTGAAAAGTAGAGACACCAATGAAAAGGAGAGGAAGGCATGGTACCCAGAGCCCAAGATGGTGCCCTGGGAATATCCAGGTCTCCATATTCTCTCTGGTGGCAAGTGGTAATCTTGATTTTTCTTGAGAGACTAATTCTTTGCAGATTTCTTGATATTCATGTCCAGTCTACCAATTTAATGTTTAATGTTGTTTTATTACAGATGAAATACATGTTTTTAATGGCCTGAGGGACCTCTCAGTGATCTCTTATCTACTCTGTAAGTTTCAGTGTCCTTTTTCAGGTCCTGGAAAATGAGTCCACTGAGGACCAAGAGTCTGGTCATTCTGATCACCTACGACTTAGGCTTCTAGTGACCTCTGTCCACAGTTCACTTGGGCAGGCAGAAATTGGAAATATCCTTTTATTAAACAAGAATGGAGGGACTTCCCTGGTGGCACAGTGGTTAAAAATCTTCCTGACAATGCAGGGGACACGTGTTCGAACCCTGGTCTGGAAAGATCCCACATGCCCAGGAACAACTAAGCCCGTGCACCACAACTACTGATCCTGTGCTCTAGAGCCTGCAAACCACAACTACTGAAGCCCACGTGCCACAACTACTGAAGCCCGTGTGCCTAGAGTCCGTGCTCTACAACAAGAGAAGCCATCGCATTGAGAAGCCTGCTCACCACAATGAAGAGTAGCCCCTGCTCGCCACAACTAGAGAAAGCCTGCATGCAGGAATGAAGACCCAATGTAGCCAAAAATAAATAAATATATAAATTTATTAAAAACAACAACAACAACAACAAAAAGAGAACATTCACAGAATGAGATTGGGAGATGATAATACAGAGAAAAACATTTTAGGGCAGGGAGGTGGAAGGAAAGTAAAGCAGGAGTAAGAGTGGGTAATTCAGGGGCTCAAGACAAAGTGATGGGGTTCTGGAGTTATGACTTGATCTTTTGGCTCTACCATTAATAAGCTAGTTGCTTTCCCAATGTTGGAAAACCTTGCCTAATTTTCTCAAAACGAGAAACGTGTGAAGACCAGTGGACCCAGCCCTGAGTGGAGGTATGAAGGAGTGTTGAACACTGGAAGAAGAACCTGGAAGGTCACAAATCTGAAGGGATCAGAGTAAAAATCAAATTGGGATTCCAGAGCAAGTACACATTACTTGAGAGCTAATAGCAGATATTAGTATTTATATTGTTTTTAATAATAATAGACTGATTGAGATTTTTTCCCTTTTTTTAAAAACAAATTTATTTATTTATTTACTTATGGCTGTGTTGGGTCTTCGTTTCTGTGCAAGGGCTTTCTCAAGTTGCGGCGAGCGGGGGCCACTCTTTATCGCGGTGCGTGGGCCTCTCACTGTCGGGGCCTTTCGTTGCGGAGCACGGGCTCCAGACGCGCAGGCTCAGTAGTTGTGGCTCACGGGCCCAGTTGGTCCTCGGCATGTGGGATCCTCCCCGACCAGGGCTCGAACCCGTGTCCGCTGCATCGGCAGGCAGACTGTGAACCACTGCGCCACCAGGGAAGCTCTTTTTCCCCATCTTGCCTCAATTATAACGTTCTCTTTTAGCCAGATGTTGTAGGAATGGATGCCTGGTTTTAATTCACTGATTAACAGAGGGTTGACATTTGTTAACACTATTAAGGCAGAATTCCATATACGTGCTGGAGAGCAAGGAGTAGCAAATTGTGGGACAAACCAGTCCCTCGACCCTCTGGAAACACTGTGCCATAGAGATCAGAATGGTCACTGTGAAAGTCTACGCTTTTCTGAGAACTATACATTCAGACCAGACCTGCTAACTGGATAACTGTCTGCCACGTGACTCCCACTCTTCTCAAGGGCCTTATTTCTCACTCCTGGAGGGAGTTTACTGGCCTTAAGAAATATACTACTTCATTCACAGTGGAATACACATGAAAACAGCCATAACGCAACATCCATGCGTATTACTGTCCATTTATCCTGCACACCCATACCAGTGTGAGTACGGTAAGTACAGCTGTACTTAGAACCAGATATAACCTTTATGAATGCTGTTTTACAACACATAATTATGTTTTTCATCTTTGGAATTGAGCTGAAAAAGGAAAGAGTGTTTTTAATCTATTACCCCCGTCCGTTTTTCCTGATCCTCTTTAAATGAAGGAGCTAAACTCAAACTCCCACATTTCTGGAAGCAACCATTTAAGTTTTCTAAAATAAATCGTGATGTACCAATCACACTAAAGAAAATTCAGATATAAAAATCTCAGCATTCCTGAGGCCTCAAAATACCAGATATATTTCTTTTTTTTTTTTTTTTTTTTGCGGTACGCGGGCCTCTCACTGTTGTGGCTTCTCCCATTGCGGAGCACAGGCTCCGGACGCGCAGGCTCAGTGGCCATGGCTCACGGGCCCAGCCACTCCGCGGCATGTGGGATCTTCCCGGGCCGGGGCACAAACCCGCGTCCCCTGCATCGGCAGGCGGACTCTCAACCACTACGCCACCAGGGAAGCCCCCCAGATATATTTCTTCATCATTGTCCAAATGAATATATATTTTCATAGCTACAGCCATCCTATATTTTACTTCTTCCCCATCATAGTCTTTTACTATGTTTTTATATAATTTTCAGATTTATAATTTTAATAGGTAATTAATGGTTTAAAACTGAAAATGTCTCCCTACCTGTTTTAAGACAAAGAGTGTGTGACATTTATTTACAGATAGATAATAATTCAGAGAATAAATACAGCTATAATATAGCTATACAGGTCCATTGCTAAGGCCATATTGAAATAATTGAGATTCTTAGCTATCTCATTGTAACCAAGGATAAGTCCTTGATTTGGCAACCCAAATAGTTAAGATAGATTTGCCAGCCAAGTAGTTTAAAATTGATTTTTTTTTTTTTGTGCTAGCTATTGAATTTAGACATAACTTTCTGGTACATGGTAATAATGTTAGATGGATTTAAAATGATGTGAAAATCCATAAGTGATCATCCATTTTGTTAAATATAAGAAGGAAACATGTACCTAAATATGTTTGTGGTTCACCCATCCCTAATCTCTTTAACACTGAGTGGTGAGACTCCTATGAGTGGCTGGAGGAATGTTTTGAGGATCAGTAGGCCTTTGTACTTAATTCTTCAGCTAACTCTTTGGGTCGATGACAGCTGCTCTTGCAATTAGCCTTTCCTCTGACCTCATAGTCAACCACAATAGCCTTGGAGATTTTGGAAAGGAAAACTATTACTTTTAAGGTTTCTGGACAAGAACTGCATGTGTGCAAATTAATAGGGGAACTGTTTTCTGTGCTTTATTCCCCTTTTTCTCTCTTGGTTACAAATTGTCCCCATCCATATGTGACAGGCACATCTGGATACCTACTTTAATGGGTGAAGAAATGGATATAACAGGAAGGGGAAGCCACATAATACTCCCCAGGAATGTCTAGAAGAGGCTTCCTCGGTCTTTCTTGGAAATCAAGGGTCTTAAGGGGACATCCTAGGCTGAAGGATAATTTGCTTGCTCGTCTTACCTCTCTTAGTTTAGAAGGTAGAAATATGTAGAATAAGTCAATATTTACTAGGATGGGTCAGGAGTGTCATAACACAAGAAACACAGTTTTAAACAGATGACAATGATAGGTTTGGAAGGAGCTAAATTGGCTTCCCTCTCCTTATTATTCTCCAATATCCCCATTTCATGGAAGGGCTGCCAGCCATGAACATCTCTGTCTTCAAGTCTCTGTCTGCTGAAGCCAGAAGACAGACTGTGGTTCAGACTCTAGTTTGGAGTAATTTTGGAGGTGGCATAAGCCCCAGCTCTCTCTATCCTTCATGCTGTTTTTGGATTTCAGACAGGTAGAGTGTTCTACAAGCTGTGAGAAATAGAGTTGAATTGAAGCAGGTCAATTCAGTGACCCATGAATGACCTAAGCATTCAATGACCCATGTCTGTATAAGCCCGACATGTAAGAAACTTGAGAGTGAAGAGCAGAAACAATAAGAAAATAGTGGCTGAGAAAGGAGGTGCTAAGAGCAGAGTAGATGGAGATCTGGTGCTAAGAATTGTGGGAGTAAGGGTGCGGAGAGACAGAAAGCAGAGCTGTGGTACATGTGAGTGGTGAGCTCTTGGCGGAGCTGATGGGGGCAGCCATGATGGTGGAGGCTTAGCTACTCTAGGCCAGAATACCATCATAAAGCACTTTTCTGAGCCCTTTCAAGTGGTGACATGTGTAAACTTGCCTCAACAAGTCAAAGAGGATAGGGGTGACAATGCTAAATGATAGTCTCCAAGGAAGTGGAAAAATGAATTCCCATTATTTTCCTAAAGACCTGGGAATACAACATTCCTGAAATGCTGTTCACTCTCTTCCTGTTCATACTCTCAGAATCTTTCATAATGAAGAGGATACAAAAAATACCTCTGCCAAATATATTTTGTATCATGACAACCCCGTCTAAATTACTTTCTAGAAAAAGATGAATAAACATCAGGAAAGTTGAATTGATAAAATAAGGACATTTTTATAAAGTACTGGCCAAATAATCCAGTAACATAATCAACTGATCATGGCAAAAATATTCTTTGGGATTATAGCTTTCATTGACTTCTATCCATCATTGTTGTTCTATTGTACATGACAATTCTTTAAAATGTAGAAAATGCTTTTCATATTTACTCTTCTTTGAGCTTCTTTAGTTTACAGGGCACATGTAAAAACCCATAACAAGAAGAACATGACATTATCTTATTAACTAAGTACTCCCATGATGAGGCATTTAGTGTGACAATGGGAGTTACCATATTACATAGGAAACATTCCATCAACGTTTGTCAAATTAACAAGGCAAGAAATAAAGGGAGTTGCAACAAGTATTTAAATAACACAAACAAATGTCAAATAAGTGAAAACACTTAAATATAGTTCTAAGGGGAGAAAAATGCCCTGCCCTCAGGTGTACAATGTGGACACCCAAGTACAGACAAGGAGTAAGTCATTAATGACAGGGGTCATTCCAGAAAATCTTGATGAAGTTAGCATTTTAATATATTTTCAGTAAAACTAAAATTTAAATCCCCCTGTGAAACATCATTTGGCAATAGGCTGAATGGTCATTATCCGTGGAGGTCAGAGAGTGCTCTCCAGAAAACAAGAAGAATAGATAACTCTTTTATCTCAGTTCTCTTATGCGTACTGCCAAGCCTTCAGCAGCTGTCTCAATTTAACCTGCATCAGAGCAGTGCCTAAGAGATTTTGGATTAGCCTGAATTTGCCTCTTTGACTGTATTACTGTTATTAAACCAATAAATACATGGATTATTCAAATCGATGTCCTTGAATGAGCTCAAGACCTTTTAGCAGGTAACTTCTAAGTGCCAAGAAATTAGACTTAATTAATTCTAATGGCATTGATCTTTAATGAGAATATTTTGTAAAAATGTTAATTCTGAGTTTCTTTAAGATGGAGCTGTAACAGGTAAGCCAATGGTGCTCACCAGGAGTCAATTTTGCCCCCTGATCCCAGAGGACGTGTGACAATGCCTGGAGACATTTTTGTTTGTCACAGCTGGGGAGGGGCTGCTACTGGCATCTAGTGGGGAGAGACCAGGGATTCTGCTAGACATCCTGTCATGCATAGAACAGCTCGTGCCCACACAAGGTATGTCCGAAGTGTCTTCAGTGCCACTGTAGAGAAACCCTGATATACCAGCATAAAGATAAATCATCGTGCAATTTGAGAGAGCACACAAGTGACTAAAGACACTTTGAAATTTTGATTTATGGTCATGAAAAATCCTGACATAATCCATTTGTCCTGTGCCTAAACTACTCCCTATAATAAATTAGGCTTCTTTTGACGCTGCATTAACTGTTTAAAATCGCTAGGGAGCTATTCAGTATGTGGTCACTTTGGTGTATTAAATACAGCCTTGGGGTATTTAAAAAGTTAACAGAACTTTCACAAGTAACTAATTTACAACTGAGCATTAATAGAACCAACACATGTGAAAAAGACATAAATGCACTTGAAACGCATAAGTAAGCTTAAACGTTCAGAGGATACAGCGTGATCTAAGTTAGTTGTGTGTGTATGTGTGTTGAAGGGAGGAGGGTCATTAGTTAGGAGTGGCCAGAGGTGAGTTTTGATTTGGGTTTAAAGAAAAAGTAAAGTGTAGATTTGTGAGGGCATTCTAATTATTTAGTAGACCTTGTTAATGCAAAACAGAAAGTAGTTAATTGCTAATTCAATTTCCTGAGGTTTTTCAACAGATAGGACTTGAAGAAAGTGATTAGTGTCTACTGAGTGAAAATAGTTTAAAATTAAGTCATCTTTTGATATATTTAAATGGATTTTTATGATAATGTTTATAATGCTCTGGATTCCTAGAATATGGTTGATTACTTTAAGATAAATCTGTTAATTTATAAAACATTTTTTGTAACATTTTAAAACTCAAATCTATGTTGGTAGTCTTCATGGAAAAGAACGGACAAGTTTTAAAGGTGGTCCTTTTAACCATGGGGGTTTAAATACAATGAGGATGATTTTTGTTTTTTCCTTCCACAGGTATTTCTGGATAAAAGAAGAAAATATAGCTCTGGTTTTTAGATCTTTTCCCTTTCTTGAACATCCAGTAAAGCACTTTTTACACATGCAAAGAGAGATGGGAGGCAAAATCAGACAAGTTTGTGAAAACCAGGAGATGTAAGCTAATAAAATAATATAGTTAGGAGCAGATATTTTCTTTTCTGTTGTAAGTATACTTCATACATTAACTTTGGTAGAAATAATATTTCATCTTGTATTAATGTTAAATTTATTGTTCAATGTTTTATTTAATGTTCAGGCCATTGGGGCTTTCTAATTTCTTAGTTCTACTTACTTCCAAAATTCTCAGTGAATATACCTTGAATTATCTCAAATTTAAAAAAAAAACTTTATTTATGACTAAGTATATGGTTAAATTTTATAAATGTTTTATGTGCTCATGAAAAGATTTCAATCATATATACAGGAATTGGGTCAACTATTTAAGTTTTCTGATCCTTGTTAATTATTGAGATCTTCTATATCCTTACTCATTTTATAGCATTCTGTTCTGTTAGAAAGTGAAAATGGTGTGCTAAAGTTCTTCACCATTTTTGTAGATTCTTCTACTATCTTTTTGGTTCTTCAAGCTCTATGTATGTATTTAGAAGCTCTGGCATTGGGTATATTAAAATAAGGTTTATGCTATATTCAAAATGTCCCTTTTTACCTATAATAATTATGAAATATCTCTTCTTATCTCTATTATTTATTCTTGCCTTGAAACATACTTTTAGTTACAGTCGTATAGGTTTTATAGTTCTATAACAGCAGGGATAATGTCTGATTTTGCTCTGCAGCGTATCTCCAAGCACTATTACAGTAACTGGTACATGGAAAGATTTACCAAATATTTGTGAAAGGAAGGAGGAGAGTGCGAAGAAGGGAGTATATGGATTCCCTGCAATCTGTATCTGTGATCTTGTATTAGTCAGCGTTCTCCAGAGAATTTCTTCCTAGAAATGAATGTGTTCAAGACATTTATACTAAAACTCAAAGCCTTGTTGAAGGAATTTAAAAAGACTTAAATAAACAGAGGATATGGTATATTCATGAATTGGAAGACAATATTGTAAAGAATTTAATTCTTTCCAAATTAATATATAGATTCAGTAAAATCTTAATAAAAAATTGTAAACTTGTTTAAAATGCACATGGAAATGAAAAGGGCTGAGAATAGCCAAAGCAATATAAAACTACAAAGTCGGGAGACTTACAGTAAGATATATCAAGACATAATCAAGGTATAATCAATAAGGCAGTTCCATATTGGTTCAAAGATAAGTTGACTAAGGGTGCAGAATAGAGTCCAGATATCAGTCCGCACATACCAACATCTGATTTATACCAAAAGGATGCTACAGTACAGTAGAAAAGCTGATCTTTTCAATAAACAATGCTGGGTCAATTTGTTATCCATATGGACTAAAAATGTGTTCCTTGGCCCCCGCTTCAATCCATACACAAAACACAATTCCAGATGGATTGCAGATCTAAATGTAAAAGGAGAAACAATAAAGCTTTTAGAGAAAAACAGAAGGACATCCTTGTGACCCTGGCATTGGCAAAGATTTCTTAAACAGGACACAGAAGTACCCAACTATAAACAAGGAGAATGAAGATGATTTTTTTTCGAAATTAACAACTCGTGTTCTCCAAAAGATACCATTAAGAGAGTAAAAATACAACACAAAAATTGTAGAAGTTATTCTCAATCCATATACTTGCCAATGAGTCATATCCAAAATATATAAACCACTCCAACAAATTAATAAGGAAAAGACAGACTGCCCAATATGAATAAAAGTAAAAGACTTAAACAGACCCTTGAAAACAGAGGATATTATGTGGCTAATGAACATATGAAAAGCTGCTCATAGCTATTATTCATCAGGAAAATACCTATTAAAACCACAATGTGAAAAAACTACACATACACCACAGTAGCCAAAATAAAAAAAGACATTCAATATCAAGTGTTGACAAGGACATGAAGCAACCAGAACTCTTGTAGACTATTCATGGGAATGTAGTGGTTATCCTCTCTGGAAACTGTTTGACAGTATCTTCTATAGATGAACATACACAGATCCTATAATGCATCAATTCCACTCCTAAGTGTATGTGAAGAAGAAAAGAGTCCATATGTTTACCAGGCCCAAAGTGAAAACTACTCAAGTTCCCATCAATATTAGAATGGATGAGGAAATTCTCATATATTCACACAATGGAGTTACACATCAGTGAACGTGAAGAATGTACACCTATATGGAAAATATAAATGTATCTAAGAAATACGTTGAACAACAACAACAAACAGCCAAACAGGAAAGAGCATATACTATCATACTATACACATTCATTTATTTAAAGAGCACAAAACAGCAAAAGTAATGTACTGGTAGAAGGTATATCAGGATAGCGTTTAAGCATGGATAGCGTTTAAGCATAGGTAGCAAAGGATAGGGACTTAAAGGGAGTACCAGGGGTACTTTGAGGGTGCTGATAATGTTGTTTCTCTAATCGAGTGTTGCTTACATATGTGTGTTCAGTTTGTGAAAAATTCTCAAACTGTGCACTTGTTATGTATCTGCTTTTTGTGTATACGGGCGGTCTTCTGTATCCGAGGACTCTGTCTCCACAGATTCAACCAAACACAGACTGAAAACATTATAAAACAAAAATTTATAAAGTTCCCAAAAGCAAAACTTGAATGTACCGTGCTCTGGCAATTATTTACACAGTATTTACATTTACATCGTATTAATTATTATAAGTAATCTAGAGGTGATTTAAAGTGTATGGGAGGATGTGTGCAGGTGATATTGCAAATAGTACACCATTTTATACAAGGGACTTGTGCATCCTCAGATTTTGGAATCAGTGGTGTGGTGGGAAGTGATGGGGTTGGAACCAACCCCCCGAGGCTACTGAGGGATGATTGTATTATTCTTCAATTTAAAAAAGAAAGAAAGAAAGAAGGCAAAGTGATTGGGTTGAGTTCATGGCTCCCTCACTTCATAGCTAAGTAAACTTGGGCAGGTTACTTACCTGTATTCTGCCTGTTTCTTCATATGGAAAGCAGCCATAAAAGAGTACCTAGTTTCCAAGAGTCATTGCGAGGATTAACCGACTGAATGCATTTAAAACACATAAAACACTGAACAAAGGAACCACTCAATTCATGGTTGTTAAAGAATGGCTCATAGACACATTTAGCTAGAACTCACTGACGTTTACTTGTATAAAAAGGAGCTCAGTCATTTATAGATTGTCTCTCAGAAAAGTGTAGTTTAAAAATGGTCTGTTTCATATGGTCTATGAAACAGAATCTTATTTTATTTTACCCTAGGGTAAGCTGACTGACTAAAAATATCAAGGACGAGTTTCCCTTGAGCAGACTGGAAGAGCCACCAGGGAGAAAGTATATTTATTTATGAGTTTTCTAAGAATCCTGTGTCTCTGGGTGCAAGGCTGGTATGGTCCTTACATGACTTCACATTAGTCTGAATCTGCAGCATCTCTCCCATATGATTCCCAAACTCATTTTCTGGGCAATTTCAGATTCCAGAGGGACTAAGTTGAATGGATTTCATCAGCTAGATATCAGCTCAGAATAATGGCTGAGCAGTATATTGAAGCACCTGCAAATCAGATAGTAGAGAGAGGCAAGAAATATGAGGTACGTCAGAGTATCATACAAAGCATTTAGAACTTACTTTATTTCCAGTTCTCTTACTTGGCCTCAGCCTAACCAAAAGAATAGTTCCAAGGAACAGTTTGGCTGACCTTTCAGAACCAGGAGAACTTTTATCTCAATTGGTAAACTGATTGTTTTACTTTTCATGAATTGCTTTCTCGGATGAAATGAGATATTTTAGTAATTGCATAGACTCCACCTTCATGGCCAGTAAATAGTTTAGAACAAGTCTATTGCTTAGAACTCTTTCCATGGATTAATGTATGCTGGTTTATTAGGCCTCTAACACTTGTGCTGTTTCATTTGCTATCTGGACCATAGTCAGGAATAAACTTCAGAACACATAGTTTATTTTGGGAATTCCTAGACCAGGTATAACTTTGTGCAAACCAGTGTGTCAGTGACTCAGATCCCCTTCTAATAAATGAACATAGATTTATCTCAATAAAATGCAAGCAGCCTGGAAGTTTGCATGGAAAATGGGCCAGATGGTCATATGTAAAGCACTGGTCTAATTCTGACATGATGAACACAAGGGGGAATCCAATTTCACAGGAAGAATAACCTTATGGGTACAAAATGAGGGGAGATAAATATGTTGTTTATGGGACCGGGGCTGGTACAAATTATTATCTGTACTTCACTGGTCTCATTACAGAGGACTAAAACTTTGGGAGGAGTTAAATCATGTAATCATTTCTATGTAGTCATAGGAGAAAATAATTTAACCATAGGTCCAGTTAAGACACATAGACATGCTGGGATTAATGGTATATATTCTTCTATTTAATAGAACAGGCTATGTGATTATTACTGTGTGCTACATTTGGGCTTATACGTTTGGGCTTATTAGAGGGTTCTGGTGCCAGATGACAACCATACTGGAAATTGCTGCAAATCTTTCGGAAAGGACAATTAGCGACCTCAGGGATTTATAAGAAATAAGACAGATGAGAAAGGGCAAAAGGATTACATGGTCATTTTAGTTATCTAATATATTGAACCAACACAAAATAAATAATATAGTAAGCAACCAGAGAAATAGAATAAGAAGTTATAAGACTGTGCTCCTGATCATAGGTTTTAATTCAAAGGTTAATATATGAAGTGAACAACTGATATATCATTGATCTGGAGATATTTGAGACAACGGTCTACCTCTAGACTGAAACTACTGAGGCATTTTAATACATTTTAACCTCAGAGCTAGATCTTCAGTGGGAATGGATATCCAGATTGTAAGACCTGTAGCACATTTATACTGGGAATTAGGGATCCTTGGAAAGCACGCTCTAGAGTTGAAGAAACCATTAAAGTAACAAAAATGATCCTTCACAATGACTTTGTTTTGTGTCTTTTTCTATAAATCTAATTTCCTGGTTGTGTTTCAGGTAGCAGTGTGTCCAGTTGTGTCCCTTTTAGAATAGCAACTTACACCTGTTAGGCATAAGGTTGTGTATGTGATAATCATTTTTTATAATGCCTAACAGAATCAGAATAAAACAATGTTGACTCAGACAAGAAGTTCTTAGATTGCTACAGCTGTTAGAAAAAAAAAAATCCAATTTACTCTACACAAGCCTTTAATTCCTTTTCCTCTCATTTTCAAATGGGAGTAGGAACTCATTTTTCCAGGAGCTTGCCTTCAGTATGAATTTCATCCTTAGTGACCAAGGCAATAGCTTAAATATCTATTTCACAATCACAGAACAATGGCTATAAAACTATCATCACATAAAGTATATTTTTCTGTCCCTGCATTTGTGTGTCACTGAATTTCAACTCAAAGTTCAGGGTGAAAGCATTGGAGTGGCTGAAAGTAGATTTTGCATTTGTGTTTTAGATGCCAGGAATCTGGGAAAGTTGGAGATGCAAGAGAATATTCCACAACTACCAGAGAAGTTTCAGATTCTTGAATGAGTAAGATCACAGATTTCTACTACAAAACCTACAATATGATTTTATGTAATAAATAGATAGATACATAGATATATGTATATACACCTACATACATACAAAGGAAAAATACCTTCTAGGCTTTTGGAAAAGAGCCTGGGAAGGGATATATTGTCCTTTTATCTACCTAGGCTTACATCTTTTATGCTTCTTGTCTCTTTTATAAGTTTACCTTGACATATAGTCCTTACAACATTGTAAATTCTATAGGGAAGAGAATATATCTTATAAATCTAACATCTTCTAGAACTCCAAAAAGAAAATGTTATACAGAATATGCCCCTGAAGTAACTATTGATTTATTGGTTCTTTCTGCCAATGTCTCCTTGAACATTAATTGATTCATGAGCAAAAAGAAAGGCTGGGCTGTGAGAAGTAACCCATAGCTATGAAGAAAACTATGGATATCAAGCCATGGCTAAGTTCAAAGAGTGTGGCATTGAATCCAGTAGGTATCAAAAAGACTCATGGACTTCCTTTTTTGAAGTCTAAGGAAAACGTAAATGGAAATCATAACCATTAAAGACTGAGAATTTTACCTACATGTTTCATTTCTTTAAAAACATACTCAATGCAACTATGATATCTACTCATTACAATATCATATTTAACTATCTTAATAACATGCAGTGTTTTTTCCTCCCCAAGAGCATATGTAAAGGAAAAAGATGTATTTTATCCCAGGCTAAAAATAGATTCACCTGCTGTTAGATATATATAAGTTGAACTTGTAAATCTAGACAGAAAAATATCTAAAATAATCCTGTAAAGTACCTTGTATTGGCTTACTTCATGGCATCCATTTTCATGCTTACCATTTTGTACTAATAAGTATTGGCCAACAAAATTATACAGGTTACATTGACCCTAAATGATATGTTGTACCCACTACTAGGGTAAAACAATGGCAAGTCATTTCAGTAGCAGGCTCAGTTATATTTTTCAAGCAAATTCTGAGGGGGCAAATTCTTACAAAGAAATATATTGAACTCTTAAAAACCCAAGAACATTTCTTAATTAAAATGTCATTGCTGAAAAATTCAATTATGCTTTAATGTTTACTCAGCTGGTTATATTGACATATAGAGATGTATTTCAACATGATGGCAAGGTTGAACGGTCTACAATTTTAATATGCAGAACTTATTAGTGATTATGGAATATAATTATGAGGCAGATCAACAAAGGTCTAAGTAACCTAGGTCATGGGTAAAAAAATTTAAGTGAGAAAATATGAAGATAGAAAATTTATCTGAGGTCCTTATCTTACTATTACTGAAAAGGAAAAAGAAATGGATAAGTAAGCATGATAATATTTGTACCTACTGAAATAAATTTGTACATGCATACAAAGATGTCAGAAAACTAAACCTGGTGTGGGGAGGTGAGGTGTGCATTAAAAGAGAAGAGCTAAGCTGATAACATGGTAACCACAGCAACCTTGTGTCTTCAGGAAGAACGTGGCTGGGTTACCCACCAGGGAAGCGTGTCATGGATTAGGGACATGGGAATGGTTTCACGGTCAGTTGTGATGGAGATGATCAGGACCAGATATCCATATGTTGATCCTGATTCCTATAATAGATCCCTGGAGGATAGACGCACAGAAATATCTACAAGGTAATAGGACATTGTCTATCATGAGATAGCATTTTGTGCTCAAATCCCTCTAGAACAGCCTACCTATGAGCTGCTGGAATGAATCTACTTAGCCACAAGACTCTCCTAGCCTCGTTACTGAAAGTTCTGGTCCAGAGGCAGATTTAAGTGGCTTTTGTCATTGCTTCTCTTACCCAGGTCAACACCTGGATATTGACTCTTTGGATCTCTGCATACTGTGAGAAGAGACACACAAAAGGGAGCAAAAAGAGCTCTTTAACTCACACGTGAAGAAGATGTTGCCCTCTTCGCTGATCCTTTTCCCATAAACCTTGCAGAGCATGTTTTCCGCATGGCCTTCCAGAATTGGAGAGGTCAAATTGCCTAGGCCACTGGTTTTCAAATTTGGCAGTACATTGAAATCAGATGCCCCGCCTCCAAAGATTCCAATTTAATTGGTCTGGGTTAATGTCCTGAGCATCAGTTAAAAACTCCTCAGGTGATTCTAATAGATGTCCAAAGGTGGGGACAAGTGATTTAGGCCAGGAGTAATCCAATAGCTGCAAACTATAGAGCGACGGACAAGAGCACATGCAGCCTGGAATGAGAGTCAAGAGACAGACAAGAAAAAATGATGTGATAAATGACAGAAAACCAAGTGAAAGAGCTCTTTTATTTCCTTGCTGTGCCACAGAGGCCCACTTCCTACTAGTTCCAGTTGCCCAATTTATTTTTTAGCTCTGATTTGAAGTGGAAAATAAATGATTCCACCACAATCATACTTCTCTAGGTGTATGAGTGTTTGCTTATTGGACTTCCTGCTTTTATTCAAAGATACAAACTTAGATTAATGTATTATTATCACTCTCTTCAACAAAATTAGGGCCTGGTTAATATAAATGAAAAGAGAAAAACTTATCCCTTGAAAGAGGATCTTTAACAATCACTGTACATTGTCAATATTCTTCAGAACAAAAAAAATTTTTAACAGGTTTTACTAGCATATCAAACAGGATGTGGCCTTTATGATCAAGAGATAGCTATGTAAGTCAGGAAACATGATGAGGGGAAAGAACTCTACACATGTTAATATCCTTGGGTGGCAGAAAACACAACTCAAAACAGTCCTAAATTGTATAGATATAGTAGTTTACATAAAATGGAAAATCTAGAGGTAAGGGAGATTTTAGCTGCAGTTTGCTCAGGATCCCAACTCAATTTCTGTGCATTCCAGTCACTTCTGTCTTCTTTTCTGTACTGGCCTTGGACTCAGCCCAGCTGGACAAGATAATCTTATTTCTAAGATCCTGTTCAAACCTAAGGTTTCTTATGTTTGTTTCTCTATGATGTCTTGTGCCTTGAGTTGCTGGTTTTCAGCCCTATTTTTTTTTGAGAAACGTTTAAAGGAATAGTGCTGATTTATGGACTTAAGCAAAACTGTCAAAGGAAACTAAAGAATGTTTTCACTTGTCTTTGGGAACTTCTGGTCTTTATAGTATCTAGTGATGGAGGCAACTCCTTGTTTCTCTTCTACTGTTTCCCTGGGTGCCTGATAAATCAGAGCAATTGCTCCGACTTGTATAAGAATGGATTTTCCTATTATTTGTTTTAAGACTTCCTAGAATGATTCACTTTGCTACCACAATTCTGTTGCATTTGCAAAATGTTATGTGACACTGCTAAGGTAAATTTATTGAGGCTTTCAATTTTAATTAGTTTTTTTTTCATATTTTCTCTGAAAAGTTAATCCTCTTTTAATGAAATTGTAAAATATAAGCAAATCTTACATGACACTTTTATCACCTGCTCATCTGAGATCAAAAGTCTAACTGTACTGCCTTCTAAAATTATACCAAATTTTAAGTGCATATTAAAATGGTAATTTTTATCTCAGATCAATGGTTGAGCTTTAATTTATTTGAGCAAAATAAAACAATGCAGATAATGGCTTAGTGCTGCATTTAAACATGTTTTATAGTACTAAGATATTATTATAGTGATTTTATCACTGTTTGAAGTAGAGTTGGAAGCAGATTCTTAACTTGAAAACTTAATAGGTCTAAACTTTCTGTCAGAAAAGAATCTGCTAAATAGCTTGCCCATAATGAAAAAGGGAGACACTCTCATATCTCCCCCAAGTTTTACAATGTAAAATAATACCCGCTGTTGCATTTTGATGATTATAAAAATCTAGCACATGTGTGAGTTTGCCAGGTTAATAGTGTTATTACTTTAGCTCAGTGATAAAGAAAATATTTGTACTCTAATCTCTCTTCCAAATTTTCCAATCTTATCTCTTATGTTGAAGACCTGAATGTCATTTTTGGATCACTGAACAATAGAGTTGTATCCTCTATTTTATTTGGGCACCCCAGTTCATATTGTTTTAGCTTTCTTCTGTATTTATGATCAAAGTATAGGCTCACTTTGTAGCATTATACTGACAATTTACAACCACCTCATAAATGCCCCTTATCTTGTGATTTATGGTGGGCCCCCTACTTGCTGTCCCTGACTTCTTTCTCCTGGTCCCTATTCATTGCTCATCTCAGGCAACCAGTTGAAATGCATTAGCTTATGTACCTGTTGATAAAGGAAAGCCAGCATTTAAATAATGTCTACATTATCTTCATGCTCTTGATGCCAGCATGCCAAAGGATTGGAGGATAACTATTTGTAATAGTTTGGCCTGACAACTGCTTTGAACATCCCTGAACTTTGTTGACAATTTTAGGTAACACTCACTGGAGGAAAAATAAAAGGCAAAATGAGTTTGGGTAATGAAATTAATTGAGAAAAAGCCAGTCTAATTGTCAAAAGAGAAGAACCTTGAGAAGAAAGGCAGCTTCTGAAGGTCAATACTCAGCGTGCTGTAATCTTTACCATCTGTGTTCAGGCTGGTGAGATTCTGCGACTGTCATATGCAGTCTTTTTTTCTGAAAATAACACACAAGGGAAAAAAAGGCTTGCCCAACAGGGAGGCTGGATGTACTTAGCTGGATAGAAAATGAAAACACTATATGGGATAAACTTAGGATGACCCTTAATTTTCCTTCCCCTTGACCTACATGGGTCCACAGATAGTTTCAGAAAAGTAGTGCCATGGCGAATTGAAATAATTCCATCACCAATGAAATGTAACATTATATTTACTAGGTGGAACACCAGGCATCTCGACAATGTAAACATTCTCCATCATCTGACTCTGTACTTTGATTAAGGTTAGCAAGGCTTTATTTTTTTCTAATAGAAAATTAAAAAAAAAATAAGTAGAGGGGCTTCCCTGGTGGCGCAGTGGTTGAGAGCCCGCCTGCCGATGCAGGGGACACGGGTTCGTGCCCCGGTCCGGGAAGATCCCACATGCCGCAGAGCGGCTGGGCCCGTGAGCCATGGCCACTGAGCCTGCGCGTCGGGAGCCTGTGCTCTGCAATGGGAGAGCCCACAGCAGTGAGAGGCCCGTGTACTGCAAAAAAAAAAAAAAAAAAAAAAAAAAAAAAAAGTAGAAAATGGACTTGGTTTCTCTTACATAAAGCTTTGACAGATCTATTAGAAATCTTGAATGTTGTGACTCTATATATAGTGATATGAGTTTCTCCTGTTAGAACAAAATTTAGAGGTCTGATACAGAATTTTGAGAAGATTTACACCAAATATACCAAGTGTCATTGATAATTCCATACACTCTCACATCTATGAATATGCAGTGTTTTTGCACAAACGAGAAACAACTGAAAAAGAAAAAATTAAATTGTATATAATATTTACACATATGGATATATAGTGTTTATATGTATTTACTTATATGGATATATGTATTTATATATACATATGTGTATGGAAATATTATTATATATTGTTATTTTTATTAGATATATTATTTATGTAAGTGACTGTGACTTTACTGATATTTTGTGTATTCTGATTAATTAAAGTGTGAAATACTTTCTCTCCCACCATTATATACAAAATTAAATGTTTTCAATATTGTTCTTGGAATATCAATTTTCAATATTTTCTAAAAATTTGATCCTTTAGGGATTTTCAGCTCTAACTTTTCCCAGGGGACTACCTCTATTTATTGCCTCATTTAGAGAGATCATTTTTAATGCATATTCCTTCATTTATCCTCACAACATCCAGGATTCGTGAATGATACCCATGTACTGTCATATAATAAAACATCTTCCTTATGTTCATTGGGGTTATTTTAACCACAATAGGGGTGGCAGATTTTACAAAATCTGCTGATATCTAAACTTCATAGATAAATCCACAGGTTAACTGTTTTGTTTTTCTCTTCTGTGAATGCCTTGCTTTGTTTTACAAACACGAAAAAAGAGGTTAGTGGTCCATGCAACATTTGTCAGTGCCTCCATAGCCTTCCAGAAAAATAGGATCCATTAAAATCTTAGACATAAAAAATAATAACACTCTCCAAATGTTAGTTAATAAAATGCTCCACCTCTTGAGGAGAAAGAGATATTTTATTTGTATTCATTAGGGTGACCTAATCACTCACTTGTATGCTTTATTATATCTCTCCTATGTGATGTAATAGCTTGAACACATGAAAATAAAGCATGCAGATCGTATCGTTTTCTCTCTCCATATATTTAAAGCACAGGTATCCTTTGTTCCTCCTTTTTCCCACTGTCTTTTTTGGTCTCCTCTTCTTCCCCTTCCTGTTTTTCTCCTTTCTCTTCCTCCTCCTTGTTCTACCCACCAAGGACACCCTTCGTGAGCCATTCACTTTTATATTCTGGAGGCAATCTTGCTAGTTAAAACTCCCCAGAGATTACACAAATGGATTAGGTTTCTTTTCTTGTTGTTGCTTTGACATCGTGAGTTACATGTTGTTCTCCTCAACTGGTTTATGTTGACTTAAGGACCTCTTCTTTTTGGAAGAGTGCATTGTTTTGTAACTAATAAGTTATGAAGAAATAATCTCAGTTAATGAAAATATAACCATAGACTGAAAACCTGGTTCTAGGAAAAGAGAAATAGAGAAAGAAGAAGCAGTTTACATATAGGCTGCTAAATAAATGTCTCTTTCATTTAGTTTTGGGGTAAGGGATCTCACCATTAACAAATGATAGTGCTCTGAGCCCATTATGTTGAATATGTCACTGTCAATCACTTTGCAATCCACAGGGCAATAATTCTCCATAATAACTGCCAACTCTAGTCAATATATTTACATCATTTTACTTTAGAGGCTTATGAGATGCAAATTCTAATAATAATGCTTCTGATTTAATTAGTTCTGCCTGATGGATATTCTCTTTCTTCAGCAAAGTTTTTTTTTTTTTTTTTTTGCAGTACGTGGGCCTCTCACTGTTGTGGCCTCTCCTGTTGCGGAGCACAGGCTCCGGACGTGCAGGCCCAGCGGCCATGGCTCACAGGCCCAGCCACTCTTTGGCATGTGGGATCTTCCTGGACCGGGGCACGAACCCGTGTCCCCTGCATCGGCAGGCAGACTCTCAACCACTGCCCCACCAGGGAAGCCCTTCAGCAAAGTTTTAAAAATAAGAATTCCAATTCCATAAACTTCTTTTGCAAAGAAGTGAAGCTGCTCTGGTAGAGCAAACAAGAACTTTTTTAAAAAATAATTAATTAATTAGTTAATTCATTTTGGTTTGTATTTTTTGCTGATCTCCGCATCTGAACTCTATATGAGTCTCAGGATTATTCTGTGGAATCATAAGTCTCCACAGAAACAAAAGGCTTGATATGACCATTTGCCCATTATTTGTATTACCGGCCTGATGGTTGGAAGTTTCTGAACAAGGAACTGGGAGCCATGACATGAGAATGAGACCCTTACTTGAAAGAGGCTGTATTCTACGGAAATCTTTTATTCACCATATTATTTTAAATCCAGAGAAAAGGATCATACCCACATATTTTTAGCTAATTAAAAAAATCTTTGGGAAAAGGATATTGTGCTTCCGGCAGAGGTCAGAGCCAACTACTACGAATGTCCTGCTCTGTTACTGTACTGAATGTGTGTGCATGTCTACCCAGTATCCCTCATTTGGGAAAAATACAGCTCTCCCTCACTCTATGGTAATTCTACTTATACAAACGGTGGATAAGCAATGCACTCCTGGCCAGGCAGGATACTCCATTACCTTGAACACAGTGAGGGATAGAGGCTGCCTAGCTAGTTGCTTATGGAGCCCAGAATCTGTCCTGACCTGTGGGAAGATACTCTTACTCACCAACTTTCTATGATTTTTCCCCAATCTTTCATTCCATGGAGCATGAACTCAGATGAGGATTGCCAAGGAGGCATGGCAGTGGGACTGTACTTCAGAACCATGAGGCTTAAACCACGAGGATGGTGCTCTCACCAACAACTGGGAACAATATGTGTCACACACATGTGATATTAAGAGCCTTTTATAAGACATCCCAACCTGTCTTTATCACTGATATGGCACAGTCTTAAACTGATTTATTTCTTTAGGTTAAGGCAGTGGTGTTCTTTCTTTTTTCTTTTTCTTTTATAACCCCTTTATAACTACAAATCTCACATGAATCCAAAAGTATATTTTGCAAAGAAGTGAAGCTGCTCTGGTAGAGCAAACCAGAACTCTTTTTAAAAATTAATTAATTAATTAGTTAATTCATTTTGGTTTGTATTTTTTGCTGATCTCTGCATCTGAACCCTATATGAGTCTCAGGATTATTCTGTGGAATCATCAGTCTCCACAGAAACAAAAGGCTTGAAATTACAAAGTTAAGATGTTGAATTATTGAATGTATAAGGATCATCACTTCAAGCTCAATCATTCCATGTAATATACTCCTAGGGCATCATCACTGTAGTTGTTATAAATTTCATTAATAGGAATATATAGAAAGGGAAGGGTGAGAATGAGGATGGATGGCTGGCTGAAGGCACATAAGTATTGATGAAGGAAAGAATGGGATAGATCATTCTGGAATACTGAGTAGAGTTGATGGCAATGCCAAAATTAAGGAGAGCCCTGATATGCCAGCAACATTACAGTGAGTCCCTAAAAAAAGAGGTTGGTTTAAGAGAAAAGTAAGAATAACAGATATGGAGTCAGAGATAAATTTTATCTACTTCCCAACTTTGCTGAAGGATGGATCTGTTACAACCAATTTCTTCCTTGACTTGGTATCACATTGATAACAGTCATTGCTGAAAATAAGGGTGGACCCATTTTGGACATTAAGAAAGTGCCACCCACACCCATATGTGCTAATTTGTTTCCTGCCAAAACATGCCTTTTGAATCGTGTAGGCTTGTGCTAAGGGAAAAATCAAGCAGCATGCTCAATGGGATGTAGAGAAGTATTCATTCACTCATGGGTCTATGACTTCCCACAGGAAGTTTCGGTTTCTGCTTTCCAATTAACCTGTCCAGGTGCTGCTCAGAGACTTATAGATTATGGAGATCAATCCAAAATACTCACAATAATTGTTTTTGTAGTTAAGATTCTGAATTTCTATTAGAAAATTCTTAAATTGTTAGTGGAACAATAGGCAGAAAATATATATATATACCAGTGCTCAAAATATTTACTGGACACAGGGGTCTAGGTAGGTTGTTCCAGTGTCAGGGAGGGATAAAAAAAGCTTAAACAAAACCTGTAGATTATACTTAAACCCTCAGGGTAAATATGAACAAAGAATAGACTATATTTTTCTAAGGCATCTGGGTGTAAACCATTTTTCCCCCATTTGCCAGAAACCTAGTGTTTATAGGCATGTTTTACTGGAAATCTGCTGCTTCTCACAATGTTTCCTGCACAACTGTCTTAGTAAAACTACATCTGGAAATGACAAGCACACAGTTGTAAATCTGGAAGTCAGTGTGTTGTTATAATAGCTTGCAGCTACAATATGGCTGTCTTGCTGAATGCCAAAGAACGTTACAAAGACAGAGGCCAGCTGCAGCTACTGAAATGAATGCTATTTTTCTGAGGGGATAGAATGAGTTGTAGAAGGGCTATAATATCTTTCCAAGCTACCAAATGAACCAGAGAAGCAGTGAACTTATTGTTTCTTGGACACACCAAATATTTTAGACACCTTGACAAACAGATTGGATTGACCAAGCATGATTTGTTGGATGGTATGAACACAGGTAGAAATCCATCTAATTGTAGCTTCCTGGACTCAGACTGGTCTTAGGGGCCATCTTATTCAGATGTCTGCCTGGATAATGAGCCTCCCTTCTCAAGAGCCACAAGATATCATCCTCAACTTCTCAGCAGTTCTTGGTCCTGGATAACTGATGGAATCCATACAGGTCCCAAACAAAGCATCTTGTGTGGTAAGCCTAAAACTTACCCCATGAGTGTTTCTTTGAGTCTTTTAACTTAACCTGGGGAATCAAAGAACGATTTGTCACTATGGGAGGCTCATCAAATTTCATTTTGATATAAAAACCACCAGTAAGAATGGCAGTAATGAGTTCAGTAGACACTATTTAATAATGAACAAAAGTAAAAAAAAAGTGTGCAAATTCTCATTTGTTCATTATTCATGTAATAATTGAGTATTGGTAAACTTAGACACTGTGGGCTTTGATTGTAACATATGTAGCAGAATATTGTTTATCTTTTAATATGGCTTACACTTTCAGTAATGTCTCTTAAGCCTGTGTTTAACAGGTGTATGTTTGAAATAACTACAGTGTTTTGTCTCTTTAATTTCTATTCTATTTCCAGTATGTTCTCTCTTCTTACTTCTGTCTCAGAGGAAGAGCAGACCATCTCTCTTTTTAAGTCCAACTCCCTTTTCTTATTTCTTGCATTCCACTTCCAAATGAACTTTTGTTTTTCATTATTTATTTTTTCTCTTGCATCTTCAATGTTTGAATTTCCTTTCTAGGTGTTTTATCCTTGCTTTCAGTCATACACAAATCTCTCCTATATGAAAGTGAAGTGGTCAAATGGTACAAACTTCCAGTTTATAAGATAAATAAGTTCTTGGGGATGTAAAGTCCAGCATAATGACTATATTTAACAATACTGTATATTTTAAAGTTCCTAAGGGAGTAGATCTTAAAGATTCTCATCACAAGAAAAAAACAATTCTAACTATGTGAGGTGATGGATGTTGACTAAACGTATTGTGGTAATCATTTTGCAATATATATTTATATCAAATCAGATGTACACCTTAAACTTATACAATGTTATATATCAGTTATATATATCTCCACAAAACTGGAAAAAAAATTTAATGAACTATATAGCTTACTTCATCTACCAGAATCAGAAAAAAAAAAAAAGCCTTTTCAAACAAGGGCTTTTATAAGATCCATGAGGATAGAGACAATGTCTGTGGTTTATTGGTATTCCCAGCATTTAAAAGAATGCTCAATAAATATTTGTCAAATAAATGAATGAAATAAATAAATGAGTAAATAGATAATAAATGTATGTATCCTGGTTGCCTCAATGCCCTCACAATTTACTGGTTGTTTTTCTTTGACCCATGCCAGATTTCTGAAGAATCACCTTTGTCTGCTAGATGCCAAGTTGTTTTCCTATCTTCATTTCCCCATCCTTACTATACATTTGACACTGTGGACTTCCCCACTCTCACCAGCTTCACCCCCTCAACACACACACACACACACACACACACACACACACACTAAACACACACACACAATTTTAATAGGTTTTCTTTCTTAGTTTTAATGATGGAACATCAATTGGTTCTCATTCAAATTCTGTTTATGCATCTCCTTCAATGACTCTGAATTTTCCCAGAAACTCTTTCCCCCTGCTTCCAACTCCTCTTGTTATGGGACTTGGACTTGTCTGCCTTCCTGTCTTGGTGATCTAATGGCCTCTCCTTCCTGAGAAGGAGGAGAGGCTGAGGAGAAAAGGAGAGAGAGAAGAATGATAAGGTTAAGTAGGAGTTTGTAGTTGGACAATACTTTTCTAAGCGACCCCAATACTTGCCCCTCTTCTACCTTCACTCTCTGCTTCTTTCTCAAATAGTAGCCCTTGTACAACCTGCATCAGAATTTTAAAAATACTGATTTCCAGGCCCTACCTTAGTCCACTGGTCCTACTACAACAGAATTGCAACGATGGGACCTCCAGAACCATATTAAAAACCAAAAACTCCTTGGATGACTCTGATTTGCAGCCAGGTCTATATAATTATATAACACTATATAGAAGCAGATACGTTTTTTTAAATGAGGGATGGAAACTTATCCATTTAAAGTCTGTGGTACCTGGATCATTCATCATGACCTACAACATTTTCTGCAGCCCTCTCCTCTCCCAATTTAGCAAGAGTCCTGTGTTGAATTTAGTTATCTTCAACATGTTAAAGATTATTGATCAAGTTCTTACCTTCACAAAGAACTGATACTTCATTCTGTATGAGGGGACTACCAAATAGTTTTCTCTCAAGTTAGTAAAAATATGATTATGGCTTTTTAGGGGAGTTTACTTAAGTGAGTGCAACACAGCACAGATCCAAATTATATGATTTGCTAAGACTCTGATAATTCTACTTCATGTAAAATTCTACAAATTTCTGCTTCTATTTTATCTTTACTTTTTATCTTTATACTACATTTTTATATTTCAAACACAAATCGATTTCAACATTTCTGTTTTTCAAAATGGAAATATCTTGTTTATAATATTAAACATATTACCAACAAACACGCAATTGCTCCTAAATTTAGGGGAGGAGATCATTATGAATATGTGATAAGAGGAAGAACATGGTTTACTTACAAAGCTTACACATATAATAATGGGAACAGTTTATGCCACCCACAAATGTAATGATATTTCTATACATAATTACACATGTAGAGTAGAAAGAGAAAGGGAAAGAGAAATATTGATTAACAACCAATGCTGTGCTCATTAATATTTGTTTTATTGATACACACATAATTTTACTCTATGAGACTCCTGAGGAAAGGTTAGTATATTCCTTGGTTCCAGTCCTGCCTACTCCCCAGTTCTGCTCCTCTTCAACATTTAGCAGTGGAGTTCTCCTCGGAGACCATACTGTGGCATATCCCCTATGCATGGAGAGAGGAAATACTGCCCCCAGATGTGGGTAAAGCTAATGCTTTCCAAAGGACAACTTGATCAAGACCCCACAGCTTTTTCATCAGATCTTTAAGTTAGAGGAAGGAACACAGCAAGTTTTAAATAATAACTGTGTCCACTCATTCTTATTTTGTACTCTTCATTCTTTGATTTGTTTTTCTGTTGTTCCTCTTTCTAAACTACTCTTCTTTGAGAGGCTCCTCATTGATATTTGACCGGAGACATCAGAAAATAAAAGTGTGAAGTCATGGAGGTATTAGATGCTGGCTATACTGTAACCTTGACATTTCGAGTATCTGATTCAATCTCGACCACATATGAGTTGTTTGAAATCCAGCAATCTCTGAATTTTGGGAGTTGTTATCTATCTGGATATAATGACCTCCCTCTTCCCACCTGCAAAAAGCTGTATCCTTGTTACCATCTTTACCTCTTTTTCTCTATCTTCTTTTCCCAGTTTGTTGACGTTGCTCTTCTTAAATATAATATTTGGAAAAATATAGAAAATTCTAATAAAAATAATGACTCACAATATCATACTGATCCTAATAAAGTTGCCCAAAGGTAACCACTGTTAACATTTTTAATACTTCTACCCAGCTCTTTTCCTTCTCTATCTTTTAAGCTTTAAAATCATAATGTGTATTTTTTTCTATGTTGCTTTACATTCTTCAGTCTTTTATCATAAGTATTTCCCATTTAATTAAACACTCTTAATAAATACTATTTTAACAGCTGTATGGTAGTCTACCTAATGACACTCTAATTTATTTGAACATTTTCATAATTGGGGATATTTTGACTATTTCCAAGAGTATGAATTGCACATATTTGACAGAGAACATGAAGGAAACTCAAAGTGTATATATTTTTAACTGATTTCTTTTTCTAGGACGGAATTGTGGATGTAGAATCAGTGGGTCAAAAAGTGTATTTTTATGGCTCTCATTACATATGACTGTCCCCCATTTTCAAAGATAATCAAAAGACTTTTACTTAGTTCCAAATTATTGTGACTAGGTGTAGTCAATATTTATTTATGAGAATTTTTAACTAAAGGTAATGGAAAGTAATTGAAGGGAAATTTTAAAGGAGAGGAGTAATATTCTAGAAATGACTACTTTGAGGAGTTAGTTTTTCCTTGATTAACTCATGTGTGTATAACTTTTAATTGTACTTTTCTGACCAGAGCAAACAAACCAGCCCTTGTGTTGGTATAGAAATACTCTCCAATGTCCTTCTTGCCTATATCCCTTTGTACTTTTAAAGTGAGTTTAGATCTCACTCCCATTGTTCTGTTGCAAACATCCATGTGGTCTGAGCAAAGGAGAAGTATTCTTATTTTTTCCTTTCCTACTATTTGGTTTCTTTCATCTATTTTCTAAACATTTGTGTGCCCTCAATTGTGTCCTTCAGGATCTGTTTTTTGCCCATCCTAATTCTCCCAGCTCATTCGCTCATAGACACTTCTGGATGATACTTGTGGGTTCATCCTTATCTAAACTGTGGCCTGAGAATGATATACTCAGAGGACTGTCCAGCGGCTCCATTACACAATCTAACAGTTAAATTCCCTTAAGCTGTACTACAATATTGTTCACATTGTTCAGTCTGACAAAATTCTCTCTCTTTTCTCCTTTGTGAAATGGAGCTGAGTTCTTCAGCTGAAGTCCTGTCTTGGAGCAGAACACCCCTTCTGGAGACAGAGATGTACAGACTCTGGAACAGCACTAACATTGTAATGGTGACTTCCTCTAAGAAGCAGCTGCTGAAAAGTGACCAGGAAGATGGGTAATCATGGCTACTGTTAACATTTTGTAATAGGGAAGAACAAATCTGATTCCATATTGGATCTGTTTCTTTCAGTTTAGCCTTTGTATTCTGTTGCTCTTGCTACAAGTTAAAAATGTTGACTATAGACTGAAATATACAGGATTGCCAGGTTCTCAAGGCTCTAACCTTTAAAGGTATAACACTTTTCCATTCATATAGAGATAAAAAGTTGCAGAACAGTGAATTTGTCTTGTTGGAGGTTTACAAGAACATCATGACCTGACCTACAAGGACAGCTGCAAGAACAAAGGATTCTGACACCAAGAAGTTTGTAACAACCAACCATACCCCATCCCCTTTTTGTATAAAAGGAACCTGAATTCTAACTCAGGGAAGATGGTTCTTTGGGACACTAGTCCACCACCTTCTCGGTCTGCTGGCTTTCTGAATAAAGTTGTTATTCCTTGCCCCAGCCAACTTGCCTCTCAATTTACCGGCCTGCCTGTGCAATGAGGGATACAAGCTTGGACGTAGTAACAGTTTGGGTTTTATGTGTCTCTGTATGAGCAGCTGATGGCAGTGAGAAGAGTAGGGGCCTAAGAAACTACTCCTTTTGTTTTCAAATTGAGAAAAATACCACTTTACTAATGCAACTCTGCATCTAGCAATATTTCTTAGTTAAGTTAGGAATTTTATAGCATGAGTCACTGGTGTTCTGCTGGAGGACTTCACCTGTCTTCCTGTAAATGACAGACTGCTGGAATGTAAAGCATTCGGTTTTTTACAAATGCTTTCACTTGGAGTGGAAGCTGTGATCTATGTTTCAGGTCAAAGGCAAGAACACGCCTTCCCTTGCTTTCCCCTATCTGTTTCCTGTCTCCAAGTGATCAATCATGTATTTCCCAAGGGAACTGTAGTTCTTGGGCATGTGGCCTGTTTTCCATTGGCTTCTATTATCATTTGCTAATTAGATTAAAACCTAGTATTTACCTTACTCTGTGGCTTTGAGACCTTCCCCTGCAGTGTTTTTCTGTTAGCTTTACAAATGCTGCAGATCATGCCTTCTCTTGGCCTATTGTGTTAAACCAGGAAAAGTGGGGAACTTTAGATTCACAGATGAATTTTTCTGTTGTTGAAGGGGAGATGTAAAACATTAAAATTAAGTTAATCCTCCTTTATGTTCAGATATGATTCAACTTTAAGAATATGCACTTAGGATATTTTAGAGATTTTGTCATCCCTACACTATTGCAGGTTTTAAAATATAACTCTTAGCTTGAATTTATATTTTGCTTATACTTAAAGAAAATTTATTCTTTGACATTGAATAATATATCCACTATGATGGTTAATTTTATGTGTCAACTTGATAGTCTATGGTTACCAGTTATTTAGTCAAACACTAGTCTAGATATTGCTGTGAATTTATTCTCTAAATGTGATTAAGATTTAAATCAGTTGACTTTAAGGAAAGTAGATTACTCTCCATAATGTGGGTGGGCCTCATCTAATCAGTTAAAGGTCTTAAAATACAGAGGTCCCTCGCCGGAATTCTGCCTCCAGTTTGCCTCATAGAAATTTTATCTGAGTTTCCAGACTTCAGACTCAAGACTGCAACTTTAATATTTGCTGAATTTCCAGACTCTCCTGCAGATTTTGGGCTTGTGAGCCCCACAGTCAATTTAAATCAATTCCTTAAAATAAATCAATCTCTCTCTCTCTCTTTTACATATATATATATATATATATATATATATATATATATATATATATATATATATACCCTATTGGTTCTGTTTCTGAGGAGAACCCTAATACACCCACTCAGCCCTATTTACCTCTAATCATTTCTAATTTTTCTCCTAAGATCCTATTTATCAAGAAACTTTCCTATAAAAACACTTTATTAATCCAAGGACCAATGTATGTTAGTTTCTATTCTGACCTCATATGGAGAGATCACTTTATTTTTTGTAAATTAAAAACTCTGAGTGCCCTTAAGGACAGTAAGCATCACAAGGGAATAAAAAGTAGCCCAGCTGCTAAAGGCAAGAAGCATTTCTCTATGGCTCAAGAGAAACATTTATTACAAAGGAATTATTGGCTATAAACTGTCTAAAACATATTTTCAAAGTGGATGTAATTTTGTTTACCCAAAAGCTTGCGTATTAGAGATAACACTTTATAAGTTGGCTGTAGAGGTTCACTGTGGGGATGGGGATGGTGTGCAGCATGTATTAGACTCTCCTGTGACATTTTTGTGAACTTTTTCCTCAATTCTAGAAAGAGACCTTGCTGGGTGCATCTCTGCTTATGTTGTTTACACAAATTCCCAGGATTTACTTAAAAGTCTTGTCGTTCTATACCCCTCCCCCAATTGTCTTCCACCACAATTTGACTACTGCTGGGTTCTTAGGAAGAACAGAACAGACAGAAAAGAGGGAGCTTTATGGCCTAGAGGACCCAGAGAAAATTTCCACCTGAAAAGCCAGCCCAAGTTTATTTTAGCACTTCCAAAATACTCTGGATTCCCCAAACTAGGACTGATTTCAGAAAGTTGATTGCAAATCCTTACCAGGAGCACTGTCAGGATTGGCTATTTCTAACTCCCTAACACCCCAAAGTTTTCCTATCACAGCCTAACTATGGGGTGGAAGACTTGTGGAACAGACAAGGGGAATTCCCATTAAATTTTGGTAGCAAAACTATAAACTCAGATTTTTTTGTGCCAAGATTCTTTCCCTAGGTACTGTACATAAAGCATGGGAGAGGGGAAGCCACAATTTGGACTTCAAGTCATCTTTCCAGGTGGTCACTGGCTTGTCAGTCATATTCTGGTGTTCCATCTAGGTGGCTGCTGGAATGACCCTCATTCTTTTCCAACTAACCATTGTGTGGCCAGTGTCTCTCTCATTCAGTTATGTCTCTGCCTCTCTGGGGGACTTACATTCTGTGGCTTTCATGACTCATGGGGGCATAGCAACTTCTGCCAGTTGGTCTAGGATTTCTATCATCTCAATTCACCTTGCAGCTGCCTCTTTCAAGGGGTCTGTTGCATCTATGATGTTCTGTACCCCAAAATAGTGGAGACAGGGTCCCATTAGCTGGGGCTCACTAAATGTTCACACATTCTTTGCACACCCACTATCTAGTCCAGGGCTTCTCAAACTATCTGTAATGAAGCATCATTCCCTCAGCCCCCTGCCTTGTCATGGTTTGATACTTTTATACACAAAAATGAAATAAAAGTTAAATTTTAAAAAGTCAAGCCCATTTTCTTTATTATATGAGTCAAGAGACATAAAATTACTGTCAAGTTGTTATAAATATCAATATTTCTCAATGCATCCCCTCAACATCTGTGCTTATCTCATTGAAGACTATTTATATGCATGGGCCTCAATCCAGAGTATACACCTCAACTGGCACAAATCAGCTCTCCATTTTTGGCTTGGAGTTATCTTTCCTGTTTGGGAATAGAGTGAAAAAGAAATCATGTAAACTATCAAGATGAAAATAGTGTCTCAAGATAACTTGCCACATACTCAGTGTTAAAGTTCTGCTTCTCTGAGCACTGCACGTTGCCTCCCACTACCTCCAGAAATAGGAAACTATTTTGAAATTATAAACTGGGCAAATACTGAAATCTTTGGGAGCCTCACTCACTTCATCTGTAAAATGTAATTAAACATTCTGTCTGGGAGGATCCATAGGTACATGAAGATCTCATCAGGAGTTATCTGTAGAACAGGTGCCATGTTGTAGGTGATTGGGAATGATGGCCATTACTATTATCATGAAGACACAGGCTCGAGGGAAAACAAAGTTAAGTGCAAAGGGATTCTGAAATCCATTTCAGGAAGTAGGTTTACAAAAACAAGAAGGATTCAGCCTACTTGGTATGTCTTTGGGTCTTCATCATGGAACTCTAAGTTTTTGCTAAGTGTAATCTAATTAATCTTGCCCATACTTGTGGAGGTGTCATGGACTAAAGCATAGCATAAGCTATTGGATCACTAACTACTGAGAGCCTCACCCCTCCTGTGACTCAGACACCTATCTCCTAGACTGCTTTACTACTTGAAAGATAAACGAGTCCCCTATATTTATGTTTTTCAAAAGCACTTTTGGATGCTGGAGGATTAAATGCACTGTAAGAATATCTAGATTGCAATAATAATATTATAGCTTATTCCTGCAATGTTAAATACCCCAACGTACAGGATATTCAACATAATCTAATACAAACAAATCTTTAAGCTATCTTTCTTGTTAACTAAAAATGCCACAAATTTAAATTAATAACTGATATAGCAATAAAGCTGCTAAAAGATAGAATTCATTGTGCATTAAGCTCCAAATTCTTTATTTAGGCTGGAAGTGATTATGTGATAATAGGATAAATGCTTTGCTAAGTGTATAAAAACTAAAATACTCTGTATATCACAGAGGCACATTACATTTGTAGGACATTAATTTACCTCATTGTGTAATAAATTTTTTCTTTTTAAGTGAAATCTCAAGGAGAAATCACTTTGCTGAATGGAACTCAAAATATGTTAATCTTGGATAAGAATCAGCATTTGGCATAAGTTCCATGTCATCCACATGGTTTTCTCTTGACCTTTAAAAAGAAGAAAGGATTCTAGAGAAATCCAAGCACATCTCGGCAAAAAGTCAAGTATTCTATTCTACTCACTCAAAATTTTTTCTTAGGAAGAATCATGCTTAATCCATAACATCTAGAAGTGATGAATTAATCACTATTTTGGACACAGGTACTGCTGTGAGTCAAAATAGTGTATTGTTATATTGAGAGAATTCTTCAGATTAAATAGTTACAATTTAGTAATGACTACAAAGTTAGTGATTAAACACACAAACCAAAAAACGTGTGGTTCTGTTTGGGTCAATATATTCCACTTTCACATTGTGAACACTAGAGAAGATACCTCTGGTTCCATTGTGATAGCCTCTGTTTATATAGTCATGAAAGTAACCAGAAACGTAATGTAGTGCAATAGGTTGTTTAATTCAAAAGCTAAAGAGTTAGTTCATCCCTCTCTTTCTTTCCGTCATTCTCCCCACATCTAATCCATCACTTCATTCTGCCAGTTCAACTATCAAACTATCAGTATATCTAAAACCCATCAATTTCCCTCTATCTTTACCAAAATCTCAATCAAAACCATCATCATCTGTTGCCTAAGCTCTGCAATTGCTTCTCAATTTGGCTCTCAGCTCTCTCTCTTGTCCCATTAAAGTCTATTCTCCAGGTAACAGCCAGAGGAATATTTAAAGAATACAAATCCTACCCTCCCTCCTCACGGATCAAACCTCCAGTGACATTCTAGTATATTGAAATAAAACTCACATCATAATTTACGTCTATTCTATTTCTCTGCTCAGGTCTCATACCACTCTTCTCTCTTTTCACTATGATCTATCCATATTGGCCTTCTCCCTTTACTTCAGATACTCCAAAATTGTTCCCAATTTCAGGCCACCATACATGTTATTCACTCTGGTGGAATGTTTCTCCTACCTTATTTCAAGGTGACTCCTTCTAAATCATGTCTAACCTTCTCAGAAATATCTTCCTCAACCACCCTATATGTCATGACCATGCCCAGTTACTTGCTATTCTATTATAGTTTTTGTATCACTTATTCTCTGAAATAGCTAGTACCTCAGTTGATTTGTTTATGGTCTATTTCCCTGGACCAGAGGCTCCATGAGAGTAGTCATAGGGTTTGCCTTGTCACTGTTGTATCTCAGAGTGAGCACTGTGCCTGATACTCATGAGGCCCTCAATAAGTCTCTACTGGATATATTCATTGACTAGTGTGTGTAGATTCTGATAAACACAGTGCTGGTTGGAGAAAGGGCTTTCTGAGCTGCCCAAAATAGAAATATAAAAGGACGAGTATCCAAACTATTTGCAGCGTCTTAACAAGCCTTCATCAAAGACCATTTTCAAACAAGCAAATTCACTTAGAAATGATTGGGTTGGGAAGCCCTTTGAACCATCTCTAGAGGCTTATGATTGACAGGTGGCATTTCCCATACCTTTCCAGAAGAGTTCTGAATGTTACTACATTCTCTCGTGGACTATTTCAGAATATGAGTTACTCTTTGCCATTTTTATTTTCACCCTGTAAAATACATAAATCAAAAAAGATGTTGCCATCACAGATGATAGACATTTTTATCAATTCTTGCCACCAGAATTAAAAATAATGTTTGGACTGTTCCCCCAGGAGTATATTTAATTATCTTGATAAATTAATGACTGGCCTTAGCTTCTGACAGAATAAATGAAACTCTTCTTAATCTATGCAATTAATGAAATGGGCTCCTTGGTATGCTTGTTCAGGATGTTTATAACACAGGAAGTACATGACCAGAAACAAAGATTCCAAAAGAGGAAGTAACCTGAATTTATTACAGGAAAATACACTCAATTTACCTTAAAATATTTAAATAAAGCTGGTGAAACTTCTCATATCAAGAAGGAGGTGGAGGAAAGTATCGCCTCAAGGAAAAAATGACAGTGAGAAAATGAAAAAAGCAAAACACAAAAAGACAAATACATCCCAGTTTGAAGTTTTCAAGAGTATGAAGTAGGAGAGAATATATTTTGTATCAATGTACGTATTTCAATTTTTCTTAATTGGGAATCCCTTGAGATACCGTTTTATCTAGGTTTCAGTTAGCGTTTTCTCCAGTCCCTTTTTAAATTTTTCTATTCCTTCATCTGGGACATACCTCCAAAGTTCAGCCTTCTCACCAGAATGATCCAGAAACTTTTTAAATGTCAGGGATCAATGGCTGAGGGTGGGAGGAGGTAGAGGAAGGATATGGGTGTACCTGGGGCTCATCAGCTAGGCAGGGGTGTGGAAAGATCGGAATGGAAAGCTCGAGGAGGTGGGTGAGGGAGGTGAAAGGTGCAGAATCCAGGCATGGCAGCTTCAGGGGTCAGAGGAAGCCATGGTCTGACCTAGAGCCAGGTGGGGCATGTCCTTTATGACTGAAGGAGATCAAGGCTGTTTGAGATGTAGATTCCACATATGAAAACTACAGCACCAGCATGTGAGGCAGTAAACCCAGCTTTCATAGAGAAATAGAACAGGCCTGGAGATTTTCTCTCAAGGTATATTCATAGTGTACTTATTTCTAAGGCCCAGGCAGGGCCCTCAGGAAGCCAGGGTGGTCAAAAGAAAATTAGAAAGTAGCCTAAAAGAAATATTACATAGGGCTTCCCTGGTGGTTGAGAGTCCGCCTGCCTATGCAGGGGATGCGGGTTTGTGCCCCGGTCCTGGAGGATCCCACATGCCACGGAGCGGCTAGGCCCATGAGCCATGGCTGCTGAGCCTGTGCGTCCAGAGCCTGTGCTCTGCAATGCGAGAGACCACAACAGTGAGAGGCCCATGTACTGCAAAGAAAAAAAAAAAAAGGAAAGAAATATTACATATTTGAAACTCTCTCTCTCTTGTGTTTGGTTGTTCTCTGGAATCTTTATTCTAGGAAGTCCTGTAAGTATCTTTATGCTATTAATACTTATCTGATACATTAATTTCCCTGCTCCATTTCCCGTGGTCCCTCTGGGTTCTCCCACAAATGGTTCTTCATCCATACTGTTGAGGAATGACCAATAAGTTAGTATTACATCTTACCTCTGTGTATTAACTGTCATCAGACCTTTAAGTTAAAGAGATGAGGGAAAGTGAAAATCAAATGGAAGATAGTAATACAGTTTACTTGGTTTTGTTTACAAATATAGTAGTTATTTTCAAAAGATCCATGTTTAGCTAGTGTGAGCCTCAAATCCATGAAAAAAAAAGGCATACAAGAATTGTCCATTTCTCTTTTTTAATAAAATGAAATATTATGTCTCCATCCTTACAGGGAGGTGGGCTAGTCAATCGTAGACATCCCTATTCCTGTGCCCATTCCCTTGACTCCTGGTCAGCTCAGACTAGAAAATGGAATATTTATGTGATATTCAGGAAACAGGGGCGGACATGCACACTGGCATCCAGGGATCATAGTGACTACTGGCATCCTCCTTGTTCAGGCCTGCAGAGGTCCCTTGACAGCCAATGGATCTGCTGCTTCTTAGTTACATACAGGCCAGGAAATCTTTGCTGAGTCCCAACTATGTTCCTGCAACTGCTTGGGACACAACAATGGAGCAATGGGAAAAGGGAAAGACCCGCTGTGGGTCTCTTTGGGAGAAATCTCTCCATCTATTCTTTTTTCTTTATTGAAATATTACTATATAATTGGCCTCTCATTGTCCTCAAGAAATCTCATCAATAAATTCCTTTATAATTTTTTTATTAATACTAAAGACATGACAGAACACCCAATCATAGGTGATTATAGGAATTGAGCACTGGTCACTGAAGAGGTCTCTCTGTTCTGTCCTTAGGGGCTTGCTGCCAGTGAAAGCTCTCTGCTCTGCTATAGAGAATGATGGCCTCACCCAGTCATCTGCTGGGACCCAGGTGGCCTGCAAGGCATTTGGGAGCTGCTTAGCAGAGGAATTAGAATTCACTTTGCCAAAGTCCACTGCAGAGGACTCAACAGTCTGTGTGTTTTAAACTGTTTGATAACCTAATGTTAGCTAGTTTCTTGGTGGACATATCTGTTCTACTCTAATTTCTCTGACAATCAGCAAAGCAGCCCACTTTAGTCTTTTTTCAACCCACCACCCTTCTCCCAACAACACACACACACACACACACACACACACACACACACAGAGCTGAAGTTTCTTGTCTACCGAGAGCTATAGGATAAGTAAATGTTCTCCTGATATATGTATATGTATATGTACATGTCTATGTATATATGCATGTGTGCATGTGTGTATATATCATATACAAATATATGTATATACATAATATTACTGTGAGCTGCAGGGGATTCCCTCTTCGACAACCTCTGTGAATACCATGCAGGTGGCTACTCTATAGGATGGACCATCGTGCTTGCCATTTAATAGGCCAAATTATATTTTTTCCTATAAAGGATTTTGGAGTATGTGACATTGACTTGACTCTTATGAAATCAAAAGCAGATTTTCTTTGGTTCATTCTTAATGGTGAATAGCACTATACCCTGAACTTGAAAGAGAGTGCATGGTGCAATCCATCTGAAAATGAACTTACTGGGAACTGATAAGCACATATCAGTCTGCAAGTTTCTATAACATAATATTTTATTTGGGATTCCACCTGGATATTCCAGCCCTTTACAGGGTCCATAAGGGTGGCTGGAGGTTTAGTAGAAACTTCTGTGTTCATTTCACTGTTTTTCTTTCCCCAGTTTCTCTCACTAGAGAAAGGGCTTATTTCTCCACCCTTTCTACCCTGCTTTTTGTGTGCATCAGTGAGCACCCTGGCCCTCTAGCATTGCCTTTACCACAGTCAATGTGGAGCCCAAGCAGGAGACAGAGGAAGGGAAGATAATGAGGTCAAGATATTTATCCCCCAGCTCCTTCCTTAAATAGTCACCTCTGGCGGACTCATCCTCAGCCAAAGCTCAAGGCTTCCTTACACCAGCTTTCTCCATATGACTCTCATCTTTAAAGTCCCAGTAACCACTTCCTACCCTGCCTTGTAATAATATCTTAATGAAAGTATCCTTGCATAGATGTACGTTGTGTGCACCATCTGTTTCCTACACTTGTCAGTCATTTATTTTAATCTTAGTACCCAGCAGGGTGTTGAGGGCCCTGGGATGAAGCAGAAGGGAAGGAAAGAAGCCTTCAGTGGTCTGCCTCAGGGTGTGGACTTGTTCAAGATGATCAATGTGTGGCACTGCACATGTTAATAAGCCTGTGGGATCTTTTGGAATAACATATGTCTTCTTCTGTTATCCTAGTTTGATTTACATTAAAGTTCAGAAGGCAAAGGAAGAACAATTTATCCCACTCTATTTAGCTCTTTTTCTTTGACAAATATTTATTAAGCACCTATTATGGTGGGAGCTTAATAAATATTTAAACAAGTGAAAATTACACCCCAGATGGTGATGAGTGCTCTGGAGTTAAATTAATTTTGGGGGAAGGGGAAGCAGAGTGCAGAGAGGCAGATTGCCCATTTGAGACCCACTGTTCATGGGCAGCTTCAAAGGAAGGGTGTCCTCTGAGCAAAGACCTGAAGGCGGTGAGGAGGACTTATGTGAAAAGCTGGACTAAGAACACCATAAACTACAGGGTTCTCAACCTACATTGGTAGTCCTCCACCCAAGGCGCCATTTGCAATTGTGTGGGGGTGTGTTGGTTGTCACAGTGATTGTGTGGCGGGTGACTAGAAGAGGAGACACTACTGTGGGTAATTAGTTGATGGAACCAAGGAAGCTCCATGTTCTGCCATGCGCAGGACAGCCACGGACAATGAAGATGGGTCCAACAAAAATGTCAGTAGCATCCTTGTTGAGAAACACTGAGCGCAAATAGCAAGTGCAAAAACCTTGAGGCTGGAGTACCCCAAGCATGCACACACAGACACATTTTTCTTAAAGCAAGACTACTGTGATCCCCACATCTTCACATCTTTCCCAGCTGCTCCACAGCACAGTGGCTCTGGCACAGGTTGTACTGTGTGTCTGCCCCTCCATGATGTGTGCATTTTATCCTAGGTCTGGGAGTAAACCAGAGCACAAGAGTCCAGTGATGAGTGTTCATGGTTGTCCTTCAGGTGTGAAGGTGAATTTCCTTGTGGTGACTGATTCAGTCAGAAAAAACCAGCAGGAGGCCAAGGATTCTGCCCATCCAGTGCACATATGCAAAAATTGCTCTTTGCCTGAAGAGTTATTAAAAAAAAATAGATGAAGTACTATAACATAAAACACTCCCCAAAATTTCACTCACTTAGCTGGAAACTCTAGCAGAAATTAGCAGACACTTTTCATTGGTAATTTAGACTTGAATTAATCAATTTATGGGCTGCGTTTGTGGGGAAATGATGCATTTTGTATATTCCCTCCACATATATATGTCCATGATTTCTTTGGAAATGAATTCATCTGGCATAGTTGATATGTACTTCAGATATACATTATAAATTTGTTTTTTCTCATTTTAGTAGAAATGTCCAAAATAGTAGGATAAAAATATTAGGCTATACTGTGATGAATTTAACTTAAAAAATAAACTTCCTGTGGCTTTAAATCCATTTCATATAATCCTTCTCTATGTTTGAGTTGCTCTTCTGCCTCTTACTGAAAACTTACATGCTTGCTAATAATTCTGTTGTTTTACCACTGATGAAGATAAACAGTCTAGACACATAAGTAGCACATTTTAATTCTACATTTTATTTTGTTGAACAGAATCCTTGAAGAGACATAAAAAAAATGACCTCCGGGGGCTTCCCTGGTGGCGCAGTGGTTGAGAATCCGCCAGCCGATGCAGGGGACATGGGTTCGTGCCCCTGTCCAGGAAGATCCCACATGCCGTGGAGCGGCTGGGCCCGTGAGCCATGGCCGCTGAGCCTGCGTGTCCGGAGCCTGTGCTCCACAACGGGAGAGGCCACAACAGTGAGCGGCCCGCGTACTGCAAAAAAAAAAAAAAAAAAAAAAGACCTCCAACTAAGGTTCAGAGCTCACTGCTTCTTAAGGGCCTCTAGCTAGCAAGCCATGCTATGAACTAACTCTAGCAAGAGGTTGGTTCCTGGAAATAGAGCTACTTAGGTTGACTGTACCCATGCTCTTTTACCAAGATGAGATAGCTTGTTGTAAATCAGGGAACAAGGCCAGAGTGAAGACATAAATTGAAAGTGGATCCTGACAGCTCATCTCTGATCACTTCCTCACTTGTCAAAATCAAGACATTTTCTCTCCTCTGGTAACTCTTTAGTAAATAGCACTCTGATAACTCTTGCAGAACTGGTTTATCAGAACCATCCTCCATTTCATTTCCTTCTCCATGTCTGAAAGGACATAATAGCACATCTTCTGTGGCAGTGAAGAAGGGACAGTCTCGCTTTTGCTCTTTGCATATTTAACTTGAGCTTGTGATCAGTTCCTGAGAGGGAATAGTTAACGCTAACAGCCTGGGAAACAACCATTATTCACATTTTTCAACAGACTCTAGGGAGACCCCTGTAAATATGCCAGTAAATGATGTGGAGGCACTTTAGGTCTGGAAATCTAAACTATGACTTAGCTTTTCTTCCTCATGTTGGTTATAGTGACATGGACATACTCCTCAGGGCAAAATTTTTCAAGAATCTAAACTTTCCTATGAGAGAGAAAGAGAAAAATTAGTGTTTTTATTTGGGGAAGAAACTGATTCTTTTAACTGTGGACTTTCATACATCCCTGGGATAAAATCCTTGGTAGTTTGCACTGGAATGAGTAAATCCATAGTATAGAGAAGCTCTTTCTACAGTGGCTCTGCATCATCCAACTTAGAGCATGTTTCCAGATTCTAGGATGTCCAATATTTCCGTGGGAAAACTGCTAAGACCTGACATTGCCATTATCCTAAACATTGAGGGAAAACAGTTTCAATGAGGTCAGAAGTTCTTCAATAATACCCCATAATTATCTCCACTTTTGAAGCCTCATTACAATTAACTCATACTTTTATTAACTCATAACTTGTTACAGTGCTCATTTCATTCTTCCTTAATATTAAGGTTACTTTTATGCCTGATCTTCACAATTGGATTATAAATCCTTTGAGTATTTTGTCATTTCAGTTTTTCCATGACACCTGCCATAGGAGAAAACTACTATAGGTGCCCATGAAATGTGGGTTTAATAAATGAATTAAAAGATAGTCATGTACTTGTCCAGCATTGTCACTATTTCAAGAATCTTGAAGAGTGATTGTTACTAATAAGTGAAGGTAGAGGAGTTGTAGGGAGGATAGCTTGCTTTAGTGAATATAAACTTTCACTGAGTTAATCAGTTTTTAAGTGAAATGTAGTACAAAATATTTTCAGAAACGAGGAGACTTTTTTCCCAAGATGCTCACAATAACCCATAAACATTATCCATTATCAAAATAAATGTATCCATGGCCCCAGCTAGAAATAAATCTTATTAGTGCAGGTATTGTATCACCTTCAGCTAAAGATTAAATGCATACATAATGTTTGTATCTCAGTGCTTCACACGTGGTAAGCACCCAGTAAATGATGAATTTATTTTTAGAATATTTTTTATATTTTGGTTCTAAAATATATGAAGCATTTATTTAATTCTCTTCCTCTCTCAATAGAATAAATTCAGACTTTGGGGTCCATTGCCTTTAAAGGGGTAAATGCAACCAGATTTTCCAGGTGTTACATGCCATCTGTGTGGAAAGAAAATAACCAATAACTTGTGGTCCTGATAGAAGTCTGCCTCTTCCCCAGTCTTGGGGTCTGAGTGTCGCGGTTAATACAAGCTCCCCTGTGAGACTAGCTGGAGCATCATAGCAGCCTGGCAATGAGGAGGTGAGTGGCAAGGTCAGGGCTAAGAGAACTGGCCTCATAGTAGGTATGGCCCCTGAAGAGAAGACACAAGGATCCCAATCTCTCTGTCCAAGATCTAAGATATGACTTGACCCAATCTGACCAGGTAGGCTTGATCTGACATGTAGGCAGGGATCTGGCAACAGGAATCTTTGGACACCAAAGACAGTCCTTTTGCAATTGCAGAGATTGTCAGAGGTCCATTTGGGCTGAAATAGGGCCTTGATCTGGGGTCTGGAATCTACAGTGCATATGCAGGTCTTAGGAGGAGGATTGCTAGTAACAGCTAGCACTAACCAAAGGTTACTTGACATTGAGAATAGTACAAAAGTACAGTTGAAACGGATGGATACATGCCCAAATATGGAGGTTAATAGGGGAAGCTACAAATCAATGGCACAAAGCTATAGAGAATTAACTCCTAATACATCTCAAGTTAGACTTTGATTGGCTACAGGACTAAATCTACACTGAGAATGTAGGTCTTAGTGCTTAAGTATAAATAGCCTAATGACTGTGGCAGGAAAAAAAAAAACCTACTCACTCATTCCTGTATCTCTAAACTCTGATCGTATTTCAATTCCTAGTGTTTCATCTCAGCATTGGTCTCTCATCCTTAAACCAATTCTTGATCAGCCATCAGTATACTACTTCTAGATCACCATGCTTATCTAAAATAATTTATCTCAGCAGTTATCTTCTGAGCTGGCTAGTCTCCTGCAGTCTCCTAAGGGGTCTTGGCCACTGAATACTGATAGGTCAACCTTGTCATAGATAAGGTCGTTTTCATGACATATGTAAGAAATTGACACACAGAAATGATATGTGACTTGCCACAGAGAAATTAATCGCAAGGCTGGGAATACACTAGGGCCTCTAATACTTTCTATCATGCAATGTTATTTTCTTTTCCACTTCCAAAATGATCTTTCACTTTACCATGTTTGACAAACACTCATTCTAAACAAGGTTCTCTAATTTCTTTATTTGCTGACTCTAAACAAACTCTATCTGTAGCCAGCTCCAGGTTAATTTTCCTTGTAAAAGCGTAAAAGGAAGTAATCACAATATTGGGATTTTTAATGAAAGAATCACAAAGCCAACCTAATTAAAGAAGGTCACTTAAACATAGCATTAAACCATCTGAAGTACAAAGAACAATTTTCTATTTAGGAACTCAGGATACAGCAATTACCTGGTTAATTTGACATGTAACCAGGATACAGATTCCCAAAGCACAATCCTGTTTCTTAGACTTGTAAGCGTTACTTTACAATCTTCACAAGCATTCATTCATAGGATAAAATTTCAAAGGTTGCTTTGGAAATCACATAGTGATGTCATAATTCAAAAGTCAGTTCAATACAGTCTGCGTCTAACCTGTTATTATCTTACCAAACCCATCTTGTGGTTAATTCTTGATTAACCACAAGAATTGTGGTTAATCAAGAATTAACCAACTGGGAAAACATCTAACTAATGTTCTTCGGAAGAAAGCAGCCAATTATCATCATTCTCCATAAATCCAGAAAACTTTTATTTCCTAAGAAGTGGTTTGCAAAATTTAGGGTTAAAAAAATCAGCTGGAGATATAATAAAAATATCAATTCCCAGGCTTTCCAGAAATTCACTTGGTCAGAGGTGTGGTCCAAGAATCTTCATTTTAATAAACACACACGAGCAATTTTTTTGCATGAATCCACAGACTATTTGAATATTTGTCCCTTATAAAGCTAATGAAATATTAAACACCCCCCAAACTATCTCCATGCCCCTACAGCCTCAATTTATGATATTAACATAGGCTTGATGGTCTCATGTAATGTAGAGTCGAAGGACCAGAAGACTTTCAGTTCTACCTACTACTTTGTGATTTATCTTACAGAGTTAAATAAAAACCCCAATATCTTGAAAATACATCACCTTAAGTTTATTCCTCCCTACTCAAAGTCCAGAACTTGTATGCTTGAAACCTAATGTGGTTAATCATGTGCTTCTCTTGACTTAAGGTTTTTATTTACTACTTTTCTATGTCTCTATAGAGATGATTACTGGGTGAACCATTTCTGGCTATTTCTGAAAGTTTATTTCTATGTGCTGTACAGAGTTGGACAGGCCCGTCAGGAGTTCCAAAGATACAGGAGGCCGACTAACAGAGTTAACAGGGACATGAGAGAAACTCCCACAGGGTACACAAGCTTTCTGTTTTCAAAAATAGAGTACTGATGTAAACAGAACATTAGCAAAGCTTCTGTTGTTCAGCAAGATCTCTTTTCAAAAAAAAGGAGATTTTTAGGTTGAGGTTTTCTGCCTATTGAACTTGCAACAATACATGAAAAATAAACCGATACATTTTTAAGGCCCAAAAATAGTCAGGGTGACGAATTGACTTAAATGTTGCCCCAAAGAGTGTTTTGCAGCCTATCAATCACCTCACTTCCTGGTGAAAGTGCCTGCTGTCAAAGCAAAACCCTGGGTCTGTCTTCACAAACTGGCATGAACTCCAGGTCCATCTCCTTGACAGAGGCCAGGCCTGATTCACTGCATCTGAAACTCAGCCCCATGGAGATACACAGATAATCCCTGCAACAGGGTCCATGATAACTCTTCTTTAGACCCAAACAGCACCCAGTTCTGGAGTGGTTCCACACTTACTGTAGGTGCAAGGTAGTCTGGGGTTCCCTAAGGCAAGAGGTTATGGCTCCAAGGGAATTGCTCTACCACAGTATCTGTGCATCTCCAAAACAAGTCACAAGTCCAAAGAGCCCATAGAATTACACTTTGTTCAAGGATCTCTGGATTCGGAGCTCTTCTGAGTAACCCCAACAGAGTCCCCTTGAACCCAAACTGGAGTCTTCGGATGGCCAAGACCTCAGAATCTTCACCTCTGTACTAATGTGTCTCCTTCCCAAAAGTGCTATCTGAAAACTGTCCATGTGCTATTTTCATTGCCCATCACCTAAAACTGCAGACCTGTGAGACCTTCAGAGAATACTAGATCCAAGAAAATCCACTGCTTCTCAAACTGGATTATGCCTATCTCCAGAACTAACTGGTAGTGTGCCAGGAGGCTCTATGAATCCACAGGATTTAAGTATGGCATGGTTTTCTGCAACACCAAGTTTGCCTGAAACATGTGAAGGAAAAATATATTTTTTTATTAGCACCCAAATATTATGGGGTAGGTCACACATTTGGCTGGATTCTGCAAGAAAAATAAGATTCCAAAGAAAAATCTTGCTTGCATTGGCCTCTTGGAGCTCTGCCTCTTAAACATTCTGTTCTGTCTTTCAGGGTATATGTTTAGAAAAATTCAGGAACATTATGCCCAACTCCTCATTTTGCAGATGAGGAAACTGAGGCTTGAAAGTCAAAGATCATCCAGTGTCAGACTTGCTATATCCTACTGCATAGCCCTTGTTTTGCCATCACTTGTCCTGTCTCCCTTATCACCCCTATCATAAACTGCACAAAAGTCGATTCTTCAGACGCTTTTAAGACTTAAAATGCAAATAATCCCAATAAAGATATAAGATTGATAGCTTGGCTCTAAAATGACTGACATGTCTTATCCTTTTCTTCTACATTTTTATAGGAAAAAGGAGAGGCAGAATACAATGGTTCTTTGGGGGTGAACATCTTTGCTTTTGTGTATGTGTGTGCATGTGTATGCACAGTTCGAGTGTGTTTATATACATAAAATGTTTATGGGTCTAGGTTTCTGAGTTTGTCGGTAGACATACAGCATAGTGGGAGAAATACAGCCCCAAATAGGGGAAGAATCAAAGCATATATTTCCTTTTCTACAGTTGTGCACAGTATAATAGTAGTTGATATAACCCGTGTTGCCTACCTAATCTCAGCCTTTTCTTTGAAAAAATCATGCCTTCTTGAGCATTTCCATCACTCATGTGAAAATACAGCTAAACATCTTTTCACTTGCAGCTGCTTGAAGTAATGGATTATGCCTTTGAACTTGCCAGTAAACTTCACGGTCCTAGTATAAATATCAAACTTGTCAAACGTGCTCTCCAAGGAAGCCCTATAATGAAAAGCTTATCTGTCTGGGGGGTAAGTTAATGCCTCAACTTGGCCCCAAAGCCAGAGCCTGAGAAAATTTTAGTTGTAGAGAACTTCCTGCTAGCTATCAGGGGTCATCTCTGACCAGGCCCGAAAGCGGCTTTCACTGAAGTTTGGACTGGACCACTCTCCTGCTGCCACAAAGCCAGGCATGCTCCCTCCCCGTGAGCTCAGCACCTTCCTCTAGCTTTCCCCCTTCCCTCTGAGTCAGCACATCAGAGGACCAAAGAGGGTCTGCAGAGATACCACTAAAAGAAGAGAAAGAAGTCAGTGAGGGTGTGATGGGGTTTCAGCCAGGGACCCGTGAGGCACGGAATAATCTCAGGCTAAGACTGGAACAAATAATGTGCGGCCTGCTCATTACCAGGCCTCAGGTGGAAGCCAGTTGGGTCAAGGGAAATTTCTCTGACTCTGGATTGTAATGGAACAGCTAGCAGTTTTCTTCTTTCTGAGAAATATAGATAACAAGAGAGAAAACCCCCTAAAGAAAGGCTCTGCCTTCTAACAACAAAACCATTTCTCAGTGTCAGATTTCAGAGAGTCAAAGAATATTTTTTTAAAGAGGAGTTAGAACAGAAATGTTATTAAAAATAGTAAGAATGGCTTTAAAGCAATTGCCACACAGATCTAATCCTTGCAAACATTTATGTCTAAACCATGTTTTCATAAGAAAATGTTCCCTTCATCCTCACCTGGGCTGTTGAATTCTTAGCAATCCCCACAAGGTGCTGGCTGTTTGGGCCACATCAAAGTTCCTCTGGGGGAAAGGCCCAGGCTTTTTGTTTTCTCCTTAGGTAGTTGAGAAATGATTGCTAATGAGAACCTTCTGGCTTTCTTTAGATGTGAAAGGTGTTTCCACAGTATGCCCTAGAGACATCCTCTGTGGTACTAGACAAAAGGAGAAACTCAGTGAACAGTCACTGATTAGCAGCCCGGCCCCTCTTTCTACCGGGCGCCACTAAATAAGACACCAGACCTGTTGTTTCTTTTTCTTTTTTTCTTCCTCTCCTCCTTTTTTTTTTTTTCCAACCACTTCTATATCTTTGGCCAGCTGTATTGTAGTTAAATTTCAAAATACTCATTTGCCAGCTTTGTACAGTGCTACTATAATGTTTATAAAGCCCCCGATGCTAGTTTGAAAGTGACATGCACAGATAGACACTTTAAAGGGGGCATAAAATGAACAAAATGCATTACCAAATGCAGTACTCAGTATTAACCACATTCATATGAGTTTCGTATTTGATCCAATAAACCAGTGGTTCCAGATGTAAAATTAGCCTGTAAAACTTTCCTTCCACTTTAACCATCCACTGTTACTACTCTTAAATACCAGTGTACAAAGGTGGTACCTTACTTTTTAAAATATGAGTTAAAAACTGTATATAATACATACCACATATATTCAATATATGCCATATGTTAATATATGTATCATATATAATACACTATATTGCACTATATATGATATACGTGTATCTATGTAAAATAGTTACAGTAGTTCCAACTACTGAGGAAACTGAATGAGGTTCTCTCATTCAAAGTCAGACTTAACTCATGTCAGAATGTACATAGAAGCCAGGTAACTTGGTCTCCACCATCCACAGTCATTTGGTCAGGATGGACATATGAAACAATCTACATCTACATGTGAGATAGAGTAGTATAGGCCTTCACTAGAATCTTTAGGAGGAGAAGACATCTGCCTCATTAAACTTTCATTTGTGAGGATGCTTGCCTATTTTTTTCTTTTTTTTTTTCTTTGTGGTACACGGGCCTCTCACTGTTGTGGCCTCTCCCGTTGCGGAGCACAGGCTCTGGATGAGCAGGCTCAGTGGCCATGGCTCATGGGCCTAGCCGCTCTGTGGCATGTGGGATCTTCCCAGACTGGGGCACGAACCCGTGTCCCCTGCATCGGCAGGCGGACTCTCAACCACTGCGCCACCAGGGAAGCCCGGATGCTTGCCTATTGCTGATGAGTGACACCTTCAGAGGAGAGGTCACCCAAGAATGGAGCGGACTCAGAGGAAAGCAGAGTTAAAAAACAGACAGAAGCTAATCCCTGAGGACATTATTTGAGCAGATGGGTCCAGGTGTACCTGAAGGCAGGTCTTCCTTGGACTTTTCAGGAAGGTGAGTTGATAAATCCCTTTCTTTTCCTAAGCCACTTGGAGTTAGATTTTCTCTCTTCCAACTGAAAGTGTCCTGACAAATACATCTTTACTTAGTAGGTTCCACTTAATTTTATCATGATAATATGAGGTAAATATTGTCTTCATTTAACAGATTAAAATTTTCAGACTCATAGGAAAAACTAAGTTAATTAACTGGCCCAAGACCACGGAGTTAGTAAGTTAAAGGAGCAAACTCTAAGTCTAAAACCTAGTTTTTAATATAAACTCAGGGTTTTTAATGTGTCTTTAAAAGTAAATATATTTGGATGGAAAAATAACTTAAGCAAATTATAAATAATTTAAATTTCAATAAATGAAAGCTTTAAATATATATTTTTTAGTGGGAGAATCAAAAGTGAACTTCAAAGGAAGAAGGATCTGAAAGAAATCTGAATGTCTGTCTGGATCGACGAGAAACACTTGGAGAAAGCAAAGGGTAAGAGCAGACATTCATTGAAGGCACATGAATGAACTGATTTCATTCTCCCCCAAACATTATTAGGTGGATACTATTATTATCCCCAATGTATAGATGAGAAAACAGAAGCACAGAGAGATGTAACACCATGTCCAAAATTAAACAGCTTCTCGGTGTAGGCAACCCTCCACATTTGATTGTCATCTTGTATACGGAAAAATAGGAAATGAGTTCTTAAATAGAATGTATTCGTTGGGCTAACAAATACTTAACTGTTTTGGCAGAAATATTCCTCTAGAATCCTACAGTTTCTAGAAAGTGATTTGATAAAATATGTGATCAAACAAGTAACTTCATCTTTGAGACTTTAATTTTAAGAAAAATTTGCTAGTGTATAGAAATGTGTGTGTATATACATACATATATATATATATATACATATATATGTATGTATTTTTTTCCATCCATGCCATGCAGCATGCAGGATCTTAGTTTCCTGACCAAGAATCGAACTGTGCCCCCTGCAGTGGAAGCACGGAGCCCTAACAACTGTACCACCAGGGAATTCCCTAGAAATCTACTATAAACAATTATTTTCCACTGAAGTATTCAGGTGGGCAGAATATATAATATATAATAGTTCTCATCACTAAGAAGTTTATTTAGCAGAGTCTGAAGTCCTAGGATCTTCATATTTTAGGAAAAAAGGAAAAAACTATCAGACCTTTCTTGCAGCCTAACTGCCAAAGATGTTCCTGGAAGTTGTTTGATAATTACAGACTGAGTGCCACAGAATCTGAGGTGCTCGGTAATATTTTCCCTAATTTTTTAACATAGCACTTGAGAATTTAGATACATTCTGAAAATATAAGGGAAAAACGGAATATGGGAAAAAAGCATTCAGAGTTGACAAACCTGCATTAGTAATCTCTAAAACTTCAGATTGTTTATTGTTAAGGGAAGTAGTAAAGGTCATCTAAAATCCTTTTTTTAAGGAATATGGATTTGAGTGGCCCTATTCTGGGTACATTACCAATGGACTATGGCTTGTAGGCAGCTATGAAAAGAGCTTTGTCTGAGCAAGTCTTTAGATGGTCTTGTATGACCTTAATTTCCCAGCAAACCTGGGCTGGCTTTTCCTTTGTGGGGAAGGTCAGGCAGGGAGCACCTTAAAAGAGTTTAAAAGAGGTGCTGAAGAAATGAAGGGAATGTAATTCTTTCAAGTACTTGCCATAAAGCTACCTCCATGTGCTAAGAATAATATCATATAGATGCCTGCTACTTTCAGGGCTTTTAAGTAAAAATAGTAACTTTAGAGGAGCTTATATAATGTCATTTTAACCTGTTGTCCTTCATTCAGGCCCTGGCTCTCTGACCATGGTAGCTTCCCTGGACATGATCAAAAAAACAGACTGGTTTTATGAAAATGTTTATAACTTCATTTTTAATGGATCCTACTGCTTATGAGGGATGTGTAGGCAAGGCATGAAGAAACATTGACTAAGATCTTTTAAAATGTCCCATTTAATTATTCTGTGATAAGTTAGAGTCAGTCTCCCAAAAGAAGGCTTATTATTTCAGAAATGAAAGTAGACTTCTCTAGAAGACCCTTCTAAAAATTTGGAAGGAAAATCTACCTTGCCATATAATTTTTTTTCACCCTGAGAGATTATCCAAATATGAGGAAATACACTTCAAATTTCACAATTTATTTCTGCGTTTCATTAAGAATGGCCAAGATTAAAAAAAAAAAAAGAAAATGAGCAAAGTTGTGACTAATCGAATCCAATAAAAGCATTGTTCTGTAAAACAGTGCACTTAAATAAGCCTTAACAGATCTAAAACGTAATTTTATTCTTAGAAATACAGTTTTCATGTCACTTACAGGAAAAATATCTTACTATGTCAAGTGGATACCAGGTATTACTTAAATCAAATTTTATTGTTTTTTTTTGTTTTTATTTTTCCTTCCAAATGGAAGTACTCACTGCCTGTGTAGGAAAACTATCTATTTGCCATCAAACCTTGGTATTTGGTAGATACCTAATGCAAATACTTCACAAACTATAACATAGAATGGAACTCCGAAACAATAAGAAAAAAAATAGCCATTACTATCCTATACTACTATACTGTACCTGTGTAAGTTTTGGGGTTATCCATATTTTGTCTCTTCTTCACTGGTGTGGGTAATGGAGGATAGATTATAATTGTATTCAATTCAGTGATGCTGAATTCAATCTTAACTCCTAGGTCATTAGCTGACCATTACTTATAAATGCTTTCTACTCTTACAATGGGTGTTCTTAGATTTTCTGGAAGCTAGAATTCTATTAATTTGTTTTAAGAATTCACCTAATACACTTAGAAAATGAAGATTAATAAAATTCTCCACTGAAAAAGATAAATCAAGCATAACTATATTCATTTGAATAATTTGCCTTTATAATAGCATTCCATAAAAGAAATCAAAAGTACTTAGATTTGATTACTAATAGGTATCTCTACCTCATACACTGCAGATACTGAAAGGCAATTTACTTAAAATATATGTGTATATATTAATGTGAAACAATTCTGGAATATCAAAGCAAATAATATGACAAAAGACCAATATTCTTGGAATATTTCTTGGCACCTATATTTTGGTTAGGAAGTTTTCTGTGATTTTCTTTTTAATATTTCTTCATTGTACAAAATGCATATTCAAGGCTAATTTTCTTCAACTGTAAAATGAATCAATTATTTAGTAACAATTTTTCTAGAATAAAGAAGAAATCTTACATTAAATATCCACTTTTTCACCATAATAACAAATATTTATGCCTATTATTACATAACCTGTTTTCTTTTGTATTACAAAATTTGAGTTTAATCATATTTCATATTCAAAATATTAATATTTGTTGAATCATTTGGGGTTTTGTCATTATGCATAGCTTCAAAATAACACTTTTTACCCTTAATGCATGCTAGCTGTTTTCATGTTTTTAGGGTTCTTAAAATTAAAAGTATAATTTCAAAAATATAAAAAATAGTAAGATATATATATATATATGGTTTGCACTTCTAGTTCATAAACTGTATTAGAGTTTTTGATTTTTTGTGTTCTCAATTGAATTATCTGCTTTTAGAAATTATACAAGGTCTCTTAAAAGTCAGCCAGAAGATATTAACAGATGTTCAGCTCCTTTAAGCTTTTAAAATTCAAGAACAGATCATATTAACTTTTCCTAGCTTTGATCATTCTATGATCTTGTATAAGAGTTTTGGCAATTTCTACTGTCTGTAATTGCAGGGAACCTTCTGTATACACAATGTCTTTTCATTTTGATCTATAGCATAACACGGTTTTAAAAAGAGATCTTGTTTGAAAAATTAAATTATAATCTTTAATGAAAATCAACTGCAAATGGAGCCACTAGTGCTAAAAATCTAATTAATGTGACAAGAGAAAGGAAGTCACCTCTACTCACAGCTGATCTCACATATGTGCAGTCAAAGATCACTGCTTCACAACCAATCCCTGCCTAGCACTGAGAGTGACATGCCACCCAATACCACTAATAGTAAAGTTAAACCCAGCACACAACAAAAACCTGTACCTTAGGTTCAATTATTTCTGCTTCCTGAAATGCTGTTAAATCCTCATATTTCGTTTTCAAAATTCTACGAACTTTTCAAGACCTTTAGGTCCTCTGGCAGAAATATCCCTCTCTTCTACAACCTCCTCTAGTACATTTTTTTTTTTTAAGTTTATTTATTTATTTTTTTAATTAGTTTCTGCTTTATAACAAAGTGAATCAGTCATACATATACATCTGTTCCCACATCCCTTCCCTCATGCATCTCCCTCCCTCCCACCCTCCCCATCCCACCCCTCCAGGCGGTCACAAAGAACCGAGCTGATCTCCCTGTGCTCTGCGGCTGCTTCCCACTATCTATCTACCTTACGTTTGGTAGTGTATACACGTCCATGCCTCTCTTTCGCCTTGTCACAGCCCACCCTTCCCCCTCCCCATATCCTCAAGTCCATTCTCAAGTAGGTCTGCGTCTTCATTCCCGTTTTGCCCCTAGGTTCTTCATGACATTTTTTTTTTAAATTCCGTATATATGTGTTAGCATACGGTATTTGTCTTTCTCTTTCTGACTAACTTCACTCTGTATGACAGACTCTAGGTCTATCCACCTCATTACAAATAGCTCAGTTTCGTTTCTTTTTATGGCTGAGTAATATTCCATTGTATATATGTGCCACATCTTCTTTATCCATTCATCCGATGATGGACACTTAGGTTGTTTCCAGCTCCGGGCTATTGTGAATAGAGCTGCAATGAACATTTTGGTACATGTCTCTTTTTGAATTATGGTTTTCTCAGGGTATATGCCCAGTAGTGGGATTTAGTACATTTTATTTCATGGTTATTTATGCACCTGTCTTACTTATCCTGCTAGATTATAATTGTTGATGTGTACTTAGAGGATTGTGTTTCCCCAGCCACATTTAGTCTGGCTTTCCGTGTCAACACATTCCTGCATAGCTCCAAGAGTTTCATTAAAATTCATTCAGTGCAAAGGTATAAATAATAACACAGGCTACTCTTTATTGAACTAGCCATCATATGGAGTTATCAAACACAGGAACTAATGTGAGCTCTTGTAATCATCAGCCCCCTCCACTGTGTATCCAGGAGGTAATCCATCTTCCTACCTTCCAACATAATTCCAGTAAGATGTCCTGCATGCCAAAAATGTCTGCTTTAGGAATTGAAGACAGGTTATGAAGAAGAGCAATAGCCATCATTCTCTTTACAGTAGCTCATAGCAAATGCTTGTTTAGTATCTGCTGAATGAGTGGATATATAAATTACAATATGTATGTATTAGTTATCTAGTGCTGTATAACAAATTATCCCAAAATTTAGCAGCTTAAAACAGCCAACATTTTTAACTCACAGCTTCTTTGGGTCAGGAAACTAGATCAATGGTTAGCTAGGTTCTTCTGTTTCAAGGTTCCCAATGATGTTGCAATCCAGCTGTCTTCTGAGGCTGCAGTAATCTCAAGACTCAAATGAGGCTGAAGGATCCCCTTCAAGCTCACTCATGTGGTTATTAACAATCTTCAGTTGGACTTGGGACCTCAATTTCTCATCATGCCATATAGGACAGCTCACTTCCCTCAACATGAGTGACCCAGAGAGAAAAAAAGAGAGACAGAGGAAGTGTGGGGGAGGGAGGGAAAAAAGAGCAGGAGGAGCCACAGTCTTTTTATAACCTCTTATCAGAAGTAACTTCCCATCACTTCTGCCATATTTTATTTCTGAGCAGGATGCAATAAGTCCAGCTCATAATCAAGGAGAGAGGATTACACAGGGTATAAATAAAAGAAGGAAGGGATCCTTGAGGATCCCTTCTCAGAGGCTGCCTACTATGGTGTATGTGAGATAAAATATTGCTCTATCACTCTTCTCTTTCCAGTGCATTTTATTTAGGAATTAGATTTGTTACAAATCCAATTATCCATATGTAGACTATTTTTAGGTTACTCATTAAATTTCTTGTCTAAGGTGACTTCACTCACATGTTTCATTTTTGGAGTTGGCTGCCACCTGTTTTTTCTAGGGAGTGTTAGCTGCTATAGCTCATCTCTGCTCCTCATGGCTTTTTACCCACTGGTAGGCTAGACTGAACTTCTTCCTGTGCTAGTCTCAGGTCAGTGTTCCACCCAGGTGAGAGTAGAAACCACAAAACCTCTTGAGATCTAGGCTTGGGACTCTCACAGTGCCACTTCTGCAGCATGCTACTGGTCAAATCAAATCATGTGGCCAACATTTTAAGGAGTGGAGAAAAAGTCTCCATCTTGATTGAAATGGGTGTGCAAATGGTGATGAGCAGAACTTCTGGCCATGAAATGATCTATCGTGCTCTTTTCTCTAGTCACAATATTTCATATTTCTTCCACATACAAAACATATTCACCCTTTTTCAAGACCTCCCAAAATCTCATACCATGGTAACATAAGGCTTGAAGTCCACAATTTTGCTAAACTGCCTCAAGTCTGGCTTCCTCTGAGGTTCCTTGAGTACAACTCCTAAGGTGTGGTCGCTCTTAATACAAAGATTTACAAACTAAAAAGCCAAATTATCTGCCACCCATGTAGCCAACATACCTACTGAGACAGTGACACACTAAGCATAATAAACACTTGTCCAAAAAAGGGAGGAACAGAAGACACATGAGCCTGGATCATCCAAGACAGCCTCATTGCCATGCTTGGCAGTTGGGCCTTGTTGTTGGCTGAGCCACTGTCTCCAAGTGGCCTCTGTTTCTGAAGGAGGCTAATTGGGCTTCTTCACACCATGATTGCAGGATTCCAAGAGGACAAGAGAGAAAACCACAAGGTTTCTTGAGGTCTGCATTTCAAAGCCACATATTATCATTTCTGCCACATCCTTTTGGTCAATGCAAGTCACAGAGTAAATCTAAATTTAAGGAAATGGAAATATTTCAGAGGATCATTGCAGCCATCTTTGCAAATCATTGACCAAAGGAAGCTACTGGCCATCTCTGCCACAGTTTCATGCCTATAAATGAAATGAAAATTTAAAGGTTTTACTTTAGGTATTCCTAGCAATTAACCAATATGTATCTTCATAGTATTTCTACCTGTGTATTAGCCCAATTCTCTTCTCTGCTGGGAAGTTGACACAGTCACATGCACAAAGGAAGGGATACAAGCATTTCAGAACATATAGCAAAAAGAAAGAGAGTGTTGGAAGTGAATATTTTCCTGACCATGCCATTTCATCTAACCATGACCTTGTCGATGGGTTTTAGGCAGCAATGCCAGATATAGCTTTAGACTCAGAAATGTAGAAATAGAAGAAATCAGTTGTTTTCTGATTGTAATAGTCCACCATAAATGGCTGACTGTAATTTGAAGGTCAAAAGAAACAAAGGGGAAGTGGCTTAGCACCCCAAATCTGAAAGGCCTATCATGTATGATAACTAGTTTCCCATTTCAGTTGACCAACCAGAGCCTGTGTTTGTTCAGATTTATTACTGATTATTGTTGAAGACAAAAATTGACAACTAAGATATTATATTGATAGTATCAATGTTAACTAGTGAATTTTGCTTATATTTTTAAAATCCATTACATGATGATTTAGTAAAAATCTCAAATATCCAGTGATACTCAACTCAGTAAGATGAATAGAAGATACTCTAGTGTTGCAATTATTTGAAGTTACTAATTATAGGGAATCATTTGATGCAGTATCTTAAAAAAATCAAGAAATGAAAGAGAACTATTACCTTCTTTTTATACTACAGTTTTTTTCTTCAAATTTTTAAACAATTCCTTGAGTGCAGCTAAGTGTAAGAGAGAAAAAAGTACTTCCTAGTTAGATTGTGCCATTTGTTTTTATTAATTGAAATGTCAATACAATAGAAACAACTATAATATTCTTATAGTTGCCACATTTCTTGATATCTTGGAATTACCCACTGTGTATTCAGGTCTGAAAACAGCTTGTAAAGAGAATATGTAAGAATACAGAAGAGCTAATGGAATGTGTGGAAATTAGTCTTCCTAAGATTAGGAAACCCTAGAACTAATTGGGGAGGGACAAATTCAAATAACTTGGAAGGTTCACCCTCCCCACCCCCCATCCTCACCCTCACAGCGGTACATATTTTTCTGGGAGAGAATGGAAAAAACATTCAGCAATAGCTCTAAGCCATAACCTGAAAAGGGAGGGGGCACATAGAAACACAAAGCAGCACAGATCACAGGCATAGAGCACTGACCCTAGTAAAGACCTAAGCGATTACTCAGAACATGGGCTCCATTTCACATGAAAAAAAAAAGACAGCCAGAGCCTTTTTTAAGGTCACATGCAAGTTAGTGTTGAAGCAGCCAACTAGAAGAAACCCCTTCACTTTCCAGTATTCCCTGCAGTGTGCTGCAGTCAACAGCTACCCGAATTCTCCAGCTGTCTGGATATCTGGCTGCTCTTCTAACAGCCTCTCACACATTCCCAGATCCGAGTCAGGAAATCTCCAGCAGGCAGTCCCCTGGGTCAGTCCCACCCTACCCTGCTTCTGCTTTTACTTCTGCCAACCTCTCAAGACCTGAGAATTTATGAACTTGATGACAAAGTAATTCCTTTAAAAAATGCAGACATTGAGCATGCATAGATTTATACCCTCTGTCTTTCCAGCAGGCAGAAACATGTAGGTAATGATTGACAGCATCTCACTGAATCTGCAGATTGCTCCAATAGATAGCCACAAGATAGCCAGACTGATGAGAGACATTTGGGAAAGGAAAGGGCATTTCCAGTCCCCTCTTCACAGCAGGTTGCTGACTCTTTGTTTACTTTCTCCTCTTCCTTCACTTCTTTTTTCTCTATTTTTCTTCCTTTCTATTCATTTGCTATTGAACGATCACCTACTATGCTTACTAGGAAGGAAAGATTCTGGTTCAGTTGGTTTGGAACTCATGCTTCCTGGAGATAATATAGCTGGGTCAGTAAAAGCTCTGGACCCAGGGTATACTGGCTCAAATCCAGGCTGAGCCTCCTATCACTTTGCATATAATAATAGTACTATCTCAGTAGGCTGTTGTGAGGACTGAACAAATATGTAGAAGCTTTTAACAGGGTCTGTTAAGAGTTAGCTATTTTAATTGGAACTATTACTGCAAATCCTCCTCTAAATTTAGACAATCCCTAAGGCTGGTTCTGGACACAGACCTAAACTGAGTAGATCACTGGCTGAGATTATAACCCTGAATAGTAAACTAATCATTACTTTGGCTGACTTTACCTAGAAGTGAAGAAATGGCATTCTCTCTTCTTAGATAGAATTTGTACCAGAGGTAGAAATTAAAGTGAGTAGTAAGAACCTGTTTTTAAATTACAGTGTTGTTATCTGAGTGTGTGAATTGTGAACATATTATACCCACTTCCCATATAATCATAATAGAGTATATGAAGACTTTAATGGGGGATGGGGTAAGAGGTTCTTAGAAAGGAGAGAACACTTCTTCGGGGAAGTTGTGTTTTTGTTGAAACCAAACAAGACTAGGGAGAGATGGGTGGCAGGTCATCAAGGTACAGGGGATGCCTTTTGCTCAGGGCAAGAAACCCCCAAATGGACATACTTAGGCAAGGCTGGAAGCCATACCTGGAAGGAGGCCTGCTAAGGAGATAAGATTGAACAAGGTAAGGAGAGGCCAGATCAGAAAGGAACTTGTAAAGCCATGTTATAGAGTTGGGACTTAATTGAGACAGCAATGGTGAGTCTTTAAGGGTCAAACAGGAGATTTATAAAGTTATTTTAGCTTTAAAATATCTAATTTTTATTTTTTACCATTTCCTTTTCCTGATGGACAACTTATCTCTTTATTTTATTTTATTTTATTTTATTTTTTTTGGTAGAAAGTGTATGGGGGAAGTGTAAAATTAGAGAAAGGAAGAGACATCCATAGCTAGTAAAGAGATATTTCTGTTTTTTTTTTTAATGAAAAGCACACAACCCTGTTTTTAAAATTTCCCCCCTTGCTCAACCAGTGATTTATGTAGGAAATCGAGCATTCTTTGCTTTTTTTTTTTTTTCCAGAAACAACTCTTAGGGAGCCATTGCCAGAAAGAATTGACAGAAAGAGCTCAAGAGCTCAGTAAAAGAAAGCAAGGTAGAGAGAGAGGAGGAAGCATTCTGCCTGTGCCCCCATGAAGCCTTCTCTTTCAGCTCTGACTCATCTTGCACACTCTTATCCTTCTTCCCCAGCATACACACATATATATATTTTTAAAACGAAGCATCTGTAAAACATTTGGTTACCAGGAGATTCTAACACATTGAGTCAAGTGATTGCCAAACAGCTTTATTTTTGCTCTCATACTCTATCAGAAGACCTTGTGAACATTCTGGGATGATGAAGAGAAACAGAAGGAATGAGGACCAAAAATGAAGCTGTCTCTTAATCCTCCAGTCATTTCTTACTTTATTTTTGAAATATACTGGTAAAGAGATGCAAATGGATCCCTTTAGGAAAGGCTAGAGTGACTGTGGCAGATAATATAAAGAGGTGGAAATGGATATCCAAAACATAGCTGTTCAGTTTATGTTTCCTGTGCTTTTCAAAAGGACAGAAAAAAATCCTTTGAAAGAGAGTAGAGCATTCAAACATGGTCAATGGTCATACAATTTTATTATCAAACTTGGATGTCTACGACAGTGTAGAAACCCATGGACTGGAAGAGGAGGGGATCAAGAGTCTCCTTTTCTGTGCAGCAAAACTCCCCTTCTTGTCTTCACTCCAGATCACCACCAGAGCAGCCAGGAATCCTCATTGTGTCAAGACAAAGACCCATGAAAACCAACTGTGTTACATTTAATACTCATTTAAAATGTAAAGAATGCCATTACTATTATCTTGATGTTCTTTATTTTTAAATTTGTATTTGGAGTATAAAAATTATCTCTCCTCTCTACTTATCCATCTGTTTATCTGTTTACCAATTTTCAGAGTTTTCAGTTTAACCAAACTCTCCCAAACCTAATTTGTCCATAAAATCTGACAGTACTCTCCCTTAGATCTCCAATCATAGTTGTTATGAGGTGTCTAACTTACTCCACACTGCTTTGTAAATACTCCCAAGGGTTTCAAAGCCGTCCCAATGCACCAGATTACAATTTAAGAATGTTAGAACTGAAGAGACTTGTCTAGTTTTCAACTTTTTTTCTCCCTTCTTCCCCTCCACCCCACACAATATTACATGGAATATCAATGCAACCAGTGTCTCAACAGATAAATGCACCATTGCTTTTTCTGAATCGGGAAGAAAGGACTAAAACCCTGCCCATTCAGCCTTGACATCCTCCTCCTCTTTTATTGAGGACTTCCTTGCAGTCTAAGACAATTCTGAGGGTACCTGGGACCCCTTGGGAAGCACTAACCTGTTTCAACCCCCTCATTTTACTAATGAGGAATCAGATCCAAGGAAGAAAGCTGATTTGTGTAACATCACAGAGATAGTGACCACCAAAACCAAGACTTTGACTCAAGCATTCTAATACTGAATCCTGGCTCTTTTTAGTATAAGGTCCTGGATGTAAAAACTATGTGTTTTATTCACTTTTCATTCACTTACTCCTCCAAATCAAGTTGTGAGTCTGACGTCAGCTATTTACTAATTAGCTGGGTGTATCTAGCAAGTCAGAGCAGGGCTCAGTGAACCATTAGAGTATCAGGGATTTAGGATTTAAGGAAACAACAAAGGTACAGGGTGATGGAATGGGAAGATTGAACCTAAAGTGAGAAGATGGGCTGGTTGCAAAAATAGTCTATCAATACTTCTCTGAATAGTACTAGCATCGCCTAGATTCATGCTGATGCATTAAACTTCAAATAAAATAGTTTCTAAAATATTATATTGCTCATTCTGAGCTACTTCTTTGTAATATGATTTAATTATCCTCTCTGAAATAATGAGAATGCCAATAACTTCAGGCATACCCATATCCAAAAATAAATAGGAAACACTGCTATGTCAAGTATACATGCCTTTTGGATTATCTGCTCTTTTGGGGTTATTCTCACATTGTTTCTCCTCATTAGCACTAATGTTCAAAGACTAATGGTGGAATTAGCTGAAGGGAGATCAGCACATGTCAAAATAAATTCTTTCCATCTTTTGTAACAAAAAGCACGCTTGAATGTTAACTTATTGAAAAGTAGGAATTATAGAAAGCTACAATTACATTTCACTAAAAAAGGAATGTAAATACTCATGTTTTGCATATCTAAGTCCAAGTGCTTTAAAAAAATCATACATAAATATATTTTAAAAATTCAATTTTAAACATAGCAATATAAATTTTTCCTGCAAATAATTGTTTTTATCTAACCTTTTCATGTGTCATAATTGTAAATGTTTTGCGTTCACCATGGCACCGTTTAGAAATCAACTTGGATTATTACTATCAGGGCCATGTGTTTGGATTTTGAAGAAGAGTTCTGACTTGAGGGCAGTCCTAATTGTTGATGTCCTGTCCTGTTACTAGAGCATGTGTTCCATGAATTTTCATAATTTTTTGATAGGGAAAATATTCACTAAGATCTCATTTAAGCTGTTCTGATAATAGGTCACCATTCCTGTTTTTCCACCTTGGAAGTCCACTCAAGCAGAGTTTCTTCCAAAGCTCAGATGCTTCCCCTCAGGACAGGGAGGGGACAACCTGAACATTCCAATCTGTGTGGGGAGAATACGAGGCATTCATTTCAATCTGTAACAACCTCAAAGACTCAGAATTCCGCAGGGTAAGAAAAGCAGACTCAGAGACATTTTCAAACCAAAGTTTGCCCTTGTCCAAAGGTAAGTTGTCAGTACAGCTTTGGTCTTTCACTGACCCAAATCCCTGGGATGGTGCTAGAAATCATTTGGGTCCCCCTAGGGGATGCTTATTAGTACTTTCCTCCCTCCCCTCTCTTACTTAAGTTGCATACAAACGCTGTAGATTCCAGACTCTGGTGTGATGAATGTAGTACAGATGGAAAACATAAGAGAGGTCAGAGCTGGTTGCCATTGGACTAAGGCTGTCCTATTCTCATGCAAGCGAAAAAGATGACTCAGAAAAATACAAAACTTTTGTTCATGCGGAACAAATGTTAAACTAACAAAACTTCTTTAATAAATAACAGAACTTAGTGGTAAGAGTCTCATCCAGCAGTTCACATGATTTTAAATACTGTTCGGCCACCCACATCATAAGTAATATCAGTAGATGTGAAAAATTGTGGCATCTGTTTTTTTTAATAAGAGTGTGTGTGTGTGTGTGTGTGTGTGTGTGTCACTGTCTTTAGTCCATTTAGAAACTAACAAGTATACATTTACTATAAGTAAATAAATTAAAATATATTATTTTTATTATTATTTAAATTTATTTATTTGTATACTCCATCTGACAATGTAGCGGGAATCAACAATTCCAGAATTTAAATGGTTACTTGATTTGGAGTATTTTTCAGTTGTTTTAAATCTGATTTGGCCTTGATGTTTATCATGTACTGGCAATGTCACTGGCTGGGATCCTGGTGAATAAATAGTTACTTCCTCCATGAGTTAGACATCCTCAAAGGTGCTCTAACGGCTATGGAATCTTCAAGTACCTACTTGAAAACCTTTCACAAGTGTTCTCATGATCAAAAAACCTTAGGACCCCATAAACAGGATTTGTCTTGGACTGTGGCTATGCAGCTGGTTACACAGCTGGGAAACAGGACGAAACAACATTCAATCAATTCATTTTGGCCATTTCCATGATTACCAGTAATTGCTCCAGCTGCACGGATGTGCGGTGATCAATATTCATTGTAAAGATGGCAAAAATGGACAGCATGGATGCCCCTTTGTCTTTTCATTTTACACATGTTGACCTGGCCACACAGAATAATTCATTCAACCGACAGCACCTAGCTTCTAATACTCCCATTGCAGAGTGCCACCATAGAAATGGCTGTTAAAAACAAAGCAAAACAAAATCCTCTAGCAATCAAGTGCCTTAATTAGTGCAAATAATAGTTTGGGGTGAATAGTTAGATGGAGAGGATGGCATAATGCCAGTGTTCCCACATCTGCAGTATCTAGACACTGAAAGTTGTATCCTAGCAGGGTCAGTTGTCCTTGAATTTACCCAAAAAGGGAAAGTTGGAACTCTAAGAGGATAACTAAGAAAGTAAGCTCCAATGGGGAGACCAAGGAACACCAAACACTATAGGACAATAAGAGATGCCACTTTGCCTTTATCCTTGGCTTCAGTCAAGCTACACTCCTGAGGAACCACTGTCCCCTTTCTGTATTCCTTTTGTCCATACTGAACACATTCCACAAAGTTGACCCTGTAGAGTCTATGTGAGATGCTAGCCTCTAAAATTTGGAAGTCTACTGAGCCCATTGCCAGACCGCCCAGAGATTTTAGATTTTTTGTTTTTTGTTTTTTGGTCAAAAAGGAAGAAAAACTCCTCCTTGGCATCCTTGAAATCTGCCTTGAAACTTGAGCACACTTTTACCCTCCCTTTGAGAAAACCAGCGGGTTCTTTAAACACAACTCATTTTCTTTTATTTAAGAACTCTTCAGCATGTTGAATGGAAGACTGAATTTCTAATAGAAGATTTTTAAAAGTTAGATGAATGAGAGAATAAATGATTGATAGCCATGAGTATAACAAAGGGTGTGTCTCTCTATAAGAAGAAATACAACAAAATATTCCTTTTAAAAATAAAACGTGGATTTCAGTTAAAGGTTCTGCCAAGCTAATTTTCTTTTTTTTTTTTTCTAAATTGCCTTCAGTTTCCAACATTCAGCTGCTGATATGCTTTTTTCCCCCTAACTAAACAGAGACCCCCATCAACATTAGGATTGGGTTTTAACTTTGACATGGACTTAGTATATGTTTTAAAACAATCACTTTATCACCCTAGGCTTCAGTTATTTCATTCGTAACAAAGGTTAAGTTTGGTCTTCTCCAGATGCTGGGAGTTCTTAGACCAAAAATCACTTATAGGGTGGAGGAGAGTAATTCATTCTGTGCTAAGAGCTCTTGGGACATGACTCTTTACTGCTCCCTCTCTCCACTTCATCATGGAAATTTTCTTCTACCATAGAATGGAGGCTGTTTAACCCCAAGTATTCTCTGCAAATGACTGTCTGATTCAGTTTAAAAAGGATCCGTTGATTATAGGAGAAATGCGTAATACTCATCCTCATTATTACATAAAAATTTCTTACAACTTACTTTCACATACATTATCAGGTTTTCATTCTCACAGAACCTTATAACCTAGCTTATTAGATAATGCCCTATGATTCTTGCCTTGAGTTTTCAGACTTTCAGTGACAAGGCTGGCCCAGGTGCTGCCTGTTGCATTTTTCTTAGGTTAGTGTTTTCAGAAGAGCTGGTGTTTGGCTCCAGTCAAAAACTCAAAGAGAAGCACTAGAGACCAAGCCAAGGGCAGAGGGCACCTGGAAAGCATCTGAATTCTAGCCCCAGCACCACTTGGGAATCCTTAGAGTCCATGTCACTCCAGCTGGGGCAATAAAGGGAAAATCAGGGAGTTCCAGCTGGGTGTGCCTGATTAAGAAAATATCTTTTGGTTGGAAAAATCTCATTACTGTTAATTGGGGGTGAGGTGGGATGGCACTTACTCTGTGTGAAACATAATGATAAGGATTTCATCTACTGTACTTCACTTAATTTTTCAGGTAAGTATCTGATGTGCTCATTAATATTTCCATTTTACATATAGGGAAACTGAGATTCAGAGAATTTAGATTACTTGACAAAAGCCACATTGCTAATGAGTGTTGGATCTAGGGTTCAAACTTGTGTGTGACTGATTCCAAAGTCAATGTTCTTCATGATCACCTAATACTGCCTACTAAGAAACTGAATGGCACACACAGGCACATGTACACGCACACACACACAAACACACACAAATGCATGACACAAAAAAATGTGTGCATTATTATTTTCTTAGCATAAAAGTAAATAAATGCTTGATCAAGAAATGGATTGCATAGATGCATGCAAGTGACAGTGTTCCTACGGGTGATTGAGTCCCACATTAGTTCCAAAGTGTCTGAACCAACTTTTATGAACAAGAACCTGGCCTCCAGCTGCCAATGAGTCATTCCAGGTCAGCTTTGCTGACAAAATTAAAAACTTCTGATTAGCTGCCGATGTCAAGTTTCCTCCCTGGGTTATTTTTTTCACACTCTTTCCTCCATGTACAAATACAGAGGTGAGAAATACATTTAGTCCATTTTTGAAAATGACTGCCATGCATAGAAACCAGCATAATGTAGAATGACGGTCATAACGTGAAAAGTGTCACTTTGAGATGGTTGCTTGCAGTTGGCAACAGATTTTATTTACAACCAGGTGACTTCATTCAAATAGATGCTTCTTTTCCAAAGAAGGCTCCCTACCTATTCAGTAGAAAAGGGAATTTTCTTTAGAACAGTACTTCTGCACAAATACTATCATCACACAGATCCCTAGCCCAAGAGTTGATTACTCGGCTAACTAGAGAAGGGCAATCAGACTGCCTTTAACAGTTTATTCATTGCACTGAAATTCCCTTAGAATAGATTTCCTATACTGAACAGTTATAAGCCGTAGACTGGCCAGAAACATACCTATCTTTCTGTCTTGTGACATGGCTACCATTTCTTCTTTTTAAGAACAAAGCTTAGTTTCATTTGGAAGTTATTACCCCTTAGATGACCAACCGAATCCTGCCCCAAGATGCCTACCTAATATTTACTTTGCCTTTGAAGCATAATACTTATGCTTGATTTTTTTAAACTTCTTAAACTCTGTCCATTTACGACAGAGACCAAGATTCCACAATGTAAATGTGCCTCATTAATCAACTCTATTATTTGGGAGAGTAATGAATATTTTACTATTTGACATCTGGTAGTGATTTTCAGTAACAGAAACAGGAATTCCTAGTTTACAAAAGTGCACATGTATAATTTCATTTCTTTTGGAATATATATATATATATATATCCTCCTATATATATATATATATATATATATATATATATATATATATATATATATATATCCCCTGCTGCTTTTCTTGGCCAAAAAAAAAAAAAAACTGGTGGGAGCAGGGGAGCTATCTGGGTGGGGTTAGACTGTAAACTCCATGTAGATTTATAACTAACTAACCAGCTTAGAGCAAAATGTTGTGTGAGCTATGTAATGTGTAAAATCTGGTGTTTATGTAGCTCTCGGGCTGGCTCAATACCAGTTACTAGTGAGTGATATCTAAACATAAAATAATTTCTACATAAACTGTGGGTTTGTAAAAATGTAAGCACTATATTTTTGTGTAGTCTGAAAGAAGGTATTCTTTGAAATAGATTATTAGTGTAGGGCATGATTCCACCCACTGTATTTTTGTGAGTTTTTTTTTTTCTTTCTTTCTTGGAAGACTGATTAGGGACTTGGGTCTTTCCCAAAAGCCAACATGTACTTATAAAAATCTTGATATGCGATACAGTGACTAAAATGAAGTTTATGATTTACTTCAGGTTGACTTTGCTACTGTGCAATGAAAGCTTTCAATGAATATACAGTCATTAGTAATGTGTAGCCCCCGACTAAGCCATTAGCATCCAGGCGGGCTTCTTGGTGGGATCACCTTACAAACAACACTGATGCTATGTTTATGATTAAATATAGATGAAAAAAAATGACTCGGCTGGAGATGGAAAGAAAAATGAGATTAGAAAAGATTTTCAAATCATGGGAATTAAGCATTAATGGGTGGTTGTTTAGACTTCAGAAATGCAATACTCTCTTCTACAGTGGGCTATGGAATTAGGTATTTATCCCTTTTAACAAATTCCACATGTAATGAATGGATATGTCAGCCGTGCAGTTATGATGCTCTTATGAAGAGCACTTTCAAGACTCCCTTGCATAGTCAGACCTCTTCACAGTCCTCTTGTCAGTCACTTCTGGATATTCAAAGAGATCTTTGATAGCCAGAGAAAGGCCAGATGAACCCAGAAGGCTAAAGTAGGGATGGGTGGCTGAGTGGTGGTGGTGAAAAAAGTTGCCACCCAGAGATGACCCAGAATTTGACTCTAAATCCAGTGGGTTTTCTCTAGTTCTTATTCCCATTCTACTAAAGGAAGTCCAAGCTGGCATAACACTTTTGGGTGTTAGTGTTCTAGAAAGAGAATGGTTTCCTGCTATATCAGTTGTGACTCTTTTCTGTTGCAAATGACAGAATCCCATCTACAAAATGGCTTAAGAAAAGAAAGACAGTATATTATCTCACCAAATGCAAATTCCAGGTGTATAGCTGGCCTCAGGTGCCATGGGATTTGGAGTTCATACATTTTCATTATGGATCAGTTTCTTGCCATCCTTTCCCTCTGCCTTCCTCTGAGTTGGCTTTACCTTCAAGCTTCACGTAAAGATTCTCAGGCTCACATGGAATATATGCCTTGGACTCAGGCAAGCTGGGGGGCAGAAACAGGGAAGGCAGAGGTTATACCTTCATAAGGTGGGGTGGTTTGGGGTCAGGCCCTAAGCACCATCCTGCTTGAGAATCTGTCAGGGGAAAACAAGTCAAGGGGAGCAAAAGAAGGAGCCACTAGGGCCAGAGGCAGGACAAGAGATGGAATCTTAGGGTGCCAGGGTAAATGGGGGGGATCCAGCGACTAGAGGTGCTTCCTGGGGGTGGGGGGCATGCAGCCACAATGTCTCCCCGTTCTCTCTTCCACCCCAGCTCCATCCCTGGCCTTTTCTTTTCATCCCTCCCCCCGCGACAGAAGCTGTGGCCCTGGCCATGTCATCATGTTCCTGTGTCCCCTGCATGTTCCCCGCCCTTCACCCCCTCCTTTTGCACGGACCCCATTACAATAAATTTTAAATAAAAACCTGAAAAAATAACAGGACAAAAAAACAGGACAGGATCCTGTCCTGAGTGTGTGCTTTTGTGGACCTATATATCACAGACACAAGAAATCTTAACTTCATTAAAGGCACAGGCATGCTTCTGTCACTTGTAGTTCTTAACTTAGCTCTGCCACAGTGCAAACTATAACCTAAACTTCTGCTCTTGTGACTAATACTCTTTTCTTCTCTTCAAGGAAATGCTTCCTCCCATCACCTCAAAACTATTAGCGGCTGCTTCCAAACGCTGTGAGGTGTGTAAGTTGCCAGGGGGCTGATGGCACAGGAAGTGGGCAATGCCTTGGAGGGCAGGGACTATTTGAGCAATGGAAGGACTTGGTAAGAGAAAAGAAAAAATTCATCAACGTGTGTAATTCTCTCAGAAGGCAGGAATGTGATAGTTTCTCCCATTAAGAGGTGTCCTTTTCAAGTGGTGCTGAGTGTCCATTTTCTTGCTTCTCTTTGTATCCCAATCCATGGTTCCAGAAGAATACATGAGTTACAATATTTATGATAGTTGGACATAGTGACTGACAAATATTTTTGCAATATTAAGCAATTCAATTATTCTTAAATTTGTACCTACTTAGGTTGAGATACAACATGAATAAAGCATGATATAAACTCTTTACATTGGAAACTGGATGGACATTGAATGCTAGAATAGTAAATAGTTTTATTTTTATAAAAATATTTAATAAGATTTAATTATTTCAAAATTAGTTAAAAGTTAGTTTCATTTAAATACACCCAGTGATAAATTGTGTACAAGTTAATTATAATTCATTTATTAACCCTCAGTATTGATAGATATTTTGAAATTTTAGAAAAAAATATTGGAAAACATAATAAAATGATTTAACTTTCTAATTTGAAATTATACTTTATATTTTCAATGAAAATATACTCAGTAAAGTATATAAAATACCTTTAATATATTTTGATTAAAGTATACTTTGATTACAGATACATTTTATTCTTAGCCTTTTAAATGATTGAGAATAAGTTGAAACAATATTTTATTTTCCAGTCATATAAAACCAGCAGTGCTAAATGTATTTTTAAATGTTATTATGAAAGTATGTTAGTCAAGATAGGTGGCTAGAACATATTTCATTTAACCATTTATGTTAAAGTATAACTTTAAAATATGTCTGAAGTGTTCATCTCCATTGGTGTTCTTAGCCCAGTCTCTGCAGGTGTTCAGGGAGGGTCTGCTCACACAATTGTAAAACCAAGTCCAGCAGAAGAAAAGACCCCAGAAAGGAACAGAAGAAGTTTTGTTCAAACATAAAGTCCTGGAATTGAGTTTTATTTGTACTATTGGCCTGATGTAGTCCAATCTCTGTTACTGAATACCTGCTGATGACATGATTAATGCTGCAGTGAGAGAGTGGGTGAACCAGTAGTTTTAGAGATCTGTAAGTTTTATAGACTGAGGTAAATGTGGAAATTTATATCACATGATTTTAGAAAAAAATAAATTTGGTTGAAAGGCCATGATATAGACAATAAACTTTGCTTTCAGGCACCACTTGTAACTATTTATTTTCAGTTAAAGAAGGTTTCTTTTTTGTTATACAAAAGTAGAAATAGAGATTAAGAACAAAGAAACTAGAAATGTTTCCTGCATCTTAATGGTTTCATTCACAACTTCCTCTGCAGTTCATTTTCTGTCCCAAAGATGGCCTGTCCTTGTGTGGGCACAAAACCAAGAGCTAGATGTTTACATTATTACACACATAATCAGATTATCTTTAAATATAAAAATAGATAATCATTTAGAAATAATATCCTGCAAGATCTTATCTTAAATAGTACACAATTAAAACAGTTTCATAGGACCCCAAATCAAGTAGAAAATTACTAATAATGATAATAGCATATTACATTTTTGCAGTTTCATATATTTTTGTCAAAATGCCCTTATATCCATCGTCTCATTTGATGACTAATTTGGACAGTGTGGTCAACCACACTGACTCATTTTCCTTTTCAATTAAAAGATAATGCCCAAAGCAAGATGGTGGGGGTTTCCTTAGTTTGCTCTACAGTATGGTAGTTTTTACCCTTGTGAATGTTTGTAAATGTTTTGATCAGTGTAATATACACAGATATATGGAAAGAGTTGAAGTAGTTTTAGCAACAATGTTATGTTATTTTTCTCAGATATATAGATATAGATATAAAACAAGCCATACCCTTCTTCAATTAAGAGATACATATTAGTATACCTAAACAAACATGCTAAGCCATAAATAAAGGGAAATAATAATTAGTTTCCCTACTAAACCAAGGTTTTTTATTTTATATTCCAAGAAGAAATAATTTCCATTACACAGAATTGGTAAGAAATTGATCAAAATTGAAACAAAAATGATCATTTTGATTCATGACATCAAAATGACTGCTTGTTTTAAGTCTTTCTTGGTCCTCTCTAGTGTCCCTGAAGAATAACCAGATGAAAGTTCCAAAGAGCTTTGAAAGAACAACTTACTAGAAGTTGCCAGTATTGAATGCCACCAATGATTTCTCATCACCATGACTAATATCAGTCATCAAGAGAAATAAACAAATTAAGCTCTTTGACTTCCAAATCTCCCAAGGGACATAGTTACTCCCAATAAGCAGAGGTGGTTATAACACTAATATAACTGGGTCATATGGATATTTTCTCCTTTAGATTGAAATCAGCTTCTACATTTGTAAAAGCTTGCTTCTTTGAAGGACAGTGGATTCATTCATTCATTTACTCATTCTCACTAGAAATCTTTATTGAGCAGCATCCCCTTCATTGAAGACTACCTTTTCTCAAGTAAGTCATACAGGCTAAGGCTAGATCAAGAGAGAGCCATTCCGTCCTTTAGGCATCTTATTTGCCCATATCCAAAACCTTAGCCTTGAGAAGAAAACAAAGACTGGCTGAGGCATAATGTTCTGTTGAAGATGAAACTGACTTAGGGGGTTTTAGTTCACACCACTCTTATAGAGGCTTTTATCAACTCCTCTTCTACCTCCCTTTTGATCATTCCAAAAAGAGTGTTCTGGGGATGCTTCCAAATCTCACACTGTGAACATACTGTCAACCACCTTGTCCTACTATGCAGCTAGCCAACTACCAACATGATTTTTGGGTGAAAGGAAATTTTTTAAATTAATTTTTATTGGAGTATAGTTGATTTACAACGTTGTGTTAGTTTCTGCTGTACAGCAGGGTGAATCAATTATACATATACATATATCCACTCTTTTTTTTGCATTCATTTCCCATATTGGTAATTACAGAGTACTGAGTAGAGTTCCCTGTGCTATACAATAGGTTCTTTAATATTATTATTATTGGTGTATAATTGCTTTACCATGTTGTGTTAGTTTCTGCTGCACAGCGAAGTGAATCAGCCATATGCATACACGCATCCCTCCCTCTTGGACCCCCCTCATCTCACCCAACTAGGTCATCAAAGAACAACGAGCAGAGCTCCCTGTGCTATAGAGTAGGTTCCCACTAGCTGTCTATTTTCCATGTGGTAATGGATTTATGTCAAATCTAATCTCCCAGTTCATCCCACCCTCCCCTCCTCCACCATGTCCACAGGTCCATTCTTTAAATCTGCCTTTTTATTCCTGCCCTGCAATTCATCTGTGACATTTTTCTAGATTCCACATATATTTGTTAATATATGATATTTGTTTTTCTTTTTCTGCCTTACTTCACTCTGTATGACAGACTCCAGGTCCATCCACATCTCTACAAATGACCCAATTTCATTCCCTTTTATGGCTGAGTAATATTCCATTATATATATGTACCACATCTTCTTTATCCATTCATCTGTCCATGGATATTTAGGTTGTTTCCATGTCCTGGTTATTGTAAACAGTGCTCTGATGAACATTGGGGTACATGTGTCTTTTTGAATTATGGTTTTCTCAGAGTATATGCCCAGTAGTGGGATTGTTGGGTCATATAGTAAAAGAAAATTACAGACCAATATCACTGATGAACATAGATGCAAAAATCCTCAACAAAATACTAGCAAACAGAACCCAACAACACATTAAAAAGATCATACAACATGATCAAGTGGGATTTATCGCAGGGATGCAAGGATTCTTCAATATATGCAAAACAATCAATGTGATACACCATATTAACAAATAAAATAATAAAAACCATATGATCATCTCAATAGATGCAGAAAAAGCTTTTGACAAAATTCAACATAAATTTATGATAAAAACTCTCCAGAAAGTGGGCATAGAGGGAACCTACCTCAACATAATAAAGGCCATATATGACAGACTCACAGAAAACATCATTTTCAATGGTGAAAAACTGAAAGCATTTCCTCTAAGATCAGGAACAAGACAAGGATATCCACTCTAGAGACTATTACTCAACATAGTATTGGAAGTCATAGCCATGCAATCAGAGACAAAAAAGAAATAAAAGGAATACAAATTAGAAAAGAAAAATTAAAACTGTCACTGTTTGCAGATGACATGATACTATACATAGAAAATCCTAAAGATGCCACCAGAATACTACTAGAACTAATCAGTGAATTTGGTAAGGTTGCAGGATACAAAATTAATGCACAGAAATCGTTTACATTCCTATACACTAACAATGAAAGATCAGAAAGAGAAATTAAGGAAACAATCCCATTTACTATTGCAACAAAAAGAATAAAATACCTAGGAATAAATCTACCTAAGGATGCAAAAGAACTATTCTCAGAAAACTATAAAATACTGATGAAAGAAGTCAAAGATGACATAAACAAATGGAGAGATATACCACACTCCTGGATTGGAAGAATAAATATTGTGAAAATGACTATACTACCCAAAGCAATCTACAGGTTCAAAGCAATCCCTATCAAATTGCCAATGGAATTTTTCACAGAATTAGGACAAAAAATTAGACAATTTGTATGGAAACACAAAAAACCCTGAAGAGCCAAAGCAATCTTGAGAAAGAAAAATGGAGCTGGAGGAATCAGACTCCCTGACTTCAGACTATACTACAAAGCTACTGTAATCAAGACAGTATGGTACTAGCACAAAAACAGAAATATAGATCAATGGTACAGGATAAAAACCCAGAGATAAACCCACACACCTATGGTCACCTAATCTATGACAAAGGAGGCAAAAATATATAATGGAAAAAAGACAGTCTCTTTAATAAATGGTGCTGTGAAAACTACGCAACTACGTGTAAAAGAATGAAATTAGATGAATGAATGAAATGAAATTAGAACAATCCCTAACACTATACACAAAAATAAACTCAGAATGGATTAAAGACCTAAATGTAAGACCGGACACTATAAAACTCCTAGAGGAAAACATAGGAAAAACACTCTTTGATATAGATCACAGACTACACACTATGAGATTAGAAATCAATTACAGGAAAAAAAATTGTAAAAAAACACAAACACATGGAGGCTAAACAGTGCACTGCTAAATAACCAAGAGATCACTGAAGAAATAAAAAAAATACCTAGAAACAAATGACAATGAAAACACAATCCAAAACCTATGAGATGCAGCAAAAGCAGTTCTAAGAGGTAAGTTTATAGCAGCTCAAGCTCACCTCAAGAAACAAGAAAAACCTCAAATAAACAATCTAACATTACACCTAAAGCAACTAGGAAAAGAAGAACAAAGAAAACCCAAAGTTAGTAGAAGGAAAGAAATCATAAAGATCAGAGCAGAAACAAATGAAATAGAAATGAAGAAAACAATAGCAAACATCAATAAAACTAAAAGTTGGTTCTTTGAGAAGATAAACCAAATTGATAAAACTTTAGCCAGACTCATCAAGAAAAAAATGGAAGAGGACTCAAATCAATAAATTAGAAATGAAAAAGGAGAGATTACAACTGACACCACAGAAATACAAAGGATCATAAGGGACTACTATAAGCAACTATATGCCAATAAAATAGACAACCTTGAAGAAATGGACAAATTCTTGGAAAGGTACAACTTTCCAAGACTTAACCAGGAAGAATTAGAAAATATAAACATAACAATCACAGGTAATGAAATTGAAATTGTAATTAAAAATCTTCCAACAAACAAAAGTCCAGGACCAGATGGTTTCACAAGTAGTCAAACATCAAACATTTGGTGGTCTTCTCTATCAAACATACAAAGAAGAGCTAACACCTATCCTTCTCAAACTCTTCCAAAAAATTGTAGAGGGAGGAACACTCCCAAACTCAATCTATGAGGCCACCATCACCCTGATACCAAAACCATACAATAGGTCCTTATTAGTTATTTGTTTTATATATAGTACTGTGTATATGTCAATCCCAATTTCCCAAAGAAATATTATTTAAAAAATTGTCCTTAGGCTTCAAATGTCTTTTACTGTTTAAAATAAAATATTATATTTAATATGTTAAAAACTCAATGAAGATAAGCTCTTTAGCCAATTTATTTTTTATTAATCTTCTTGATCTGTTATATTTTCTGCTGGTTAAGGAAACAAAGCTTCTCTGGTAGCCCTCAATTTTTTTATATAATTGCTATAAAGGTAAGTACCAGAATGATTACCTATTGCATACCCATCACTCTGCTTGAACCAGATATGGAAGTTTGTCATTGTACTCTGTAATGGAAACTAGATGTTCATTATTAAACCTCAAAAGTGTTTATTAGGGCTTCCCTGGTGGTGCAGTGGTTGAGAGTCCGCCTGCCGATGCAGGGGACACGGGTTCATGCCCCAGTCTGGGAAGATCCTACATGTTGCGGAGCGGCTAGGCCCGTGAGCCATGGCCACTGAGCCTGCATGTCTGGAGCCTGTGCTCCACAACGGGAGAGGCCACAACAGTGAGAGCCCCACGTACTGCAAAAAAAAAAAAAAAAAAAAAAAGTGTTTATTAAAAGGATAGGTGATATGACAAGTATAAGCCTCAAAAGGGGTGTTTATAGAGTAGGTGACCTCACACAAAGGTACTTCATTTCTCAGATCTTTCTGAGCTACTTTCTTCACAACTACTGCCAGCCTCCTGCACTCCCATGTCTGGAGGCGTGGAGGGTTTGGGATGCGTGTGGGCTCCAGACTCATCACAACAGAAGCTGGTAGACACTGACTGGCTGAGCACCTGAGAGCTGGGGCAGCCCGGATAGATTGTCCTGAAGGGTGGATGCTGTCAGTTTGCCAGGGTTTCCCTGAAGCACTTCCAAGACGCTTCTAGTGTGTGTAAAGATGACCTTCTTCCATCAAGAAAATTTTAGAGTGAAATTCCCCATTAATTACTTCAATTTATCTCACAATGTAAGAATGGGATGGTGCTGAGTCAATGTTCACCAGCTGCAGTCTCCCAGTTATATCACAAAAGCCTCTGGCACTTTGTCTTGTCCACAACAGCTCTTCAATAAGTGACCGCTGCCATCCTTATTGTTATGGGAGGAGGAGACACACTGTGGGATGTTTTCAATGGTTCCAGGGAATTGGGTGGGTACTGACTCACAAAAAGTGGGTGGAATGAGGGAAAAAGGGTAATCTATTTTGGCTTCAATAAATTCCTATTTGTATGCTAGACATAGGTTTATTTTTCTGGTCTCCATCTTTCTTCATTCCAGACAATCCCTTTGCCCCCCACCCCTACATCCATTCCCTAACACACACACTCACACACACACATACACACATATACACACCCACCACCACAACCAACAACCTCCTACCTGGCTAAACTCCATCAGCTTCTACCTCATGTATCCCCCTTAACTGTCCTTGCAGCCAGAACATGCCCCTTGGACTCAAAATTGCACATATCCCCAAGGGTTGCACAACTTCACCCTTGCACACTCTGTCTGATAATCCCACTGACCCATGCATGCCAGAATGACACAGAGCAAGTTTAGATCAATGTACTAGATCTTCAACCAGATATACACAATTTTGTTGAAAATAAAAACCCTTTCGTTAGTATCAGTAGACACATAACTAGGGAATTGTTTTCTCAGGAGTGTGAACCTCTGAACTATGTAGGCAGGAGGTAAGTAAACAGATGATGAAAGAAAAGTCTGCGTGCCTCTCCAGGCCTGGGGGATAGCCCCAGAGCTAGAAGCTTCTTTGAGGAGCAGATCTGTGTGTGCAGGAGGTGGGGGAGGGGAAGTGGGAACGTTGGGCGTAGGGGCTTTCTCTCCTGTACTCAGTGCTGGAGTCCTGGCATTGCCTTTGACTTTGTCCTGAAGCTTTGGGCCCAATTCATCCTAGCTTCCATCAGCTGTGGATCAATTTCTAAATTGTTCTGGGAAAGCCACATAATGAAAACTTGTCAGTGAAGAAAAATGAGTAGCGTTCGTGGTAGCCTGACTCGTGACCAGTTACTAGTGAGGGTTTAATGTTCACTGGGTCTCCCTTGGTGGAATATTATATACGCCACCTTCCTAATGTGCATGGTGGTGTGAATTAGCTTTTTGAAACTGCAGGAGAGCCTATAATTTAGGAACTCAGGGCCATAACCACAGCCAAGGAAAGGATTAAGGTCAAAAGTAGAATCGTTGAAAAATGCCATTGGAAGCATTTTTACCTAGTGTGAAGCTTTTGCCAAGAGAAAGAGCAGGCAGTATGCTCTTCATGCCTCCTTAGGGAACGTTAAATTCAGAAGTACGGTTTTGGATTTGTCGATATGATACATAAAACCCAACATTCTACAGCTGTAATTAAATCACTTTGAAACCTCAATCTAAAACACAATAACACTTTCTGCAAATAACGTTGTTCTGTGCAAAGGATGAACACTTCAAGGACAGATATTTGGGAGTTCTGAGTTTGAGATCATTGGTAAGTTCTGCTGGTAGATAGGTAAATTTTTTAAAGGTGCAATTCCATTGTATGCAAATGAAGTTATTTCTAACTCCTAAATAGGTGACTAGAAAATGCTGAAGGAGTTTATATAAACTAGGTGGCGATGTGTTCCATGCATCTGCTCTCGTTATTACTAAAACATTATGAAAATCAAATCAGTTGTTTGCATGTTTCCCTGATGGCAGAAACAGAAGGCAGGGCTGGAAGATCCAAGTGCCTTCTTGCATAAGAATCAGCCCTAAATCTAGGGTCTCCTACTGAAGGAGAAGAATTATTAAAAGGTTATAAATTCGATCTTAAGCTAAATAGAAAAAAGTATAAGATGCTCTAGGTAATGTTAGACATTGAGGCCTTGGATTTCCTGATTTTTTTGGACATGGTTATGCCTAGTGAATACATCATATTAAATTCACTGTTTATTGAGATTTTTATTTAGGAATTAAGCCACACTATGAATTGCAGTAGCCTACTAACTGGCTATCCAGAATTCCCTCTTGCTCCTGTACAGCAAGAAAGCATTTCCTTCCACACAGAAATAAATCAGATCATACCTTTCTACTGATCAACACCATCCAGCTTCCTCACCTTAGCCTTGTAGCACCTGATCTGGCCCCTGCCATCATCGCCAAGCTAATCTCCCATCCCCCTCCTCCTCAATCCCTGGGCTCCAACCATCCTTGCCTTTGAGTTGTCCCTAACAGATGGCAAGCTGTTCTGCATTTGCTTTTCCTCTGCCTGAAATGCTATTCCTCAAGCACTTTCTCATGCCTTCTTTTACTTCATCTAAGTCCTGGCCCAGTTGTTATTTTCTCAGAGACGTTTACTTGACCTCCTGTAGAAAGAGCCACACTACACCCTGCTTCACTCTCTAACAGCTTATCTGCTTTTTCTTTCTTCACAGTGCTTATCAGTACTAGACATTAAGTAATAAATGTATGTGCCATTCAATATTGTCTTTATCTCCATTAGAATGTCAAGGTCTCGGAGGAGGAATGTCAAGGTCTTTTTTTTTACTCATTGGTATGTTTTCATTACCTAGAATGGTAGTGGATCAATAGATATTTCTTGAAATCGAGAAATGTCCATAAAGGGTGGAGGAAGGAGAACTCTGAAAGAAAGAGGTACATGCAGAAATAGTCATAAGAAAAATCTCTTAAATGTAGGGCCTCTGAAATTCACCAGATCATAATAATCATTTTAAATGCTGAAAACATGCACACACACCCACACACACACCCACACACACACCCTCACACACAGATTCTTGGGACTCATCTCAGACTCAGTAATTAGGAACTTTGGAGGAAAGCCCCTGTCTTACTTTGCTCACGCTGCCATAGCAAAATGCCACAGGCTGGGTATCTTAAACAACAGACATTCATTTACTCATGTTCTGGGGGCTAGAAGTCCTTGATGAAGATGCCTACACATTCAGTTTCTGGTAAAAGCATTCTTCCTGGCGTGCAGAAGGCTGCCTCCTTGCTGTGTCCTCACATGACCTCTCCTTTCATCTGTGGAGAAAGAGAGATCACTGGTGTCTCTTCCTCTTCTTATAAGGACATCAGTCCTACCCTATTATGGCCCCACCCTTATGTCCTCATTTAACTATAATTATCTCCCTAAAGGCCCCATCTCCAAACAGGATCACATTGTGGGTTAGAGCTTCAGCGTGTGAATTTTGAGGGGACAATGTTCAGTCCATAACACCCCCAGGAACTATATTTTTAACAACACCCAAAGTTCCTATATAATTCTGAAGGCCAGGAAAGTCAGGGAAGCAGTACTTAAGAATGAAAATGACTCTCTGGCTGTATAAAGGACCCTGCCATTCTTGGTGGTTGAATCTGTCTAATAATATGGGGACAAATCCTTAAGCAAGGATTTTGAATAGTACGCTAAGATTTTGAGCATGTTGAAAGAGAAGCTACAAGATATGGAGGAAAGTAACCAAATTGTAAGCAAGCATTTTTTAAAAATTTAAAAGTTTCTGTGGAGAATCACATTTGCTCTTTAGTCTGATGGAGACTGAACTTATTGGACAGCAGGGCCAAATGGTGGGTGAAGAGGAATGATATTAATGCTTTCTTCCATTTTTGTCTTCAAACATGTCCTGTCAAATTTCCCTTTGCTGATCTCTATGGCAGAGCTCAGATCTTGCTAGTAAAGTCCAGGTATTAAGGAAGCTGGTCAAGTCTAGGCCAGCTTCAAACTTGAATTGCAAATTCAATTTGGGACCTACCTCTTCATGGCCTCTGGATTTGGAGTGGGAAGGGGTTGTAGTTGCCCTTCCCCTGCTTCTTGCTCTCTTACTTTTTAGCTCCTCAGGGTTAGAAAGAGTGGTGGAAAATATTAAAAAGACAAAAGTATTTTTCATTAAGTGGATGTTGTGGTCTTCCTGTGGCTATCAATGCCCCTCTGGGTGGCAATAACCTATGCACCTGCTGTCAGTTTTGGGGGAACATAAGTGAATTCTGTAAGAGACCCCTTGGGCGACATCTCTATTTTGAAGTTCTCTGATGGAGAGATGTTCTGTTTTGATCTCTTGAAATCCTCTCAGCTTCCTCACCCAGTAGAAACACTCTAGTCCTCTTGTTTTTAGGATTCTTTTGCCCATCTTTCACAGCATCACAATGATTCATGGAAAACCCATGCAAAACATAGGGCAAATGTTGGGAATGCAGGATGTTTCACTTATGAATTCTCTCTCTCTCTCTCTCTCTCTCTCTCTCATTTCCTTTTCTACCTGCTCAAATAGACAAAAATGTAAATGAGCAAATATGCTGCTCAAATTGAAATCTGAATAGGAAATGAGATGCCAGCCTCCATCAGTTGCAAATATTCCTCATCACCTAAGTAGTCCTCCTGAGGGCTACCACTCCTGTTTTCATCTAGGGAAAATTCTCAGGACACTCCTCTGGGCCAACCACTCATAAAACAGTCTTGGAATTCCTTCTCTCCCCTGCTTTATTTAATTACGTGGTGGTGGGAAGGGAGGAGGACCATAGTAGAGATGATTGGTCACATCTTCATAGGTCCATAGGCCTGGGATAGGCTTATGGACGTAGGAAAAGTGTAATTTTTACCTTAAACCTTTAGCTGCAATTCGAAATAATGGAGGAAGTTCCATTCATATCCATTTTTGAAAACTCTAATGAGATGAATGGTTCCAAGTTTCTGCCAAAGCAAATTGTACATAATGGGTCCTGTGTCACTACATACTTCTGGAAGCTTATGATGGACCTTCTAATGACAGATTGTGTTTCTTCTTCACAGAGTAAAGAAATCCCTTTAGTAGACTGAATTTTTAAATTCATTATTACTTCTCCCAGATTTTTCAGTTTTTTTTCCCGTAATTATCCCTCCCTGTGAAATTTTAATACCATAGAAATACGGTATAACTTTTTATGTAATATCTAAGATTTTGTCCACCCCTTCCTCCAACTGATTTTCATCCTCTTGTGGGTAATATTGGACTTATTGGGAAGACATGACATAAAGTAGTAGCTTTGAAACAGCAGGTTTCAGAGTATTCTTAAATATAATATTGCTTTGTAAAGTTCAAATACCATAAATTTTATTCAACACCATTGTTAAAATAATTGAAATAAATACTCCAGGTCTGTTCCATAACATTCTTAAAAATTGCACAACAGAGTTCTCAGGTTGGAAAAAAAAATCAGAAAACTGGATCCCTTAACAAAGACATTACCTAGGTGAGCTCCCTAACAGATTTTTCCCCTCAACTTCCATTTTTAGCACTCTCAAAAAATTTCCAATAACTGTAAGTCCTTACCTTCAGCAGATGGCCTCTTTATATACATTGGACTTCATTCAATTTTAACCTTTGAGGATGACGCCAGCTCTGTGTTTCTTTTGATATTTAAGCATTACCCTTTGTCAAAGACTAGTTTTCACTTCAGTCTGGAGTCTGTTATGTCAGAGTGGGACATAATGTGTGATTTTATGCTTTCACCTTAACCGTAAATGCTAACTTCAAATTTCAATTAGAAGTAATAGTCTATAAACCACCACATAAAAATGTACAATGCTCATTCCCAATACTTAGTTTTATTCTTTCTCATTAGAGAGCCATATTGAACAATGGGGCTTTGCTTGCACATGTTAATGAAAGTGCCATGCCTGAAAAAAGCCATAAAATGGGAGCCCAAAACAAAAGACTTGAGAAATTTATATAAAGACTTTGGTTTTTATTGTAATCCCCCTGAAATAATGCTATACACAGTACATTTTAAATCTGTGCCATGACTATGGAGAGGAAAATTGGGAAATAATAAACCATTTCTTTATCCACACTCTCTATTTAGTTCCCTGCACCCTGGTACCTCCCAACCTCATCAGCTAAGAATTCAATTGTAACAATAATTACAATATTAGGAATTAGAATTTGGACTTTTATAGAGTAGTTATATTTTCTATAAAAAGAATTCCACAGGGATGAAATACAAAAAGCTGAATAAAAGAAAATAATAGAAAATTAAGAGTGAGGGGAAAATGCCAGATAGTAATCTTCACATTTTTATAATGGATTGCATTTAACTACAAAGAACGGAAAACTCTAATAGCTTAAGTAAAGGAAAATCCTGGAGATGCAGCATGGTATGATGCACAGCTCAATAATGTCCTCAAGGAATCAGGTTCCTTCCAGCTCTCTGTTCAGCCATTTGTCCTCAGAGGCTACTTTCCTCATGGTTATAAAATGGCTGCTTAATTTCCAGGCATCCCATCCAGATCTATGGAAGTAAGATAAGATCAGATTTTTTTATTGTATTTTTTTTTAAATCAGTCAGGAAAACTTTTTCTAGAAGACCGCTAGCCAGCTTCTCTTTATCTCTCTCTGGCTAGATTGGTATGCATGCCTGGAACAGTGGTTAGCCAAAGGAAGTAGGACCACCATGAGTGTGTTAGAAATTTTCCCTGGGGGCTGCCAATGGAGCCAACTTCCTAATGAAACCAAAGGTTGAGCAGAGGAGGATGGAAAACTAAATAACTTTAGGGAGCTGTCAGTGTAAAAGAGGCAGGTGGGGTAGGGAATAGCATTTGGATTTGAGGTCACTAGTGTCTGTTCCATATTTCTCACTATATTTAACAGAAATAAATTCCATTTTTCTTTTGAAAGATTTTGAGCTCTAAAGAGTTCAACTTCTGGAGCTATTTTGTCCATTTTTATTGAAAACTATAAAGGTGCAGTCCCAATTCACTTGCTAGTGAAGTTCAATGCCTACTGTCAGTATCTTGGTAGAGGTTGAAGAAGTAATTTCAATTTAGTTCTTCTAGCCAAATCCAGCTATTTTGTTCCAGACCTCAAGCAAACCTCCTTGACCTCCATAACATTTTCACTGCTGATCTCTCCCCCAGCCATTTCCTTCAATCTTCTTGAAATTCTTCCTTCTCTTAGTGTTTGTGACCATTCTTTTCCATTCTCCTTTTTTTTCTCTCTTTGGTTCCACTTCACCAATCTATGATCATATCTTATATCCAAGCCTTTAGATCAGGTCCTGCTGTCTCTGTTTTTGCTCCTTTGGAAATTGAATCTACTTTCAGGATGTGAATGCTCACCTTTATATAACATAGCTCAGAAATAGTTACTCCTGTATTTTATATTTCCTTAGGGAAATTCTCTTAATTTCAACATAGCCAAAAAATTATCACCAACTCTTTCTCCCCACACTGGTTGGCTCTCTGAACTTAATAGTGTCATCATAGTGGCAGAACTCAGACTCAAAACTTTGAATCACAATTAACTAATTTTTACATTAGCTTTTGAATTATCGAGCAAGTCCTTCTGTTTCAATGTTTTCTACTGAGAGGTCACTCACATAGGCCTCTTAAATGAGATTGTGTGTGTAAAATACTTAACAGCAATGCCAGCCACAAAGTGAGAAATCAATACAAAATTTTTCCTATTGTTGTTTTTACAATTGTACAGAATATCACAGTTGGATTACTGGAAAATTCTTCTAAGTGTTCTTATTCACACTTCACATCTCCTTCTACCAACACTTGCATCATATTACCTTACTTATGATTTTTGATTCTCTAATTCCTGTCTGATTTTGCACTAACATCAACAAGGCTCTAAATAATCTTATATCTCAAGGTTTTCCCATTAACTTCTCAGTGCAAATCTTTCCTTCCATAGCATCAATCAACTTTTCATTTCTTCATTTCTTGCTCATCTTGCCTCACTAACTCTACATTCAGAGTTTGGTGTAAACGGAAAGTGTTTAATCCAACTCTGTCAGTATACTGATGTGAAAACTAATCACCACAGATTTGTCCAGGGTCAAGTGATCACTGAGCCTGGGCTCAAACCCAGATGCTTTGTCTCCTTATTCAAAGCTCTTCGTAATTCAACAAATTTATTAATTCAGCACAACAGTGCCACTGACTCATATTAAATTCATGATCAACTAACCCTTCTGTTTACTTTTTCCATAAATGAGTGTAAATTCATTCTTACCGATGTCTTTAAACTTTTGACTCAAAATAGGGAATATTAACTTAGCCTCAATAAAGTTTTTATTGTTCTTTACAGCTCAGTGTTCTGGTCAAACAAGATCACATCTTTATCACCATTCTTTATATTTTACTGCTCTTTGAACCAAAATACTATGGTAGACAAGAGTTCTAGGCACTGAGTAAGATTCATTAACTGCCTGTCACCCGGATGCCCCTCCCAGAGTGCAGGTTAAGGTGGCCCACCTTCTTTAGCCATAAATGATATAATTTTGTCTCGCTTATGTTTAAACTAAACCAGTGAATCTGGCCTCCGATAACTTAGTGTAATTTTTATCTGACCCCAGGGTCAGAATTGTGTATATTGTGGCATATAGTCACATAAGCAGTCCCAAAGACATTTTTACAATGACCCTATTTTATAAACTGGGGGGAGAGAAGAGGGGGTGAGAAACAATAAAAACTAAAAACTTAATCTGCAAGCTAAAACTTGCTTATCCATAGCTTCATGTTCATAATGGAGGCTTCAATAGCTTTGGCCTTTGGCTTCCCGAAATGATACAAAGATTAATAATTAGATCCCTGTTATCTGAATCTGTATGTTCTTATCAACCTTGTCATTTACATCATTGTCTTCCCATTCAAAAAAAGGGTGGTCATCAGTTTAGCTCTCAGAGCCAGAGAAAAAGAGAGAAGGGGACATGAGGTAATGGAACTGACAGGAAGAGCATGCATGATTTTTCTTTTAAAAAGTTTTATGTTGTAGAACATCTGGATGAATTCAGAACCTATACTTGACCCTATATCAGATCCTAATACCTTCAAACAGGAGACAGGAAATATAAGCTATCCAGAATGTAGTCAATATACAATAAAGTCTGTCCAAGAGAAAATAAAAGTAGAAACAAGAGCAGGAAGACATAAATGAAACAATATCTCTATTTTCAGTTCCCTTTGTCAATGTCTACACCACAAAACTCTTTCTCAGCAGTCTCTCATAGTCATGCATAGATGCTAATGTTGGGTACATGCATGAGGATAAGAGTCACAGTGGCCTTGGTGGACCATCAAGAGATGAACAGGCCAGCTGTGATCAGCAGTATGGATACAGTTGCCCTAGAATGATGCCAAGTGCAAAACTGGTTTGCAGAAGAAAACTTGGTTATTCTTAAACCACAAAGAGAATACAAATTATCCATTAACTCGCATCTCTGATTTCATAGTACTGTTCTGCTGGTGTACTCAGCAGCATATGGGCAAGATTTTGATATCCTTGTTTAATCACTCATACATATACTTGGCTTCATTCTTCTTTAATTAGTTTAGGAATATTTGGCTATTAATGAAAAAGAACTGTCTTTTTTTAAACTTTTTATAAAACATCTTTATTGCAATATAATAGCTTTACAATGTTGCATTAGTTTCTGCTGTATAGCACAGTGAATCAGCTATATGTATATGCATATACTCATATGCCCTCCCTCTTGCCTCTCCCTCTCACCCTCCCTATCCTACCCCTCTAGGTGGTCACAAACCACCGACCTGATCTCCCTGTGTTATGCGGCTGCTTCCCACTAGCTAGCTGTTTTACATTTGGTAGTACATATATGTCCATGCCACTCTCTCACTTCGTCCCAGCTTACACTTCCCCCTCCAAGTGTCCTCAAGTCCATTCTCTACATCTGCATCTTTATTCCTGTCCAGCCCTAGGTTCATCAGAACCATTATTATTATTATTTTTATTTTTAGATTCTATATATATGTGTTAGCATATGGTATTTGTTTTTCTCTTTCTGACTTACTTCACTCTGTATGACAGACTTTAGGTACATCAACCCCATTACAAATAACTCAATTTCATTTCTTTTTATGGCTGAGTAGTATTCCATTGTATAAATGTGCCACATCTTCTTTATTCATTCATCTGTCGATGGACACTTAGGTTGCTTCTATGTCCTGGCTATTGAAAATAGTTCTGCAAGAAACATTGTGGCACATGACTCTCCTTGAATTATGGTTTTCTCAGGGTATATGCCCAGTAGAGGTATTGCTGAGTCATATGATAGTTCTATTTTTAATTTTTTAAGGAACCTGCATACTGTTCTCCATAGTGGCTGTATCAATTTACATCCCCACCAACAGTGCAAGAGGGTTCCCTTTTCTCCACACCCTCTCCAGCATTTATTGTTTGTAGACTTTTTGATGATGGCCATTCTAATCGGAGTGAGGTGATACCTCATTGTAGTTTTGATTTGCATTTCTCTAATGATTAGTGATGTTGAGCATCCTTTTATGTGTTTGTTGGCAATCTGTATATCTTCTTTGGAGAAATGTCTATTTAGGTGTTCTGCCCATTTTTGGATTGGGTTGTTTGTTTCTTTGATATTGAGCTGCATAAGCTTCTTGTATATTTTGGAGATGAATTCTTTGTCAGTTGCTTTGTTTACAAATATTTTCTCCCATTCCCAGGGTTGTCTTTTGGTCTTGTTTATGGATTCCTTTGCTGGGCAAAAGCCTTTAGGTTTCAATAGGTCTCATTTGTTTATTTTTCTTTTTATTTCCATTTCTCTAGGAGGAGGGTCAAAGATCTTGCCATGATTTATGTCAAAGACTGCTCTTCCTATGTTTTCCTGTAAGAGTTTTACAGTATCTGGCCTTACATTTAGGTCTTTAATCCATTTTGAGTATATTTCTGTATATGGTGTTAGGAAGTGTTTGAATATCATTCTTTTAAATGCAGCTGTCCAGTTTTCTCAGCACCACCTATTGAAGAGGCTGTCTTTTCTCCATTGTATATACTTGCATTCCTTATCAAACATAAGTTGACCATATGTGCATGGGTTTATCTCTAGGCTTTCTATCCTGTTCCATTGATCTGTATTTCTGTTTTTGGGTGAGTACCATACAGAGAAAATATTTGCAAATGAAGCAACTGACAAAGGATTAATCTCCTAAAATTTACAAGCAGCTCATGCAGCTCAATATCAAAAAAACAAACAATCTAATCCAAAAATAGGCAGAAGACCTAAATAGACATTTCTCCAAAGCAGATATACAGATTACCAACAAGCACATGAAAGAATGCTCAACATCCCTAATCATTAGAGAAATGCAAATCAAAACTACAGCGAGGTATCTCCTCATACCTGTCAGAATAGCCATCATCAAAAAATCTACAAACAGGGCTTCCCTGGTGGCGCAGTGGTTGAGAGCCCGCCTGCCGGTGCAGGGGACACGGGTTCGTGCCCCGGTCCGGGAAGATCCCACATGCTGTGGAGTGGCTGAGCCCGTGAGCCATGGCCGCTGAGCCTGCATGTCTGGAGCCTGTGCTCCACAACGGGAGAGGCCACAACAGAGAGAGGCCTGCGTAGCGCAGGAAAAAAAAATCTACAAACAATAAATGCTGGAGAGGGTGTGGAGAAAAGGGAACCCTTTTGTACTGTTGGTGGGAATGTAAATTGATACAGCCACTATGGAGAACAGTATGGAGGTTCCATAAAATCCTAAAAATAGAACCACCGTACGACCCAGCAATCCCACTACTGGGCATATACTCTGGGAAAACCGTAATTCAAAAAGAGTCACGTATCACTATGTTCATTGCAGCTCTATTTACAATAACCAGGACATGGAAGCAAGCTAAGTGCCCATCAACAGATGAATGGATAAAGAAAATGTGGCACATATATACAATGGAATATTACTCAGACATAAAAAGAAACGAAATTGAGTTATTTGTAGTGAGGTGGGTCGACCCAGAGTCTGTCATACAGAGTGAAATAAGTCAGAAAGAGAAAAGCAAATACAGTATGCTAACACGTATATATGGAATCTAAAAAAGAAAAAAAAAAAAAAAGGTCATGAAGAACCTAGGGGCAGGATGGGAATAAAGGTGCAGACCTATTAGAGAATTGACTTGAGGACAGGGGGAGGAGGAAGGGTAAGCTGGGACAAAGTGAGAAAGTGGCATTAACATGTATAAACTACCAAATGTAAAATCGAGAGCTAGTGGGAAGCAGCCACATAGCACAGGGAGATCAGCTCCGTGCTTTGTGACCACCTAGAGGGATAGGATAGGGAGAGTGGGAGGGAGATGCAAGAAGGAGGGGATCTGGAGATATATGTGTAGTACAGCTGACTCACTTTGTTATACAGCAGAAACTGACACAACATTGTAAAGCAATTATACTCCATAAATACGTTAAAAAAAAACATTTATATCTCCCCATTAACACTGTCATCCTTTGGGAAAAGAACTTGATGATTATATATATTGTGTAAATTAATGGCTGATTATATTTTCTTAAACAGAAGCACATTTAAAAAAAGCAAACAAAATGAATCTCCCTTTAAACCCTACATTTAGGACCAATAAAATAAGCTGGGAAATCTATGGTTAATGCTTCCTTTGATTTCACAAATATAACCCCCCCCATAGCAAAATCTTTCTCCATGGCTCCAATGGGCTAAGAATCTATAGCTAAAATTGCTTCAGCCTCTATAGAAACCATCTTCTCCTAAAGGCACCCCAATATTTCCGGGCCTCTTACAACATAAGTTCTCCTTTCCAATGCAAATAAGAGAACAATCAAATAACTAAACGTGAAGCATCAGTGCATGGCCTCTTCTTACACAAAACATGAATTTCCAGAGCTCTTTGGAACACACTGATATCTCCTATTAACATTTTCAGAGTAAATAGATTTTCATTAATAACTAAAAAATTATAAGCCCAAATTCACTACTAGAAGGTAAGCTGAGGTAAATCTTGTGTTGCATATTCATTTTTAGCTTGTATTTTACTTTAAAATGCTGAAGATGTACTATTTTCATATGCAAAGACATTAATCCTTTCTAAGGAATGAACAATATGCATGATGACCAAATAATCCACAAAAGGTGGAGAATCTAGTTTTTAAGCAAATGTATTGACCTTAAGAACAGTATTTTCAAAGAGATACAGAGTTGTTTCTCAGACACTTTGGGCAACAATCTACTAAAATTTTACCCCATTTCAATGAAAAAAGATGGTGCAGCATTATAAAAACAACAACACCATTAAAGTTAAATAGTTCTGAGCCTCACATTCTTCCAATAATAATATTGGCCTTTTGTCTCTGTTATAGCAAGTGTATTTAATATCCATGCTAATATTTATTTTCTAAATGTAAAATAGAATTAAGATAACAAATAAGGTCTACCATCTAGTGATAATATTGGCTATATGTTATATTTTTTTGTTTCATGGGCTTTTACATGTTTGATTCAAGGTAGCTTACTGAATAATGAATAAACATCTTTAAAAATGCATTTCAATAGTTGAGGTTATAGTTGTTTGCCAGGTTCTCATCTTGAGCTGAAAATGTGATGATTTTCTTACTGTGTAGAACAAAACTATGAAGAAGATAGCCTTTAAAAACCTAATCGGTGTTGATTCAAAATATTTTTGTGATATAGATCTTCTATCAGTGAGCTCACTTTTTAGAAGGAAACCACAATATTGTTTACAAATGCTAGATTTCCTAAAGGATCTTCTTAGGAGAACTTGTTGTTTGTTTGTTTGAAAGTAATCTAGAAATAATCTAAAGGTATAAGAAATAGGATATATTTATAAAACCTAAAATAACAAAATTATATAAAGTTATGGAAGACAACATATTTTTTGCTATAGTTCTGCCTTTTTGAAGGGATCATTTTTGTCTCTCTATTCATCATAAGCTAGTGGTACATATATTTATACTTTACTTTGAGGCTAAATAGATACTAAATGTTTAGTTTCTTTACATAAGGCTTTCTAAGTAGTAACTGTCCATATTATGGATATGTTACACTGCCACATTCTGGGTTCTGATTCTCAGCTCTGAAAGTTCAGAAACAATTGTGTAAACCTACCTTGTGATTTTTTACATTTGGTGGCAAACCACCTTTAATTAAATTCACTGAAGACTGATTGAGAATATAAAATTCCATTTTATTAATTTTCAGTGAGAAACATAACCACAAATTAGACTCGGGACCAGCTACATAATCAGTGGGGCCCGCTGCAAAATGAAAATACAGGGCTTTTTTTTCAAAACGATTAAGAATTTCAAGACAGCAGCAGTACAGCATAAAGCCAAGCTCAGGATCCACATAAGAGTGAGGGCCTTGCATAACTGCACAGGTCACAAGCCCATGAAGCTGGTCCTGATTAAACTCATATATCTGCCAAAGATTGCTTACAAATAGAGGATTAGAGAAAGGGATATGGACACGCACCTGTGTTCCTGAAAATGCTGGTTGAATTTCCCTTTCCAACTTTAACAATGTATGTGGGAACACATTAGCACTTCCTGCTGTTGCCTCATATTTATTTAGCTCACTTCTGTTGGAGGAAAGCAGGAGCTTTCTTCAACATGTTATAATCCGGTTCCACTCCTAACAGGTTTTTCCAAAACACCCTATCTTCATTGGATTCAGTAGTTGACCTAATCTCATCAATTACACTTTCAAAAATTATCTTAGTGTGTGTTGTATTTTATACATAACAGGCTGGTTTTTAGTAGTTTCCATTTCAGAGGATGGCCTTTCTCAGTACTATTGCTAGACTCTGAAGAAACTTATAACAATCATCTCTGCACTGACTAGGCTTCATTCATTCACTTGACACAGCTTTATTGAGTACCAGTCATTTAGGTATTAGGTGCTATATTATTTAGCACATAGTTTTCAACCTATGGTGAAAAATCATATATATTCAACATGTTATTCAATATATGTTATTCTGAGAATCAATATGTATATTTGTCTGTTATGTTGGACATACATCTTACTCAAGACATGTTTGTTTGCATTAACAAAACCCAACTCAAACTATACTAAAAGATAGATAGATAGATAGATACATACATACATACATATAGTGGTTTCAAGTTACTGCATTCAGAAAGACAAAACATGTCATCAGAACATCTTTCTTTCTCACCTCCTCTTCCTTCTATCCTCTCTCTCTCTCTCTCTTTCTCTCCACTGTCCCATTTCCTATGAGTTGGTGTTAATGTCAATCAGGTTCCCTCCATGTGGTTGCAAAAATAGACTCAAGTACCTCCAAGTTCACATGCCAAAAGGAGAGAGCATCTTCCTTGTTTGAACACCCAAAATGATTATGTCAAAAGATTGGTCTTACTCAGGTCACACACCTACCCTGAAGCAACAATTATGTCCTGGGTCTGGGCTACTGTTATTAGTCATCCATGAGACCGTGACTGACAGTTCCACTGGAAGGTGGAGGGGCAATTTGCAAAAGGAGAAGGGAGAGGAAAGAAAGAAAGAAGAAAGAGATCAAAGAAAGAAGAGATTCTGTGTGGGTAGAAAGAGTAGGTGTCTCCACCAGCACAATAGGAGCCTATAGTTGAATGTAAAGAGAGGTTAAGATTTGAATTCTGAAGAAAGGTATTATGTGCCACTAAATCTGTTGCCTATAGGAATGTGATCAAATCACTGTAGCCAGAAGAGCTACTCTTTTCTTTTGATTCTCAAAGAAAAGCATGAAGCAAATAGACCTACTTGTTCCAGAGTTCTCAGAGGAAACTCTAAAAAGTTGAAAACTCAGAAGAATCAGGCTATCAATTTTGTCCAGTTTTTTTGCATATATAGAGAGATGCTATTTAATTTTTTGAACTCAGTCAAATTGTTTAACCTTTAGGACTTAGAGTTCCAGGTATATTAAGTGGTCTATTAAGTGCTCCTATTGTGTAGCCAATCGTCAAAGACAGGACGGACGGCAGAAGCTGGCAATCCCAGGGTTACAACTATGTCTTTGTTGTCAATACGTCCAAGAGCGACATTAATTCTTATGCCTCTCAGATACTTTCTATTATACATCTCAAAGGAACCAAGCTTTCTCCACTTCTGACTCCCTATGGGGAATACCCAAAAACATTTGCACAGTTCCATACCCATTATATCTAACATTTTGTAGAGTTATTATTTCAAAGTACTTTTAAATTTTTAAAATTTATCCTCACAATAAACTTTGGAGAAAGGTTATAGTATTATTATATAATGCTGTGTCAGTTGACTAGAGATAAACAGCTCCTGAATGGACTCTCACACAGGTATTATGATAGTTAATCTTGTCATAATTCCAATTCTGCTTCACTTCACGTAACACAAGAATATAGAACCACATACAAAGCTGCTGTGCTCCACACGGAGAAAAGAGGTGCTCCTTCACCCTCAAGTACCACCCTTCCACCCACACCCACACTCCAGGAGTTTGACAGTGCACTCTGAGTCATATGACAACTCACTGGAAAAATGTTCGTGTGTCTCTTCTTTATCAGTGGGATGATGGGACCCTCAAACTTGTCTCCAGAGCCCCTCACTTGCATCAGGGGACACTTCTGGGTAACATGATGACAGCTGATGATTAGTCCATCGAAGCAGAGAATGGGGGCCACTCTTCCTTCTGCAGCTTTGCAGGGATGCTTAAGCAGGTTTATGAGACATCAGGCCCCACTGGGTATTTATAATTTTAAGGAGGTGTTAAGTCAAGGAAACCCTGAGATCAATGAATCGCTGAACCACTGGGAAATCCTAGTAAAGACAACAACAACACAATCAGCTCGTGAAAAGTCTGTGGTCACTTTAGCGTTGCCTAAATATTATTGTCTTAGTGTGGATTATCAGCCAAAGATGTTCTCAGAGAGCTGGGCTTCTGAATCAAAGGAACGGTGGTGCCATCCGACTGATGATAAGGGCTGTTTGGGGAACCAGAAGGCAGCAGCAGGTCCTCAGTGGATAACAAAGACATTCTTGGAACATGGATTTGTTACAGGCATGACACCAAGGTAAAAGAAGACAGAGAGAAATTGTATAGTATGTCTCTTTTTTTTTTTTTTTTTACCTCAGGAGGAGGAGGGGGAGCCGAGGAAAGTTAAATAAATGATACGGACTCAAGTGCCAGGAACCAAGGAAAGCTAAAAATAGCCAGCTCCCTAAATAGCGTGTAAAAGCTGTCTGCAGTGTGGGATTCTGGAGACTACCTCTCTCGGGGAATCTAGCAATGCTCTAAGAAGTCTTTTGTTTTCTCCCTTAATGGATCCTGTCAGCACTTTAATATCCTCAAATATCTCCAAGGGCAACAACATCCCCAAAAGACCCATTGGCAGGGGTCCGTGGGGCAATCCTGTTTTCAGAATGGCATGGTTCTTCCTGTGGCCTGGTCTTCACAGCCTCCTGAGACCAACAGGGATATACTTTTGACCCCCAAAGAAGGAACAAACCATAATTCTATTTCAGATTTTTTTTTTTTTGCCTCAAGTGGTCAAAACAGCCCAATATAAATTTATAAAATTTCATGAAAATAACTTCGTTTGCATGAAGTAATGACAAGAGAAATAGCATAGTATCTAATACTGGTTTCAGGCTTAATTAAATCCATTAAAAAAATCTTTTACTACTTCCTCATACTCACCAACACATTTTTCTTTTTAATTTTCTGACTTGTCAAACCTGAAAATGCTTCAGTCAAATCTTTCTACCCTGCAAGTTCAGACACTGGCTTCCATTAGTATTTTTTTTCTCTCCTTACTCATTCATTCAAAGCTGCCTTAAGGCAAAATCATGAAGTTTGTGGCATTTGCCAACAGTGCCCCTTTCTTCATCTTTCATCCCTTCTCCTCTACTCTTTAAAGAGCCCTTGCCTTCCCTTTCCTCCAATGTCCAGTGTTCTTGAAATTTCCAGCCCTTAAGAAGCCTCTTCAATAGTGAGAATCCCTTCATGAACCTACAGCCAGCGGAGCTGCCCCAGTAGTCATGGGGGGCAGGGACTGGAGGTGAAACCTAGACGGGAAACTAGTCACAAGTTTTGAAACTCTGGATACCTCAGTTGCTCTGAGCCTCACTTTTCCCATCTGTAATATGGAATAATATTTGCTTCAAAATGCTCCCTTTTACCTGGAGCCCTCCACACATAGCCCCTTCCAGCTCACCCTCACCTCTTTGTCGCATCAGCTCTGTTCTAGGCTAGTCTTCCCTTTGGCTTCATCAAGTATCTGCTGAAAGTTTACTTCAGAGAGATCAGCCCAGACCAGCCTACCTAAGAAGCCTCTTCCCTTCTACTGTAAACACCCTTTTATTTCACTACCAAAATTTAAGATTATCCTATGTCATTTCATCCCTTTACCTTTTCTTTCTTTGTGCGTGTATAGAAGTCTTGTCTCTCCTACTAGACTATAAGCTCCATTCATGAGGGCAGGAACTATTTCTAGTTCTTTCATCATTGCTGCTCCAGATCTTAGTACAGCACAGCGTATTTAGGACCTAAAAGTTTATCACTAAACATTTTGTTTGCCTTTGACCAGCCTGTATAGAAATGAACTAAGACCACCCAAATTAGAACAAACAGAGGTTATTTATTCAGCGTGTGCTATAGCTGGGGAGTCAGCCATCACTTGTGTTTGGCAAAGACTCAGAGGCTTTTGCAGGGAGTGGGAAAGTTTAATAGTGAAAAAATGAGAAGCCTTTAATATGCTCTAATTGGAGGTTGTTGGCATGGGGAAGCTAGACATGCGTTGTCTAGAAGCAGGGCATTTATGTGATTGGTTTGGGAGGCATATTTGGCTTCCTTGGGCTAGTCCTGAATTAGTCGTGGTGAATAAAGAGAAGTTGGCAGTCATTGACCAAGTTCTGATGCTCTGGGCTGATTGCAGAGGTTGTAGGTCAGCTTTTTATTGTTATGCATGGCCTGGCCATTGAGCATTTGTAAACTCTCTCACATGATTTCTTCACTTTTCTTCCCGTACCTCGGGCATAACCTATACTCTAAAATATGGGGGGAGCATATTAATTAGCTTAAACTAAGCTGTGATTTTATGACAATATCTGAGGCAGACCCATTTCAAGGAGAATTGGCATTTATTAGAGCAAATGAGGACTCTAACAAATGGATGGTTAAGAAATGATAAAGACCAGAGAGGGGTGCGATATTTGGGGGCAAAGTATTGCTTTGGTTATTCTATTCAAATTACACTGTAGAAACACCTCTGCTTAGTTTTTCTCTTTAAAGTACACAAATTATAAAAGGTTAAAATTTTCAAAGATATGGGCTTCCCTGGTGGCGCAGTGGTTGAGAATCTGCCTGCCAATGCAGGGGACACGAGTTCGAGCCCTGGTCTGGGAGGATCCCACATGCCTCAGAGCAACTAAGCCTGTGAGCCACAACTACTGAGCCTGCGCGTCTGGAGCCTGTGCTCCGCAACAAGAGAGGTCGCGATAGTGAGAGGCCCATGCACCGCTATGAAGAGTGGTCCCCGCTTGCCACAACTGGAGAAAGTTCTCGCACAGAAATGAAGACCCAACACAGCAAAAATTAATTAATTAATTAATAAACTCTTACCCCCAACATCTTCAAAAAAATTTTTTTTCAAAGATATTAAACTCATTTAAAGGAGATCAAAAAAGAGACTTCCGATGCCTATGCACTGATGCCTGTACACACCAGGTACATTTGTGTCTCTGTAGTGCCTTCGTCTGAGATGCTTCACCTTCTCCTCCCTTATCTGAGGTTCTGACCTTCAAGACAAGCCCTAGGAGCCATCCTCCCCCATGTAGTCATTGCCAACAATAGGCTCACAACTCTTCTGCTGTCTAAATTCCTAAAATCTCTTATCTGTGTCACTCAACACTTAATGGCATTTTGCAGTGGGCTATTTCTTATGTTCATGTTCTTTTTTATCAACTAAACTGGAAGTTTCTGTGACATTTGTGTATCCACCGCAGCAACTATAATATATACACACTCAATTCATTTGGCTGTATAAATGCTTTCATTCTCCATTAATAACAATAGGAAATTGATAGATTAAAATACAAAAGAAAAAAATATGAGTATTTTACCCTGTGTATATGGGTATAATGCTACATGGTACTTAATGACATAGCTCTGGGGCAGGCTGTGTGGTTCAGGCCCAGGCTTAATTGCATCACAGATATACATTTTTAGGTATGTTTTAAAAATATCCCTAACCTTTGGGTTCCTCCTTTATAAACGGAAGTTGAGAATATATATCCTATACAGAACAGGTTGTATGTAAGTTTCAGGGAACCAGTAAGTGATCAATAAACATTAGTTCATATTATGTTATTTGAAAACTAACTAAAATCATATGTTAAAATTTGTTAGAAAGAATCTGTTTATAAAAAAATATATATCTAAAAGCTGAGTTGTTATGAGTGTGCTTGGGTTGTTTCTGAAGGTGTTTTAATTGACATGAAGATTAAATATACTAAGTATGTAGAACATATATTAGTAATATAATTATCTACTATGTTTGAGTGCCAGACTAGAAGAGTCATGGTCCAATTAAATAGATAGACAGGTAGATAGATATAGATAGATATAGGTATGTACGTGTGTGTATTCTATTAGTACACATCAACTACAGTGACAGTGGAGAGGTATCCTTTTCTTTTATGAGCCTCTCAGGCAATATACTCATGCACTGATCAGATATTAGTTTAGTAAAAGAATAAGAGTCACTATAATATGGTTTAAAGAGCCCTGAACTTGGAATCAGAACTCAAGTTCCAAGATTTACCATTCTCTAACCATGTAACAATGGATAAACCACATATATTTATTCCATCTTTTACCTCATTTGTAAAATGGAGGTAATGACACAAGTCAAGATTAATAAAACACAAATGTGAAGAGACTTCTGATTCTGGCTATGATCAATGTGCTTATAGCAGAACAATATAGCACACAGAATAACTGGAAAAGTCAGATAGAATAAATATAAATATAATTTGTGTGAAAGCATTGGAAAATTGCTTAGGCAGCCAGAATTTGAGGGTGAAGATCCCAGAAAAAAATGACAATTGTTAAGATAAGCTCAATTTATACCTGCTTCTTTTTTCAGAGAATTTGTTAATTTTTGATATTAGTAAGAGATTTTAAAACCAGGTGGAAGATTGATGCAGAAGGACCAGCAGAGCTTTTGAAAATATCATAGGGCTGGAAGACAAAAACTAGAGTCCAGGTCGAGACATCAAGGGTTTGAGGGAACAAGAGCATGGAAAATAAAGAGGCACAGAGAAATAAGTCTGATATTCTTTGTACTCCCCATAAGGCATGTGCCAATTCCTTATTGAACAGTGTCAGAGGTTAAGAAGCTAAGTAAAAAGCAGCTGAAAAGGAGAAGAGAGTTTTTGGCAATCTCACAGCACTGGGTAAACAAAAATTGGAATTCAGACTGCCAAGGAAAAGAGTTCCTAGAAAACTCTCTATCTTTCAATGGGGACCCTTGGCAAGCTTCACTCCAGAAATTGGAAGTGAAAAGTAGACCAAGACTTTAAAAGACTGCAAACTAGTGTTGGGTCACATCAAATCCTGATTGGATTGAGGTGAACTCCCCCCTACTCAGCTGCAGGATAGGGTGAATCCTCACTGTAGGAAGAACATCATCTAAAAATCTACTTTGGTTGACATTGACCCTGCCTGGCATTCAATCAAAATTACTATGCACAACAACGAACAGCACTCCAAAATCAAAAGACAACAGAGTTGCAAGTGTACTGGTTACTAGTATTTTTAGACGTAGACCTTAAATTGGTTTCAATTAACAACTTCAATTAATGCATATATGTGGCATCTAGAAAAATGGTACAGATGAATCGGTTTGCAAGGCAGAAACAGAGACACAGATGTAGAGAACAAACGTATGGACACCAAGGGGGAAAAGGCAGGTGGCGATGAATTGGGAGATTGGGATTGACATATATGCAGTAATATGTATAAAATAGATAACTAATGAGAACCTGCTATATGGCACAGGGAACTCTATTTAATGCTCTGTGGTGACCTAAATGGGAAGGAAATCCAAAAAAGAGGGGATATATATATATGCATATAGCTGATTCACTTTCCTGTGCAGCAGAAACTAACACAACATTGTAAAGCAACTATACCCCAGTAAAAAAAAAAAAAAAAAGATGGCAAAGTGAAATTTCATGAGATCAGAGAGCTAGGTCCAATATTCCATCAAGAAAGTCCAGGCCTACCAAGAGGTAGGATAACGTGACTAAAACCAAGGGAAACAGGGACAAGAGAAACAGGCACAAGTAATGCAGATCTTAGAGTCAGCAGACAAGGACAATAAATAACTATTAATATTATCAAAGAAATTGAGAAAATGATGGACAAAATAGATAAAATAAGAATTTCAACATAGCAGTTGCATAAAAAAGAATATTTTGTATTTCATATGAGATTATCTTCTCTAGAATGGGTTCATACTCTCTTCTACCAGTCATAAAAAGTGGGGCTTATCACTTATTTCCAATCAATGTATACAGTTGAGGCCATCTTTGTAAAGTTAAGTCTTGGTCTACCTCTGGTTCTCTCCTATTGTTGGAACATAGCCCTCCAGATCATTTGACTGAGACCCAGGGCATTCCTCAGGGCCCAGTCCCTGGTAGGGTTTACACTCTAACCTTAGTCTACTCAACAGTATGGGATTGAGTGACATTCTGCTTTACTTTTCAGATGTTTCCAATTTAGCTTTTTAATCCCCCATCTCACATAGCTTCGGAATTCAGCCAATATGTTGAAGGAAAGAATATCTGTGTGTTAGAAGCCCTTAAAGTTCCCATTTTTGTCTTTTCAGCTTTACAGAACTAAGAACTACAAAAAGTTCTGCTTGTTTGTCATTTCCTAGTTCTCTTCCCAGAACAGATCCTGGATTCTCAGCCTGTTGCCCACACAAAGAATCTGCAAAATCCCCCAGAAATGAAAACAGTTACGCATCATAAACTCACATTTCCTCACTTCTCCCTTCTCTGGGATCTTGGCCCTTCTGGTTCCTGTTGTTTTAGCAGCTCTTTGATGCCTTTAAGCAAATAATGTTTTATTTTATGTAGGTTTTGGGCTGATCTCAACAGAAGCATTTATCTTCCTTCAGCTACTCCTTCCTGCTAGATAAGGCTAACAGTGCCAAGTATTGGCAAGAAGGTCAAGCAACTGTGACTTTCATGCACTGCAACTGAGTTTAAATTGGTACAACCATTTCTGAAAACTGGCATTAATATGTATATCTAATGACATAGCAATTTTACTAACCTAAGAAATGGATTCATATGTTCACCAAAGAACATGCACAAGACCCTCAAAGTGGAAACATCCCAAATATCCATCCACAGCAGAACAGATATAAAAATTGTATTAAATTCCTTCAAAAGAACAAAACCACAACTGCATACAAAACAATGAATTTCACAATGTTTATTGAGCAAAAATATCTAGATAAAATAACAATTGAAATTTGAAAAAGCATTGCAAACAGTAAAGCCCACACGCATAAGGGATTATCATTGCTGAAAATACACTAAAAAGTATAGAATGTTGCTATGCTCTGGGAATTTTATTCCACGTAAATTTAACTTCTAACATTCTATGTAAGTTTGGTGAAAATCCATGCACGGAGATAAAAAATAATGAAAGATGAAAACAAAAATATATTGGTTTAAAAATAAACTTCAAATCAAGACACTGCTAACAACAGCACAAATTGCTTTTCATTCTTCTAAACTATGAAAAGCTGCCAATGTGTTTGACACTCCATGGTTTTTATCTCCACTGCTTAAATGCCTAGCTGCATTTTTTTTTTTTTTGTGGTACGCGGGCCTCTCACTGTTGTGGCCTCTCCCACTGCGGAGCACAGGCTCCAGACGCGCAGGCTCAGCGGCCATGGCTCACGAGCCTAGCCGCTCTGCGGCATGTGGGATCTTCCCGGACCGGGGCACGAACCCGTGTCCCCGGCATCGGCAGGCAGACTCTCAACCACTGCGTCACCAGGGAAGCCCGCCTAGCTGCATTTTTGCCTTGCTTTGGCTTAATACATGTTTCTCAATTTTGTCACTTATGTTTGAAAGTGTCAAATTCTAATTTGGACTGCTAGTTCTTAAATCTGATATTTGTGGAGGTTCAAGAATGTCGTGGGTACATCACATGGCTTGTCTCAATGTTTTGACACTGACGGGTACCTTTTCCAGTGACCAGATGCTCCTGATCTCATTCTGTGGTTAGGCACCTGAATATTGCAGTTTTCCCCTGCATAATATCACTTTCAAAGGGAATATTTTGAGAAAGATCTGAATCATAAAGACCTTGACTGAAGTTAAACAATGCCAGTGTTTACCAGTAGAAAAAGCTTACTCTAAAGGACTACCTTTACTTGAGCAAGTCTCATAAATAAAATCAATTATATATGAGGCTGGTTTGTCTCAAAAATACAAATTCTTGAGATTAGAATGTCAGCATGCTTGGTAAAAGCAACTTGTCTAAACCTCATTTGGGGACTATTACACACCAGAAGATAAATATTTTTGCACCCAGACATTGAACTTACTGCTTGACACATCTGGAATATCACTTCTTAGTGCAAACCAGTCTACTGATGTTTTTAAGAAAAAAAATGTATTCATGTTGGGTGACATTAAAATCTAGAAATAAAAAAACCCTCCATATTTTGATACAATTTCAAACTGAAAGAAAAGTTGCAAGAATAGTACAAGGAATTACTATATACCCATATTTACCAATTATTTATAATACAGTTAACCCCCTTGTTTTACCATATTCTCTCTCATTCCTCTCCTGTCTCTTTCCATATATATATATATATATATATATATATATATATATATATATATATACATATATATATATATTTTTTTCTGAATCATTTGAGAATAAGTTGAAGATAGTATGCCACTTACCCTTAATCCAAAAATACCTCAATGGGTATTTTCTAAGAAAAAGAAGTTCATCAGCCCTTTCTGTCCTTCTTGACCTTGATATTTTTAAGTATTAAAAGCCAACTCATTTGCAGGATATCCATCAATTTGGAATTGCCTGTTTTTCTTTCATGATTTGATTCACGTTATGCATCAAAAATTCAGGAACACAGAAGTAATGTGTCTTCAGGGTATCACATCTGGAGCAACACAATGTTGATTTGCTGCTGATACTAAACTTGATCATTTGCTTAAAATATCCAGGTTTCTCCTTAAACTTTTACACATTAGTTTTATTTCCTATTGAAGATTTTCTAACTTCATCATCCCTTCTAAATTGGCTGATTGGCCTTTTGCTGTAAGAAAGGGCTTTCATTTCTCTTCTGTTAATATATTCATTTATTAATTTATTTTATTACATTATTATGGACTCATGAATTCTTATTTTAATCAATCGGTTATAATATAGTTAGTATCATTATATATTTATATGCTCAAATTGTCCAAGATCTGGTGTCTTCAAACTGGCTCCTGTGTTTGTGTGTATGTTTATATATTCCCATCATTCTTTGAGCATGTCCTTACTTCAGGGTCATAAAATAGTTCCAAGTTCATTTTTTCCAGTTTGTAAATGAATCTTTTCTCGAAGGAGCCCTGGTTTCTTTTAGTGGAGAGTGTCATCTTCTGATATGCCATTTCTTCTAAGTATCCTCAGCAGACAGAATTGGAAAAATGTACATATATGCCTCTATATTTTTAAGTATATCTACGTTTTATCTTTAGCTATAAAAAAGCAGGAGTTTATATTGATACTTTCAATTTGAATCCAATATGACAGTATATGTTCTAGCCTTCTATCCTTTCTTATTTGTAACTCCTACTCCATATTGAGTGAATTTGCTTTTCTTTTTCTTTCTTGCCACTTTCTCCTCCCCTCTATCCTCTTTTCTTCCCTTCCAATGTATTTTTCTTTTTAAAATGTATTAATTATAATATTTCAAAAGTTTGAAAATGTTAAACCAGTGTTAAGGAGCACCAAAAAATGTTGTGTTCTAAACACAATGTATATTTCCATAAAATTAGTGACTCCAATATTAAACACTATGTTTTACTTATACATATGTTTTCTCTACCTATTGTATTGTAGGTTACTCTAAACTTTGTACAAAGAAACATTTTTTGTTGGAAAATCAAGGTTATATAGGGGTAAAAAGAAGGTAATTCATTTGGGAAATGTTTTCATTAAGTGGCAGGTGCCAAATGAATATTACTCTGATTTTGTAAAAGTTTGATGAGGAAGGAGGTCCATTCCTGAAATTGTCAAGCAGGATTTATTGAATGTCCATGGCATGCAAGCTCCAACATTGTACTCTTTGCATCCATCAGAGCTGGCAGGAATGACTTTGATTATTTTTCCAGAGTGATAACCTTCCATTGATTTTCTAGGAAAATGGACAAATATTATGGCCCCAATGTCTCTTCCCAACCTCCTTCTTAAAAGTGTAATCCACAAATAATCAACTATAGAGACTTCAAAATATTTTAAATTATCAAATAAAAACTTCTGCTGGCAGGAAAATATGAGGTATATTGCTCTACGGTTGGGAGAAGAGGAATGTGTCTGATAGATTAGGGAGGAAATAGCTGAATAACCATCAGAATGAAGAAATTTATAAATAAGAAAAACAATAACTACAAATATAGGGAAAATAAACTTCTGATTTTTTGTGAGGGTCTGCCTTTCAAATAACACCTGACTAGGAAGTAATTCCTTCTTACCCATAAATGAGGTAAAACTGTCCCTCTGAGCATGCAGGGTTAAAAAGTGACATTGGGAATGGAGAGAAAGAAAAGAACAGAATGACTTCCTGGATCTCTGTTTCAGAATGGAAGAGAGAAATGTCATGATGAACATTGGGTGTGAAGCCAGAATTTCATGGTAACTGTTGAACAGCAAGTGCTAAATAAGTGTTTAGCCATCCAAGTCACTCAGACAGGAGCAAAGATGCTTAGAAGTCCAGGAAGCCTGAAGTCAAAGTTTAGCATCACCAGAGAGAGAACCATTGAATCAAGAGGTAGATGGAAGAATGATTCATGAGTTAATGCAGTTCCAGAAATCAGAGCCTCTCAGAGCTTAACAAATCCCATCAGCCCACAAAGTGCCAAACGTTAAAATAAGGGTCATGTCTCTTACTGTCATGGCTGGACTTCACTTGTTATTGGTTTTGATTTTTGTTTCTTAATTAGGTGGAGAATATTGTTATATATTCTGTGTACTGCTGTGCAGGAATGTGTAAATGCCAACAGGTGAGAAGAAGAAAAACTGAGAGACTAACAACAGCAGAACAGCTGCAACTGCAGGAAAGTTTCAGGTGTTAGTTGCCATGAAAGTCCCACCTGAGAACTCTGGAGAGCTGGACACCGGGCTCTGGTGCAGGATGCCACCCACCAGGACACATCATGAGAATGATGCAAAAGGGCAACTGGACTACTAATCTAATCTATTTTTATTTTAACATCTTAATTGGCATATAATTGCTTTACAATGGTGTGTTAGGTTCTGCTTTATAACAAAGTGAATCAGCTATACATATACATATATCCCCATATCCTCTCCCTCTTGCATCTCCCTCCCACCCTCCCTATCCCACCCCTCTAGGTGGTCTCAAAGCAGCAAGCTGATCTCCCTGTGCTTTATTGCTGTTTCCCACTAGCTATCTATTTTACATTTGGTAGTATATATAAGTACATGCCAATCTCTCACTTCGTCCCAGCTTACCCTTTCCCCTCCCTGTGTCCTCAAGCCCATTCTCTATATCTGCATCTTTATTCCTGTCCTGCCCCTAGGTTCTTCAGAACCCTTTTATTTATTTATTTATTTATTTATTTTAGATTACATATATATGTGTTAGCATATGGTATTTGTTTTTCTCTTTCTGACTTACTTCACTCTGTATGACAGACTCGAGGTCCATCCACATTACTACAAATAATTCAATTTTGTTTCCTTTTATGGCTGAGTAATATTCCATTGTATATATGTGCCACATCTTCTTTATCCATTCATCTGTTGATGGACACTTAGGTTGCTTCCATGTCCTGGCTATTGCATATAGAGCTGTAAAGAACATTGTGGTACACGACTCTTTTTGAATTATGGTTTTCTCAGGGTATATGCTCAGTATTGGAATTGCTTGGTCATATGGTAGTTCTATTTTTAGATAGACTTCTCCATAGTGGCTGTATCACTTTATATTCCCACCAACAGTAAAAGAGGGTTCCCTTTTCTCCACACCCTCTCCAGCATTTATTGTTTGTGGATTTTTAGATGATGGCCATGCTGACTGGTGTGAGGTGATACCTCATTGTAGTTTTGATTTGCATTTCTCTAATGATTAGTGAGCATTCTTTCATGTGTTTGTTGACAATCTGTATATCTTCTTTGGAGAAATGTTTATTTAGGTCTTCTACCTATTTTTGGATTGGATTATTTGTTTTTTGATATTGAGCTGCATGAGCTGCTTGTAAATTTTGGAGGTTAATCCTTTGTTAGTTTCTTCATTTGCAAATATTTTCTCCCATTCTGAGGGTTGTCTTTTCTTCTTGTTTATGATTTCCTTTGCTGTGCTAAAGCTTTTAAGTTTCATTAGGTCCTATTTGTTTATTTTTGTTTTTATTTCCATTTCCATAGGAGGTTGGTCATAAAGGATCTTTCTGTGATTTATGTCACAGAATATTTTCCCTATGTTTTCTTCTAAGAGTTTTACAGTGTCTGGCCTTACATTTACGGCTTTAATCCATTTGGAGTTTTTGTGTTTGGTGTCAGGGAGTGTTCCAATTTCATTCTTTTACATGCAGCTGTCCAGTTCTCTCACCACCACTTATTGAAAAGGCTGTCTTTTCTCCATTGTATATCCTTGCCTCCTTTATCAAAATAATGTGACCATATGTGTGTGGGTTTGTCTCTGGGCTTTCTATACTGTTCCATTGATCTATATTTCTGTGTTTGTGCCAGAACCATACTCTCTTGATGACTGTAGTTTTGTAGTATAGTCTGAAGTCAGGGAGTCTGATTCCTCCAGCTCTGATTTTCATTCTCAAGATTGCTTTGGCTATTCAGGGTCTTTTGTGTTTCTGTACAAAGTGTGAAATTTTTTGTTCTAGTTCTGTGAAAAATGTCAGTGGTAGTTTGATAGGTATTGCATTGAATCGGTAGATTGTTTGGGTAGTAATCTTTTTCACAATGTTGATTTTCAAAATCCAGGAACATGATATATCTCTTCATCTGTTTGTATCATCTTTAATTTCTTCCATCAATGTATTATAGTTTTCTGCATATAGGTCTTTTGTCTCCTTAGGTGGGTTTATTCCAATGTATTTTATTCTTTTTGTTGCAATGGTAAATGGGAGTATTTCCTTAAATTCTCTTTCAGATTTTTCATCATTAGTGTATAAGAATGCAAGAGATTTCTGTGCATTAATTTTGTATCCTACTACTTTACCAAATTCATTGATTAGCTCTAGTAGTTTTCTGGTAGCATCTTTAGGATTATCTATGTATAGTATCATGTCATCTGCAAACAGTGACAGCTTTACTTCTTTTTCCCCAATTTGGATTCCATTTATTCCTTTTTCTTCTTTGATTGCTGTGGCTGAAACTTCCAAAACTATGTTGAAAATAGTAGTGAAAGTGGACAACCTTTTCTTGTTCCTGATCTTAGTGGAAATGATTTCTGCTTTTCACCATTGAGAATGATGTTGGCTGTTGGTTTGTCATATATGGTCTTTATTATGTTGAGGTAAGTTCCTTCTATGCCTACTTTCTGGAGGGTTTTTTATCATAAATGGCTGTTGAATTTTGTCTAAAGCTTTTTCTGCATCTATTGAGTTGATCATATGGTTTTTCTCCTTCAATTTGTTAATATGGTTTATCATATTGATTGATTTGCATATACTGAAGAATCCTTGCATTCCTGGGATAAACCCCACTTGATCATGGTGTGTGATCCTTTTAATGTGCTGTTGGATTCTGTCTGCTAGTATTCTGTTGAGGATATTTGCATCTATGCTCATCAGTGATATTGACCTGTAGTTTTCTTTCTTTGTGACATCTTTGTCTGGTTTTGGTATCAGGGAGATGGTGGCCTTGTAGAATGAGTTTGGGAGTGTTCTTCCCTCTGCTATATTTTGCAAGAGTTTGAGAAGGATAGGTGTTAGCTCTTCTCTAAATGCTTGATAGAATTCGCCTGTGAACCATCTGGTCCTGGGCTTTTGTTTGTTGGAAGATTTGTAATCACAGTCTCAATTTCAGTGCTTGTGATTGGTTTGTTTATATTTTCTATTTCTTCCTGGTTCAGTCTCAGATGGTTGTGCTTTTCTAAGGATTTGTCCATTTCTTCCAGGTTGTCCATTCTATTGGCATAGAGTTGCTTGTAGTAATCTCTCATGATCCTTTGTATTTCTGCAGTGTCAGTTGTTAATCTCCTTTTTCATTTCTAATTCTATTGATTTGAGTCTTCTCCCTTTTTTTCTTGATGTGTCTGGCTAATGGTTAATCAATTTTGTTTATCTTCTCAAAGAACCAGCTTTTAGTTTTATTGATCTTTGCTATTGTTTCCTTCATTTCTTCTTCATTTATTTCTGATCTGATCTTTATGATTTCTTTCCTTCTGTTAACTTAAGGGTTTTTTTTTTGTTCTTCTTTCTCTAATTACTTTAGGTGTAAGGTGAGGTTGATTACTTGAGATGTTTCTTGTTTCTTGAGTTAGGATTATACTGCTATAAACTTTCCTCTTAGAACTGCTTGCTCCATCCCATAGGCTTGGGGTCATCGTGTTTTCATTGTCATTTATTTCTATGTATTTTTTTATTTCTTAAGTGATCTCTTGGTTATTTAGTAGTGTATTGTTTAGCCTCCATGTGTTTGAATTTTTACAGATTTTTTCCTGTAATTGATATCTAGTCTCATAGCATTGTGTTCGGAAAAGATACTTGATATGATTTCAATTTTCTTAAATTTACCAAGGCTTGATTTGTGACCCAAGATATGATCTATCCTGGAGAATGTTCCATAAGCACTTGAGAAGAAAGTGTATTCTGTCATTTTGGGATGGAATGTCCTATAAATATCAGTTAAGTTCATCTTGTTTAATGTATCATTTAAAGCTTGTGTTTCCTTATTTATTTTCAGTTTGGATGATCTGTCCATTGGTGGAAGTGGGGTGTTAAAGTCCCCTACTATGATTGTGTTACAGTTGATTTCCCCTTTTAGGCTGTTAACATGTACCTTATGTATTGAGGTGTTCCTATGTAGGGTGCATAAATATTTACAATTGTTATATCTTCTTTTGGTTTGATCCCTTGATCATTACGTAGTGTCCTTCTTTGTCTCTTGTAAGAGTCTTTATTTTAAGGTCTATTTTGTCTGATATGAGAATTACTACTCCAGCTTTCTTTTAATTTCCATTTGCATGGAGTATCTTTTTCCATCCCCTCACTTTCAGTCTGTACATGTTCCTAGGTCTGAAGTGGGTCTCTTGTAGACAGCATATATATGGGTCTTGTTTTTGTATCCATTCAGCCAGTCTATGTCTTTTGGTTGGAGCTTTTAATCCATTTACATTTAAGGTAATTATCAATATGTATATTCTTATTACTATTTCCTTAATTGTTTTCAGTTTGTTATTGTAGGTCTTTTCCTTCCCTTGTGTTTCCTGCCTAGATAAGTTCCTTTAGCATTTGTTGTAAAGCTGGCTTGGTGGTGCTGAATTCTCTTAACTCTTGCTTGTCTGTAAAGATTTTAATTTCTCCATTGAATCTGAATGAGATCCTTGCTGGGTAGAGTAATCTTAGTTGTAGGTTTCCTTTCATCACTTTAAATATGTCCTGCCAGTCCCTTCTGGCTTGCAGAGTTTCTGCTGAAAGATCAGCTGTTAACCTTATGGGGATTCCCTTGTATGTTATTTGTTATTTTTCCCTTGCTGCTTTTAATATTTTTTCTTTGTATTTAAGTTTTGAGAGTTTGATTAATATGTGTCTTGGCATGTTTCACCTTGCATTATCCTGTATGGGACTCTCTGCGCTTCCTGGACCTGATTGACTGTTTCCTTTCACATATTAGGGAAGTTTTCAACTCTAATCTCTTCAAATACTTTCTCAGACCCTTCCTTTTTCTCTTCTTCTTCTGGGACCCCTATAATTCAAATGTTGGTGTGTTTAATGTTGTCCCAGAGGTCTCTAAGACTGTCCTCAATTCTTTTCATTCTTTTTTCTTTATTCTGCTCTGCAGTGTTTATTTCATAGCCACCCAGTCTATGATTCTCTCTTATAGCAGTCAGAACAGACTAAGACATCTCCTTTCATACCACAGGACATCTGCACATGCTGTCCTCCCTTACCATTGCATTCTTGGTGCCTGGCACATAGTTGAAATTCAATAAGCATTTGCTGAATATTACTATTTCAAATGAATTTAAGATGCAGATTTGTCATAGCCCGTGGTTGCAAGTTTATCTGTTTTAAATGGACCTCACCAGGCAAACCTACAAATACCCTCCAATTAGTATTAACAGACTCCTTATTCTATACAGTGAAACTATCTCTGGACACATTTAAATAGCCCTTCTGTTTTCAAAAATGCATACATGACACAAAAATAATGAATTAAAATAACCCATGGGAAATCCCTGCCTTTTTAAGCTACACCTCAAAGAATGGCAGGATAGTACTTGACTACAAAATGTACAAATTTATGTGGTAAATTAAGTGTTCTGCTGTGGGCTTGTGGACACACATTTAATACAGTTTATATAAATGAAAGCAGTGTGTAACTGACTTGAGAGTAAATTAAAATTCTACAGAAGTCATGTTCTCCCACCAGTCTTACTGAGACTGCATCTGAGTTGCCCTCCTTCCTGCTTCTAATCTCCTTTTTCTCAGTCAGCCTTTTACAGTGCTCCCAAAGACAGCTTCATGAAACAGAGCCAACTTTGTCACTCTTCTACTTCAAAATAATGGCACCAGCTGCCAATAGAATGCAGCACAAAGTACTTTTTCCCAACTTATCTTTTTAGCCTTTAACTGACTCATCCCCAAAGCCTGATATTCTCATCCCATGTTTCTATTGAGCTGATATGAGCCTTCCCTGCTCCCTCTTGCTCTGAGCCCCTTTGTGCCCTGGGTCACTGCCTGGAATAAATGCCATCCACTCTCCTTTTTCCAGCCCATCCCTATTAATCCATTTGAGATCCATTTGAGACATCACTTTCTCTATGAAACCTTTTTTGACCTTCATCTCCTATTGGAACAACCACTTCTTCATCCTCATTCCTCTGGAATGTTGTTCCTCTACACCTCTATCCCACTATTTCTCCACTACAATGTAAACAAGTTGAGGGCAGGTACCGTAACTTTTGCCCATTTTCTGCATCCCATTAGGTGTGAGCAAACAAATGCCCACATAGTAAGTGCTCGGTAAACATACGTTGAAAGGCAGGAGGAAGGAAAGAAGAAGGAACATCAGGAAGGAAGGTAGGAAGCATGGATACCTTAACATACTTTAAAGAAAAATCATACTTACCCACCCAATACAACCATCTATGGGATGAGCAAAAGAGTAGAGAATTGTTTGCTTTTTCTTCCACAGATGAAGATGGAGACCAAAAGATGAGAAAAGCTAATTTGGATTAGTTATGAATTAATAACTACTTAACTAGAGGTAACCAGGCAAACAAGTTTAAAAATAAGGAGATGGATTTGCCAAGACCTGGAAATTATTCCAGCTTCAGAATCCACTCAGTTTTTGTACATAACCAAGGTTAAACATCCAGGTGGAAAATTAAAAAAAAAAATTCCCTCACGATATGCATCCCAATATCCAGATGTTTGGCATGGTGATAGACGAAACATCTAGATTCAATTTTTTTATTGGCCACTTATGTGCTTTAACACAACCAGTGATGTTATGAGTCTGGAGCTGTATCAATACATAAAAGCCCCTGCATGTATCTATCCTATAATTTATACAGTAATACATTTACCAGGAAAGAGAGAATGCCAGTGAAGTTAAGCAGAAGGAAATATAAACATGATTTCCTTTGAGTAGAGGATATTTAATGTCAGTTCTGATTACTAATATGAGAATGTGTTAAGTTTCCACTGGCCACATCTAATAACAACATCTAAGAACTTTTTTAGTCCAAAGACACACCTAATTTTCAAAATATGGTTACTGAAGGGTAAGCCAGGCAGACCTCTTCAAATTACTTGTGTCAACCCACAATTTGTGCAGTTTTCAGGGATTGGTTATATGGCTCTACCGAAAAGAGTTTAATTAAGATTCCAGACTACCCTCAAGGTAAATTGTATTTTCCAAAGCTGGCTACAATATTATCCCCATCCCTCAAGTTTTTCTCACAGTGGGACTCACACTTCTCTTAAAAAGGAGCTGGAGTTACATTCCCTTGAATAAAAGTGACCTTGTAATTATGGCAGAACTAAAGCTATGTGGCTCCCAAGTCTAGATCATATACAATATGATACATGATATAGCTTCTGACTGTTTTTTTTTTTTGAGCCTCTTGTTCTTGAGACCCTCCCTGCATTGCATGAAGAGAGCCCAACAGCCTATGGAGAAACCCACATGGGGAGAAACTGAGGACCCCAGCCCAAAATCCTGATCAAACTCCCAGCCAAGAGCCAGAATCGATGTGCCTGACTTGTTAGTAAGCCTTGCTGGAAGTAGAACACCTGAGCAGCTATAGTTACTGCTGCTGTTTTTCAGTCATTTGTTATATAGCAATCAATAACTGAAAAAATCCAAGGAAGAAACAATGTACATTCTGGCTTCCAGCTTCATACCATCAGAAAGTACATTTTTACTTAAGTTGTGTGGTACGCAGAATAATCTCTCCCCACAAAGATGTTCACATTCTAATCTCTGCAACCTGAGAATATGTTACCTTACATGGGAAATGGACTTTGCAGTTAAGAAATCTTGAAGTGGAAAGATTATACTGGTTTATTCAGTTGGAACCCCCATGTAACCACAGAGGTCCTTATAAATAAAGGAAGAGGCAGGAGGGTTAGAGTCAAAGAGAGTTGAAGATGCTCCACTGCTGACTTTGAAGAAGGAGGAAATGGCTGTGAGCCAAGGAAAGCAGGTGGCTTCTAGAAGCTGGAAAAGGCAAGAAAGCAAATTTGATCTAGAGTCTCTAGAAGGAATACAGCCCTTGATTTTAGCCCAATGAGTATGATTTCAGATTATTGACCTCCAGAGCTGAAAAATAATAAATTTGTGCTTTTTTAAGGCACAACATTTGTGGTAATTTGCTATAGAAGCAATAAGAAACTAATAAAATTATTTATATCTGTAGCTTAGTAATCTCTCCCTTTTCTTGAACTGATCCTGGGAGCAGGACAAGCCCTAAACAAAACCTCATCATAGGGTCATGCAATAATATATTTTAGGTCTGAATCAGAAAGGGCTCTGGGACTAGAGCATCCAGCACTGGTGGTAGTGATGAGTCCCAGAAAGAACTACTGGCTTGTTCAGAGTCAGGAGATGGTCGGTGACTGAGCAGGGAGGGGAACACAGCTGTAAATAACTCTAAGGCCAGAGTTTTTCTCCTCAGATGCTTGTATTCAATATTTCTTTGTTCTGGCTTTCTGACATCCGAGGGTCTCTTTCTCTCAGTTGTCCTGTGTTGTTCTACTGTCTCTAGTTGAACAATAATGAGCTCTAGGCTAGAGTTCTGTTCAAGCTGCCTCCCCTTTAAGATACCAATGGTCCCTTTCTCTTCATTAAATTTTTTCCTCTCTCCCTGCCCCCACTTACTATCCCTTTTGATAACCATGAGTTTGTTTTCTGTGTCTGTGAGTCTATTTCTATTTTATAAATAAGTTCATTTGTATCATTTTTTTAGATTCCACAATATAAGTGATATCGTGTGATATTTGTCTTTCTGTCTGACTTACTTTACTTAGTATGATAATCTCTAGGTCCAACCATGTTGCTGCAAATGATATTATTTCATTCTTCTTTTTTATATGGCTGAGTAGTATTCCATTGTGTGTGTGTGTGTGTGTGTGTGTGTATGTATATATACACACCACATCTTCTTTATCCATTCATCTGTCTATGGACATTCAGGTTGCTTCCACGTCTTGGTTATTGTAAATAGAGCTGCAATAAATATTGAGGTGCATGTATCTTTTCGAATTATGCTTTTCTCTGAACATATGCCCAGGAGTGGGATTGCAGGATCATATTGTAACTCTATTTTTAGTTTTTTAAGGAACCTCCATACTGTTCTCCATAGTGGCTGCATCAATTTACATTCCTAACAACAGTGTAGGAGGGTTCCTTTTTCTCTCCACCCTCTCAGCATTTATTATTTGTAGACTTTTTAATGATGGCCATTCTGACTGGCATGAGGTGATACCTCATTGTTGTTTTGATTTGTGTTTCTCTAATAATGATATTGATCTTCATTAAATTTTTTTTTTTTTTTTTTTTTGCGGTACACACGTCTCTCACTGTTGTGGCCTCTCCCATTGCGGAGCACGGGCTCTGGACCCGCAGGCTCAGTGGCCATGGCTCACGGGCCTAGCCACTCCATGGCATGTGGGATCTTCCTGGACCGGGGCATGAACCCATGTCCCCTGCATCGGCAGGCGGACGCTCAACCACTGCGCCAACAGAGAAGCCCGATCTTCATTAAATTTTTAACTCTTTATCTTGTTTGTGATTTCAAAGACTCACAATTTATCTCAATGTGGACACAGTAATTTGCCATTATTTTAAGTTAGTATCTATACAAACGCCACCTTCGATTATTGAAGAAAGATTTTAAGCACTGTGGTAGGCCAGTGGGAGAAAAGGTCTTGGTTAGACAAGTTTAGCTACTTCTCAAGTCTTATCATCTGGTTGATTTAGACTAGCTAAACCATTGGTGGAAATGTGAATTTGTTCAGCCATTTTGCAGGTCAGTTTGGCACCTTCCATCAAAAATTCAAATGCACAAGTCTTCTAACCCAGCAGCTTTATATCCAGTTAAAAATGTATGTACAGGGCCTCCCTGGTGGCGCAGTGGTTGAGAGTCCACCTGCCAATGCAGGGGATACGGGTTCGTGCCCCGGTCTGGGAGGATCCCATATGCCACGGAGCGGCTGGGCCCGTGAGCCATGGCCGCTGAGCCTGCGCATCCGGAGCCTGTGCTCCGCAACGGGAGAGGCCACAACAGTGAGGGGCCCGCATACCGCAAAAAAAAAAAAAATGTATGTACAAAGATATGTGTAAAAGGATGATATTTATAAGACCAAACATTAAAAAAAGACTTAAGTGTCTGTCAATTAGAAAGTAGTTAATTTATGAAATGATATATCATACTATGGTAAGCTATGGAGCAATTAAGAAAAGATAAGCTAGAGTTCATTTATACTGAAATGGAAACTCGTCTAACATGTATTCAGAAAAAAAGAATACAAGTTGTTGATCAGCTTATAGTATGGTCCATTTGTGTTTCAAAAAAAACATATTTTATATACATATTCAGAGAATATATATAAACTTAATTCAGAAAAAAATATATAAATTAACTCAGAGTCCACTTATTTATTTATTTATTCGTTGAAATAATATTTACTGGTTGACTATTTTGAGTATATATATTAAAGCCGAGTATGTATAATATTACATAAAATACCTATGGTACAAGTGTTCAAGAAGCTGTAGTCTACTGAAGGGTATTGACAATAATCTTTTAAAGTAAAAAAGTAAGCTAAACATAATTAAAACATTGATAAAGCTTTTGAAAAAATGCAAGATGCTGTGAGATAGAATGAGAGGATGTTTTTATATACAAGATAACCATCTTTCTAGAAGCTTTCTAGAAGATATGACATTTCAACCTGAGGGGACCTGAGGAGAATAATGGTATAATTCTTGATCTAAAGGACATGCAGAGTAATTTAGCCCCATCCTACTCATTCACTAGTGAGGAACATGAGAGATGTCATTGACATAACAGAGATTAGACCACAGATTTACAAACTCCCATTCTGGGAGCACCAAAGGAGAGAAAGTTTGGAGTGTTCCAAGAGAAAAGGTAGCAGAGAAAAGGTGAGTGTAGAATAGACCCTAAATCCAATGACATGACCTTATAAGAGAAGAAAAGGGGAAGCAGGTATATAGAGACACAGGAGAGGAGAAGGCCATGGGAAGACAGAGGCTGAAATTGGAGTGATGGGTCTATAAGCCAAGGAACACTAAGACCGGCTGGTAGCCACCAGAAGCTAGTAGAGAAGCAAAATCCCTTAGAACCTCTAGAAGGAACCCACTGTGCCACTGCCTTGATTTCAGACATTTGGCTTTCAAAACTGTGACAGAATAAATGTCTGTTGTTCTATGTTACCAAGTTTGTGGTGGTTTGTTATGGTGACCTTAAGAAATGAATACACATGACAATATAAAGATAACAGTTTTATGAAAAATAATTTTCTAAAACTAAAATAAATGGAAGAAAAGAATGATGTATATTTTGGAAATATTTTGGAAATAATGTAGATCTTTCAAATGTTGACACATTTCATTGTATATTATCAATGAAAATCACATTTATTAAAATCATCACTGATGTTATCAGAAAAGTTTTTAAGTATTGAGAAGCTGTCAAACTTATGGTGGTAGACAAAGATTTCCAAAATTTTACTACTTGTTTGAAAGTTTGAATTTAACATTGGCAGCAAATGTTGTCAATTGCTTTCCTTGAAGTGGCAAACTCATTCAAATCTGAATAAGCATAATTTGTCGGTTATGTTTTAAAATAAACATGGTATTACATGAAAAAATGAGGTTAGTTCAGCTCACAATGCAAACAATTGTTCACGTGTTTTATGTGTATCTCCCATCTCATTACATAGAATATTAAAAAGACATGGTCAAGAGTTGTGATTTAACAAAATAAATAATTTTAATTTTTAGTACTTCATCAAGGATATTCTTATGTGAAACTGCCTCTTTTTTCTTTAATTGCTAATGTCTGGCAGAGAAAAATGCAATGGTTACTTGTATAGGTTGGTGCCACAGACTTGATGCATACTAGGTGCCAGAAGTTTTACTTAACATTGCCTCTGTACAATCCTTGAAAATGTTAGAGTGAAAAGGAAAAATTTTAGTAGTATTTAGTAGACATTTTAGTAGTATTATAAAATTAGCTTCAGTCAAACTGACCCCTCAAGTCCAGGGAGCTACAGGTATCTGCAGACCATTGAGAACTGCTGACACAGAACAATGTCTTAACAAACAAAGAAAAGGAGTTGAATTTTATTCCAATTACACTGCATAAGATTTTAACCAGGGAGAGATATGATTTGATTTGCATTCTAAAAGATGACAGAAAGATTTCTTGAGAGAGTGTTTGATGGTGCCATTTACAAAGAGGTGGGGAAGACTGTAGGAGTATGTGAACAAGGAAATATTAAGAGTAGTCTGAGACATGTTAAATTTGAATTGTCTATGAGACATCTAATAGAAGAGTTTAGTAAGAAATGTTCCTTGTAAGTCTGGAGTTTAGAAGTGAGTTCTAGCCTGGCTTTATGTATTTCAGAGTCAGTAACATATAGAGAGAATTCAAAATTAAGGCAATAGATAATATCATATAAGAAGAGAGTATAAAAAAGGAAGAGAAATCTGAACCAAACTCTGAGCAACTCAAATATTTAGTAATATTTAAATATTTTAAAATAGTTAACCTATTGGGAGTGGATTTGGGGACACTGGAATATGAAGAGAAAGGGGAAATTACCCTTATATACTGTTTGAAAATTTTCCTATGTACTTTTGACACTTCATGTTATTTAAAATGCACAATTTGATGGTTTTGTCACACATATACAACAGTGAAACATTCACCACAATCAAGAAGATGAGCAAATCAAAAAGTTTCCTTATTATCCACTATAACTCACACCTCTCTCCCCGCATTCCCCAGGCAACTACTAGTATGCTAATATATAATTTTATTCAAAAATAATTTTAAAAAATAAATCAATCTAATCAAACATCGTTTTACATGAAAATAAAGCCATGAGAAATGAACTGGCTTTCCGAGAGTGATGTAGCTTTTTAGGGACAAAAGGAGGGTTAGAATCCAATTTTCATGACTTTCATTTTTGAGACCTGTTCATTATACAAAACCTCCTCCACTCTTTGACCTACTGTCCTGATCATGTATCTTTTTTACTTGACTTCTCTTAGACAGTATCCCTTTTGAAAATATTTGAGGAAGAATTTCTTCTCTGTAGGTTGTAGTCACTACTTGATATGTTAAGACACAAAGCCTTCAGTTCTGACAGATACTGGAGGCTGCCTTAGAATAGGTTTTTTAGGCTTGAGAAACATACCAAAGATAGCTCAATCTTCTCTTCTATCAAGAATTCCCCGTTGCATTTCACTTTCTTTGTCATAAAATAGTTCAACAAACTTTATGTAAACCTGAAGTTTTCAAACCTGCCGGTCTTAGAGCAAAACACTGTTTTTCAATGGGGAAAACACTAAGAAGTAGAACAAGACAGTGGATTTTCATATTATTGAAATAATATTACTTCACAAATTATCCTACATTGGGTTCCCCCAGAAGTAGATTCTGAATCAAAGATTTGAATATAAGTAAGTGTAATATGAAGGTGATTCCAGGCAGTTTTGGGAGAGGATTGACCAGTGAGACAAGGAAGGATGCAAGTCAATAAACTGTATTTTATCATGCAGGTTATCGCTTTGGGCAACTGAGGCTTAGTCTTGCTGGGGAACTCTAGAAGTCATGTAGATTACATTTCAGAGATATTCTATCTGAAGGGTGAGGAAGCGGAAATATTTATCCTCCAACCCCATCAGTCATTGGCTGAGTGCATCTCCAAGAAGCATGAACCTCCTGGAATTTCCTGCCTGCTCTCCACACATGTGAGGACCATAAAAAAAGCCTTCAGACCGTGCTGGTGTCCACTTCATTTGAAAGGGAATCTCAACTCTCAGAGAATCATGGGATTTTCTTTTCTTCCTGTAATTTCAGTAATGAAGCTGTAAGCAAGTTATAATCGTAACCTGTAAGCCTCCTGAGAACAGGATCCACATCTTGTTCATTACTTTATCCTCAAAGGGACTGATCATAAATGCTCATCACAGTTAACATGATTCCGTAATGAATAGATTGAAATACTTTTCTGTGAACTACAGTCAGATTAGCCATGGCACTGTATGTTGCAGTGGTAAGGAACACATACAGTTAAGTCCCTTACATACAAATGAGTTCCGTTCCGAGAGTGTGTTCATAAGTCTAATTTGTTCATAAGTCCAACAAAGTTAGCCTAGGTACCCAACTAACACAATCGGTTATATAGTACTGTACTGTCATAGGTTTAAAATACCTATCACCGCTGCTTTTACACTTGCTTCCAGACATCCTGGGCTTGAAATAAAAATACTGTACTACTGTACTCTATACAGTACTGTACAGTAAAGTACACAAAAGCACAACCACTTGTAGAGAATGCATGCACTTGACAATGTATGCCAGACAAGTGAACTAACTTACATGATTGGACATGCAAATGCACGTTCCCATCTTTGAAAGTTTGCTACTTGAAGGTTCAGATGTAGGGTACTTACTGTACTCGAATCAGACTGTTTAGATTGTAGCCCAACTCCATCTCTTATTAACTATGTGACTTTGGGCAAATTTCTTAACCTCTCTTATTTTGTTTCTCTTATCTAGTACATAGATATAATCATAATTTCTATATGTAATTGTGTTGCTGTAAGGATTTAATGAGATAATTTATAGAAAACAATTACCATAATATCTAAAACTTGTTAAATGCATAAGACCTATTAGCTATTGATATCACTAATCACTTGAGAAATGGCCATTAAGATTGCTCAACACTTAAACTGACCATATTATGGTTGGTGAAATCAAACTTCACACATATGTATGGTTATTATAAATGGTTGTTATCTTGTCCGAGGCTGACTTGTCAAAACTGATCACTTTTCCAGTAAGAGATAGACATAACTTTACCTTGATCTTTTCACTCTTTAACATTGTGTTTTCAAATGTTTAACTTATTTGGGGAAGTAGCCCTGTGTTTTGAGTTAGGTAGATATATCAACACGAACCATTTAAGTAGACAGTTTAAGGTAGGATTTCAAATATTATTTTCCAACTTTACAGAGAGTAGATTTTATTATGTACTTAAATACCAATTGTGCTGTCTCTTGGATTTTATTTGTGTAGTTTCCATTTCTGTCAATGGCTCATTTATCTTAGAATTCAAGGTTAGATTTACCTTTTACTTTAAACTATTTGTTAAATCCCTACTATATAAGAAGCATTGTGCTGGATGTTCGAGGTGACTTAGGCCATTTTCTACCTTCATGTACAATACTGAACATATCCTAGGTAGAAAGAAATTTACTTTAGAAGGAATTTTCACAGCATTCTCAAGAAAATATTGCCATAATAAATAATTTTCAGTATGTGGCACACAGTTTAAGCACCTTTTCTCTTCTTCCATCCCCAGTGGAAATAAAAAAGCAACAACCTTTATGAATATACTTGAAAATCATCATTGATTATCTTTATTTTGTCTGCACCAGATGGTCTGTTGTCTTTTTATCTTTTCAAGGAAGCTGCAAAAGTTGTAGAAAGATTGTTTAACAAGGGCTAAGAAAATCCAATCTGGTCTTGGCCTTGCCTCTAAGCCTTTGATTCAGTGATATAATAGACACTGTTAATAATACTTTCATTCAATGATATAACACTGTGGATCAGATCAGGAGTTTGGATGCATCTGAAAGAAAAACTAGGTAAAGTCTGGAATATAGATTTAGAAATATAACTACCAACTAATTATTCTACAGACAAGGATCTGAAATAATAATCTAAGGTGGGCAGGGAAGGACTAAGTAGCATTCTTCTATATAGTGTCCAAGATCTGAGGTTTTGATTCAAGCAAAGTTGGGCATATATTATAGCAAATGAACACAGCAAGTAGTTAATGAGAATCTTATCTTCTTAAGGATGGTCCAGTAGCAGGAAAAAGGAGTCCAGGACTTCATCTTGGTGTCTGGGATTCAAGGGAGAAGACAAACGCAGAAAAAAAAAAAAAAAAAGAAAGATGGACTATGTAGTACAAAGAGTCTGTCATCCAGAGACAAAATGGTGGCAGAGGGTGAAGATTTAGTAAAAGGAGATTGAGAAAACATCTTTATAGGGCTCCAGAAGCAAAACTGGTCTCATAAATTGGGGAGGGATGGGGAAATGATGGTGTATATTAGTTACCTATTGCTGTGTAACAAATTACCACAAAATTTACCAGCTTAAAACAATACACATGTATTATTTTCATAATTTCAAAGTGCCAGAAATATAAGCAAAGGGCTTTGGGCATCTTAGAGCATCTCAACCGAGATTGCAATGAAGGTGGTACTCAAAGTTGGGATCTTATCTGAATGCTCAAATGGTAATGACCTGCTACCAAACACTATGGTGTTGGAAGGTTTCAGTTCCTAGAAGGCTGTTGCATTGAAGGCCTCCATTCTTTGCTGCCTGTTGACTGGGGGCCACCCTCAATTCTTTGTCCTGTGTGACTCTCCACTGAGCAGTTCAGAGCATGGCAGCTTGTTTCCTCAAAACCGGCAAGGAAAAGTGTCTGCTAGCACAATGCAAGCCAAAATCTTATGCAATTTTTAATGGAAGTGGACTTCATCACTCTTACAGAATTTTGTTTGTTAGTGTGGGTCTAGCCCACACTGAAGGAGGGGGGGGATTACATAGGTCATGAATACTAGGAAATGGATATAATTGGGGATCATCTTAGAGTCTGTCAACTACAGGGAGCTAACATTTTATTGAGCATCTACTATGGCAAGGTATGACACTTGAACTGTTATGTACAATACTCATTTACTTGGAGGTCCAGCTCTCAAGTTGTGTGGACTTCAGAAGCATGGAAAAAGGAAGGATAAAATTGTAACTGTAATAAAACTTTCCCCCTTTTTCACCTCAGTTTTTTTCAGCTGTAAGAGAACAGGGTCTGGATTAATGACTCATCCAGTCCTTTAGTTTCATCCTTTCAGGGCTTTCCATATGCCTGTCATTGACACCTTTTCAAGTTTTCCAGATTCCTTTTTAATTGTGAAAGCCAACATTATACTCACTTTTTATAAAGGGTTGGCTTGAGTGTGACAAAGTTATAAAGAGTTACTATAGTCTACAAAATGTACCTTAGCACAGCATTTCTGAAAAATAGAACATAAGCCACATTTTTGTACATCAAACAATTTTTCCATTAATTATGAAAATTTACCATAAAATAAGCCTATCCAAAAAAAATTAAAAAGAAAGGAACGATATAAGCAAGAAAGAATGGATGAGGGAGAAGTGATAAGTGGTAAGGTGGAAGCAACTGAGGTTTATGGAACAATACTGTGTACTGGTCAGGATGTTAAGGAACATTAGACCTTGTAACTTTATTTTGAAATTCGAGCAATTATTTTTTCAAAGTTTTTCTCATATATTTTATATGCATCTATTGTCTTCAAAAACTCTGTCCCTGTGTGTTCCTTGCATTTTCTCCAAATTGTCAATTAGCATCTCATATCACACCACTCCCCTCCTCAATCCCTTGAGATTAATTTTGTAGAAAACATACAGCATACGCCTTTAATAGCAAGCTCAACTTGTTCATATTTCTGCTCCCCTTAGTAGGAGAAAACATTCCCTCCCAGGATCCCCATGATAACTGGGTTTCAAATCTAATCATGAAAACCAGCAAGGAATTTACTGGTTTGCTGTCTACCTGCTAATGCTGGTTGGATCTAGAACTGAAATTCAGGTGATGGAGATTATGATTCTCATCTTTCATGAATCAGCAAAGGTTCCAATTTGTGTTAGAACAGCCCTTCTCCACTGGGTCAGCAGCCTGTCTGGATTCAATCACAGTTTCTAGCCTGGGTTTGACTCGGTAGCTCAGTATAGACACACTTCAATGCATGGTCTTTTACTGCTCAAAGGCCAGTTTTCAAATAAATAACTGGCTAAATGATTTCCAGATGCTAAAATAAAAACTATACAGATGCAAATATATTACATTGAATTTCAAGGCTGTTTAGGGTTTCTACTGTGCCTAGAGAAGACAGCTATAAAAAATGCACATCACTTTAGCAGAGCATACTTCATCAATTACACCATTAACAATAACAATGTGGGAAATAAAGGGTGAAATTGAGTATAATAAAGCAACGAAGTAAATGAATATAAACAAGAAATGGAAATCACCAAGCAATGAATTAATGTTGAATCATAGCTACCCAGCTTACTGTTCTGGTCTTTCTTGAAAATATGATGGTTCTGACTACTGATCAACAGGATTTTTAATCACTTTTCTCATAAGGAAATATTGGGATTTGTGCAACCATGCTCCTTTTGCCCTGTTCTCCTTATGACCCATGGTACACTCTCCCAAGATGGCTCTATGAGGGGTAGTTCATGGAATAAGGAGCTCTCCTGTCAATCAGCCCCAAAACATTGGGTTCATTAGCACCACTCAGACTGTATCTCAGCACTCGTATAATGCTAGGTGAGAATGGATTAGTCATCTCCAAGGTTACATGACTGAATGTACAAGTGGGCACAAAAAAGGGGAGAAGTTAGGGTACAGATCTGTCCTCACTGTAGCTGGAAATGACATCCAATCAGAAATTGCCCACTGTATTTAAAAACATGTAAATCAACACTCAGACTAGGTGGCATTGGAGGAAGTTCTCTAGATATACAACATCCCAGAAAGAAATTAAAGGGAGAGTTTCACAAAAATAAGATTGATAATTTGTTTATGGAAGCCAAGACCTTAAAAATGACATGATCTCATTATGTGTAAGGTTTTAAACTATGAATTCATGATGTTTCTTGGGAAGGTAGAAAGGAGAACTATGTCATTGAATGGGTCTATACAAAATTTTAAAAATAGGACATTTAAATTAATTCAAAAATTCTTTTAGAGGAGAAAAGTAGATCATAAAGAAGAGAAAAATAATCTAGCTTCATGTGAAGTCATTTGATAAAGCTAAGAATGCTGAGTCAACTGTCTTTTTATAGTAATTCTTGTAAAGTCATGAATAATAATGGAAACCCTTTGGTTCCAACCACATTATTTGGCCAATAGGCTAAAATAATCATGAAGAGAGAAATCCACAAAGTTTAGTGAGGGGAGTGGGAGTGACTACAAATTTGATTCCATCAGAGCTGAAGCACTGAGAATCTCTTAACAGTCGTGTCAGTATGATAATGTGGATGAGGTACCTCTCCACACATACCTAAGATGGGAGGAGCTAGATACAAAGGTGCTGTAGCTGTCCTTTCATCCTTGTGGGTTTTAACTTGAACTTGAAGCTATCTCTCTCATTATATTTCCATCTCATTGCTTCTGTATCTGTATGTTCCCATTCAGCCTGGCTTCAGGTTGACAATTTATGGTCTTGTTTTTTAACTCAGTAACTTCCCTTTAGTCTCCAGGTCTACCCATCTCCTTCAACCCTTCTCATTAAAGCCTAGAGACCAGTGAACTCTGCCTCAGTATCCATTACTGGCTCCTGAGCCTGACTTCAACACCCCAGTCCTCAGTTTGTCTAAATGGAGGGACTGTCTATATTCCTGCAGAACCAATTTGTGAGACCAAAGCAAGTTGTCCCAGATATAGCATAATCTCTGAAGATTCCACTGGTACATGTCTCTTTGTGTTGTGCCTCATTGTATCTGAGAAAGTAAGATGGGTCATCAACAGCTCTACTGGAGCCACCAGAGAAAATTCAACTGGGGGGCTCTTTCCCATGCCACATCTGCTCAAACTGGCATGTATAATCCAGAAATACTGCTTCAGTATGTGTAGCCAGTGTTTCCTCAGTACATAAAGGATGTAGGTTTCATTAAGTTGGACTAAGTGAACTCCCTTGAATAGACCATCCAAGACATCTACCTTACTGCAGAAACAATGCTAACTCCTTGTACTTTTTTTTTTTTTAAACTTCAAATCCTACAACCACTGTTTATTATAAAGGTGATCCTTGATCCTCATGATGGGTTTATCAGTAAGATTTCTGGTAGTGAGCACAGGCATCAGGACCTACAAATATTTTGGATTCACAGTGATGAGGATCAGCTACCAGCAGGACCTAGTCATACAGGGTGAGGATGTCTTTGATCTCCACCTTGGAAGCCTCATCCATGTATTTCTGGTAATAGGCCACCAGGGCTTTGGTGTGGGACTGGCAGATTGTGTAAATCTGGGTCATGTGACCACCAGCCTTCACTGAGACTCAGATGTCCACCCCAGAAAATCACTCCTTGCCCAGAAGCAGAACAGCCTTCAGTAGCTTATATTGCAGTGTGCATGGCTTGATCATCTCCAGGGGTGCCGCTCACCCTGATGAGGCCATTGTTCCAGTTGCAGTGTGCCATGGCTATAGCCATCTTCTTGTTTGCATCTGAAGATCTGCACCAACTGCAGAGGGCCCTTGGATCACAGGGCTGCTGGTGTAGACAAGAGCTCCTCATCTCATAGTGCTGTAACCAGAAAAGTGTTACATGTACACATCTTTTGCTTGCATGTTTTCTATCCTGCACTTGCTCTCCAGCTTTGCCTTATATCTCCCAGACTCCAGGAAAGAATTCAACTGTTGAGGTTGAGGGGAAACGAGGAAGCATGGTGTAAAAATCACTGGGCAACAAGTGAGGAGACCTGGTTTCCAGACCTACAGATGCCACAAACTAGCTGTGTGACCTTGAGAAAGACACCTAGGTCAGGTGACTCACTTACAAAAGCAACAAGTTAGTCTCAGTCAACAAGGCTCTGCTTACAGCTCTAACTTCCAATGGGTTTTATGAGAGAAGATCTAGTATTTTGCTGTATTTAAGAATCTGTGTTTTCCAAATTCTAACTGGATGGATAAAAAGTGACAGGAACTTAGCTGAAGTTCTAGTGAAAGAATCTTTGCACCTTTGCCTGTAGTTTTCTCTCCCTAACTTTGTTCCCACTACAGAACTAAAGAAAAATAAAATATCAGTGGTTTATTTTCACATCTATGAAAAAGAAGCTTCCAAGAGACTTTCCATTCATGCGTTCAGATTTATTACACTACGAACCAGTGGGCTCCCGCTGCATTTATTTAAACTTCTGTCACTATAATTGTGAATATAGCCAGAGGTCCCCTGTGGGCTGTGAGATGAAATGCTGAATGGCAACAAAAGTAAACAAAGCAACATCTTACTTTCTATTCTCCTGGCTGCACCATTGGTTTTTAATGACATAAGAAATACCCAGAAGCTACAGTTGAGTTAAGCATGAGCATAAATAAAGTGACAATGCAGCAAGCTAAAATGCTCATATTCTAAATTCTAAAATCAGATTCCTTTCTCTCCAGGTATCCTTCAAGCTGAAGTTATATTTCTTCCCCCCTTACAAAATTTACTTCACCAGATTTCTTTTCTAAAATGGAAACTGTAGCTCAGGAAGCAAAATGGACCTTGGGTGAAGTTCATCTTATGTCCACTCCCTTCCATCTCTTCTGTGCCCTTTGGCCCTGAAATAGGCTCTTTTCTCATCCTCCCAAGGAACAGAGCATCTTCAGGATGTCTCATGTCCCAAAGTAAGGCCAGTAACTAAGGATTACAACAGTCCTAAATATGGAATAATTTAAATGGTTACTCTCTTTTTGGTATATGTAACTTATCAATAGAGTGATCAGGGAACTGACCAGTTCTAACTATTCTAACTGGCAGTTTATCACAGTTAGAGCCAGGGCTGTCCAAAGTCTAGGGAAGGTGGTAGGAGCTGTAGTGAATAGGCATCTCTAAGTTACAGTGGCAACACACACACAGTGCATCAGGTGAGACATGAGTTAGGGCAGGTCACCCGAGGTTCAGGTAAACAATTGTTATGAAGAACTGGATCAGATTGGCATCAATGAGATTCTGAATGAAGATGCCACCGGCATATGAAGAAAGAGATTAGGATCAGGGAACCAGACTTCTAACCATATCTCCAGCACTGATTAACCTTTTGGCTTCAGAAGAAAAAATTCTTTTTTTCTGAATCTGTTTTCTCATCTGAAAATATATTCATTTGGTTATTTATCCAACAAGAAAGTTCCATTTAATATTGTTTTAAAGAGTGAATAGTTATAATTTACAGGTAAAGGGAAGAACAAGAGAAAAGAAACATGGAAATCTTAAAGCACTCAGCAATTTAAAAACCACAAAATAATATGACCAAACTGCATGAACTTAAGAGCAAGGCAGATGAAGCTGCAACTATTTGTTGACAGAGTTGTGAAGAAGCTTTCATGTCATATTGTGGCATCAGAACCATGTAGACTAGGCAATGGAGACACACTGACTGCTTTTAAGTAGGGAAATGGCATGACCAGGGACATGGTTTGCTTTATTGCTTGGAGCATGAATAATGCTATGTCTCTTTTTAATATTGAAGTTTATTTACTTAAGCCTCCATTTCTCAGATAAGCAGGGACTCCAACCTTTTTCTCTAGACCTCCACCCTACTTCCATCAACAGTCTAAGACTAGTCTAAGAATTATATAACTAATTCCAAAGAGAATAATCATGATCCTAAACAATGGACTACAGGCCAAGGGGGGAAAAATGAGAAGATCTGTTTTCTGCTGCCTTCTGCTTCTGTCACTGATGTTGTTGAAAAGTGGCTTTCTCATTTAGAGAAGTGGCTTCTTTATTGTTTTTTAAATAAATTTATTTATTTATTTATTTATTTATTTATGGCTGTGTTGGGTCTTCGTTGCTGCTTGCAGGCTCTCTACTCTTCATTGCAGTGTGCGGGCTTCTCATTGTGGTGGCTTCTCTTCTTGAAGAGCACTGGCTCAAGGGGCATGGGCTCAGTAGTTGTGGCTTGCAGGCTCTAGAGTGCAAGCTCAGTAGTTGTGGCACACTAACCTAGTTGCTTCGCAGCATGTGGGATCTTCCTGGATCAGGGCTCAAACCTGTATCCCCTGCACTGGCACGCAGATTCTTAACCACTGCACCACCAGGGAAGTCCCATAAGTGGCTTCTTTATATCTGATGTTTTCCCTGCTCACTGCTGCAAGGATCACATTGCTTGATCTAAAATGTTTTTTTTTTTTTAAGTGGAAAGTGGAGGTTTCTGCCCAAGTTATGGTGACCTCATGTAGACAGGGAGCTCTACAGCACCGTTACCCTGATCTTTGAAATCCAATTATTTTTATTTGTTTACACAGTCACTTCCCCAGATCTCCCAGGAAAGTTGTATCAGAACAAGTTCTGGTGTCTACACTAGACCCACAAATTCCCTTTGACCTTCCTATTTTGTCTTCTGAGTCTCAAAGTCCCTTCTCATATTCATTCCAAGTCCATACCTATTTTCTATTACAGAAAGAGAGACATTTCTTTGTGGAGAAAAATCATGTTGTGCTACCACTGTATTTTAGATAACAGCCTGGCACAATTTCTCAAAGTGAAAGCAATCTGCACAAAAATTACCTGGGGATGACTAATCAAAGAAATATAGATTGCTTAGATTACTGGGTCACTTCTAGACTCAATAAATGGGACTAAAAATGAGCTAGAAATCTGCATTTTCCAACACATTCTTCCAATGGTTTTTATGCACAGTAAAGTATGAGAACCACTCGCAGAGCTGTTGAGGATAAATAGACCAGAAGGACACCAGAAGTGGGAGACCAATTAAGAAGTTATTGTAATCATATAGACAAGCGATTACGAGGGCTTACGATTACTGTGATAGGGCTTGTGGTAAAGGTGGAGAGGGAGGCATGCATGAGAATCATTTCAGATGTAGATTTCAGAGATGCATTTCATCCATTGGTAGCACTCAGATTGGAATCAAGTTGATCCAGCTTATAAGTGTGTATGAGTTCACCACTCTTATGAATGGTTCTCCCTGCAAATTCCCTCAGCTACTTTGCTTGCTGACTGGGCACAATGCACCTGTGTCCAACTGATTCAGCATTTCTACAGAATGAGGGCTTGGAGGCAGTTTTAGTTACACGTTTGCTCATGCTTCAGCTACTTTATTTTACACTCATAAGCACTAACACAAGCAGCTGGGATATAAAAGGAAGGCATCAAGGTGGATGGATGTTAGACAGACCCTATGCTGGGATAGGGAACAGGAGCAAGCCAACAACTGTCCACTTGAGATGTGAACGTACATTTTGCAATTCATTCTGTTACCACATGACCCTGCCAGGTCCTGAGGGCAGCTTCCTGAAAACTTAGAAATCCTAAGTGTATTGTCATGAGTCCTCTTGTGCTTTTGAATCTTCAGTCTAAAACCACCAGAGTATATACAAGGGATCAGCAGGGATAAAGACATGAAAGAACAGAAAAGCAAATGTCACACATTAAAGCAGTAATCCCCACACTCTGTTTTAAGGGACACTACCTTTCAGGGGTTCAGAAGGTTTGTCTCAACAGCAAACACAATAAAGTAAATTGGTCAAATACAGGCTTGAACAATGTTAACCAACTCTCTACCTCACAACTACCTAGAGCCACTAACACAATAATGTGCACAGAAGCTGTAGGGTAACACTTAAGAATACACACCCTGGAGCAGGAATGCTGAGGTTCAGATCCTAATTGGGCCACTTACGGGGCTATCAGTCCTCTTTGTGCTTCAGTTTCCCTGTCTGTAAATGACAAGGAATAATCATACCTGCCTCACAGAATTGTCAGGAAAATTAAGTGAGATAATGAATGAAAGGGCTAGGGCAATGCTTGGCACATGGTAAGCACTCCATAAAACAAGCTTAAAAAACAAACAAGAAGGCAAATAGAACTTTGTGAACTGACTTGACCTAGAATGATTTAGGGAGTGATACAGGATGATTATATTTTTGGCTACCATTTGAACTCCATAGATATGACCATATTTCTTGGAGTCTTGGAAGTTGATCATGGAGAGAAAAACATAAAAATACTCTTCATTAATATATATTTTTCTTCTGGAGAACTTATTTTTCTGATTTCTAAGTCATAGACTGTGGTTTGAACAAGATTGGGATGTCTATATGTAAACATAACTGTCTGTAGTTTTTTTCTCTACTGAGATCATAAGAAAAAGAATAAAGTCTATTCTGTATTTCTAACACTGGGTATTAGTGCCTCGACTATTGGAAAATTAAATAAATGCTTACTGAATAAATTTTCTTATAGATATCTCCTTAAGCAATTTGGGTAATGAGAGAAAAATTTGCTGTTCAGTTTTTTTGCATAAAAATAAAACTGAAACTCCTAGGTGAATGGCTCACAAACCATGATCTATGGAACACTGGCAATCCAAAGTGAATTCCTTGCTTGGGTGATAACTTGAGAGGTCTCAGAATAAACCAGATTGTCAAATAATGTTGCCTACAGGAACCTGACATAAAAATGTGTGATTTCTATTAAATATCAGCCTTCTGTCTCTATTGGAAAACCCATTGCAGGAAAATATATTGTGACAAAACAACCTTTTAATCAGTGTGTGAACACTCAATTATTAGAAATCTCTGGATGTCTGTAGCATAGGCTAATTTATGTGAAGCAGTAGTTTTCAACTCTGTCCACATTGTAGAATCACAAGGATGGGGAGATGCGGGAAAGGCTTTAAAAAGTAATCATACTCCAATAAAAATGTTAAAAGAAAAAGTAATCATAGGGTCCCAAACTCAGAGATTCTAATTTCATTTGTTATAATTATATTAAATAACTTGTTTGTGTCATGTTTCACAGAATATTCAAAGGTAAGTAGCCATTTTCTCTAAAGGGAAGACTGACAGAGACTATCCAGGAGAATTTTAATAGAAAAGTTGGTAAGAAGAACATGAGAATACTTATGAACACCCAGTGGGTGGACTGCAAGTAGCACTTCTAGAAGTGGGGACAAGAATGAAAACTAGGAGGTAGAGGCATAGAAAACACATTCTTCCTATGTCTCTTTTTTGCCAAAGGCAGTTAAGGGTGTTCCTGGCAATGAGTCCAGATAGAAGAGCAATGATGATGACAATGATAATGATGATGATGAATATAATGAAGAGAGTTAACAATTATCAAGTTCCCGCTATATAGTGGGAACTGGAGTTTTTCTTATTCAATTCTTACAAAATTTCTAAGAAACAGATATCAAATGAGTATATCCAGTTTCCAGTACATACTAGTCACTATAATTTTTCTCCTCTCCCTTCTAGAAACAATTTGGGATACTTTGATCTTTAATAACTGTTGAAACCAGGAGTCAACCAGATGAAAAATTAATGGACTTTCTTGGGAAATTAAAAGCTGGTTCAATTATAAAAATTATTTTTCTAACTACATTTCCTTGATGCTCCAGAAGACATGACTGAAAGACAGATACACACACACACACACACACACACACACACACACACACACACACCCCTCTCTTGTGAACTATTGATATTGTTATTTATGAAAGCCCCCAGGAAGAAGTCAATGAATTCTTTTTCTAGTTGCCTGGATTCCAGGTGCTCTCAAAATTAGAAAGATGTTCATCTACACCAAGCATGCGAGGCACTGACCCAATATCATGTGGAACCTGGTGGTCAACCAGAACACCTGAAATGAGGTTTGAATCCAGATGGCCAGAATGATTCACTTTAGGGAAAAGCATTCTGGCTTATGTCTAATTGTTAATGTCTTTATATAGTTATCATAGTAGTTAAAAGTTCTCAATTATTTTCTGAAAACTTTGTGTGAAGGGAGCAATGCCTGAAAGTTTGTTCATTTTGCCTCTGAATCACACAGACCTTCCAGACAATCCATTTAGGAAGTCTTTCTTAATTTTCTCACTTATCACTTTTGAATAATATAAAATAAATCTGTGCTCAGCTTTTGCCAAGACAATGCACTGAGGGCTACCAGTGTTCCCTGGGAATCATTACTTTGTTTTGGTTTGCTTGGGTTCAGACCCCTTGAGATGGCCCTTGAGTTTCAGGTTCATTTAAACTGCTGAGTTGGGCCTGGTTTCCATCTGCAACCATAAAATTTATTTGAATTTCTCCAAACTCAGCCCAGGTTTGCTGAAAACTCATCTAAGCGTTGGCTAGGGTTCATTGAGAGGTTTGCAGATCTACTTGATTATTTAGCTGTTCAGAACCCCAATTTTCAAATTGCCAGGTAAGAACTTTACCTGGCTGGAAACACTGTTATCTAGAGTCACTTACTTGCTATTCAAGCCCAAGCGTAAAAGCTGCCTTTTTTTAAGTGTTAAGATACCTGAAAGGCAAATACATGTCTCCAAATCTCAGAATGCTTCTTGAATTTTTCCCCAAATGAATAGTAAAAGCATATATTTATTAAACCCTTCTTGTATAGAACATGTGCCTTTATTCTCTGCTAGGGTCTCCTTTTTCATTAGAAATTACTGAGACATGCTTTCCAACTGACTCATGTGAATTACAATTTAGCAAATGTGAATGAAGTGGAAAATGTTCTGATTTCAAAATCATTTAGAGACTAAAGTGTGGGTGGAGACAGTGGTACATGTGGAAGTATATGTGTGCCAGTATGGGTGGACAGATGCAGCTTTATGATTAAAGGCAGAAGAATGGACAATGGAATGCATTTTTGAGTTATGGAGGGACATGCAGGGCAGTTTCTAGTGAAGTGTCATGTCACAGATGAAAAAAATTTAGTTCCAAAATTTCAAAAGATTTAATACAATTTAAAATTTTGTCTTTTCAAATAAATTTTAGGAACAGTGGCTGATTTTATTTTTTCTCCCCCTCCTTCCTCCAACAAGCCTTGCTAAATCTAACTTAAACTCAGGTACTTCAGAATGATTTACATCCAAGACATTGTCATCATTATTTTAAAACATGTGCTTCACTTGTAATAACTTTTGGAATACTACTAATCAGCTACTGTTTCTCCATATCCAGAGCGATACATATGGCTAAAATGAAAACTATAATTAAGATTTAAAATTAGTTGGAGGAGCTTCCCTGGTGGTGCAGTGGTTGAGAGTCCGCCTGCTGATGCACGGGACACGGGTTCATGCCCCGGTCTGGGAAGATCCCACATGCCGCGGAGTGGCTGGGCCCGTGAGCCATGGCCGCTGAGCCTGCACATCCGGAGCCTGTGCTCCGCAACGGGAGAGGCCACAACAGTGAGAGGCCCGCGTACTGCAAAAAAAAAAAAAAAAAAAAAAAAAAAAAATTAGCTTGAAATGATTATAGCTAACATTTTAAAAGATCGTTTTGATGGATCTCTAGTAAAATTCAGGTTTGATGGTGGCAATATCTAATTTTACTGTGTCACTGAAAATTCCAATTAGGTATCATTGCTATAAATTTCACAGTCCAATAATAATTATATGAAAAAAAATTAGAAGATAAGGTAATGAGTTACATGGATAATAGATTATTTTATTTAATTATTTTCTGGTACAGATAAACCATTTCTCTAAATGTGCTTCTAACACAAAACTGGCATATATACACATTGTTACAATTTTATACAGTCCATCCTGGTGAATATTCCAAATACAGTTAGAGACACCTTTTAGAAGTTTCATAATTCTGCTAATTTTTATCTTCTCTATGAAACTTTAAAATGTTTGCTACTTACAAAGTGCATATTAGTCCCAATGATTCACACATAAAAATTCACTATTAAATCAGGGCATACTCTATGAAGCCTGTCTTCGATGGTAGTTCTGATTCTAGAGAAAAGGTATTTTTTGTGGCATAATTATTATCATCTATTTGGCCTCACTATCCACAGTTGGTGGAAGCATCCATGGCTAGATTCCATGCCTTTGCCATAGACCAGAATAATCCACTGATTTCCTTGGGCACTTTGGAAATTAATGGCGTTGTCTAACATTTTCATTCTTGATCTGGCTTGTAATCATTGCCCTCCTGGTTTGTGTGATGCCCTCCAAATGAATGCAGACCTCAGGTCATTTAACCCTTTCCCAGCTTAGCCACCTCTGGATGCTTGTCACCCACAGTCTACCCCCCAAGACAGGGACCTACAGTGCTCCATTTTTTTTTTTTTTCTTTTTTTTGCGGTATGCAGGCCTCTCACTGTTGTGGCCTCTCCCGTTGCGGAGCACAGGCTCCGGATGCGCAGGCCCAGCGGCCATGGCTCACGGGCCCAGCCGCTCCGCGGCATATGGGATCCTCCCAGACCAGGGCACGAACCCGTATCCCCTGCATCGGCAGGCGGACTCTCAACCACTGCGCCACCAGGGAGGCCCTACAGTGCTCCATTTTTAAAGCTAGTTTAAATGTGAAGTCACTTGCACCGAAAGAGATTAAGAAGGAGATGTCTGAGACTAAAAATGTCAAAGGTGTTTTCTTTGTCTCAAAACGTGTATAACTGCTAAAGGACCTAGCTGGAAAGTATTTAAGCAAAGAGGAAAACAATCCACAATATTTGTGTCTGGTCCTTTAATCTTGTCTTTATCATTCCAGGAAAAAATAAGTAAATAAGAATTATATTTTAAGAAATCTGTGTGTAAAATTCAGGGTTACTGAATATGCTTATCTCACAAAGATACTTCTAGAAGTTCTAAACACAAAAGTAGATGTTTCCTCTGAAACGAAAGTTTAAATTTACAAGTTTTTTAAGGTTATAAAAATTTATTTGCATATTAAAAAGCCTCTAGTTTGGATGACCATTTAAGGAGTTGTATACATTCTGTATTCATCAAACATTTATTCACTCCATCGATGATTTAGTCAATGTTATGGGTTGAATTATGTGTGTTCCACCCCACTCAAAATTCATGTGTTGAATGTCTTAACCCCCATTTCCTCAGAATGTGACTGTATTTGGAGACAGGCTTTTTACAGAAGTAACTAAGTTAATATGAGGTTGTTAGGGTGGACCCTCTTCTAATCTGAGTGGTGTCTTTATAATAAGAAGAGGAAATATGGACGCAGACATTCATAGTAGGATGATGGTATGAAGAGACACAGGAAGAAGATGACTGTCTATAAGCCAAGGAGAGAGGTCTGGAACATGTCTTCCCTCACAGCCCGCAAAAGGAACCAAACCTCCTGCCACCATGGTCTCAGACTTCTGGCCTCCAGAACTGTGAGAAAATCAATTTCTGTTATTTAAGCCACTCAGTCCATAGTAGTTTGTATAGCAACCCTAGCAAATTAATACAATCAATGAAACTGCATTGGGCAATCAACCATATGGAAGGTGTACTAGGTCAAGGTGTAAAAAGAATGCCAAGAAGATTTTAAGAGCTAGGGATACCAAACACTGATACACAAAAATGAGATAGTGAAGGGGAAAGTGATGTGATGGGGAATGGAAGGGAAGCACCATTTGTGGAATAGCTGTAGATGGCAGCCCTCTGTAAATTGTTTGACATGGGTAACCCAATATAGAACATACCAATGACCCAAGGAGGCTAAATGGTCCTAATGATAGTGGTGAATACAGAAGGTCTCTTGGCCAACCCCACACAGAAATACAGGAATTCTTTTTAAATCTCTCTCTCTCTCATTTCCTTAAGGAGGAAAGAAGATCCAAGGTGAGGAGAGAGCAGCTGACTCGAATTTGCCTTTTCAGTCCTCGTGATTTCTGTACAGGAGCATCTTCCAAGTTGATGGAAGGACTGGGTGGCCTTGAAGATTCTCTGATTTTTTATGATGTACAGGGTGTGTCCAGAGATGATTTATTTTTTAATAATTAAGTAATAATGTTTTCCTTTGGCCACAGAGTATTTCCTCCTTTTACTGCTGTATTTGCCCCCAAAGGCCATTTCAACAAAGAAGGGAGGTGACATCTTTCATCACCTGCATGGACTAAGTGTTCTCCTGACAAATCCACTTATAGTATGGATGCAGTCTGGCCTCTTCTCTAGTACCCTCAGCAGTCTTAAGTTGTCTTATTTAATTCTCCCCACGGCCTTCTAAAAATTGTTCAGTCTCTTTTATAGGCAAGATTAAGATCATATTTTAAGTAAATAGTAGAATCTGGATTTGAACTCAGAATTCTGTGAATTCCCAACACCTATCACCTGTCCACTCCCTGCAGCGATGGAAAGTGGGTAGAATTCTGGCCATTTAAATGAGCAGAAGGCTATTGGTCCCACAACAATATTTTAATCAAATAGGATTCAACTTCACTATGCATTAGAATCACCTGAAGAACTTTTAAAAGCACAGATGACCAGGACCACATCCCCAAAGATTTGGTTTCAGCTGGTTTGAGGTGAGCCAAGCATCAACACTTTTATAGGTTCCTAGAAAATTCTAATAAACATTCAGTGTTGAGAATTTCTACCATAAACAGAAGCTCTACACTATTGGGGGAAGATAGGAATAGGATATTTCCTTAAAATTTCAAAGCAAATGAAATCTCTTAAATAGAACTTTTATAATTAGCTGAAGAGTTTCGACTGATTTCATAGAAATATACAAGGAAGGGACTTCCCTGGTGGCACAGTGGTTAAGAATCTGCCTGCCAATGCAGGTGACACGGGTTCAAGCCCCCCAGGAAGATCCCACATGCCACGGAGCAACTAAGCCTGTGCACCACCACTACTGAAGCCCACTCGCCTAAACCCGTGCTCCACAACAAGAGAAGCCACTGCAGTGAGAGACCTGTGCACCTCAACGAAGAGTAGGAGCTGCTCGCCACAACTAGAGAAAGCCTGTGCACAGCAACGAAGACCCAATGCAACCAAAAATAAATTAAAAAAAAAAGAAATATACAAGGAAGTAAAAGACAGAAATCAACACACAACTGGACATTTTTTCTCAGAATATTCAATTTGTAGACATTACTAATCATTGTTATTAATTTAAAAAAATATTTATATCTTTGTCCAACCCCAGAAAAAATACTTAGAAAATCAAAACCCAGATATGTGTGATCCGTAGCTAAAATATATGTCTTTGTTCCTATAAATTTTACTTCTTCAGAAATGACTAAAAACCTCTTGCTGAGAATTTTTTACAGCCTATCTTAAGGTCCTTCATCAAGCTACAGTCCATCCTACTGCCCAGTTCTTTCTCATTGTTCCAGATCCAGACTATTCATCTAACGCTTCGCTGAGAACTAAATGTTTTCTTTCTTCCTTAGGCTTCAAAATTGAAGTCATGGTTTCACTATTTGAAAAATGCCAAATTCAAGCTGAACATGGATTTTAGTTCCACTGCCATGTTTAAACATTTTTTGATAGAAAAAGCTTTATTGCCACTGATTCAAAGCCACAAACATGCTTTGAATCCAATTCAATATACTTCTTATTTGTTTCTGATTTTCTTTTTTTTCCCCCTTTTAATTATTATTAGAAGGTATAAATTTCCAGAAAAGCTTGGTCCTGACAAGGCTCCATTATTTGCACATGACAAGGTTTATCAAAAACAGTTGGATTTTTCTAAGAAGTCTTTTATGTTTCCTCCATAAAATATAAATAAATGAAAAGGATTAGACTGAGGAAACAGAATAATTCATCACCAATGTGAAACAGTCAACCAGTTGCAGATGGATAAACTGAAGAACTTGGGACACTGCTCCAGGCAAGAAAACCCTCTTCCCTGTGCCAATAAGACATCTTTAACTTCAATAAAGTAACAGGGGCTGTCTTGTGGTTTGTGGTGTCATTTTAATTTATTAACCTTCTTTTGTTTTTTAGCATTTAGTATATACGTCTAAAGCTGGATTTGACTCTTTAAATCTATCATCTTCTAACGTTGACTCAAAGCTATAGTAGTTTCCTCTCTCTCCCCTGCCCCTTTTTTCCCTCCTCTCCTTCCCACCCCCCAAAAACAGAAAAAATAAAACAATACGAAAACATACAAAACACTGGCCACTGCAAAGGCAGTGGCTCTGAGCTGCCTAAAACACCATGTTTGGCAGATTTTGCATTTCAAAACCAATAATTACTAATTTAAGAAAACATTCACTTTTATGTGCAGAAATGTTATTTCTCCCTACCCAGACAAAATCACATATTTTAGCTAGTTTAACCTAAAATATAATACAATTACTTTGGTTTATAGATCTGTCTGTAATATTGTCTGCACTGCTCACCATGCAGCCTCATTCTTGGTGAAATAGAGATTCATGGCACAATTTCCCCTTAAAATCTGTCTGAACTTTTGGAAATAAGAGACTTTTCAAGTCCCATATTCTTTCCCTGCACTTCCATTCGTATCTAATAATAATAGAGTGCTTTATAGTATATAAATCATATTTCTGTTTAAAAGTGACCTTCTCCATGACCTTTTTGTCTCTGCCTGTCAGCACGTATTCTTCTAGTAATAATAAGCTCTAACCAGGAACGAGGACTCAAAATTAGACTGATGCCAGGAACCACCCTTATGAAGGCTGGGATATGGCTTATTTTGAAGTTAAATAACTTACCAATTTTCCCCCAAAGTAGACGTGAACAGGATGAGTCATTTTAAAAACAGAAAATTTTACTGATAGTTTTGAAAAGGAGAAAAAAAAGCCAATAGTTTTCAGTTTGATAGAGCCCTCTGAAAATGACGAAGTACATTTCTGTCATTTTTTGTTACAACCAAATTGGGAATCTATTATTTCCTTTTAATTCTAGCACGGTTCTTAGAAGCCATAAGACATTAGAACCTTAGTTGGCTATCTTTTCACCTGGAATTCTTTTGATCCTAGAATTCTTCAAAATTTAAAATACTATACTATAATGATTCATTTTAGTAGGACACAATATATACTGAACTGGCACTTTTTCAAGGTGTATTAACATTCAATTACCAAGCTTAATACAAACACCTTAGGCACACAAGTTTCTAATTTTAATATCTTCCCAATAAAAAGGTTCTCCTTATGGCTATCACAACTATATTATTTATTTAGAGAAAAAGGATACAAAGCTGAGCTCTTAGAAGCTAGAACCGCAGAAACATTTGAAACTGACTATCTAATAACAGATTAAGAGACCTTTTTTTCCCTTTCAAGTAAATGATTTCTTTTTAAATCACTGATGTAAATTTTACACAAACTTTATTTTGGAGTAAATCATAATAAAAAATGCAGCTTTCTTCCATTAGGTTAATTCATATTTCAACCTATTCTACATTCAATGTTTGCTTGTAACTGTGAGTTAATTGGTTTTACCTAAATACACAGTTAGGAAGGCATGGGAGAACAGGGGTGCAGTGTCCCAGAATATAAAGGACCTCCCCACCACTGAAGCTCTTTAGGACAGTTCTATCAAGAAAGAAATAAAGGAGGAATATGGGTTGCCTCCAAGATTACAGAATCAAGAAGTGTCAGCCCAGTCACAAATCTTGCAGATCATCCACACGAGCATCCCTCAGATTGAACCAGGAGATGTGGCTTTATCTACCACAGTGAGGGGCAACCTTGGTCAAGGATCTGGGGAGATCCAAAAAGCTGTGTCTTCTCTTGGATATTCACCTTCCAAACTGACATGTAATAAACACTGAAATGTTTTGAAGGAAAGTAACCCATTTACCTGTCTTGAATCCCATGTTCTCCTCACTCAATTGAACATGAAAAGCTTTGTACGTGGTGAACCCTCACATCTTTTCCTTGTATTAACACTTAATTTCCTGGAACCGTGTTTGGTGGGACACTAATTTGAAATTCATCATTTTAAGAATAATGGAATGAAGTCCAAAAAAATTAAATATTAGCCCCAAGTCTCACAGGGAGCAACTTTATAACCCCAGCTTCATAACTTTCACATATCTTTAATGAACACTTTCAACAAAAAGACTAATTTATATACTACCTGTACACAGGTGAGTTCATTGCTTGTGATCCACCCATATTCTAATTTTGACTGATTTTTACTTCCTCATGAGAGGCAGTTTATCTGGGTACCCATGGACTCTGGGCTCCATGAATGGTCATGGCAATTTTCAAAACATGAGCCTTTTAATAACATCCTATCCGATCACACACAAAGACACATGGCTATACTAACTGGTAAGCTGAGTGCAATAGAAGATAAAAGACCCAAACTCATATGCTTAGACCCTGCCCTTAATAAATATCATCCTAACATCTGGTTCATTGTCTGAATTCCCCTGGGTATCTTCAAGTGGACCCGGCATCTCATTTTATTTCCCTGGACTTAAGGTGGTTTGGGAAGCAGAGACTGTGAGGAAGTTTCTTTCTTCTTCTCTTACTCACATCTGTGTATAACTTTGATTTCTCTCAAATAATAGTGAATGAGCTCACAAGTCAACCTCATTGCTCAAAGTGTTGTAGAGTACTGAGATCTAGAGATACTAACTACTCTGGCATGGAATTTGTCTGTGAGCCCAAGATCAAAAGGAACCCTTGATGGATTGGAAGAACCCTTAATGGTAAGCAGAAAGAAGGTGCCAACAATTGCTGGGCCATGATACTCATCACTGTCCTGACTGCCCCTATCAACAACTTTCATCCTAGTCCTTTGAATGTCCACCAGGGGCCAGGTGGGAGAGAGTCAGGATCTGTGGAATCTTCAGGGTTGAGTTTAAAAGGAGGATCAGTTGCGAGGTGGCAGCTGAATTATTGAGCTGTGCTCTCTTGTTTTTGTCAGCAGCAAGCTATTCTTCTTTGTCTCTGTCTCAGAGACAAACTGCAGGCCCCAGGCCTATCAAAAACAGTGACGTAGAACCACAAAGAACTCTGTGGAGGAAAGAGGAATGGTGCTTCTTTTTCTTATGGAAGTGATTGTTGATCACATCACCATGTTTAAATACCAAGGCAAAACAACACAGATGCAAAAACATCTATGGATTCTTAATCATTTGTGGTGCTGTTTCTCTTCAATGTCAACCCTAAATTTCTGCAGGATGTGTTATTTTTCTTTATTATTTTCCTTTTAAGTCAAAACTTTAGTGCAGTGTTTCTCAGAGTTTAATGTGCACAGTAACTACCTGGGGATCTTGGTAAAAAGAAGATCTTGATTCAAGAGGTCTGGGCTGGGGCCTGAAAGATGCATTTCTATCAAGCTCCCATGTGGTGCTGATGCTGCTTTTCCACCACACATTTGAAGCATCAAGTTTCCTGTATATTATAACCATGGCTGAATTGCTGCTACTGTTAGGGTTACATACTTGTAAACCAATCATGGAGCAGCAGATTGACTTCACAAATAGTTGTTTTGAGTTGGTATTAAAAGTAAGGAAGTTTACTCTTCTAAAGTAGGAAGGATCTTATTGAGAATAAATGAATGAAATGAGGACATTTCAATTCAATTCCTTTCATTTATCATCTTAGCTCATGAGCTTCAAAACTTTTCAGTTAAAAATGAATTGTAAAAAACCACCATCGCAGGCAAGTTTCAAGTGCCACTTGCCTGAACTTTTGCTCTCCTCTAAAAACTAATACGATATTATACCCCAAGGGCACCTCAGAATTCTCTTTTTGTCAATGCCACCTTTGCCAGGTGGGGTCAAATATCAGAAGGGCAAATATCAGGAGGGCAATTCAGTCAATATTCCAATGAGTTTTTATATTTTTGAAATTTGATCCATTTTTATTCACTTTAGACAATGTAAAGGTTAAACTCTGCACCTGAAAAATACAGTTGAATCATGATTACTTATCCCAGCCAGTCATCCTGTAGATGTATTCTAAGGTGCTCACTCAACCTCTTCATTTTGAACAGGTAAGCACAGTTTTCAGAAACCAAACAATGCTTCTGGCTAATTAAGTCACTGAATTAGTCAGACATTTTTTAACTTTTGTAAGAAAGAATAGGAACGGTGATGGAAAACCTCAGAACTAAGGATTCCTGATAAATATGGCCTTAGTCATTGGCAAGAGGTAGCATAAACCCAAGGCCTCTTTCACATGTGCCAATGCAAACATAATGATCCCAATCCAAGATAATTTTCAAAACCTATTTTCATAACGTTCCTGATCACCCTGGGTGGCATCAATCTTGCCTTCCCACTCTTACAGGATTTTTTTAAATTAATTAATTTATTTATTTTTGGCTGCGTTGGGTCTTTGTTGCTGCGCGTGAGCTTTCTCTAGTGGCAGTGAGTGGGGGCTACTATTCGTTGCGGTGTGCAGGCTTCTCATTGCAGTGGCTTCTCTTGTTGTGGAGCATGGGCTCTAGGCGTGCAGGCTTCAGTAGTTGTGCCACACAGGCTCAGTAGTTGTGGCTTGTGGGGTCTAGAGCGCAGGCACAGTAGTTGTGGCGCACGGGCTTAGTTGTTCTGCAGCATGTGGGATCTTCCTGGACCAGGGCTTGAACCCGTGTCCCCTGCATTGGCAGACAGATTCTTAACCACTGCACCACCAGGGAAGCCCATATTACAGCATTTTTAAGTTGAGTTTTTATGAATGTTTCTGCCTCTTTTTCTAGACTATAAGTTGTTCAAGGTCAGTAAATTGATCCTCTTAATCTAGGCATCTCTCAGAGAACCTAGAATGAAATCTTAACATAAAGAAAGGACCCCATAAATGTTTATTGAATTGAAGCTTATCCCAAAAGATATTTTTAAAATAATCTTTCTGATTTGTTATAGGGAGAAATGACTTTGAGTTAAACTGAATACAAAGCAAGATAAATCTGCAACAGTATTCTTCACATAGAATTCTATTTCTTCTCTACTTTGGAAAGATCTTAAGAAAACTTTTGGTCAGGACAAAACACTTCCCAAACTGACCTGAAGTGACTGAGACACCATTAAATAGGTGATTGAAGGATGAGAATCTTCCTAGGAAAGGAGAGCAGGGATAGGACTTCAAATTTGTTGGGAGGCCTTGAGTACTTAAAACTAGACCAATGAAATTAAACGATGTTATATCAACAAGACAATATCTTCTATGTATCTAATTAGAAGGTATGGTGGTTTTACTTTTTATTTTCATTGGCATTTTTATTAGAATGCTAAATACATAGTAAGAAAAGATAACAATGTCCATGACTTTGTTTCCCTTGTTACTTTTCAATTGCAATCCAAGTAGAAGAGTCTTACTGCTATCAATGTGAGCTCTGTTTAAAAATCAAAATTTGTTCAAATACAAAATTGCATGGTGAGTATTGCGTTCCAACAGTAGGGTACAGTAGGGTGTGTTAATTTGTTTTAATCAAAAAGTAACAATGACATTGAGGGTATTTTAAACATAAATGTTTAAGTCCTTCCCTCCTCTTCTCTTGCACTCTGCTACCATGAACGACCAATTCCCCACCTGCTCCCCTCGCTTTCATCACCCCCTGAGTCCCTTCCCTCCTCCCTCCTCTCTTCTCCCACTCCTTCCCTCTTTCTCTTTATCATATAGAGCTACTCTTCCATCATCTCCTGTTTTATTTCAGAAGAGACCTCTCAATGGGATATTTGATCAATTTGGGATTCTTTACAATGGAACCTTCTTAGGAGTCCCATTGTAGAAACATAAATTGTAATGAGATCGAAGAAAGATTTAGATAAAAGTGATAATTAATAAACTGAGAAGCACAAAATGCTATCAATTAACTTTATTATCTTGAGCATTTAAAAAAATGCATTGTACTTTTTGTGTTTGCATTTGTAGAACACTGTTGGAAAAAGGGGCCAATGTTACTTTTTTTGTTGATAGATTCATTGCAGTTTATCAAAACACATATATACAGAGAGGATCCAACAGTTTAAATAGCATGTTCCTCACGTGTTTATGCTGGATGCAAGCTCTGTTCTTCACGTATCTGGAGACTAGAGTTTATATTTGTTCAATCTCAAGCTTTGTTGACTACCTTCCCTAATTCTATTGATGGTTTAATGAAGGATTAATCTGTTATATGCATATAATTTCTTTAATTCACTACTTAAATGGAGCAGTTTTCTTAATATAATTTTTTGAAACTAGAACATAATTTGTCTTTACTTTTCCTGATATTTTTGACATCCCTGGGGTGTTTGACATGGATAGAGAAACAAAGTGGCATGAATTATTTCAAATGTCCTAAAAAATTAAGACAAGCAAACCTTTAATAATCCTCAAGTCAGATATCATAAGGAAACTTACTTCTTGGTAAAGGTATGACCTCAGAGCTATAAACCCTTAGCTTCCAAGGGTGTAAAACAAATTATAAAAGGACTAGGCCTAAATTCTCAAGGGGTTAAAACAAGTTTATGTCCTAAGAATTGATTTTATTTCTGCACTGAGTCACTAATGCAGCCTTGTTTTACCTACTGAGATAGATCCTCAGTATGAATTGTTTAATGACATCATCATTAACTTGGTTTTCATTTAGTCTTTTCAGTATGTTAGTTTTTATAGAGTAAAAGTTATATTTAGAAACTTGTTAACATCAGAATCCACTGATATTCTTTTTTGGATAAACCTCATGGTAAATTTTTCTTTCTATTGGGTGAATTGCATTCCTCTTTTTACTTTACCTTTTCACTCTAAGTCTGGAGAGAAGAAACAGCTGTCATTTCCACAAATTTGTAATATTAAAGTCTATGAAACATGCCTTATAAGTAAATTCATTGAAAAATCTTTGAGAAGCAGTAAAGCTTTGCTCTGATTCTTGAGTCTAAACCAAGAAACTGGATGATTTACAGCTGACCCCAGTTGAAAGCCACTGCAGTTTTGTTGTTTCTCTCTTTCAATCATTTTATAAAGCTCATATTCATATTCAGAGTTGAATAACAAAGCTCATTAAGATTCTTACATGTCTATTTCGCTAGCAGTTGTACTGAATAACTTATTTAAGTCACTGCCATATTTATTGCACCACTGAAAACCTGGCATTTGTAAATATTTCTTATTTTTATGGGGTGATTATAAGGTGCTATGCCTTACACAAAATTCTCTTACAAGATTTTTCTATTCGTTGGCTAAAACGTAAAGTATTTGGCATCCTCATTTTTTAAAAAAATTCAAAAGATCAAAATTAAATTAAAAAGGAACACAAGGACATTTCCAAACTAATAATACATTAAAAATGAAAGTTGCTGTGCTCTTTTAATACTAAAGTTGACTAAATTCTCTTAAAACTGTCCATATCTCTAGTCCCTCTCAATTGAGAAACAAATCCACAAAATAGTTCAAATTTACCCAAGTTAAAATTCATTCACATCATAAAGAATTACATACTATCTACTGCAAAATGCTGCCAGGAATTTCAATAGCTACAGACACAACCAGAGCCTTGACCTCATCTCACAGACAAAGTTTCTAAAAGCATGATCTTCAAACTGAAAGACACGTCCTAAATAACCAGCATTAATAATGTCTTTAGCAATTTAAGATATTCTATCCTATGGACCAAGCACAGATCAAGCTAAAATGCATTTATAACATGTTGCATTTATCTTTTAAAATATTTTTCTGGTTATTTATTTTTTAACACATCTTTTTCCTTCTGAGATAATAGTCATAAAATATTCTTTCCTTGTAGTTTATATATTCACAATTATGTATTCATTTTAATTTGTTCAGTTATATTGATTGTGCTATACTTATTTATTTTTATATAAATAAACATGTTTATATAAAATTATTTATTTTAAAAAAATTTTAATTTATTTAAAAAAATTTTTTTAACTTTTATTGGAGTGCAGTTAATGTAAAATGTGTTAGTTTCTGCTGTACAGCAAAGTTAATCAGTTATACGTACACATATATCCACTCTTTTTTAGATTATTTTCCCATATAGGTCATTATAGAGTATTGAGAAGAGTTCCCTGTGCTATACAGCAGGTCCTTATTAGTTATTTATTTTATATATAGTAGTGTGTATATTGGGATTGACATATACAAACTTATTTATTTTTGACATTTACACTACATGTATTATGTATGTGTGTATGCTGGACATTTTTCAGGCTCAGTGTGAAGAGAAAGTACCAAGTCAGGATTGGAAGGTGAAATCAAAGAGGGCTAAAGGAAAAATACTCTACAAACAGGAATCGGATTATGTACAGAAAGCAAAACACCTGTAATTAGATTTCATTTTTAAATAAATTTACACCATAACTCTTTTTTTACTTTCCCCTCATCCTCAGCTTCCCTGTCATCTGCCTTTCTTGAAGAAATGATACACTTCTCAAGTCCTCGTATTTTTAATATGGCTTCTCAATGAATGATAATAATAATTAAAAAGAAAATGCTCATGATAAATCAAGTTAGTGTATCAGCCAAGTTATTATATCAGTCAGTGTTCCACAGGGAAACAGCCCACTCAAATGGGCCAACTGAAGAATAGTTTCTTAATGAAGGAAATGTTTATGAATGTGTGGGCTGGGTTCAAAGACACCAAAAGGGAGGGTGAAACTAAAACCAGGAAGCAACTACCACATGGCAGAGGCCTAAAGAGGGAAGGGAAGGACAGAACAGGTACTGGGATCTGGAGAGATAATTTAACTGGACAAGAGACATCTGGGAAAGAAGTCTTGGCCCTGGATAGAGGAACACATCCATGGTCAGTGTGACCCACATCCAGGAAGGTAGGAAGCTAAGGAAATAAATGCTTCTCCTATTCTCCAAAGTTTGTGCAGTGCTTCTTGAGAACCACAGCCAAGCAGAAGCCAGAGGGGAGGGGCACCCTATGAGTGTAGTCCATGGACGTTCATTTCCTGAGGTCCAGAACTGAATAGAGAAGAGTGAAGAATGGATCCTGAAGGGCGAAGACTATTCAGCACAGTTAGATTAAAAATAGTAGTTAGTAATAAATAAGTCCTGGGATATAATGTATACCTTGATGACTACAGTGAATAATGTTATCTCATATATTTGAATGTTACTTAGTAGACCTTAAACATTCTCATCACAAGGAAAAACAAATGTAACATGTGTGTGGTGATGGATATTATTAGACTTACTGTGGTGATCATTTTGCAATATATACAAATATTGTATCACTATGTTGTACACCTGAAACTAATATAAGGTTATATGTCAATTGTGTCTCAATTAAAAATAATAGTCCCTATCCACAGCAGGCAAATCTATAGAGAAAGAAAACAGATAAGTAGTTACCAGAGTTTGGGGGAAGGGACAATGGGCAGTAACAGCTTAATGGTGTTTTCTTTTGGGATAATACTAAAGTTTTGGAAATATATAGCAGTTCCAGTGATGATTGCAAAATATTGTACATATTGAACTCGTTAAAATGGTAAGTTTTATGTGTACTTTGAAATAAAAGGAAATAATAATTCCTATAGGACAATTTGCAAAAAAAAGTGAGTCTTTCTACTTCAAATATAAGACAATTCTATTTTGTATTTGTCTTGAAAATTGAAAATTAGGATTTTCTATTTTAAGTGGATCAAGCAAATCCAATTAAAAACTGCTGCTTAGGGGCTTCCCTGGTGGCGCAGTGGTTGAGAGTCTGCCTGCCGATGCAGGGGACATGGGTTCGTGCCCCAGTCTGGGAAGATCCCACATACCGTGGAGCGGCTGGGCCCGTGAGCCATGGCCGCTGAGCCTGCGCGTCCAGAGCCTGTGCTCCACAACAAAAGAAGCCACAACAGTGAGAGGCCCACGTGCGGCAAAAAAAAAAAAAAAAAAAAAAAAAACCCAAACAAAACAAAACAAAAAAACTGCTGCTTAAATTGACACAAACCCCAAAACAATCTCATTGACCTGGTTAAAAACATTTGCAAATTTGTGCACTCTTTACAAAAAGTTCATGTGCACATTTCAAGCTTAGAGATTTTGTTTAAGAAGATAGCTCTTCATCATAATCTGTACTTTCTTTACTGATTTTCACTGGTAGTAAAAACAATCATATCACTGAAGTGTCCTTTTAAAAGGTTTATAATTCAGTAGCTGGTTCCAGCATGGGAATAGAGAGATTAAACATATTTGAGAGCTAAGCTCCAATTTACATGAACTCAATTGTGGTTAAAGCAACTAAATAAAAGTACCCAAGTATAAGACTTTTTATGGCTCACATGAGGAAATGAGTCCAAACCACTGTTTTCTCTAACAAGAAATTCCTTTAGTGTATTTTGGAAACAATTCTATAAATGTCAGTATGTTTTATGCTAATTCTTCATATACAATGCATTAATTTTATAGGGATTTAAATCATCAGGTTTTATTACTCCTTTTACAGTGTGTGTTTCTTTGAGAAGAAACATGACTCCTTGATTTATCTTTATACCATGCTTTAATTGTTGAATGGTATAGGGCTTTTAATAATGGGTCAGGTTCCTTCAGAATCGAGTTTGCCGATAACTTTTGTAGATGTGTCAAAACTCAGACCTCCAAGTGTGTATGCCTTCATTAGATGAATACTTTCCTCTTGATTGGGAGATGGTTGTAAATGGCTTTAAGTTCCCTTCCAGGGCTAAAATTCTATTTTTGACTTATAACTTTACATTTTTAATGCATACAGACATACACACACCATCTCATTGGATATTGAATCCTTGAAACACTCCTACCCACAGGGCAAGTGTTTTACCTGTTTTGCATTTGAGGAAACCAAGGTTTAGAGGGATTATGTAACTTGCTCAGGATGAAGTCATGACTCGTTTCCTTCTGATTCTAAAACTAACACACCATCAAATCTAGAATTGTATCCTGTAGGGATAGATAAACATTCTCTACCTGTATTCCAGGGCAGATAAGCCTATCATCTATAAAAGTTTCCTTTTAAGCTTTTTGGATTAACAAGTTAATTTAATCTAATTTATTGGACTAAATTAAAGGAGACTAATAAATGTGATTTTCACTTTGCCAGCATCTGTCCCTTACAGATGAACAAATATTAACTCAGTGAATTATGGAAGCTACTATCTTCTAACAGTCTTTATACTAAAATGATTTATTGTTTGTTAATAACTGCAAAAACAAAACTTTACCACTGCTTAGATTTTAGTGTATGTCCTTTGAATGTTGTATCATTTTCTTTTTCACAAAATGTAGAATTTTGTTTTCACAGAAGAAATATATTGTGAACATTTCCCTTAGACAATATATATTCTAGTGATGTAGTTTATAATATATATATTTTATATTGTTTCATTTCAAAAGTGTGGTGTAATTTTCTTAGCCAATTTCTTCTTGCTTATCCTTTCAGTTGTTTTCTTTACTATTTTTTCAGAGAAACAAATTCTGTTATCAAAATCTTTATATGGTTTAGATAACTTCCTTAAGCTACAGTCCTACAAAGGAAATTACTGGTGAAAGAGTTTGTACATTTTTAAGACTTTTAAAAGACTTTGGCCATGTTTTCCCCAGAAGTGCTAGGAAAATTTATACTCTGAAATATAGGACCTGAGGTTTCTTAATTCCCAATCTCTTTGTCAATATTTTTGAATTTTTAATACTTGCTTATTTGATAGTTGAAAATGGTTTGTTTTTATTGGCATAATTTTGAGTAACTGTGATAATGAACATTTTCCTTGTATTTATATTTTTCCTAGTCTTATATATGTATATTTATACATGTATATCTGTATATGGTATATATTATATATGTGTATATATATTATATATGTGTATGCTGGTTGTGTTTGTTTTTTGGGTATACATTTATTTCATTTTCTTTGTGAAAAATTTGGTTTTATGTTTAGAAAGGTCTTCCCTAGTCAATATTATATACATATTTATGTACATTTCTTTTAGTTCTATGATTTTAATTTAATGTACGTATAATTTTAATACTGCTGGAGTACACGTTGTTGTATGATATAGTTCTCATTTTTCTTTGTTTTTAAATGTATTTTATAGATTGCAATGCCAGCATCATTTATTAAAAAAACCACTTCCCTGGAATTCAAAATGCTGTATTTATCATATATTAAATACTTATAAGTAATTTGTTTGAGTGGATATCTATTCTTTCCCATTAATCTCATTTATAATTCTGGATCTACTTCCACACTCTTTATAGTTGTTTTATAATATATTTTCTTCCTAATGGTAAAAGTCTTGCAACATTATTTTGCTTTTTAATCACTTTTAGTTTTATTTTCATATGAAATTCAAAACCATTTTGTCAAGTTTCAAAAAAGCTCCTTTGGGATATTAGTCTGAATGATATTAAAGTTAAAATTTAATTTGAGAAGTTTGATACTCCTCTAGTTAATTAGTACTAACTTACTCATATTATTTGTTCATTTATTCATCTATTCATTCAACAAATATTAATTGGCTTTTTTTCTATTCTCCCAGGACTATATCTGACATCACAAAGGGCAGCAGCCTGAGAAAACAGGCTAGTCAGCCAAGAATTTTAGGATAGCCCCTCACATCCATCAGTAGTGCTCTGATGGAGTCCCAGTAGTCCTCAAACTTCTGTGGGCATCAGATCCCTTAAGGAACTGGATGAAAATACCAGTGTCGGGGCTGGTTCAGTTTCAATGAGCTTGGACCTCTCCGTTACTTTATCTCTCTGGGTGATTCTTAAACATACCCACGTTTAAAACTACTGCCTTAAACAATCTCTAAAATAAATTTCAGGTGATTTTAAGTTAGTTTCAGGTATCTTAATAAGGGTGATAGTTAATAATATTTATTAAGGACTTTTATAAGTGCTTTTTCAGAAAGTAAATAATTTAATTCTCACAACCAAATTATGTGGTGGCCACAATTATTATCACATGCAGGATGGAAACCCATGTCACCTCATTCACCTTAATCTCTCTGCTATCCCATATCATCTCTACACTTCTTCACTTAAAGTTTTATGTGAATACACATTTTAGAGTTTAAATACATTTATTTTTATAAAAAGCTTTATATCATTTTCCAAATATAGAAAGCACTTGTAAAAATAAATTCTACACATGAAGCAAGGATTCTTAATGTAGCTTGATGCTATTGTTTGGACTTTGAGCCCAAGACCTCCAGTTTGTTTTTTAAAGGGGATTAACATGTGTGTAAAAAGTTTCAAAGACTCACTAACCTCAGTCTTAGATTTTCTCCTTGATTTAATTGCAAGTTTTAAAAGAAATCTAAAAGAATAAATATATCCCTATATTGTTCAGGGAAATTTAACTGTGTACCTGTATCTGAAATTATATTTATATGTGATATATGAACCACACCGCATGATAACAATGAATCAGTGAGTTAACTAAAAAAGTCACAAAATAGAAAATGTGGTGAATATTTGTCTAACATTGGATCAAGCAAGGACTTTATAAACATGAAAACAATAAAACTAATCATAGAGGAAAAAAAGTCAGTCTTATGATTACAAAAAGTTTTAAATAGTATGTACCAAAAATAAAAGTAAATAAGCTGGTAACACAATTAGAAAATATTTGCAAAACATATAACAGATAAAATGTTGGCAACTTCTAAGGGAATGACCTCATACAAATAACTTCAAAAGTACTAAATAAATGGAGAAATGAGCAAATCAAAATGTCAACAGTGCTTTTTCTCTGGATCATGGCTGATTTATTTTTCTTTTGCTATATTTCTATATTTTCCAGCTTATTATCTGTTAGCCTGTATTGTATGTATGTTCTGGAAAAAAAACTTCTCTAATAAGCAGAATTTTTAAGAGTAGAAATATAAATTAGCTTATAAATAGAAAACCACAGAAATAAGATTTATCTTATTTATCTTATCTGAGCACAAGGTGTTCAGACTAGCTGGAAAAACATTTATCACGTATTAAGTCTATCAAGTATGGTTTTAAAATATCCATTAACAGTATTTTGTTCTACATGAAAAATAAGGCAAATCCACAGAAAAGAAATGACATCCAAATTGATGAATCACTCTCCCTATCTCTCTGTGTCTCTGTGTCTGTCTCACACACACACACACACGCACACACACACACACACTGCAGTACTCTTATAGAGCACCACTTGGGTCGCTAAAGCAATTTAACAGAGCTGAAATGCTTAGCATTGAAAGCTGACATAACACATGTATATATCTCATTTGAGCCTCCTAAAACCCCCTGAGAAATTGGTTAGGTAGTAATTAACATCATCCCATTTTGCAGAAGAAAATTCAGCATCAGCAACTTGACCTAGTATTGTGTTTCGCAAACTGAGTGTGCATCTAGAATTGCCTCCGTTAGGGGTGTGAGGGGGGTGCTTGAACAAAGCAGCCCAAACGTCATCAATTAATTCAGCATCCTGGGAGGGTGCCCAGGGAGCTGATATGTCTTAACAGTGTCTCAGATGATTCGAGTGTGCAGCCAGGATTATAAGTAAAAAAGCCAAATTTTGAAACATGGCTTTCTGCCTTCGGTTTCTGTGCTAATTTTACTGCACCTGTCCACAATGGCTATACACATATACAAGTCTTGAAGCATGTAGTTTTTTATAGGTATCTGATATTTGTCATTTTTAAGATATTTTCTCATGTCTGTAGTGGTACAGATTTAAGAACTTATGTTTCTTGTTTTTATGAATCTCTTAAGAAAGTACATATTTATCTATAAGACTAATAAGGGGGTAAGTCTAGTAACTCTACTTTATGCAAAAGATATAAAAACTGATCAAGAATTTTCGTTGTAGCCCTTCTGTCCAGACTTGGAAAATCAAAAATTTTGACAATTTAGGAGTTAAGAGAAATAAAAATATTTGCTAAAGTTTTCTTAAATATATTGCTTTAATATGTTTTATGTATTCCATACTCAATTTGAAGACATTTATTACTTCAAAATATTTGATGATTGTTTACTATCCTGCCTTAGGGTTAAATTTTCAAACATTTCAATAGCTTTCAGATGTTAACTTTTAATAAGTATATTAACAATGAGTTAATGCCCATATTTAATAATTAATATATTTAATTATACATTCAAGCAAGTTTCTTTATACATTTATTGGGTAAGTAATAGTAATATTCACATTATCTTAATGTATGTCTTGCCTGACTAAATTCATGAAGCCCATTTCTGAGTCATTTGGAAGCTTTCTGTGGAAGAGTTGATGTTTGCCCATGGTGCTTCATTTTGTTAAATGTTCTGTAGTACCAATTAACTAATCTCAGAGGGTAGAGACCATAGAATTTATTATAGATGCTTGGAAAACTTTCATTTCATCAGCAAAATATTAAAGACGTAACCAATGTCTTGTTTATGTTGCTAAAAATGTTTAATATGTACTGGCACTTGCAACAGAATTTTGTGTAGTGAAAAGATGAGTTAAAAATACTTTACATAGCTGATACATTTTGTTATAAAGCAGAAACTAACACACCATTGTAAAGCAATTATACTCCAATAAAGATGTTAAAAATAAATAAATAAATATTTAGTGTTATGTAATACTTTACATAACAGATATTGGTGGAAAATGTAATCTCAGTACAAAAGTTTAACAATATTAAATAGATATAATACCAAATAGAATTTGTTCTTTCATTTTTTCTATTAAAAATATAATCTCATATCCAAATTTCACAAAGAACCACTATAATATAGGGAGGATTCCTAAGAGAAGGAGGGAATTTTGCTTGGTGGAAAGTATCTGGATTCTGAGGCGAGCAAGAGCTAAGTTCAAATCTGAATCAAATGTTTGGTAGGTGAGGGAAGTTTAACCAAGTTTCTTCAAGGCTCTAGACTTCAGTTCCTTAATTGCCAAATGAAGATAAAAATATCTACTTTATGTGTTTGTTGAGGATTACAAGAGATGAAAAATTTAGAGCAACTAACATAGGGCTCAAAACATGATGCCACAGAATCATGTAGAACTTAGATGGAATCTGATTATAGTCACTTATCACCTTGCATTATATGTTACTTATTCCCCATTTTTCTAAATATGTTGAGAGAAGAGGCAATGTTTTAATATATTTTTAGTGTATAACACAATAAATATGATAAACAATACTGAGCTAATAAAGAGGTGAATATACTTGGTGATGTATTTATGTAAAGGATTCTCTCTGTATGATATTATTGAGGGCAATACAGTGGAAATAAGTTTTAAACTGTAGTAAAATCTTGAACTTATTAGGAAACTATAATATGAATTTTGACTTCAAATGGAGAGACTTTTTTGCATCTAACACTGTTTTAGTTTTTTTATTGAAGTATAGTCAATTTACAATGTTGTGTTAGTTTCAGGTATACAGCAAAGTGATTCAGTTGTTCATATATATATACATGTATATATATATTTAGATTATTGTCCATTATAGGTTATTAAAAGATATTGAATATAGTTCCCTGTGCTATATAGTGGGTCCTCTTTGTTGTTTATTTATTTTATATATATGCATCTCTACCATCTTAATTAGATTCTTAGCTTTGGATAGTGATAGCCATTGATCCAATTAACTCTAAGTAGACGATAGGAGAGACATATTTAACTGTTGCTTCCAGGGACCCATTCTCATGCACGGGAGCCATGCTGTTGTGATAGATTGCAATGTTAGCCCAGTTTCTTTCCTTGTCCACATACCCACACCCTGTGACAAACAACTTTGTTGTACAACCTTTTTTACCAGGGTCAACCACATGCATGACTTGTTTTGGCTAATGCAATATTAACAGATAGGATCCAAGCAAAGGCTTGAAATATACTTGCATTCAGGCTTGCTCTTTTGTGCCTCTGCCATTGCCATGAAGACATGTCAGGGCCAGCTAGAAGAAGGATAAGAGAAATGTGGAGCAGAGTAGCCCCAGATGCCTGAGTTGACAGCTGACTGACACCCAAACATCTGAGAAAGCCCCTCTAGATCATCATAGCCACCCAGCCAATCTTCAGCTTTCCCAGACATGTGAACACAAATTGATTGTTTTATGCCATTGATGTTTTGTGGCTTTTAAGATATGTGGCATTATTATGGCAACAGGTAACTGTGATAGTCATCCTTAGAAATAATTTTTTTTCAAAAAGCATGGTGTGTAATCTACAAAGTAATGTGTTATATGCCTGCTGGTTTTTTTTTTTTTTTACAAAGCTTATAAAATAAGTATAATAATGCAAGATTTTAATTTACAGTTATTTCAATAGAGGCATAGAAGGATGGATCCTGGGAGGAACATCCATCCAATGTGCAAGGTTAATTATCTCCACCTGGAACCAGAGCAAAGTGCTCCCCAGTGCCCCAATAATCTCACCATCATAAGATGAGCCTTTGTGTAAGAGCTAAATAAATATTTTCAAAAGATTAAGTCACATACAGTTAAACTTATGGACAAGAAACTCTTGAACAGATACCGATGCCAAAGGCATTTTTCTTTTACCCGACTTTTGTAGGTTTAAGTCTCCTTTTCTAAAAATAACAACATATCAATCCATTAACATTCACATTCTCTCATTACTTTAAATACCTCCATTCCCCACAAACTGCAAGTCCTGACCACTGTCTTGAACACCAGACAAATATATTCTACTGCCTGTTAGACATTTCCAACTAAAGGTCTGTTGGGCACCTCCTACTCAACATATCCAAAGAGAAATCCACTATTTTTCACTGAAAACTGACACATGGATTTCCTGTCTCTCTCAATGACTCCACCCATCATGAAGCCAAGACTTGAGAGTTATACTTCATCCTTTCTTTTCCTTCAGCTCCCCTCCCCCAAACCTTATAATGACTAAAGTGGTCCACACATCCCCCAAAACTATCCATCACAATTTGCTTGGCCTGCAGGAGCCCTGCTATTTGTATTTTAGTAATCCATATCGATCACTAAAATATCAGAGTCATTCATTTTCCATAATAAGCTGGCTGGGGTTACAACACAGCCCCAAGGTAGAAAAATGTGGGGTCCTATTTTTGAATAATAATGCCAAAGCCATTGTTTGTTTTAATGCTCTTGCAGCCATGTAGGGTTTTGAGAAGAGCCTTCCAGAGAACCCCAAGAAAGAAAGATTTCCTATCTTCTGATCAATCCTTTCAAAAATCAAGTTTTTCAATGCAAGGGTTAAGGGGAAGAAAGGGGCTTTAAAAGTTAAAACACACCAGCAGTTATCTGGCATGAGACTCTTGAAGAAATTGTTAATACCTAAATGTTCCATGCTTTTCAGTGGCCTGGTGCCTGAACTTAAACAGAACTTCAATAAAAGTCATACAGAAAAAATAAATGGAATGGAATCTAAGGAGCTCAGCAATTATGTTAGAAATGTTTATCTAAGGAGAAAAAGCTAAACATCAATTTTTAAATCCTTTTTTATTATAAAATATAAAGGGACTGAAAATTTATCTCTAGATTGTGCACTGGGCAAATGAAATTCATATGTGTTGAATATACACAAAATTTTCCCAAATAATGAATCTGCCATGTGGGTTTATTCAACTCTGCTCTTGGTGTGAAATCTTGAGTGCACAGTCTGTATAGCCTTGAAAAACACAGGAAGCTGAGAATGATGTTCTTGAGAGTGATATACCTTTTTCCAAACAGGTACCCATCTGCACATGAAAAAAAACTTGAAGAAGCAACTAATAGAACTAACATGCTTAGTTTAACAGATTTCCTTTGGGTTTATAATGAGCATCGAGCATTCAAACAGAACATCCTGACCTGGGGGGGGGTGTGGGTGTGTGTGTGTTGGGGGGTTACATAATGAATGATGACTTGCCCATTATTGGTATGTGGGAAGAGGAATCTAATTTTAGCCTGCATGCTAATCAAGAAGGTGAAGTTTGTACACATCAAACCCTGTGGCTCCATCATCAGCAATGCACAGAGGATGAAGAAAAGAAATAGTCAAAACCTTGCAGAGACATAACAACAATAAAAGGAACTTGCCCCCCAAAATAAGTGATCTGAAACAACAGACATTTGTGCAGAATATATTACAAAAAGTAAGCTGTAGATTCTGTATCTAAAGTGCAATGTGCATTCATAAAAGCAAAGACTGATCATTTTCTTAATGTGATATTGGTCCTAGTAAAAATAAGAGAAATATCAAGGCAGTGTGGGACCACCAAGAAGACCTTCAGCAAGTTGGGTAATACAGGGAAACCAAGAATCCAGGTAAGATCTGAGTAAAGAGATCTCTAGGAAGAGCTAAACAATTGATGAGATAACTGAAATTAAACATCAAAACACCATTATTAAATATAATTTGATGAATATAGTTGTGACTAAAAATGCCCCTCCCCAAAGTTATGAGGCTTAAGTGTTAATATTTAATATTGAATGTGGAAAGAACTCAGTATAGTGATTGATTGGCATATAGTAAATACTGTTCAGTTAATGGTAAATATTAAATACACACCTTTTATTTTAACATGGGAAATCAGTGATTCTCAATAAACCCTTCTAGTGCTTAATAAAACCTTGATATTAGTATGAGTTATTTCCTTGGGTAAACCAAGGTGTATTATCCTTCGCTGCAAAATTATACCAAAAATTAGTGGCTTAAAACAATAATATTTATTATATCATAGTTTCTGTAGATCAGGAATTTGAACATAGCTTAACTGGGGCCCAGACTCCAGGTATCTCACAAGGCTGTAATCAAGGTGTTGGTTCGGGCTGCTATAATAAGTACCATAGACTGGAAGATTTATAAACAGCAAGAATTTCTTTCTCAAAGTTCTGGAGGCTGGAAGTCCAAGATCAGGTGTCAGCATGGTGGAGTTGTGGCAACAGCCCTCTTCTGGGTTGCTGATGACTGACTTCTTATTGTAAACTCACATGGCAGAAAAAGTGAAAGAGCTCTCTGAGGTCTCTACTTACATGAATGGCACTAATCCCATTCATGAGGGCTGCACCCTCATGATCTAATTACCTCCTAATACCATCTCATAGAGGATTAGGAGGTCAACATATGAACTTTGGGAGGACACAAACATTCAGTCCATTATACATCTTAAGGCCTGGATGGGGAAGAATCCACATCCAAGCTCACTTATACAGTTATTGGCAGGATTAAATTCCTTGTTGGGTGGTTGGATGAAGCACATCAGTTCCTCATTGGCCGTTGGCTGGAGGTTGCCCTGTGTTCTTGCCACGTGGGCTAGCCATGTGGGCTTCTTCATAGGGTGCTCACAGCATGACAGCTCGTTCTATCAAGCAAGCAAGTAAGAACTGCCAGTCAGGAAGAGTGCAAACAAAATTGCAGACATGGTCTTTTGTTTAATCTAATTTTAGAAGTGACATCCTCCCACTATTGCATAGTCTAATCATTAGATGGAAAGCCTGGTCCAGCCCGTACTCAGGGAAGGGGATTACACAAGGTTGGGAACACCAGGGATTGGGGACATTAGGAACCATCTTAGAAGCTGTGGGCCACAGGGCAAGTTGAGAAAACACTCCACCAACAGACTGAAGATCTTGACTTCACTTCAGAACATACCACCACCAAACTGTTCCATTTAAACAAGCTGCTTGACAGAGCTGTAGTGTTGTAGTCCAGAGTATGGGCTTTGGGGTAGACCACTTGGGTTTGAATCAGACTTCGCATGTTGTGTGACCTCAGAAATTTACTTGACCTGAAGTTCCTTGTAAAAATTATATTTGTATAATACATACTTCACATAGTTTTTGTGAGATTTAAGTGAACTGATATGCATAAATCACTTCGAAGACTGCTGGGGAATAATACTAATAATATTACTTGGCTAGTAAGATTGTTGAGAGGATTAAATGAGATGATGGATGGAAGGTCTTAGTACAATCATCACATTCCACACATGGTGTCCACTATCATCAATGTCTTCATCCCCATCCCTAGGGAGAGAAGCCTCCTCCTGCTGCAAGTAGTGTTCCCCCTTCTGCTCTGTAAGGAGGTCAACAGCACAACCTAAGGTATCCCCAGTGTTCACAGCAGTCAGCCTGTCTCAATATGGCTGTCTGACCCCCCATGCTTCTGTGCCACCTGACCAAGTGCTAATGAGAAAGTTGGACAGACATGTCAGCCTCCCACTGTAGGTAGAGGAAAGGAGTCCACTATCTCTCTGGCAGATTGGAGGGGGTGGGGAGGACTTGGGTATCGGGCATGAACATGACACCAGCCAGGGAGCTCTAGCCCACTTGGGCCTCTCAAGGGGCGATGACCCTTCAAGCACAGTGAGGTGAAACCCATCTCTAAAGCCCTGGGATGAATGGGAACATTTTGCAAGATTTTGTTTAGGAACACAAGTTTCAGTAGACTCCTGCTGAGTTCCCACTGGGACATAGTGTTTCTGAGAAGTACGAATGGAAACAAAACAGTGGCATTTTTAGGGAAGGAAAATAAACTTTGGCTGTTTCTTAAACCCAAATACTAGAATAAATATTAGAATATAGGATCCTTTTAAAGTTGTTTCAAAGCTGCAGAAAGGAACACAATAAAAGTTGACTAAGGATTTATGTTATACAGTCATTCACACAAGCAAGTTGACGGGTAAATGTAGTATACTGTGATTATTATAATGTAGGTCACAGACAGTACAAGTATAGGGAATTTCCTGCATTAGGGAACTAAGCGCCTTACATTAAGTGAGGCACATTGGATATTTCATATGGTTTCTACAAGCAAAACAGAGGTCTGTAAATGGAAGGTCCTGGGATGAGAGGGGCAGGGGGAAGTTCCACCTGGCATTGAATTCCAGAGGAAGGTATATTTTATGGTTTCTTTTACGGAACAAGAACATCTTTTCTCTCATCTTCCCTAACTCAAACCACTCCCATGAACTTACTGGCAACCTTTGGTTTTAGTGGCCTGACATCAAAGATAATAAAGACAGATGATAACTAAAGGACAGCCAACTGTAAAGCAAACTTTTCAATATGAGCTGTTGAACAAACAAACATGGATAAAGCAGAAAAACCCATAAAATAAAGCTCTTTGGGAAAAAAATTATATATACATATATATACACACACATGCTTACATATATACACACATATACCTCCTATAGATACATGATACTAGCTCTGAAAGAATAATAATATATATTTTTTTATTTTCACATTAAAAGACAATGATATATGATATTATAACAGAGAAAACTATAGGCAGCCCACAATGACATTTCCGAATTGTAACAATGATATCCTTTGACTACCTGAGCTTCCAAAGTTCAGAAATTTGGATTTTTCCAACAATTAAGTGGAAAGTGTTACCAAGTCATGAAAATAGGAGTTTTTAAACAAGAATCACTTCTCAGAAGGAATGACTAATAATACCGAGTATTTTTAGAGAATTATGGTTTTTCCTCTACAGTGGGTAGACATGTGGCTTAAACAAAGCCATGGAGGGAATTCTGCAAAGTGTTTTGCTATTGGAGAATATCTGGCCCCTGTATGTTTGTATGATAGAATTTACTTAGCAGTGCTCTTGAGAATCACAACGGACCCTCCAGCCTGATCTGGGGTCTTAGAAGAAGTCAGGGCAGGCCAGGGCCAGCAGTGTGATGCCAGGAAGAGAGGCAGTGGGATGTGGGTTGAGGAGGGTCACATTGCAGGCCAGATAGGAGTTTAACCTTGAGGCTGGAAGTCAGTGGACATGGATCCTAATTTCATTGCATGCTTTTAAATAGCAGTAGAACTTCTGAAAATTTAACTAACCTTGACAAACTTCCTCTCTCTCATCCTTCGAAGTGGATAATGAGACAGCAGATTTCTTGTATGAGAATTAAATGAGATAATATATGTAAAACACTCAAGGCAGTATACAGGCTATTTGAAGACCTTTATCAGGAATAGCCACTATTATCATGACCCTTGCATTTTAGATTTGGAAACACTTTGTATAATATCCCCTATTTATAGGCCCTAAAATGCCCAGGGATACCTTAAAAGGAAAATATTGGAGAGAACAGCTTCATAATGAATTGAATATATCAAGATTCACTTTAAGTACAGCAGAGTGGGTGGGAGCTTGGGCTAATTCTGAAGAGCGCCGGGTTCAAGGGCCAGTTATGAAAAACAGCCATGTGAACTTCCATGACTTTGAACTTCCCTAAGGCTTTTTTCCTTCATCTGTGAAATGGGGATGCTAATAATAATCCCTTACTTATGGGATGGTTGGGTGGAATAAATGTCTGTAAAGTACTTGACATTGTGATTAGTATATAGCAAGTCCTCAATAAATATTAGTGGTTAATAAAATTAATAAAATAATTGCATATATTAAAGAACTAAAAAAGTGTTTACTGATTTTTAAATAACATTTTACATTTTTGGTAGTAGTCCTATACCAAAGATATAAAGCAACAAAATGAAAACATGCAACAGTCAGGTGTTGTCACAGGTATGATACCTGTCACAACACCTGACTGTCGCATGTTTCACAAGGAGAGGACCTGTCGAGGAAGAGAGGTGAGACAAGATGTCTACTTTGGAGGAGTCTTAGACTGGAGGATTTAAATGTAGAACCAGAAGCACAGTCTTACCTCCAGAACTTCTAGACCCTGAGGAATAACTCTAACTCTTACTGCCTCAAGGAGGTCCTGGGTATTTACTCACAACATGACTCTCTTTCCTTGAGTACATTTTTTTCTAGTCATCCCTGTGAGCTAGATGTAGTTGTCTATGAAAATAAATCTCCGTTCAAGATAAATAAGGCCAATTTTTTTCTTGTAAAACCTGCATCGTCATTAATGTTTCAGCATTCAAGCAAAATTGGTCACATTTTATTGCTTTCTTTAAATGATAAATGAGGTGATTATTTTACTTTTTGTGGAAATTCTTTTAAATGAGTTCATTTAGCTTAATGTAATCTATTTTAAAAAAGCTTTATGAGGGGAAATCAATTAAAAATAAATGAAATCATCTCTTCATAAAAAAAGAAAACAATTCCATTGTATTACCTGAAGCCAGCAGAAAATAAAGGTAGAAAGAAAAATGACATAGTCCTATATGTCTCTGACAAATATGGAGAGCAATTTTTAGATGAAAAACTTCTTCCTAATTTATTTTTATTCTATTCACATATCCTCACAATTATTATGCCATATTTGTGCCTAGTTGGAATCATTCATTCATATAGCCAGTCATTCATTTATTAAATATTTTTGAGCATCAGCTAGTGATTAATAGAGCTAGTTCTTGCTCATATGGAGTTTGTTGTCTGGTGGGTATAATAAAATACAAACAAACCAAAAATACACATTTTTTTTTCGATATGGGAATCAGGATGGGAGCCATGATGAAGTACAGAGTTCCACAAATGCATTTAGCAGTAAACCTAATTTGGACAGTGGGATTAGGCAGGGCTTTTCTGAGAAACTAACATCTAAGCTGGGAAACAAGTGTGAGCAGGAGGTAGCTGAAGGCAGAGGCAACTGTAAGCATGTAGTCTCTGATGTGGGAAGATGGGAAGGTCAGCTTTCCAGGCAAAAAGATACAGCATGTGAGTATCAGGAAAAACTACTGGATGAAGCTAACAAAGCAGAGAGGATTCAGAAACAATGGTGGCTTGGATGCTGGTGGTAGATCTGGAAAGAAGTTGATGGATCAAGAAATATTTGAGAGACAGAATCCACAAAAGTGGGTGATTGAGACTCTGGGGCAAGATGGTGAGAGAATGATGTCAAGGATAACTAAGAAAATGACAAAGTCCTAGTGAACAGTTGGATAGAGGATGATGCTTTTTGCTGATAGGGGGTGTCTAGAAGAGCAGATGTATGGTGGGAAAGGTGAGGGGTGTGACAGTGATGGTGGAACTGAGTTAACTATTAAGTAAAAATATAAAGAAAATACACAACAAAGATTTTTTTTTAAAGCAACAAAATGTAAGATGCAATAGTTAAATGGAAGAGTTAGGAAAAGAGCATGACAAAGCATTACTTACTGAAAGCACCAATGACTTTAGAGGGAGATGGGGTCTGTTAATATCATAAAGTAGTGGAAGTTTTCTAAAGGGAAAACACTTGCTTAAGAGCAAGCACAAAGCTTCAGAGTTATTTTTAGAAATGCTGGGCAACAATGCTCCCCATAGACCAAAACAAATGAAACTAGTAGTACTAAGAATGCCCACTGAATGTCAGTTACCAAGGAAGCTATTTTTGCATATTATCTAACACAATCCCCATGATAGCCTCAAGAGGTAAATCTATTTTGCAGGTGTGGAAATGGAAGCTCAGAAAGGACCCATCGCGCAGATAGTAAGTAGCAAATCCAAGTGGTTCTGACTCCAACGTCCGTGCTCTTTCTCCTTTATTACTTTGCCTCCTTTTGCAGCAGGCCTCCTAAGAGATTTTCAGAGGCTCCTATGTCTCTGTCTTCAGTAATGCATGGTGATTCTTGGCTGATACTTATGCTTGCCTAGTAAACGGTTCCTCATCCTTCTCCAATAGCACACTTATTTCTAGTTGGGTAAATTCCCCTCTAACGTGAGATGGAATGGTTCAAGTGCTTTGTGCTCCTTATGATAAGGAAGTAGGAGGGCTGGTGGCTCAGAATAAACCAATATAAAGCTTTCCTCCTGGAACTGAAATTAGGAGCAGAGTGAGGCAAAGTCTGAAAACAGTGGGAGCTGGACTATCATCAGGCAGGCTGTTAAGCAGTTCCTGCTGCCTTGGTCCCTGTGTTTCCAAGCATGTTCCTTGGGCGGCCCCATGATCCTGTTAAGCAGCCCACCTTTTTTTCCAAGAATTTCCCTTTTGGCTTACATTAGGTAGATCCAGTTTCTGCTATTTTCAGCTCCAAAGTGTCCACTGCAACAGTAAGTCCATTCCATGTAGAAGATCAAAGAGCTGTGTAGAAGGAGCTATCCCAGCCCTGCGGCTCTGGCCACAGTGTGTTCTGTTCTGGGGTGAAAAGGGAGAAGCAAAGAGGAATCATGTTCATTAACTCATATGGGGTGCAGGAGAAAGGGTGTTTAATAAAGTTCCACAGGAGTGGTTCCAGGCAGTGGCTAGCCTCTCTCCAACGCACTGAATAAAGAGAAGTTTTCATAGTGAAAGTTGGATTTGAGCAGAGTTTGGAATTAAGTGGTAGAAGGGAATCAGTAGATGATTGGTAGGAAGTTGCTTTTTAAGCACAGAGTTGTATGAAATTTCTATGTCAGAGATGTACTTTTACTAGGTACAAAGGCAGTCACTCAAATGAACCCATGTCTAATGATTGCTAACCTGCCCTGGATTCAAACCAAATGCTTCATAGCAAAATATTTTATATGTTTGCATTTACCATAAGCCATTGGCTTTTTGAAAAATATTTTCCCCTTAAAAAAGGTATGGTTCTTCAAATAACTTCATACTCTTCTATAATGAATTAAATCAACCTCAATCCATGAGACAAGGTATTTTTCTGAGTTAATATCCAGTCTTATTGGGAAGACCATTCTATAATTCCTAGTTTTTGAAATAAGGAACCACTTCAGATTATGTTTAAAAAATAAAACAAAAGCTCTAATCATGCTCCATTTAGCTATGCCTAGGGGCTAAAAATTCCTTCTGCTGCTGGTGGGTTGATACTGGTTGGCCATTTGGGGAATTGGGACAAAAAGTAGTAACCTCTGTAAAAAGAATACTTCAGAGTGCAAAGAGGGAGGGCAATTAATGGAAAAATTAATTATCTATTATTAATTACGTTTTCATAATTGCACATGATTTGTGTATGGCATGGGTGTATGATTACATTGCAAGAATGTGCTACATTTGGAATCTTGTATTCATCGTAAATGGAGAATTTATTTCTACACAAATCTACTAGAAGCTAACTTTTGATCAATGTTTTGAATCACTTCTATGTATAAAACATTCTTCCAGTCCCACTTGAGGGGATACCAAGGTCCCAGGTCAGTAAGAAATGAATCTTGCTCTCCAGAATCATACAGTCCGGTTACATACATAACCAGTGGTGGGAAGGAATGGTATATGGTAAATGAAATTTATATAAAATAGGGAGAAAGTCGTTACTTCTAGAGTTGGAGATCAAAGAAAGCTTTATGGGGAAGTTGGCATCTGAGCTGTTCCCTCCAGCTCCTTACACAGTCCCTGTGCCTCCTATGAGGAAAAAAGTCAACTGTTATGGAATGAATGACCCTTAGAGAAATATCTGGGGAAGAAGGATGGGTGAGCCCAAGAGGACAAAAAGAGAACATGTGGGACTTTTGCATGTTTGGAACCAACACCCTCCAAGGAAAGGGATGTAAGGCTGTACCTTGGGCACATTCTCTCTGCCTTTGCAGAAGGAGGTACAATGACTGCCCGTGAGGCTGACAGTGTGGGAGAAGCTGACACCCAACATGGCTGCCCCAAATGCCTGAGGTTCCTGCTGAGAAATGGGCTCACAGTTTCTGAGTTGAAAAGTAGGCACTTCCTTTTCTCCTTTCTACTCATCTTTCAGGTTGAAATGGTCTTTTTGTGACTTCTTTTCCTTTCAAGAGTGTTGTTAAAAGGTAGACATCGACCTACTTTCATTTTACAAAAGTATTTCAGAAAGTGGGAAATGCAACGTTCTCAACCTATGTTAGGGATGCTCTATTCAGAAGAGCCTGAAAAGTACACACACAAAATAGAAGCAAAAAGAAACATGACATTTGCACTTTTGCCTGGTTCTTGGGCACAATGCTGTGGGCATCTGTGACAAGAGCAGAATTTTCACATGGCTTCTATGGGTATCCCTTAAAATGCTGGGAACTGCCACCATCTCTGAGGACCTAATATTAGCCAACTCTGATGACTCACCTCCAGACCCTAATATAGTACCATCACTTAAGGAGACCAGCTGCCAATACATAGCAGAAGATAAGGAACCATACTGAGCCCTTTCCATCAAGCCGAGGAGAGTAATGTGCCCTCCTTGGAGGAGAGTCAGACCTTTGCACACACCAACCTCTAAGGAAACTCCAGATCTATTTCATAACAGCTAACTGTATTCTATGCAGCCAGGACTTATATAGGTCTGGTCTTGTCTTTACCTTTGGAGGGTCCACAACCAATTGGTCTCAGAGAGGGTGGAATGATCTACTGAACTAAGTTTTATGACAACTGGATATTCTTGTTTGTGGAATGATTTGTTTGGAACCACCATATCAGTGGTTCATCTGTGCCAAATACAAGGATCTAGAAACCAAGAGATGGAGTAAATAGGGAGACCAATGCAAAGTCCATCAGGAGAATGAACAGAAAATGGAATCATGGGTCAGGCTAGGCTGACTGATTCCTGAACAGTGATACCAGATTTTGTGAAATTAAAAATAGAAGACAGAAGTACATACAGAAAACTTGAGACATACTTATACTAAAAGTTTTTCATGGTTTATTTGAATCTCAAATTTAATGGGGCATCCTACATTTTATCTGTCAACCTTATCTGTGAGACAGGGGCTACAGTGGAGGAGAGAGTGATTTTATAGAAAGCAAGCTGATGCCAAGCAACTCAGACAAGAAAAAGTCTCATTTGTGGAAAAAAGTCTTCTTCATCAAATATGAGTGGCTGAGGCAGATCTGACTCCAAGAAATTTGTCCCCTGAAGACTACATTCAGAATCCCTACTATAACCTCTTGGTTAGTAATTTTGGCCCATTTTCCACTTCTTCCCCCCCCCCACTCCATTCTCCACAATGCTTGGGTCCTCATCGCAGATAGAGTCTGTTTGTTTTCTCCTGCGGGATCCTGTTGGATTGAAGGAACTCGCAGGGCATCCTTTCCTGTCTCTTCCCACCACAGATATTATTATTTCCTGTTTTCCTAAACTCAACATTAGCTGGATCCTGTCCTCCAGGGAAGGGATCAAAAAGTAAGTCATAGTCAAAACACTCTGGGGAGGGAGAAAAGGAGACTGGAAGGGCTGCAATGATCTCATACAAACCCAGCCCAGAGATGGAGGGTGGGAGGGAGAGAAGAAGGGACACTTTCTTCCTCCCCACTGTGGCTGCCTCAAATTCAGTGAGCATCTACTCTGTCAGGAATGGTGTTTGGAGGGAAGATAAAGCTTTGACACGATATCAAGGTTTCTATGTTACCCAAATGGAGTAACAATGACTTTATAGTCAATCAGTCCCGAGAAATTTTACCCTCACCTTAAAAGGGAAGAGATAAAGAGGAACAGTGGCAAGACAAGCTAAGTGTTGAAGGATGTACAGGGCTAGAATTTACTCATTCAAGAAATATTAGTTGAAGACATACTGCAGGGCTATTTTCATTATTTAGGCAGTATAAGCCCACTGTCCTATACCTAGAGAACATTCAAGAGCTAAGAAAATATCTGAGACCAGAAAAAATATATATTCATTGGCTCTAAGATGTAGAAGAAAACTAAAAAAATAATATTCAATGTCTTATCAAATATCTAAAAATATAATTTATGTCAGCTATGCAATTCAATTTGTGTCATTACATGAAAAATTTAAATCAAAAGAGCCAACTCAATAATGTCTTCTGTTAAACTCCCCAAATGGTAAAAGTTAAGATCTTTTCCAATTTTTTTCCAGTAGAAATATATTTAATATGGAATGCAACTGTGGTAAGACAAAAGGTATTTTTTGAAGTTATAGTCCTTTGTATATTTTGTATTGATGCCCCAAGTTTTCAGTTACATCTCCTCTTTAATTTTCTTAAATATGGGAATTAAGTCATATTTTCCCTTTTGTATATTCATTATATATGGAGTCTATGCCATCTGTAGTCCCTTGTTGTGGTTATTAAGTTATTCACTGATAGATAATTTCCATTTTAGATTCTCGATTTAAAAACATATTTCATAAGCATTTAGAGTTACCATAACTACAATTAGTTCTGAAGGGTCTTTGAAAAATTGTCTGGTACAATCTCTTCATTTTACAGATGAGAAAATTGAGCCCCAAATGATTGAGCTGACATAGGTCACACACTGCATAAGTGGCAGATACGGGACTCCAAATTGGGTTTTCTGGTTCCACTTCCAGAGTTCATTTCACCCCAGCACGCTAACTTTGAAACATTTCCCAGACACTTGTCCCTCTTTTGCAAAATACAAAATCTGATGTTACATGCAAACTGGTGTTGGTTCATCCTATTAAGATATAATAGCAATATTACTCTTATCCTTAATTTTTCTGCCCATGCACACAAGTAGCTGTCCCAACTAACCTGAATGACAATTATCCATGATAGGGTGAAGATAATCACAGTGTTTATCTGCAAATCCTTCTCATTTTCATTCTAAGTTTAGAGTCATGCCAACTGAATTTGGACATAAATGTATTTATTACTTCAGTTTGAAATTATTTGAAATTATAAAAGCAGATATTGAAATAAAAGTCCTTTTGGGGGTGACTTATCCTTTGCTTCTGAATTTTCTTACACAGAAATCTATTTGTCTAAGAATTTTTATAGAGCCTATAACTAGAGTAATTAAGAACCCTAAAAGGAGGGCAAGATTAGCACAATAATAGCTTTCTTCTCTCTATAAGACTATTTTAATGTAGATAAAATGAGAGCATATTAGAACCAGAATTATACAACAGAATTTTTTTAGTCTGAGTTTCAGGTAGGCCTGTTTCCACTTAGAGTATTTAAAAACTTAAAATAGTAGATATAAATATCTTATTGAAAATACATCCTACATCTTTTTTAGTCTGACACTGGGATTGTTTCTTTCCAGGTTTAAATTTAAACCACCTTGATTTCTTTTTGTGCTTCATTAACTGTTTTAGTTTCTTTCCAGGTTTAAATTTAAACTACTTTGATTTCTTTTTGTGCTTTGTTAACTGTTTTAGTTACCTTAAAAAATATGTTTGTGTTCTTTTTTATATTAATTAATCAGAAAGATCACATTCTTATTCATAGAAAATATGTATTTTAAGACATTAAACTTTTAAAAAAATCTTTCAAAATCATGATTTAGTCTTGTTGTTTTTAATATACAAGGATAAATACAAAACTTTAATTTAGAAAAGTCTCTATTTCTGATCTTAGTGACATTTCAAAGTAGTTTAAGAACATTATTAGAATAGGCCTTTGGTATAATATTTGACAGATGGTTGTGACTACGGGGAAGCTACCTTTGGAACTCTTCCACTAATGACTGTCATAAAAGAAATGTCATCCCTGGGCTTCCCTGGTGGCGCAGTGGTTGAGAGTCCGCCTGCCGATGCAGAGGACACGGGTTCGTGCCCCTATCCCGGAAGATCCCACATGCCGCGCAGCGGCTGGGCCCGCGAGCCATGGCCGCGGAGCCTGTGTGTCCGGAGCCTGTGCTCCGCAACGGGAGAGGCCACAGCAGTGAGAGGCCCGCGTACAGCAAAAAAAAAAAAAAAAAAAAAAAAAAAAAAAAAAAAAAAAAAAAAAAAAAAGAAATGTCATCCCCTTATTCTTCATTTTGACTCCATTCCTTAAAATTTACCTCTCATTTGTATTAGATTGTTAAATTTCCTCAGTTAGTCCTTCTCTTAGACCTCATTACCCCAATCTGTGTTTTCAATATTTAGAAAGTTCAGGAAATTCTTTTTTAGGGTTGCAGGCAAGCCTTTAGGGGAACAAACATGTGCATGCAAAAAGATTTTTTTTTTTCTTAATGAAATCAGCAGATCCTTATGATGCAAAGATGTTTGGAGAATTAGGAAGCACCTTGGGAATCAGTAAAATGATTTGTGTCTGACTAGTATGTTGGGGAGGAATGAAAACCAGCTTTGCTGTCCGAACATCTTTCAATTAGTGATGGATGTTCAGTCTAACAGAGAGACCAAGTTCATACACTTCTGCCTCTTCAGAAGATGAATAAATAATGATCTTTAATGCCACCTAGGCCCGATCTCAGGGTAGTTTTCAATCTCTTCTTCCTTCTCATCCATTTTGCTCCCCCTTGTCCTATGCTGCTTTGTCAAAATATGTAAATTTACAGTGTGACCTGTTGGAGCAAATGCATTTTCTCTTTGCTATATTCTCTTTCTAAAGCCTGAATCCTCCCAAACCTTATAAATGGAGATGGGGAGTATCTTGGTGTGAGGCAGTTTCCAAGTAGGGGTTTCCAAACTCTGCTTTGTTGAGGCCTAAAGTTTTCTCAGCATACCCCCAGGGGTCACAAGGTATATAATGAAGGTAAGCAGGTGGGACTCTGTGTGTGTATATGTGTGTGTGTGTGTGTGTGTGTTTGGGGAAGTCTTTAAACAATGCTCCATTCAAGGGATTATCAGTATTACCAATTAGAGTTCCTTATATTAATTTGTTTAAACAATGAATCCATTTTTAAAATTAAAATAGTAATATAATGTTTGGAAGCCAATGGTCTAAGGGGATATAATCATTCATCAAAGCACTTTGAGAACCATGTTAAGTTTTAGCTCTAATCTTAATTAGATCTCAGACCTAGAGTAAGTCACTTGATGCTCTTAATCTTCAGTACACTCACCTACAAAGTAAGGAGGCTAGAGAAATTATCTCTAAGTTCCTTCTTGGTCCAGCACTAAACAATTATATGAGAAGTTCAGTATTTTGTCCTTCCAATAACTCATTTTGTCAGGCTGCTATTTTTTTTTAATTTTTGAATTTTATTTCATTTATTTTTTTTATACAGCAGGTCCTTATTAGTCATCTATTTTATACACATCAGTGTATACATGTCAATCCCAATCTCCCAATTCATCACACCACCACCCCCGCTGCTTTCCCCCCTTGGTGTCCATACTTTGATCTCTACATCTGTGCAGGCTGCGATTATTTAAAGTTATAATCTTTACGAAGGTGCTTCTCAAACCTAGGACCAAGCGTCCTAATTTGTAGAATTGTTGTCTAGATTTAATGAGTTCAAAAGTCCTTCTCAGATCCTAAATTCTAAGATTTTACTGTCTTTTTATATGCTATTACAAGTCTACAGGGTTACAAATGATAAAAGTAAAGTATTTGCAGTCTGTGCCTTTCCTCTGCATAATACTATAATAGGAGAATTTTATCTTAACTCTCTCATGCTCTTTTGCTTCTCTATTCTTCTAGAAAGTTCTTGCATTTGTAACTAAAAAAGATGTGGTGACAGGACTCTCAGGAGGCTGTTAGGTAAAGCACAAAAGGAGTTTTTCTAGAAACAGGTCATTGGAGCAAGATGCACGGGGATAGCTGTGGTGTGTGGGAACAGTGGACCAGAAAGGAAAAATAAAGATATTTTTAAGACATTTCTGGGATCTATGTAGAAATGTCTTGAGATATTTTGAAAGGATTTCTTTGCAAGGGTTAATATTCTTTTTACTGAGGTACACCTTCAGGATTAAACTACAGGATTCATAGCTTCATATGTGTTTTAGAAGGCAATATTGTCTAGTGAAATAAAGATTAGGCCAGAGTCTAAACTGTAAAATTATTAAAAACAATTGGGGACAGTCATAGAGAATGGACTTGAGGACATGGGGAAGAGGAAGGGGAAGCTGGGGCTAAGTGAGAGAGTGGCATGTACATATATACACTACAAAATGTAAAATAGATAGCTAGTGGGAAGCAGCTGCATAGCACAGGGAGATCAGCTCGGTGCTTTGTGACCACCTAGAGGGGTGGGATGTGGAGGGTGGGAGGGAGATGCAAGAGGGAGGGGATATGGGGATATATGTATACATATAGCTGACTCACTTTGTTATACAGCAGAAACTAACACACCATTGTAAAGCAATTATACTCCAATAAAGATGTTAAAAAATAAAAAATTGGAGCTTTCCAAAACTCATGACAGTAGTCCTTCTGCTATTCTGTGAACTGCTCCTTTCTACCTCCCCACCCACAGAGAAGGCTATGCCAGATTTAGCTTCTGAGTTCATAAGGAACTGAACCATTACTCTCACAGTCTCTGCCCCACCCCCCGTCTCTCCCCTCTCCCCTCTCTAGCTCTCTCCCTCTCCCTCTCCTTCTCCATAATCTGTCTCTGCTACTCTCTTTATATCTAATTCACCCTTCTGTATCTGCAAAACAGCTTTCTCTGGGTTCATTTGGATACAATTATCTCATAGCTCCTGTGTTTATATGCCCTTAGTTCCAGACATCAGCAAAGATTAACCAATTTCTTTCAGTTCCAATTCCAAATCTGTAGCAGAGCGAATTTGGTCAGCCCTGCTTTATCCAGGTGTCCACACCTGGTGTCAGCCTTGGCCAGGTGGTAAGTGTATGAAAGAGCCTCCTTGACCACGAAGCTCCAAACAAACACAGGGGACTATTAGTAGTCTTCAATCCTGCAAAAGTCTCTTATTTCTAAAATTCTAGGATCCTGTGATCTTGCCACACACAGGTTGAGAATGCCCTGTTCTTCCACTGTCCTCCAATTTGCCACATCATTAAGAATGACACATAGCCCATTACCCCACAAGCAAACAAACGAATGTGCTGTAATGGGAAGAATCTGGACACTGAATCGTGCATTCTCTCGCTGCTATAGCCCAACTCCACTAACACAGGTTACAGGACCTCATAATGTAGGCTTCTGTTTCTAAAAGTAGGAATTCTCTAGTGGCCACGAGATTCATCATTGCTCATCTTTCCCCTCTGGTGTCCTGAGTGTTTTCTGCCTGTCTCCAGGTGTTTCGTCAGTAACGATGTCAAAAAAAAAAGCATAGACAGTCTCTGAGCAAGCTATGAAAGCCAACTAATAATCCTGCCCAAAGAGAGCTGACTAACAGGTCTCACTGTCACAGAGGTAATGAAGGCATCTTGTCTAGAAAAAATGAGGTGTCACCTTACTTGCACAAGCAGCTTTCAACAGGTCTTGCCCTATTTAGTCAGTGACTGATATGGACTGAATTGTGTCTGCCCAGAACCCCTATGTTGAAGCCCTAACCCCCAATGTGACTGTATTCTGAGACAGGACCTTTAGGGAGGTAATTAAAGTTAAATGAAGTCACAAGAGTGGGGCCTTAATCCGATAGGACTGGTATCCTTATCTGATAAGACAAAGAAGAAACACAGAGATGTCTCTCTTTCCACTGTGCACTATGTGAAGACACAGGGAGAGGGTAGCTGTACACAAATCAAGGAGAGAACTCTCACCAGAAACTACCCCTGATGGCAGCTTGATCTGGAACTTCCAGCTTCCAGAACTGTGAGAAAATACATTTCTGTTGTTTAAGCCACCCTGTCTGTGGAATTCTCTGATGCCAGCCCAAGCAGAGTAACACAGTGACGCTGTTGACAAATGCTTGCAAACAAGAGAACGGATATTTACTTTTGGCCCCTGCTACCGCCAGTGGGGACAATCAGTTTCTCTCCCTAGGTCGATTGCTCTGGTTGCATTAACATCTGATTTCCACTTAATTGATCTGATCAACTCTGCCCTGATCTGAACTGGTCACCAAGACAAGTGAAAGCCCCGAATCGACCCTGCCACTGTCTGCTGTTTTTCAGTTGTCTAGACATAGTCATAAATAGCTGGATGACTGCCCACTATAAATTTTTAATGAGAGATTTTGAAATTAGAAAAGGAGGGAAGCAATTGCAATTTATGGCCTGGAGTGACTCAGTAAGCAGGGATCCACGTGAAAAGCCAACACAGGACATCCATCAGGTCCCCTACATCATCTGCATGCTTGGTTATGCGAGCCCAGAGCATCCTATTTTTACTTCCCCTGTCACCCTGGTCTCTTCCCAGAAAAATCCCATGATACTTCCTCCTGATTTTTAGCTTAGGGAATGAGAATTTTTAAATCAAATGAAAATGATTTGGGAATTTTCTGGTTAAGTAGTTTCTAAAGCAGTTTGGATCAATGAACAATCTTTGAAAATATGAAGTAGAGATCGACCTTCTCCCCAGAGAATATATATGTATTGCAAAGAATTTTGGGAAGTGCACAGGCATCTGGAAGCCTGTTCATGCACATGCGCATGGCAGGTTAGTACCCCTACAACGTAACCTGTGTCGCAGCTCTCTTTTCTGCTGTGGATCTGGGTTTTCTGAGCTGTTTCTCTATAAATTTGGGTATTCAGAAAACAATATACCTGCACTATATTCTGTTAAAATGTGCTTAGAATTAGCCTATATAACTGGGCAGTCAAAGAAAGATAAAACATATTTCAATCTACATGCAGAACGTGTGTGTGCATGGTTGTTTGTATGTGTGTCATTTTCTTTTTCTTACAAAACTGTAGTAGAAGACATTGTTCTTGATATTACCTGTTGTGTCTTTTACATAATGATCCTGGTGATTAAACATTTTTTTCCCCTGGTTTCTCCCCACTGAGCTTCCTCTTAGAGGCAATAAAAATTATACAACTCAACATGTTTACCTTTTTCTTGGCTCCCGGAAATCTTATAACTAAATCTTACTGCCAACAGCAAATTTATTTTGAGTTCCTAGAAACTGTCCTTTAACTTTAAAAGTTTATTTAATTATTATTAACTAATTTAACCCACAAAACATCTTTCTTTTTGGAATAGGCAGGTCATAAATGATAAAACAGAAAAAGTTAAGCCAGCAGACATTTACTCTAGGCAGCAAGATAAATGACAGTTTTTAGAAGAAGAAAAGTTACTATTACTTCTAATATTGAGTCAGAAAAGTGAATGATGCTCTTCTCTTGGTACATGGATGGTCTGAGATGTTTCACTGTCAATGGGATATCCTTTTATTCTTCCAGCTAACATGTCCTTGGAATGCAAATCGATGCCAAAGAGTCTGCTAGATGGGCATTGATTTATACATCAAGAAAGATAAAGTTCTGCCTTTAAGAGCTGGGCCATTCATAACTTGGGAGATAGCCAAATAAATAGACAAATAAAGCAGTGCAAAACTGCTATGTTGGGGTACACACAGGAGCAACATTTTTATGTGATTCTTTTTTCAGTAGCTGAGCAGATATGCAACCCCTCTATTCAAACCTCAATAGCACAATCAGTCCTTCATTTTGTTACAAAGTCAGTCTTCCTAAAACCTTGCTTTCCCACTTAGCTTCTTTGATCAAGAGGTAGAGGTTCAACTTTGCATTTGATAAGAAGAAATATAAGTGACCAATAAAAATATTAAAAAGGTTAATGCCATTAAAAATAAAAGAATTTCAAATAACAGTTAGATACTTTTTCTTTGGCTACCTATTTTACGAAATGAATATGATTAAACATTGATTAAAGTGTGTGGGGGGGAAAGCACTACCATCTACTGTCAACAGAAGGCAAATTGTCCATAGATTTCCAAAGCCTCAACCATGTAAATAACTTTTGAGTCGACATCTTTCTATAAATTTACTGGAAAGAAATAATTCGTTATATATGAGATATATGTCAACAGTGTTATTTATAAAGGTAAAAAAATCTAACCAACTCTAACACATAAAATACAATAGCTATTGAAAAAGGTGCTGTAGAAGCATATTCTTTATCATGCAAAAACTTTCATGAAATTACTGGGTGAAAACAAAGCAGGTTATAAAAAAAGAACATCTAGTACATATTGTGCATGGATATAGGGTAGGTAGATATATTGGTTGATATACAGCTAGATAGAAATACATAAAGGTATACTGATACAAAAGTCTACAGGTTATATATTGAAACATTGTCTCTAAAACAGTGTTCCTCACATGTTTTCTGTGGCCCATTAGTTTAACAATCCAGCCTATATTTTGTTAAAGTGTAGATTACAGGGTCCCAACCCCATCCTCTGAATCAGAATATTGGGAGTGAGGACAAGGATTATATTTTAACAACCCCCTCAGGGGATTATTATACTGTAGAAAAGTGTAATCTGTGATTTAAAAGAAAAAATATTAAGGCCAATTTCCAGTAAAAATTGCTTCCTGATACAGGAGTCAACCCAAAGGACTTCCCAATGACCAAAGTGGAACAATTAGAGAAACAATATAAATAAGGAGATCATTGGATTCTAACCCACTGAATAGAGGATGAATATCCATAAGTTCATATCATTAAAGTTAAAGAACAAAATGAATTCCTCCTTACAAAACAATTCCAAATGATGAATGTAGAGAGAAAGAGAAAAATAGAAAATCACCATTAGGCAAATACTATAGTAATTATTGCAGATAAGACCAACTAATGGAGTTAAAATTGATGGATAAAAGTTTGGGGGGGGAAGGATGTTTGTATTGTCTCAAAGTAGGTCCCATAAAATATTTATGAATTATGAAGGGAAAGATTATAACTTTGGAAAGAAACCAGCAGATCCTACCTTACCCGAGGAATCAAGGTTAACATCATCAAGAATAAGAAAATTCAGCATCATGAACCCCATGATATGATGCACTAAGAAGGACACAACATCATTTTTGCCAAAAAAATCCTATAACCTCGTTATAACACGAGAACACATCAGACAGACCCAAATTTAGGAACAAAGTAAGTGACCAGTACTCTTCTAATGTGTTGAAATCATGAAAGAAAAGACTGAGGAATATTAGACAATGGAGGAGTCTAAGGAAAAGTAAAGAAATTTGGGGCCCTGGAAACAGTCCTAGAAAAGAAAAAGTACATTAGTGGAGAAACTATGGAAATCCAAATAAGATGAGGTTTAGTTAGTAGTACTGACAAACATTAAGTTCCTGGTGTTGATTATTGTATGATGGTTATGTAGGATGTTCACATTAGTGGAAGTTGGATGAGTGAAGCTGGATGAACGCCATACTATTCTTTGCAGCTTTTCTATAATTCTAAAATGCATTCAAACAAAAAGTAACAAAAATGGCTAAGCAGGCCTTTGATTCAGCACCTTTCAATTCTCACTAACATATTTATAAATCACAAAGGCCAACATAAAACCACCAAAAACTCTAGGAGTGCCATATTCTCAAAGGGATTCCCTCTAAATCAGGCTGATGATGCTAAATGGAGAAACTCAGCTGGTACCTAACAAACGTTTACACACTAAAAGACAGTGAATAAACCAGTAGGACTAAAAAAAAGGAGGAAGACCCATTATCATTTTCCCCACTGTCGGCACCTGGCTCAGAAACTCAAGGTCTGTTTGAATGAGAAAGCCGGACAGCCATATCTCCATGAGGGTGTAGCTTTCTGAGGCAGCAGGAACCATTTACTTGGGTGGACGCCTCTTTGGTCCTCCACTGTCTACCTGAAACACAAGGAGGCTTTGGCATGAAGAAGGCTCCAGAGCCATGGCTGAACCTGATGGTGATGGTGATGGTGATGGTGGTGTCCCCAGCTCACCAGACTTTTAGGGCAAAGCCCTCAGGCTGGAAATGAAGCATCTTCTAATGCAGGCAGCCAAACCTGTATAGACAACTTCAGCAGCCAACATCACTGAAGGAGCCTGAAGCAGGAGAGGAAAAACTTGGCAAAGATACCAGCTCATCTGTGACCATACGTGAGACATCTTGGAGGATTTTCAGAAGTTACTAATGATACTGAAAGGCAAATGTTGGTGACAACCACAGGAATATAGTTTATGTCTGTGCTCCTGGCATATAGGAAAGACTCAGTAAGTATTAACTATTATTTTTATTGTTATCCCATTTGCACCCACTGGCTAGAGAAATCTGATCAAGCACTGCTTAAAGTCGGTCTAAGTTAATAAGAACCGTTTTCCAGGTTCTGTGTGAGCTGAAGGCAGTTGAGGGGCAAACATGAATAGGGGTCCACATCAGGGTGTTGGTTCCAGATTTGCATTAACTTGGACCAGCATCTGCTCTTCTCTGAGCTTCTTACCTCTTCCATAAATAACCCCCAAGATTCTTTTCAGTCATAGAGTTCTTTAACCCTGCATTCTTTAAATTCTTTCATTTCTCTAATTCCTGAACAAGATTGCACGTGTTGTTGACCCTCTGCTAAATATCAGTAGAAGATAGACGGAACTCATTAGAAATACAGATTCTCAAAGCTCACTCCAGAGCTGCTGAATCAGAACCTCCAGGTGATTCTGATGCTGGATAAAGTGGTTTGAGAACCACAGAGCTCTTGACTCTCCTCTTCTTTTTCAGGGAAGAAAACTGATGTCCTAAAAAAGAGATGTGATGTGCTCCAGGTCTAGAAAACATGCCCCTATTGGGGAAAGACCTGAATCCAGATATACTTATTACCCTAAATAGTAATAATAATAGTAATAGCTAATATTGAATAAGCCCTTCTTTTATGTCAGACACTGTGCTGAAGATTGAACACAAATACCACATTTACTCCTCACAAGAACTTTATTAGGTAAATATTATTTGATTTTTTTCTATTCAGATCTGTAAACCAAGGTTTATATACAGAGGTTAAGGAACTCTCCAGAAACCAGCTACAGAGCTGACAGTGTGGAACCCAGACTGAGCTCAGTTAGGGAGAGTCTAGAGCCTCCATGTTGACCTTTTTTATAACAGTGGCTATAAATAATGTCTTTTGTTTTTTAATACAATGGTGATTCTTACACTGTCTACATACACTCCAAGAGAAAAACAAAATGAGAGGACAAGAATGAGCTCTCTTTGAGTATTAATTTTTCTTAAAGTTAATTTAAGGACATTTATTTCCTTTAATAAAATATGAATATTTCCTTGAATATTAATTTTTTCTTAAGAATGTTAAAGAAAATTTTTTCTATAAAACAAGCATTATGCTTAACAAGTAAAACTTACATAGCATTTTAAGATAAAACACAAAACTTTAAATCACATCTAACATGTGGGTAACTGTTTCAGCTCATCTAATAGCCAAATAGCGTTAAGTAGCCAATCTTCTCTACATATGGAAATTCTACTTGGAAAACGTTTGAGAACGAAGCACCATATCACTAAGATCATGTTATTTCTATAATCAAGCAAGGACACTTAATGAAGCATAGAATACATTTAGTAGGTTTCTGCCCTTGCATATTTTAATTGTTAGCAGAAAACACTGCAATGCTTGGCATACAGAGCAGGAGTTGAATAAATATCTGTTGCCTCTTTCATCAAAAGCTCTCACCTGTTAGTTCACCTATTATCTTACACTCTGTCCCTGGATACTCAAAGTATTATCTGCAGACCAGCAGCAACATGAGGTCAATTATGATACATACAGAAAATCTCAGACCTCACTCTCTTTCTACTGAATCAAATTCTGCTTTTTATCAAAGCTTAGATGATTGATGTGCACAGTAAAATTTGAGAAGGATTACTCATCTCTCCTACCTACTCCCAAAGTTAACAGTGTGGCTACAACCTTGGTTCTTAAAGTGTGTCCTCTGGACCACCAGGAGTAGCATCACCTAACACCACCTAAACCTAATAAATCAGAAACTCTGGAAGTAGGGCCAGAAATCATGCTTTAACAAACTCTCTAGATGATTTTTAACTTTTGCTTTATGTTGAATATAAACAACATTTTCCCAGAGCCCTCTCTCTGGAAGGAGAGAGGACTCTGGGAAAATGGTAGAGTAAGTAGTAATCACCAGGAATCTATCTTCTCACCTAGACAACAATTGCACTGGCAGAATCTATCTGATATAACTGTTTTGGAACTCTGGAATCTATTGAAGCCTGACAATGTCCAGGGGAAGACTTGGAGGATATGTCGAGGCTTATTTTGGTCAATTTCACCTCTTAGCACTGTAGCAGCTACCTATCCCCCACCTCAGCCACATGGCAGGCAGTTGTTCATGGTTCCTGGAGCAGCTTACACACAGCTTACAGGAGCCAGGATGGGCAAAAAAGGACCTTATCTTCCAAATATCAAGAATCTGTGCTCTGATTGCTGATTGCTGCTTTTGATCACAAAGATGCAGATGAAGAGACAGGTGGACGATTTTGTTGCATTTCCCCTCATTGTTGCAAACCCCTCTCTCACGGGCTGAAGTGACTTCTACGGGATTTAAAAGGCCAGTGCCTTTTATCCTCCCTTCATTTTTCTCTTTTCCCCTTTTGGGAATCAAACATTAAAAATTAGGACATTTAAAAACAATTGCACAAACGAGGAAACTTAGAAAGTGACTGTCCTTGTCCAGGAAAAGACTCAGAAAATACCTGAGAAGACCTTAAGTTTACCCCTCAGGATGATCCTCAGCACAGAGACAGCCTACAACAACAACAACAAAAAAAACCGGAAAACCTTGGGGAAGGGAGATACTCTGACTTCCAGAGTTACCATATTATTAGACTCTATTGTTCACTTTTGAACAAAAATCACAAAGCATACAAAGAAAGAGGAGAGTATGGACCATTCAAAGGAGAAAAATAAGACATCAGGAATTGTTCCTGTAAAAGATCTGATGCCACATAAACTAGACAAAGACTTTAAAACAACTGTCTTATAAATGCTCAAAGAACTAAAGGAAGATGTGAAGAAAGTAAAGAAAATGATGTATAAATAAAATAGACATAACAATAAAAAATAAAAAACCTAAAAAAATTGGAGCTGAAAATGTAAATAACTGAAATTAAAAATTCACTAGAGGGATTCAGCTGCAGATTTGAGCAGGCAGAAAGAATCAGCAAACTTGAAGATAAGACAATGAAAATTACTGAATCTGAGGAACAGAAGAAGAAGGAGAAGAAGAAATCTTAAAAAAGCCTAAGTGACCTGTGAGACATTATCAAGTGGATCAACACACACATTTTGGGAGTCCCAGAAAAGGAAGATAAAAAGAAAGGGACGGAGAGAATACCTGTCGAAATAATGGCTGAAATCTTCCCAAATTTGATGAAACACATGAATATAAATAACCAAGAAGCTCAACAAACTTGGGAATAAGATGAACTCAAAGATACCCACACTGAGACATATTATAATCAAAATCTCAAAAGGCAAAGACAAAGAGAGAATCTTGAAAGCAGCAAGAGAGAAGCAAGTTGTCACATGCAAGTGTTCCTCAATAAGATTATTAGTAGATTTCTGATCAGAAACTTTGGAGTCCAGAAGAGAATGTGTTTATATAGTCAAAGTGCTAAAAGGAAAAAAAAAAAACCTGAAGAATCCTACATATGACAAAACTGTACTTCAAAAACAAGGGTGAGGGCTTCCCTGGTGGCACAGTTGTTGAGAGTCCGCCTGCCGATGCAGGGGACACGGGTTCGTGCCCTGGTCCAGGAGGATCCCACATGCCGTGGAGCGGCTGGGCCCGTGAGCCATGGCTGCTGAGCCTGAGCATCCGGAGCCTGTGCTCCACAACGGGAGAGGCCACAACAGTGAGAGTCCCGCATATTGCAAAAACAAGGGTGAAATTGAGACGTTCCCAGATAAACAAAAGCTAAGGAAGTTTGTGACAACTAGACCTACCTATAAGAAATGTTCCAGGGAGGCAAGAAGGGTAAAATAAAAAAGAACTCGAAGCCATATGGAGATTGAAGATCTCAATAAAGGTAAATTATGGCAATTATAAAATCTAGTATTATTGTAACAATGGTTTATAATTGCACTTTATTTTCTACACGATTCAAGAGACTAGTACACTTAAAGAAAAAAAATACACTTACTAGTCTAAAAGCTAATATTATTGTAACTTTGGTTTGTAACTTCAAATTTTGTTTTCTATATAATTTAAAAGGCCAATACATTTAAAAGAATTAACTTACATTTGGGGACACATAATGTATATAAGTGTAATTTCGTGATATCACCAACGGAAAGGGATGGGGATAGAGCTATAAAGCAGCAGAATTTTTGTATATTATTGAAGTTAAGCTGGTATAGATTCAAATTACAGTGTTATAACTTTAGGATGTTAAATGTAACCTCCATGGTAACCAAAAAGAAATAGCTGTAGAATAAACACAAAAGGAAATAGAAATTTAAACATTTCACAACCAAAAAAGCAATGAAACATGAAAGGAGATAGTAATGCAGGAAATGAGAGACAAAAAAAGCTATAAGGCATATAGAAAACAAATAACAAAGTGACAGAAATCAGTCCCTCCTTATCAGTAATTATTGTAAATGTAAGTGGATTAAATTATCCAGTCAAAAGATAGAGATTGGCAGAATGGATAAAACACATCATCCAACTATATGCTGCCTACAAGAGGCTCACTTTAGATCCCAAAACACAAATAGACTGACAGTGAAAGGATAGAAAAAGATATTCTATGCAGATATTTCCTTTTTAAGTTATGTGTATTTTCCTACAATTAAAACCATTGAAAAAATAGTTCTAGAGACATTTCTAAAATCCTAATGCTTAGGACTTGCTTCATCCCAATTAAAATATAATCCCTAGACCAGTGGTCCTCAGCTCTGGATGCACATTAATGTCACCTGGGAAGCTTTTGAAACATACCAATGTCTGAGCCCCACCTCCCCAAAATTACCATTCAATTATCAGGGGTAAAGCCTGGATTTGGTGTTATTTTTTTTAAAATCTCCCCAGTACTACTTTGTTATTATCCGTAGGTGTACCACTTCCAAAATCTTAATTAACTGATTCTACTCTTTATTTTCTCCTATATTTTCAGCTCGCTCCTCCTAATACTCACGACACCAGATTCACTAGAATCTGAGATCCATTGATACCTATCATCACAGTGGTACCTCCACAATATCACACACACACACACACACACACGCACACCACATGCCTCCTCACATTCTTCCCTGTCTAGCTGAGATTTCATAGACCATTATTATAAATGCTCCCTTACATTCATAATCTATTCCCTTGCCCTTCTCTTCTTTCTTCTTCTGTGCCTAGAAAAGCTCCAACCCTGATTCAACCCAATTCCTTTCAGATTCTACAACTGTACTCAAATAACTGGATTCCACTGGAGGAAAACACTAGCCATGTTGACTAGTGATTGACCTCACTTTGCATTTATGATAGCAGATCTCCAGTGGACCCTTAGCACTGGCAGGCAACCCTACAGTTGATTTACTCTCCCATCTCCCATAGGGCCAAGTAACATGTTTTCCTCACCCCTCAAATCTCAAACACCCCTTCACTCTTAGTTGATGACTTGGCTTCTCATTTCACTGAAAAATAGAAGCATTCAAAAGGGAATGTTTTTCCCTCCTCACCACCAACATTTCACATGGCCTGCCTCTGTACCCTTATGCTCTGCCTTTCTTCCTGTTATGCTGCATGAATGGTCTGGGTTCCAGTCTAAGATGAATATTTCCACTTGTTATCTGGATCTCTTCCTATCCTCTCACTCCAAACCTTGCTCTTACAATTTTCTCCTTTCTCTACAGTATTGTCAATTTTCCTCTTCTTTTGATCATTACAATTGATACACAAATATGCTGTAATATTTTTGCTAAAAATCTCTCTTTTGAACCCACATCTCTCTACACTCCTGAATCATTTCTCATCTGTGCTATAAGACAAAACTTGAAAGTGTTGTCTATATTAGCTTTCTCCATTGTCCCATCACCCATTCTCTCTCAAAATCACTCATATGAAGCTCCATCCCAACACCCTCACTATTCTCCTCCTCCTACTGAGACTCTGTCAAGGTAACCAATGACCCTTATGTCGGCAAATTCAATGGTCAATTTTCAGTCTGTATCTTTCTTGACTTCTAACAGCATTTAGCAAACTGACCATTCTCTCCCTTGAAACACTTTCTTCTCTTGGCTTCTGGGAAAACAAAATTCTCTTTTTTTATTTTTACTTTTCTTCTCATATCCTTTTCTGGATTCTTCTATCTTCTAACTTTTAAATTTTGGAGGGCCCCAAGGTTTTGTTTTCCTCATGTATCTTCTCTAGATACACTTATTCCATCAGTATTTCATCTAATGCTATGACGTTAAATACCATTTACAAGATTGATGACTCCCACATTTGTTTCTATAACCTCAGTATCTTTCCTATATTCCAGACTGCATCTCTAGCCACCTTTCTGTGTTGCCCCATGGTTATTTAAGAGGCAGCTCAAACCTAGAGTATTCAAAGCCAAACGCTTAACATTTCCCCATAAATATGTTCATTCCTAATACTTTCCAACTTACTCTATGCCCAAACCACTAGCTCAGATACTCAGATACAATTCATGGAGACATCACTGACATTTCTCTTTCTCTTGTCCAGATCTAATCCATGAGCAAACACTGCTCATTCTAGTTTCAAAATATATTTCAAAGCTCTTACCAGACAGTCTTATCTTCAAGCCCTGGTCTCGTTCAAAACAACCCCACTACCCCATTAGTGCTTCATCCTGAGAAGTACAGATGTGGGCTTGGCATCAGTCCTGACTTTGCCACTTCTGGGTGTTTTACCTAAGGCAAGTCACATCATATCTGGAGCTCAATTTCCAGAAGTTGAATGTGTATATGTATGTTTGTATGCATATGTGTATATATCTATGTGTGTATGAAAGACAGATTGGTCCCAAATATAACATCTCACCACCTTTACCATTTTCCATCCCATTCAGTTCACCACCATATTTTGCCTGGGTACTTGAAAAATGCTTCCAAATTTGTCTCCCTGCTTCCTCTCTTGTCCATCCCCACCCCCATATTCTGTTCACTAGCAGTCTGAGTGATCCTTTTCAAACGTAAGTCACATTATGCCAAGCCCCTGTTCAAACTCCTCTAGTCACTTCCCATCACAGTTTGAATAACATCCAAAGACCTCAAGATGGTCTACACAGCACTTCATGATCTTGGCCTCACCTACCTTTCCCACTCACTCTTCTCCAGCTACCCTGGCTTCATTGATGTTCTGCTAACTCATCAGGCATGACCATGCCTCAGGGTTTTGCAATGGCTCTTTCTTCTGTCTGAATACTATTCTCCCATAGATCTGCATTGCTCAGTGCCTCCCTTTATTTGAGGTTTCCTCTCAAATGTTACCTCTTCATAGAAGCCTTCTCCATCCACCAGTGGTAGGCTGGAGCCAGCTTATATGAGCTTGCAAGGGGCAACTGTGAGCTTTTCTTCCCATCTTTGAATTCAGTAATGGCATGGTGGTAGCCCAAATTGACCAGAGCAGGAGTGTTTACACCATGGAATCAGAAAGGCTATAAATTAGATCCCCCATCTTTTTTTTCCCAGGACATAAAATCCTATCTAAAATAGCACATCTCTTACCTTATCACTTGGTTTTATTTTTCTTCATGACACCTGTCACTATCTAATACTATATTAAAACGTATGTAAATATTCATTGTTTATTTCTCCCATTAGAATGTAAGTTTCATGGAGGCAGGGACTTTGTCAATTTTGTCCATCATTTTATCTCCAGAGTCTAGAACAATGCATGACACAGTAAATACTCAATAAGTATTTATTGATTAAACAAATGAATGAACAGAGGTGAACAAAATCCCTGTACTTAAAAGGTTGATATTTGCAAGTTGCTTTCAGCTATATTATCAACTCGTTCCTTCATTTCTTTCCTTTTCCTTTCAACCTTTCTAGTTTCCTCAGGTTTCCCACTCCCAGGATGGCATTCATTTTCTTGTCTTCCAAAGTTTCAAACTTCTTTAAATGTCAAATATTGCTGAGAATTCTCAAGGCCAGCCCCCTTATCTCTTTAACCAAAAGCTTGGGATCTTTGTAACCTCTACTATGATCATGCCACTTGGTTTGCTGACCTATCTCTTTGACACCTGAACTCCAGAATTGAATCCAATCACATAATTCTTTCAATTTATAATGTGATACAACTCAGAATCATTCCTTCCTTCCTTTGTGGCATAATTCTTTCAATTTCTATTCTGATGTAATTCTTAACCACAAGTTTATGTCTCATGAAACCAAGAAAATGGACCTGTGAAGAGATAGAAGCAAGGAGGGCTAGAGCTGATGAAAAATACACTATGGAATTGAAAAGATGAGCCTGCCCAACTTTTTCTTTTGGATGGGGTTCTATGATTAAACCAATTTTGTTCCCCTTAGTTTTCAACGTATGCCTCCCATTGTCAACTTTCTGTACCATTTCTCCACCTTGGAAAAGTCCTTCTGCAGTAGGAACTCCATGTTTTAAAAGCCATTGACCTAAAACTCATGCTGTTGAGTGGTTTCTTTTAATGGACTTGATGCACACAGGGAACGACATTCATGTTACTGGGGTTGATCCCTTTGTTTCACTACAGGAGCTTGTAAACAATCAATACACAGTCAGACTAAGATGTATTAAGGTGAATAACAAAGCATGTTTGGATTTCCTTGTATCGTGTCAGCAGAGTCTGTGATGGCTGAGCTTTTCTGCAATGAACACCTATCTATGAATGACCACACGGGTCACAAAAATTTGATTGTCAGAGGCTAAACCACAGAGAATGGCTCAAAAGAGTGAATTATTTCCTCCTGTCTTCCTGCTTTGTTCCAAAATGGTGACATGTAAGAAATTAATCTATTGCATTTGGTGTAATTTTATAAGTTTAAAGGGAAAGACTTGTATTAATTTTTTAATAATAATTTGACAGGAAATACAGGGGATTCGTTTCCTCAAAACTGAATTGTGAGACGACTCATAAATTGTACTGTCATTTCTTTTTCCAGCCTATAATCCCTCATATGTCAGGAATGGTCTCACGATTGAACAGGTGTTTTAATAATAGACTGGGGGACTTCCCTGGTGGCAGAGTGCTTAAGAATCCGCCTGCCAATGCAGGGGACACTGGTTCGAGCCGTGGTCCAGGAAGATCCCACGTGCGACGGAGCAACTAAGCCCATGCACCACAACTACTGAGCCTGTGCTCTAGAGCCTGTGAGCCACGACTACTGAGTCCACGCGCCTAAAGCCCGTGCTCCACAACAAGAGAAGCCACGGCAATGAGAAGCCCACACACCGCAATGAAAATTAGCCCCCGCTCACCACAACTAGAGAAAGCCCACGTGCAGCAACAAAGACCCCATGCAGCCAAAAATAAATAAATAAAGAAAATAGTAATAATAGACTGGAATTTGCTTTAAAATATATCCCTGAAATGCCTTTTTTGAGGGGCTTAAAGCTAACATCCAGATTATAAGAACATCAAACTGAAAACCTACGCATCTAAAGAAGACCTGTCTTTGGGCATCAGTAGAACAGGTGACAGCCAGGTGCTTGACCCCAGGAGTGTGGAGAAAGCTCTCCTGTCCCCAGTCCCTCCCCAACCTGGCTTGTAAACCTCCAATTGTCTCAAATTTATTAATAGGAGATCTTCCTTTGACTTCATACTTTTAAAATATCCCTAGCCAGATAATTTTCATCCATTATGTATTTTTGTGCATATGTTTGTGTCTATGTGTCTATGTGCCTGTGTGTGTGTGTTTTGTGTATGTGTATTTTCCTAAGTTTCCATTTATAGTATGAATGGCCCTTATTCCTAAGACAGCACACAACAAATGAAATAAAAATACTGTGATCAGTGGCTATACATAAATTCAGGAGGCTTCCTTTAAAATGTTTTCTCGTATTCATTGGCACTTCATGCGAGAGTCCCTTCCTGACCATCCCACCTAAAACAGCCACCCTCACCCCCTTTCCTTCACCCTGCTGCATTTTTCAGTTTCCATTATCACCACTTGATATTTGTTTTTCTGTTTGATTGTATGTTGGGAGTCTCTGCCCACAGAATATGAGCTCCTTGGGGAAATCTGGAGTCAGGACGAGTCAGGAGGAACCCTCCTGGGACACCCAGTTATTCCAGCTTTCCTGCCCAGTCCCTAGGTACCTGACAAGTCCCAGGGCTGTGCATCTGGACTTGCAGACATAATCAAAGAAAGAGAAGTGGTCCTGGCTACCCATGGACCCTCTGATGTTGGACTCCTGCGATAGCTCCAGGGTAGCTAGTTCAAGGGTCAGGGAGTCCAACAGGTTTTGGAGGAGCAAGGGGAAGACAGAACCCCAGGACATCCCAGGACATGTTTTCCCTTTGTGATCTGGAGGAGAAACTTGAGAGACTGAGGCATAGAATAACCTACCTATTTTATGGTGGGTTCTGCAGTCAGGCCTTCTGGAATGTAATACTGATGCTTATGGACTATGTGACTTTGAACAGGGTTCTTAAGTTCTCTGCTTTTCAATTTTCTAATCTGTAAAATTATGTGCAATCTGTAACAACAACAACAACAAACATGCTTATTTGTCTGTTCTTATTAATGTTATATATAATCATATACATATGCCTAGTATAGGGTTTGGCATTTATAAGCCCTCAATAAATGTGCTGTTACTGTCATTATGATTATTAATATCACTGCTCAGATTTGTACTCTTCATCCTGCTGCTACTTTCATTCTACCCCACGGGCTTCTTGGATCTGGAGAAATTATTAGCTTTTGAAATCAATTTGTGAAATGTATTGAGGCTCTACTGTGTACAAGGTACAGAGCTAAATGCCATAGAAAAATTGGACATGAAGAAAATGTTGCCTGACATCCATTTATGATCCAGTAGGGAATGTAAGAAATACAAACCAAACCAAAGCAAGGCAACATTTGATAAATATTATGGGAGAGATGTAAACTAAGGGTTATGAGCCCTGTGAAAACAGACAATTTCAGCTGGGGATTTGTTTACTCATGCAGGCTCTGATCTGGATAGTGAAAGGGCAGCAAAGAGGGGAATGGAAAAGTCATTTCAGACATAGAGTCACAGATCCATTGCACAGGAGGATACAGGAAACGTTGAGGACAACTCCTGTGCTGTGAGCCTGGGAATCTAGGCGAAGATTAACAGAAAAATGAATGAATGAATAAATAAACAACAAAGCAGGAAAAACTTGTTTGGGAAGAAAAATGATGCTTACTCATGCAGATGGGCACTGGACCAAACATTATGAGCACCCTCTAAACTGAACTTTTGCCTTAGTTGAGTTCTCCCCTATAAGACCATGTAAGTTGTGGGATCGTATTTGTTTCCTTTTCACCTCAGCTTCAGTGTTTACTCAGCATGTGTATGCTGTTTTTTTTCTATTCTTATAATATTGCCCTTGGGAATGGTCATCCATGAGCATGTTTCCTCACTGTGTGAACTAACCCTGCTCTGTAAATGAAAAAGCACATTCTCCCCATTTCTCCCCTAGCCAAACTCAAAGCCATCAGTAACCTCACCAAACTCAAGGTAGCACATGAGGCTTTTCAGAGCCAGCTGAATAATGCTTGCCATAGATCATTCCTGCTACTGGGTAATAGATAATTGTTATGGCTGTGATCTACTGGGGAGAAATTCATAATCAGTGGCTCTGGTATTTCTTCTTCTTCTTTTTTTTTAAACTTGCTTTTTAATTAATTAATTTATTTATTTTTGGCTGTGTTGGGTCTTCGTTTCTGTGCGAGGGCTTTCTCTAGTTGCGGCAAGTGGGAGCCACTCTTCATCGCAGTGCGTGGGCCTCTCACTATCGCGGCCTCTCTTGTTGCAGAGCACAGGCTCCAGTAGTTGTGGCTCACGGGCCTAGTTGCTCTGCGACATGTGGGATCTTCCCAGACCAGGGCTTGAACCCATGTCGCCCGCATTGGCAGGCAGATGCTCAAGCACTGCACCACCAGGGAAGCCCTGGCTCTGGTATTTCTACCTCCAACTGTGTTGTGTGCTATTGTTAGTGTCTTGGACAGGAATAGAAAATATATTGTAGAAATACCAGCTAGCTCCTGTGTAAGACATTCAAGTTAATATTTCTTCAGAAACTGTGTTCCTTTGTTCACCTGGACTAATTATTTTTCTGTTCAAAACAAAACAAAGAGCATGTTGCAGAAAAGAGAAGTCATCCATCTTCTGCACAAGCCTTTTGGGCTATGGTTAAAGAAAAATGGGGGTCCTCGGAGAACCCAGACCTGGTGTACTAGGCATAATCCCATAATTTATAGGTGGGAAAGTGGGATGGAATGGTGAAATGACTAGCACAAGTTATCATTATTATAAATGAGTTACAGGGAGCATCACAACTAGAATCAAGATTTCTTGCACTGGGGAAATCCTAATTTTAAAAGAAAGAGAGAAATATGAAGAGAAGAGAAAGCCATGGAGGGTAGGGAGGAAAAAGGGAGCCAATTGTTTGGAGATATCTGTACTTACATACATTTATAGTCAAATTCTTGTGGCTGAGATAAGATGGTAACCCCAGACCACTGGCGACCTCAGGACCCATCAGCAGGTGCTGGGGCAGGAAATCCCACCAGAATCCTCTGATAGACAAATGGTTTGTCTTTTTCTGGAGCAAGAAATGTAGGTTAGGAAAACTGGCTGAGTAACGGAACAGTTTCTCTACCAAATTTTACAGCAATCCATGTCCTTCCTGAACTTTCTTTTTTAAATGTACAGAATTGCTGACGGCCTCTGTTCTCTCTGCAGTTTCACTGTGTTTTTTAAAATTGAGGTAGCAGGTTGGAAGTTCTTGGAGTATCTATTAAGACCTTCACTAGCCCTGATTTAATGGATCTGAGAGAAGTCAAGTCAGGGCTCTCTGTCCTTCTCCCTTAGGAGATTAATGCAGAGGTACACGCCCATCTGGGCAATCAGAATTCACCCCTTATTCTTATTCTCCCCTTCCCTGACCTGTTTGAATTTGGTCTCCAGCATTGGCTTCTAGAGCCTCACATTTTTCTCTGCAGAGAGTGTTGTTATGAAATCAAGAAAGTTATGGGAAAAAGGAGGCCAAGAAGTCCAAATGTAAGCTTCCTGGGCATCCCAATTTTTTTTTTCCCCAGGACCTCCTCATTCACCTTCAAATGATCATGGACAAATAAAAACCATGTGCAAAGGTATATTGACCATCTTTGGGGCACACACAAGCAACATAACAGAACACAGATGTTAAGTATCATTATCTGTAAAGACCCAAAAGATCTAACTATTTAGTTATTTGGGGGTTTGGCTATAACCGGCAGTGGCTCTTTCTTTCAGATTAATGTCTTATAATTCCCAGTCTACTTCAGCGTAATGCACAGGAGATTTTCCAGGATAAATAATTTCTAAAGACATTAACCTACCCTAACATCTCTTCCTGTGATAAAAATGAAACGGCCTATATCTTGACAATGATGGCCTTTTGTTTAAAGCAGATCTGAGTAATTCGCTTGGACGTGGATTTTAGTTCTGTTTAACGGAAAAAACAGACTAGCTCCTTAATTCAACATCAAGGAAACAATAAAACTGGTTTGTTTACTTTTAATGGAAGCAATGTGCTATTTATACCTGTGATTATTCTGGCTGGTCTGCTTGATTACTTTCAGGGATAACAGAAGAAGCAAAAGGGCAGGTTTGCAGCATCAGCGAGCCCTCTTAATTAAAGATTAAATCAACCCATTAGTCTATTCAGGGTGTAAGGGTTTTTATACACTTACCTTTTCTTTCCCATGTTTCTTAAGTCAGAATGCAGTGTTATTTTTGGGCTCTCTTGTACTACCTGCTGGGATTGTATGTATCCTTCAGATACCAAATTTCCCTTATGGTGGATTAACAAAGGCCACAAATTCTTTCCACTTCTCTCATAGGAACTGAAGTCCATTCCCCTGCCTTTGAATCTGGGCTCACCTTCAGACTTGCTTTGACCAATAGTATGAGTAACTATCAACATTATTTTTGAAATAGCTTTCACCAAATCCACGAGTTCATCAACTACCTTTTCTTCCAAGCCTCCAAAGGCAACAGTTTCATTATTTTCTACCAGGACATAACTTGGGTCCTCTTTTCTCCAACTTTCCAAAACAATGTTCTTGCTGTACTTTTCACCTTCACCAACAGTCTCCTCGAGGCCTTTCCAGCTTCTACTTGTCACCAGTCCCAAAGTCAATGCAACCTTTATTCTTTGTCATGGCAGCACCTTAAGTCCAGTACAAATTCTGTTTCAATTATTTTTAGCTATGGAAAACCAGCCTAAAACTCAGCTTGCTTAAAACAGCAACTTTTAAAATTCTCTATCACAAATCATGGGTTGACTAGGTTCAGCTGGGTAGTTCTTCTGATCCACATGATCTCATGATTGGGCTGGAAACTCCAAGATGGTCCCCCTATAGCTGGTAGGTGATGTGGTTGTCAGGCAGGAACTCATCTGGGACTGTCTGCTGGGGCACCCAACGTGGCCTCTCCATATGGCTTGGGATTCTTACAGCCTGCTGGCTGGGTTCCATGAGGAAGTAACCCAAGAATGAGTGTTCTAAGAGGGAGAAAGTGGAAGATTACAATGCTCTTAACCCTCTAGATCCAGAACTATCATACCATTTCGTCCACCACATTCTATAGGATAAGGCTTAAATGTCCACATTTCCAAGGAACAGAAAATAAATTCCACTTATTGGTGGAGAATTTGTGGCCTTCTTTTATACTCTAACCTACAAACATTATTTTCCTTTAGATTGCTTTTTCTAGTTTTACCAAGCCCTTTCCTTCTATGCATGCTCTCATTTTCTACAATAGCAATCCAGACATTCCCTACCCCACCCTTATGTTCTTAGGTCATCTGGAAAAATTATATCATCTGGACACATTGTCAGTCACTAATTTTATAAATATAAGATTACAATAAAATACATGTAGGATATCGATAAAGTAAAACTGTCATCAGTTGATAGTTGTTGAAGCCAGGTAATGGGTACATGAGGGTCTGCTATACTGGCTCTTGTACTTTTGTATATTATAAATTTTCCATAGTAAAAAGTAAAAAAGGGAGGTAATAGTAAGGATTGGGATATATCCTTATATAATAATCTTCTAGCAGCCCCTAGATGACTAGCAACACCCTTAACTACTTAATAACTTTTAAAACAAGTTTTCAAACTCCTAGAATACATAGAATATAGACAAAGTCACAGGGAGCCTAATTAAATGCATGAACTTACCTGGTTTTGATGATATAGGAGGAGGACACACTTCTTAAAATCTGTAATTGCCAAAACTTAGGAGGCATATCTGTGCAGTTACAGATAGAAACATAAATACTTGCAGTAAACAGAAATGGTCTTGATGAAGACTATTATAAAAGCTAAACTTTGAGCTATTTTATACAGAGAGATTTAGAATGTCCTTCATACTATGCGAGATCTAACATGTGTTATTTATCTAACATGGTTAAGAATACTTCTCAGGATATCATAAGCACTACAATAACATTATTTATTGTTATTAGCAGCAGCAGCAGCAAGAAATGACCTGGCTGACACTGGCCAGTGTGACTCAGTGTAGAATCCTAACTATTTTTGGATGCAGTAGTGGAATAACAGGGGTCAAGTCACAGGAACAAAGTCTTGGTAGATGATCCCAGATGTCACTGCTGTGATGTCTACTTGCCAGTTGCAGTCTGCTTAGCTGATCAAGCTTATAAAGTCAACAGGAGAATTCACTAAAAAGAGTCACAGCAATGTGGAGAGGCACGGACCTGAAACTCCTAAGAGCCTGTGACCTTAGGCCACTTATTGCACCATGAAGTCGCCATTACCCTTGGGTTGTTTTTTTTTTTCTCTCTTTTGACTTTTTCATCCCAGTTAGTGACTTGATGGAGGACTGGAGCCTAGAAAATTGCAGTTATTTTCTTTAATGTATTTGTTTAATGTTTCTCTCCCCTATTAGAATACAAGTTCCTTGAGGTCAGGGCCAATGTCTGTCTTATTTTCCATTAAACCTCCAGTACTTAGAACAGTGTCTGACATATTTCCTGAATGACTATGTGTAATGACTTAAAGTTTACAAAATTCTGACTTCAGGGAAATTATGGGGTAACAGGTTCCCAGATGGCTGGATAGAATCTATATTTATTCACCATCTTGGTTTCCAAAGTTGATAATAGCGGTCATCTTCCAAGATGCTACCGGAATAGGAACCATTTCTTCACAAATGGTCAAGTTGAGTGTCATCAGTTCAATAGTTTCTTAATATATTCTGGCATGAGTTTTGCTTATTTTGCAAGAAAATAGAATTTTAAGATATATATATATATATATATATATATATATATATATATATATATATATATATATATATACACATATATATCTTAATATAGACATCTATTTGTGTATCCGTATCTATCTATCTACATACATACATACACACTTAATACTCCTTTCCCCTTCCACCTCTGTTACCACCAAGTAGTAACTGGTTTTTGAAGTGACTAAATAATCAATAATCAATTTAGGTCTAAAAGGAGACAGAGTTATGAATATTGTTTGGAAAATTCTATCAAAAATCCAAATCATGACATAACCCCTTAACAACATGCTGGCAATAAAGTTTTATATAATACAGTCATTGCCATTATTTTAATCTGTCCACAGTTGTTAATACTAACTACTGGAATATTTTTATAGTACTTTATTGTTTGAAAAGTACTTTCATACAGTAATTACCCATTTGGTCTCACAAAAACTCCACACCTAACTTATTGTTTCTGTTCCAATAAAACCACACTTATGGTATTATTGTTTCTGTTCTTCAGATGAAAACAACTGAGGATGGAGTTTCTTGATTGACTTGCTCTGGATCATTAAGCTATTAGAATTCTTGTATATTTAAATGTAAGAGATTCCAAAGGGTCTTAACTACATGTAAAGCACATTTCTGAAAGCATCCATTTGTGCTATGACCAGACCCTCTCTCTACATATCAAGAGAGACAAAGGTGATTTTAAGGTCACTTGGACAAAACAGGGTCAAACACAACTTACTGTTTAGAAGCTATAGAAGAATGAAGATCTCTTTTGACTTACTTTTCTTCTTTCTGAACTAGCTTTTAAGAATTCCACCCCTCTAGCATTCACATCTGTTCATGATGTAATGCTGTGGGTCCGCCTGGGTTCTGTCAAAATGAAGCCGATATTACCAAATTCCAAATTACAGTATGTTTTACTAACCGGTTTTATAGACTAGACATTTCATTCAGGCAGAAAGGAATTCCCACTGCACTTGAGGGGTAGCAGAGCCTCCAGAACAAGCTACTGGTTCTGCCTGACTCTGCCCTGCCCACCATCTCCAGGCACCCCAAAGATAAAGGCACAGGAGAAATTGGGTGAGGGATGAAATTATGAAATCAGACTTCTGGATTTTAATTTAGCCTCATTTAGCCTCTTCATGAGGAACATCAAGTGGATGGCATAACCTTATACTCCGTTTAAACAATGAATGCAAATCTCTCTCATAGTTTTACAGAAAACTGAAGTCCTGACAGTTAAAAGAGTGAGAAAACACATTGGAAGATAAGTCATGTTTCTGTTTGTTTGTTTGTTTAAGACTGTTGCTCAAAAAAAATTGTGCAGAATTAATATAACTATTTTATGCAGCTTAAATTTTACCTCTTCTCTGGCTTTACTTAGCAAAAATCACATCAAATATGTTATTTTATTTCTTAGTCAACCCCATCAGCTTAGTCACCATTCTGGGGAGAAAGGAAAATCAGTAAATGAAGCAGAGGGAAATTAAGGGGAGATGCAAGACTAGTAACGTGATACAAAATGAAGGGCATGGTCTGAGGTCTTTTATAGACATTTTTATTCACACATTAAAAAAAATTGCAGGTGGATGTTTTACTAAACATATGTTTATGTCTGTGTAATGAGGGTCCCAGAATTATGGTCTAAGATCTGCTCCTGCTATAATTTTGTTTGCTCACCTATTTATTTCTTGACACAACTAATAAATAGTTACTGTATGACTAGGATGTGCCAGGCACTATTCTAGGCACAGGGATGCAGCAGAGAACAAGAGAAAAAATAATCCCCTCATCCAGCTCCTTGTAGTGTAGTGAGGGAAACAGAAAATTAATAAGCAAACAAACATATGTGATATCATTTAAGGTAGAAATAAGAAAAGTAAAGCAGGATCAGAATTTAGAAAGTGAGCAGAGAGGGGTGCTGTTTTAGGTCAAGTAAGAAAAGGTTATATGAGCAGGTGACACTTGAGCAGAGGGTAGAGACTTGGCCTATTGACTAGAGAACATCAGAGAACTTCATGGAAGGTCAATGAATGAACACAAGACTGGATGTCTTAATCACCAGGAACTCTCTGGGTAACTGCTCTGGGAGAAGGGATTAATGATGAGAAGCAACCTCCAAGGGAAGAAACTCAGAGCATAGGCAGCAGCAATTAGGGTGTGATTGTTGAGTCCAGCTTGATGTAGTCCTACACTCCACAGGTTGTCCTTGAGCTCAGCCCAGGGACTCATTTATGCCAGAGCCCTTGGGAGATGCACTCCAGATAAAGAGCTATAATATCCATGTCACCAAAAACTCCTCTTCACTTCTACAACTAGTCAAAGAAAGTAACACTTGTACTGGGAAAGGACATTTTATTTCATTTTATTTTGGCGCCTGGAGTAACTAACTCACTTCAGAAGATGCATCATAGTAACGTGGCTGTGGAAACAAGTTTGGTCTCTCTGATACCCTCTTTCCCTCCTTTTTCTATTAACAGGACCCCTTTTTCCTGGAGGGAACCCATCAGTATGGATCAGGGGGAGCTAAACCCACTCCCTGTAACAGCAGCAGTTGTTTGACCAAGTCAGAATCTATACACCTCAATAAACCATGGGCATGTGATACAAACCAGACTTGTTAGAATCCTCAGCAGAATGTTTTTTTAGGAGCCATTAGAAAATTCTACTTAAAGCTGAAGAGATGAGTATAGAGCCTTCCGTTACCATTTGTGATTGCCTTTGAAGAGAAAAGTATTAAAGAAGGAGAAAGAGACAGAATCCTTGATAACATTTGTAAGCCCCTGGATCCAGCTACACCTGAAGACATTTCTTTTCATATATGTCCCAGTATAATGATCAATTAATTCCTGGGTTGTTTAAACAAGTTTGAGTTGGGTTACTGCCATGAACAATTGAAAAAGACCCGCATAATGAGAATCAGGGAAACAGAGAAAATATGAGCAATGACAATAAAGATACCAGGAGCATACGTTGCTGGCAGAAGTCAACAAAAAGGACCATGCTGGAGAACAAAGAAAATGCTATAAGAAGAAAGAGAGCTGTGGTTGCCTGCAGTTACACATCAGACTCCCTAGGAATGTCATGAAAATGGCAAGAAATGGTGAGTGGCATTCCAGGTATTCTGCCAAGAGTCCACTGCAAAGGGTTGCTGTTGTTTTATCATCCCTCTGAGATTATATCTCTCAGATTGGTGTGACCTAGACAACTTGAGTTTATTATTTTTGAATAAAAACTCTTTCTTTGATAGTTAACATTTGCAGAGACGGCCAGCAGCGAGTCATAGGGTATGGCTTTCATTCAGCACACATGTGAGTGACAATTTTTGCTAAGCCTATGTCAGGTAGCCACTGGAAAGACAACAATACCATAGCTGGTGTCCGTTAAAGTCAACCCAAGTGGCTGTCAACATAGCACACTCCTTCTTCCCCATGAAAAATTATAAAGGTAAAATCTGGGGGCCAGGAGGTTTCCAGAGAATAAGAAATCAAAACATCAAATGTTTCCTGAAGAATGCATATGAAAGCAATAATGTAACTTTGGTTAATTTCAGCTGACTTGTGTGTAGGTGTATCATAGAGTATTTTTAGCATGAGCTGGGGGCATCAACAGTTTACCTCTGTCTCTCTGAACCCTGTCCTGTCTCACTTTTCATCCACCTGCAACATGGGCTCGCAAAATGGTGGAACAGGGCAGGACCCGTGCAGGAATCCTGTGAATTCCATTCCTCCCCATCCTGTAGAAACAGCTCTCTTTCCTTGCTGGAGAGATTGCTCTAAAACATCTTACCTTAAAAGACTTTCCCTTAACATAAGAATGTTAATAATATATACTAGTACACATGCTGTACGTGATGACACATGAACACTTTGATGCGGAGTAGCACAAGTGATAGGAGACACTCTTTTTTTTAATTGGAGTATAGTTGCTTTACAATGTTGTGTTAGTTTTTTGCTGTACAACGAAGTGAATCAGATATATGTATATGTATATATATATATATATATATATATATATATATATATATATATATACATATAAATCTCCCCTCCCTCTTACACCTCCCTCCCCCACCCCCATCCCACCCATCTAGGTCACCACAGAGCACCGAGCTGAGCTCCCTGTGCTGTACAGCAGGTTCCCACTGGCTCTCTATTTTACACATGGTAGTGTATGTATGTCAATCCTAACCTCTCAATTCGTCCCACCCTCCCTTTCCCCACCTGTATCCACATGTCCTTTCTCTACGTCTGCTTCTCTATTCCTGCTCTGTAAACAGGTTCATCTGTACCATTTTTCTAGATTCCACATATACGTGTTAATATACGATATTTGGTTTTCTTTTTCTGGCTTACTTCAGTCTGTATGACAGACTCTATGTCCATCCACATCTCTACAAATGACACAGTTTCATTCCTTTTTATGGCTGAGTAATATTCCATTGTATATATGTACCACATCTTCTTTATCCATTCATCTGTCGATGTACATTTAGGTTGTTTCCAAGTCCTGGATATTGTAAACAGTTCTGCAATGAACATTGCCGTACATGTGTCTTTTTGAATTATGGACTTTCTCAGGGTATATGCCCAGCAGTGGGATTGCTGGGTCATATGTAAACTTCCCTCCAATTCCTTCCTTTCCCTTACCTCCAGATATGCTACCTGGAGCTACCATCCTGCCTTGAGTACATGGGGATTTGATGTAGAAAGTGCACCTGGCCAAGGTTTACAAAGCAAAGCAGAAGGTGGGGCTGGGATGGGGAAGATGTGACAACTCCTTTGGGGATAAAACAATGACAATTCTGAAGGAAATGTCTGGGGCCAAGAGATTAGTTCTATGAGGTAGAGTAGCACATACAAATGGTACAAGATTCCTACAAAAGGGGTATGAATAATCCATCTTTGTCTGGATCTGACTCGTCTAACTCTGCCCCTGTCTCCCCCTCACACCCACAATCTTGCCCTTTTTCATAATGCACTGCAACGCTCCAGAGAATTAATTTTGCTGCCCCCATTGCAACCAGGAATGAGGTTCTTTGGGCCTGTGACCAGCCACCTCAGGGAATGGAGGAGGACTCTCTCTTCTCTGCATCTGCAAAATATGAGAGAAGGCAAAGGTCTGAATGTCACTGAGTCCTCTCACCAGGGGACAAAGAACAGAGCTTCTCAGAGTCTCCTGGAGACGTGCACACAGTTCATTTAAACACATTCAAATGAACAGACTGTGTTGACTGAAGGGTGAATTTCTCTCTGTTTTGGATAAAAACTGATTTGAATGTGGTGGTACCAGGCTGTGAGCACATTATGAAGTAAACAAATGTCATTGCCTCACTTAGACAGTCTTGCCCAATTAGGTTGATTATAGTGATCACAGCGATGTCTCCTGAATGCACAAGAACGTAGTAATGCTCAGATTTGTTATATAATATTTATAGACTCTGTGGTATAACTTCAGACAAATTAAAATATACAATTGTATATTTACATGGACCAGGGGAATGGGATTCACATGTTTGCCAAAAGCAGGAGACAGAGCCAGCAAATTCCCTGATGTTTACATTTATAAGACCTCTGAGAAATTGTAAACTCCTGCTGTAAACTGCTATTTTAAACAACAGAGAAACAGCTCATCTCTGTCACCTGGTAGTTTAACCCCAAATGGCAATTTTCTCTTTGCTTGACTTTAGAAACTGTCTCTATCATTTTCTCCTAAGTGAATCAACTTAAGAAAACACACTCCATAAGAAAATAACCTATGTTACTTCCTATTCAGTCTGATTATTTTATTATCAGACCCAAAGTGTTACTAGTGAGTAGATTTACTTAGATATCACCAGGATTAAATATGGGCTTTACCATGTTTCTGTGACTTGTAAGAGGTGTATCAAGGTCACTAAAAAAAAAAAAAACAAAAGAAACACAATTTTAAAAACAGCTGCTCATTTTACCAGTAGAATTTGTTTGTGTTATAACTGAATTGATGAGAAAGCATGCATAATAAAAGGGCAGTGTTGATGCACGGTGAAGTTTTGGATGAAGAATTTAACCCCCCTGGGCCCCCATTTCCTCATGTGAAATGACAGTTATCACAGATGACCTCATAGGTTTTTCCAGTCCTCACAATCTGTGGTATTTGATTGTTAACACACTGATGCTGTGGGTGATAGCCAGGTTTGGGGGACCAAGTCTGAGAAGGCTAAGCTGTGACAAACAGTATTTCAGTATGACAGCCATTTGTGGTTATTTGAGAACAAGAGTAGGAAGCCTTCAAGGACAGGGACACAGACAAGATTGGAGGAGATGTAAATGAATGAAATGGAAATACACACACACACACACACACCCATGCACACAGACACATATACATTAGAGTTTGGAAGAAAATACTTGCTGTTCAAGTAAACATTTGTTGCAGCTTTTTTTTGCATAATATGTGTCTTGGGGGAGACAGCTCATTGTTTAGGGAAAAATGAGCCTCTTCGGGTATGAAAACTAAACCAGGTTGTGGAATAGAAGAGAGTCAAACTCTCTTCATCCCAACTCCACGCATGTCCCTTGCATCTAAAAATGTGAGCAAGTAACCAGTGTCAAGAGAGGCTGTTTCCTGACCAACTTTGCAAATCTGATTTCTGTGCTGTCTCCTTCACTTTCTAGCTGTGTGAACTGGGGCAAATGCTTCAACCTTTCTGAACCTCAGCTTCCGAAAGTGATGGCTGTGTCTATTATCAGTGTTTATGAAATGTTGGTGACAATGCCTACCTGGTCTTTCACTTGACTTAACTATGAATTTGGAAAGATTCACCTGTGTGGACTGAGGAGCATCCACGCTGAGATCACAGATGAAGCCAGACCATGGAATGTCTTTTGGTTTCTAAAGGAGGTAGAACACACAAAGAGGTAAAACATGAAAAACCACCAACTTTAACAGCATTCAGGTTAGAACGAGACGCCCTTTTGTTGATGGCATCCCTCATTGATCTGTTGTCTTTCATTCCTAACCTGAAGTTGGATGGCTGAGAGATTGTATGGTTTTGATGTTGGTATCAATACAGTTTGTTTGTTCAGTTTTTCCTTCATTCATTCAATAATCATCTATAAGTGACCAGACTTTCTGGAGAACTTTCATAGAGATTTTGATTGAGTAGGGTAGATAGGAGCAAATTTTTTTTTTTATCATGCTTTCTAGATAACTCTGCTAGGTAATCTGAAGATTCCATCTTCAGAAACTCTGACTTAGAATTTCCCTGGCTGAAGTCCACCAGCTTCCCTGGAACCAGAGTTTTCCAGTCCTTTCCCAGGCTTGCCTTTATTCTGCCCAGGCTCTTGCCACCTCTGCTGCTTCACGTCTGTGCACATCCCTCAAGCTGCCTACAGACTGGCCCTGAGCATTAGCACGAAATTACACAAAGAATAAATGATATGTGGATTTAGCTACTCACCGAGATGAAATAAATTACAGAACTTTGGGAGAATAAATGCAACTGAATCTGTGACTCATCACAGCACACAGTGAAGTGGGGATTGGGTAGCAAACTGATGAATTTCATCAGAATAGACAGTTCACTTAGGTAAGGCAAATCTCAGTGTGTTTCAGAGAACTTTCTAGACTTGAGCACACGTTTACAATAATGAAACCACCATTACTTGTTGTCATTTTGTAGGTCACTTTGCATGTAAAGGCACAATTAGTATTTAATTGGGAGCCACTAGTCCACGATGATATAAATCATGTAGAATAACACAGAGATTAGATTCTACCAGTTTAATAATAAACTGTCATCCCTAAATGTTTCATGGTATATAAGAAATTAAAAAAAAAAAAAACTCAGCTAGTAAAGCTAGGATTAACAGTGGTTGATGAGGTTAATCAGATTGAGGCCAGATTTTTGGATCAAAATAATCAATTAATCAATTAATCAATGTATCTACAAATATGTATTGAAGATATGCACAGGGGTTCCTATCTGTATGTACCTAAGAAAACTATTCCATGCATAGAAAAGCACAGCTGGAAAATAAATTGGAAAAAAAATTTCTGATCTTTGAGTATTTTGTTTGATTCATTCCTTTCCATAATTGTAAAATGCACATGGGAGTGAAATTTATGATCCCCCTGCATTAGAGAAGCACAATCTTAAGTTAGGGAAATGAAGGGACCAACTGCTGGTTTCTAAAATGTGGTTAGGATGTGTATTTAAAGAGGACCCTATCAGGCCTTTATTCTATAAAATAGCTAGACAAATAAATCTGAGGCATCTGAGGGTAATGGCATCTTGAGAGATAATGGATATTCAATCTGGGAGATGAGGAGGAGATAAAACTTTGGCTGGGGTATGTTAAAAAAAAATCAGACTGCCTGTTAAACTGCTGGATAGACTAGTCCCTATAAATTTTCAAAGGAGTGTCCTGGGTTTCATCCAAGAGGCTATTGCAAATGAGATACTCAGTGCTAAAATTCTCCACAGCTCTTTAGAAAGTTTAGGGCCAGTTCATGTAACATATACCTTATGCCTGGGGTTAATCACCAGTAGTTCTTGGCAGAATGAAATCTTTAATACTCTTAAAGCAAACCCATGAAAAAGTGGAAAAAACTACACTAGATTTTAATTCAAAGATGAGGTAGATCCCTAATCTTATCCATTATCAGATATTTTCCAAGTGTTAAAAGGAAATTTAGGAGTAATTCTTACTAGTATTTTTGCTTGTTTGTTTCCAGGAAGATTGAACTTCAACTATTTCATTTACTGAAAGCATCCATTGTCAACCCATAGGACACAGAGTTTCAATGTGATGCATTAAATGACTTCTAGGACATTCATAATCAATAACATTATTCTTTGGACAATTCACATTTACAGAAAAAACAATTTCTCATAAATACTTTCCCCCCATAACAATTTTTGTTAGTGATGGAAGGGGGGTTGTAAATATGTTCTTCTCCACTTTATAGTTGATAAAGTGCAAAAAGTCTTCCCTCCTCCCTGTGTTCATGCTCTTTATATCAACATGACTTGGCTCTTTCTCCCCTTAAGGGGTGGAATCTATTTCCCAATTCCTTGATTCTGGGCTTGATTGTGAATGCTTTGGCGCAAAGGGATGTGATTGAAGTAACAGTGTGACAGTTTGGAGCCTAGGACTCTTGAGGCTTTGGAGACTTCTTCTCCTCCTCTTGGTCCCCTGACTCTGCCATTAGATTAATCGGGTTGATGAGTCAAGGATGGGATACCAAATCGAGATGTCATCTACCCCAACCAACATCTTCCCAGACAAACCTATAGGCAGCTGACCTCCAAAGATGTCAGAAAGCTCAGCCACAATCAACAGAGTCTCTATCTGACCTGTAGCCAATCACAAACACACTAGTATGTCTAGCTGAGTCCAAAAGAACCACCCAGTTGACTAGTAGACTCATGGGCAGTAATAAATGCTGATTGTTTTAGGTCACAAAGTTTTAGGGGTTTTGTTAAGTAATAGGTCATTAATATAGTTGGTTGTATTAAAAAATAAGAAAGTAAAGTAAAACAATCAAAATATGATTTTTCTCTCCTTAAGAAGCAAAATTATCTGTTTTGTTTTCAGACTTCACATCGTATTTGGTGAGGGCCTGTACCTTGTGTTCTCTTAGCTTTGGATGTGGGAAGTATGCATGGTGATTATGACAATGGCATTGAGAAACTACAAGCTAAAAAAAAAATCCCAAAGAAATGTGGGTGGGGCCGATGTAGATGGGAGAAAATTTTGCATGCCTAATGATATTTTCTAAAAGGACTTCCAATCTGTACCATACATTCAGGCCATGCATCTCATTATGCCATACATTTCATTAGGCTATAGGCTTCATTAGACACTTGAATCAAGAATCTCATTACACACTCCAGACATACATCTCATTATGCCATGCATCTCATTAAGCTCCCAGACAGGAACAGATGTAAAATAGACAAATTTCACCAAGGCTTTGATTCCAACCCACATGGCATTCTCATCAAGAACAGAGCAAGGGTGGACCAACAATTGGGTGATTTTTGAATGACGCTTGACAGAGAGGAACAAGTTCAAGCAGACATTGTTAAATGACCGAGGAGAAAAAATAACTTGGTGTCAAATTCCACTTTGCTGTCCATTCTAGGAATGTGTTCCAACTGTCAACCAGAAATCACCTATCAGCGAAGAGCCAGAGATGGGGTGGAAGAGGGCATGTGTCTGTAACACTGCAATCATCTGTCATGAGGCAGACATTCAACAAAGGGTAGCATCAATGTCACCTTGAGTTTGGCTTTAGCAATTGTATCTGTTCTGTGTCCCCAGCTCTAATCAGTTGTTTGGCATCTTAATGAATGTGTCCCCTGATGATGTCCTTGGTTAAACAATACTTCTTTGATCACCAATGATAAAAACCCAAACTCACACAAATTTAAGCTTAGAAAGTACTGAGGAGCCCAGATATGTGGCTGATTTCAAGCCCAGCCACATCTAAAGTCTGAAGCAACATCCTTAGGACATGAATGCCTTCCTGTAAGTTTTGCTTTGCTATGTGTTGGCTTCATGCTTAGCACCTTTTCCTCATGAGAGGGTTGCAAGTAGCTCTGAGCTCTTATCATCCTCACAGCTATCAATTCCAGAAAAAATAGTGTCCTTAGAAAGAGACAACTAAACCTGGGAGATGACTCTCATTGCTCAGTTTGGGTCAAATGACCATTCAGAAACTAATACTAATCACTTTGTATCAGGAAAATGGAATAATCTGAGTGCCCATTCCTGGGTCATATACCCTCCCCTAAATATAGCCATAGATTGAAAATGGAAGGAGAGCTAGACACCAAGGGAATGTTAGGTAGACAAAAATAATCCATGTCTACTTTGCCTGCTCTGTCCTGGGGATACTCATAGGTCTGGTAAGAATTCTACACTATATATGCACTCTGAAAACTGGGGTGGGGGGTGGGGGCGGGGGTGTGCTCTGTCTATGGTCACATGGAAAATATTTGTCACTAATATTGAAATAAGGGACATCTCATAAGCAATCCAGGGGCTAAGTAAACACCACGGATGTTTCTTAGGCTCTTGTGATACCACAAAATGTAAATAATCAATATTCTGGGAAATTTAGGCTAAAGTGAGTAAGCCATCTATAGATAGCATGATTTCCATATGCCATCAAGTCTTCAGTTTTGAAGGCTAAAACATTTCTTCTAACTACTGGCCCATGTGTAAATGTCTTTAGAAAAGGTTGAATTAGGGAACATAAAAAATACAGAAAACAGACAAAACAGAGGGGAGAAAGTAGAGTTAACTTAATTCCACACCCAGGGCAAAATACTTCCACTTCATGGTTTGCCTAGGGATGTCCCCAGGTAGCACTCTGCAACTTTGAATGTATACAAATTTTCTCTAATCTGAAATGATAATGATTATGGTAGATAGCACTATGGAGTGATGTCCAACCAGAACCAGCTATTAAAGAATATTTTCACTGGATTTTCTAGACAGTCTTACTCTGAAAAAAGACTGGCTATCCATCCAGTCTTAATCTTCTAGGTCCTTGGGAAGCTCCTTGCCTGTGAAAACATTACAGTTTAAACATTCCCTTCACATTCCTTTGAGATGAAGTGCTATATCACCAATTGTCCAAAGTAGACAAAGCAGTTTCGTTTTCCAACTTAGCAGATTTTTTTCTAAAAAAAATCATTTAGCTGGAAGATATTAGAGCAGGAGAAAGGCTGGAGTAACTGTTATTAGTCAAATTCTAACTTCATGTATTAATAGACTCCCTCTGGTACCACATTTCACTGAAACCAAAGGAATAAACTCTGTCTAATTTGCAGTTGATTTTTACCCCAAGAACACCCTAGAACGAGAGGAATTTGATACATTCATTTTAATGAAAGCACTTTTCACATACTTAAAAAAAAAACCCTCCTCAGGTCTTATTTATTAAAAAATAATAAAGCACATATGATATCATTTTAAAATGATGCTTTCCCCCCTTTTGTTTGATAGGACTTGTTTTTGAGCTTATTTTTTTGCACTCTTTCAATTAACTGCTTTGGTCCATCACACCATTCTTGAAGGCAAAGGTCAACTGGTAAATGTTTAGCTTCTCCAATCTTTCTTGGCTTTTGGAAACACACCCTCATTCTTTGGTCCACTCCCCATCTGCATGTGATTAAGAGAGAGAGTTTGTGTGTAGTTAAAAATAAAGAATACATAGCGGGCTTCCCTGGTGGCGCAGTGGTTGAGAGTCCGCCTGCCGATGCAGGGGACACGGGTTCGTGCCCCGGTCTGGGAAGATCCCACATGCCGCGGAGCGGTTGGGCCCGTGAGCCATGGCCGTTGGGCCTGCGCGTCCGGAGCCTGTGCTCCGCAACGGGAGAGGCCACAACAGTGAGAGGCCCGCATACAGCAAAAAAAAAAAAAAAAAAAAGAATACATAGCTCTCATAGACACTCGATCTCACATTCAGAAACAGAAGCAAGCTATCTTCCCCTCTTTGTCTCATGAGTTCAATTTTGAAACCACAGACTGAGATTGTAATTACAGGATAAAATGTAAGTCAATATGCTTCCCTGTGAGATTTGCCCACTATAGTCCTGAATACAAGGATACATGATTATGCAAGTATATGCATCCCAGCTCTCCTCCTTACATCCAACTTTCTGAACAATATGGTAGATGGGCTTTGCAATGGATGTTAATGATAGTGATACCAAGCAGGACCCTTTGGGGCTCCTGGGCACAAAAGCCTTTCTGTGTCCCCCATTTCTTGATTACAGGAAATACACTTCATTCAGCTTCAGTTGGGACACAGTTTTGAGGGCCTTAGCCCGCTGTGGCCCCCTTTGCCTGGCAAAGCAATAAAGCTATTCTTTTCTGCTTCATCCAAAACTCTGTCTCTGAGAATTAATTCAGTATCAGGGTATAGGGGCCGGAATTTGCTTCAAGAGTAACAAGACAGCTCCTGACCCAATTTCCAAATAATGCTTAGGAGATTATTTAAAATTTTTTAAATTGTCATAAGGACATTTAACATGAGATCTATCCTTTTAAATTTTTATGTGTACAATACATTATTGTTCACCATAGGTATAATGTCATAAGGAAAAATTAGGGACTCTTCAGCCAGTCAATTTCAAGACTATAGTGAGAGAAATAAAGGGTCTTGGTATCTGGTTGTCAATTTCATGCTTTTCAGGAGAAGCTATTAGCCCAGAACACAGTCCCCTGGTGGTCCATGTGGCTCAAAAAAAGAGATGTGAGCCTTTAACAGATAACACCTACTTCAGGGTTTGGGGTCCTGTAACTCTGCAATGTCTTTTCTCATCATAACAGGCTCAGGGTAACACTTTCCTGTTTCCATTTTGTTGTGAAACTCTTGGCACTTGGATTTCATTTTACGTACACTATTAAATAATATTTAGATATTCAAAGCTAAAAGGGTTTGCTCACTTGGTTCGGGTGGGAGTATATGTAGACTTTCAGAAAAAGGGGTTTTGACCTTAGGGTGAACAGTAGAACTTAAAATGGTATTGTTACAATGTGGCATGGGGAAAGCATGATTTAAATGTAAATCTTTTATCTCCAAAGCCATAAAAGACTGTGCCTTGGAGGTATGAGAAAATGCAAGCTCTACTGTGGAGCATATAAAAAAAAAATTAAAACATTTAGTGCTGCACCAAATCTGCTTTTCTGAACTGTATTTTGCTCATAAAATGCTTAGAGTCTCTAGCATTGTATTTATATTTCAAACGAGCGGTTCTTTAACCATTTAGTCTTCAGCTCCTTGACTTCTAGTTCTAAACCTCACGACAACTCACTCCCTGTGAACCCCGCCTTTCTCCTCCCCCTAGCCCTCAAACTCCAGATGTGCCTTTCAGCCTGCAGAGCGAATGTCTTCATGGGCAGATCTACCCCCTGGAAACTCTCCAGCCTGGCTCCCACCTCCCTGAACTGTACAGATAGCCAAAGAAGAACGATGTCGATGCGGAAGGTCATTTCTCCATTTTTATTTCCTTGACCTGCTCCATGGCTTTGAGAGAGAAGAAATACAATCCTGCAATTTGGACAAAGCCATAGGTAGGACTGGGTTTATGACAGGTTTGTGTATGGGCTACAGATTGGGCACAGTTGGAAGTGAGGATCCTGCCCAGATTCTGCTCACCGTTTTCCATATGGCTCTGCTGGTGCTAATCGTATCATTACAAGCCCAGGTATATGCTTCCTTTTAGGAATATCCTGCCATTCCCTCCTATTTTCACCGCCTGCTGGCTTATCTACTCCTGGCACCAGTTTCCCAGACTATTTTCTCTGATACCACATGTCGACCAGGCAGAAGTCTTCTCTCCTTGCCACCAAAGGAAATGAATGTCTGTGCAGCCCCGACTGGGGTATTTCACTTGGGTCCAAGTTCTGGGAGCAATTTGAACTAGAAACCGTGTCTTTTGTGTTCTCAGAACTGACACATAACAGACACTTGATAAGTTTGTTCAGCGAATAAATGAGTGCATTTCACATCCTTCCGAATTTTAAACTTTAACCCTTTGTATAACCTGAAGTGTGTGTAACATACTTTCAGAACATTTCCTGTTTCTTCTACCAGGAATTGTCTAGGATGCTACGTCTTCTTCCAGCTTCCCCCACACCCCAGGTTAGAACTGGTCCCTTCTTTTTTTTTTTTTTTTTTGGGTTCGCAGGCCTCTCACTGTTGTGGCCTCTCTTGTTGCAGAGCACAGGCTCAGTGGCCATGGCTCACGGGCCCAGCCGCTCCACGGCACGTGGGATCTTCCCGGACCCAGGGCATGAACCCGTGTCTCCTGCATCAGCAGGCGGACTCTCAACCACTGCGCCACCAGGGAAGCCCAGAACTGGTCCCTTCTTAGGCTCTTAGTACAACCAGTGTGTTCCTTCTTAGCCCTAGTGCAACTAATTAAGTGATGATGTCTGTAATTGAACATTTATTGTGCTCCCAGCTAGACTATAAACCCATGAGAACAAAGGATCACATTTATCTTGTTTCTCACTATATTTACAACACCAAGATGATGTATAATAGTATAAAAGGCATACTATTATATTTGTCAGATGAAAGAGAATCAATCAATGATTTTCAAAGTGTATATGTATTTGCTTGGCTTCCTGGTTTGTCTAAGATATCTTTAGTTACTTCTTCAAAATTGTCTTTCATTTTCCCCCTAAATCTCCACTCTCAGCTTTGAATGTCTTTCTCTGCTCAGTGTTCTCTCCTTTAGAGCCCTTTACTGGGATGCTATAACATTCAGGCATATAGATTCAGGATGATCTCAGTATATTCCTCCCATATATTCTTATGCACCATAAAACTTTCCCCTGCATTCTATTCTCATGACAATTAAACATAGCCCAGATGTTTTTCCTTATCCCTAGGATATTATATCACAATTACTCTTCCACTTCACACTGAAAGACCATTAACCCTGTGAGACAGGCAGTGCCATCCCATTCTTCAGTTATGGAATCTCAAGTTCCTGCATACGCAGCAGAAGAGTCATTGATTCACTCTGTACTGTCTGGCAGGTCTCTGTACAAAATCATAATTTCTTCCTATAGTACTTTCATTTTTTCCGTTCAAGTAATCACAGCCCTCAGCTAGCTGCTGATTATTTCCAGCTGAGACTAAGAAACTTTTTCAATTCTAGAATGTTTTTTTTAGATCTGCCTTTTTCATTTCTTCTATTATTGTACTTAAATGTTAGAGCTTTAAAGAGTTCCCATGGTCATGCTATGAGAACTTTAAAGAAGGAATTTCCCAAAGGCAAACAGCTCAGCAAAATTATTATTACCATATATGATTAATAGATAATAATATCCTTAATATATAAAGAATGTATAAGATAAATATGAAAATTCTAAAGTTTATAATTGAAAAAAGGGGTGAGACTACAATTATCTAATAAAAGGAGGAACACGGTAGGCCAGTAAACCCAAAGAAAAATATTTCTAATCTCTAGCAATCAGAGAAAGTAAAATAACATAAGAGCATATGAAGTTTTGTTTTGTTTTTTAATGATTGTAGTTAATGTTCATTATGTCTCATGAGTACTTTCCCAGATTTTTGGTCAGATGACCGCCACTTTCAGCAACTTATATCAACAGTCATAAAAATGTTTATGTCTTATAACCTCATAATCCTCCTTTTAAGAATCTAGTGTAAAGAGATCATTATAAATTTAAATAAAGTGTCACACATAAAAATGTTCTTCACTATGGTGGATTAGATTCTAGACTGGAAAAAAAAAAGAATTTGAAAATGGACTGTGGATTAGACAATGGTATATCAACATTAAAGTTTCAACTTTTAAAAATTGTTCTGTGTTTATGTAGGAGAAAGTTCTTGTTTTTAGGAACTGCACACTGAAGTGTTTTGGGGTAAAGGGATAGTTTATTCTCAAATAGTTCAGAAAAAAGGTATGCATGTTTGAATACATATGTGTGTGTGTGAGAGAGAGAGACACACACACACAGAGAGAGAGAGGGATGGCAATGATAAAGCTAGGTAAAAATTATATGGGAGTTCCTTGTAATATGCTTGCAACTTTTTTTCTCCAAGTTTGAAATTATATCAGAACAAAAAGTAACAGTACATGCTCTTCACTGTGTTATTTATACAAGTGAGAAAAAATAGAAACCACCTACATGTTAAAAAATAGGAGAAAGTCTAATTAAATTATGATACAGCTACATGATGGAAAATAAAGAAGCTATTAAAATTGTTTACAAAAAATTTGTTAAGAAAATGGAAAAACACTTACAGTATGCAGCAAAATGAAAAGATTCGAATAAAAAACACAAATACAACATGCTATTAGCTATACAAAAACAACAAATTATTGACTGTTGGTAAGATTTGTAGTGAGTTTTAATTTTTGGTTACACTGTTCCTTGTTTTCCATAAATTTAAAATGATAAGCATTAATTTTATTTTAAAAAGGAAAAGATTTTAATTTCTAGTCTTCAATTTCCTTTTTCATTATCTATTTATTTATTTGCTAGAAAAGAAGAAATTGGTCACCTCCCATAAAAACTTTCACTGGGAGAGCAAGATTAGGGTACAATGATGTAATAAAATCCTATGTCTGGATGATGTCAGTCTGCTTTTTATATGCTTATCCACATTTATGCTCTCTCTTTACGTTGTAAACTGCCAATGTGGGAAAATACACATTCATTTCTATTTTCTAATAGTTCAGCCTCACATGGACTATGCTGCTTCTTGATAATGGTGCTGTTTTCCATTCTGGACCCTTGGTGTGTAGAATATTGGAGCACTGGCTTGGAGGCTAGGAAAACCTCTTTGAAACTTGACCGCTAACTAACCATATGACCTTGAGGAAATTTTTAAGTCTCTCTGAACTTTCGTTTCCTCACCCATAAAATTGGAACATCAGTACTTATGTTTTAGGGTAGCTGTAAAGATTAAATGGGATAACATATGTAGAGAAATTTGCTTAGTGCATCCCCAACTTTTGAGACATTAACATGGTTGTTGACATCATCTCTTAATTTTTTATAACCTGGGAGGCTGACAGGGAATCCTTCTTCAAATTCTCTAGAGCAGATAAAGAATAAACTGAAACTCCAAGACCTGCACCTATGTCTTGTCTCTTGACTCTTGAGTTTTCAGTCACTAAAGACTAAACAGAACACAAATTAGAATATCATCATATTAATCCTCTTTAGGGTTCAATAAGTCATGTTTTTCCTTGAACTTCAAAACCACTCACTTACCTCTAAAGGAAGAGTGAGAGTCCCATGCCTTTCTTAAAGATCAGGCAGTAAAGAAATGCTACAAAACTGAAGTATTTCTCTTTTTTTCCATTCTTTCTAATGCCACTCATAGAGGAGTGACTTGCTGAAAATCTCCTCCTTTCAGACTTTCGAGTTTTCACGGCATGTAATCATTTCCTCCAGAGGATTATATCCAAGTCCACCAAGTTTTCCTGCTGAAGCAGCACAGCCTTGCTCCCAAATAAGCCAGGATTTGGTGGGCAGAGGCCAGGGGACCGTTATTTCCTCCCCGGCAGCATTAAGCTGTTCCTTTTGCAAAGGTCACCTGGGTGAGGCTGAAAGGATTTAGAAAGGATAAGAATTTAAGGACCAAACATATAAAAAGTGTAAGCCCTTTAACTTGTCTTCATTTCTCTCCGCAAAAGAATGAAAGCAATGCATAATGTTTCTTAAATAAGAAATAGTATAACCATTCAACCAGCATGAAGGTATAAGGGATATTTAGACTCCTAAGGGAAGATAAGGTCCCTTATTAATTCTTTCTTATTGCCATATCCTGAAAAGAAAATGTCTTTTGTGAACTTTCTGTTAAGGAGATCACCCTAGTGCAGACCCATTCAAAATCAGGTCTGGAAATCAAATTGCTCTGTGACAGAAGCAGAACACCTGAATAGGTTCAGTGGCCAGGACAGTGATAAAAATGTGATTCCTAAGTACAGACCATTTTCCCAGCGTCCAGGGCCTTCCTGCCTCACCAGAAACTCTAAGTTCTTTCCTGGCATCCCTGGCTCAACCCACAACCCATCCTCTTGCAGAGCTCAGCTGACAGTCTGTAAATCCCCTGTAAATATTAGCTAACAATGAAGATGTGCTCTCCTTCTCTCCAAGCGCATTTGTATCTAAGAATAAATAAGCTTTCATATTCCCAGAAAATGAAGCTGTGATGATGGAATAATCAACACTGAGTTTGAGATTTAATATTAGTGTTCATTCATTTCATGAACTCCATCTAGGTGTACACGTAGGGTACAATCTCAAAGAACTTACAGTCTAGTGAGAAAAAGCTCAGTCCAGTCAGCCAGTCTAGTCATAAAATACCCTATAACCCAGCTTCAGAAGAGGTCTGCACAGGGTTACACATAGCACAGAGAAAGGTTATCTGCATACGGAGATCAAGAATGCCTAAGAATTTCACATACAAGCAATATCATACAATATTTGTCTTTCTCTGTCTGGCTTACTTAGTATGATAATCTCTAGGTCCATCCATGTTGCTGCAAATGGCATTATTTCATTCTTTTTTATGGCTGAGTAATATCCATTGTATATATACATATATATATATATATATATACACCACAGCTTCTTTATCCATTTATCTTTCGGTGGACACTCAGGTTGCTTCCATGTCTTGGCTATTGTAAATAGTGCTGCAGTGAACATTGGGGTGCATGTATCTTTTTGAATTAGAGTTTTCTCCAGATATATGCCCAGGAGTGGGATTGCAGGATCATATGGTACCTCTATTTTTAGTTTTTTATTAAAAATTTTTTATAAAGAAAAAAATTTTTGATTAAAATAAAAGAAAGAAAGAAACAAACAAAAGAACGCCTAAGAATGATGAGAGAGTGCTTTCCCTTACGAGGCAATTTCATATCCCCTATAAGCATTAATAGAAGCCTGAGTCAGGGGCCCTGTTCGTTTCACACAAGAGTATGCCAAATTACAGAGAAGTTCATTGGCCTGGCCAGGGCAAAACAGCCAGTAATGGTGGAGCCTTTATTGACATAAACCCAGACCTGTCCCTACTCAGCCAGAGCTCGTTTTCCAGGACCTTGTGTGCTCAGCCCACCTCCTTCCAAACCTGCCTACATTTTTATCTGTTAATGATACAATTCAGTCTTCTTAGGAGCAGGACCAATCAACTTGGCTTAAGTGACTCAGGAGTTTCAGGGCAAATCTAAATGCAATCTCCATAATGTAAAACATGGACTAAGCCCTTCTTCATCCCCTCCAGCAAAGTGAGGGAAGTGAGGTGGGGACCAGATACTGCTTTAAACAGGAAGTCAGACAATTCAGAAAGAACACTGGATGGCTTAACTCCCCAACCCAGCCCTCACTGGTGAGAAACCAACCACTGACTTGCTGAAAAATCCATGATATAGTAGAGATGTTTAAAAAATATAAATAAAGCAATGTTTTTTCATTATTTTCACTGTAAAGAAAAAAATCATTCTTACAAAGTTAGGTGAAGAGTCTGATTTTACCAAAGCCCATGGAGTGAAATCTTGATGGTATCTTAATTCTTTAAAGCCTGCAAGAGTCCATTCATGTATTCATTCAACAAATGCTTGAAGCCTACAATGATCAGACACAGTCATAGACCACCTGTGATACAAAGATTAATGACACAAGGGTCCTGATTTCAAATACCTCAAATCCTGGTGGAGAGGGAGCCAGGGAAATGAGCAGCTCGAGTTCAGTATGGTTACGTTCTATCGGGAACATGGTGGGTCACCTAATCCAGACATGGGAAAGTGAAGCAAAGTGGGCTGCCCAGGCAAGGACATGAGCTGATGTTGGTGTAATGCAGGTGTAGCAGGTAGCCAGGTGCAAAGAGAGCCAAGAGTCTTCCGGGCACAAGGAGCAGCAGGGGTAGGCAGGAGGGCTTTTGAGGAATTGCAAGTGATTGTGGGGAGGGATGGGTAGAGCTGGGGCATGAAGGGAAAACTGAGGCCAGTAAGATAAGCTGCAAATTTTATGGGGAGCCACTGGAAAGTTCAGAGCAGATAATGTGACATATTAAATTTTTACTTGAGACGGATTCCACTGCAGGATCTAGGAGGATAATAAACAATGACACAGCTGACTATAAAAACACACACAACCATTTTGGGGGAGAGAACATGTAAAAGAGGAAAGGAGGCTGAATTCCACCAGATAAAATAAGACCTCATTAATTTATACCCTGCTATTAAGAAAATTGGTCTAAGTCAACGTCGGTTGAACTAAAATTTACCTTTGCATTGTTGCAAAAACAAACAAAACAATACTATTGTCAAGCAAGATAATACTGTGTGAATGAGATTTCTGTGAGGTGGTTTTTAAAGAACAAACTCTTTTCCTGGTTTTGTTGAACTAATAGAGTATATATACACTTACTTACCAGAAATATCCCTGGACGATTCCCAATGAGAATTATTTATTCATTAATGCAGACATGGTAGTTCAGTGATCTTAAAACTACAAAACTTCATTAAAAATAAAAAAATAACTAAACTTCAGTAATTTAGACTGGCGTCTCTCCAAAATAAGGATTTACTCTTTCAGGTTTAACTGATTTGCCCAGGAGGTTAGCAAGCAATTTTGGAATTGTGTAACCAAAATCTAAATGGATCTTAATAGCCCCCCCCAAAATTAATACGTCTGTTACAACATGAGCAATTTATTCCCTTCACACCAGTAGATTCTGGTTCAGTGATTATTAAATTCTGGATTATTTGTAAGGAAAACATTCTATGAACAAAGTCATCTTTTAGATTTGCCTGTTTTGTTTGATTTTGTTTATTTTCTTTGGGTCTCTCCCATCTATAGAAAGTCATTCATTTCTCAAACACAGGGCACATCTATGTACCCACACTGTGCTATTCATTGCAAGGTCCTGGATGACAAGGGCTCCATCTCTGCCTTCAAAGGGATCAGCATCTGGTGAGGGATATTGTGACATAAACAAACCTCTATTAAATGATGCAATAGGTCCCACAGTGGGAGTTTACTTCGGGGGTGATGGGAATACAGAAGAGCAAGAACCCAGTTGTCCAGAGGGTAAGTTTAGGGAAGGTTCCCCGGGAGAGTTGACTAAGCAGCTTGATGAAAAGTTCGAGCAGATTTCTCCTGCATGTTAGGTAGAAGGAATGAAGACATGAAACTACACTGATTGTGTGTAAGAAAGAGTGACTAGTTGAGAATGGACAGAAATGTTTTATGGGGAAAAGATATGGGGGGAAGGATAAGAATGTAAGTGAGGCATCTTGAATGGTGTTTCTCACTCCAGGCTGGGTGTCTTACAGGCGGCTGTTAAAGCATCTCTACACGAATTTCACGCTGACTCCCCATTTCTCCAGCCGTGGAAAGCTGGTTACTTCTGTCGCATCATTCCCAGGAGGTGTTGACCTCCTGATCAAATGATGGGGAAGTGATAAATTCTGGGATCCCCAGAAGTGAAGCCTGATGTCTTTCCTCACATAGTTTACAGGTTAATAAAATTATGCTCAGCTTATCTGCTTTCATTACTTTTATAGTCCCCTCCATGGACACTCAGATAAGATTTTTAAAAGGCAACTGAAATTAAGTACCAGTCATTTTGATCACACACACACACACACACACACACACAGTGAGCCAAAATAATTTTAAAATATGAGGAAACGTGGTGGGAAAATCTATCCAAAATCTTGTGTGTGCCTGCATGTATGCATGTATGTGTTTGTGTTTACTTTCTTTTGCCCCCATCCATTTAAGCAGAAGTAGGTTTTTGAGAAGTCCTACCCTTGGAGGAAGCAGTTTCAAAAACTTGATTTAAATATCAAGAGCAAATACTGGAAGACTCAGAGCAAAGCATTTATGTCATAAATCTTCATGTAGGGAAGAATCCAGGATGATGCAAGAGTTGTTTTCTGGCCAGCCCATGAGGGGATTTGAATCTTCTTGTGTAGGAGAGTGGGAGGGAGAGATAAAACAGAAAAGAGAGACTAGTGTGGGATACCTGGGGTGGGATTCCTGTTTGAGGGCATGTCCGAAGGGAATCAAAGAAGCCCCAGAATATATCTGTGGGATTGCAGAATAAAATTTAGCCAGAGAAAGAGAATTTTTCCTAGAAAAGTCACTCCCTTCTTAGAAGAGCCAAGCCCTTCTCCTGTAGGGGTGGGGAGAGAAACTGACAGGGCAGACCTACCTAAAGGAGGGCCTGAGAATCCCTGGCCACGGAGCAGCAGGATGAAGTAGATCAAAGCTTTCTGCGCCTCCAGGAGGAATCCAGAAGAATATGGAAGACCCAGAAGTAGTTGACCCTGGTGTTGGGACCAGAAGGGGACAGTGCTTCAACTCAACACACATGGCCACAGCAGGAGGAGTAGTGACTAGCTGAAGCCACACAAGTAAAGGGTGATGACAGGACCTGCAGGACTTGTTACCTGCCCAGAGGGCTGGCAGTTTGGAAGATGTGCAAGGACCAATACAAGCCTGCCTTCAACCTAGAAGCAAAAGGTCTAGGCGGAAGAGATACTGAATTGATTGGGCAGCTACTCCAGAGTGAGTGACTTTTAAACCCCAAATGATTGAGTGACCTTGATTTGGCAAAACTATGTTCTCTGACACAGCAGAAATGGGATCTTGTGAGCTTGGTAGACCTCAGTAATTTAGAAATAAATTCTATTTTGTACACCTGAATTCATCAATGCACAATTTCTCTTCATGGCACACATATTCCATCTTAAAGGAGGCAAGTGGAACACCCCAAAAGGTCTCTTCTAAACTATGAAACAAAAAGGAGCTTAGTTGGTGGATATAAAATCAATGCAGAGAGCTTTGCATTGGTTGTCAATCATGAAATACGGAGAAATGAATCGGTCCATATTGGAATCAACTCAACAAGCTTGAGTTTATTGGCATAACTCTCTTCAAACTGGCTTAGCATGTAGTGTGGAAACATAAAACAGGGATCTTAAGCCTCTTGAGGAAAGCTGATTCCCCTCCAATCCTGCCTTCCAAATGGCAGAAAACTGGGGGAGCTGGAGTAAATGGCCACTGGGTTCTATGTGTCACCCCGGGGTACCTGTATGGGACATTCTTTGCCCCAGCTGTGTGAGGAGTCCTCTGTAGATACGACTTCCTAAAGGCCACATCCACGGTGCCTCTCATTACAAAACCTGATGAGACACTTATGAGAAGAGGCTGGGGGGTCAGTCCTGTCTTAAAAGACAAGTAAAATATACAGTGCTCCTAGAGGTCCTTTAATAAGCCCAGCTATCAACACCCTTTTGGGGGATACAAACTAGGCTTGTTACCCAACATCCAGTGTGCCATACAGGAAAATTCTATCCCACACTCTAAATACCTGAGGTGTAAACTTATTGCCAGGGAAGAAAAAACAGTGTCAGAAAACCTCACATTACCCCCAGACTATACTATATATAAAGAAATCAGGTCAAACAGTTGGCTCTAGAAAGGTGGGGTTTTTTTCAGTGTAGTCATTGTGTTTAACTGGAGAAAGCAAAAGGGATCTCTACAAGTCAGGACCTAGAAACAAGTGTGTAATTACTAATTATACACTTAGGGGTTTATTCTCCCCTAGATACACATGCCCAACTCCCACCAAAATTAATCTGCATTGCTTTCAAGTGTAGAGGGAAAAATAGGCTCCCTGGCTGTAACTGCAGAAGTCATGAAATTCCCTTATAAGCCCATGTTGCCTCTTAATAATACTTCAATATTGAAGCTCGTTTGTTAAATAGCAAAGACTCACTACAACTATTCACTCTGAAGCCTTTCCAGGAAAAGACCGCAGTGTGTATTGAATATTTTAGTATTTTCTTAGAAATGACTAGTTTTTTAATGACTTTAAGCAGGGGGAAAACAACGCTTTCAAAATTATTCAGGGGAGGGGTAATTTATAACCATTTGGATTTGAAGGTGGAGCTGGGGCATGGATAGAAACAGGATTTTACCAAGTTCTTCATTTTTCCCTTGACTTTTCAAGCACATTGAACCACATATTTCTTAATGAATGAAATAATGAAATAACATACAGCAAAGAGTAGGGAGTGAAACTGTTGCTTGCCATTATTTATAATGGAGGGTTGGAGGGCAAAAAACAATGGAAAGGAAGAGACTTAAGCTGTACTTTTTTAAAATAGGAAACTAAATTGCCACTTACTGTACTTAAGCATATTTTTGACCTTAATTATTTTCTGCTTGTAGTTTAATACTCATTGGAGAGAATTTAGAAAATGCAAGGAAAGAAATAAAACTCACTCTTAAGTGCCACCACCCAGACACTATCATGTTCATATTTTCTGGTTTTTGACTATTCTCATTGATATACTTTATTTTTATGAAATTAAAATTCAGAATCTATACAGTCATCTGTTGCTCTTTTAGGATATTTCACATGCATTTTAAAATTTTTATTTAAAAATCTGTGAAAACATTATTTTAACCAATTTGATCATTGGAATCATAATCTTAACCTCCCTCCCCTTTTGTGCTATACAGACAATAGAATGAGACCTATCCTTTTGTATAAACTCTATATCAATTATCTGAGTAAATTCTTATATGTGAGGCCATATTTGTAGGTTTTCCCATATTTTTTTTAACAAGTAATTCAAGGGCTTGGTGAGACAGAAGTAAAAAACAGGAACACGGTGGAAAGTCAGTCTCCTTTCCCACCTTTTGTCCCCAAGTTGTCTTCCTCAGAGACAACTCCATTACCAGTTTCTTCTGTGTATTTTCAGAAAGACTGTGGCATGAAACTCTGTTTTAAAGATTTTTGGTACATGTTCATTGACTGTTTTTCCAGCGCATCTCTTGCTATCAGTGGTACCAAGAATGAGGTGTTGGTGGGTGCAGAATTGAATGGTGATGGTTAGCAGTGGCTACTGGTTCTGTTTCCCTTTTTCTCTTTCCTCTTCTTGGAGGAGACAAGAAAAGGCCAAGGGCAAAACCTAGGCCAACCATAGTAAGCCACCCCCAACCTAACACTGAAATTGTCTCAAGGATCCTCACATGACCCAAGGGTCATGAGGGACCTTGATGGCTTTTATATATTGTGATGGGGAGGGTGAACCTGGAGACTTGCTGGCACTCCTCCCCTGCAGTGCTGCATTCCTGGTACAGCTTGTGGAAAGAATGAAGCCAAATCACAAGAAGCAGATCTCAGAAAGAGAAGATGGCACCGAGTGGCATCATGTGAACACCTACCTCTACCGGGTGTGATGGTCAGTTACTAAAATCAGCAAATCCATTTGACTTTTTTTAAACTAGTTTGAGGCATGGTTTCGTCCCTTGTAATTGGAAGAAACTGATTCCTACAATAAGAGATGCCCTTTTCATGCGTGAATACAACCTGCCAGCAGTAAAAAGAACCCATACAGCAACCCTGATGCCAGGGAAAAATACAGCTAGAGAGAAGCTCCCAGGAGGGCAGCCTCTATGAAGCAACATATAGGCGCTCACCAGACTTGAGAAACTGAGGCGAAATATACCACAAACACTATGCTGTGCATCTGGTGTGTGCAGGTGTTTGTACAGAATGGAAGATGGGAGAGCCCTTGCAGACACCTGCCCTGGTGCAGCCTGCAGGGTAAAACTATGCAGCTTCTGTGCATTCAAGTTAGTTGTATCTGGATTATTATTTTATGAGTTTTGAGGTTTTTATCACTTTACCTGAATTAGAGAAAGAACATAGAGTAACTACTTAGCAAGACTGAGCGCCAAAAACACAGATTTAAATATAATTCAAACCAGGTCTGCATTACTAAGTGGGGAGTACCCATTTCTAGCATCTAAACTAGTCCTTTCTGAAATTTGCACTTAGAAGACCCAGAACAAACATAACACTCATTCATGTATGGATGAGGTGGACAGCCCTTGTCCTTGGACTGGACTATGATGGGCTGAGCAGAGAGAATCAATCCAGGTTAACAAAGGTTTAACATATCTGCATGCACAAGCATACTCACACACTCATGCACACCTCTGCACACGTATACACACACATACACAGTTGCACTTATAAATGTTCCAGGCTTGAAAAGTCTGTAAGCCACCGTTGTGATAACAGCACTCGCTGTGGGAGAGGAAGAAGAAACAGCAATCCAGCCTTAAGCTTCCAATGTTTCATCTGAACTCGAGTTTACACTACCAAAGAAGGAAAATGAAAAATGTGCTGGAATTTTGTCATTTAGTGACAATCATTATTTGTAACAAATCCCCAGGTAATTTGGACTCATTAATGCTCTGATGCCCGACATCTATTTGCTCTCTTTAGCCGAGCTATTGAGGGTTGGAAGATCCAAAAATGCTCCCTACCCTTCCACATCTCTGCCTTCTGTCTTTTTGATATGAATCGTAGGAGCAAAGTAAACAGAGAGCTCTGTTAGAATTTCCCTTTCTACAAATGAGCCATAAAATTGTCCATTAATCAGTCCTGGCTCCCAGGGGCCAGTTTGCATTGTGAAGGTTTCCTTTTCCTTTTCTGATCCCCATTTTGTTGAAGAGATTACAGAAAAGAAAAAAAATAACATAGCAATAAGCCCCAAAGAATAGGCTTAGGAAATCCAGCTTTTTTCTTGGAAGTAAGCAGCCTCTGGCCTGAGCCAGATTCTCATCATTCAGCACCATTCAAAACTTTCAAATTTACCCTGCTCACTTTAGACTTCCTTTAACATATAAAATCTTCTTCTCCCCTTCCCAGAGGATATGTTCTCCCAATTACTCCTACAGATACTACATGTAAGTCTTTAGCTCCATAAAAAGACCTCTTTGGATGGCTGGGGTAAGAATCCATGAGCACACAAATAAAGAAATCCTGGAAGAATTCACTCTGAGTTTGGCATCTCATGGCTTCCCCAAACTTAACTGCCACAGGAGGTGTCAGTTCTGGCAGTTCTTGAGTTTATCTTGAGGGTGTTTCCTTTAGCAGACAGAGGAGGAAACATCAAGCCGGGAGCTGTCGGAGAGGAGAGGCAGCAGGAGGTAGACCTTTTGGCTGCAGCATCCTCATTGGACAGTTGCTTGCCCAGACCAACCTGCCCACCTGCATTTTTCCCATGAACCAGATTTCTTACCTTCAGCAAGACTCCCACGCCACAAATACAGACACTACACAAGCATCGTCAATCCACAGGGTGTTTTAAAATATATATTTGCCATCCGTTTTAAGTACAATAACAAAAGAAAAAGATTGTGCAAAAACTGACTTTAATGGGACTGGAACAAAAGAACTTTCTTTGTTTGGTTTGGGGCTGCTGGCTTTTGTTAGCCTCTGAACCCTCACTGCCCCTCTCCCTCTAGTTCTCCATTTGTATTTTGTCTTTTATTTACACTAAGCATAAGCTGCCTTAAGGGATTTCTTTATTTTTCTTTACCTTTTTTTCAAGCTAAACTGTTTGTCTAACCTAGGGGGTTTAGGAGGGAACAAAATAGCCAGCAAAGATTTTTATGTCTAAAGGAGAGTCACCCTGAGGTTAACTTGGAAGCCAAACAGTATTAAAAGTTTATCTCACAAATGTTGAAGCTCAATGCTGTAATGTGGGGTGCCCTGTGTAAAACAGAGCTATTTCTCTTAGAGAAACCCCTTGTTCATCTGGGAGGTGGCATCTAAGCTCTTTAAATGAGCTGAGTGTGACTAACCAGGAATCCCCCTTCTTCGGTCATTAATGTTGTTTGGGTATCACCCATGGTAAATTAAATACATTGGTCTGGATTGATTAATTGTTCCATAAATCTTCTTCTGAGAAAGTGGATGGGCCTCCTCATCATTCTTCTTTGTGAGAATTCCTCCAATAACATCGCACTTATGCACATAAAATTCCAGAAAGTCTGGACTTGTATTTGAAGTGACTCACTCACACCTATTGAAACATTCCTCCCCTTCAGAGACAACAGAAGTGTGAGTTCTTTGAATCATTGATTTCCTCCACACAGACATGTTGAATTTTGCTAACATAGCTTATGAGTTTATTAGCCTACCTTATTTTATATGTCCTACAGGCTTTGGCAGTTTTGCATATTTAATTGAAATGCATTGCCTTCCATAAAAAGAACTTGCTTAAATCAGAAAGGAATTTCTCATAATCTCTCCGATGTTAACACTTGGACATTTGACAGTACCTGCTGCATCCTGCAGCGTCGCGTGTATGCAGCTTGGATCTGATTTAGTGTCTGTTTCAGTCAAGCTGCAGGATATCTCTTGGCTGTCGTGCAGATGGGGAGGAAGGTCAGGTGGGATGGGGGCGGGATGATGAGTCCAGACTAGAAGCCAAGAGTGACCTTCATTATGCATACCTTCATTGACACCTGTGTCACCCAGGAAAACTATCCTGGAAAGGGAGTAGATGACAGGTCAGCTCTTGTGCCAAGTTGCTTGGTCCATCTGCCCTGACCCCACTGACTTCCGTGGGTTACAGGGTTAAGTAACTTAACCCCTATTTACCTCTGGGCCAGCCAACTACTGCTGAGATCCTCCGCGAGGCAAATCACAATCCCCTTCTCTGAAACAGATGATGCAGCCCTGGTGTTGGACTCCAGAATCACTTCCTTCTCAACCCACGTCTTCCTGATGACAGAAAAGGGAGGGACTCCCCATGTTACCCAGAAAAGCATTCACTGTGACTTGGGTCTCTTCTGTGGTTCCTGTACATAGGGAGCTTGTGGGGAGCATAAGGAACCCAGATGTCAGCGTATTTTTTTTAATTCAAAATGGAAGCCATTTGGGACTTGTGCTAAGGCAGCACTTTTTCTACCTTTCTGTCTCCAGTAAAATTGAATGAAATGCCTTCCTCCTCACAGGAAAGAACCCACAAATGAAACCAGGAGACACAGTTGCTCTCCTCGGTGAGCTGTTTGAAGGGCAGACAATTCCTAGCCCATCCATTACCATGTAAATAATTAAACACCCTGAGCCTGCAGCCAAGGTTGGGAGGTCTGTGGAGGAATTTGCTGTAAGCATGAGTGAGTGCAGACTTGTCCAGTCATTATCTCCTCTTAGTGGCTCTCTGGCCTTCAACCAGAAGGCGGCTGAGCTGTTGCTGTCCTTGAGGAACAGAAGCCCTGAGGAAGAGCCTGAAGTTTCCTCTGAAGTGACAAGCCCGTTCTTCACCTCTTGAGTCACAGAACCTCACCCACTCAGTGGGAGCTGCTCCAGCCCTAAGCTTGGAAACTGAACTGGTCAACCGACTGTATTTGCAAAACCAGGACAGAGCATGGTATAGTCTATGTATGTGGCATTCATGACAGATGGTCAGGCGATCCTTTATATATCATGCTATTAAGTGAGTCCAAACACAATTCTTTTCTTTGCTGAAGATAAGTAGAGACATGAATAATCCAGAAAGACAAATAATATATTGATGATTTACATATTACATTTAATTATGTTTTGCTCTTACATGTGAATGAAGGCATATCTGCCACTCTTTAGTTAATCACTTCAAGTAGTATAATAAGGCCACAAAAAAAAAAAAAAAAGAGAGAGAGAGAGAGAAAGAGAGAGAAAGAGAAAAACATTGTCTGGGAAGCTGTCCAGTTTCCCCAGCTTGCCGTCCTCCTCAAGTCCAATGTGGAAATTCTTCCACATTATGAATCAACAGATCACTCTCAGACTGATGCAAGGGTTCACCCTGCCCGAGACCTTCCTGGATTAGATGAAGATGACCAGTGTTTGAGTTTCAAGGGACATCATGCAATAAACTAAACAGAAGGAGCTGAGATGTCAACAGAGCTCTCCTTGTAGAGTGGGCATCATTAATAAATTTGAAAGCCACTTGAATAAACTTGAAATCCACACTAAAATAATCTACCCACAGATAATCAGGGTACTGGCAGTAGGCAAATCCAAACAATATTGAAAAACATAATTAAGGAAAACCCTTTATTCTATTAGAGTGCAAGTATAATCAAATGGAAAGACATTGCAGCTACCAATATTGCTACTGTGAGTCTGATCACATCGTCTGATATGTGATTCATGATCTACTCCACACTGGGTAAATAAATGTACTATCGGGCTTCCCTGGTGACGCAGTGGTTGAGAGTCCGCCTGCCAATGCACAGGACATGGGTTCGTGCCCCGGTCTGGGAAGATCCCACATGCCGCGGAGCAGCTGGGCCCGTGAGCCATGGCCGCTGAGCCTGCGCGTCCGGAGCCTGTGCTCCGCAACGGGAGAGGACACAACAGTGAGAGGCCCGCGTACCACAAAAAAAAATAATAATAAATAAAAATAAAAATAAAATAAATGTACTATCAATTTTATTATTGCATCAGTAGGTATTAAAATTCCACCTCTTTTCTTTCACAGGAAGATAACATAGTTAAGATGGCAAAGTTATTCCAAATATTTGTCCCATGTACCCACCCAGCATTGTTTAGAAATAGAAGAACACACACGTATTCACCCATATGTGAATTTGCAAACATATATGTGCACACACTGCCCTAGGGAAGCTTTAGAACTCTAAGAATAACTTGTGCCATCTCAGAAGACTTAGAAAATCAGCAGCTACACTGGAAGATCTTTAATAAGGAGGGTGATGTCTAGAAAGAAACTACAGGCTCTGGAGTCAGAAATAAATCTGGGTTAGTATCCTTGCTCTACCCTTGAACACTGTTTGCCCTTAAGCAAACTGATGACATCTGTAAGCTCCAGTCTAAAAGAGTACCACAAATCCCTAATTCACGAATCTGCCTGTGGGAAAGAACTGATCCCATACATAAACTGCTTGACCGTGCCAGGCACAAAGTAAGGGATTCAAAATGATTAGTGTCCTGCTATTTCCTCTTCTTGACAAGTTCTTGTTCAGGAGGATTTCCAGGGAGGTAGGTCAAAGTGGACACACTCCTGAGAATACTAAGGTCTCTGGAATATTCTTTCCCTTCTGATAGTACTGTTGACGGATTTGGGACCTCCTAGTAAGATTTTTTTAAATCACATTTTGTAGTATTCTTGGCTTCGTAGATCAGTATTTTCCCAGGGTCCACCTGACATACCCCCAGTCTGTCTTCAACATTCAGCCCATGCTTTCTTTGAAATCTGTGAATCTTTCCTAGGTTTCGCTATATGTCCTTATTCACTCACCCATTCATTCAATGAATAGCATGTGCTAATCTTATATTGGAAATATATGGCGGCTAAGACGGGCTTGGTTCCACCTTCTTAGAGATCATGTCTTTGAGGAGGAGACGGACAGAAAAGAGATACCCAGGCACATAGTGGTTTAATTATTACTTAGGACATTGTGGTGAGTGTGTGATGGGGACTCCAGGAGAGAATGGAGGTGGAAGTGTTGGGGTGCTGGTTGCCATCCTAGAAAGGATGGTCAAGGAGGCCTCCAGGAAGAGGGGTTTATTAGGGCAAAGTAGGGATGGACTTCCTGGCAGAGAAACAGCTTGTGCAAAGGCCTTGAGCAGGAAGAAAACTAGAGTAGCTGCTTCGAAAAGGAAACAGTTGGGGTTACAATACATTTTCGGATTCTCTTTTCTAGATTCTACTTCACTTTTACAATACTGAGCTCCTTCCTGAGGACTTATTTGCATAACCTTCTCAGGATAGCTTTCTGTGGCTTTGTCCCTATTTATTTATTTAAAATTTTCTCTTTGTATGTTAAGAGATCAATTTACTAAGCTAGATTCTTTTTCTCTTAACTGGAAAAATCAGAGATAAGTGTTGCCCGGATTCCTACTGCCTTGGAACAGTGTTCTACTTTTTAATCTATGAAGGATTTGTGTAACTTTTTTGGTCTTATTAATGCTCCCATGGGGAAAAAAAAAACAAACATGGGCCATGTACATGGCTTCCCACCTCAGTACAGGAAGCCCATAGCCCACTGCCCTCCTGTTGATACAGTGAATAGAGTCCCAAGGTGTCCTCCTGTGTCCTCCCCACACTCCTCCAATAGGGAAACTTCCTTCACACTCTGCGGGGTACACAGTGCTTCCAGAGGCAGCAGCTCCCCTGGAGACGGGCTCTACAGTCTACAAAGGTCAGCTCTGGGGAAAAGGCTGTGGGGCTGCAGGTGACCGCATGTTTTGAGCAGGAGTCTTCAGCCAGCCTTTCCTTCCCCAGGGCCGCACGGAGTTTTCTTCCAGCTGAAAGTCACCTCAAGCTCTTTGTGGACCACATACCACCTTCCTCTCCTCTCCTCCTCTTATTCCCTCCCTCTCCCTCCCACCCCGAACAGAACCTGTGCTGATTGACTTATGGCCAGGCACACGTACCAGGGAATCAATCAAAAGGTCCTTTCCTGCACAGAGCAGCTCTCTCCTCTCCTCCACAAGTCTGCTCCCTCTGACATTTCCTGCGTGCCCAGATTCAGCCTGTTTAGAAGCCTCCCACCTCCTCCTATCAATCTGGACTCAGGTTGGCATCTGGGCGCTCAGGGCTCCAGCAGCTGCTGCGTGGAATCCTGACACTCTGCCACGTCAACACTGGTCTGGCCCATTTTCCTTAGCACTCACCCGCTGGACCCACACTTCCCCTGTTGGCTCTCTCTCTCCCTGTGTGAAAGGGCTCCCTGCTGCCTTAGTTTCTAGCAGTGCACCCCTTGCAGTCTTCTGGCTAAAGGATATTGGATCAGCTCAAATCCTTGGTTCACAAAGAGAAATCAGTTCAATGCAGACTTTACACCCTCAAACAGCTTTTCTTGCAGCTTGTATCTGCCGGCCTTGGCAGTGTCTATCTTCTTTGATTTTCCTGACTGTCTTTCCTCCTTTCTGTGAAAGTAGAATGGGCTCAAGGACCTGAGGGAATTCATGCATGTATTTCATTTGGACTTGGTTACAACTTTTATTCAGCCAAATTCTTCCCCTTCTGTCTAGAGAAAAAAAGAATCCCTCTCTCACTGTCTCTTTCCCCAAACCGATACCCTCTTCTTTCTTTTCTGAAAAGAGGTGGCAGTTTTGTGTTAACAAGGCTGCTTCTTATACAGCATATCTCAACTAATTCCCACGTGTCGACTAATTGGGAAACACAGAAAACCAAAAAGAGGTAAATTTAAAAGTCATCTATCTTTAAAGAGCAGGAGATCACACCTATTCACATGCCAGGTGTCTTCTCTGCATTAGACACACAAAGAATAAACATATACACATAGGTGATCTTTTTTTTATATAAATACTTGAAAGTGGTATTACTTTACCCAGCAATTTTCTTTGACCAGGAATTTTATCTCTAGAATGGACAAAAACATCAGAATGTGTGTATGAGGGTATTCATTACTACCATCACCATATTAGCCCCAAATTAGAGACAATTTTAATTCCCAACCATACTGGACTTGTTAAATAAATTGTGGGATAACTGTTTAATGTAATACTACAAGAATATTAAAAATAGTGACATAAATACATACAAATTAATATACAAACATGCTCATGGAATATTGAGTGTGTGTAGTATGATAAATTTGTGCATATATATTAGCTTTTGAAACAATATCCAAAGTATTAAAAATGTTTCTCTCTGGGTGGGTATTTTATGAGCAATATATGTTTTTAGCTTGTTTGATTACATTAGTATTTTTACAATCAACACTTATGCTCATGTAAAAAGTTAATAGGAGAAAATATATAAGGGATAATATTTTCCGTATCATTATTTTTCTCAAAAATAACAGTTAATGGCACTAGATACCACAGTGTAGTTAACTATTTCTCTATCTCAAATCCTTTGTTTTATGGGAGGTGGAGGAAGTGAGGGTGGCTATTCAAGAAGTCCTTGACTACCTTATGGACAAGCCTGGATTAGAATCTAGGTCCTCTGTGGCTTTGCAGGTGTTACAAATCCAGGAAATTTTATGATAGATTTTAAGAGTGCAATGTGTATGTGTGTGTGTTTGTGTGTGTGTGTGTGTAACATATGGGCACAAGATGTCACATTATTATTTTAAAAAGAGCAGTTCGAGGTTGGCTTATAAAATAATTAGTTACACGTTTTAAATCCCTATTGTCATCCCAGTTTTGAACCTGGAAACCATTTCCCACTCTAACCTCATCTCAATTTTCTCTATACCAGTTTTTCTTAAACTGTGGTCTCTAGCTGGTAGCATCAGCATCAAGTATCAACTTGTAAGAAATGCCAATTCTTAGGCCTCACTCTAGACACAGAAGCAAAAACTTGGAGGTGACAGGGGGAGGGGGGACTTGTGTTTCAGCAAGTCCTCTGGGTGATTCTGATGCCTGCTCAAGTCTGAGAACTTCTGCTCTATGTACATCACACCAGCAAGGTCAACAGGCAAAACAAAGACAAGACAAAAACCAACCAGCAGAAAAATTAGAGTGGTCATTATTTCTCATTAGTATTTTCCTTCCTCAAATTGCCTTTCTTTCTGCCTAAACTGCCTCTTCCCACAAATAATAATAATTGTAAATAATGTGGATTCTAGCATCAATTGCCTAGGCTTCAATCTCAGTTGTATCACATATTAGCTTCATGACTTTATGCAAATTACTTAGCATTTTGTGTCCCTTTCCTCATCTATAAAATGGTTTGAAAATCATAGCACCTACCACCTGGCACTATTATACATGCAGATTTGAGTGTCAGGCTCTGGTAAGCATATATAAGTGTGTATTAGCTATCTCTATTACTCTGCCCAATACCCGAACTCTATGCTGTGCTTTGGGTCTATCCCATCAGAAGCTCTGTGTGCTCTAAGTACCCACCAGCCCCATTCACACTTTCAGGTCCTGTGTTCAGTCACCTAGATTTTCTAGATTGGTAATATAATTTTCTTATATTCCACTCTGTATTAATGATTACCAGTTGTTTGGGGTTGAATTGTGTCCCCCTAAACATATGTTCAAGTCCTAATCCCCAATACCTGTGAATGACACCTTGTTGGAAGTATTGCCTTTGCAGATTTAATTAAGTTAAGATGAGGTCATACTGGATTAGAGTGGATCTTAGTCCAATAACTTGTCCTTTAAAGATGAGGAAAATCTGGACACAGACACACACAGGAAGAAGAACACTGGAGGATGCTGCCTTCAGCCAAGTAAAGTCAAGTTCGTCAGGAACCACCAGAAGCTAGGAAAGGGCAAGGAAGGAGCTTCCCCCAGGGCCTACAGAGGGAGCATGGCCCTGACAACACCTTGATTTTGGACTTCTGGGCTCCAAAACAATAAGACAATAGATTTTTGTTGTTTTAAGTTGCCCAGTTTGTGGTAATTTGTTATAGCAGCCCTAGGAAACTAGGATATTAATGGTTCAATATATGGGCCCTGTAATACACATATATTAGTATCCTACTTATCTAGAAAACATGTTTTCAGCATTTTCAAGAGTACAGAGAATAGTCATGAGCCCTGGACTTGAAGTCAAAATCCCTGGATCTAAATCACAACCCTAATGCTTTCTAGCTATGCAAATTTTTATAAATTCCTAAGCTCTCTAAAATTATTATTTTAACATGTAAGTTTGCCAGATAAAATACAGAACACACAGTTACATGCAACTTTCTGATCAATAACAAATAATTTTTAGTGTAATTATGTCCCACGCAAGTATGTCCCAGGGAACATACTTATAGCAAAAAATAAATATTTGTTTATTTATGTGAAGCTTAACATTACCTGGGAGTTCTGAATATTTTTTGGTTAAATCTGAAAACCCTACTCACATGAAAGTATGGTTAATAATATCTAATTTGTACTCTTTTGGCACAAATCACAGGGAAAATTGTATGTGAAAATGCCTTTATAAGTACTTGATAAATGCAAAGAATGATAAACCAGCAGAAATAACCTTTGAGAGACTCAAGTAGAAAACATAAGTTATTTCATGAAGGAGCTCTCAGGCCATCATTCAGATTCTACTCATATCTAATTTTCATAAGCATGATTTCTCTGGTTTAATTAGAAGAGGGAGGTTGAATGTAGCTAGGGGTAAGATTGTGGGCAGAGTTCACAGAGACACACATGCAGATACACACAATATATATATTTGCATTACATATATAATTATACATTTGTGTCTGCATTTTATAATTGTTCTTTACAAGTATATATACTTGGCAGTAAATGATGGAAAGAACAATTATAGAAAGTGGACACAAATACTTGGAAAGCCATAGTTGGGGGTCTGTTAGTATAGGGGGAAAAACAACCTTATGCAGCAAGAAATCTCAAGCATATCATGGTTTCATTAATCATAGTACAGGGATTAATGACAATAATTACAACTCTGTGTCATTGGGTAAAGTTGACTTGTGTATGTTATGCTGTCTTTGTGAGAGCAAGGCTCCATGTAGCATTTCAGAAATATTTCTCTCTAAAACAAAAATCTAAATATGTTTTGGCACAAAAGAGTGATCTTCACTCAACTAGACGTTGTACTCCTCAGTAGATAAAACATTAGCCTATTTTAAGAGTGGTCTTCTGGGGATACAGGGCCTTAATCCCAACGTTTAATGTGCTGGTGGAAATTTCCAGCATTTCAGATCCTTGGGGAGCCCCTCAGCTGACAAGGAAAGGTTAGTTACTTATTTTCCTCCACAGATAGCTGGTCTGCAAAGACTGTTTTTAGATGACTAAGTCAAAACAGAAATACTGAGTAAGTCATTAACTAATGGTTAGCATAGAGAAGTGAAAATAATATAAGGCAAAAAAGAAAAGTTTGTTGAATAAAAGTCTAATGGAGTTATATTTTTCCCATCTTTAAATGACAGAATTCAATTCCAAACACAGTGCCAATTTTTATGAACCTAATATTTGCAGACATCTTCAATGGTTAACTCTTGAATAAAAATAAAATGGAAAAATATAGTCTTTCAACTCAAGAGCTTAGTAAGATAGAAAATAGGCATCCATGAGGCCATCACAGACTATTCACCCTATAATAATGAAATTTTATAATTTAAGCCTGCAATTTCCAAACCTGTTTGACAGTAGAAACCTTTTATTTTCAATTTCAAGGAATCTCTACTAACATTCAGTGGAAAACACTGAACTGCAGGATACCCATCACTATTGTCTAACCCCTGCCCAACTTTTTTGCATCATCTCTGGCCTCTGCTACCCAAATCTTTGGAATTTGAGCCATGTTGGAATATTCACTATCAAGTTTTGGAAGCAACAATTCTACAAAGTGGGATGGGTATAACATAAGGAATACATTAAAATTTATTGGGTATTGAAAAACCTGAGAATTTCTGTTTAATCTAAAAATTAAAATACAATAAATGTTGTAGCTATCTAATGTATAGACTAACATTATTACATATACGTAACTTATAAATTACATGTATATAATGAGGGTCTATGCTCAAAGTATTTTTCCTGAAAGGGGTGTGCAATTAAAAATAAAGGGACCAGGGCCTCCCTGGTGGCGCAGTGGTTGAGAGTCCGCCTGCCGATGCAGGGGACGCGGGTTCGTGCCCCGGTCTGGGAGGATCCCACATGCCGCGGAGCGGCTGGGCCCGTGAGCCATGGCCGCTGGGCCTGCGCGTCCGGAGCCTGTGCTCCGCAACGGGAGAGGCCACGGCAGTGAGAGGCCCACATACCGCAAAAATAAAAAAAAAAAAAAAAAACCTTTGGGCTTCCCTGGTGGCGCAGTGGTTGAGAGTCCGCCTGCCGATGCAGGGGACGCGGGTTCGTGTCCCTATCCCGGAAGATCCCACATGCCGCGCAGCGGCTGGGCCCGCGAGCCATGGCCGCGGAGCCTGTGTGTCCGGAGCCTGTGCTCCGCAACGGGAGAGGCCACAGCAGTGAGAGGCCCGCGTACAGCAAAAAAAAAAAAATAAAAAAAAAAAAAAAATAAAGGGACCACTGCTCTAAAGATTCTGGGGTGTCTTTTCTCATACTATTTCTATTCCCATTGCCTTTTTCTGTTTATGGGTAAGTCTATTCCACCAGACTACAAGTTCCTTAAAAGATCTTTGTAGACCCCTCAGCCATTATAGCATTAGGGATTCTACAAAGATTTTTTGAATAAATGGACAAGTGTGCAATTGAATTCCCAAGCTTGGACGCATTGTTTAAATCACACACAAAGGAAACCTGAAATAGCAAATCACCTTTCTGCCAATTTAGTTTCGTTCTTGCCAAATTCATACCCTACCCAGCCAAACATTCTTTACCTTGCATTTGTTTTTCAGAGAGGATCACTAGGAAATTTTCTCTTTATATCCATTTCTGTCTGGTCTTCAAAGTTTAGATAGACGAGAATGCAGAAGATAATCCCAGCTAGAAATTAGAAGCTATGGGAACATGTAAAAATTGTAATTATTTATGGTGGAAAAGATAATTAACTGACAGACGCCTTGCCCTAATTATAACACGTTGTCAATTACTTGGCCCCATTTATCAAGATCTCCAACTTCTCCAGATCATTTTACTGCTCAAATTAGTATGTGCAGGAATCTTTTTCTTTCCACTCCCTTCATTAGGCTAATGCGCTTATCCTCTTGGAAGTTTAGAAATGACTGTAGAATCTTGTTCCACTGCATAACACTTCCCCAGGCACTTTCTCATGTAAGAGAAAGGCTTGAGACATCTTTCAAGATTATCCATGTCTGTATAGATCCAGATTGTTCCTATATACCTTAATTATATTGAGTTTAAAAAATATAAAATAAAGATCATGTCCAATTGTTCAAAGTAAAGACTGAAGAAAAAGAAAGGCCAGCAGGAGAGATTTGTGTTAGAGAAAGACTAGCTATCATCAACAAGACCTATGGAGTATTAAAAAATGACAAGTGCCACACACATTGGTTTAGGGCCTGCAGGATAGGATAAAGAAGTCCAGGATTTTTTCATCTTTAAATTTACCAGTAGGAAAAAGTCAATAATTTTTCAAGTTTCTTTCAAACTGTTCAGGGATAGGAACAATGGCTATGTGTGAAGCTTACCAAGGATACAGAAGAGACATGGTGGTGATTTATACATTTGTTTGCATTTGGTATTATGCCACAGAGTGAAGAGAGGAGGGCTAGTTCTGTCTTGCATTATGACTTAGAGAAGGTATTGGGTTGTGGGTTGGTGAAATCACACCTAGAATACCACGGTCAAGTTGGGACATCACAGCTGCAGAAAGAAGGCAGTAGATAATTTGGAGGGAGTTCAGAGACAAGCAAGGAGAGTGATAAAGGTGTTGGAAGACATGACTTATGTGGCAAGATTGATGCCCCAGACTATCTATCCATAAGTATAGCTTGCCAGAGGGATGACTAAGGTGATGACATGATAATACTTGAAAAGAATAAGCAAACAAGGAGCAGGAAGATGACTGGGGTTGGAGATGCTCATAACATACAGAGATGAATAATTGTTTCCAAGGGTTGGAAGGAAGGGTTTGTCTGAATATCAGGAAACAACTGTGCTCTCAAAGTACTTAATTAAACTGATCAGGAGTTTTTTGTTTTGTTTTGTTTTACCAGAATTACTTGGTTGTTCTTCAATTATGTGATGTGCTAGAAAAAGAAGGAAAGAAACAGAGTTCTGGGTAGGGAAGGGTAAACCTACAATTACTATGCCTTACTAGGACCACAGAGTTAGGGAGAAAAAGTCCTTCAGCCACGATTGGACTGATAGAAATTTATGAAAAGGAATGATGATGCCTTTGGTGGTGACAAGAAAAATATATCATCAACCTGGGGCCTCTGTAACTTACCAATTACTCTTATTTCATAGAAATAATTCGGTAGGTTTCCCAAAAAGAAAGAACAAGGAGGATAACATATGTAAATGTTCTCTGCCTACTCTGTGCTTTTCTTTATCTGTGTTTCCTTAAAAGAAAAACAAAATTCCTCTTTCTGTGCCACAAAAGAGGAATAGGAAATATAAATTCTTTCACAGCCACTGAGATCTTCATTTTGGTTGTCTAACCATACAGATATCCTTTCTGCTAGTTAGACAATCAGTGGACAGGACACTGGCATCTCCTTTTACTTCTGAGTCACTAAGATATGGATGAAATGTTACTAAAATATGAAAATTAAAGCTACTAAGGGCTTTAGATTCATTATTAGAATTAATTAGGCATTGCTGTAAATCAGAATGTCTATCAAAATGGAGCACTATGAAAATAAGCCACAATCTCAAAGAGCATCCAAGCTCAAATGGTCATCTCAATGGAATGACTTTTTTAAAATTGATACCTCCAGTTCAGATGGTGACTCAGGTATGGCTGCTAAACTGTGTATGTTATTTTGTCTAACAGAGAAAGGGATGGCTTTGGTTTCTGTTGCTTTCAATTCACTTGAGTAAAAAAAGCATACAAGTGAACACAAGTTTATCTTTGCAACTAAACAGAAATTATTTTCCCTTTAAGGTTTACAGAGTTTAGTAAAAATAAATTGGGACCTCACAACTGCAACTTTTCCTCAGATTTATAGAACAGTTTTACGTTTTTCAATGTCTTTTAATAGGTTTACGGCATCAAAGCTACCAATGTTTAATAAAGCTAATGAATAACTGCATTATAATTTTGAAGGTTTATGTTACAAAAAGGTAACAAATTCACCCTTGGTGGTGGAAAAATTTTAGAGTACTTGCATGAAAGACTAAAGGAGAAGAAAGTCAACTATATTTTAACAGTTGTAAGGCCAGCTGAACTACTACCATTTTCTAAATCACATGAAGCAATAAGAATTTATAATAAAAGAATATTGTCTCTGTGAAACAGATTGCAGATTTTGATCACTGCCTCTAGCTTAACTGCATATTCCATACCACTACAGATAGCATGCAGCAAAATGAGAAAATAGTATGGATTCTGGAGAAAATGCATACTAATTTTGATATATTTATATGGGTTACAAAATAAAATTTGATTAGTTTCCAAATATCTAGGAAAATAAATTGGAAAATACATAAACACGAAGATACACTGAAGTTTAAGAACAAGTGGGACTGGTTGACTCAAAGGATGATGCATTAAAACAGTGACACAACAAGAAGGTGCCTAGGAGAGTAGGGATGGAGAAAGAACAAAATACATGAAAACAGAGGATTGACCATGAATCTTTTTATGTCCTGCTCCACTTCTAGATGCTCAGGGCCAGGACTGGAAAATATTGTAAAAATGAAGCCTTAGTTTAATGTTAATGTTTAAGATCATAGTCTTGGGAGCCTGGATCCAAACCCAAGCTCTGCTATTCACCTGCTGTGCATCCTTGGGAAAGTTACTTAACCTCTCTCTGCCTTAATTTCATCATCTGTAAATAGAAGGAGTGCCTACCACCCATAAAATGATAATGAGGAGTCACTGAGTTACTATTAGTAAAATACAAAAAACAGTATCTGACTGGGTGTAAAAGCTAAATAAATATATGATAGTGAAATAAAATATATTTTTTGACCCTTTATTTTCTCTTCTCTGTTCATCAGTGAAGTTCCCTAATACTCACAGCAGTTCTTCTGCCCACCTTGAATCCCTCCACAGGCAAGTCAATCCCCATCCTCTTCCATCATCCATAACTCCTTCCCTTTCATCTTACTATATCTTGCTTTTCCTACATGAGCTTGCCAAATCTGATAAGCCTCTCATGGCTAACATCTCTGAAGCATGAAGTCTTTCCATACAGCATCTCATTTAATTTAATTTAAATCTGTGGGGTAAGGACTCTTCATCATCTTAGACCTAAGGAAAGCGATGCTCACAGAGTGAATAAATTACACAGGATCAGAAAACCAGCACCTGGCAGGATCTGAATAAAGGTCAAGGACCTGGGCTGGCCCAAGCCACCACAGTGCATCCACACACTCCCCCTACTGAAAATCAAATCTGGGCCAATGTGGAAACTCATTGTTCTGGTTCTGCATGTGCATTTTAACAAATGCCTCTGCAGATCACCCCTCAACCCCAAATTCCAGTTCTCAAGAAACTAATGGAGAAGTGTTGGAGGGAAAAATGGAGTTACAGACACTGCCCAAATCACTTCTTCTTATGTCACTCTGCTCATCATTCCCTTGGAAAAGCTTGTAGACTATAGAGTTAGGGTAAATTGGTCATGGAGCAGGAAACACGGAGAGTGTTTTTGTTTCTTTCTTAATGGAAACAAAGACCTCACCCTGCGGTAAATCACATAAGTACTTTGACTGGATAGCTCAGTGTGGAATTGTATGTCACGAAGTGTGTGCATGTGGAAGGGGTCAGGGAGAGGGGTTAAGGGAATCATTCTAGTAAGGAAAGAACAGCAGGTTTGGAAAGAAATGGGGAGTGATTTTGCCCCTCCCTCCCTCTATCCCACGCCCATCCTCACCGCTGGAATATGCCTTTGGCATATAAAGAAATATTGGGGGCTTCCGTGGTGGAGCAGTGGTTGAGAATCTGCCTGCTAATGCAGGGGACACGGGTTCGAGCCCTGGTCTGGGAGGATCCCACATGCTGCGGAGCAACTAGGCCCATGAGCCATGGCCGCTGAGCCTGCGTGTCCAGAGCCTGTGCTCTGCAACAAGAGAGGCCGTGATAGTGAGAGGCCCGCACACCGTGATGAAGAGTGGCCCCAGCTTGCCACAACTAGAGAAAGCCCTCACACAGAAACGAAGACCCAACACAGGAAAAATTAATTAATTAATTAATAAACTCCTACCCCCAACCAGAAACGAAGACCCAACACAGCAAAAAATAATTAATTAATTAATTAAGTCCTACCCCCAACATATAAAAAAAAAAGAAAGAAAGAAATATTGACTTATCACAGTTACCTCCTCAGATAGTTAACAATGTATTTCTTCATTGAACATTTTCCTGAAAATTATTTATCTTCATCAGATGAAAATAAAGCCCTACTTATTTATCGATCCTTCTATACTATTTGATCATCTACACAAGGAGAATACATGTCCTACTTTTGAGGCAGGAAAGTAGCCGGTTTCTGAGAGTAAGAGCGGCTAGCCCTAGCAAAGATGGATGAGTGAAGAAGTTTAGGAAATCGAGTGACTACGTCCACAGTCTTCCTGTGTGACCATTTGTCTAATCTTTGCATTTTCAGAATTTGAAGTATTAGTTCCTTAAGTCTTCTCTGTGTCATTGTATGCTGCAAACCCCTACAACTCATGAATTCTGTTTAAGTTTGGAAATGACTTCTCAGACATAAGCCTTGACACAGGTAAAGTCAAAAAGCAAAATTAAAGATGTGTATATTACTCTCCTCCTCTGACACAGATGCTGACCTGCAGAGACCAGTCGGTAGAAGCCACCTTATACATATGTACCCACCAGACCAGTTTTCTTTTTCTACATTCCTAATCATTCATTTGCCTATAACTAATCATAGTGTGTTTCATTTTAAAATTAATTCCCCAGCTAATTTTAAGATTTATGGACCAGTCTTTGTCTCAAATGCTGACTGCATTAAAAAAAAAAAAAAACTCAATAGAAAAATAATTAATCTGGAGTTTTAAACTGTCCTCGCATTGAGTTGCTACGAGTGCATCATCAGTCCAATAAACCAGGTCTCACTTTTTAATAAATTAAAAGAAAATAAAAGATAGGCAATCAGATTACATTTCCAGCAGGTCAGAGTCTCAAGAGGCCCAACATGCCTTTAATTCTGAAGAAAAATTGCCTGTCCCAAGAAGAACCTGAAGAGCGGAATGGCCATGATTTAGGTGTCTCCAATGTGTAGTCCCTGGGGAAGGTATTGTCAAGCATATTTGATAGGGAGGTGAGGAAACTGAGGCACGGAGCCGTTACACAACCTGCCCGAGGACTACACACGTGTAGAGACCCACCATTCCCATTCCCTCCTTCTTCTTAATCCACCTCCAGCTCACAGGCCCTTTTTGGGGGGTTCCAGGAACAGGCTAAGATTTTTTTCTGACTTGAGACTTTTTGCACTGTTCCTTCCTCTTACCAAGCCCTTCTCCTGGCTCCATCTCCTACTTCAGTCTCAGCTTAAATCTCTTGAGGCCTTCCACGACTACTCTACCTGAAAGTAGACCTCATTTTCTGTTTGTTCACCGCATGCTGTTTGTTTGCTTCATAACAGTTGATTTTTAAAAATATGGATTTTCTTGGTTGTTTTCAGTTTCCTCTTTCATCCACCCACCAAGATAAAAACTTCAAAAGGGCAAGACCCTTGGTCCCTTTCAATAAACCCCATTGTACACAAAACACTGGCACAGCATCCAATGCATTAAAGGCTTCCAGTAAGTTTTTTTTTTTAATGGATAAAGGCAAAAAATAAACAGAAGGAGGAAAGGTGGGAGTGTTGAATGGGAAGGAGAGACTGAGCCCAAATTCTGTCTGACTGTAGGATGCTAGATTTGAACACCTTTGTATCCTAGGTAGAGAGCAGCTAGGATCATTTGCTGCAGATAGGAAAGTTGGACATTTGAAGTGAGAGATGTGTGGTCCTGAGAGTAGTATAAGCCATTGGCAAGAGTGGAAAGGCAAGGTCTAAGGAACTTGCTGTCAGCCAGTGATTAATCTGCACAACTGCTCTCCACACAGGGGAACATGCCGCACCAACAGGGATAGGGAATGTAGCCCATTGGTCACGTGTGGCCCACTCCATCCAAAGGACTGTTTACCTTGCAGGGGAGGTATGCAACTTTCACCTTTGCATTCTTTCTTTTCCTTGAATGGTTTTCTTTCTATATTTTCTTTCTTTCTTCTCTTTATTGCTGAGTTTTTAAGATGTTTGTATTTACTAATTATCTTATTCTAATTATTTTAAACTTGGTGTAATTTTAGTCTACCATGCTTTATTATTCTTTCTGATATTCTGATTGGTATTTTTCTATTAAAATATTCATAAGCTTTATTTTGTCTCTTTAAGATAATCTTTTGTATTAACTTGGGCTGCCATAATGAAATAGCTTAGACTGAGTGGTTTAAGTAACAGAAATTTGTTTCTCACAGTTCTGGAGATTGGAAGTTCAAGATCAGGGTATCAGCATGGTCAGCATGGTCGGGTATGGTGGGAGCTCTCTTTCTGGCTTGCAGACAGCAGCCTCCTTGCTCTGACCTCCTTTGCCTGGTGGAGAGACAGAGCAAGCTCTCTGGCATCTATCCTTATAAGGACACTAATCCCATCATGAGTGTCTCACCCTCATGACCTCATCTAAACCTAAGTATCTCCCAAAGTCCCTGTCTCCAAATACTCTTACACTGAGGGTTAGGGCATCAACATAGGAATGTGAGGTAACACGATTCAGTCCATAGCACTGTTTAATCATTTTATGGCCATTTTCTTTTCTTTTTCTTTCCTCTTTGATTCCTTTAATCCCTCCTTTCACTTTACATTATTTACTTATTAATACAGATCTCTATTTAAAACTTCAAATCCTAATTTTTGTTTCCCATGCTTTGTTTCAAGGACTATAAATGGAGCTCAAGACAATGTATTTATTTGTTAAAATATTGTCGAGCAGGAAGATCTAGTGACCGATCCAAGTGAGGATCCTCAGGGCATGGAGGGCCCTAAATAATGCTCCTCATGTGGGGTCTTCGGTCAAAGGGAAGCAAAGTCCGGGCAGGAGGAGAGGGGACATTCAGGGATGAAAAGGACATATGGTGTTTTTTTCACCTACATGTCAGAAGGCATGAAACCAGCAGACACCAGGAAGCAAAGGAAAATATGAGTTCTAATAACACCTACTGTAAGTTTTTCCAGTTACCATATTTTTAAATATACTTTTCAGGTATTTTTCAAGAAAATCTCTGGATAGCCCTTTCAAATGTTTTTTGTTTGTTTGTTTTTGTTTTCATGACTCAGATATATTCCTTTTATAATTAGAAAAAATATAACGATTTACCCTTCCATTTTTATGCCACCACAAGTGTGTATTTCACCGTTTCCTTCTACCCCCTTCACTTCTCATCCCCTTCTCATAGGATGTTACTTGTCAGCTACCAGTTGGTATTAAGGGGTTATTATCAGAGTGAACTCCATCAACTTTTCTAAGGCTTTTTAGATATTTGAAGACCAGAATGCTTACATATAAATTGAGAAAAACATTTCTCTGTTACTTTTCCAGGTCGTCCTGTATGGCCACCACTATATTTGAACAATAAAAGTGCAAGAAGAAGGAAGAAAAATAACTAGGCTGGATAAATTCTCTGGCCCTTTACGCTGTTCTTCTTTCCATGAAAATGTTATCAGAAATTTTAGGCATTCTGTGTTTGAAAAAAGTAACAGTTATTACCCACCCACCCCCCACCAGTAGCATCCATCTATAGATTATGTTCACTGAATAATGAATGAGTAGATTCAAAGTTTCCTGACTATTCAATATAAAGTAAGTTTTTTTTCAAGGTAAGAACAGCAACAAAATCCAGACTAACAAGGTGTCTTGCATTTAATTAGAACTCGACATAAACGTGGGATTGATTGCATACTGTCTTAAGCCACTTAAACAACCAAATATAAACAACCATGAAAGCAATATAATTTTTCTTGCTAAAAAAAAATAGCTCCATTAATGTGGCTAAAAACATGAAACATTAATTTGATGGGGTGTTGTATTTATGAAGAGGCACAGATCACATACGGGCAGAACATATCTTACTGCATTTTGTTCTTGCCTTACATACACTTCATCATTAAATAATTTTATAAACATAATAGAAATGGTTAAATATAATAAAATGGTTAAACATAATTTTGTCAACAACTAAAAAAATAAGACAAGCTTTATTAATTATTAATGCACCATACCAACGATTTACCATGTTAAATAAAAGTGAGTTTTATTTTTCTCTCTCAAGAACACAATTGGATAAAAGTGAAAATTTAATTCAACTGGGATTTGGGCTCTGTGCAGCTTTAAATAAACATCTGGATTTTCTTTTAACCAAATGCATTAGTAGCTTTTAAACCATGTACAATGGATAGATTTAAATAATTTTTAAGAATATAAGAAACAGGAGAATATTTTTGTATAAAGATGATTAGAAAGAAATGAGACTGACTTCTTTTTTTGTTTGCTCTATAAGCATACTCTGAAAGCAATTAAAACAATTTAAATATATATATATTTAGTATCCATGGAACATATGTATGTCAGGGTTCAAATTTCAGCCTCTGGCCAAAAATTGCCCCATGATCTTAGGAAAGTAACTTAAACTCTCTAGGCTTCAGATTCCTCATCTATAAAGTGAAGATAATAGTATCTTCCATAAACCTAGTATCTCCCATAAAGCTTTACGAAGATTTAAAAGATAATAGATGTAGAAAGTTTGGTGTCCTACATATTGTAAGTACATGGTACCTTCTAGCTGTTATCAGTGTTATTATTCTTATCATTATCATTGTCATCTTCCAGCTTTCTGCCAGGCTTGTTAAAAAATCAACATTTTTACTTGAATTTATGCAACTTCTGATCTTACTTTTTTAATAGCATGATGGTAGTTGATAACACATTTTAAGAAAGTTAAATAGAATACTTAGCCATAAAGAAATCTTGGGCAGGCAGGAGGGGCCCTGCAGTCCTGAAGGAGAGGGAGAGGAGCAGAGGGCATTTGCCCCACCCACTCATTCCCGGGAAGCCTTCTGAGCTCCCAGGTGGGGTCCCCCACTCTCTGAGACCAGAGGCACGAGGCACGCCTGGGCTCTTTCTGTTCCGTTGAGACTAAGCTCCACCCCCCACTCCCCCAGGACCTTTTCCAAGGCCTTGTGTATCCTAAGCATAAGCCCCACTTGACACCCAAACACCACCCTTGCTTAGGCCCTGCCCTCCACAGCCAAGGCCTTTTCCACCTTTTTTTTTTCTTCTCCTCTTTTTTACTATTTTGGTTCTGTTTTACCTTCCAGTTGTTGTTTCACCTATATTTTTATTTTTACATTCTTTCCAACATATTTGTTAGTTTCCTAGTCTAATTTTATTTTTTACTCTTTGTTATTGTTCTCCTTTTTTTTTTTTTTTTTTTTTTTTTGCTGTCCCACATGGCTTGAGGAATCTTGGTTCATGAGCCAAGGGTCAGGCTGAAGCTCCTGCAGGAAACTCCGAGTCCGAACCACTGGACTAACAGATAAACTCAGACCCCAGGGAATATTCATTGGAGTGCAATCTCCCAGAGGTCCTCTTCTCAGCACCAAGACCCAGCTCTACCCAATAGCCTACAAACTCCAGTGTTGGAAGCCTCAGGCCAAACAACCAGTTAGACAGGAACAGAATCCCACCCATCAAAAAAAAAAAAAAAAATGAGACGGCAAAAAAATATGTCACAGATGAAGGAGGAAGGTAAAAACCTACAGACCAAATAAATGAAGAGGAAATAGACAATCTACCTGAAAAAGAGTTCAGAGTAATGATAGTAAACATTATCCAGGATCTCGGAAATAGAATGGAGGTAAGCATTGAGAAAATACAAGAAATGTTTAACAAAGGTCCAGAAAAACTAAAGAACAAACAAACAGAGATGAACAACACAATAACTGAAATGAAAAATACACTAGAAGGAATCAATAACAGAATAACTGAGGCAGAAGAACAAATAAGTGAACTGGAAGACAAAATGATAGAGATAAATGGTGAGGAGGAGAATAAAGAGAAAAGAATAAAAAGAATTGAAGACAATCTCAGAGACTTCTGGGACAACATGAAACTCACCAACATTTGAATTATAGGGGTCCCAGAAGAACAAGAGAAAAAGGAAAGGACTGAGAAAATATTTGAAGAGATTATAATGGAAAACTTCCCTAACATGGGAAAGGAAATAGTCTCCCAAGTCCAGGAAGTGCAGAGAGTACCATACAGGATAAACCCTAGGAGAAATACACCAAGACACATATTAATCAAACTAACAAAAATTAAATTCAAAGAAAAATATTAAAAGCAGCAAGGAAAAAACAAAAAATAACATACAAAGGAATCCCCATAAGGTTATCAGCTGATGTTTCAGCAGAAACTCTGCAGGCCAGAGGGGAATGGCAGGATATAAGGATTAAGTCTTTCATCACTTAAAGTGATGAAAGAGAAAAACCTACAACAAAGATTACTTTACCCAACAAGGACCTCATTCAGATTCGATGGAGAAATCAGAAGCAAAAGCTAAGAGAATTCAGCACCACCAATCCAGCTTTACAACAAATGCTAAAGAAACTTCTCTATGCAGGAAACACAAGAGGACAAACAAACCTACAATAACAAACATAAAACAATTAAGAAAATGGTAATAGGATCATACATATGGATAATTACCTTAAATGTAAATGGATTAAATGTTCCAACCCAAAGATATAGACTGGCTGAATGGATACAAAAAGAAGACCCTTATATATGCTGTCTACAAGAGACACACTTTAGACCTAGGGAGACACACAGACTGAAAGTGAAGGCATCGAAAAAGATATTCCATGAAAATGGAAATCAAAAGAAAGCTGGAGTAGCAATACTCGTATCAGATAAAATCGATTTTAAAATAAAGACTGTTACAAGACATAAGGAAGGACACTACATAATGATCAAGGAATCAATCCAAGAAGAAGATATAACAATTATAAATGTTTATACACCTCACATAGGAGCACCTCAATACATAAGGCAAATGCTAACAACCATGACAGGGGAAATTGACAGTAACACAATAAGAGTAGGGGACTTTAACACCCCACTTACACCAATAGACAGATCATCCAAACAGAAAACAAATACGGAAACATAAGTTTTAAATGACACAATAAAACAGATAGATTTAATTGATATTTATAGAACATTCTAACCAAAAGTGGCAGAATATACTTTCTTCTCAAGTGTGCATGGAACATTCTCCAGGATAAATCACAACTTGGGTCACAAATCAAGCATAGGAAAAATTAAAGAAAATTGAAATCATATCAAGCATCTTTTCTGACCACAATGCTATGAGATTATAAATCAATTACAGGAAAAAGACTGTAAAAAACACAAGTACATGGAGGCTAAACAGTGCACTACTAGGTAACCAAGAGATCACTGGAGAAATCAAAGAAGAAATAAAAAGAAACACATAGAAACAAATGACAATGAAAACATGACAACCTAAAACCTATGGGATGCAGCAAAAGCAGTTCTAAGAGAGAAGTTTATAGCAATACAATCCTACCTCAGAAAATAAGAAAAATCTCAAATAAACAACCTAACCTTACACCTAAAGCAATTAGAGAAAGAAGAACAACAACAACAAAAAAACCCAAAGTTAGCAGAAGGAAAGAAATCATAAAGATCAGATCAAGAATAAATGAGAAAGAAATGAAGGAAACAATAGCAAAGATCAATAAAACTAAAATGTGGTTCTTTGAGAAGATAAACAAAATTGACAAACCATTAGCCAGACTCATCAAGAAAAAAAGGGAGAAGACTTAAATCAACAGAATTGGAAATGAAAGAAGAGAAGTAACAACTGACATTGCAGAAATACAAAGGATCATGAGAGATTAATACAAGCAACTATATGTCAATAAATTGGACAACCAAGAAGAAATGGACAAATTCTTGGAAAGTTACAATTTTTCAAGACTGAACTGGGAAGAATTAGAAAATACAAACAGATCTATCACAAATAATGAAATTGAAACTGTAATTAAAAATCTTCCAACAAACAAAAGTCCAGGACCAGATGGATTCACAGGTAAATTCTATCAAACATTTAGAGAAGAGCTAGCACTGATCCTTCTCAAACTCTTCCAAAAATTGCAGAGGAAGGAACACTCCTAAATTCATTCTATGAAGCCACCGTCACTCTCTTATCAAAACCAGAAAAAGATATCACAAAAAAAGAAAATTATACACCAATATTGCTGATGAACATAGATGCAAAAATTCTGAACAAAATACTAGCAAACAGAATCCAAAAACATATTTAAAAGATCATACACCATGATAAAGTGGGATTTATCACAGGGATGCAAGGATTCTTCAATATATGCAAATCAATCAATATGATACACCACATTAACAAATTAAGGAATTAAAAACCATATGATCATCTCAATAGATGCAGAAAAAGCTTCTGAAAAAATTCAACATCCATTTATGATAAAAACTCTTCAGAAAATGGGCATAGAGGGAACCTACCTCAACATAATAAAGGCCATATATGACAAACCCAGAGCAAACATCATTCGCAATGGTGAAAAACTGAAAGCATTTCCACTAAGATCAGGAACAAGACAAGGATGTCCACTCTTGCCACTCTTATTCAACATAGTTTTGGAAATCCTAGCCATGGAAATCACAGAAGAAAAAGAAATAAAATGAATACAAATTGGGAAAGAAGTAAAATCGTCACTGTTTGCAGATGACATGATACTATACATAGAAAATCCTAAAGATGCCACCAGAAAACTACTAGAACTAATCAATGAATTTAGCAAGGTTGAAGGATACAAAATTAATGCACAGAAATCTCTGGCATTCCTATACACTAACAACAAAAAAATCAGAAAGAAAAATTAAGGAAACAATCCCATTTACCATCACACCAAAAAGAATAAAATACCTAGGAATAAATCTACCTAAGGAGACGAAAGACTTGTACTCAGAAAACTATAAAACACTAATGAAAGATATCAAAGATGACATAAACAGATGGAGAGATATACCCTGTTCTTGGATTGGAAGAAACAATATTGTGAAAATGACAATACTACCCAAAGCAATCTCCAGATTCCATGTAATCCCTATCAAACTACCACTGGCATTCTTCACAAAATTAGAACAAAAAATTTTACAATTCGTATGGAAACACAAAAGACCCCGAATAGCCAAAGCAATCTTGAGAAAGAAAAACTGAGCTGGAGGAATCAGGCTCTCTGACTTCAAACTATACTACAAAGCTACAATAATCAAGACAGTATGGTAATGGCACAAAAACAGAAATATAGATCAATGGAACAGGATAGAAAGCCCACAGATAAACCCATGCACATATAGTCACCTAATTTATGACAAAGGAGGCAAGAACATACAATGGAGAAAAGACAGGCTCTTCAATAAGTGGTGCTGGGAAAACTGGACAGCTACATGTAAAAGAGTGAAATTAGAACACTCCTTAACACCATACAAAAAAACAAACTCAAAATGGATTAGAGACCTAAATGTAAGACCAGACACTATAAAACTCTTAGAGGAAAACATAGGAAGAACACTCTTTGACATAAATCACAGCAAGATCTTTTTTGATCCACCTCCTAGAGTAATGGAAATAAAAATAAACAAATGGACCTAATTAAATGTAGAAGCTTTTGTACAACAAAGGAAACCATAAACAAGATGAAAAGACAACCCTCAGAATGGGAGAAAATATTTGCAAATGAAACAAAGGACAAAGGAATAATCTTAAAATATACAAACAGCTCATGGAGCTCAATATCAAAAAAAAAACCAATTAAAAAATGGGCAGAAGACATAAGTAGACATTTCACTAAAGAAGACATACAGATGGCCAAGAGGCACATGAAAAGATGCTCAACATCACTAATCATTAGAGAAATGCAAATCAAAACTTCAGTGAGGTATTACCTCACACTGGTCAGAATGGCCTTTATCAAAGTATCTAGAAACAATAAATGCTGGAAAGGGTGGGGTGAAAAGGGAACCCTTCTGCACTGTTGGTGGGAATGTTAATTGATACAACCAGTGTGGAGAACAGTACGGAGGTTCCTTAAAAAACTAAAAATAGAAGTACCACATGACCCAGCGATCCCACTACTGGGCATATACCCTGAGAAAACCATAATTCAAAAAGAGACATGTACCACAATGTTCATTGCAGCTCTATTTACAATAGCCAGGACATAGAAGCAACCTGAGTGACCATCGACAGGGCCACACATAGAAGATGTGGCATTTATATACAATGGAATATTACTCAGCCATAAAAAGAAATGAAATTGAGTTATTTGTAGTGAGGTGGATGGACCTAGAGTCTGTCATACAGAGTGAAGTAAGTCAGAAAGAGAAACAAAATTACTGTATGCTAACACTTATATATGGAATCTAAAAAAAAAAAATGGTACTGATGAACCTAGTGAGAGGGTAGGAATAAAGACGTAGACATACAGAGTGGACTTGAGGACACGGGGGTGTGAGGCAGAGGGGGAAGCTGGGGCGAAGTGAGAGTGGCATGGACGCATACACACGACCAGATGTCAAATAGAGAGCTAGTGGGAAGCAGCAGCATAGCACAGGGAGATCAGCTCGGTGCTTTGCAAAGACCTAGAGGGGTGGGATAGGGAGGGTGGGAGGGAGGCTCAAGAGAGAGGGAATATGGGGACATGTGTATGCATATGGCTGATTCACTTCGTTGTACAACAGAAACTAACACAGTATTGTGAAGCAATCATACTCCAATAAAGATGTATTAGAAAAAAAAGAAATCTTGAATGCTACTCCTATATGCAGATAAAAGTATTTAGAAGAGGGAAAATACATGGGCAACATGAGAAAAACAGTGATGAGATTTGTTCGTAATTTCATAGCAAATCAGGAAGCCACGTGGTAAACATTCATGTTTGTGAATTGATGTGGTGTCTGCAGGCACTGCAGATATTTTTATGTTCAGCATCTTGGACTTTCTTTTTCTATTTGTGAAGAAAGAAAGACAAAATGATAAATGGTACAATCGACTTGTTCCTGATGGGGACACATTAAGTCCTCAAGAAGAGCCTGCAAGAAGCCTTTTAATCCTTACTCAGTTGTGCTGGTTTACAAGTCCCTAGGGATTAGCTGCTCATTGACAACTAAGCCTGGGAAACACATTCAGCACTGGTTCTTTTTAATAAATGTTAAAATAATTGTCTAGAAAATTCAGTGCTGATTAGATACAAATCTTGAGCAAACCAAAATCCAATTCTAAAAACAGCTTTCAAGTTTGGGAGGTTTTCTATCTGTTTCGTGAAAGCACAAGGAGAAGCATTAATTACAAAGCACATTTAAATATAAAGACTGCAAGGAGCATTCAGTACTTCCTTATGTGAACTTTCAGCAGGAAAAAATAGGTCTTTCATGGAAAACAATCTTCAACTACTCCATTCCACTCAGAATTCATAATTACGCTTAATCTGCTACTCCTTTTGGCTCCTTTACAGGTCCTGTTGGCAGGTAGTGAATGCAAAATCATTTTAATGGGGGATCCCCTGGGAAGGGAGCAAAAGTTTGAGCATTTACCAGTGGTTCACAATGGAATATGGCCAGCTGTTGGGCACCCTGAATGCCCAGACCACAGTTCCCTCGAAGCTGCCATTTGCAAGGGTACTTTCAGGTCAGCAACCTGGAAAGGAAGAGGCCACCTGTGAGAACGGGAAACAAACCATTGAATGGACTGCCTGTGACAAAGCCAGCCAGGAAAGTCCCTGCGTGATGGGGCAATGCCCAGGTGGGTGCACTCCTGTCTGCTTTCCTTTTGGCTGAGGGCTGCCCCAAGGGGCAAGTGCTAATGAGAATAAGCCTCCCGAAGATGGGAGATGCTTGGCTGCATCAAAGGGCCCATTCAAAGCTGCAGTGTCCCCACCACCCACTCAGGAGCTGCCAGACTGGCTCAAGTTGCTATCCTCTCTGCATACCTTAAAGGTATGGTTACTAGCAGACCAACCAGACAGCCTGAGAATAAAAGAGAAAGCATTTCTAATTGTGTGTGTTAGATATCAACATTTTGGGGCATGTATCTTATTTGTGTGTGTGTGTGTGCATTTTATTTTATTTTGAAAGAATCTTAATGTTTCCTATTTCAAAGAAAATTCTTTGTTTTTCTGTCAAAATCATTCACTCATTCATTCACCCATTTAAATAAATATTTTTGAGTGGTTAGGGCATTAGATTATAAATCCCCTGTGCCCTTTAAAAAATAAAACTATTATCAAAAAGAAGTTTCTTTAGCTATTTTTTGAAAAGACCCTCATTCTCAAGCTCCTAGCATTTTACAGAGGCACTCCATGTTTTGCTTTTTCCTTTCTTTTTGGGAAAAGATTTTTACAAACATAATGTATTATCTTTTTACTCCTGATTTCTACAGTCCTTTAATCTTAAATATAACATATGTGTTTATATATATATATATATATATATATATATATATATATATACACACACACACATACACATATGTTTATTCATGAATAAAATTATTAAGCACTTATGTGCTGAGCTCTGGACTAATGCTGGGTGTAGGAAGAAGAGTAGGACACAGCTCAGACGTCCTGAAACTCCCAGAAAATAAGAAAACATGCCTGTCAGCATGCTTGGTGCTTGGTGCTAGGAGCTGTTAAAGGCTCCAAAAGTAATGTGTATTAGTTACAGCAAGAATCCAAAAGAAAAAGCACCTTTTGCTCCAGGAAAAGTGTTCATTAGAAAAAGAGGCCTGGCTTGGATTCCACTGCTGTGCTTTAGTTTTAATCAAAAATACCAATAACAATGTGTTTCTAAATTTCTATCCAGCATCTCTATTTTATTTTGAGCTAGCCCTGTAATTGTCATGATCAGGGCTCACAGTAACCACATGTTGATTGTGGGCCAGAGCTCTGTACCATTCAGACAGGGAGACCAGAAACTCTAACATGTGCATCCATACATGGAAAGCTTGAGGCCTTTGCAGTAAGAAGGAAGATGTCGGAGGTTATTTGCTTGGGTCCTTAACACCTTTAGATTCCAGAGAGACCCAAGTAGTTCAATTAAAAAGAGAAGAAGGGGCTTCCCTGGTGGCACAGTGGTTGACAGTCTGCCTGCCAATGCAGGGGACACGGGTTCGTGCCCCGGTCCGGGAAGATCCCACATGCCACGGAGCGGCTAGGTCCATGAGCCATGGCTGCTGAGCCTGCATGTCCGGAGCCTGTGCTCCACAACAGGAGAGGCCACACAGTGAGAGGCCCGCATACTGCAAATAAATAAATAAATAAATAAAAATAAATAAAAAGAGAAGAAGAAAACGCCCGATCATGAGAGCTTTTTCTAATTTTTAAATTTTTGTATAAAATTTTTTAAAATTGTACTTCATTTACAGTTATTACAAAATATTGGCTATATTCCCCAAGTTGTACAGTACATATCTCTAGCCTATCTTACACCCAATAGTTTGTACCTCTCTCCCCCTAACCCTTACACTGCCCCTCCCCCTCCCCCTGATAAGCACCAGTTTGTTCTCTGTATTTGTGAGTCTGCTTCATTTATGTTATACATGCTAGTTTGTTGTATTTTTTAGATTCCACATATAAGTGATATGATACAGTATTTGTCTTTCTCTTTCTGACTTATTTCATTTAGCATAATACCCTCCAAGCCCATCCATGTTGTCACAAATGGCAAGATTTTGTTCTTTTCTCTGGCTGAGTAGTATTCCTGTGTGTGTGTGTGTGTGTGTGTGTGTGTGTGTGTGTGTGTATACACCACATCTTCTTTTTCCATTCATCTGTCTATGGATACTTGGGTTGCTTCTATATCTTGCTATTGTAAATAACACTGCTATGAACATCTTTCCAAATTAGTGTTTTTATTTTTTTCTGATATATACCTAGGGATTGCTGGGTCATATGGTAGTTCTATTCTTAGTTTTTTGAGAAACCTCCATACTGTTTTCCACAGCACCTGCACCAATTTACATTGTACGAAGCAGTGTACGAGGGTTCCCTTTTCTCCACAGCCTCGCCAACACTGGTTATTTGTGTTCTTTTTGATGATAGCCATTATCATGGGTGTAAGGTGATAGTTCATTGTGGTTTTGATTTACATTTCCCTGATGATTAGCAATGTTGAGCATCTTCTCATGTGCCCATTTGCCATCTGCATTTCCTCTTTGGAAAAAAATGCCTATTTAGTGCTTCTGCCCATTTTTTAATCAGGTTGTTTGTTTTTTTGATGTTGAGTCATATGAGCTCTTTGTATGTGTTGGATATTAATCCCTTATCCCTGGAAAACTTACAGAAAACCAAATTGAAAAGAGAGTATAATTCTACATTTTTAATTATAGGAAATGGTTATTAAAACATTTTAGGGTCTAGCATTTTTTGTAATAATATCTGACAAGAGGATGTGTAATACATAAACACATAGACACAAACACACAGACACACACGCAAACATTTCTAATCAATGGCAGTTAAATGTTAACATCAGAGAATCTAGGTGAACAGTGCTAATCTTAAAATGTTTCTGTAGGCCTCAAATTGTGTAAAAATAAAAAGTTAAAAAAAGAAAGAGTTCCTCCCTGGCTACCCAGTCACCTTTCATATCCTTCACCTATTTCAATTCTCTGTATTCCAGCTGTTGATATGATTTGATATGATTCCTGGCTTTTATGTAATTCATTTATCTGTAGATTTCTTGCCTTCCCCACAAGAATGTGAGGTTACGAGGGCAAGGAACTTACATCTTACCTTTGGTATAAACTATAGCTATAACACTCTTATTTCTGACCCATAGTTTCCTTAACTGTCTCATTCCATTTGTCACTGCCATTCTAAGCTAAGCCAACCTCATGCCTTGGAAGGAAAAATTTGAGGACTTTCTAAATGAGCTACTTCCATTCTTACTCTGGTGTAGATTACTTACCAATTAGCAGCAATAGTAATCACATACAAATATAAATCAGATTTTAATAATTCCATTAAAAATGCGATAGCTTCCCTTTAGATTTAGAATAAAATTCAAAGTCCTCACCATGGTTTGTGAGGCCGCTGGCCTCCTCTTAGATTTTCTGTTTGCCAATCTCCCCCTACCCTGCACAGCATCCCCTAAAGTGTGGTTTCCTATGCCTCGAACATGTTTTTCCCACATTCTCCCCCAATCATTCACATCTCTGCTCAAATGTCGCCTCTATCACTCTCCTTGATATATTTTAAAGGGCCTTCATACAGAGTGAAGTAAGTCAGAGAAAGAAAAACAAATATCATATAATACCGCTTATATGTGGAATCTAGAAAAATGGTAGAGTTGAACTTATTTGCAAAGCAGAAATAGAGTCACAGATGTAGAGAACAAGCTTATGGTTACCAAGCGGGGGAAGGGGAGGTGGGATGAATTGGGAAATTTGGACTGACATATACACACTATTATTTATAAGATAGATAACTAATGAGAACCTACTGTATAGCACAGGGAGCTCTACTCAGTGTTCTGTGGTGACCTAACTGGGAAGGAAATCTTAAAAAGAGTGGATATATGTATACATATGACTGATTCACTTTGCTGTATAGCAAAAAACTAACACAACATTGTAAAGCAAATATATTCCAATAAAAATTAATTTTAAAAAAAGGGTCTTCTCCTCTCTACCCCACTAGTTCTTGTCCTTAATTTGAATCCTTTGAAAGGATTTGAACCCTTTTAAATCTGAATATCAATACTTTCTCTCTCATTATTACCTAAAATTATTTAACTTGTATTTATATGTCTGTTTGCCTCCCTATAAGAAGGTAAGTGTGGTTTTGTCAGAATATTCACCACTTTACCCCCAGCCTAGGCACTCAGTAGGGGATCAATTAATTTGTATGAAATGAATCAACACTAATGCTTAGTGTAAATGGTAACTATAATAAGAGAAGGCTTATAAATGAATATAATGTCTTTTTTAGTAAAACAATTTTTGTATCCATCAAAGTTGGGTCCAGATTTTTTTATTAGTAGGCTATACATTTATTAATGGTAATCACAATTGCTTTATGAGATCATCCCTAGTCCTGTAGTTGCAGGGTCACATGGCTAGTTTGGCAGGCTTTGAAGGACCCATAGATACCCCACAACCAGAATCCCCAACCTGTGTTGAGTCAACCTGGGCTCCAGCCAAGAAGTGGTCCAACTGTTGCCACCACAATACCATGGTTTCCACAAATGCCCCAACATCTCTCAGAATGTTCTTGGCATTCTGAGAGAGGTTCATTATTTTGCTTTCATGGTTGGGGGCTGGCAGAAATAGCTTCTGAGGAAAGCGTCACAGTGATATAACTTTCCAAGAAAACAACAGATTATTTTCTCTATAGCTATCCTCAATTCCTCTTTCAGAAACTTTTCCCACATTGGTGGGAGTAAGACAAAAACATCTGTGCTTAATATTCAAAAGCCATGGCTTACGTTCAAACTACTGCAATCCTGGTGGGAGTTTTCCACAAGGGAAACTGGTAGCACCTCAAATCCCTTAACTCCTCAGGCCCCCATTACTTCATTTTATGTGCAAATATATATCAAGCTCTCATGGTCCTTTGGATGATCAGGCAATAGACAAATCCCTCAGTAGTCAGGATGGCATATTGGAAAGAGCACAATTTTCAAGTCAGGCAGATTTTATTTCTAACCTTAATTCTACTACTGACTTTGACTAACAAGTGACTTGGGATAAGTGACTTAATCTCATTGGCCTTTTGATTTTTCAGGGGCTTTCACTGCTGCCTCAGAAGGATTTGGGGAGGATTAAAAGAGGAAACAGATGTATGCCACCCAGCCTGGAGTCTGATACACAGTCAATGCCCATTGCTTAAACATGCCTATTGTATCAGCCTGGCACAGAGTAGGAACTCAATAATAATAATTTGTGGATGGTTGGGTGAATGAATGCTTGCAAAATGTGAGCTCCATGTCCCTTCCCCTCGCCACCAGTTTCAGACTCATCCCATCTACAAAATTTTCACAATAGTAACAATAATGTGCACTAAATGTCATGAATGTGAATGATTCACCAGGGACTTCCCTGGTGGTCCAGTGGTTAAGACTCTGCTCTTCCACTGCAGAGGCATGAGTTGGATCCCTGGTCAGGGAACTAAGATCCTACAAGCCACACCACAGCAAGAAAAAAAGAAAGATTCATCTGTGGTACCACCATAGAAAAACATCTAAAATTTATTAAGTGGAAAAAAACAACATACAAAACAATATGTAAAATTATATCATGAAGGTTTGAGAGATGGATTGGCTTTCAGAGATAAAACAAAAAACAAACTAAGATAAAAGAAAACAACTTTTTTCTGTTAGCAAAGACCTCAGTTGGAAAGCCAAACTTCCTAGCAGATGGCACTCCTAGTGAGGGGAGAAAAAAAAAGCAAACTAATCCACCATTAAATTAAAATGAGATCTTCAATTAATATATAAACCTGGGACCATCTATCACAGTCACTCATTTTACTGAGTGGTTTGATATGTGAAGACAACTTGCATAAACTGAACTGATGTGGCAGGTCATTATACCAACTAACAGGGACAATCATTCTTCCCAATCTCACTGTTTATGGCAGAGACTTATGGATATTCCCCCAAATCTATATTCTCTTATTATACAGGGCACACAGCTAGGCTACATTTTCCAGCCTACTTTGTAGCTAGATGTAACTGTCGTGTAAGCTCTAGCCAATGGAAAAGTGAGCAGAAATGAATTATAGGTATACCTTGCTTTATTGTTTATTTATTGTGCTTTGAGATCTTTTTTTTTTTTTTTTTTTACAAACTGAAATTTTATGGCAACCCTGAATTGTCAGATGACGGTTACCATTTTTGGCAATAAAGTATTTTTTAATTAAGTTATGTATTTTTTAGACATAATGCTATTATTGAACACTTAATAGACTACAGTATAGTAACTACAGTATGTAGTAGACTACAGTACGTAAACATAGCTTTTATATGCACTGGGAAACAAAAACATATGTGTGACTTGCCTTATTGCAGTAGTTGCTTTCCTGTGGGGATCTGGAACAGAACGTGCAATATCTCTGAGGTGTGTCTGGGCACCACTTTCAGCTGGTCCACTGAAACAGCCCACTAACCACCTTCCATGTTTATCGCCTTCTCTCTCCAAGAATGGAGTCAGCCTCAGGGTGACCTTAGAAGCTACATGTTGAAGATAGCTACACCTCTCTAAACCTGGGGCCCTGAATGACTTCATGGAGATAAGCCATTTCACTAACCCATTCATCTGCCCTGTTATATGAGCAAGAACTAACCTATTGTGTTGAGTCATTTTATATTTGGGAGTCACTTTGTTATAGAAGTTATCCTGCTCTATCAGTATCCTGCAAAGAAACAATCTTTCCCCATCATTCATCCCCTATAAAAATAAAAGAATTGTAAAATCAACCAATGTCAGAGGGGGTAACATACAGATAATCCTTAAATTGTCTTTATCTTAGAATTCCTTATCCTTAAAACATTTTAAGACCAATTATGGGAGTTTTCCAACAGTATTTGTTTTGCTTTCTCACATCTCATGGGCCTCAATCCATCGTGCACTCAGCATTACTTTAGCTAATACTGAAACAAATGATTTTTACATTTATTTCCACATTTTTATTATCAACTCAATTACTAAACAGAGTTACTTCTTAACAAATTTTACATCCAATACAGATTTCAAAACTCTGCAATTTCTTCCTTTATTACATGTGATGAATTACTCAAGTGCAGGGCCAAAGTCTCTTATTTATGAACTTCCAGGTCACAGTACAATGCCTACATACAGAGGGCACTTGGTAAATATCAAGCTTCTTGCAATCAAAGAAACACAGTTGTCACAGGAAATACATTTTTGTATTAACTCAGTATCTATACTTTGGTCAATCAATGATGTATATTGTGAATCTAATATTTGATAGCAACTAAGTAGGCTGTGTAAGAAATGGGACAAATGGTAAAGAAACAAAAGAAATGGCCTCTGCTTTGATGAGTTCCAGGAAAGGCACAGAAAACACAACAGCAGTACTGAGTTGGAGGATGTGACCCCAAGAAATGGCTTGTCCTGAAATGGGGAAGACTTCACTCCTCTAGTTTTGGGCCCGATGCATTTGCATGTCTTGCTAGGCCTGAGGCTGTCCTTAAAGCCTATTTTAAGACTCAGCAGCCTATGTCGTTTTTTTTTTTTTTTTTTTTTTAAAGAAGCTTTCCTAAGCCTTTTTGTTACACAAAGAAAAAGCTGTTTCTCCAAAAATAAAGAGTTGCTGAAAGCCAGCAGCTTTTGATTTAACAGAAAACTCCAAACTCATCGATTTTAATCAACGTTATATTGGGAGATTTCAGGATCTTAGATTTTGTATATTTCTTAACATCCAGTGTTTTAGAGAATATTTAATTAAATCAGCTAACCTGCAAAAAAAAATATAGAGAGAGTCAAGGAGAAAATACAGAGAAATGTCTTAAGGCTTACATAGAGGATTCTTTTATTCATCGTGAAAGCTATAGGTTCATGGGACTATAATCCAAGAAAAATTAGTTCATTCATCTTTAACCATATGCATAGATGGGCCTCTCATATTTTTACTGGCCTGCACTAATTTATAACTGTCAATCAACTTTTAAAACCTTGATTATGGTTGATGATCTTGGTGAGGTTAGCAGGCCATGTTATAAAATCCTCCTCGAAATCATTATATTTCCTTCAGTGTCAATGTTCTCCACCTAAAAGGAATCTTCTTTCCAAAATTGTATACCCTTACTTGCTACAAGTCAATATGAGGGGCTTTGTAATAATTATGAACATAATATTCACTTAAATATGACATGAAAACCATTAGCTAAAAGAATTAGCCAATTTTAATCAGTAACAGGATTAAATTTGTTTGTAAGTTTTCTCATCCTTCTTGGCAGTTTTAGTAACTGTGTTTCCTTCTCTGGTATGGCAGAAAAATTATTTACTAACATTTGAAATTCCTTAAATATTCTGAATATTGTTCAGGAGTCCAAAATTGGCTACAAAAGACTTGCAAATCTACCCATTGTATGACTTGGTAACCACATGAGGGTATGACTATATTTTCAGTCTGCTTTTGAAAACAAAGATGATCACATATGAACTTTCATATATATATATATATTAAAGTTTTTATTTTGTGTGTGAAGAGGTTTACATTTTATTTATTTATTGAGTAAAGAATATCACTGCATAATTTAAAAATTTTAAATGTTTTAAGAGTTTTAAAATGAACCATTTCATTTTCTCCCTTTTTCTAATCCACTGTCCACACATTGTACCCACTATTATTCATTTCTTGCTTATTCTGCCACAGTTTCTCTATGCATATACAAACAAATACAAAATACTTATTACAATTTCTGCATTTTTGACACAGGTGGTCCCTAGAGCTACACACTCCCCTATGTCTTCATTCTTATCCTTATCAAAGGAAACCCTGTAAATATTACCCATACTGTCTGAAAAAGTCTCCTCCAGATATTTTTAATAGGAATATTATTTAGAGAAGAAGAAAAGAGTGAAAAGCTGAACACGTAATAAAGGGCAAAGACTAAAATGAAAAAATTTTAATTGCAGAGTACAGTAGAAAAACGTTGGCAAGCCAGGTACCTCGGTGACAACAAAGCTCTTCCAAGAGCTGCTGACTAACCTTGAATGGGTCTCTTAGATTCATTTATAAAATTAAGGTACAAACAAGAAGCATATTTTTAAAAAGTTATTCAACAGACATTGAACTTATACCAGTCTACTGCTGAGGATAGATGAGATGGAAAAGTCCCTCTTCTCATGGAGTTTATATTCTAGTGGGAGGGGGTGAGCTACTTGAGATGGGTGCTGAGGCAAAGTCTCTGTGTAGAGACCAAGTTTTAGCGGGTTCATGAGGAGACCTGTGGTCAGGGAATGTCTGGTGAGGAGAGCCATGAATATTAAAACAAATGAACATGGCAGAAATGCTCAGGAGACTTTCCAAATCTGGTAGGGCCCTGTGGTTTGTGGCAAGCAGCTGGAGTCTTCTACGAGTGTGATGGGAAGCCACTGAACTCTTTTTTTTTTTTTTAAGAAGGAAACAACATGTTCTTTTTTCCTCCAAGATAATATTTAAGTGAATTCCTTCAACCTCTTTTGGTGACTGAATGTTCATGTGGCAGATTTTGAGATAGAAAAGTAAATCCAACCTCCATCTCCTCGAAGGCAGGGGTCCCTCTGCTTGCTTTATAAAGCACTGTAATCAAATAATGTCTGGATCTTGGCATCTACTCTGATCAGTCTGTTTAACTATCAAAGTAACTCTTTATCCTTAAGTCTTTTCACATAGGAGAAATTGAAGGGTAAAAGGATAGATCAAAAATAAATGTCTTAAAAGTTTGTGTCTTATTTCCTAGGGAAACAGATATATTTGTGGTCATAAGAAACGTTAGTAATTCTCTAAGACTTGAGTCATATTATTGAACAAGTTCTCTTTAGAAAATCCAAACGTTTCTATTTTACTACGTATCTCAGCAGAGAAAAGATTTCCATGAAATAAAGTGCAGGTGTTTAAGATACTTTGTGGCTAGGAAAGGATGATTTTCGGTTTGTTGATAAGATATATGTTACTGGATTATGCTTATCATGTTGATAAAAAAAATTTGGTTTCATACATTGATCCAGAGTTATAGAATGTGATAACACCCAGAGCAAAAGAAACTGGAGGCATGAATTTCCCAAAACAACAAAAGAAAATTCAAAGCATTTTCTAATAAAGGGAGGTTTAATTTATTGTCTGTGAATTTCTATTAACTTGATAATGATAGCATTCTTTACTGCCAACAGATTAGTAGCTAGAAACATTGAAATGACACACACACAGATACTTTAAAAAGATTTAACATACATACATATATTTGTGTATATATGTGTGTGTGTGTATATATATATATATATATATATGTATGTATGTAAAACCATGTATATTGTTCAGAATATAAGGTTATGTCTTTAGGTAGAAAATCAAATTGAATACAATGCTTCATTTATATGGAGTATGACACTGTAGATGAAGAAACCAATAATTCCCAGTTCCTGACCTCTGGAAGGCTGTGTATGTGTTTATTAATTGAAGCCAATATTTACGGAGCACCTAGTGTGGCTTGTGCACTGTACTAGGCACTGGGATGCAAGCAGTGAATAACACAGACAAGGCCCCTACTATCACACAGCTTACACGCTAGCAAAGCCACATAATGAAACATATTGCTCATGTGACCCGCATATGTGCATTTGTCCTTTATTTCTTTGTATTCCATATTTTATTTTATTTTTTAAATGTATTTATTTTTGGGTGCATTGGGTCTGTTGCTGCACGCGGGTTTTCTCTAGTTGAGGCAAGCCGGGGTTACTCTTGGTTGTGGTGCACGGGCTTCTCATTGTGGTGACTTCTCTTGTTGTGCAGCATGGGCTCTATGTGCTCGGGCTTCAGTAGTTGTAGCTTGTGGCCTCAGTAGTTATGGCTCACGGGCTCTAGAGCACAGGCTCAGTAGTGGTGGCACATGGGCTTAGTTGCTTCATGGTATGTGGGATCTTCCTGGACCAGGGCTTGAACCTGTGTCCCCTGTATTGGCAGGCAGATTCTTAACCACTGTGCCACCAGGGAAGCCCTGTATTCCATATTTTAAATGAACATATTTCCAAAAAAATTAGTAGTCACCATTCTATCCAACTTTAATTGATGGACTCAAATCTTTTAATGGCAAAACAGGTGTAGGCATGTAATAGTTTAGAATATCTTTTTATGGAATATGTTAAATCTTTTTAAAGTCTCTAAAAATGTCCATGCAACAATTTCAGTAAATTCAAAATATCTTAAGACTTTCTTCTCCCCGCTCCTCCATTTGTGTTTTTTAAAGAATTCTTTATATACAAGTATATATAGAATAAGATAATGACTATATTTATAACAGGTATGAAAAGCATAAAATTAAATCTCTAAAGACAATCTCTGTTTTCATGATTTGTTACAGTTCTAGAATCTTGTTCAAAAGTTTTTTTTTTTTTTAATCTCTTTGTACCTACTGTTCTTTCTTATTGTCATCCTTTTTCCAGTGGTGGGGTAGAAAGAAAGAAGAGACACAAAAGATTTTTCTGTTTGTTTTACTTTAAGAAAAAAATATTCATCTTGGGCTTCCCTGGTGGCGCAGTGGTTGAGAGTCCACCTGCTGATGCAGGGGACACAGGTTTGTGCCCCGGTCCGGGAAGATCCCACATGCCATGGAGCAGCTGGGGCCGTGAGCTATGGCCACTGAGCCTGCGCGTCCGAGCCTGTGTTCTGCAACGGGAGAGGCCACAACAGTGAGAGGCCCACATACCACAAAAAAAAAATATATATATATATATATATATTCATATTCATATATATATTCATATTCATATATATATATATATATATATATTCATCTTTTCCCATGATGACTCTCTGGCCTCAGTCTAGACTACCCTACAAACAAAATGGTCAGCTGATTATAATTGCAGAAAACTTTCTCTTGGGCCCCTGGGTCAGATCTCTATGTCACCTTCTCAAAACTTCCCAAACAATCATTGACCTATAATAGGTGGTTGCCCCAGGTCACCACTGCCTTCAAGCTCAATGCCATTCCGCATCTTACCCATGTCCCTATGAGAAGTGCAGAGTCTGAGAGTCTGATTCCCAGTTCCTATGCACCTGATGTTGTATTGAGGATATACAAAAATATAGGTGCAAAGGCAGGCTGACTTTTCTTCAGAATAGTTGGAGCAGCTGTACCATAAATAGTACTGGTACCATGAACAGTAACATGACTGGTACTGGTACCATAAATAGTAACATGACTTGAGGCTTCTCCTACACTCAAACCAGAAATGGAATGCTTAATCAGAGGCATGTCTTAATTTGAGGACTTTCTCGGAGGACCTCCAAATGGTCTGTGAATTACTAAAGAGAGGTCCTTCTTTGTAATGCAGTAGAGTCACATATGAATAGGTTTAAGAGAACTAGGACAGAGTGAGACATTAGAAGCCACAACAGCATACACACAATCAAACCATTAGGTGTAAGTAACTATAAACTATTCACACGTAACAGTTTTTTCCTCTCCCTGCATCCAGTCTAGAAAAATAATTCTTCCCATTCATAAAAATATATCTTTTAATCCATTCATAAGCTTGAGATTTTGCTCTGTAACTCAAAAAGGAGAGGGAAGGTTTTGGTGATAAAGAATAATGAGGGGAAAGAAGAGTTTCAGACTCTGTCCCTCACTGTCTCCGGCTGAATCATTTTGACTGACTGAAGTGAGGGAGAGTTAGAGGCCAAAGTTGATAAAGTATTTCAAGGAGATTTTGTGTGGAGCAGTTATAAGGTGGGCTTCTTCAGAGTGGAGAGGAGCATAAACCTCTCCCAACCCTGCATATGGCCTCTGATAATCGAGTACCTGGAAATTTGGGAAGCTTTGGAGGCATCCCAAGACTTTGGAGTTTCCATGGGCCATGGCAGTGGGGAGAGTTATCTATGTAGTTTGGACGGGAGCTGGACACATGAGCGCCTGAGCCAGAGAAATCACCAAGGTCAAGTCTGTCACAACTCCTATTAACAGACCACCTTGCAGATTCAGGGGAGGCATTCCTTTAAGTGCTCTCCAAAATAACAGGTGTGGGCTTTGCATTTGGGGTGGGCCTGAAGTCTACTACTAGGAAGTTTGGTCTATCAAACCAGTAGATATTTGGACTAAGAGGTGGTACACACAGGGTACTGTGAACTACTACAAAAGAATTTGAATTTAATGAATATCAGGTAATATTTTGAGAGTTAACTATAAAACTCACCCAACTGGATCATAATGGAGATGTGAAAGATCATTTGAAAGAAATTAAACAATTCTTAGACATGCAACCCTTGTTTATAGGTTTTAATGTATCTGATAAAAGAAAGTATCAGTGAGAAAGGGGATTTTCAGTCAAGGGGTGTATTAGTATCCTATTGTTGCTGTAACAAATTACGACAAAGAAAATGTATTACTTTACATTTCGGGAGTCAGGAGTCTAAAACGGGTCTGGAGGGATGTGTTCCTTCTGGAGGCTCTAGGCAAAAATCCATTTCCTTGCTTTTTAGAGTTTCTAAAGGCTGCCCACTTTCCTTTAGCTCGTGGTCCCCATCTAGCGATAGAATCAGTCCAACCTGTTATGATCTTCACATCTCTTGTTCTCCCTCTGCTTCTGCTCTCATGTTACCTTCCCTGACTCTAACCTTCCTGCTTCCTCTAATAGGCACCCTTGTGAATATATTACACCCACTTGGATGATCCAGGAGAATCTCTCCATATCAAAAGTCTCGTCTTAAATCTGCAAAGTCCCTTTTTCCAGGTTAAGTAAAGTACTCACAGGTTCTGGGGATCAGGACATGGACATCTTTGGGCGACCATTATTCAGTTTACCACAGGGGTACTAAAAAAGAAAGACACTGGCAGAGCTCAATGAAGTAAGAGCAGTTCAGGTGGAGATCCAGTCAGTCCAGAGGGCTTGACCTGACTGTGGGAACAAACGTATGAAGCTGTTTTGTCCTCAGGCCATTAATCTCCTCTAGCTCTTCCTCCAAGCTTACCAAGCAATCTCCTGTGGACAATGGCGACCCATGGGATTTTCCTACTTGGAGTGAAGGCAGTCGTCAGGCTGATACATGAGTGGGCACATCCGACAGCTGCAGTTCTCATTGTGAATGAACATATTTGACATCTGGCTGTCCCCCCAGAGCTTTCTTAGCTTGAGAATTATTGGTAAGAATAATACCACTCACCATCATGTACTTGACATACCTGCTGTGGGCAATACTAGTCACATATAGTTTTATTTATTTAATTTTCAAAATAATCCTGGAGATACTTTAATTTTGCCACAACTTTTCTTTCAAAATTTAATTCACGTACTACCCAAATATTACCCCAGATAATAGATACTGAGTCCATATCAAGCCAGGTCACTTTATGGTCCTCCCTGAGATTTCTCCACTGAATACATCTGTTGGACTCACAAAAGTAGAAAATGATGGCATATGAAAAGGTTGAAGGAACCAACACTTGAGTAATTAGGAAGGAAGAATTCTAGCATAAGAGGTGACTTGGACAAGTTCATAACTCTAGGTAGATTTAAAACTTAAGATGCCAAGTCTCATTCTTCCTTATTTTATCATGTTGCCTTCTAATCTGATCTAAGTTTAGAATCAGGTATCTTCTCTTTTCAGCAAAACTCAAGTTTCCCCAACTGGAGCATTTTTGCTTATCTGTTAAATAGAAATCTGACGTAAGGATTTATTTTTATATACTGGCTTGTGACATTAAATACAGTCATCAAAGGCAAATACAAACTTTCGAAATTGATATTGGAGACTGTGGAAAGTAAGTTAAGAGAGGAAAAAAACTTGAGAGAAATGTAGCATGAAATTTACCTAAGAAATAAGGCCGAGTGGAGACATTACAATAATAACAGGGAAAAAAGTTTGAGTAAATCTAATTAAATCCCTCAATTAATGTTCAAAGTGGTGCTACAAGATAATCCCCAGTGGAAAGAGCCCTGGGTAACTAAACTTCCCGAACAAGTTTGTCACCTGCATCCTAGACAGCATATTTGCAGTATTAGTGGTGGCCCAACCAACATGCAATGATGTTTTTGTTGTGGAGTCATATGAGACAGATGGTATTAGTGAAAGGGAGGTCAGTATGCCTTATATATACTAACAGCACTTCACTAATAACTGTGTAATATTACACTCTAATTATCTCTATCTATGTAGCAACATGGAAGAATACTATTTGGGGCTTCCCTGGTGGCGCAGTGGTTGAGAGTCTGCCTGCTGATGCAGGGGACACAGGTTCATGCCCGGTCCGGGAAGATCCCACATGCCGCAGAGCGACTGGGCCCGTGAGCCATGGCCACTGAGCCTGCGCGTCCGGAGCCTGTGCTCTGCAATGGGAGAGGCCACAACAGTGAGAGGCCCGCGTACCACAAAAAAAAAAAAAAAAAAAAAAAAAAAAAAAGAATACTATTTGATGCAGGCTTTTTAAAAAAAAGGATATCAAAAGAAGAAACAGATGTTTTGACACCAAGCCCATAGTCCTTAATCTTTCTTTGGATTATTTATCTTTCTGAGATGAGAATTATAAACTCTTTGTTATGGGTTGAACTGTGGCCCCCCAAAATTCATATGTTGAAGCCCTAACCACCAGTACCTCAGAATGTGAATGCATTTGGAGACAGGGTCTTTAAAGAGGGAATTAAGGTTATGAGGCCATATGGGTGAGAGCTAATCAAATTCGACTGACATTTTTCTCCGAAGAGGAAATTTGGACACAAAAAAGAGATAGCAAGTATATATTCACAGAGAGAAAAGACCATGTGAAAAGGCAGCAAAAGGTACTTGTCTGTAAACCAAGTACAGAGGCATCAGAGGAAAGCAACCTTGCCCACACCTTGAACTTGGACCTCCAGCCACCCAAACTGTGGGAATGTCAATTTCTGCTGTTGAAGCCACTCAGGTTATGGTATTTTGTTATGGCAGACCTCATCCCACACACAAAATTATGCACATGATTTTTAGTGCAGGGCTTGGGGGCTAGGCTTCTTGGGAGACCACACTGTCCACGGGCTCCCAGTTTAAGAATTTTTGCGAGAACAATTATTTGTTGTCATTATTTGATATTAACCTTGCTTAACTTAGAGTTGCAAACTATTTCTTGAACAGTTCCTTATAAGTTCTCACAAAGGAGGTCTGTAGCTTATAAAAACTTGTTTGAAAAACAAATGCCTGTGATTCCTTCCTTGAGCAGCCTCAGGAAGGCTGTGCCTGAAGAAGCAGCTTAACCAGCTAGGTCCATCCAATGAACCCTGGGACCCATGAATGACAGACAGATGTCGCAGCCAGAGCACCCTTATATACAGAGCTCTTTCTGGAGTCACAAGAAAATTCTCCTTCTTCCATCCGGCCAACTCCACCAGCTTTTCATTAATACCCTAACCTTATCCTCAAAAAAGCTGGCAGTCCTTTAGGTCTGCTATGGCCCAAAATAAAATCTACCTCATTCTTCAGCTAGATCTCTGACATTCTGATTTTTCTTTCTCTGTAGTTCAGTTTTTACGTTTGTATCCTTGTTTTGTTTGTCTTGTAAACTCCCTTAAAAAGAACAAGGTGCTCAAACGCCTGCGGTTTCTCAGGGCCTCTCATTTGCTCTCAGAATCTGAGCATCTCTTCTTTATGCTTGGCAGCCATGCAACTGGTACTTTACTTGTTTCTTTATTTCCCCCTCTTCCTTTTTGATCAACAACAACTTGTGGTCCTTTACTATTTCCTGAATATTTTATCACTAGCTTTGATCAAAGCCCTTTTGGTGTAGATTTTTATAATGTAATCTATCCTTGGTTTATTGTATGTTTTCATCGTCATTAGGAAAGAAGTCTTTGTAATGTAGTGCTTTACAGTAACCACTCTCTTCATTTTATTGTTGATTTTTAACTCACAATTGAAGTGTCAGAGGTATTGTCTCTGTTCTGAAGAGCCTAATTAGAGAGGAGTTGGCAAATATTTTTACTATACCATATTTCAATTTAAGTTTCAGGAAATTTCCAGATCTCACAGACTTTCAGATCTTTAAAAAGAATTCAGTATAATTTCTTTCTATGCTTAAGATATTCAAGTTGAGGAGGAGTAGATCTTGGTGGTTAAAAACATGTAGTCTGGAAGCAAACCGTATGGGCTCAAATCCCAGTTCCCTGGGACATGTGACCTTAAATACTCATTGCCTCAGTTTCCTCATCTGGATAATCCAGAGAATATCTGGGTCTACCTCATAAAGTTCTTGTGAGCCTTATATTAAATAACATGGAATTAAAAGATAGCCTGTCACAGAGTAAATGCCATGGAAGGGTTTGTTGTGACCAAATCTTATGTGTATTTTTGCTTGTACAGAAGAGTCATTTAACATCCCTATAATTCAAAGTTGGCATCCTTGCCATGCAATTCGTGTTATTGGGGAGAGAGATATTAGCTAAATTTGCTCACGTGGTTCTATATTCCTGGATCTAGTGTGATCAAAGATAAAACTATTTCTTTCTGAACTGTGAACCATAATGAATTACATTAAAAAAGCTCTAACGGGCTTCCCTGGTGGTGCAGTGGTTGAGAGTCCGCCTGCCGATGCAGGGGACATGGGTTCGTGCCCCGGTCCGGGAAGATCCCACATGCCGTGGAGCGGCTGGTCCTGTGAGCCATGGCCGCTGGGCCTGCGTGTCCGGAGCCTGTGCTCCACAACGGGAGAGGCCACAACAGTGAGGGGCCCGTGTACCACAAAAGAAAAAAAACCTCTAATGTATTGGGGGGATCCCGTTCCAGGACATTCGAACTACATTAAAGTTATACAAATCTAAGATATTATCTTCCTTTTTGTCAATTTTTCAAAGACTGACAACTAGACTTCATTGCCTATTGGTGCAAATCAGTTGGAAAGTCTTATGTGTTAGGTTCTTGTGCAATTTAAGATGCTTAATCAATAGGTTTATAGATCTCTGAGAAGGGATTATATATATCCAGCAACACTTTGAAAAGGTGGCAAGAATGGGCAATAAACTTAAAATAAGATTGCTCCCCAGCTGCATTAATTAGGAGGTGGTGAGCAACACATCCTCTTCTTCTAATACATTTCTCCAAAGTGGTAATTTTTTTTGGATAATGTAACAAGAGTGGTTCCTCAGTATTCACAAATATTTTCTAGATAACCCAAAGATGAGAACCAAATTGGGTTTTCAGAGACAATGAAATGAAAACTTAAGATGAATTTCTGAACTCATAGTGAACTCATAGTCTGAAAAATGTGTAAGGCTTTTTAAGACTGGGTTAAATTTCACAATTGAAATATAAGCCCAAAATATTTCCACTAGATTATTAAACTTTTATATTGCACATTCTTTAAGCTGTATTCATGCCTTCATTTTACAAGTGGAAAGAAAAAGGTGGTTTTAAGAGAACGCATATTTGTTTATTTGTTATACAATGTAAATACTTTGTCAGGAAGATTTTGTCATTGAGTCTAGCTATTGTCTTGGTGTTGTTTTGAAGAGGATGAAGTAGAATTGTGGTCAAGTTCAGATATATTCGTGGTGAGACAGATTGGGTTTGAATGCCATCCCCACCTGCCAATAGCCTTAGGTTAGTTACGCAATCTCTCTTAAAACTCAGTTTCCTCATCTGCAAAATGGGAATTAAAAATAGCTCCCTCACAATGTTGTTAAATGATTAATAAGTGACACAGGCAGAATCCTTACCACCACCAATGGTCCATGGCAAGTGTTTAGTAAAGTAGTCTCTTCTAGGACAAGGAGCGTCAGTCAGCCTCCAACGCTTTAGTATCTGATAAGTATCTCCTCAAGAATCTGGTTTATTCCTGATGTCTTCAATCAGATTTTGTTTTTTGTCTCCTTTAGAAGTTTACTTGCTTGAACAACACATGAAGCTCTACATAGAAACCTTGTAATTTAGTCCCTAAATGAAAATATCATGATATTAGAACTGGTGGGGCAAAGCAGCAGTATCACAAGGAGATCACCTAAGGAGTACATTGCATAAAACTGTACACATACTCATCAAGAGAAAGCCAGAGAGCTTGGCACCAACTTTCCTGCCTGCTGTCTGTTCCCATCTACCATCTAATCCCAGCTTCCTCTGGCTCGATTGTACACTTGGTAATATTTCGCAGTACACTCAATTGAAATCTTCTTCCTCACTGCTTGTGTCACCATCCTTTCCTGCAATGCCCACTTCCCTTCCTCACCTGGCTGACTGCTGCCAACCTTATCTAGGCATCAGAACCAGAAGAAGAGACACCCGCAACTACCCCCTCTACTCTTCGGCTGCCTACTTGCCCTCTTTGACCTCAGAGAGCCTATAATAAACCACGTGCCTGCACTCTTCACACTGAGCAATGTGACAGCCCAGTGGTTCTGCATGGGGACCCCGGAATTCGACCTCTTGGATACAAATCTCAGCTCTACAACTTACTTGCGTGATCAATTTATTTAACTTCTTTCAAAAATATTTTTATTTATTTATTTTGCGGTACTCGGGCCTCTCGCTGTTGTGGCCTCTCGCATTGCGGAGCACAGGCTCCGGATGCGCAGGCTCAGCGGCCATGGCTCACAGGCCTAGCCGCTCCGCGGCATGTGGGATCTTCCCAGACCGGGGCACGAACCTGTGTCACCTGCATCGGCAGGTGGACTCTCCACCACTGCGCCACCAGGGAAGCCCCAAAATATTTATTTTTTAAAAATACTTTTACCTAACTTTTGGTTTCAAAGCCTCCTCATCTATAAAGCAAAGATAAAAATTATGCTGCATGTAAAACATGCATAAGATGCATCTGCTTCTTGTAAGGTCAGTAACATTGTAGTAATTTATATTTGTCTACCCAGTGCCTAGCACAGAGTCTAGCAAATAGTGTACACACACACACACACACACACACACACACACACACACTTGTTAAAACTGGGCCAGATATAAATGCCAATCTCAACAGTAGAATCCTTCTCAAAGGTATTAAACTTTTTGTTTTGCACCGTGGATCCATTTGGCAGTCTGGCAAACTCTGAATTCCTTCTCAGAAGAGTGTTTTTAAATACATGAAATGAAATGCTTTTAGGATTAATTACAAAAATTCCAATTATATTGAATTACAACTGCTAAAAATATTTTAAAATAAATTTGTGACATATTAATATTGTGCTTCTTATTAAATAACAAAATGCAGTGACAGATCTAACTACTGTAATTTCAAAGAAGTGGTAAAATTTGACCGATATGGTGAGATTGCTGCAGCAATGGTAATGCAATATGAAAATAACCACGGCTGCTTTGGCACCAAATTCAAAGGCACTGCTGATACTACGGTGATGTGTTTCTTTGATTTATTTTTGAAGAAAATGCTAAATTTCCATAATACTAGTGAAAATATAGATGTAATGGTTACCTATCTAAGTTCCAAGATCCTCTTCATCTGGTTAAGGTCTTCAAGTTTGAAGTTTATTCATAAAAATCCATGAAGTCTTTTAACAGAGACTGCAATCATGACTGTATGAAATTGTTGATTGTACCTGTCTTGTTCATGAGCTTTACAGGCAAAACCAGCTTCCACAGGAGTGAGGGGTAATGACTGTCCAGTGGGGTTGATTTGGATGAACAGGTTGTGATGTTTCAGAAACAAAATGGCCTTTCCTCACCTTTCCTAATGCTTTCCTTCAAACATGGTCCAATTTAGAAACCTCTGACTTAATGGCTTAATTATTGCATTCAGAAAAGTAAATATAATACCTTGGCTTTAGTTAGACGGGAAGTATGTCCCATTTACAATGCTGGCACAGTATCTAAGTGTGAGACAATTTGCACTAGAGAAAGCTCTCTCTCCTTTGGGCTGGAGCCAGGAATCTTGATAATGCTCCCTTTTATCTGAGTGAATTCTGGGCCAATGCTCTGCTAATATATTCAACCTCTTTTAATTCTAATTCTGCCTTTTTAATATAATACTAAAATCAGAAAGGAGAGTCTGCATTCTCAGTTCCCATCTTTTAGATGTCATGAATTTGCATTGTTTTTGCATAAGGAAAAGACCCCGGGAAGGTGCAAGAGACATTCAGTAATTAAATCAATTGAATGTCTTCGATGGAGAATTAGAAATCATCTGGATAATTCTAAATTTATATTTTTCTTTAGATCGTTGAAATGAAAATAGTGATTTTATTTGATCTAACATGGTAACAAAGCATGAAAAAAAGCAGACTTGGATGAGCCCCTTCCTGGCTGGGTGACCTTGAATAAGTTTGTTGCACTGTGAAAATGAGGCTAGTGCAGCATTCCTCACCAAGCTTTTGGGAGGAGTCCACTGGATATTTTGTAAACTACAAAGCACCATGAAAATAGTAGCCCTCATTACTGTAATATCCACATTATTTCCTCAGTTTCACTTTGTTTGTCAAGAACTATTGTATGTAATGATAAAAAGTATGTAACACTTAGAGGGTATAAAAATAATTTTGCTTAGTGGAAATGAAATAAGCAAATTCAGAAAACCAGTATCTTTTTGATAGATTGGGAACTATAAACACCTCCCCCCCAAAAAAAAATATTTTATCTAAAGAATATTTGAATTGCTAATATTTTAAGATATTTATTTAAATGCTGGTATAAAAGTGGTAATGATCCAAGAACTGACCAACTCTGTGAAGATTGGCATAGATACTTCCAACCATCTACTAAAGCAGAACAGATTGTCAAGTGTAAAGTTATACAGGACATATTTCGTGTTTGAGGATTGATATCATATGCTTGGTGAAAAGAAGGAAAGCTATTTTAACTCAGCTGCTGGTTTTTTTTTTCCAAACATATGAAATATCAAACTGAATTGAGCCATTGTTAAGGTATTATTAAGGTCAGTTTTCTCAATACTCAAAGGCTGTAAGATCCATGGGGCAGTGCAGAAAAAAATGTTATACAGCGGGATTGTGTATTTACAAAATATATGACCCATAAAGTCCTGGACTCAAAACAAAAAGAAGTTCCAAGTTCCCCAAATGATGAAAGGTAGAAATTTGTCCTTAATTATAGTATAAATCTTAGTAAAGACATCTCTATTTAAATGGCATGCTGCTCTCACCATTCTGTTTATTAACTTTTCATTCTATGCGATGTTTTGGACTATTAATTCTGCTCAATAAGAACAGTTCAATAATTAGTTTTGCAGTGTTATTTATCTTGTGGAGTTTTTCTTTTTCTTATTCAAAAGAGTGGGGCATTTATGAATAAACAGTAACAAGCTTAATCAAACTTAAAGATGTGAGAGATTTTTAAGCAGAAACGAGAAACCTAATTGACATTCATAATGCTATATGATTTCCAAAGTCTTCTCTTCCAATTATGTAGTATTAAAACTTAAAATACAAATATGTCATGACAATACCCTATAAATTTCATCCTAAAAATTACAATTGGGGGTTGTACTAAGGCAAAATAGACATCTAAGGCTATGATATACAATTATTTTTAAGTGATAAAACTTCACAGTCTCGGGCTTCCCTGGTGGCGCAGTGGTTGAGAGTCCGCCTGCTGATGCAGGGGACACGGGTTCGTGCCCTGGTCCAGGAAGATCCCACTTGCCGTGGAGCGGCTGGGCCCGTGAGCCATGGCCGCTGAGCCTGCGCGTCCAGAGCCTGTGCTCTGCAACGGGAGAGGCCACAACAGTGAGAGCCCCGCGTACCACAAAAAAAAATAAAACATAACTTCACAGTCTCTAAAAGGGAATCCTGCAATCTCAAGTTGACATATTTTTTAAGAAAATGAGGTTTCATTTCAGAAGAACAGTTTGAGGCATGCACTTTAAAAAATTAGGTTATTTCCCCTTAAAACGTGGACTATCTGATTTGTCACAGCTCATCTTCAGGGCCAAGTCATGAGGCCAGAAGCTGAATGCAGGGCTTTTTCTGAACCAGGTGGACCTTATTTTCACAGTCTCACATCCAGTTTGCTGTCTGTCATCACACAGACTTAACGTAGGGAACTGACAGGTTTCAAATATTGATGGGCAAATGCTGGTGGATTCAGAAACTTGGAACTTGCCCCAAATATCCAAATCTCACATGTCTGTAAAATCAGCCAGGAAAACAGGCTGTTTTGTGAAATGTCCACAGCCTCTTATTTTCACATGAGATTAAAAAAAAAAAAAATACCACAGGAGAAAACTGCCCTTTTGAAATTTTAACCCATGAATTTTTGAAGTCTCACCACCTGGTCTTAGAACCTAGTTTCAAATATGTACTACACCTCTGCTAGAGAGACAGAATAAATTTCTTCAAATGTATTTGGCACTTTAAAAATTTACTTGAGAGTATTTTTTATTCATTTTGTTTCCTTTAATGTTTTTTTTCTATTTTTCTACATCCATGATGTTCAAGAGGGAATATGAAATTCGCTTTCTACTTCAGAGAGTGTCATGACCTCTCAAATAAGCCCCCTGTCTGTGTGGCCTTGTCTCCTTTTGTGACAAGTACACTACTTAGAGTCATGTATGTTTCAAAGCAATCCATGTTGCTTTTTTCACTTTGCTGCCTACTGCAACAAAGTGTTCTCTTCTATGAGCTGAGGGAGGAAAGTTACAGCTGTGCTGGTTCTGTGTGTAAAGAGTGTGAATGCTCTCACCCGGATCTAACCTAGAGGAGTTATTTAATTTTCTTAATTACTCCATGCTAATGAACTGCCCATTTTTTGTAACTAGTACTGGAGAACAGTGGAATGCATAAGAACACGAACATTCCACACTATCTTTTAAAAGCTCTACTTTGTGTGTGTGTGTGTGTGTGTGTGCATGTGTGTGTGTGTGTTTAAAATACAGATAAAGAACCAGGGTGTGTCTACTTGAAATTCTAATGCTGAAGGAGAGAGCCGATTTCAGGATTTGAATAATTTCGTTTAGTCAATAAAGGGATAAATCATTCTGCAACAGCTGTTTTTCCTTGACTCGACTTTGGATTAGAGATTCAGTCCATCTCAGAGAAGCACTTATGCAAATACGGGCATTAGTGTTGTGGCTGATCACATTAGAGCCACGGGTTACCGTATTACCTGGGTGGCTGTGATGAAAAGATCCGTGCGTTTTCATGCTGAGATGCAATGATGCAACACAGTGTCTCATGTCATCAGCAAATGTCATTTTAATAGGACTACAAATCATTGTGACATCAACAACCTGAAACAAATCTTCTGTATATTTAAATACACTGATTCTTCCCTGGAGGCCAATGAAAGATGTAAAAAGAAACTCAAAAAGAACGACTCAGTCATAAAGTAGCAACATCTAGACAGTGGAATTTTCCATCTATTTTAAGCTGTAAACTAACATATATGGCCAGAGGACAAGTGATGCTGTGACTTTTATGAGACTGTGGATGATTAATTCCCAAACAACTTACAATCAACCTTCAACTTGTGTGCTGGAGGCATGGAGAACAGTGGTGCAGATTTTTTTTTAATGGCAGAATAATCAGAAAAAATTTCAGGTACACTGTTTATCCCTCCTATTCCTGGAAATGGAAAGAAAGAAATAGCTCTAGGCAGTGAGGAATGCTGCCAGCAATAGTGAGTTATCAGACAACCCAGACTTCTGTAATGCATAGATAATCAAATCTGGCATTTTCTCATATTAGAAATACCCAGAAATGCCTGTGACCCCACACAATTGTTTACTGATCACAATATCCTATGATCCTTCTAGAAAAAAAAAAAAAAGTAGTCCCCAAATTATTTTAACACCAAGTTTGAATCAACCAACAGAACTAGATGAGTATGCAGGTTTGTTCTAGAATGCTATGGTAACTAGATAATAACTGTAACTTCTTTTTTTAAACAGCCAGCTCCTATACGACACATGTAAAAAATGAAGATATACAAAATAGTGCATGTAAAACATTACAATGGCGATTGAGATGTGCTTTTATCACTTTACTTCAAATTATTGGAGACTTAGAAGAGAAAGAGGAAGTGATAGAGTAAAAAGTCAATTTAATGTGTCTTCTGGGTACCCTTTAAAAAAGTCAATTTGGGGCAGCCTTGCAAATACTTACTGTCTAAGGAATACCATTCTATTACCTTCTTAAAAGTACAGAAAAAGGCACATATGAAGCCACAAATGCATTGGCTAGAACAACAGGAAACTTCAGTAAAGCCAAGAAAAGGAATCTTGGAAATGTCTCTGAGATTTCAGTTGAACTGTCCTGGCTGGAAATTCAGTTGATGGGCTACTGAAGATGACCAGTGACATTATTCACCTAAGAATAGTCCAAGTTTCTCTTATTTGGAGATTTTCAGAATGTAAATGTGTTTATGATGTGTTCTGTCTGCCAATAAGCATCTCTGGTCACACTTTAAGCTATTTTGAGTGCAGAATTATTTCAGATTTAATAAGACAATGCCATGTAGAATGGCAAAAGATTACTTAAAGCATAATTTTGCAAAGACTGAGGAAGAAATGGAAATAGTTTATTTTTTCTACCATCATGGGTTCTTCAACCTCCCTCACTTTGCAGCCTAATCATTGATGTTTGCACCCACAAAAATAAAATATTCCCCCGAAACAATTACAAATGGAGTATCTATGTTTTTTCCTTGAGAAAACATCAGAATGTTCTCCATTACCTACTGCTTGTTTAAAAATACCCTAATGTCTATGGGAGAACACTTTTTGGCTTATCTCCTATATTCCCTTTCAAAATGATGGTCAACTACTTTCTCCCATTGATAAAGATTGATATCATATTATACTGTGGAAATAATAGCATAGTTTGATCACATTTTTTTAAATCTTAAAGACTAACGAAGGTTCTCTACTGACAATTGATTTTATTGTCTAACCAACTCTTAGGAATTGTTTAATGCATAAGTTATTTCTAATATTTTATTCTTGAAATTGTCCCAGTTTATATATATATATATATATATATTTTTTTTTTTCCTTCAAATAGAGAACTTCTTGGTGGGGGACCGTGGGGGGAGTCAATTACTTAACAGAAATGCACATTTGCCCTAACTACCAATACGATAATAACACAACAATTTTGTAAATCCTAACTAAAAAACAAACAAAAAAGAAACATTTCATTTTTAACCATATCATTGTTAAGAATGAGTTCTAAATTGTGTGACTTTAAGAGATTGGAATTACCTAGATGGGCAAGGCTGTGCTCTTAGTAATGATTCAGCACATGAAATGTAGTCATAGACCCTAGTGGAAGGTGTGAATTCTCAAGGACAATCTTATTGAAGAAGGTGCTTCCCCAGGTTTTCCTTGGGATTCTCAAAGTCAAGAGGAAAGTAGGAACAATGTCTGGATTTCCCGCTGCTGTGAATTAATAAGATAAAGCTTGCTCAGGATGCCATCTAGGGTAACTCAGGCTTTGGAATTTTGAGGACTAAAAAATCTTTTCTATTGTATGGACCTATTGCCAACTTTTAATGTAAGGCATTAAAGACATCGCTCTTAAAAACCACATCTACCAACATTATCATTTCTAAAATAGTTCAGAATCAAGGACATGCCTTTAAAATCATCTAAGTTTCTCTTTAAATCATGTTGCTAAAAACTTCATTGTGGAATCGCATCTGCCAGCGTTTGTGAACCATTTAGGTGAGTGCACTCAGGCTTTGCATTCATACACCTGGATAATTCACTCATTAATTTCTTCACTCTAAAACTATCCATTTAGACTCCTTCTACCTGCCAGTCCCTGAGCTAGACACTGACAAGGCCTGAAGAGCGAGAACAGACACTATCTCTACCTTAGTTCACGGGCTAGTGGAACACAGCACTACCTCCTTTTAGCTGTGTGACCTTGTGCTAATTACTTAAAAAAAATGAACCTGAGTGGTTGCCCTTTTAGGTAAAATGAGGATAAGAATGCCCCCTTTGCAGAACTGAGAGGCTAATTGACGCCCAAATGGCATTCAACTGATGAAAGCTAGTCTCATCAAAGATCATTAAATGTTATCGGAGCAAGATTTTCTCTAGAAAGAAAAGGAGGTGGAGAAGTAACAGATTGTCCCTAAGACATTGTCAATCTCCCAGACCCTCAGGGCACAAAGACAGATGCAGAAGAGATGGCTATGGTACCAGCATAGACAGATACTTCCCAGTGGCACCAACATCAGATTAGATGCCCACAAATATGTTAAATATGTCTGATGAATAATTTTGCCAGTTATGGGTAGAAGTGCATAAAAGCACCTCTTAGAACTAAAATGCACAATTTGTCACAGGGAAATAGCCCAAAGATTTGAGATACAATCTAAACGGTATCATAATTGGGCTCTGGAATTACATTTTTTTAAAGGACTGTACAGCTTAGAAGAATCTAATAAAACATCTGACAAAAGCAATAGATTCTGGCTGACAGCATGGCCTAGAGGCATGCGCTCCCACTGACTAGGAAGTTAAGATGTCACCAAGTCCTCAACCCTTCCCTTCACTTTAGCCTCTAAGAATTGGTTGTGAAGTGGAATAAAGACACTGTCAAGTTTAACTTTTAAATAGATACATATGGAACAACTGGGGTTTTCTTAGGAAAATTTTTGACTCACTTCCCATGAAAACCACAATCAAGAAACTAACACAGACTTTCCACGAATTGTGTTAGGGCCCTTGATGCCAGCTGTATTTTCACCTCCACACAAAGCACCATCTTGAAGAAACTTTAATTCCCACTGAAGTGAGATTCTAAATGTTTCCCAATGGGATTAGGTAGGAAGGCATTTTGCAGTCTCTCTCCTGGGTCCTCCTCAGCCTCTCCTTTATGATGCTGTACACAGGAACACAGCACCCCCTCAAAAATCTACTTCTGCTTGTTTGAATCTTACTCTCATATCTTTTATATTTTACTAAAGTATAATGGTCTTTATTTGTTCATTTACTTTATGCAGGTTTGCATAAGGAAGCTAGGTACCAAGGCCAAAAGGGTAAGAATCACATGGACAGATTGGGATGGAAATTTAATGAAAGTTACTCCATGGACAGGTTTTATTTCTAGGGGCAACCCAAACTCTTCCTTTAAGATTGATCCCATGTGTGTACACTGCTCCCCAGGATTCCCCATGCCCTGATGGCCCATCTAGCAGGTCGGATAGAGAAACCAGCTCACCTTGACATTGCAGGAGAAAAGGAAGGGGAAGGTCAACTCTGAATGTGTTGGTAAATCTCAGGAGCACATCATCCCGAAAACACTTCCTTTATAGCATTCCTCACACAGGTCCTTCTTCTCATCCCACTTTTGCAATTCCTTACAGCATCACAATTGGGTGGCTTCTATGGGTTCAAATTAGGTTCCCTGCCACCACACACACACACACACACGCTAATCCCACCACCACCATCACCACCATCAACTCAGTACCATAGACCACACTCGAGAAACAGGCAGCAGGTTCCTAAATACTCTTTTAACATCTTACTCCCTTCTCAAAAATATTGCCTGACTCTCACCTATGGACTTAACAAAATCCAAATTAGCTTAACAACAAAGATTCTTAGTTACAGCCTTACCTGTCACTCTTCCTTGTAAAAATCTCTACTATTTCTTGTACAAAAATCCCATGTTCCTTCTATTCTGTTCTGGTCAGCTCAGCATTTCAGAACAGGCATCATGCTCCACCCACCATATGTTATATAAATTATTACCAATTTCTCTATATGAAGTTCTTCCTCTACAGCCCCTCTAACAGTTAAAAACATTGATTCCCTTTAAGGCCTAGTCTACTACCAGACTCACCAGACTGAGGAAAGGACTTAGCCAGGGATATCACTCTTCCTGTTGCTTTCTGATAGTCACTTCAGATATGCAAAGTATTCTTCAAAAGATTACAAAAATACCATAATTTATTTTTATTCAGAATCTGGTGTTATGATATTTTAGGGAGTTCCATACCTCCCTGATTTCTTAGACCATTAAGATTTAATTTTTTTTTAAACTAATGTTGCTAAACATTAGGCTGGAAAAAAGGTTAAAAGAAAACTAGAATGTGGTAGAGGAAACATAAAAACTCTACTGCTCTCAACTAATTACATAGTTACCTATCAATTACCTCCCTAGGATAGTGGGGAGCAAGGAAAAACAAAGAAATGACCCCTGGGTCTTTGGGTCTGGATGAAATATCTCTTCTATAAAGAATGGTGGAAGAGATTTGGAATTATCATTGCCATTGAGAATCAAGAAACCAGGATAGGAACAGAAATCCTCTCAATGTGAAGGCCACACAGCAGGATGATTGTGTGGTGCTGTAAAATTGTAAAACTCGTGCCCCGTTTCATGAACTATCAGAGCCTGTTGTGAATAAATTCAGGTTTATCAGTGAAGCAGACTGTATTCCAATTTGATGGACAACCAATGGATGAAAAAGGCATTTCTAAACAATTAGAAATGGAAGAGGAAGATATCATTGAATCCTTTCATTCATTGGTTAGTTTCTGAAGCTACAATAAAGACTAAAATATGCACAGGTCTGGAAGTTGATGTATTACAGCTGAGACAGGAGGTGAGGCATGCTCTTTAAAACAATCTGGTAGTTAATTCCAGACCTGAGCCCTATAGAAAAAAAAAAAGAAAGAAAACACCCCAAAAACAAAAACCTTGCCAATTAGAGATGTGAAATTTGATTGTGCCATGTCCTTATTACTGCTATGTAATACTGTCTATTAATTGATCCTTCTACTCTACCCACTATATCTCATTCGTTTACTGTTTAAATAATGCGCACCCAGATGAAACGTATAGGGCGATTCGGAAAATAAATGAAGAGGGAAAACTGGTTGTGTGAAAATTACCCCTTTTCATGAGTAGTAGCATAGTCACTGAATGTGCATCTTTAGGGTACAGCTCTTTACTCTTTCCCTGAAACAAAAATCATTCTAAAAATCTTTGCAAACTTTGATATATAATCTTAATGGAAGATTTGTAAATATTTGGACATAGTTATTGCACACACGTACATGCTTGTACAAACTTGTAAAACCATGTGTGTTTATATATGTGTATATATACATACACACAAACGTGTATAAATGCACACATACTAAGGTATGCATAGGTTTTGCACATACAACTGGCATTATCTTCAAGGAGAAAAAACATTCTAAATATGCTATTCCTAGGTCATTTTCTTTTTAGGTCAAGTTTTTTTGTTTCATTACCTTTGAGGACTACTATATTTAATAAAGATTTTAAAGAGAGATAATATTTATATCAACAAGGAAGTAGGGAAATGGGTACTCTCACATACTGCTGGCAAAAATAAAACCAGTGAAAACTTTCTGGATAACAATTTAACAACGCAAATCCAAAACCTTAAAATGTCTATGTCATCTGACACATTAGTTCCACTGCTAGATATTTATTAAAAGGAGTATCAACATACAAAAATATATTTTAAGGATATTTGTTATAATGATCTATAGTAAAAAAAAGCTAGACTCCATCTAGTTATGCTAAAGTACACTGTGATAGTCATAAAATGCATTTAATTCTACATACATTCAAAATGAAGATGTAAATGTATATCCGTTGGCATGGAAAGATGTTCATGGTACATTGTGAAGTAAAAAAGGGATTCTAAGCAAATTAATACTAATCGCTGATATTTACATAGTGCTTAATGTGAGAAAGGCACATGTCCTGATATACAGCATATACACACACACACACACACATACACACACACTTTAAGGTGAGGAACCAAGCCTAGAGACCTGAAGTGATTCACCAAAGATAAAACAGTTAGTAAGTGACAGATGTGATCTTTGAGGCAGTCTGGCTGCCAGAGACTACACTCTCAATCTCTTCAACATAATACCTATCTTTGTATAGATACCCGTGGGCTTTTGCTCATACTTTCATTTCTGTATGTACACAGGCAGAGAAAAAAGTATAGGATAACATTCATCAAGATTTAACATGCTTATCCTTAAGTGACTGGAATTTTTTTTCTTGGTACGCAGGCCTCTCACTGTTGTGGCCTCTCCCGTTGTAGAGCACAGGCTCTGGACACGCAGGCTCAGGGGCCATGACTCACAGGCCTAGCCGCTCCGCGGCATGTGGCATCTTCCCGGACCGGGGCACGAACCCGTGTCCCCTGCATCGGTAGGCGGACTCTCAACCACTGCGCCACCAGGGAAGCCCAGTGACTGGAATTTTATTTTAATTTTTGTGTGGCTGTATTTTCTTTACTGAACAATATATACCTTGTATGCATTTTAAAGAGCGGGGGAAAGGCAAGGGCTAAAAATATATTCTGCTCAGCTGTAGCCTGGGTGCATTCCATGGGGCAGTCCTCTGTCTTCCTGGCCCAGCTAATGGGCATAGTGAATGAGGAGCTCCCTTGGGCCACAAATAATGCAAGATACAGAAAATCTGCTTTTGAGTGATTGAACGTCAAATAAATTTTATTTTCTCAGCTTCTGTGAAAGTGAGACACCTTGGAATATTGAATTATTCTTTCTGGCCACTGAATTATCACTTGCTTACAAAATGCTAAATGATGATACTGTGATCTAAAAGCTAATGTGGCCTCCGAAAAAGCCTGACTCTCATTACCAGAGTCCCAGGCAGCTTTAGAAGCTAGTCGTTGTGACACTTGCTGGGTCCACCCAAAAGTGAGAATATTTGCTTGGAATTTACATATAAGAGGCAAAATGCCTTGTCACAGTTTAGATTTTATTTTCTTTTCAAATTTAAGCGATATGTTTGTTTGCTACCATTTTTAATCCAGTAAGCCTTAAGGAATGCTGAAGACAACTGAGAAAAATATCATCTTTGAGTTAATTTTTCTGGATGGAATTAATCCAGGCTTACTGCATGTTTCAGAAAGGACCTCTTTTGCTTCTGGTAGGGTACACCAGTAATAACTTGCAGTTTTATTAAAGTAATACTTTTTTTGTATTATAAACTAATACAATTTTCTGGTTATGTCCAAAAAGGCAAACTTGAAAATCTGTACTATGGCTGAGTGAACACCTATAGATAGATTTTCCTCCTTCCCTTCCTCTCTTCCTTCCTTCCTCTCTCTCTTCTCTCTCCTCCTTCTATTTCTTCTCTCTCCCTCTCTCCTTCTGTCTCTCTCTCTCTGTCTCTCTCTTTCCCTCCCTTCTGCCTCCTTTCTTTCTTTCTAAATAACTATGCTTTAGTTTTTCTGCTATCTTACAAGAACTGTCCTACATGTAGATTATATAATCTGAGCATAGTTCCCTTCAAGTAAGTCTGTAACCCTACACTACACGTGCTATCAGGAAAAACTACGTTTTCAGGGACTGAAACTTAAGCCACCACTGCATGCTGCTCTTGTCTGAGCTCTGTGATTGCTTCGTTATTTCTCCCCTGAGGATTCAATGGATTTGGTTCAAGCACCATTGAACGTGATGCTGTATTAATTGCCCTGGAGGGTAGCGAGGCCTTTGAACTGTGGCTGTGAGGGATATTTTGCTGTAAGACATGTGTCAGCACTTGGCTGGTTAACTCTGGGCCTGGACTGTGCAGTATGCTGGGACCAAGGATCTGGAAAACTACTTTGCATACTAATCTTAACATCTGTTTTCCATCACGCGGCGAGATTGACTGGCCATTCTAACAGGGAAGCATCATTCTGCAATAGCCAGAGTCTAAGTACAAATATTGTACTGTCAAAGAATATTAAGAATTTTCCATCAGTTTTTCAGGTTCTCCCAAACAGCTGGCACACATAGGTGAATGGGTGATGCAATGGATTAATTACCTTACCTTTCACTCCAAGAGGAATTGTCTGTGTGTAAGTTATGTGTCAGCATTATGGCACTGAAACTTAAATTGAAGATGATTCCTCATCTTTCAATGAAAATGAAACCTCATTTTTCATTGGCCTGATTTTGAACCCATTTTAGGTTCCACATGCAACTCAGAGCTTATTCATACTCAGTTTAAATGTAGAGTTACATCTCAAATACAATCAACACCTTTCTTTCAAAGAACACAGACTAGTTGATTCACCTGGAATGGTTTCTTCTTTCTTCCAACCTTCCTGAGTAGTAAACTGTCATTTCCATTGCTACAGATGGGGACAACTAAGAAAGTTTACAATTGCATGGTAAGTCAAATAATTCTAGATTGTAGTTGTGGAGCTGTAATTATATTCCTAGACTTCTGAATAGCTGATTAGTTTTGTTTCCTCTGGATGCTACAGCCTCTCAAACAATATTGGTCTTCTTACTTATGTCATTGAATCCCAGGTTTACGATGGTTACAGATATACTTCATAAATGCATATCATGGAGTTGGGAAGAATAGGGCAAATACTAAATTTCTATGTCAATTTTAAGAGAGTCATTTATTCTCAAAGCTCTGTGATTAAAAAAACAAAACAAAACTGTAAAAGTAAACAGTGACTGTCCTCCCAGATGCCTCTTTAGAACTTGATCCCCTAAAATGTCTACACATCTTCTGCTTTGTGAAGAAAGGGGGAAGATGAGAGAAAACAAGGCCTGGTAAGAGCACTTCCATAGTGTATGCAGTGAAAGAAAAGTGAATGTGTGTCAGTAAAGTGTTTTGTTTGGAAACATCAAGTAGTGTAGTATTATGCTTTTCCTTGTTTTAATTTTTATTTTGAATTGATTGATGGGTTGACAGATTGAGTTGTGGAAATGCCTCCGTATTTATGGTGGCAGCAAAACTGACAGAATGTGTTGAAACTGTGCTGCTTTCCTTTATTTATTTATTTATCTTTATTCCAGGTTGGGTTGAGCAAAGTCCTGGCAATCTGGGATCTTGCTCAGAAAGACTATGTGTGCTCAAGACTGAGCCTGGAATAGATAGTAATGGACAATAGGCCAGTGGACAGTTTTTAAGTCTTTGACACAGGAAGTAGGCCAATGCCTTTAGAGCCTTGGGTCTGTGGGTCATCTTCTTCCTGACTTTTTTGGGGGCTTTTTTCTCAATTTTAGGGCAAACTTTTCAATTTTTTTGGTGTTAGTAGTCAGTTATTATGACTGTCAGCATGGATGCATGCCTTTGTAAAGGCATAGATTTGATTTCTGGCTCTACCATTGCTGGAGTAAGTCACTTGACTTTTCTGAGCCTAAGCCTCTTTGTATATGAGAACAAATATGACTTATACTGTAAATTATTGTAATTATTAAATGATGTGATGTTTATAGAAGGCCCATCAAAAATAGTCCTCAATAGATGTTTTCTATCATTTTCTTATAATTATTATGATCACTATTACTATTACTACTGTCATATGTTACTGTTATAATCAAAAACTATTATTTATAGCTATAACTTCTTTTTAGAAATCAAAAACAAGTCGACATTATGGCTAGATTTACCATGATTAAACCACTTGTTTTCTATTTTCAGCAAGTGTGACTTTTTATGAAAACATAAAAGCTTTTATAAAGAAAAAATATGTACAACATGGAATGTCTGACAAATAATTCTACTTTTACAAAATGTTTAAGTGTGAAGTAATAAAAATATTTTACAATACTTGAAAGACTAAACTTTAGCATACTACTGTTCAGCTTTTTTCCACCTTCAGTTAATAGTTCGTTATTTTGTTCCTATAATAATTGCAGTATGAAGTTGAAATTATATGGTGTAGGCAATGAATTCTTGGGGCAAATTAAATACATGTTAAATCAAATACGAATTTACATGTTAAATATATGTAAAATATAAAAATACATTTTAAATTAAATATCTCTCTCTCTCCCTAGATAGATAGATAGATAGATATAGATATGCTTTTATCTTATTTGAAGTTTCATATATAATCATAGAAAGGTACATATATCATTAATTGCAAATAAGTGCATTATCAACTCTTCACTAGAGTTCAATAGTAAGGATAGATCTGTAATGAACGAGGTAAAGGTAACAATTTTTTTAAAAAAATAAATGAATATTGTGTACAAAAAAATGTGTATTAGCAAAAAGAATTGGAAAAATTAAAGGTTCAGTAGAATCATGGTTATGCCAATATGGCAGGGCCTAAGATGATTATGTGTACTTGCTTTTTTCATCCAAAAAAACACATTTTGTTATTTTTAATACACATTTATTCTTCAGTGATCAGTTCAGCCAATAGTAGAAGTAACTCTAGAGACAAGCCAGGAGGGTCTGTTGATTAAGAGAGGTCTGGGAATTGAGAGAAGCTTTACACTAGCACAGACCAACAGATTGGTCCTTGTCCAAAGCTGCCCTCCATGGCCTGGGGACATGTCCCATCACTCTTTCTCCTTAACACAGTATTACTCAATATTTTGATAACTCTTTACTTCATGGCATACTTTTTCATACAGTGCTCTATGGATTATTTCATCAAATTTTCATGACACTTTAGATAGAAAACAAGGTTCACAGAAGTTAGAGTTTCTCAAGAAAATGGCAATTTTCAAATTCGAGGATCCTTTGTTTTACATTATAACTGCCTCTGAGATGGACCCAGATCAACTTCTATCTATCCTCTTCCTCACTCAGACAAAAAAAAGCACATTGATGATGAACCCCTATGGTTGTGCTATAGTAATTATAAGTCTGGTAGCAATAGTAACTACAACAAACGTGTGTGAGGTTTTTTTAACATTTGTAAAGCATATAGCCCTGTGTCTGGCTCAGAGCAAGTGCTAGGAAATGTTTTTAGATTTAATAAAAATAAATAGAAAAATATTTGAGTAAAGGAGTGAAACTGTTTATTTCAGAATTCAAAACAGATGGATGGATGCAGCCCTTCTTAAAACTCAAGAGAGTAGTATGGCACAACTTCTTAAAAACATGGAAAAATGTTTTATATGCCTGGCTACCCAGATCCACACTGAGAACCAGATGCTCTTTATGGAGAAAAGGTAGCACTTCTAGAAATTACAATGTATGTGTCAAGTTAACAGAAAACTTACTTGTTTTTGTGACTTTTGTAGAATGCCCGAACTGGGTCTAATGTGCCAACTGTCCCACAGCCCAGTCCCCTCTTCACTGCTTCTGACCCTCCTGAGAATACATTAGAACCAGCTTATCTGGAAAGACTTCTGCCACATTCTTTGTCCAGACCTCCCAGATAGCAAGGACCAATAACTTACCTTCATTCCATACCTGTCTCAGATATGGCCGCCAAGACAGTGCACTTAATTATGCTGGTCCACCCAAAAGGTTCTTGTGAAAATTTTCTGGTGCTGTCCTGTATCTTTATCAGATTATTCTCCAGAGAGAGAATGTTCATCTTCTTCTCTGACCACTTAAATTTCATCCAGCTGCCAAATCCTGACTCAAATCTCACCCCTCCTTAGAACTTTAGCACAGGGTAGCAGAAAGGGTCAATTTTTAAATTCTTGGTTTTACCATTCACTATCTATGTGAACTTGGACAAATCCCTTCCCACTGTGACTGTGAATTTCTTCATTTCTAAAATGTAAAATACTTAGAATGTGTGTAAGCATTTCTGAAAAATGCATGTAAAGCACATGCTAAGAGTTCAATACATTATATTTTAAAAATTATAATTCAAGGAAGAATTAATCTTTCTAGCTCTTCAGAATTTACCTAACATTTATTCTTAGCATCCCTTGTTTCATACTCTGAAAAAATATGTTCACAAATTCTTTGACCCTCCTTCCATGAAGACATTGAGTCTAATTCCCTTTCCCTTGCATTTGGGTTGAGTATGGACTGGCCTTAATGACTTGCTTCTAGTGACCAGAATGGAGTGGACATGACACTCTTTGATTTCCAAAGTCAGGTCATAAAAGGCTATAGAGCATCTTTCTGATGCTCTCTGTCAGGACGCTTGCCCTTAGAATGCAGCCACCATGCTGGGAGGAAGCTGATGTAACATGAGGAGTTTCTCATGGAAGGAAACTGAGGCTCCATCTTCAGCCTCTGCTGCACTCCCAGGTAACAGTACCAACTTGCCAGCCATGTGGAAACAGATTCTCCAGGCCACAATCAAGCTGCTCCAGCTGATACTGAGTGGAACAGAGACCATCCTTTCCTACTAATCCCTGCTCAAATTGTAAATTCATGAGCAAAATAAATGGTTCTTGTTGTTTAAAGCCACTAAATTTTGAGGTGGTTTGTTAACACCATAATAGGTAAAAGGAGCAGTACTTATATTCAATGACATATGGCAGAAGTAATCATATGCATATGTGAAATCTTTCTGGAGAATTTAAATGTCTGTATATAACAACACTTGGAGTTTAATAAGTACTTTGTTATTATTAATTACTTTAATTGATTTACACCTACTCCTATGACCAAGGGAATTGTGTTTCACTTCCTTTGTTTGTTTGAACTGAACAGGTATTTATGGCTAGGAAAATAGGGCCTTATAGCAAAAGTGTCATTTTGCAATTTTCTCCTTTGAGATGCTAATTTTGAAGTTGAGGTGATCAAAACAACTTTTAAGAAGCTGTTACTTAAGCTGAAAGTTACATTTTGCATGATAGAAATTGCTTGTCACCCTGATACATAGTATTGGAAGTTTAAATAGGTAGTGGCGACATTTTCCCATGACAAGAACTGTCTTTTTCATGTACCTGCCTTCATTGTTCACCACTGATTATATGACAGATTGGTATCCAGAGTTTCTAAAATCAAGAACAAAATATAACCCTCTGAGTGGATTAGTTCTGAGATCTGGAACATGAATACAGTCCACTGAGCTTGATATTGTGGGGTCTCAGAAATCCTCCACTCTTCAATAAAGCAGGGATGGGAGGAAGTGAGAGCTATTCAACTTTTATAAATGTCTTAATCATTTCCTTCACCTTCAGGGAAAAAGGAATATGACGTGAAAATAGAAATTCTATTTTTTGCTTAAAATGATAATGAAAATATGGCGTAAGAAGTAGACTCGTGTAAATATATAGTGACCCAGTGGTTTTCAAATGCTAGTTGTTAAGAGGAAAGTGTCATGGAAAGAAATGTTATTTATGCCATGGGGAAAACATATCATTCAACTGTAACAGCCTTAAAAGCCTGCATACAGCTCGAGGAAGAGAAAGATATACTAGTGGTTCTAAGAAGTTTTCACAGCTCCCTAAAACCTAAGCTTTTTTGAGTCATGTCCTATGAAGTATAGCTAATTAAGGCCTGCAAGATTGAGGCAGCAGTCTCATGAATTCAGACAAAAGCAGAATTTGGACTTGAATTACCTTGGTCACTGTACTTGACTGTATATTTTATTTTAGCTGGGCAAACCTGAGGCTAGATCATAATTATTTTTGTTAAAACATGGGGCCAAGTTGATATGAATTATATCTAGGCTATTTCTTTTTTTTTTTTTAAGAAGATGTTGAGGGTAGGAGTTTATTAATTAATTTATTTATTTTTGCTGTGTTGGGTCTTCGTTTCTATGCGAGGGCTTTCTCTAGTTGTGACAAGCGGGGGCCACTCTTCACAGTGCACGGGCCTCTCACTATCACGGCTTCTCTTTTTGCAGAGCACAGGCTCCAGACCCACAAGCTCAGTAGTTGTGGCTCACGGGCCTAGTTGCTCTGAGGCATGTGGGATCCTCCCAGACCAGGGCTCGAACCCATGTCCCCTGCATTAGCAGGCAGATTCTCAACCACTGTGCCACCAGGGAAGCCCCTAGGCTATTTCTTTACAAAGAGAAAAACATTTATTTATTGGAGGTCATCTAACAAAATCCACTCACAGGTCTATACTTTCAAGCCTTGATTCTGAGGTTTGTGAGTGGGTCTTGAAATAATCTATGACTGTAGGTAGGGGAGAGGCAGAGGGTGGAAAGTACATAAATGACCAAAGTCTAACTTCAAAGTAATTGGTGCTACAGAAAGAGTTTTAAACAGAGATCAGGAAATGTAGCATTTTGTCTAGTTTTGGAGCTTTACATTATAAATCAAGTTACCCAGGATCTAAGATGGACTTGGCCACAAACTTGTTTTAGCATATAAGATGTTTATCTGCCCTCTCTCTTTCCATTGCATATAGATACCATTTTTTTTTTTATCCATTCATCTATTGATGAACACTTGGGATGTTTCCAAACTTGGCTATTAAGAATAATGCTGCAATCAATTTGAGAGTGCAGATATCCCTTTAAGACAAATAAATTTTTAGATATGTATTTCTGAATCACTTTACTGTACAGCAGAATTCAACACAACATTGTAAATCCACTATACTTCAATAAAAGTAAAAAATACTCACACAGGACTTCCCTGGTGGTCCAGTGGTTAAGACTCTGTGCTCCCAATGCAGGGGGCCCAGGTTTGATCCCTGGTCAGGGAACTAGATCCCACATGCCACAACTAAGAGCCCGCATGCCACAATGAAGATTCTGCATGCCACAACTAAGACCTGGTGCAGCCAAATAAATAAATAAATATTAAAACACACACACACACAAGACAAATAAATTTTTCAGTTAAACTATATAAGAGGAAGTAGAGAGGTCTATAGATTTAGAAAAATAATAATAAATTAACTCTACATCACAACAGTGAATATCCATCTAAATTATGACTATTCAGTACCCTACACGAAGCTGAAGTTAAAGTTAGGTACTACCAATCTGGAACTTATTGTGCATTTTAAAGTTAGACAATCTTGTACTGAAGCTAGTTTTTAAAGAAAAAGAAACTAGTTAAACTTCTCAAATCCCAACTGTCAAACAATACATTTATACTAACTTCAGAAATGTACTTTGGCAACCATTTACCAAGACAGCTTATTTGAGGGACACTTAACAAGTCAATTGCAGAATAAACCCAGCAGATGAAATATCAGTGCTCTACCAAACTGTCTTATGAAGTTGCTTTGTTATAGATTTTTTTAAAGCATTCTTGGAGTTCTCAGACCTTGAATTGATTTCCATGTTGATATTTAATCTGATTAAGTTTAAACCATCTGTCTATAAACGTTTGGTAACTTTTTTTCTCTAGCTTTAAAAAAAATCAGATACAGAAGAAATAAAATGTAATAAGCCAACTTGTGGTAATTTCATTATATTGTGGTATTTTAGGATCATTTGCTGCTTATAGGAATTTAACCCATTTTAACAATGCTATATACATATGGATATATATTTAACGCATGTATGTACTCCATATATACACACACACACACTGTCTAAAGTCTTTTCTGACTCAGTGTAATAAAAATAAACCCAGGACTTCCCTGGTGGTGCAGTGGTTAAGAATCTGCCTGCCAATGCAGGGGACATGGGTTCGAGCCCTGGTCTGGGAAGATACCACATGCCGTGGAACAACTAAGCCCGTGCACCACAACAACTGAGCCTGTTCTCTAGAGCTCAGGAGCCACAACTACTGAGCCTGTGTGCCACAACTACTGAAGCCCGTGCACCTAGAGCCTGTGCTCCACAACAAGAGAAGCCACTGCAATGAGAAGTCAGGCACTGCAACGAAGAGTAGCTCCCGCTCGCCGAAACTAGAGAAAGCCTGCACGCAGCAACAAAGACCCAATACAGCCAAAAATAAATAAATTAATTAAAAAATAATAAATTAAATAAACCCAGTTTGCTATTCTATTTTATAAGAATTTTCATTGAAGCTTAACTTTTGAATACTTCAAAATTGTTCATAAAGTTTCTTCTTCAAGGACAATGCTTATACATTAGAATTCTAGTACCAATGAAAACCAAATTCAAATTTAAGTTACATTTACATTTCCTTTTCTCAAGTGCAAATGCAGTTTTATTTATTTTGTACATAATATCATATAGATTAATGACTATGGATATTAAAATCTTTTTAATGCACTCATATTTTTAAAAAAAATAACTATGATATTGAATGCTTTGAGTTATTTTAATAGATGTCTCTATATTAAAATGTACCTTTTAAATTTTCTTATAAACACATTTTATTCAAAGTTGATATGACTTAAAAAATAAGGCTAAAATACACAAAGATATATTTTTGAATGTGTTTGTGTCTGTATATGTGCATGTGTATGTATATAAATAATTATTTCTATATCTAATTGGTGGCAACTAAAGGCTGAATGTGGAATGTCAGAATTATTTTTTCCCTTGAAAATCTGGCTCACGCTGAGGTCACTTTAGTGGGTTATAGAATGCCTTCTAGGTGGACATTGCTGGTTTCTTCTTAGCCTAGAAAAAGTTAGAGTTTTAGAATTCTGTTTAAGCTGGTTGGAGTATCTGGTAATGGACAGATTTAGTGTTTCCTAGGAAGAATGGAAGAAAATATATATATATTCTTAAATACACTTCACAAAATAACAACCTGCAGGCTAAGAAAATCATAAAATTGAAAACATTGTCATTCAACTGAGTAAAAATTACTTCACTCTTCCCTAAGAATATTATTTGTATTTTTTCTCATATTAGAAGGAAAAACTAACCACCACCTCTGTACCAATAATGCATCTTAAGTAATTCCCCTTTTTAAATGGTATTAACACCTACACAGAATTCATACCTCTATTTGTGAACAAACATTCACTAGGATCATTACTCAGAAGCTAGTTCATATCCATTTTGCTGTGTTTCTTTGTCAAACTACAGTACCAAGCATTATAAAAAGGAATTATTACTTCCAGTGTATTCATATAGTTTACTGGCTTGATCTTATATATCTTGTCTAATTTAACAGATGCTTTAAAAAAATTCCTCTCTCAAAAAATTTAAAAAAAAGAGGGGGAAATGGAAATTTACTTGTAAGAAGAGAGAAAATATGACCAAGGGCTTTATTGTTTGATTGCGACATCTATAAATCTCTAATTTCATCTCTGTGCTTTCCATACTTAGCTGTCATTTTATTTAACTCCTGACATTTCCTCCTAGTTCTGCATTGGAGATTCCATAGTTGTTATAATCCCCTGAAACCCGACCCTATATCCATATCTCCCAATCTAAGCAGATAGCCTTTCTTCCTGCTTTTCTGGACAGTACTCAGCAGTTAACTCTCTGTGTTTTCTTCCACTGACACGCCATGTGTGTCCATCCTCATTTTTAATCTCTAGTCTTTCCGGATGATTTGTCTTCTTCCTGCCCCTTGCTAATCCCTGCACCTGTGTTCTCCAGCCACTCTTTTCTTGCCATTCTTGTCTCCTTTCCATTTCTTTCCACTCATTCTGTACATGCTCAGATCAACTGAGTTATAAAAATGAAACATTTCCTTCTATCTGGCTACCTCCTCAGTATGGTAGTTTTACTCTTACTGCCCTTGCACTGCCTGGCTATTTGAAAGAGAAGTTTATCCCTTCCATCTGCACCTCTTTAAATATCCATTTTTCTTTTAGCAGATGAAATATGGCTTTAGTTCCTCTCTCTGTACGGAAGATAACCAAATGACTTGAAATCACCGGTTCAGCCACAATATTCCTCAAGCTTTGTTTTCTTAGCCTTGCTTGGACATCAAACCCTGAGGAAGAGAAGCCAACTGTCTACAGAATGCATCTACCACTCTCAGAGTAGAGATTATTTCTAAGAAGAAGCCTCCTGACTCTTGCATTTACATTTTGCTGTGGCTAGTACTTGCCAATAAAATATAAACAGAAGGAGATGTCATTTTCAGATCAAGGACTTTTCAAAGTCTTTCTCTCTCAGTCAATAACAGCAAGGTCCTGTGGGGTCTGGTGCCATGAGGTGGAAGGAGCAGTTTTCCCTGAATCACTCAGCAACTATGACCACCCATCTTGGACTGTTAGGTGAGCAAGAAATAAAAATCTATTATATTAAACCATTAAAAGACTTGAGTTTATTTGTGGCCATGCAAAGCCCATCCTAACAGAGGCAGCTGATGCAGACCAGTATCTCCTCTGTCAAACACCTTCCTCCCTAGGGTTTTATGATGCATGCCTTCTTGGCTTTTCCCATTCTCTGATGTCCCTTCCTAATTCCCTCTGATTATGCATCTTCCAATTCCAGCTCTATAAATAAACTGATGAATTCTGGCTTTATTTTCTATCACTAGGCTCTCCTCTCAGTGTTCTCTTTCATGTTTATCTGCCCATGGTTCCAATGACCACCACCATGGGCATGACTTCAAAATCCATACTCCAAGGCTCCATGATGACATTTGCATAGCTCTATTCTATTAGTTCAAGTTATTATGGTTGCTTGAGCAAGCAAAGAAAATAAGATTTTTAGAAAGATAGAAGCAATCATACTTGGAGAATGTCAGAATCAGGACATTCAGTTTTGGGAATTTGTGGCTCTCTACATCCATTGCTCAAAAGTGGTTTTTTCAATGGACTGTTAAGTTCAGCTGACAGTCATTTCATAACAAGACTTTCTTGACAAAGAGGGTGGTGTGTTGATAGACATTCTGCTAGGAGTTCCTCATCTCACTGCAAGTGGGCTCTTCGATGAGCATGAGTCTAGAGTGCCACCACTAGCGTGGAACAGGTACCAGCCGCCACCCCAGACCAAGAATCTGGTTGTCCTTCTTGAACAAATTGCTTTTGGCTGGAATAAGATCATGTGCTAAATTTGAGGGGAATTACGATCCATGAAATGAGATTCCTGCTGCCTCCTACGTGTGAGATACTTAATCACAGAGTGATACTGAAACTGAGCCTCCACTCTCTATCAGTGGCCTGGAATTGAGGTAGATCCTGACATACGAAATGTTTACCAAATAAAATCTATCTAGCTCTATGCTTCTGGCTTAATGATTTGGTGATAATATTAATAGTTAACATAATTGATTACTTATTTTAGGTGTAGGCAACTTATTAAATCATTTTTCTGCACCCCTTCATTCACTTCTCACCATTATGAGAGGAAAGTGGAGAAACTCTAAATAGTAATGTTAATTCTTTCCACACAAGACAAATAATCAAATGACATAAAAGCTCAGGAGCACTATGTCAGAATTATAGTCATCACAGCAATTGAATAAAATAGCTTTATCACAACTAAAGAAAACTATCAAATTATGTTAAAGTAGCTTTAGTCTTTCATTCAACAAAATTTGCTGGCATTTGCCCTATACCAGATGTTTGTCACTGGTAATATAGGGATGTAAGGTTCAGTAACTCTCCTAAAGAAACTTACAATTTGATAGGAAACACTGACAGGTGAACTCCAGGAACTTGGAACCATGTTAGAGCCATGAGGAGTAATAAGAACTGCCATGAGGATGGCCATGGAAGCACAGAGAGATACATTTGGGCTAACCTTATGGGAACATGGAGAATTCCAAAAGGCAATGCTGAGCTGACTTTCCTTCTTCTAAGTGTTGTATGATAATATAAGTAATATTGTACATACAGAATATTTGTAAAATTTAGGCATGTCTACAGAAGAAAACATGAGTCAACTGTATTCTCTTTATGCAGAGATAATCACTATAAATTTTTGATATATTCCCATCTGATCATTGTCTATGGTTATACATATATAATGTTTAAATAAAATTGAGATCACAGTGTATAGATTGTACTTTAAATTTCTTTTCCACTTAGTAGTATGTCATAAATATTTCCCAACGCTGTTAAAATTGTTAGAAAATCTTATTTAAATGGCTGTATAATATTTCATCATATGAGGTATATCAGCCAAGGTTGTTGGTTGCAAGCCATGAAAATTGGTTCTGGATGATTTAAGGAGAGAGACATTTATTGAGAGGGTATTGGGTATCTCATAAACTCACTTAGAATATTGGAGACGTAGGATCATAAAATGGCATGAACATTAGAAGAAGTAGAACTAGTCTGGTGAGGATATTATTGCTTCCGCCTTTTCTTTCCACAGTGTGCACTAGCTTCCAACCCAGCACTATAGCTATTATGGACCTAGAAACTGTATGTTGCTTCCAGCATTACCTTTTACCTCTGCCAGAATGAATTTTCTACTGCCCATGCTCCTTTGTGTAACTAGTTCCAATTCAAATTCCAGAGGGAATAAACCTGATTGGCTGAGCCCAAGTCAAAGACTGACATCCGTTCAGAAAGGGAAGCTGGGTAGGTGAGTATTTTGGTTTCACTTGTGGGTCTCCAACACTCATATGTTGGAGTCCTAATCTCTAGTTACCTCCTAACATGACTGTATTTGGAGAGAGAGTCTTTAAAGGGGTAAACAAGTTAAAATGAGGTTGTTATGGTGTGCCTTAATCCAATATGACTGATATCCTTCCAAGAGGGAATTTGGACACAGAAGGTACAGATGGAAAACACAGGGAGAAGACCATCTAAAAGCCAAAGAGAGAGACCTCACAAGAAACCAACCCTGTTGAACCTTGATCTTGGACTTCTAGCCTCCAGAATAATGAGAAAATAAATTTCTGTTGTATAAGGCACAGAGTCTCTGTTTCTTTGATATGGCAGCCTCGGCAAACTAACACAGAGCAATATGTTACCTTTTCATTTTCTGTAACAACTGAGACACTCTGCCCCTTTCCTCTTCAACAAGACTTAGACATTGGGAAGTTCTCTAAATATAGGATGGTGATTCAAATGCTGGAAAACCGAAAGAAAAAAGAAAAAACCCTGCACAGATGTGCCGTAATATACTTAATTGATGTCCTGTGAACATATGTTTAGATTACTTTTCCATTTTTAATAAATTCCAAGAAGGGGAAGATTTTGATACATAGTGTTTGAGGAAGGTTATATCAACATATATTCTCATGATTTGAGTTTAAAAATTATTTGTAACATACACCCTTATGAACACAGAGAATTAGCATTGATGAAACATATGTATATGAATTTTTTGAGATGGTGATATTGATCAATCTGAATGCCCATGTATCACTGGTAATTTGTAACTCTTTTATCTATTCACATATTTTGCCCATTTTGAATTGTTTATCACTTTCATACTTATATGAAAAAGTTATTTGTATATTAAGTTGTTATTTTAGTTTTCCATATTAATGTGAAATGTACTATCTTTTCATATAAAAATTTTATTGTTTGTTTTCATAATACACAAATGTGTCAGTACTTTTCTTGATGGTTGGTTCCTTTGCTTTTATATTTAAGGAAGACATTTCTCTATACTGAAATAATCCACACTATCCTTCCCTTTTGAGTTCCCACCAAGAGTACATTCCTCCATGACAACTTTGGAAAGTGGTGGATGCATTAACTCACTCCTGAAATCATGGGCATAAACAGAATCAATTTGGGTTTGAAAAAGAGAAGCTACTTGTCTCACATTAACCAGTGACACCTACTCTCCCTGTAGGAGTTCCTCTTTCAGCTGTTCCACATAAGACTTAATTAAGGTCACACAAAACTTCTGGTTTTAGTAAATACAAACAGATAATGCACTAACTAGAATTACTTTTAAAAGGGGGTTCTCATTCTGGACTGCAAATGAGAATCACCTTGGGGGGCTTTTAAAAATACCAATGCCAGGGTCCCACCTCCAAAGATAGGGATTTAATTGTTCTGGTGTGAGGCTCATGCATCATTATTTTTTTATTTTTTGAACTTCTCAAGTGATTTATATATATATATATATACATACATGGATATATATATATCCATCTAACATTGAGAACCATTCTTTTAAAACAATTTAAGAGGAAAGTATAGAGAATTAGTTGTAGAAACTAGGAAAAGTGGTGATATTATCTCTTCTAAATAAATGGAGAAATAGACTATGTTCATGTGTAAAATATCATTATCTAAATTATATTAATTCTCCCTAAACTCATCTATATAGATTCAATGTAATCCTAATCAGAAGGTGAACAGAATTGCTGGTAAAACTTGACAAGCTCATTCTGAGATTTTTATGAAAGAGAAAAGGACTCAAAACAGTCAAAGTGCTCATAAGGAAGGGAAAATCATCTTGTCCTCTAGATACTGAGATTAATGATAACTTGTAAAAAATTAAGATGTTATATCAAATCATTACACTATATAACTTAAACTTACAAATGTTATATGTTAATATCTCAATAAATTTGGAGAAAAAACATGGTATAGTGTCAGGCAGGGAAAGACAATTGGCAAATAGAATAAAGAGAGCAGAAAGAAAACCATGCATAAATAAAACACATATATAAATAAAAGTGTCATGGCAGATTGCTAGGCATAAAGCCCAGAAATTTTATCTATATGGAAAAATTGAAAAAAGATTTAAAACATCCTTATATCATAAAATACACAAAAAATATTTCCAGATGATAAAAGACATGAATATCAGAATAATTTGAACAATTTTAGAAGAAAATATAGGTGAATATTTTAAGATCCTACATTAAGAAGAGATTCTCAAATAAGTCCTTAAAGATGGATAGCCATAAAAGCAAAGTTAATATGTTGATCATTTCTTAAAAGTAAATAATATATTTTAAAAATCGACAATAAAACATGAACAAGTATCTCCAGAAGAGGGAATTCATACGACCAGTAATATGGAAAGATGTTCAGTCTTATCACTAATCTGAAAAACATACATCAAGGTTGAAATTAGAAGTCATGTTGGATCAGCAAATATTAAGAAATCTAAAGATTCAATGTTGGATATCTTATGCTTTGTTGATGGAAATGTAAATTTGCTAATCCCTTGGATGGCAATACAGCATTATATTTGTCCCTTTATGTTATGACTGCAATATTACTCCTTGATAAAGACCCAAGAGATTGTTCTACATGAGCTTCTGTATACATGTACAAGACTATTTATTTTAAAAGGGGGTTAAAATGTCGGAATCTGAGAAACAATTCAAAATCGCCTATCAATAGTAAAATATACCAAAATTTGTGGTATTGTTACACAATGGAATATTATGCAACAGTGAACATTAAAGAGCAATTACTTGCAACATACATGAATTAGAGTCATCACGTTGACTGTAAAGTCAAAATCCCAGAAGACTGCATAAAGCATAATCCCTTTAATGAAATTTGAAAAGATAAACAATATGCTGTTAGGCACACAAATCTAGGTGATAAAAGTAAATGTAAAAAAGACAGGAAAAACCAACACACTGTCAGAGTAGTAGTTACTTCCTGGGGTGGTAGAGAGACAACACTTGGGTTGATGTAAGACATTGGTAATACTGTAGTTCTTGGGTGGGTTTAGGCATCCATTATTATCGAAACAAATTACATAAACAAACAAGAGAGCTATACAATGATGCAATGATGCATCATTAGTTATCAACCAAGGATTATAATTGATCTGGTTCTGCGGACCTACCTAAATTAGGAAAAAATTCTATATAAATTCAGTATATCTCTCAATGCTGTTTTTAGATCTTAGTGACAATTGAGGCAATATTAAAACCATTGGCAGTCTTATTTGTATACATTCTGGGATTAGGAGTGGCAGTGAATTTAGATGCACCTGTATTTGTTGAAAGGAGAATGTATCTACATATTGTTTGAAGCATCATTTAAGATGCTTTGGGTTGAAAGTAACAGAATACACAACATACAATATCCTACAAAACATGAGGGATATGGAGCTCCTATAATTTGAAAATTTCAGAAGTAATTAAGGCTCAGGCTCTGTTTACCAGGATTTCACCTCTTAGTCTCTGTAATTCTTTTAGCGACACCTTTCTCCTTTTGTTTAGCTCGGGTCAGATAGGGCTAAAATGTGTGTTGCCTTGGTGTCCCTCCCCTGCCCACTTCTCTTTGACCCTTTACCTAGTTTCCCTGAATCTACCCCACACCCACCCAACTTAAACATGTGCAACGAAGCAATACACCTCATGAAGACATCTTTATATCCTCCCATGATCTCCCCTTCCTGTCGACCCGGGTACATTCAAATTAACCAACAAGTGGGCTTCTCACATGCCAAAAGCCATCCTGCCCTTGACATCCTCCCCATAAAGGCTGCTGTTCACTAGTTACTTGGCTCTCTCCTTTCTCTCCCTGCATTCAGTTTGAGAAACCCCACTTCAAGGTTTTGCGGATCCTCTGTTTGGCCCTCTGGGTTTGCTGTGCACGCCTCTTCTAGAACCTATGAATATAAAAAAAAATCTCTTTAACTTTTGTACACCATGCTGATCTGATATTTGGTGTCCTCAGCAAACTGATAATCAAAAAATAATTTTTTAAATTAACATTATTACTCCTCACAAACAGCTAGCCTTACACTTAGGTATTCTTTTCTTATATTTGCAAGACTGGCATCCACTCCCAATGCCATCCAAAAGAAAGAGTTCCCAAACCGTAATCTGAAGTCTCCAGCAGGAAACACCATACAAACGCTGGTGTATATGGCCATACCATGCCAATCCCTGTGGCCAGTGGAGGGAAATCATATTGATTCGCTTAGATCCCTTGAGTCAAGTGTTGGAGGAGAGGCAGCATGCCCATACAATCTGAACAGCTGGCATCATATTGGGAAGGAGAAAGGGTGAAACGTATGCCAGGAAAACAGCTGAAGAATCCACTGCACTTAATTAGAAATTAATTGGAAATTAACTATTGTTTAAATCCCAAATGAAAATATTAATAACAGAAATTTTTCATATGTGAATATCATAACGTCCTCATTCTTTAGGAATCTCTTCTTTAGCGATATCACATACTCTTGATTACCGGGTCTCTTTTTTATTTAATATTCTGAGGGAGTGAACTTGAATATCAGAACCAGCATTTCAAGCCAAAAAAAGTAATGATTATGCAATTTACTTTCACTAGCCAAATGCAGTAGAATACAAAAAGCCTCTTTTACTTAAGATGCTTTAAACATACTAATTTTTAAACCATAAAACTAAGTACACAGTGTTTAAGGAGACAATTTATTAGCCTTACAGACGAGTTAGTAATAAAAAGCCACTCTACAAATGGAAAAGAAAGTGAAGAATCTTACATACTTAGATTTCCAGATTTCAGAGTAATTTCCCTCATCACAAATTATTTCCCGTTACTTGATTCCCACAAATTAATGTTTGCTAACTGCTTTAACTCTTGGGCAAATTATTGCTTTATGCTTAAATAACCACATTTACAAGTGCCATCTACATGAAACACAATGGTTCACCATCAGGTAATTCATGCAGCAATGTGACTCTGCATGCTGTTATGTTGCAAGGCTGTTGCTCTTCAAGGTTAATTTCTGTTGCTTTGGCATCATAAGGTGCCAAAATACCTCTTTTCAAAGAGGCATTGCTAACAGGAATGAAATGTCATCAGAGTCAAAAATCCCTGTGCAAACATTTTCAGTGTTATTATTTTGTATTATAATACCACACTTCATAGTCAGTGTGGTAGTCAGAATTATAGCCCCCCAAAGATGTCCGTGTCCTAATCCCTGGAACCTGCAAATAGGTTACCTTACATGGCAAAAGGGATTTTGCAGCTGAGATTAAGTTAATGACTTTGAGATGGGGAGATTATCCTGGATTATCTATAATCCCATGAGTCCTTAAAAGCAGAGAATCTTACCTGGCTGGGATCAGAGGGTGATCACTACAGAAGAAGGATCAAAGAGATGCAACATCGTTGGCTTTGAAGATGGAGGAGGGTCCTTGTGCCAAGGAATGTGGGCAGTTTCTAGAAGCTGGAAAAGAAAGGAAAATGATTTTCCTCTAGAGCTTCTGAAAGAAAGGCAGCCCTGCCAACACCTTGATTTTAGCCCAGTGAGATCCCTGCCAGACTTCTGACTTCCAAAGATGTAGGATAACAAATGTACGTTGCTGTAAGCCATTTTGTTTGTGGTGATCTGTTACTGCAGCAGTAGAACGTCAATATACCAGCCAATACTGCAATATCTGAAGTATATTCAAAATTTAACATCAAAATTACTTCCCGTTTAAATGATGTTTTACATACTTACTTCAACATTTGTTTTTTATTCCTCCTCCAAATTGATTCTGGTTAGAAAAAGGTAAGATTCCCTTTTATAAGATTTACTCTTCTTGAGTATTCTTTATTTCTCAATGTAACATGATTAATCATTGTTAAGTAACTTTGAAATGCTCTTTTTTATAGTTCCTCCTGAGGTTGACTGTAGTACCTGATCTGTTTTTCTATTGCAAATTTGAAGTGTACCTCCCTAAGGGTAAAAGAGACTTTTAAAAAACATCAGTCAGCAGACAAAGATGAACCACTGTTCTGACCTGTACCATTTACCGATTTTCCCGATGATGCAAATAACAGCCCAAAAATCAGAACACTAAATTACTCTGCAGAATCTGCTCCAACGAGACAATGTACAATGTGACTTATACACAAGGATTGCTATTTACCTGTGGTATCAGCTGAACTGAGACCGATGTTGACCACAATACCTGATGTGTATGCCTTTTTGCTGTTGTCATTGCCGCCTGCAGAAGGGCTGCACCCCGGCACCTTGGCTCCTATTTTGTCACTTCCTTACCCACCTCACTCACAAGGCTTGGCCTATAGTGACCTCCATGCCCAGTCTCATCCTAGTCACACCCTGTTTGCTACTTCCAAACTGTTTAGATTCCCTTCCAGAAACTGTACACAGAGGTGCAGGTGTTTTGCACACATCTGCAAAATGTAGAGCATGTATATATATATAGCTGTTTCCAGGAGTGCATCTACTGTGGGGTAACATGCAATTCTAACGACTACCAGAATGAAAGTAGCTTTTCTATGGTTAGATTCTGTGAGCTGCTGCTTCCCTCTTGCACATAGTAACACAGTGATATACATCCAAATGTACACATATTTATGTTCATACCCTATCATACAGCACATACCAACTGGAAGAAAAATGCAAAGAGACCACATACAAGCCCATACAAGTCTTGCTCTGGAGACAGAGAAAATACATATTAATGCTACTCTGTCAGCCTAACTCATCACATCCATCAGGACGGAAGTGATAGCCCTGCCTAAATATGATGCTATTCATAAAAAACTGCAAATTATTATCCACAGTAAAAAATAACATGGCTAGATGTTTTTCTGATTATATAAGTAATACTGTACCCTGTAAATAATTAGCACAATACATAAAATTAGAAGATATTAATTTTTTAAAAATCACAGAATCTCTTCTGCCTGAGATAACCACCAAGAACAGTTTGCACTCATAGGCAGCTTGATACACAGACACATTTAATTTTACAAAAATGAGTAAATTAGACATCAAGATTTCTGGTTTTGTTATGGAAGCTTTTAAGTTTTGGGGTTTTTTTTCACAACTTTATTAGAGTATAATTGCTTTACAATGGTGTGTCAGTTTCTCCTTTATAACAAAGAGGATTGGTTATACATATACATATGTTCCCATATCTCTTCCCTCTTGTATCTCCCTCCCTCCCACCCTCCCTATCCCACCCCTCTAGGTGGTCACAAAGCACCGAGCTGACCTCCCTGTGCTATGTGACTGCTTCCCACTAGCTATCTATTTTATATTTGGTAGTGTATATATGTCCATGCCACTCTCTCACTTTGTCCAAGCTTACCCTTCCCCCTACCCATATCCTCAAGTCCATTCTCTAGTAGCTCTGCATCTTTATCCCGTCTTGCCCCTAGATTCTTCTGACCATTTTCTTTCTTTTTTTTTTTAGGTTCCATATATATATATATATATATATATATATATATATATATATATATATATATATATATGTTAGCATACAGTATTTGTTTTTCTCTATCTGACTTACTTCACTCTGTATGACAGTCTCTAGGTTCATCTACCTCACTACAAATAACTCAATTTTCTTTCTTTTTATGGATGAGTAATATTCCATTGTATATATGTGCCACATCTTCTTTATCCATTCATCTGTTGATGGACACTTAGGTTGCTTTCATGTCCTGGCTATTGTAAATAGAGCTGCAATGAACATTGAGGTACATGACTCTTTTTGAATCCTGGTTTTCTCAGGGTATACGCCTAATAGTGGGATTGCTGGGTCATATGATAGTTCTATTTTTAGTTTTTTAAGGAACCTCCATACTATTCTCCATAGTGGCTGTATCAATTTACATTCCCAACAACAGTGCAATAGGGTTCCCTTTTCTCCACACCCTCTCCAGCATTTATGGTGTGTAGATTTCTTGATGATGGCCATTCTGACTGGTGTGAGATGATATCTCATTGTAGTTTTGATTTGTATTTCTCTAATGATTAGTGATGTTGAGCATTCTTTCATGTGTTTGTTGGCAGTCTGTATCTCTTCTTTGGAGAAATGTCTATTTAGACCTTCTGCCCATTTTTGGATTTGGTTGTTTGGTTTTTAGATATTTAGCTGCATGAGTTCCTTGTATGTTTTGGAGATTAATCCTTTGTCAGTTGCTTCATTTGCAAATATTTTCTACCATTCTGAGGGTTGTCTTTTGGTCTTGTTTATGGTTTCCTTTGCTGTGCAAAAGCTTTGAAGTTTCATTAGGTCCCATTTGTTTATTTTTGTTTTTATTTCCATTTCTCTAGGAGGTGGGTCCAAAAGGATCTTGCTGTGATTTATGTCATAGAGGGCTCTGCCTATGTTTTCCTCTAAGAGTTTGATGGTGTCTGGCCTTACATTTAGGTCTTTAATCCATTTTGAGTTTATTTTTGTGTATGGTGTTAGAGAGTGTTCTAATTTCATTCTTTTCCATGTAGCTGTCAGGTTTTCCCATAACCACTTATTGAAGAGGCTGTCTTTTCTCCACTGAATATTCTTGCCTCCTTTATCAAAGATAAGGTGACCATATGTGTGTGGACTTATCTCTGGGATTTCTATCCTGTTCCATTGATCTATATTTCTGTTTTTATGACAGTACCATACTGTCATGATTACTGTAGCTTTGTAGTATAGTCTGAAGTCAGGAAGCCTGATTCCTCTAGCTCCGTTTTTCGTTCTCAAGACTGTTTTGGCTGTTAGGGGTCTTTTGTGCTTCCATACAAATTGTGAAATTTTTTGTTCTAGTTCTGTGAAAAATGTCAGTGGTAGTTTGATAGGGTTTGCATTGAATCTGTAGATTGCTTTGGGTAGTAGAGTCATTTTCACAATATTGATTCTTCCAATCCAAAAACATGGTATATCTCTCCATCTATTTATATCATCTTTAATTTCTTTCATCAGTGTCTTATAATTTTCTGCATACAGGTCTTTTTTCTCCTTAGGTAGGTTTATTCCTAGATATTTTATTCTTTTTGTTGCCATGGTAAATGGGAGTGTTTTCTTAATTTCACTTTCAGATTTTTCATTATTAGTGTATAGGAATGCAAGTGATTTCTGTGCATAAATTTTGTGTCCTGCAACTTTACCAAATTCATTGATTAGCTCTAGTAGTTTTCTGGTAGCATCTTTAGAATTCTCTATAGTATCATGTCATCTGCAAACAGTGACAGCTTTACTTCTTATTTTCTAATTTGGATTCATTTACTTCTTTTTCTTCTCTGATTGCTGTGGCTAAAACTTCCAAAACTATGTTGAATAATAGTGGTGAGAGTGGGCAACCTTGTCCTGTTCTCTCTTTTTTTTTTTTTTGCGGTACGCGGGCCTCTCACTGCTGTGGCCTCTCCCATTGTGGAGCACAGGCTCCGGACACGCAGGCCCAGCGGCCATGGCTCACAGGCCCAGCCACTCCACAGCATGTGGGACCCTCCCGGACCGGGGCACGAACCCATGTCCCCTGCATTGGCAGGCGGACCCCCAACCACTGCGCCACCAGGGAAGCCCCCTTGTCTTGTTCTTGATCCTAGCGGAAATGGTTTCAGTTTTTCACCATTGAGGATGATGTTTATTGTGGTTTTGTCATATATGGCCTTTATTATGTTGAAGAAATTTCCCTCTATGCCTACTTTCTGGAGGGTGTTTAGCATAAATGGGTGTTGAATTTTCTCGAAAGCTTTTTCTGCATCTATTGAGATGATCATATGGATTTTATCCTTCAATTTTTTAATATGGTGTATCACATTGATTGATTTGTGTATATTGAAGAATCCTTGCATTCCTGGGATAAACCCCACTTGATCATAATGTATGATCCTTGCAATGTGTTGTTGGATTCTGTTTGCTAGTATTTTGTTGAGGATTTTTGCACCTATGTTCTTCCGTGATATTGGCCTGTAGTTTTCTTTCTTTGTGACATCTTTGTTTGGTTTTGGTACCAGAGTGATGGGGGCCTCGTAGAATGAGTTTGGGACTGTCCCTCCCTCTGCTATATTTTGCAAGAATTTGAGAAGGATAGATGTTAGCTCTTCTCTAAATGTTTGATAGAATTTGCCTGTTATGCTATCTGGTCCTGGGCTTTTGTTTGTTGGAAGATTTTTAATCACAGTTTCAATTTTAGTGCTTGTGATTGGTCTGTTCCTATTTTCTATTTTTTCCTGGTTCAGTCTCGGAAGGTTGTGCATTTCTAAGAATTTGTCCATTTCGTCCAGGTTGTGCATTTTATTGCCATATAGTTGCTTGTAGTAATCTCTCATGATCCTTTGCATTTCTGCAGTGTCAGTTGTTACTTCTCCTCTTTCATTTCTAATTCTATTGATTTGAGTGTTCTCCCTTTTTTTCTTGATGAGTCTGGCTAATGGTTTATCAATTTTGTTTATCTTCTCAAACAACCAGCTTTTAGTTTTATTGATCTTTGCTATTGTTTCCTTCATTTCCTTTTCATTTATTTCTGATCTGATCTTTATGATTTCTTTCCTTCTGCTAACTTTGGGGTTCTTTTGTTCTTCTTTCTCTAATTGCTTTAGGTGTAAGGTTAGGTTGTTTATTTGAGATGTTTCTTGTCTTTAAGGTAGGCTTCTGTAGCTATAAACTTCCCTCTTAGAATGGCTTTTTCTGCAATGAATAGGTTTGGGGTCATTGTGTTTTCATTGTCATTTGTGTCTAGGTATTTTTTGATTTCCTCTTTGATTTCTTCAGTGATCTCTTGGTTATTAAGTAGTGTGTTGTTTAGCCTCCATGTGTTTGTATTTCTTACAGATTTTTTCCTGTAATTGATATCTAATCTCATAGCATTGTGGTCAGAAAAGATACTTGGTATGAATTTACTTTTCTTAAATTTACCAAGGCTTGGCTTCCCTGGTGTCGCAGTGGTTGAGAATCTGCCTGCTGATGCAGGGGACATGGGTTCGGCCCGTGTAGCGCAGGCTCCAGACACGCAGGCTCAGCGGCCATGGCTCACGGGCCTAGCTGCTCCACGGCATGTGGGATCTTCCCAGACCGGGGCACAAACTTGTGTCCCCTGCATCGGCAGGTGGTCTCTCAACAATTGCACCACCAGGGAAGCCCTAATTTCCCCTTTTATGGCTGTTAGTATTTGCCTTATGTATTGAGGTGCTCCTATGTTGGGTGCATAAATATTTACAATTGTTATATCTTCTTCTTGTATTGATCTCTTGATCATTATATAGTGTCCTTCTTTGTCTCTTGTAATAGTCTTTGTTTTAAAGTCTATTTTGTCTGATATGAGAATTGCTACTCCATCTTTCTTTTGATTTCCATTTGCATGGAACATCTTTTTCCATCCCCTCAGTTTCAGTCTGTATATGTCCCTAGGTGTGAAGTGGGTCTCTTTTAGACAGCATACATTTGGGTCTTGTTTTTGTATCCATTCAGCCAGTCTATTTCTTTTGGTTGGAGCATTTAATCCATTTACATTTCAGGTAACTATCAATATGTATGTTCCTGTTACCATCTTCTTAATTGTTTTGGGTTCATTATTGTAGGTCTTTTCCTTCTCTTGTATTTCCTGCCTAGAGAAGTTCCTTTAGCATTTGTTGTAAAGGTGGTTTGGTGGTGCTGTATTCTCTTAGCTTTTGCTTGTCTCTAAAGCTTTTAATTTCTCCGTCAAATCTGAATGAGATTCTTGCTGGGTAGAGTAATCTTGGTTGTAGGTTTTTCTCTTTCATCACTTTAAATATGTCCTGCCACTCCCTTCTGGCTTGCAGAGGTTCTGCTGAAAGATCAGCTGTTAACCTTATGGGGATTCCCTTATGTGTTACTTGTTGTTTTACACTTGCTACTTTTAATATTTGTACTTTGTGTTTAATTTTTGACAGTTTGGTTAATATGTGTCTTGGCATGTTTCTCCTTGGATTTATCCTGTATGGGACTCTCTGTGCTTCCTGGACTTGATTAACTATTTCCTTTCCCATATTAGGGAAGTTTTCCACTATAATCTCTTCAAATATTTTCTCAATCCTTTTTTTTTTTCTCTTCTTCTTCTGGGACCCATATAATTCAAATGTTGGTGCATTTAATGTTGTCCCAGAGGTCTCTGAGACTGTCTTCAGTCCTTTTCATTCTTTTTTCTTTATTCTGCTCTGCAGTGGTTATTTCCACTATTTTATCTTCCTGGTCACTTATCCGTTCTTCTGCCTCAGTTATTCTGCTATTGAGCCCTTCTAGAGAATTTTTAATTTCATTTATTGTGCTGCTCATCTCTGTTTGTTTGCTCTTTAGTTCTTCTAGATCCTTGTTAAATGCTTCTTGTATTTTCTCCATTCTATTTCCAAGATTTTGGATCATCTTTACTATCATTATTCTGAATTCTTTTTCAGGTAGACTGCCTATTTCCTCTTCATTTGTTAGGTCTGGTGGGTTTTTGCCTTGCTCCTTCATCTGCTGTGTGTTTCTCTGTCTTCTCATTTTGCTTAACTTACTGTGTTTGGGGTCTCTTTTTTGCAGGCTACAGGTTCGTAGTTCCTGTTGTTTTTGGTGTCTGTCCCCAGTGGCTAAGGTTGGTTCAGTGGGTTGTGTAGGCTTTCTGGTGGAGGGTACTAGTGCCTGTGTTCTGGTGGATGAGGCTGGATCTTGTCTTTCTGGTGGGCAGGTCTATGTCTGGTGGTGTGTTTTGGGGTGTCTGTGGCCTTATTATGATTTTAGGCAGCCTCTCTGCTAATGGGTGGTGTTATGTTCCTGTCTTGCTAGTTGTTTGGCATAGGGTGTCCTGCACGGTACCTTGCTGGTCGTTGAGTGAAGTTGGGTGTTGGTGTTGAGATGGAGATCTCTGGGAGATTTTCGCCGTTTGATATTACGTGGAGCTGGGAGGTCTCTTGTGGACCAGTGTCCTGAACTTGGCTCTCCCACCTCAGTGGCACAGCCCTGATACCTGGATGGAGCACCCAGATCATGTCCTCCACATGGCCCAGAATAAAAGGGAGGAAAAAAAAGGAAAGAAAAAAGAAGATAATATAAAATAAAATAAATTATTAAAATAAAAAATAATTATTAAGAAAAAAATTTTTTTTAAGTAATAAAAAAAGAAAACGGACAGACAGAACCCTAGGACAAATGGTAAAAACAAAGCTATACAGACAAAATCACACACAAAGGCATACATATACAGACTCACAAAAAGAGAAAAAGGGAAATATCTATCTATCTATCTATCTATCTATCTATCTATATATATATATATATTGTTTTTCCCAAAGTCCACCTCCTCAATTTGGGATGATTCATTGTCTATTCATGTATTCCACAGATGCAGGGTACATCAAGTTGATTGTGGAGATTTAATCCGCTGCTCCTGAGGCTGCTGGGAGAGGTTTCCCTTTCTCTTCTTTGTTCGCACTGCTCCCAGGGTTCAGATTTGGATTTGGCCCCGCCTCTGCATGTAGGTCGCCGGAGGGCGTCTGTTCTTCGCTCAGACAGGTTGGGGTTAAAGGAGCAGCGGTTCGGGGGCTCTGGCTCCCTCAGGCCAGTGGGGAGGGAGTGGTATGGATGCGAGGCGAACCTGTGGCAGCAGAGGCCAGCGTGACATTGCACCAGCCTGAGGCATGCTGTGCATTCTCCCGGGGAATTTGTCCCTGGATCCCGGGACCCTGGCAGTGGCGGGCTGCACAGGCTCCCCGGAAGGGGTGTGTGGATAGTGACCTGTGCTCGCACACAGGCTTCTTGGTGGCGGTAGCAGCAGCCTTAGTGTCTCATGCCCGTCTCTGGGGTCCGTACTTTCAGCCGCGGCTCACGCCCATCTCTGGAGCTCCTTTAAGCAGCGCTCTTAATCCCCTCTCCTTGTGCACCAGGAAACAAAGAGGGAAGGAAAAGTCTCTTGCCTCTTCGGCAGGTCCAGACTTTTCCCCGGACTCCCTCCCGGCTAGCCGTGGTGCACTAACCCCCTGCAGGCTGTGTTCACGCCGCCAACCTCAGCCCTCTCCCTGTGCTCCGACCAAAGCCCGAGCCTCAGCTCCCAGCCCCGCCCACCCTGGCGGGTGGGCAGACAAGCCTCTCGGGCTGGTGAGTGCTGGTCGGCACCAATCCTCTGTGTGGGAATCTCTCTGCTTTGCCCTCCACACCCCTGTTGCTGTGCTCTCCTCCGCAGCTTCGAAGCTTCCCCCTCCGCCACCCACAGTCTCCGCCCGTGAAGGGGCTTCCTAGTGTGTGGAGACCTTTCCTCCTTCACAGCTCCCTCCCAGAGGTGCAGGTCCCATCCCTATTCTTTGTCTCTGTTTTTTCTTTTTTCTTTTGCCCTACCCTGGTACGTGGGGACTTTCTTGCCTTTTGGGAAGTCTGAGGTCTTCTGCCAGCGTTCAGTAGGTGTTCTGTAGGAGTTGTTCCACCTGTAGATGTATTTCTGATGCATTTGTGGGGAGGAAGGTGATCTCCACATCTTACTCTTCCACCATCTTGAAGCTCCTCTCCTTTCAGTTTTTAAATCCAGTTTGTGGTTGTTGTTTTGACTTCCTAGTCCCTTGCTCCTCTCTGATTTTTACCCTTCTCCATGAAGATGCAGTTACACGTATGTATGTTTGTGAATTTTTTTTTTTTTTTTTTTTTTTGCTGCTAAAAGTGAGGATTCAGGAAGGTAGGACATATGCTTTAGAAAATACTTCAATAACTTTTCAAGATGCAAATTTCAGCTAGATATCTAGTATTGATTGAGGGAGGATCTTTACTCTGCTTAGAGAAAGTTGATTCAGGGGGAGAGTTAGTGGCTTCCAGCTAGAGAGGAAACAGCCTTCCAAGATGAAGAGAGAAAGGCCTGAAAAAACAGTAGAACACCGGGACCCAGAGGGATTAGTTGGGAAAGAAGCACGGCCAATGACAGTTTCCTCATGACAGAGGCAGCCAATGGATGAGGAAAAGTCTTGGCTTATATTTTACATTGTTGTCCATATCATGCTGTGTGTGGTTCTCCTTCATCACCAGCAGCCTTCAGTAAAAATCTGCTACACTGTGAGTGGTGGCCTTGTGCAGTTAGGGAAAGCAAGGACTATGGGGCCTACACAATAAGGAAATATGGAGAAACAAGTGAAATGAGGACAGTGGCAGGGCTGAATCCGAAAATGCCATGGAGACAGGAACTGGAGTAAAGGGTGAATGGAAGAAACAGCCCTCAGAGAACCCTCATGAATTTCAGGAAAGGAGTGACACTATAGAAATATGGCACGGAAATGGTATTCAAATATTAAAGGAAAATGTAACCAGGAGAACTCTGGGGCTTGGGAACACCGAACAGGCAGTGTTTATTTATTTATTTTCAAATATTTTGGCCACGCCACATGGCATGTGGGATCTTAGTTCTCTGACCAAGGATCGAACCTGCATCCCCTGCATTAGAAGCATTGAGTCTTAACCACTGGACTGCCAGGGAAGTCCCTGAACAGGCAGTGTTTAGATCATTAACTTCTGTAAGTGAATTTTCCTAAGTGAAACTACCAAGGACTGAATATTTCCTAATACTCTAAGTACCTATTGATAGATTATTCCTCAAATTATACTCCCATAAAATGTGTTTGTCAGTATTTGTTTTTATCATATCCAGAACAAAAGTGAGGTTTTTTTTCTCTTTGCCAGTTTGGTAGGTAAAATATTACATATCCTGGTAGATTAAATTTTCTGTTGACATCTGAAGAGATTGAAAATCTTTTATTTTAAACATTTTTTGTGTGTTTATTCTACCATGAATTTAGATAGCATAATTAAATTTTAAATAATGTCCGCCTAACCCAGTTATCTACCCATAAGAATATCATACAACTTTTTAACTAAAAATTTTATAAATGTAATAAAATTTTCATGTTTTTAGAAGAACCAAACCCATATTGTAGAATGAAAATCAGGTTTATTTTTCCTACACAGAAAGTTATTTTTCCTAACTTAAGCATAATTATCCATCACAAAAAACAAGTGATTTTTTTTAAAAGCAGTAAACTTTCTATTAGTTCCTCATGAGTATATGCTGGAAACCCTGAGATAGATGTGACCAACAGAATTATATGTGTCCTGATCCAGTTGGAATTTCTTTTCTCGTACTGTCATGTTCTGCCGCCTTTGCATCTGCATTTGAGGAAAAGATAAAGAAATTGAATTCTGCCCCATTTGCTAGAAACAATGTTATCCTAGTTAGGATTTGGGCCAAAGATGGATCTTCCACTGCTCAAAAACATAAAGCACATGAAACTTCCTATAAGTATTCTCCTGAGTTACAGGATGTGTTAGTTTGCTAGAAATGCCATAATAAAATAGCACAGACTGAGTGACTTAAATTTATTGCAGAAATTTGTTTCTTATAGATCTGGAGGCTGATAGTCAGTCCAAGATCAAAGGGCTGGCAAAGTCAGTGTCTGGTAAGAGCTTTCTTCCCAGCTTTCTGATAGCCACCTTCTCTCACCATGTCCTCATATGGCCTTTTCTCTGTGCATGCACACTCCTGGTATCTCTTCTTTTTCTTATAAGGACACCATTCCTATTGGATTAGGGCCCACACTTAGGTCCTCATTTAACCTTAATTATCTTCTTAAATACCCTATCTCCAAATTCAGTCACATTGGGATTCAGGCTTTAACATATGAATTGGGGGAGAAGGGGATGCCATTCTGTCCATAACCCAGCAGCTCAAGTTTTACTGTTTGTGTCACATCCTATAATATGTGGGCTATGTTACAGTTGTAGCATATTATTCAAAGAGATACAAAATGGGGTTCCATTATCTCAATTATAGTGTAGAAGTGACATTTCTGGTTTTCAATGGGAAATGGAGAATTCCATATTGAGATGTACATCAATGAAATGAATAACGTAATTCCAGATTGAGCCACAAAGCACTGAAATAAATAGGTGTATATGTGACAAATGATAGGCTGTATGCAAGGTGTTAAGCACAATCACAATTTAAAAAATCACTCCCTTATAAAGGTCCCCTCCTCCATCCTCTTTTTATGAATGAATTAGGGGCTTTCTACTTGCAAGGCAGCTTTGAAGTCATATTTCTTTCTAGAAGTACAGACTTCCTTCAGAGATTTCTCTCTAAATCCTCTTAGAGAATATGGTGCTCAGAGCTTTTGTTCTATATAATCACTCCCTGATGGGATGAGTGAACTCAGGACCAAGCAACCTGGTGCCTGAAACCCCTCCCAGTGCAGTCAGACCCCAGCAGGTGCTGCAGGATTGGGGGGAGGAAAAGCCCCCAACTCTGAGAAGGAGCTGTTCTCACCAGCGGTAACCTCATTTGAAAGCATCTCAACAATGCGTGCCATGTATGTATGTGTGTGTGTTTGTGTGTGTGTATGACATGCACACCCAAGAGTTATATATGTTCTTATTCATGTATCTCTATTTTTCCCGATAGGGCTCTTATAATAAAACAAACATCAACAAACTGAGCTTCTTTAAATATGGAGTCTTCCTTTTATTTTACTGTTTAAAATAAGAATCGATTTGGTATTTCCAAGCCATCTGAGCACTTTCCACAAAGGTCTTGTATGTTATCCTTTTGTTTTATGAACTTTTAAGATCTCTTGACTGGAGCCTTTGAGTTATGTTCTTCAGCATGACTTTGGCTGCTGCCAAAAGACCGAATCATTAAATATTGGCCCAAGGGGGCTGATTCTTACAGCCAGACAGTTTCAAGGAGGATTTCTGATCTGATATGATATTAGTGCTCTAGATTTCTATATTTTTTCTCTGAGGGCAAAGTAAAACATTTTGTGGCTTTTTGAAATGGTGTTAAAGAATGAAATAAAACACCTTATAACCCTAATTGGTAATGCCAAGGATTTGATTAACTTTCTAACTTGATGTGCTGTTTTCTATTATTAAGAATGAGTTGTGCCACCATTAATGCAGCGGAGAAGTGGCACATCTTCGAAATATCCTGGGACCATGAAATGTGGAACAGAAGTGAGCCACAGCCCAGGGTCTGTTTGTCTGCCAGCAGCTCTCATGTCTGCTGTTTGGAGTGCCAGCGTTTGGCCTGTGATTTGGAGACTCTTTCTTCAAAACAAGTTCTGTTTTGGCTGAACTTCCTTCTTAGCTTTTCAATAACTATTACACCTCGTATAATAAGCTTTGGGCTTAATGTTATTTCAAGTCATCTCGGATGTTTCATATACTTAGGAAGACAACTCATAACGCTAGAATCTTTTAGATCATCACCAAGGTTTTTTGCGGTGAGGGTATGTCATCCCTGGGGACTAGACAAATGTTTATTGGGCACTCCCAAAAACTGTTTTTCCTCCATGTATGCTACATGAGAGGTCCACATGGGTTCTGCTTAGCTTGGCCATCATGTCGCCTAAAATATATATTTTTTAAAAGCAGGTAAATGATGAATAGGCGGATCACAAAGGATTTTAAGGCCGTGGGTAAAACTATCCTGTATGATACTACAATAAAGAATATATGTTGTAGGGAGGAAAGAAAGATTCTTTTTTTTCTTTATACTCCTCTCTGGGTCTCTGACTGGGAGCCTGAAAATTAGACTGACAAAAGAAAATTTAACAGGAAAAAAACAAACAAAAATTTATTAATGCATGCATCATGCATACACACAGGAGAATTCAGCCATAAGTAACTCAAAGGGATGGTCAGAACTTGGGGCTCACATAGCTTCTGAACAAAGAATAATATATTTGTAGAGAAGTGACAAAACAAAGAAAGAGGTTTTTAGGTTTATCAGGACAGCAAACCATGGGAACATAAATATATGGAGAAACTAATGGAAGATACAGGCTAGTTAGTAGGATGCCTTATATAGATTCCTCTGGTGCTGTCTCTGGGCTGAGAAGAGTCTAGAGTTGTTTCTGGTGATTAAGAATCTCCTGATCTTCCTGGTAGAGAGGAGGAGGGCAGAGAGTTGATCCTGGGTCTGCTTTTCCTCAATTGCCTTCAGCTTAAAATGATCCCTATGCCAGAGTAGCATATTTTGTGGTGGCATACTCTAAATCCCTTCAGTGTTGTAATACACTTGTCAAAATTCATAGGATGTACAAAACCAAGAGTGAACCCTAATATAAAGTATGGACTTTGGGTGATAATGATGTGTCAATGTAGGTTCATCAATAGCAACAAAGGTACCACTCTAGGGATGGAGGGGGATGTTGATAGTGGGGCAGGCTATGAGTGGGTGGGGGGCAAGGGGTAAATGGGAATGCTGTCCTTTCTGTTCAGTTTTGCTATGAACACAAGATTGCTCTAAAAATAATTAAAGTCTATTAAAAAAAAGAGCAGGTGTGGTATAAGAAATATTTTGGTCTTTGTTCCCAGTTTCTGACACAGCTCCTAAACGCTTTGGAATGTCCTGAGTGATAGGAATGTTTTTTGTTATTCATAACAAGGCCCCTTTTGATTATACCTGAGTTTATTCTGATATGATAACTTAATCCGGGACCCCTCAATAACCTCAGTATGGGGCTGGAAACCAGAAAGAGCAAATTATTAGAAGGTTGAAAGTTTCAGCCTCACCCACCAACCTCTGAGGATGGGAGGAGGGCTGGAGACTGAGTTATAAAAACTCTTGAACGGTAAGATTCAGAGAACCTTCAGTTTGATGAACACATCAAAATGCTGGGAGGGTGGTACAGCTGGAAAAAGCAGAGAAATTCCATTCCATACCCACCCCCCATACCCGGCCCTATGCATTTCTTCCATTTGGCTGTTTCTGAGTTGTATCCTTTATAATAAACCAGTAAATGTCAGTAAAGTATTTTCCTGAGTTATTCATGCCACTTTAGCAAACTATCAAACCTGGGGTGGGGTGGTGAGAACTCTTAATTCATAGTCAGTTAGTCATAAATACAGGTGGTTGGGATTTGTGATTGGAATCAAGGTGAGGGCAGTCTTGTGGGACTGAGCCCTTCAATCTGTGGGGTCTGATGCTAACTCCATGTAGATAGTGTTAGAATTGAATTAACTTGTAGAACATCCACTTGATGTTGGAAAATTTGAGAATCTCACAGCAGATAATATAATTGAGAAGAGCTTGGATAAAGTGAAATTTGCTGTATGCATTAAATACAACATTAATCTCACTGTGTTCAGCTTTAGAGAATCAAAGACATACAAACAAAAAAGGTCCCTCATGTTCTATGAACACTCCAAAATCAAGATGAAGAGCAAACTACAAACCTCTGTGGCAAAATTCATGTAGAGTGGAATTAGACAAATATTCTGTCTTGACTGAGTCCAACCTAGCCCTTCTCAGATATTCACTTCCAAAACTATAGCTACAAGGCTCAGTTGTGTTGATAGCAACTGAAAGAATACACAGGCCATACTCTCAACCTCTTTCAATGTTTTCTCCAGCAGTAATTGTCTCATAATATTACCTTATGTATGCACAGTACTCCTCATTTACAAACATTTTCATATTCATTATTTCATTTGATCTCACTTATTTACTACCAGTACTGCTCCTGAATTTTGGATGTCATCAATCAAATTCAGAGCTCTAGGTGAAACTCAAAAAGGAATTCATCACTCTTTCAAGGGTTACAAAGGAACCAGCTGGATGACCCCATTTATTCCTCTGATTTTCTGCAGTGCCTTTGCAAAACTGAAATTGTACTTTAAGAGGCATATTGCACAGCCTCAGAACAGTGCCACAGAACATATTTCAAGCTCTATTTGCTCCTAGATTTTTTAGCCTAAAGTGGAATGCAAATATCCCCTAGAATTTCTTCTATATATGACTCAAAGAGTATGTTCAAAAAGGTCTCTGTAAACGACCAATGATGAAAGCGCTTATTATCATAGGTGGTAGAGGTAAAGAAGAAAGGAAATGTTCTTGATGATTCTAAAACCTTCAAAAGGGAGGAAAGAAAGGGAGGGTCATTCTTAGATTACTAGGGAATCAAATAACATGCTTTTAAGACTAATTCAGTAAAAAGGAAATCTAACTAAAACGAGACTAAAAAATCTTTATTATATAAAGGAAATTATAACTAAATTTCTCTCCCTCACACTGAGGGAACCACTAATAATAGCATCATGTTTGAGATGAGGAAAACACTGATAGGAGATATTATCAAATTCTGGATCTATTTCATCAGATACACAAAACAAAGTGTTATAACCTGAAGCATAGATCTGGGTCCTAGAAAATTCTTATTTCTCTTCAAGCTAGCAAACAGAAAGCCAAAGAATCCAAGAGTTCCCAGCCACTATCTGGGATCTCCTTACCAAATCCTTTGTTTGTTGGGATTCCCCAAAACTTACATATTTTACAACAAATCAAACAAAGTGAACAAACAAATTACATATATTATTAATGTAAATTTATTCAAATCATTCAAAATACATGTACTGGAAAAAAGCCCAAGGCTTTAGTTTTAAGAGTAGTTTTATGTAACCAACAAAGTGATCAAATCCACTAATATACCTGTGTATTGAGACAAAATCTGTATCTCAAAAGCCATGGAGAGGTGCAGACGCTAAAATAAAAGAATTAAAATATTAAGATTTAACCTCAGCTCCAAGTCACTTCTGGCCTCACAGTTTCAAGTAGCTTTCTCTTCTGAATGATGAGTCATGTTCTTGGAGTTATTGAAGGTTCAAATCCCAGCTCTGTCATTCAGTCTCAAATACCTAACTGATAATTGAATTCCATTTAGGGAATGAAATGAGACAACACTAGTTTATAAAGTATTATACTAACCAATGGAAGAGTTTTAACACCAAGGGGGAAAAAAACAGGGGTTCATCCAGCCATGCACAGGAACAAGCCAATTGTCCTAGGCAGGTTTGGGTTGCTATAACAGAATACCATGTTGGGTAGCTTATATATAACAGAAACTTATTTTCTTATAGTTCCAGAGGCTTGGACATCCAAGATCAAGATGCTGGAGAGTTGATATCTTGTGAGAGCCCACTTCCTGATTTGTAGATGTCTGTCTTCTTGCTGTGTCCTCACGTGACAGAGGGGAAAGAGAACTCTCTGAGTTCTCTTTTATAAGGGCATTAATCCCATTCATGAGGGCTCCATGACCTAACCACCTTGTTACTGAAGCGAACTTAGGTCTACTCCCCAGTCTCACAGCAAAGCCAATCTACTGTCTCCAGGTTGTAGTGAAGGAGAGTACAAGGGGTACTGCAGGGCACCAAGCAAGGAGAACAGGCAGCTCATGCTCAAAGACCCAAACTCTCTGATGGCTTTCAGGGAAGGGTTTTTAAAGGCAACATTTGAGGTAAGGTTTGCAGGGTGTGTGATTTTCTCCTGATTGGTTGGTGGTAAGGTAACAAGGTGGTATTTTGGGAACCTCAATCATCAGCCTCTGGTTCTAACAAGACTGTGGTCTACATGCTTGTGGTCAGCATGTAGTCACCCTCCTCCACCTGGGAAAGGGTCTTAGGTTCTGTAGAACAACTCAAATATGTGTAACATATTGTTATGTAGATCCCTTGAGGATGAACTAAGACTCTGTTTTATCCCTGAACTATTCAAGCTATCTTGCTTAACTGCTTTTTCTTTGTTTCTGCATTCCATCACTTATCTAATTAGTAGTCACTTGAAACTCAGGGAAGGCCTAGGAGAAGAAAGCCTTTTTGTACAAACAAGAGATGGGGCCACAGAGGAGTCTTTATACCCAGGAACACCCCACAGGGTTCTGTTCGATTCCAATCCCCTCTTTTCTTTGATACTCCTCAGTCCTCAGGGGAATGGGGGCAGGAGAAGAAAATGAATAAAGTTTTGGATGGAGAGGTTAATCATAAACTCAGCAGGGGAACTTGGTTTTAGGGGGAGATTGGGTTTCAATCTCTCAAAAGCCCCATCTCCTACTACCATTGCATTGAGAGTTAGAAGTTTGACATATGAATTTGGGGGGGACACGAACCTTCAGGCCATGACATCAACCATCTAAACTCAGCATGACCAGGAGGCAAGAGGTGACACGTAGGACAATGTTGAGCATACAGTCATTCACTCATGCACCGACCATCTACCAAGTGCCCGCCAGGTGCCAGGAACTGTGCTAGGAGCAGGGAATACAAAACTAAACAGAGCAGAATTCTTGTCTGTGCGGTACTCACCAGCTAGTGGAACATTTAATATCCTAGGACAGATTTTTCAGAGTTCCTTTTATGGTATGTTAATGCGTTCTCTGCTCAAAGGTTTGGAAAATCCTAGATTGAAAATAATAGCTGTTTTATGTGCCAAGCACTAATCTAAGTGTTTTACATATATTAACTCTTTTAATCCTCATTATCAATATCATTATCCACATTTTATAGACAAACAGACCCAGAGAGGTTAAGTAGTTTGCTCAAGGTCACACAGCAGAGTTTTTCAGTACCTTGCATTTTGAATTTCTTAGAAAGATTAGAGTATAAATATTTCCCAACTTCTTTTGACCATGGAAACATTTTTCCCTCTAATGTAGCGTTTCATAGGATCAGTGTTTTAAAGGAAATATCTAGGGAAAGGTTGTGGAACAAACTAAAGAGAAAGAATTAAATGCTGTGTCCAATTCTCCTTTGCTGTATATTAACAGCCACATTGACGACATGGCTTATTTCATCCATTTTGAAAAAGTTAAAGTCCCCAAACACTACCTACATGGTCTCGCCTTTGTGCTCAGATGTTATACTCTCACTTCTAACAGGTTTGGGAATACAGATGGTAGACAGGCAGGGCACTGTGGAACAGAAGCTGAAGGCTGGTTTTTCAGCACACCTAGTAGCACCACAGAAATTGGGATCATTACTGAGCCAAAACTTAGAGAAGAAAACTAAATCTGATGAATCTTTTTCATAACAAGATCAAAGAGATTATGACAGACTGTGAAAATACAGTCTTATTTTTCAAGTTGCTAAGTTGGCTTCTTGCTGTTTCCCAGAGAAGAGCTTACGAAGGGCCTTTTCTTAGAGAAAGTTTAACAAGTGGTTGAGGATAACTTCTTGGCTGAATGGTTTAACCCCTATGAACAAATAGGGCTTTTATCAATTCACCAGTGACAAGGCCTGAGAAAAAAAGGAACTTTAAAAAATGTATTTGGAATCTGAGTTTTTAGCATCACAATCACAGGTCATTGTGGTTTTCTTAAACGTAAGGTAGAATAAATCATAGGGAATTGTGTATCACCTATATTCAGCATTCGAACCCAGTGACTAATACTCAAATTGGAATGCTCTTTATCCTCCCCAAAATAAATATGTTTTAAATAAGCAATGACAGGGCTTCCCTGGTGGCTCAGTGGTTGGGAGTCTGCCTGCCAATGCAGGGTACATGGGTTTGAGCCTTGGTCTGGGAGGATCCCACATGCCACAGAGTGGCTAGGCCCGTGAGTCACAACTACTGAGCCTGCGCATCTGGAGCTTGTGCTCCGCAACAAGAGAGGCCGCGATAGTGAGAGGCCCGCGCACCATGATGAAGAGTGGCTCCCACTTGCCACAACTAGAGAAAGCCCTCACACAGAAATGAAGACCCAACACAGCAAAAATAAATAAATTAATTAATAAACTCCTACCCCCAACATCTTCAAAAAAAAAAAAAAAAGCAATGACAAAATAATCAAATTGCTCATTACCTTGAACAGACTTAAGTGGCTCTTTATCGTGCTTTGCACGCTCATAGCACACTTTTTAATAATGCTAAATATCACAATATGTACTATAATTAATATAGTCCCTTCTGTACAACAGTTTAATAGAGGTCAAATTTGAGAAGGGTTTTTTTCCTGAAAATATTCCAAATGCATTAGATATCTCCAACCAAGTATTATGGAATCACAATAATAATTAGTATTCATAGATCCTGGTACTGTGTACAAAATACAGATGTGGGGAGGTTGATAATGTTGATGGTGGGCAGACAAGAGGTCTGTGCTTCTATTCTCTCCAAGAAACATGAGGAAAGGTCTTTAGCAGGTAGAGTAGGGACAGATGGAGTGCCCATCTGAGATTTGTAACCAGAAATTTAAAGTAAAAATAGTCAGCAAGTGTGTGTATGTCTCTCTGGGGACATTTGACTCAGATACAAGCATAAATTATGCAAAGACATTTTTAACCAGAGTCTGGGCTTTTCCATGAACACCTATAGGAGAGAGAGAAAGGCAAGGGAATTAGATATTTTCAAAGGAGTGTTGTTGTTATAGATAACAGAGTCTGATTTGGTTGAAAAGACAAATGAAGACACAGGATAGGATGCCTGGGAGTGAGACAGTGGTAGGTTTAACGGACAGGAGGTCTTCCGAGGTTGAGGATATGACCATAAGGGTCCATGGCTTAGATTAATAGAGAACTAAACCTTTGACCTTCACGTAAATGATCTGAACTCCCTCTGACAAGGTCAAAAGGGAGTAATTCTCCCCATTTTACAGTTGAGGAGAATGAAGCTCAGAGAATTTCAGTGTCTTGTGCAAGATCACAGAATAAAGCACAATGGCAGCCAGGACTGGAGCCCAGGTTTTCCAACTCCAAACCCTGAACTCTCAACCCAAGAAGGAAGATATTCTTCTAAGAAGATATTTTATGGTATCTCTACTATCTACTTAGTTCACTACTCTTGAAAAGGATGACTTTTCTGGGAAAAGAGTCATAACAAGCAAAAGGAAAAGGAAAAAAGATGAATGCAATGCTGAATGGTGGACAGCACAAGACTAAACTTGTGTCTCTTTGTGAATATTCTCCACACAACATGCAGAAATAAAATTTAGGGACTCCAAGACTTAAAAATATTTTCAATGCATCATCAGAGGGAGTCTGTTCAATTGTATATCCTACTACGAATTCACAGTACAGCAGAACAATGCTAGTATAGAAATGCCCTATTAAAACTCATGATGACAAGAAGAGTCTTTCCTGCCATGTGTCATTGGAACTCTCAGTTTAGGGGCCTGAGTTTAAAATTGCTTCTGTTCCTCAAGGTTACCAGGGATCTTTGAGAATGCACACGACAGACATATGATCAGAAACACACGTGTGATTCCTGTCCATCCAAAGAGATAACTACACTACAGAAGAGTTTTCACTGAAGGAAAACAACGTCTACATAATGTCTCCTGGGAAACAAGAAAATTTCAGGTAAACAATTCCAATGTAGATTGTGAATCTTGCCCAACTAGACAGATCTTGGAAAATAAATATAACAACAGGTAGAACGCACAAATAAACCAGCAAACTTTATAAGCCATTCCATGTTTTTATTTCATGGATGCAAAAGTGTCTTTGTTTATGCTCTGCCTTATTTTTCAGTACAAGTTCTGAGATACAAAAACTCTTACTGTAAAGTACAGAAACATGAATAAGGATACAAAACCAGAGCCAGGGAAAATGTACAAATGAGTAGAAAATAAAGATAAGGGAGAAAATAAGAATGTGCAAATGTACAGGCTAAGAAGTTCTCCTTAATTGTGATAATTTATCTACAAATGTGGTCTAAATTTCCTGGTAGTCAGCATGGGGCAACGGGGGCCAGGACGGGGATTGGAGGGAGGAAGTCAACTAAGCAATCCCATTAACAACCAATATTTATGATTTGAAATGGGGTTTTCACAGCTCTGAACTCAGAGCTCTTCCCCTCCCGGTTCTTTCTTGACTTCCTCTTAACTCAGGTGCAAACCCCAGCTCAACCCACACCTGGTCCTTAAACTGACATCACTAGAGGGCCAGCACCACCCCCAAAAAGAAACCTGGGACAGCCATGTGCCCTTGCTCAACCGATGACTTGGGAGTTCTGTCTGGTTGATCCCATAATTAGCTCTATTTTGGTTTTTGCTGTTATCAATGCTGTTGGTAGTTAGCTGGTTTGTATACAACCTTTCCTAACACCTGGATCTTCTGGTTTGGGGGTAACGCTCCTGATTTGTACATCATCCCAGATTATACACTGATGCTCAGGTTAGAGTCTCACATGTATCCACTGCCGCTTCCTTTGTTCTCCTGCTCCCTCCCTCTTGGACAATGTACCAATTTAACCCTGATGATAATTCAAGGTCTTCTCTCCCAACCTGTACAATTTAAACTGAGTGAATTTCAAATATGCCCTCACATTGAATTTAAAAGTCAGTGACAACCCACCAGGTTAAGAATATCAAAAGATTCTTGGTGGATGACCAAAGTCAGCAATGAAAGTAAGTGAAACAAGATTAAAAAAAAAAAAAAAACAGGCAATGCTTATGCCTTTCTTTCCTCCTAAATCAAAGGCCATGCATTGTTGCCGTTTTATTAAATATATTGATCTCATTTGTGTTGTCTGTAACATGGCTCTAAAGCTTGGGGGCAGGTAGAACACATAGTCAATCAAATCTGGCACCGTGCCCAGCAGAACATTGAATGCATGGGCACAATGAATATTACTGATGATGAAAACTTCAGACGGGTGGGAATAATTTCGAAACCCTTCAGAGGAAAGCAACAAAGATGGCTATTAAACAGTTGAAAAGTGATCTACACTTAAGAAAATGTTTGTAGAACTAGACTATTTAGCCTGCAGAAGAGGCAGTTAAGTGCAGCATAATAATAAATCCACACTTGTGTGCTATCTCTTATACAGAAGCTCATAAACAGCTCTTCTTCAA